>NC_090445.1:14781557-15981557 GCF_031143425.1 Pleurodeles waltl
AATCGGAGAGTACCAGCACTTCTCAGGACTGCTCCAGTGCATTTAATGGGAGAGTACCAGCACTGATCCAATGCTTCTGATGGGAGAGTACTGGCACTGCTCTAATGCTTTGAATGGGAGAGTACCAGCACTTCTCAGGACTGCTCCAGTGCATTTAATGGGAGAGTACCAGCACTGCTCCAGTGCTTTTGATGGGAGAGTACTGACACTGCTCCACTGCTTTTAATGGGAGAGTACCAGCACTTCTCAGCACTGCTCCAATGCTTGAAATGGAAGAGTACAGTACTGCCACCTCTTGGCACTGCTCCGGTGCTTTTGATGGGATTGTACCATCACTGCTCCAGTGCTTTTGATGGGATTGTACCATCACTGCTCCAGTGCTTTTGATGGGATTGTACCATCACTGCTCCAGTGCTTTTAATGGAAGAGTACCAGCACTTCTCATCACTGCTCCGTAGCTTTTAATGGAAGAGGACTGGCACTTCTCAGCACTGCTCCGGTGCTTTAAATGGGAGAGTACCTGCACTTCTCAGCACTGCTCCAGTGCTTTTAATGGGAGAGTACTGGCACTTCTCAGTCCTGCTCAGGTGCTTTTAATGGAAGAGTACTGGCACTTCTTAGCACTGCTCTGGTGCTTTTAATAGAGTACTGGCACTTCTCAGCACTGCCCCAGTACTTGTAATAGAAAAGTACCGCTACTTTTCAGCACTGCACCAGTGCTTCACTGCTCCAGTGTTTTTGATGGGAGAGTACCTGCACTGCTACACTGCTTTTAATGGGAGAGTACCTGCACTTCTCAGCACTGCTCCAATGCTTGAAATGGAAGAGTACAGTACTGCCACCTCTTGGCACTGCTCCGGTGCTTTTGATGGGATTGTACCATCACTGCTCCAGTGCTTTTGATGGGATTGTACCATCACTGCTCCAGTGCTTTTGATGGGATTGTACCATCACTGCTCCAGTGCTTTTGATGGGATTGTACCATCACTGCTCCAGTGCTTTTAATGGAAGAGTACCAGCACTTCTCATCACTGTTCCGTAGCTTTTAATGGAAGAGGACTGGCACTTCTCAGCACTGCTCCGGTGCTTTAAATGGGAGAGTACCTGCACTTCTCAGCACTGCTCCAGTGCTTTTAATGGGAGAGTACTGGCACTTCTCAGTCCTGCTCAGGTGCTTTTAATGGAAGAGTACTGGCACTTCTTAGCACTGCTCTGGTGCTTTTAATAGAGTACTGGCACTTCTCAGCACTGCCCCAGTACTTGTAATAGAAAAGTACCGCTACTTTTCAGCACTGCACCAGTGCTTCACTGCTCCAGTGTTTTTGATGGGAGAGTACCTGCACTGCTACACTGCTTTTAATGGGAGAGTACCTGCACTTCTCAGCACTGCTCCAGTGCTTGTAATGGAAAAGTGCCAGCATTTCTCAGCACTGCTTCACTGCTCCATTGCTTTTGGTGGGAGAGGACCAGCGCTTCTCAACACTGTTCCAGTGCTTTTAGTGGGAGAGTACCTGCACTTCTCAGCACTGCTCCAGTGCTTTTACTGAGCGAGTACCTTTCTCAGCCCTGCTCAAATGCTTTTGATGAGTGTCCCGGCACTTCTCCACACTGCTCCAGTTTTTGTTACAAAGATACCAGTACTCCTCAGCACTGCTCCAGTGCTTATAATAGAAGAGTACCGGCACTTCTCAGCGCTGCTTCAGTTTTTTACTGCACCGATGCTTTTGATAGGAGAGTTCCGACACACTTTGTTCTTTTAATGGGAGAATACTGGCACTTCTCAGCACTGCTCCAGTTCTTTTAATGGAAGTGTACAGTTACTTCTCCGCACTGCTCCGGTGCTTTTGATGGGAGAGTTCCGGCAGTGCTTCAGTTCTTTTAATGAGAGAGTACTGGCATTTCTCAGCACTGCTCCAGTGTTTTAATGGAAGAGTACTGGCACTTATCAGCACTGTTCCAGTGTTTTTATTTTTATTTTATGGGAGAGTACCAGCACTTCTCAGCACTGCTCCAGTGCTTGTAATGGCAGAGTACCGGTACTTTTAAGCACTACTCCAGTGCTTCACTATTCCAATGCTTTTGATGGGAGGGTACTGGTACTTCTCAACACTGCTCCGGCGCTTTTAATGGAAGGTACAGGTACTTCTCAGAACTGCCCCAGTGCTTTTGATGGCAGTGTACCGCCACGTCTCAGCACTGCTCCAGTGCCTTTAATGGGAGACTGGGCACTGCTACTGAGATTTCACTGGGAGAGTCCCTGTACCGCCGACTGATAATCCTTGAAATCCGCTGCATTTAGGCCCTTCTCTCATGCGCGCCCCCCTATGAAGGAAGTCTGCACACCAGCAGGACAGGACCAGACCACGGGTCGCCTTCTTCCACACCGGCCATAACACTGCAGAGGCGCCTGTGTCCGCTCCTAGTGCTGCGGAGCCTCACTAGTGGCCGCGGGGCGCTAAACGCGCCAGGACGTTCAGTGTCCGCCACAGTCCGTGAGTCCACGGCTCTGCTTGTGTGTTGGGAGTGAGACACACACCCCTCAGGCTCGCTTGTGTGTGCATGTGTGGTGGGTGGGGGGGCGGGTGGTCAGGGAGGTGCCAGGAAGGGCCAGACACCTCTGACACCCCCAGGCTCCGCTTCGCACACACTGACTATGCGGAGTGTGTGGTAGAGGGGGTGGGGTGTCGAGGGCTGGGGGTGACGGGAAGGGCCAGCCAGCTCTGAATCCCACCCACCCCCCAAACAGCAGCTCCTCTTGGCACACACTGGCTGTGGGGGGAGTGGGTGGAGGGGGGCATTGAGGGCTGGGTGGTGACACCGCGGGCCAGCCACCTCTTGACGCCCCCAGGCTCCGCTTGGCGCACACTTGGGGGTGGGGTGTAAGGGACAGCAAGCTCTGACACCCCAGGCTCCTCTTGGCGCACACAGTATGTGTGTGGGGGGTTGTGTAGCCAAGAGGAGGGGGCGGAGGGTGGGGGGGGTGTAGAGGGCTGGAGTGGTGACTGGAAGGGGCAGTCAGTTCTGACACCCCAGGCTCCTCTTGGCACACACTGTTTTTTTGTGGGTTGGTGGACCGGTTCGGTCCTCCTAGTGTGAGTAAACACTGTCAGTTCTAGACAAACACTGTCCTTGTGAGGACCGGTGCGCTAGGTGGACCGGTCCCGTAGTGTTTAGGTAGTTTCGAGAGAGTGCATCAAAAAACTAAAAGTGCACTTATATTTGCCTTGGTCCTCTTTAGAACTTTGTGAAAAAGAGAAATTCCCCAGTGGGATCAGAAGACTATACAATACACTATCTCAACCACTCTCTCACTCCATTAATAAATCTAATTAAAGGAATCAGTTAAAAAATTACTTAATACAATCCCATAAAATTACAAAGTAAAACCACCCTTCAAAAAACAAAGAAAAATGATAAAACCATCACATATAAAAATCAAACATAAGGGAAACAAAACAAAAGAAATCCACTCTGGTCTATTATGTATGAGCTGTCCCAATATTAGTATATATAGGCCTATCGATTTCTGTCCACAGTCCCTGTTCAATTTTAGGCCCGTTCCAATGGGTCCAGCAATCCAGTTTGGGTCGACTCGTTTCGGTGGTCTTTCAAAAGTCCTTCCACCACCTTCTTCAGGACATAAAGATATACTCCCCAAGCAATGCTTAATTTGTAAATAAAAACGTGCCGGTGCCCAAAGCCCTCCTCTTAAACACGCGGCTGCTACAATTAAATGTAGCAACACAGAATACTGAGGCGGTGTAATCCTGAAGCCATATCGGGCCTTTTCAATCCATATAAAGCAAATCCCTGCCCCTTCAGCTCACTCTTGCAGCTTTCTACTTTCTCCCTTTGTGACGCTTTTTCGTTTGTCCCTTCCTCCGTCTTTCCCATATGTGTCTTTTGCTCTCAGCAAATGCTTTAGGCAGAAAAATAAGCCCCAGTCCTCAAAAATAAGTGCCGGTGCTCAGCACCAGAAACAACAAGCAAAAATTAAGCACTGTCCCCACGTTTACTTTTCAGATCTATCTGAATATACCATAAGTCAAATAGGCATCAGTTAACCAGTCATCCCGGATCCATATGCTTATACACACATTGTCTTTAGTTTCACGATAATCCAACAGACGGATAACTTAAGAGTCCACTTATTTTTCAAACTCATTTAGTAAATCACGAAGGGCCCTATATTATTAGATGGGCTCCCTGTCTTGGATCCGAGTCATAAAACTTCATCAAACCGAACAAAAAGGACGAGGACAAAGACAATGGGTCTTTTGTTTTGTTTCCCTTATGTTTGATTTTTATATGTGATGGTTTTATCATTTTTCTTTGTTTTTTGAAGGATGGTTTCATTTTGTAATTTTATGGGATCGTATTATTAAATGTTTTAACTGATTCCTTTATTTAGATTGATCAATGGAATGACAGAGTGGTTGAGATAGTGTATTGTGTTGTGTAGTCTTCTGATCCCACTGTGGAATTTCTCTTTTTCATTGTGTCACGGTGCCCTGCCGCCTTTGGTTGATGGGTTCAGTAGGGCCCTCTCTCGCTTTTCTGGAATTTTGAGTACAACCTCTTTAGAACCTTCCCTACTATCAAAGCGCGCATGGACTCAGAATAGTACATACACATTTCATTACGGTCAGTGGCTGGTTGGGGGAGTGGTGGGGGGGTTGTGAGAGAGATGTGGAGGGCTGGGGTGGTGACACCAAGGGCCAGTCAGCTCTGACACCCCCCAGGCTCTGCTTGGCACAGGTTGTCTGTGTGTTCGGTGGAGGGCTGGGATGGTGACCTGGAAGGGCCAGTCGGCGACACCCCCAGGCTCGGCTTGGCACAAGCTGCCTGTGTGTGTGTTTGTGTGTATGGTGCAGGGAAGTGGACGGCTAGAGTGGTGCAGGAAGGGCCAGTCCGCTCTGACACTCGCAGGCTCTGCTTGGCACAGGCTGTCTGTGTGCGGTGGAGGGCTGGGGTGGTGACCTGGAAGGGCCAGTTGGCTGAAACCCCCAGGCTCCGTTTGGCACAAGCTGCCTGTGTGTGTGTGTGTGTTTGTGTTTGGTGAAGGGAAGTGGAGGGCTAGGGAGGTGACAGGAAGGGCCAGTCCGCTCTGACACACCCAGCCTCTCTTGGCGCACAGTGGATGTGAGGGGGGTGTAGTCCTGGGGGGACAGGAAGGGCCAGCCAGCTCTGACACCCCCAGGCTCCGCTTGGCACACACTGGTTGTGTGGGTAGTGCAGGTGGGATGTGGAGGGGTGGGCAGTGGCACCAAGGGCCAGCCGGCTCTGACACCCCCAGGCTCCGCTTGGCACACACTGGTTGTGTGGGTAGTGCAGGTGGGATGTGGAGGGGTGGGCGGTGACACCAAGGGCCAGCCAGCTCTGACACCCCCAGGCTCCGCTTGGCACACACTGGTTGTGTGGGTAGTGCAGGTGGGATGTGGAGGGGTGGGCGGTGACACCAAGGGCCAGCCAGCTCTGACACCCCCCAGGCTCCGCTTGGCACACACTGGTTGTGTGGGTAGTGCAGGTGGGATGTGGAGGGGTGGGCGGTGACACCAAGGGCCAGCCATCTCTGACACCCCCAGGCCCCGCTTTGCACACACACACTCTGTGTGGTGCAGGTTGGAACGCTGGGGTGCGGACACCCCAGGTTCCTCTTGGCACACACTGGAGTGTGTGTGTGTGTGTGTGTATAGTGCAGGTGGGATGTGGAGGGCTGCGTGGTGACACCAAGGGCCAGCCAGCACTGACACCGCTAGGCTCTTGGCACACACTGGTATGGGGGTGTGTGTGTATATATATGTGTAAAGCACTGACACCGCTAGGCTCTTGGCACACACTGGTTGCGCGCGCGCGTCTGTGTGTGGGGTGGTGACGGGAAGAGCCAGCCAGCTCTCACACCCCTCTAGACTACTCTGGGCACAGGCTGCCACTGCGTATGCGTGGTGTGGGGTGTATGGCTGCGGTGGTGACGGGAAGGGCCAGCTGGCTCTAACACACACACACACACACACATGCACCCGCTTGGTACACACTGGATGTGTGTCTGTGTGTTTCTTTGCGTGTGTGTGGTGAAGGGGTGGGATTGTAGGACTGGGGTGGTGACACCAAGGGCCAGCCAGCTCTGACACAGTCAGCCTTCGCGTGGCACACACTGCTGTGCGGTGTATGTGTGTGTATCTCCACACCCCCCACCCCCCCTCTTGGCAGGGACTGCGTGTGCAGTGTGTGGGGTGGAGGGTTTGGGGGTGATACGAAGGGCCAGCCAGCTCTGACACCCCCAGGCTCCTTTGTGGTGGGGTGTGGGGGGTGTAAGGTTGGGGGGACAGGAAGGGCCAGCCAGCTGACACCCCCAGGCTCCTGTGTGGTGGGGTGTAAGGTTGGGGGGACAGGAAGGGCCAGCCAGCTCTGACACCCCCAGGTTTTTTTTGGTACAACTGCCCGTGCGGTGTGTGTGGTGGAGGGTTGGGGTGGTGACACCAAGTGCCAGACAGCTCGACCCCCCAGGCTCTTCTTGGCATACACTGGTGTGTGTGGGGGTGGGAGTGTAGGGCGGGGGCAGGAAGGGCCGGCCACCTCTAACACCCCTAGGCTCCTCTCAGCACAGGCTGCCTGTGCTGCGGATGTGCCTTTAAGGCGCCTCCTGAATGTGGCGTGCTTTCGAGGGGAGAGGGGGTGGGGGTGACAGGAACCCCCGCCCCCCCCTGACACAGGCAGCATTTACAAAGGGCCGTCCTCCGGGGAGCCGGGCAGGAAGGCAGCAGTGCCTGTGAGTAATTTCCTGCTCTGACTCACTGCTCCCCAGGGCCAGGCCTGATGCAGCTCGCCAGGGTCGGCGCTCCCCCCTCCCCTCCACTTGATATGTGTCTCACGCTCCTCTGCCTTCCCAGCCCCTCCTTCTCTCCCACACCATTACTCCTGCCCCCCTTGCTGGTTCTCTTTCCCCTCGCCTGGCCTCTTTCTCCCTCCATTTCTTCCTCGTCCCTTCCACGCACCTCTCCTCCATCAGTGCCTTCCTGCAGAGAGTCTCACTCCCTTCCCACCTCTGCCGCCTTCTCCCCCTTTCAGATCACCGCCCCCCCATAATTTTTACTCCCACCTCTCACTGCATTCTGTTCATCCCGACTCGCCCGTTTCTTCTTCCGCACATTTCCGTCCTCCGTGCCCTGCTCCCCGCTTCTTCCCTCCATCCTCTCCTCCCTTCCCTCCACCCTCTCCTCCCTTCTCTCCATCCTCTCCTCCCTTCTCTCCATCCTCTCCTCCCTTCTCTCCATCCTCTCCTCCCTTTCCTCCATCCTCTCCTCCCTTTCCTCCATCCTCTCTTCCCTTCCCTCCATCCTCTCCTCCCTTCCCTCCATCCTCTCCTCCCTTCCCTCCACCTTCTCCTCCCTTCCCTCCATCCTCTCCTCCCTTCCCTCCACCGTCTCCCTTCCCTCCACCTTCTCCCCACCCTCTCCTCCCTTCTCCCCACCCTCTCCTCCCTTCTCCCCACCCTCTCCTCACTTCCCTCCACCCCTCTCCTCACTTCTCTCCACCCTCTTTCCTTCTCTCCACCCTCTTTCCTTCTCTCCACCCTCTTTCCTTCTCTCCACCCTCTCCTCCCTTCCCTCCACCCGCTCCTCCCTTCTCTCCACCCTCCCTTACCTCTACCCTCTCCTCCCTTCTCTCCACCCTCCCTTACCTCCACCCTCTCCTCCCTTCTCTCCACCCTCTCCTCCCTTCTCTCCTCCCTTCCCGCCACCCTCTCCTCCCTTCACTCCACCCTCTCCTCCCTTCACTCCACCCTCTCCTCCCTTCACTCCACCCTCTCTGCCCTCCACCCTCTCTTCCCTTTCCATCACTTCCCTTGTCTCTGCTCACCCATGTCTGTTCGACCCTTCTCTCCCTCCCCCCCGTCTGCCCATCTCTCCCTTCTGTTCCTGCCTCTGCCCCTCTCTCCCTTCTGTTCCTGCCTCTCGCTGTCTCCCTCTCTTCCTCTGGTTCTCTCCCTCCCACCCTCTGCCCCTCTCTCCCTTCTGTTTCTGCCTCTCACCCTCTCCCTTTATTCCTCTGGTTCTCTCCCTCTCACTCTCTGCCCTTCTCTCCCTTCTGTTCCTGCCTCTCACAGTCTCCCTTTCTTCATCTGGTTCTCTGCCTCCCACCCTCTGCCCCTCTCTCCCTTCTGTTCCTGCCTCTCACCGTCTCCCTTTCTTCCTCCCTCTCACCGTCTCCCTTTCTTCCTCCTGGTTCTCTCCTCCCAGCCTCTGCCCCTCTCTCCCTTCTGTTCCTGCCTCTCACCCTCTCCCTTTCTTCCTCTGGTTCTCTCCATCTCACTTTCTGCCCTTCTCTCCCTTCTGTTCCTGCCTCTCACAGTCTCCCTTTCTTCATCTGGTTCTCTACCTCCCACCCTCTGCCCCTCTCTCCCTTCTGTTCCTGCCTCTCACCGTTTCCCTTTCTTCCTCTGGTTCTCTCCCTCTCAGCTTCTCCCCCTCTCTCACTTCTGTTCCTGCCTCTCACCGTCTCCCTCACTTCCTCCTGGTTCTCTCTCCCTTCTGTTTCCGCCTCTGCCCCTCTCCCTCCCACCCTCTGCCCCTCTCTCCCTCCCACCCTCTGCCCCTCTCTCCCTTCTGTTTCTGCCTCTCACCGTCTCCCTCTCTTCCTCTGGTTCTCTCCCTCTCACCGTCTCCCTCTCTTCCTCCTGGTTCTCTCCCTCCCAGCCTCTCCCCTTCTCTCCCTTCTGTTCCAGCCTCTCACCATCTCCCTTTCTTCCTCTGGTTCTCTCCCTCTCTGCCCCTCTCTCCCTTCTGTTACTGCCTCTCACCGTCTCCCTTTCTTACTCTGCCCCTCTTTCCCTCCCACCCTCTGCCCCTCTCTCCCTTCTGTTCCAGCCTCTAACCGTCTCCCTCTCTCCCTCCCAGTTCTCTCCCTTCTTTTCCAGCCTCTCACCATCTCCGTTTCTTCCTCTGCTTCTCTCCCTCTCACTCTCTGCCCCTCTCTCTCTCTCACTCTCTGCCCTCTCTCCCTTCTGTTCCTGCCTCTCACTGTCTCCCTGTCTTCCTCTGCTTCTCTCCCTCCCACCCTCTGCCCCTCTCTCCCTCCTGTTTCTGCCTCTCACTGTCTCCCTCTGTTCCTCTGCCCCCTCTCCCTCCCACCCTCTGCCCCTCTCTCCCTTCTGTTCCTGCCTCTGTCTTTCTTCCTCTGCCCCTCTCTCCCTCCCACCCTCTGCCCCTCTCTCCCTTCTGTTCCTGCCTCTCACCGTCTCCCTTTCTTCCTCCTGGTTCTCTCACTCTCTTCCCTTCTCTCCCTTCTGTTCCTGCCTCTCACAGTCTCCCTTTCTTCCTCTGGTTCTCTCCCTCCAACCTCTGCCCCTCACTCCCTTCTGTTCCTGCCTCTCACCGTCTCCCTTTCTTCCTCTGGTTCTCTCCCTCCCAGCTTCTCCCCCTCTCTCCCTTCTGTTTCTGCCTCTCACCATCTCCCTTTCTTCCTCTGCTTCTCTCCCTTCTACCCTCTGCCCCTCTCTCCCTTCTGTTCCTGCCTCTGTCTTTCTTCCTCTGCCCCTCTCTCCCTCCCACCCTCTGCCCCTCTCTCCCTTCTGTTCCTGCCTCTCACCGTCTCCCTTTCTTCCTCCTGGTTCTCTCACTCTCTTCCCTTCTCTCCCTTCTGTTCCTGCCTCTCACAGTCTCCCTTTCTTCCTCTGGTTCTCTCCCTCCAACCTCTGCCCCTCTCTCCCTTCTGTTCCTGCCTCTCACCGTCTCCCTTTCTTCCTCTGGTTCTCTCCCTCCCAGCTTCTCCCCCTCTCTCCCTTCTGTTTCTGCCTCTCACCATCTCCCTTTCTTCCTCTGCTTCTCTCCCTCCTACCCTCTGCCCCTCTCTCCCTCCTACCCTCTGCCCCTCTCTCCCTCCCACCCTCTGCCCCTCTCTCCCTTCTGTTTCTGCCTCTCACAGTCTCCCTCTGCTTCTCTCCCCCACCATCTGCCCCTCTCTCCCTTCTGTTCCTGCCTCTCACCGTCTCCCTCTCTTCCTCCTGGTTCTCTCCCTTCTGTTCCTGCCTCTCACCATCTCCCTTTCTTCCTCTGCTTCTCTCCCTTTCACTCTCTGCCCTTCTCTCCCTTCTGTTCCAGCCTCACACCGTCTCCCTCTGTTCCTCTGCTTCTCTCCCTCCCACCCTCTGCTCTTCTCTCCCTTCTGCTCCTGCCTGTCTCCGTCTCCCTTTCTTCCTCTGGTTCTCTCCCTCCCAGCTTCTCCCCATCTCTCCCTTCTGTTTCTGCCTCTCACCATCTCCCTTTCTTCCTCTGCTTCTCTCCCTTCTACCCTCTGCCCCTCTCTCCCTTCTGTTCCTGCCTCTCACTGTCTTCCCTCTTCCTCTGGTTCTCTCCCGCCCACCCTCTGCCCCTCTCTCCCTCCAACCCTCTGCCCCTCTCTCCCTTCTGTTCCTGCCTCTCACCGTCTCCCTTTCTTCCTCTGGTTCTCTCCCTACCAGCTTCTCCCCCTCTCTCCCTTCTGTTTCTGCCTCTCACCATCTCCCTTTCTTCCTCTGCTTCTCTCCCTTCTACCCTCTGCCCCTCTCTCCCTTCTGTTCCTGCCTCTCACTGTCTTCCCTCTTCCTCTGGTTCTCTCCCTCCCAGCTTCTCCCCCTCTCTCCCTTCTGTTTCTGCCTCTCACCATCTCCCTTTCTTCCTCTGCTTCTCTCCCTTCTACCCTCTGCCCCTCTCTCCCTTCTGTTCCTGCCTCTCATTGTCTTCCCTCTTCCTCTGGTTCTCTCCCTCCCACCCTCTGCCCCTCTCTCCCTCCCACCCTCTGCCACTCTCTTCCTTCTGTTTCTGCCTCTCAGTCTCCCTCTGCTTCTCTCCCCACCATCTGCCCCTCTCTCCCTTCTGTTCCTGCCTCTCACCTTCTCCCTCTCTTCCTACTGGTTCTCTCCCTCCCAGTTCTCTCCCCTTCTCTCCCTTCTGTTCCAGCCTCTCACCATCTCCCTTTCTTCCTCTGCTTCTCTCCCTTTCACTCTCTGCCCTTCTCTCCCTTCTGTTCCAGCCTCACACCGTCTCCCTCTGTTCCTCTGCTTCTCTCCCTCCCACCCTCTGCTCTTCTCTCCCTTCTGCTCCTGCCTCTCTCTGTCTCCCTTTCTTCCTCCTGGTTCTCTCCCTCTCACTCTCTGCCCTTCTCTCCCTTCTGTTCCAGCTTCTCACCGTCTCCCTCACTTTCTCTGCTTCTCTCCCTCCCACCCTCTGCCCCTCTCTCCCTTCTATTGCTGCCTCTCACCATCTCCCTTTCTTCCTCCTGGTTCTCTTCCTCCCAGTCTCTCCCCTTCTCTGCCTTCTGTTCCAGCCTCTCACCATCCCCCTTTCTTCCTCTGCTTCTCTCCCTCTCACTATCTGCCCTTCTCTCCCTTCTGTTGGTGCCTCTCACCATCTCCCTTTCTTCCTCCTGGTTCTCTTCCTCCCAGTCTCTCCCCTTCTCTCCCTTCTGTTCCAGCCTCTCACCATCTCCCTTTCTTCCTCTGCTGCTCTCCCTCTCACTATCTGCCCTTCTCTCCCTTCTGTTGCTGCCTCTCACCAGCTCCCTTTCTTCCTCCTGGTTCTCTCCCATTTCATTATTCCCTAGTTGGCTTCCTTTATGTGCAGGTTGCTGTAGCGCCAAAGACAACCCACATAAGGGAGCGCTTTACGTGAAGACGTCCCTTCACACTGATGTATTTAACATGTGTGCAGTCTTCATCATGTGTTCTTTGGCTGTGATCATGGTCGGGCACATGAATCGTCCAATCTCATGCTTCTTGTGCTCCTTTCTGGACTATCAGAGTTTAGGGCCCGCCTTAAGAACCTAGCAGTGCCAACTGTTGGCATTCATCTCCCAGGACTTTGATCTTTTGGATTAACTTGAGGTCTGGGTATCGCTCTGGGTACCCTCATATTTCATAGAGGAGTGTTTGTGACTTGCCCCTGCGATCAGTCACTTGGTTACTGGTGGAAACTGTAGGTAGCAGGTTGAAGATAACAAGAAGTACTTTCAGCTGTTTTAGGTCCGACTAAGTCTATCGTGAGACATTTTGGCATGGTTCATGGCCCAAAGCCTGCCCACTTCTTACTATTGTTTGGCTTCATTGTCATTCTCATTTGCCTGGTTCTTATTCATTTGGTTCTTATTCTCTTATTCGTTTGTGGACTTTCCTTCTGCTTCATGTGTTTGTCCCGCCCCTGGAGCATGTATGATTTACTGTGTTCTTCCACGGCTTGCTTTTTCAGACATACTTGAGCACTCTACAAGAGTTGTTGTGCTTTCCCGCTGTGCCCCCTGGGTGCTTCTGCCCCCTTCCCCCCGTGCCGCTGGGCTAATTGTGCCTCTGTCTTGCCTATGTACTTTGCCCCCACTCTCTTTGTGTTGCCTTCTCCCTTGTGGGCTTCCTCCCGGTCAGCTCCTTGTTGCCCTTTTTTTTCATCCATTTGATCCCCCCACCAACACCCCTATGTTGCTTCCACCCCACCCTCTTTAAAAACCAAACCCCCTCCTGTGCCCCATGTTTCTACTGCCCCTCATCCGCCATGTTGCTTTCGCCCCCACCGACTTCAAAGAAAAAAAAGCTGTTGCATGTACATCTCTGATGGGTAACTAGGGAGAAAGAATAGACTGACACCTCATTCTGTGCGTGGCAGACGCAGGATGCGCAGGCCTATAAGTCGACGGGCGGCTGCTTTCTAAACATGATTTAGGTACAGCATTACGGATGCTGTGCCGCAGCGCTAAGGTAAAGCCAGTAGTTCCAAAGGCGCAGCGGCTGCTTTCGAAGTATTTTAACCATGCTTTAGGCACAGCATTACGGATGCTGTGCCGCAGCTCCAAGGTAAAACCATGGGTAAAGCCAGTAATTCCAAAGGCACAGCGGCTGCTTTCGATGTGTTTTAACTATGCTTTAGGCACAGCATTATGGATGCTGTGCCGCAGCGCAAAGGTAAAACCATGGGTAAAGCGAATAGTTCCAAAGGCACAGCGGCTGCTTTCGATGTGTTTTAACCATGCTTTAGGCACAGCATTATTGATGCTGTGCCGCAGCGGCACGCTAAAACCATGGGTAAAGCCAGTAGTTCCAAAGGTGAAGCCGGCTGGTTTGAATGTGTTTCAAACATGCTTTTGGCGTGGATGCTGTGCCCCAACCATTGGTGTAAAGCCAATAGTTCCAAAGGGGCGGCCGACTGCTTTCAATGTGTTTTAAACATGCTTTAGGCACAGCATTACGGATGTTGTGCCGCAGCACTAAGATAAAACCATGGGTAAAGCCAGTAGTTCCAAAGGCGCAGCGGCTGCTTTCGATGTGTTTTAAAAATGCTCTAGGCACAGCATTACGGATGCTGTACCGCATCGCTAAGCTAAAACCATGGGTAAAGCCAGTAGTTCCAAAGACGCAGAGGCTGCTTTCGATGTGTCTTAACCATGCTTTAGGTACAGCATTATGGATGCTGTGCTGCAGGGCAAAGCTTAAAACCATGGGTAAAGCCAGTAGTTCTATAGGCGAGACCTGTTGGCTTTGCCAAGACTCGTTTCTAGTATTCGTTACTACATCTCCTCTTCCTTCCTTTCCACTTCTCCCATTCCCTCTTCATTAGTTTCTCTTCTCCACCCTTCTCGTCCTTCGTTTCCTCCACCTCTGACTTCCAGTTTTCCTTCACTTCCTTTTTTCCAACTCCTCTCTCCCTGTAATGGTTTGAGTTCTCTTGCCCTTTGTTCCTTCTCACCTTTTCTTTTATTTCCTTCCTTTTTGACCTCTTCCCCTTCCTTTCCACCTGTTACCCTTGCATTAATTTGTCATCTCCCTCTTCTAGTCCCCCCATTCCTTTTTGTTTTCCTGTCCTTTTCTTTTCTCTCATTCCTTTTGTTCCCTTTTCTCTCATTCCTTTTGTTCCCTTTTCTCTCATTTCCTTTCATTTATGTGCACTCATCCATTTCCCCACTCCTTCTTTTGTGTTTTGTTGCAGCACCTCTCTTGCCTTTGACCACCTTGCTACCTTTTCCAGTGCTCATACCCGGTGGCCATTTTCTGTATTCCCTCCCTTCTCGATACTTTCCTTTTCCCTTAACATCTTTTTCACCCGTCTGCCTCCTCCGGTCTCCACCCCTTCATCGCTTTCACCGCCTCTGAAAATGTCAGATGCAAAGCTGTGTGGACTTATTGGTTGTCAGACTCAAACCGAAGGAAGAGAATAGAACTGACAGTAGAGGTGGGGAGCTCCAAAAACCTTCAAGGAAGTGGCACCCTACATTATAGGCGCAGGTGGTTATGTTGACTATATGTTTCTTAAAGTCCCTTTCACCCTCTTGGGAGATTCCAGGATTTACGCCCTAAACTGATGCAGTCTTTGCAGTCCATTCTTATTCTCTCTGTCTACATATGAGCTCCTTGTAGCTCTATGCATTCTCAAGGGAGGCTTAGAAGATTCAGAGTTTGATGCAGTCTTTGCAGCCCATTCTTATTCTCTCTCTCTGTCTGCATATGAATTTCTTGTAGCTCTATGCATTCTCAGGGGGACCTTAGAAGATTCAGAGCTCGATACAGTCTTTGCACCCCACCCTTGGATTGTTAACGCCTTCATCATTTGTAAATCTGGTGCCATGACCATGCCCAGATTTAGTGCTCCATCACGCTAGCTGGTTATTCTTTACGATTTCTGTTTTCTCGACATTAGTAAGGACTGCATTTCTTCTGTCCATAACTAGTTGAGAGTCCTTTCTGTCCGTGATTGGGGCTCAGACCTCCCTTTCTTCATGCACGTGGGGCTCTTTGCCTGTGGTTCTGTATGCTTCTTCCATACCTAAAGCACCTTCCGCATGGTGACAGGTGATAGTCTCGGACTCTGCGGATAGCTTGCCCTGCCTCACAAAGTATTGGCAAAGAGCAGTGCATAGGTGCATCCCACTAGACGCAGAAGTGAATTCCATTTTTATCCTGCATCTCTCGATGCTGGTCATGTGCTTTACGCCTGCTCTTTTCACCAGTGTTCACAAATTTCAAAACAACTTCTATTGATAATGTGCATAGGATAGGAAGAAATCCGGCAGGGTTTCTTTCTGTGAAGTCCACTCTGAAACCCCCCACCCCACCATCCTTTTGGGAAGCACTGCTTTGGTATCTGTTTTAAAGGTGAGGAATCTGCAGTTGGATCTTTCCATCAGAAGAATAACTTAACGTACCATTGGTGACATTCTTCCTGGTAGGTACTCTAGCTACTGATACCGCACACTTCTGTTCGGTCATAAGGTCCCATTTTAGATTCAACAGACTGTTTACCATTTGTCTTGCTCTGCTTATGAGGGTATGGAAGTTCTGTTGATGAAAATGGAAGTGCTCAGGGATGGCACCTATATACGGCTGCCTGTTGTCACTTCCAGAAGTGGAGCAATGGAGCAGCGAAGCCAGAGTGTGTAACCTGTTAGCACATGTGGGCTGTTGCAGAAGAATGTCCTTATCCAGTGTGGCACTGGGGGAATTCAAAAAGTGAGGAATCTGGAGTTAGAGTATCCACCGAAAGAGGGTTACCAGTGGTAAGTAACCTGTTCATCATATGGAAGAACCATTTGACATCTTGGTTAACATTACTTTAAAGTGAGAAGATAAAGTTGATGATTACATTTAGGTTCTACATTTCCATCGAGGTGGGTTGGAGATGATTTTAGCTCACAGAACAGAGAAGTGGTTTTAGTTCACAGTAAAAAAGCTGGACTAGTTCTAGTTCATAGAATGGAGGATGAGATGGTTCTAATCTGCAAATATCATGACAATTCACATTCGAAGAGGAGCAAAGGTACTGGTTCAAAGAATAGGGCAAGAGTACGTTCGATGGCAGCTGTAGGTACACATGCTTTGCATAAGTCCGTCTTCTAGTGTTGGGCGGAGTTTTACAAGTTGTTTTTCTTTGAAGAATATTTTCGAGTCACGAAATCGGTGGCTCCTCCTCTTGGTGATTCTACACATGGGCATCAAGTCCTTTGTTAAATTGTTTTCTTTCCGCTGTCTGGTACGGATGTATTTCCTCTTGCTCCAGTGAATCTCGGTTCAATAGCTTCCGAACTTTATGTTCGATGGCATGTGTAGCTGCAGATACACATGTTGTGCATAGCCCGCCATCTGGTGTTGGGTCGGAGTGTTACAAGTTGTTTTTCTTCGAAGAAGTCTTTCGAGTCACGAGACCGAGGGACTCCTCCTCTTTTGCTTCCATTGCGCATGGGCGTCGACTCCATCTTCGATTGTTTTCTTTCCGCCATCGGGTTCGGACGTGTTCCTTTTCGCTCCGGGTTTCGGAACGGAAAGATGGTTAAAAATTCGGAAAATTACGTCGGTATTGTTGCGTTCGGGATCGGGTTAGATAGAATCGACACCGAATCGTGAAGAGCTCCGGTAGCCCTTCGGGGTAATTTCGATCCCCCGTCGGGGCCTGGTCGGCCCGACCGCGTGTAACATCGAGGCTGATGGAACGGACCCCGTTCCGATTCTGTCCTAAATGCCACATCAAATACCCATATACAGACCAACATTTGGTCTGTAACCTGTGCCTGTCGCCCGAGCACAAGGAAGAAACTTGTGAGGCCTGTCGTGCGTTTCGATCCCGAAAAACGCTCCGTGACCGGCGAGCCAGAAGATTACAGATGGCGTCCACGCCGACAGGACACCGAGAGTTCGAGGAACAAGGAGAAGAAGAGGAAGCCTTCTCTATCCATGAATCGGACTCGGAGGAATTCGACGTCCACGAAACAGTGAGTAAGACGTCGAAGCCAGCACACAAGAAAACAGACAAGGCCCAGGGGACGCCACTGCCAACAGGCCATGGCTCAACCCATAAAGTCGGTGACCGCCCATCGGCACCGAAAAAGGCCGAACTAGTGCCGAGATCGTCCGACTCGGGTCGAGACACAGGCACGCAGCAATCTCTGGACTGAGAAAGTGCTGCCGACAAAGATCGACGCCGAGACAGCGGAGCCGAAGCTGCTCGACGCAGAGACAGCGGCACCGAGGAGGATCGACGGCGAGAAGTTTCGACTCCAAAAAAGAGAAAAGTCGCCTCGGAGCCGAAAACGAGTAAGGACATAGCTTCGGTGCCGAAACGACCGGCAACCGAGCCAACTACCAGCTCCTATTCAGAGGAGCAATCACTGTCCTCTCAATTGCGCAAACATAGATTCGAGGAAGAGTTACAGTCTACTGAAGTAGACCACACTCAAAAGCGGATCTTCATACAGAGTGGAACAGGGAAGATCAGCACCCTTCCCCCTATTAGGAGAAAAAGGAGACTTGAGTTCCAAACACAGGAACAAGCACCACAAACAAAAGTGGTGAAGAAGGTAACTCCGCCACCCTCTCCTCCACCTGTAACTCACATATCACCGGCAAAGACTCCGTCACACTCACCGGCTCACACCACCATGAGCCAAGATGACCAGGACGCTTGGGACCTATACGACGCCCCAGTGTCAGACAACAGTCCGGAGGCGTATCCTACCAAGCCCTCACCACCAGAGGACAGCACAGCGTATTCACAGGTGGTAGCTAGGGCAGCAGAGTTCCTTAACGTGTCGCTACACTCGGAACCTGTCGAGGATGACTTCCTTTTCAACACCCTCTCCTCCACCCATAGCACCTACCAGAGCCTGCCTATGCTCCCAGGAATGCTAAGGTACGCAAAGCAAATCTTCAAAGAACCTGTCAAGAGTAGAGCAATAACACCAAGGGTGGAAAAGAAATATAAAGCACCGCCCACAGACCCTGCTTTCATCACCTCACAACTGCCACCAGATTCAGTTGTAGTAGGGGCAGCTCGCAAGAGAGCCAACTCTCACACATCAGGCGATGCACCACCTCCGGATAAAGAAAGCCGCAAGTTCGACGCAGCCGGAAAAAGGGTCGCAGTACAAGCTGCAAACCAGTGGCGCATCGCTAACTCTCAAGCGCTCCTAGCGCGTTATGACAGAGCCCATTGGGACGAGATGCAGCACCTCATCGAGCATCTACCCAAAGATTTACAAAAAAGGGCGAAACAGGTGGTTGAGGAGGGACAAAACATCTCCAATAACCAAATACGCTCCTCTATGGATGCAGCGGACACAGCTGCAAGAACAATTAACACAGCAGTAACCATAAGAAGGCACGCATGGTTACGAACATCTGGCTTTAAACCGGAGATACAGCAAGCGGTGCTCAATATGCCATTCAATGAGCAACAATTGTTCGGACCTCAAGTAGACACGGCAATTGAGAAGCTAAAAAAGGACACTGACACTGCCAAGGCCATGGGCGCACTCTATTCCCCGCAGGGCAGAGGCACTTTCGGCACCTTCCGCAAAACAACCTTCAGAGGGGGGTTTCGGGGTCAGGCCACACAAGCCAGTACCTCACATTCAACACCGTCTACCTACCAGGGACAGTACCAAAGGGGAGGCTTTCGGGGCCAGTACAGAGGAGGACAATTCCCTAGAAACAGGGGAAAATTTCAAAGCCCAAAAACACCTGCAACCAAACAGTGACTCACAGGTCACTCATCCCCTCCACACAACACCAGTGGGGGGAAGAATAAGTCAGTATTACCAATCTTGGGAGGAAATAACAACAGACACTTGGGTCTTAGCAATTATCCAACATGGTTATTGCATAGAATTTCTCCAAATTCCTCCAAACATACCACCAAAAACACAGAATATATCAAAACAGCATTCAGACCTTCTGGAAATAGAAGTTCAAGCATTACTGCAAAAGAACGCAATAGAACTGGTACCAGGTACACAAATAAACACAGGAGTTTACTCACTGTACTTTCTAATACCAAAAAAGGACAAAACACTGAGACCAATCCTAGATCTCAGAACACTAAACACCTACATCAAATCAGAACACTTTCACATGGTCACGCTACAAGAAGTGTTACCATTGCTAAAGCAACAAGACTACATGACAACCTTAGATCTCAGACGCGTATTTCTCATACCGGTACATCCCTCGCACAGGAAATACCTAAGGTTCGTATTCAAAGGAATACATTACCAATTCAAAGTATTGCCGTTCGGTATAACAACCGCACCAAGAGTCTTTACAAAATGCCTAGCAGTAGTAGCTGCACACATCAGAAGGCAGCAAATACACGTATTCCCGTATCTAGACGATTGGCTAATCAAGACCAACTCACTGACAAAGTGTTCACACCACACAGATCAGGTCATACAAACCCTCTACAAACTCGGTTTCTCCGTCAACTATGCAAAATCACACATTCTGCCGTGCAAAGTACAGCAATACCTAGGAGCAACAATAGACACAACAAGGGGAATAGCCACTCCAAGTCCACAAAGGGTTCAAAATTTCCTAAAAGTTATACAAACCATGTATCCAACACAAAAAATACAGGCAAAGATGGTATTACAACTCCTAGGCATGATGTCCTCATGCATAGCCATTGTCCCGAACGCAAGACTGCACATGAGGCCCTTACAACAGTGCCTAGCATCACAATGGTCACAAGCACAGGGTCACCTTCTAGATCTGGTGTTGATAGACCGCCAAACATACCTCTCGCTTCTATGGTGGAACAGTATAAATTTAAACAAAGGGCGGCCTTTCCAAGACCCAGTGCCACAATACGTGATAACAACAGATGCTTCCATGACAGGGTGGGGAGCACACCTCAATCAACACAGCATCCAAGGACAATGGGACGTACATCAAACAAAGCTGCATATAAATCACCTCGAACTGCTAGCAGTTTTCCTAGCGTTAAAAGCATTCCAACCCATCATAACCCACAAGTACATTCTTGTCAAAACAGACAACATGACAACAATGTATTATCTAAACAAACAGGGGGGGACACACTCGACACAGCTGTGCCTCCTGGCACAAAAAATATGGCAATGGGCAATTCACAACCACATTCGCCTAATAGCACAGTTTATTCCAGGGATCCAGAATCAACTTGCAGACAATCTCTCTCGAGATCACCAACAGGTCCACGAATGGGAAATTCACCCCCAAATTCTAAACACTTACTTCAAACTTTGGGGAACACCTCAAATAGACTTATTTGCAACAAAGGAGAACGCAAAATGCCAAAACTTCGCATCCAGATACCCACACAGGCAGTCTCAAGGCAATGCCCTATGGATGAACTGGTCAGGGATATTTGCGTACGCTTTTCCCCCTCTCCCTCTCCTTCCATATCTAGTAAACAAATTGAGTCAAAACAAACTCAAACTCATACTGATAGCACCAACATGGGCAAGGCAACCTTGGTACAAAACACTGCTAGACCTATCAGTAGTACCCCACGTCAAGTTACCCAACAGGCCAGATCTGTTAACACAACACAAACAACAGATCAGGCATCCAAACCCAGCATCGCTGAATCTAGCAATCTGGCTCCTGAAATCCTAGAATTCGGACACTTAAACCTCACCCAAGAATGTATGGAAGTCATAAAGCAAGCTAGAAGACCATCCACTAGACACTGCTATGCAAGCAAATGGAAAAGGTTTGTTTGCTACTGCCATCATAATCAAATTCAACCATTACACGCATCTCCAAAGGATGTAGTGGGTTACTTACTACACTTACAAAAATCGAACCTGGCCTTCTCTTCCATTAAAATACACCTCGCAGCAATATCTGCATACCTGCAGATTACCCATTCAACTTCACTATTTAGGATACCTGTCATTAAAGCGTTTATGGAAGGCCTCAAAAGAATTATACCACCAAGGACACCACCCGTTCCTTCATGGAACCTCAACATCGTCTTAACAAGACTCATGGGTCCACCCTTTGAACCCATGCATTCTTGCGAAATACAATTCCTAACATGGAAAGTTGCATTTCTCATCGCCATCACATCTCTTAGAAGAGTAAGTGAAATTCAGGCGTTTACAATACAAGAACCTTTTATCCAAATACACAAAAATAAGGTAGTCCTAAGAACCAATCCTAAATTTCTACCAAAGGTTATTTCACCGTTCCACTTAAATCAAACGGTAGAACTACCAGTGTTCTTCCCACAGCCAGACTCGGTAGCTGAAAGGGCACTACATACATTAGACATCAGAAGAGCACTAATGTACTACATCGACAGAACAAAAGAAATCAGAAAAACAAAACAACTGTTTATTGCATTCCAAAAACCTCATACAGGAAACCCAATATCAAAACAGGGTATAGCCAGATGGATAGTTAAGTGCATCCAAATCTGCTACCTTAAAGCAAAAAGGGAGCTGCCCATTACACCAAGGGCACACTCAACCCGAAAGAAAGGCGCTAGCATGGCCTTCCTAGGGAATATTCCAATGCACAAGATATGTAAGGCAGCCACATGGTCTACGCCTCACACATTTACTAAGCACTACTGTGTAGACGTGCTGTCCGCACAACAAGCCACAGTAGGTCAAGCCGTACTAAGAACTTTATTTCAGACTACTTCCACTCCTACAGGCTGAGCCACCGCTTTTGGGGAGATAACTGCTTACTAGTCTATGCACAACATATGTATCTGCAGCTACACATGCCATCGAACTGAAAATGTCACTTACCCAGTGTACATCTGTTCGTGGCATTAGTCGCTGCAGATTCACATGTGCCCACCCGCCTCCCCGGGAGCCTGTAGCCGTTTGGAAGTTATCTTCAACTTTGTACATTTGTAAATATATTATTTAAACCTTAATTGGTACATACTTATTCACTCCATTGCATGGGCACTATTACTAACACACACAACTTCTACCTCACCCTCTGCGGGGAAAACAATCGAAGATGGAGTCGACGCCCATGCGCAATGGAAGCAAAAGAGGAGGAGTCCCTCGGTCTCGTGACTCGAAAGACTTCTTCGAAGAAAAACAACTTGTAACACTCCGACCCAACACCAGATGGCGGGCTATGCACAACATGTGAATCTGCAGCGACTAATGCCACGAACAGATGTACACTGGGTAAGTGACATTTTCATTCCTCCTTTCTATGAACGTCGTTATAGTTTTCGATCGTGTTTTCTATACTATTAATAGTCAATCCAATCCGATTTCTATCATCGGCGTCGATTTAGCGCTTTCTGGGGTGTCCACACCCTTTTTTAGGCCTACTTTGACAATTGTAGTCAGAGAATGATAGGCTGATGGAACAGACTCCTTTTTTGTTCTGTCCTCTGTGTCACTCCAAGTTTCCCTACACAGATCAATACTTGGTGTGTAATTTGTGTCTATCTCCGGAACACAAAAGAGACCTGTGATGCCTGTAGATCTTTTCTGTTGAAGAAGACTCCCTGGGACCGAAGAGCACATTGACTAGAAATGGCATCAAAAGCAACCGAAGACACACCCGACATCTTTGGAGAAGAGCATGCACAGGAAGAAATAGGACACCACTCAGCCTTCTCCATTCAGGACTCCAGCTCGGATCAAGACTCTGATGTCGAGAGCCAATCTATCCCACCAGCGCAGTACGTGAATACATCAGCACCATCACACCAACCAAAGACTGTTAAAAAGACTCCTGCATTGGTCGTCGGTCCTCCATTTATCTGGGGCTATGGTAGGAGGCGAAAAACACATTTGGATGCCCCACACTCTGGTTCGGCACCCTAAAATACAAAAGACCAAAATGCATTTGTTACCGACCAAACAGACATCCCAATCTGTTTCGGTATTGAGCCAAACACCGGACATTTCCACTTCAGAGCCTAAAAAATCACTAGCCACTTCGGAGCCGACATTTTCGGTTCGAGTGAAACATTCGGTATCGAGGGGTTCGGAACCGAAAGCTGTAGTCACTAAACCTTCTAAACATACCACAGAGGAGTCATCTTCTATAGATCCGATACTTGAAGTAATGGACGGTAGACAGAGCAAGCTTCAAATACAAAAAGGAACAGGAATGATTATAGCTTTCCCTCTTGTTCCAATTAAAAGGAGACTCACATTTCAGGAGAATGTGAACGTTGGACCTCCCCCTAAAAAAGTCTCCAGAGAAAAGTGCCAGGCTTCAGTACATCCTCAGCCTTCACCACCTCATTCTCCTGTTCTTCCTTCTACTCCACCACCGTCATCTCCACATTCTAGTCATACACAATTCTCTTTACAAGCATCATCAGCTTCACCTCCTAGGGATGATTTAAGTGATATCCAGCAGGATACAAACCCAAGCGACCTATACGATTCTGATCCCATTTTATCCAATGACACTGACTTGTATCCAGCAAGGCCTTCTCCTGAAGATCCCACTGCTTGCAACCAAGTCGGAGCTAGAGCGGCTGCGTATCATAATGTGCAGCTATGTACAGACCTAATTGAAGAGGACTCATTATTCAACACTCTAACAAGTACACACAAAGAGTACCAATGTCTACCTATGCTTCCAGGTATACGGAGACATGCCAATGATGCATTTAAAGAACCTGACAATGCAAGAATTCACACACAAGCGTAGATAAGCCTAAAAGCTGCACCCTCTGATCCACGTTTTATAAAAACATAATTACCTCCTGACTCCATAGTAGTAAGTGCAGCACAAAAACGTGCTAATAGTCAATCTACAGGGGATGCTTCTCCTCCAGATGAGGAGAGTAAAAAACTAGATGCAGCAGGCAAAAGATTGGTTGCTCAAGCTGCTAATCATTGGAGAATTGCAAGTTCTCAAGCTCTCCTGGTGAGGTATGAAAGGGTCCACTGGGACAAAATGGAAGAACTATTACAATATCATCAAAAAAGAGGTCAGGAGATAGTAGCAGAGGGACAGGCCATTTCAAATAATTCCATCAGATGTGCCAGTGATGCACCTGACACAGCTGCACCCAGGGTTCACACTAATGTGATCATAAGAAGACATGCATGGTTAAAGTGCTCAAGTTTCAAACCTGAAATACAGCAAGCGGTATTAACCATGCCTTTTGATAAAGAGCATCTGTTTGGCACAGAGGTGGACACCACTATAGAAAAACTTTGAAAAAAGACTCTGAAACATCTAAAGCCATGAGTGTGTGTGTAGGTAGTTGGCTCTGTATGTACCATTTCAAAGTAAGAGATAGTGTGCAGAGTCCAAGGGTTCCCCTTAGAGGTAAGATAGTAGCAAAAAGAGATAATTCTAATGCTCTATTTTGTGGTAGTGTGGTCGAGCAGAAGGCTTATCAGAGGGTAGTGTTAAGCATTTGTCGTACACACACAGGCAATAAATGAGGAACACACACTCAGACATACTCCAGGCCAATAGGTTTTATATAGAAAAATATATTTTCTTAATTTATTTTAAGAACCACAGGTTCAAGATTTCAAGTAAACACATAGAATGCAAGGTACTTCACTTGGGTAACTTAGGAACTTTTAATAAAAGCAATATCATATACAAATATATATAAATGGCAATACGCTATTTTCAAAGTGGACACAGTGCAAAAATCAACAGTTCCTGGGGGAGGTAAGTAAAGATTAGTTTGTGAGGTAAGTAAGACACTTACAAGTCTCAGTTCCTGGGCATAGGCAGCCCACCGTTGGGGGTTCAAGGCAACCCCAAAGTTACCACACCAGCAGCTCAGGGACAGTCAGGTGCAGAGGCCAAAGAGGTGCCCAAAACACATAGGCTTCAATGGAGAACAGGGGTGCTCCGGTTCCAGTCTGCAGCAGGTAAGTACCCGCGTCCTCATGGGGCAGACCAGGGGGGTTTTGTAGAGCACTGGGGGGGGACACAAGTAGGCACACAAAACACACCCTCAGCGGCACAGGGGCGGCAGGGTGCAGTGTGCAAAGCAGGTGTCGGGTTTCAGATAGGAATCAATGGAGGGACCCAGCGGTCACTCTAGCGGTGCAGGCAGGCACAGGGGGGGCTTCTCGGGACAGCCACCACCTGGGCTAGGCAGAGGGTCGCCTGGGGGTCACTCTTGCACTGAGGTTCGGTTCCTTCAGGTCCTGGGGGCTGTGGGTGCAGTGCTGGTCCCAGGCAGTCAGGGGGAGCCTCTGGATTCTCTCTGCAGGTGTTGCTGTTAGGGGGCAGGGGGGTCGTCTCAGGCTACTCACGGGCTCACAGTCGCTGGGGAGTCCTCCCCGTGGTGTTTGTTCTCTGGATCTCGAGCCGGGGGCATCGGGTGCAGAGTGTGAAGTCTCACGCTTCCGGCTGGAAACGTGAAGTCTTTGAAAGTTGCTTCTTTGTTGCAAAGAAGTTGCTGGTGTTGAGCAGGGCCGCTGCTCATGGGAGTTTCTTGGTCCTTTAGTCCAGAGCAGTCCTCTGAGGCTTCAGAGGTCGCTGGTCCCTGCCGGATGCGTCGCTGGTTGCAGGTTTTCAAAGTTGGAGACAGGCCGGTAGGGTTGGGGCCAAAGCAGTTGTTGTCGTCCATCTTCTCTGCAGGCTTGTAGGTCAGCAGTCCTTCTTGTTTCTTCAGGTTGCAGGAATCTAGTTTCCTAGGTTCTGGGGTGCCCCTAAATACTAAATTTAGGGGTGTGTTTAGGTCTGGGAGGGCAGTAGCCAATGGCTACTGTCCTGGAGGGTGGCTACACCCTCTTTGTGCCTCCTCCCTGTGGGGAGGGGGGTACATCCCTAATCCTATTGGGGGAGTCCACCAAACTTAAGGTGGAGGATTTCTAAAGACAGGGGTCACCTCAGCTCAGGACACCTTAGGGGCTGTCCTGGCTGGTGGGTGACTCCTCTTTTTTTATTCTCATTATCTCCTCCAGCCTTGGTGCCAAAAGTGGGGGCAGTGGCCAGAGGGGCGGGCATCTCCACTAGCTGGGATGCCCTGGAGCGCTGTAACAAAAGGGGTGAGCCCAGTGTTACAGCTCCTGCAGTGGGAGGTGAGAACCACCTCCACCCAGTACAGGCTTTGTTCCTGGCCACAGAGTGACAAAGGCACTCTCCCCATGTGGCCAGCAACATGTCTGGTGTGTGGCAGGCTGGCAGAAACTGGTCAGCCTACACTAGAAGTCGGATTGGTATTCAGGGGGCATCTCTAAGATGCCCTGTGGGTGTATGTTACAATAAATTGCACACTGGCATCAGTGTGCATATATTGTGCTGAGAAGTTTGATACCAAACTTCCCATATTTCAGTGTAGCCATTATGGAACTGTGGGGTTCGTGTTTGACAAACTCCCAGACCATATACTCTTATGGCTACCCTGCACTTAAAATGTCTAAAGTTTTGCTTAGACACTGTAGGGACATAGTGCTCATGCACATATGCCCTCACCTGTGGTATAGTGCACCCTGCCGTAGGGCTGTAAGGCCTGCTAGAGGGGTGACTTACTTATGCCACAGGCAGTGTGAGGTTGGCATGGCACCCTGAGGGGAGTGCCATGTCGACTTAGTCATTTTCTCCCCACCAGCACGCACAAGCTGTGAGGCAGTGTACATGTGCTGAATGAGGGGTCCCCAGGGTGGCATAAGACATGCTGCAGCCCGTAGAGACCTTCCCTGGCATCAGGGCCCTTGGTACCAGGGGTACCAGTTACAAGGGACTTAACTGAGTGCCAGGGCTGTGCCAATTGTGGAAGCAAAGGTACAGTTTAGGGAAAACACTGGTGCTGGGGCCTGGTTAGCAGGGTCCCAGCACACTTTCAATCAAAACTTAGCATCAGCAAAGGCAAAAGGTTAGGGGGTAACCATGCCAAGGAGGCATTTCCTTAGTGTGTTACACACTTCACCCACTAGGGGTACTTTTCGTAGGACACAGATTAAAGGTGGTTTCAAACCATCAACCAGAGAGCCCTCCACCTCACAACAAAAACAGGGAGCACATTTCTATAGTAAAGGTTCCTTTAGAGGGTCAAACAACAGAGGACGAGGTAAAACATCCACTCCACCAAACATTCTTCCTCGTTTCCTCAGACTCTCTCACAACCATCTTGTTCTACTGAGAGGAGGTACAGTCCCTTCGTCTCAAAGAAGCTATAGAACCAGTTCCTCCATCCCAACAAGGGTTAGGAGTACATTCCCTGTACTTCATTATACCTAAAAAGGACAGTCCCTTAAGACCTATTCTAGATCTCAGGCCTCTCAATTTATACATACTTTCAGAGCATTTCCACATGGTCACTCTGCAAGATGTTATTCCTCTATTACAGCAAAGAGATTACATGACAGCACTAGATCTCAAAGATGCTTATTTCCATATTCCCATACATGCAGCACACAAAAAATATCTACGATTTGTGATTGTAGCAAAGCATTACCAATTCAAAATACTACCATTCGGGGTGACAGCAGCCCTAAGAGTCGTTACAAAATGTTTGGAGGTAGTAGCAGCATTCCTCAAAAGACAACACATACATGTTTTCCCATATCTGGATGATTGGCTAATAAAATCCAGTACATTTCAAGGATGCCGGCAACACACTCAGTATACAGTAGATCTTCTACACAATTTGGGGTTCACAATAAATTACCTCAAATCACATCTTCGACCCTCACAAATACAGCCTTCTCTGGGTGCAATTCTGAACACTCAGCATTAGCATATCCAAACCAAGTAAGGATTCAAGCGTTTCAAAATCTCATTGCACAATTACAGGAGAGTCATACACAGTAAAGCTTGTGATGTCGGCATACATCTGTGGCACGTTGTACCAACAAATCTGTTGATCCCCTCTCTGCTCCTCTTTCTGACGTTCTTTTGTTCATTCTTTCTTTGGCCCAGCAGGGCTCTGCTTTGGGCATCCTTAAGGGCTATTTATCGGCTATCTCAGCCTTTCTTGGGTTGCTTGAGCAGCCTTCGCTCTTTAAGTCTCCTATTGTTAGTAGCTTCCTTAAGAGCCTCACCCATTTGTTTCCTCCCACTTAGTTTATCATGCCTCGGTGGGACCTCAGTCTTGTCCTTTTAATGTGTACTCTCTTTGAGCCGATGCACAATTACCCCTTACAGCTCCCTACTTTCAAAACTGTTTTTCTTGTTGCCATCACTTCTGCTCGCAGAGTGAGTGAGCTTCAGGCTCTATCTTCTAAGCCCCCATTTTTGTCTGTGCACCCTGACAAAGTGGTGTTACCCACTAAGGCTTCCTTCCTTCCCAAAGTCATTACACCTTTTCATGTAGGCCAGTCCATCACTTTGCCTACTTTTTACGCACCTCCACATACTTCTCATGAGTAGGAGAGACTCCACCACCTGGATCCAAAAAGAGCGTTTGCGTTCTATCTCAATCGCACTAAAGATTTCCGGGTGGACGATTGTAGGAAAGTACCATCTTGCCTGGCATGTTACCCCCATTTTTCACTGTATATATGTTGTTTTAGTTGTATGTGTCACTGGGACCCTGGTAACCCAGGGCCCCAGTGCTCATAAGTGTGCCTGAATGTGTTACCTGTGTAGTGACTAACTGTCTCACTGAGGCTCTGCTAATCAGAACCTCAGTGGTTATGCTCTCTCATTTCTTTCCAAATTGTCACTAACAGGCTAGTGACCATTTTTACCAATTTACATTGGCTTACTGGAACACCCTTATAATTCCCTAGTATATGGTACTGAGGTACCCAGGGTATTGGGGTTCCAGGAGATCCCTATGGGCTGCAGCATTTCTTTTGCCACCCATAGGGAGCTCTGACAAATCTTACACAGGCCTGCCACTGCAGCCTGAGTGAAATAACGTCCACGTTATTTCACAGCCATTTTACACTGCACTTAAGTAACTTATAAGTCACCTATATGTCTAACCTTTACCTGGTAAAGGTTAGGTGCAAAGTTACTTAGTGTGAGGGCACCCTGGCACTAGCCAAGGTGCCCCCACATTGTTCAGAGCCAATTCCCTGAACTTTGTGAGTGCGGGGACACCATTACACGCGTGCACTACATATAGGTCACTACCTATATGTAGCTTCACAATGGTAACTCCGAATATGGCCATGTAACATGTCTATGATCATGGAATTGCCCCCTCTATGCCATCCTGGCATAGTTGGCACAATCCCATGATCCCAGTGGTCTGTAGCACAGACCCTGGTACTGCCAAACTGCCCTTCCTGGGGTTTCACTGCAGCTGCTGCTGCTGCCAACCCCTCAGACAGGCAGCTGCCCTCCTGGGGTCCAGCCAGGCCTGGCCCAGGATGGCAGAACAAAGAACTTCCTCTGAGAGAGGGTGTGACACCCTCTCCCTTTGGAAAATGGTGTGAAGGCAGGGGAGGAGTAGCCTCCCCCAGCCTCTGGAAATGCTTTGTTGGGCACAGATGTGCCCAATTCTGCATAAGCCAGTCTACACCGGTTCAGGGACCCCTTAGCCCCTGCTCTGGCGCGAAACTGGACAAAGGAAAGGGGAGTGACCACTCCCCTGACCTGCACCTCCCCTGGGAGGTGTCCAGAGCTCCTCCAGTGTGCTCCAGACCTCTGCCATCTTATAAACAGAGGTGCTGCTGGCACACTGGACTGCTCTGAGTGGCCAGTGCCACCAGATGACGTCAGAGACTCCTTGTGATAGGCTCCTTCAGGTGTTAGTAGCCTATCCTCTCTCCTAGGTAGCCAAACCCTCTTTTCTGGCTATTTAGGGTCTCTGTCTCTGGGGAAACTTCAGATAACGAATGCAAGAGCTCATCCGAGTTCCTCTGCATCTCTCTCTTCACCTTCTGATAAGGAAACGACTGCTGACCGCGCTGGAAGCCTGCAAACCTGCAACATAGTAGCAAAGACGACTACTGCAACTCTGTAACGCTGATCCTGCCGCCTTCTCAACGGTTTTCCTGCTTGTGCATGCTGTGGGGGTAGCCTGCCTCCTCTCTGCACCAGAAGCTCCGAAGAAATCTCCCGTGGGTCGACGGAATCTTCCCCCTGCAACCGCAGGCACCAAAAAGCTGCATTACCGGTCCCTTGGGTCTCCTCTCAGCACGACGAGCGAGGTCCCTCGAATCCAGCGACTCTGTCCAAGTGACCCCCACAGTCCAGTGACTCTTCAGCCCAAGTTTGGTGGAGGTAAGTCCTTGCCTCACCTCGCTGGGCTGCATTGCTGGGAACCGCGACTTTGCAGCTACTCCGGCCCCTGTGCACTTCCGGCGGAAATCCTTTGTGCACAGCCAAGCCTGGGTCCACGGCACTCTAACCTGCATTGCACGACTTTCTAAGTTGGTCTCCGGCGACGTGGGACTCCGTTGTGCAACTTCGGCGAGCACCGTTTCACGCATCCTCGTAGTGCCTGTTTCTGGCACTTCTCCGGGTGCTACCTGCTTCAGTGAGGGCTCTTTGTCTTGCTTGACGTCCCCTCTCTCTGCTGGTCCAATTTGCGACCTCCTGGGCCTCAGCAGCGTCCAAAAACGCTAACCGCACGATTTGCAGCTAGCAAGGCTTGTTGGCGTTCTTTCAGCGGGAAAACACTTCTGCACGACTCTCCACGGCGAGAGGGATCCGTCCACCAAAGGGGAAGTCTCTAGCCCTTTTCGTTCCTGCAGAAACCTCAGCTTCTTCTGTCCAGTCGAAGCTTCTTTGCACCCGCAGCTGGCATTTCCTGGGCATCTGCCCATCTCCGACTTGCTTGTGACTTTTGGACTTGGTCCCCTTGTTCCACAGGTACCCTAGATTGGAAATCCACAGTTGTTGCATTGCTGGTTTGTGTCTTTCCTGCATTATTCCTCTAACACGACTATTTTGTCCTTAGGGGAACTTTAGTGCACTTTGCACTCACTTTTCAGGGTCTTGGGGAGGGTTAGTTTTCTAACTCTCACTATTTTCTAATAGTCCCAGCGACCCTCTACAAGGTCACATAGGTTTGGGGTCCATTCGTGGTTCGCATTCCACTTTTGGAGTATATGGTTTGTGTTGCCCCTATCCCTATGTTTCCCCATTGCATCCTATTGTAACTATACATTGCTTGCACTGTTTTCTAAGACTATACTGCATATTTTTTGCTATTGTGTATATATATCTTGTGTATATTTCCTATCCTCTCACTGAGGGTACACTCTAAGATACTTTGGCATATTGTCATAAAAATAAAGTACCTTTATTTTTAGTATAACTGTGTATTGTGTTTTCTTATGATATTGTGCATATGACACTAAGTGGTACTGTAGTAGCTTCACACGTCTCCTAGTTCAGCCTAAGCTGCTCTGCTAAGCTACCATTATCTATCAGCCTAAGCTGCTAGACACCCTATACACTAATAAGGGATAACTGGGCCTGGTGCAAGGTGCAAGTACCCCTTGGTACTCACTACAAGCCAGTCCAGCCTCCTACAACGATCAACTGTTTGTTGGATATGTAGGTGCAAAGAAAGGGAAGGCGTACAAAAAAGTACCATCTCGCGATGGGTACTTCTTTGCATCAAGATGTGCTACGCTTTGTCAAAAAAGCAACCCCCTTAGGGCTTGCATGCGCTCATTCAACCAGAGCAACTGCTGCTTCCACAGCATTACCACACGGAGGTCCTGTCCTTGATATCCGCCAGACAGCAACGTGGGCATCCATGCACACATTTACTAAACATTACTGCCTGGACAGTCCAGTCCATAGGGACGGCTACTTTGGTCATTTGGTCTTGCAGGACTTTCTAGTATGATCTTGGTTCACAGCCCACCTCCAAGGATGGCATTGCTTTGGTATCTATTCTAAGTTAAGGAATCTGCAACTAGAAGTCTCTATCAGATGTACAAGTTACTTACCTTCGGTAACAATATATCTGGTAGAGACATATCCTAGTTGCAGATTCCTTACCGACCCAACCATCCTCTGCTTGCGAACTGATTTCTAGGGACAGGGCTTCCCCATTCAGGGCCTTCGCTCTGGCGCACCAATTTCAGTGTTCTTCGCGGCTCTGCGCTTTGGCGTGGAAAGTTGTGAAAAGAAACTGACATCACTGTGCTGATGCGACGTCTATGTACTACTCCTGACGTTATCACGGCGACTACGATGCCAACTATGCCCGTGGAGTCATCAGATGCCACCTTCTGACGTGCAAAGGTATTGCTTGAAGAAAAAATCTCCGGATCCAGTCTCGCGCCGGGAGGAAAATTCTAAGCTAAGGAATCTGCAGCTAGAAGTCTCTATCAGATATATCGTTACCAAAGGTAAGTAACTTGTACCTTAGGACAAACCCTAAGTTTCTACCGAAAGTAGTTTCACTATTTCACATTAACCAATCTGTGGAGTTTCCAGTCATTTTTTTCTCACAGCCGGATTCAACTGCTGAAAGAGCTTTCCATACATTGGATGTTAAAAGAGCTCTCATGTAATGCATTGACAGGAAAAAAGTTTTGGAAAATCAAAACAACTTTATGTAGCCTTTTCAATGCCTTACAAGCGTAATCCAATTTCAAAGAATGGATTAGCTAGATGGATAGTCAATTGTATTCAAACTTTTTATCTTAAAGCTAAAAGATAACTACCAGTAGTTCCTAATGCGCACACTACCAGGAAAAAAGTGCTTCAATGGCTTTTTAGGAAACATTCCAGTAGCAGATATTTGTAAAGCTGCTACTTGGTCTACACCACACAGATTTACTAAACACTATTGTGTAGATGTTCTAGCTCAGTAAGCAAATGTTGGCCAAGCAGTCTTTAGAACACTTTCTTTTTCAAGCTACTCCAAATCCTACTGATTAGCCACCGCTTACTTGGAGGGGACTGCTTTACAGTCTATTCAAAGCATGTGTCCAGAGCTACACATACCATCGAATAGAAAATGTTACCCAGTAGACATCTGTTTGTGGCATGTAGTGCTGTAGATTCACATGCGCCCTTTATCCTCCCCAGAAGTCTGTAGTCGTTGTCGTACAACATATCGTAAATATGTACATACATTGCATGGACATCTCTTTATTTAATTTACACACACACACACACACTCTCACTCCTACACACATTCACCCGCCTGCAGGGGAACAATCTAATAAGGGACTTGATGCCCACGCATAGTATCACCGAGAGGGGGACTCACTCGATCTTGTGACTCAAAAATAGTCTTAGTAGAAAAGCAACTTGTTAACACTCCGAGCCCAACACTAGATGGCGGACTCATGCAAAGCATGTGAATCTACTGCACTGCATGGCAGGAACCCATGTCTACTGGGTAAGTAACATTTTCCTTATAGAGCACACAAGACGTAAGGGCTAAGATGGTTTTACTTAACAGGAGATAGTTTGAATCCACAGCTCCAGATGGCAATTGATGAGTCAGAGGAGATGGTTCAGAGCCACGATTCCAGACCACAGTAGACGAGGCAGAGATTGTTCCAATCCTGAATTGAGAAGAAAAGGCGAAGTCCAGGTTTCACATAGTTGGATAAACCTAGTACCTAGAGGTTATGGCTTCTTAGAGAGTAAAACAGATGAAGATGGCTGTAGTTCATAGCAGATGAAATGGAGGTGCTTTTAGCAAACACAAGCCTAGCCATGGTCTCGTCTTTATCAGTGCAGTTGGAGATGTTTCAAGTTCACAGGTAAGGAGAGTAGAGAATATCCTAGCACAGAGGAGCAGTTGGGAAGTTCTAGTTCTGTCGGTCTTCCTGATCCACAAGCTTCCATGGGATGTCAACAAGTTGGGCTTCGTGCGCCTCTGCCTGATCCTGGGCCCGATCACAGGCATCTCCAGTGCCATTGTCTGAGTTTCAAGGTCCGATAATTGATCACCTATGGCAGAACAAGACTTGATGACTTCCTAGTAGCCATCTGGGCTTGACGGCTATTGAGCTGTGTTTCTTCTCTGTGAGACATGATACTTGAGTAAATTGCCTGCTGCGTGGGGGTATTAGAACCAGGAAATGCATGAGTGCTCTGATGCAGTATAAACCCATTTTAAATCCTGCCCTTAGGAGGTACCAGACTTTTACCAGACCTGGGAGAGTAGTGGGGTGGTCTTGTGCTATTTTCCTGGCCCTCCAATACGGGCTGATTACTAGACTCAGAAGCCGTTACAGAGTCCCCCTCTGACCAGTCTGTATCATCTGACAGAGAAAAAAATGCTTTTTGCCCACCAGATCAGACCAGGCTTTCTTTCCTTTAGTAACGGGGGGCCCTTTTATCAGACTTAGGATGCCTAGGAGAGTCTTTTGCAGGGACGGGGGGGATTATACAGCCACTCGTTAACTCCATTAACTGTCCTCCCCCATCAACTGTACCACATTATCGGCCTCCGTCTTGCCCTCGGGGACCCTTTGTGTGGCCTTCACTGTGGTGGGGCCATCATTAAGCACATTCTCGAGCAAAACCTCCTGCCCAGCCACTGTAGAAAGGGTATGGTTTACCACTAGGGCCTCCTGCCGCTGCTTGGGGCATATCTCCATGCTAGCTGTCTCTACAGTTGTAGATACAGTGGGTGCTATCTTCTCCTTACTGCCTGCTAATTGTTGAGCGGGCAGCAGTGCTGGGGTTAACAGGAACCATACCTTCGGCTGCCAATCCACAAGAGAACCGTCCTGACTTCTCATCAGTTAAACTGGGTGGGTGGGTGTGTGTGTGTGTGTGTGGGGGGGGGGGGGGGCGGCATGAAGCAAATCCATAATTGTCCCTTCTGGGACCACCGCAGTGGAAGGCAACTTACCCTGTCCCTTCTTCTCAGTGTAATCCGCCTTACTGCCTGAAGGAGGGTGCTGACCACTTTGGTGCCCAGCCTCTAGGCCTGCACTTGCTGTTTCAGAGCTCCTGGCCCACGAAAAAAGTGGCGTTGGTCCCCTTTTGGAGGACCCATACAGACTTTCCAGTATGTCTTCTGGTGTAAGGTCCAACAGGATACAGGTGACCCCCAGTCAATTTTCCAGTGTTTTAAAGTTTGCAGGAGCCCCACTGTGAGTCGTGCCCAAATGCAGCAGAGCTGCTTGCTGCAGCTGTAAACAAAGGTAGAGTGAGGCTTCCGGAAACACTGCTCCCGTAATGCTTGTAGGAGCTGCGCCAGCAAGTTAGGAAGCATTACCAGTCAGCTTGTCCATGGCGTTGTATAGTCACACTGAGTCCTTAGTGTTCCAGCCTCTGAGAGCCTGAGCGGTAGAGCTGTGTTATGGCCAGATGACTCGGCCGCCATCTTGCTTCCCCTCCGCAATTGGTCTGTTATTGTTAAGTGTTCTCTTGTTAACCCTTGCAATCAAATGTGATGGGTAGCTCTTCTCAACTAGCTTTGTTGTCAGTTAACTTCACAATTCACTTTGCAGTTGTTTTTATGACTAGTGTAGAGCAGATGTCTCCAACCAGTCGATCGCGAGCTACCAGTAGCTCACAGACACCTTCAGAGTAGCTCCCAGCCTTGAGTTTATTTTTACCATTTTTCTTTTAAAGTTAAAGGGAAGACCGTGTTTATTTTAGATTAGTATCAGGCTGTAAGAGCATGGCCTGGTAATGAGCAGTGCTCAGTCAGATTTATGACCCAGGCTCAGGCTGGGGCACAATGGTGAAGAACTGAAGCACTGAGGTATTTACCTCTTAAAAGTCCTTCTTATCTCGATATTGGAGCATGAAACAAAATGTTTGAGTGCTGTTTAATGCGAGAAATTTAAAATAAAAAATTATCTTAATGTTAAGTTAAAATGTTCTCCAATTTCAAAGTATCACATTTACAAACAGGAGGCTTTTTGCTCCTAAACAGTAAACACTGTGCCATATGTATAACTGAAAGTCATTTTTTAGATCGCCGCGCGCAAGCGCTTTGATCTGTTGTAAGTATTGTGGGCTTTTAACTACACCTACTTCATGCCAATCACTTTCATTCACTCCTGGGCTTGCCTTTTAAAAAACACTTGGTGTCATTGGTAAATGCTTTACATTTGTCCTGCATTGAAGCTGTTTCTGTCACGCTTGAGGACTGACCCTGTTGCATGGATTATTACACGATTGCCGATATACTTCAGCATGGGCAAAAAAAAATTTCTTTTGTCTCTCCCCTTCATGCTGCATGGCGCTCACAGCGCGAACAGGCACAACAGCATGAACTCTATCAGCGGTATTATGGCGCTGGTCACATTGTTCACAGTTACCTGATCAGAGTCATTTCTTGTGGCTCTCCCCTTAAAACACTTGAAATTGGTAAATGCTTTACGTAAAACAGAAATCCTTAGAGCGAAAGCGGCTCTCCTGGCACAGTGGAAGTGCTGATACTACCATATTCATTGCACTCAGGAAACATGCCCCATAATGCTGGACAGGGCATTACTTTTACAAAACATTTTTGATCAGCCTGTGGTGGTCCTAGGACAATAGGATCCAACCACCAAAACATTCAGCACAACATACTCTCTGTCACTTTTGTTTTACAGCTGGGAATAGCTTGTGTTTCAAGGGCCATGTTTGTAGTAATATTGCTATCCCTGAAAATGTGTGATGCACTATGCCCTCTAGGGGCTAAATATATGGTTACACTGCATTATTTATTGCCATTTTCTTTTTGTGTGGTTATGCTCTCTAGGGTCTAACTATATAGTTACATAACCATGTTTCTTACGAATACTATTTTCATCAACATCCTTATTACACTGACTGTTTGAACACTCTTGGTATGTTTGGTTGACCCTTCTAGTTTATTTCTCCTCTGTGGCTGTCTAGTGTCTTTTTGTGGAGAGTTGTGTAAGCCAGCCAGCAGCTCTGATGGTAGGATGGTGACAGTGGCATTCTATTGGAATTGATGTGGCAGATTTAAATTAGGATGCTAAGTAGCAACATTTTCATTTTTTGTGCAGATAGAAGCAGAAGGTAAATTGAAGTGCTTTAGTTATATGCAGGGCCACTGGAATTAATATGGCAGAAAAAGGGAATTTATGTGGCAAGAAAGGTCCAGGTATGAATTTATAATGCCCCTAGCTCTAACTCAAGCAAATGTGAGACCTATTGCATTGCAAATGTTTATTTTGAATGGGAGAAATTTAAAATGCAGAAAAATGTTTGCTATTTTAAACATTTTTGAAGAACATTTTTCTGCACTTTTAGATTTCTCCCATTTAAAAAAAAAATAAATTTAAAAAAAATTGTATGTGTGTGTTGTACATGTACCGGTGCCACGTATGGCAAAAAGGATGTCCTGTGCCACAAGTACATGCAACACAGGCAATCAGCCATGCACACATCCCATTCATTGGCACACATGTTCATACATCACCAAAGACCATGCTCTCACTGACACCCATGGCAGCCCTGTCATAGTGCCCCAAAATATCTTGTTCAAAGCATAGTATCTGGCTGTAAAGACATTAGGCTTGAAGTCGATGAAGCTGGGTGTGGGGATGTCTGGAAACAATGCACAAGTTGTTTAGCCTTCAGTAGCACATGATTATTTTCACTGATCATAGGTAGCTTTCGCTACAGAAAACGTTGGAGACCCCTGGTGCAGAGCATTGTCAGAAAAGAAGAAACATGCAAACTGTTTTGAATGCACACACTTCAATATATAAGGGGACAAAATGCCCATAGATTACCAATATACAGAGGGAAAAAACTAACTCAACATGAGACCAACCAATGTATTTCAAACTAATAAAATGAAACATTCTTTTCACTTCTTTTTTTAAAAAGTACTGTATCTAAACAAGAAGTCGAAAGTGGCTCATTATAAAAAAACTATATTAAAGATACCAGTAGCAAAATCATCTCCCACATGAGTAGATAAATCAAAACTAATATTTATGCAGTATCATGATTGATGTTAGTGATGTCAAATTATGTAATTGAACATGATTTTACCTTCATTATGATGGTGACAGTTTGTACATAGATGTACAAAAGGCCAGTGGCCTCCTAGTTCTCCTGATACGTGTTTGATCTCTCCCCCTCTCCTTGGGCTGCCCATGGAAGAGGGGGCTCTCTTTGTAGTAGTCATTAGATGTGCTGTCTGAATTTACGATTGGCCTCTGAGATTAAAGCAAATGTGCTTGCTGACGTCCTTCAGCGTGGGCCGGCGGCTCGAGCCCTGGCACCCTGATGGGCACTGGGGCCAAACCTTGTTTTTGCCCATCTGTGAATAGGCAGGTGGCCACGCGTCACAGAACTGCGCCGGATAACCCTGGCTTTCTTACACCGCATCCTCCTCCCAACAGTTTGGTCAAAGCTTCCACAGCCTGACAGGGAGTCAAAAAGGGCTGAGGCATTTGGGTAACATCTGTTCTCTTCCAGGGGCTCCTCATCTATAGTGATGAGCATTGATTAGTCCCGCCCAGGTGCGGGGACCCCACAAAACGTCTTGTATATTATGTATACATCTGTAAAATATACATATATATCTCACACCCAGGGCCGATCCTCCCATAACCACCTCTGCACCCTAACCCACCTCCTGTGGATATCTAAAGACTCCCCAGTTGCCACAATAGCCCAATCTTCAGACACTGAAACAACGGTTGACCACATAGAATGGGGGTGTGTGTTTCCGGTCCTACACTGAATGGGACGATTTAATTGCAAAAGTTTGTGGTTATACACCGCGCCCACTGCTCATGTCAACAGTGGTGATTTCTTAACAGACCCCCTTCCTGGTGAATAGAGGTACCAAATAGGGATTCCCCCTGTTGCCGCTTTTGTTTCTCCTAGCTATGAAATGTTTGGCGGCAGCCATTCGCCTCACACCCCTTTCCCCCAATCTCCCCACCCACCCCCCACCCAGGTAGTTGGAGTATCTATTCCTGCAGAAATGGCAAAAACATTACTGCATGCTGACAATGTCTTGCTCACACTCACAGACCTAGTCGTTCCCGGCACTGGTGTCCCTAATATTGGCTTCTTTAATATCTCAGGCTATAAAATCAATTGGGACAAGAGTAAGATAGTGCCCAGACGTGCATCACGACAGCCGATCATAGCAGGGTACCTGTTTCAGTGATAACAAGAAAGGCTCAAGTACCTACATATTGTTATTAACTGGCCTGGATGGAATGGTCTCAGATAACCTATACCCTTTAATTACCAAGACCAGTACAGAATTTCACCAACTCAATTTTCTGTATGGAAGTGATTGGTAGTGGTTAAAATAGTGTTAGCCCCCGTCTTTACCTGGGAATGTTGCCTCTCCTGACTAAGAGTCCCATATTAGTCATGGCCAAAGGCATTAAATCCTTAAAATGGAGCACAATGAGACCACGTTTGAACTTCTCCGAGATGTTTGCACACAGGAGAAGTGATGATGTAGGGGTCCTTTATATTAAACACTGTTGCAATGCCCTACATCAGGTCTTGGATTGCTGACCTTCCTTTTGGGGTTCAAGTGGAATGCAACAGCGCCCTGGTTTAGACCTCCTTTACCGCCATAAATCACCTTCTGCGCTAACGACCAACCATATCATGCAGAATATGGTGAGGATTTGGGACCATTATTAGCACAATGAGAACCTACGCGACATGGCACCACCGTTTGGTCAGGCACTAATATTCGGATCCTCCTAAGTATCTCTGTCTCATTTAAGGCTAAAGACACCTCAACACTATATACGGAGACGTCCGTGGTATTGAGGATTTCCTTCTCAGCTACATCAGTAGTAGTGATATCTGGAGCTGTAGGTTGTTCAAGCTTGAACCTTTAAAGGACCAATCCCCACTAGGTCTCCTTATCTCTGAACATACATCTACCATTAAAATGGCGAACCCTCAACAGGTAGCAATTGCAGTAAATATGCGACCACCCCTTACTGCACATTTATTGGCAAATGGCCTAACGGCCAGGGGTGTCCAGTTACATTTGTTCTTGACGCACAACCAGCCTATAGAACAGAATTTTTCTATTCTTGGGTCACCTTTCCAGCAGTAGATGGGAACACAAATACATTTCATCACTATACACCTGCAAACATACCTGCACAATACAGAGCACATGCATATTTAGAAACACTTTTATCTCATCAAGATCATAGCAATTGGCTTGATGGCACCCTAACACATACAATATTACATGTTAGGTTAGGTCCTCTGAGCAATGATGGCCCGACCCGGCTGTCATTGGCCACATATACACCACACCCTGATGCAGCAACCTTAGCAGTAGATGAGGTTTGCCGCTTATATATAGAGCTCACAACACTATACAGATTATTAGTACTGTTTGTAATGCAAACATTAAATATTAACCCAGCACGTGCTGCCTCAGTGCAAAAACATGCAGGCACACCAGGCATTAACTCTGCGACTGTACATTTGATCATGGGTAAAGTACCCATCAAGCGGGAGGGAATTTAGTTTATCTAAAAAAAAAAATGCACTAGAAGCAGATTTTCCTCCTACAGGACCTCAAGATAAACCTAGAATTCTCACTATGTGCTTGCCATTCAGGATTGTTCCCACAGTTGATAACTGCAATACATGGGGCACGGTATTTGCCATGCTCTATACTACCGCACACAGTACACTGACACTTGCTAATCTTCCAGAGGTGTTAAAACAAATTCAAGATGAATACGGGGCTGCCCTGGATTTGGGGATGCAATTAATGGGCAATTTTGCCATAGTTTATTCAATTATTTTAAGTAATCTGAAAGGGGAATTAGTTGCATTAGCAGTGCACATGCAGCTCCCTGATGTTCCTCCACAGGATCAAGAATAGGAGCTACCAAAGATTATCGCAGAAACCTATTCTAGTATTGGTCGAGATAGTCTGGGGGCCAGACCGATTGAACCACAATTTCAAGGCAGATCTGAATAAAGATATTACCAAGCAAGCGCCTGAAGGTTCCAAAAAATGCGGGGATCAAAAACAACAAACAACTAAAAAAGAAAGAGGAGAATCTCTGCATGCGGAGACCCCACAAAATAGGTACAACCTTAGAAATACAGATAATACAAAAACACCTGACAGATATCAATATACTGATACACGCCAATCTCGTTCCTTTCAGGACTCACCGGGAAAACGCAGTGAGCGAGGTTGGCAGAGCAGCGAACACGGTTCGTGAAAGGACTCACAACGCCATTCTGAAGTTTCTGTTAAAAAAAGAAGAGAAACTTCCTCAACAAAAACCCCAATTTAAAAACAAAAAGGTGTCAGCAGTTACAATTTGACATGCCACTCAAGTAGAGGGCTTTACTGAAGAACAAGAAGTGGGCACTGGCACTGCTCGACAGTGCAGCAGAGGTCACAATAGTTCGTCAGGATCTTCAAGAGCATCTGGTGGTGAAAGCAACTGATATCTTCTTACAAGTTGAGACTGTGGGCATGAGTGTCTCCACACCCGATAGAGTGTAGAGAGTAACCATTCAGTTAGAAGGGGACATTGAACGCATAATTGATACTATCTTTTGGGACCGCGCTGTCTCTATGATATTTTGCTGGCTGAAAAAGATTAGCCGCCAGAATTCATCAGCAATCTCCCTTGTGGGAGAGGATGTGATGGAAAAAAAATCTTTGCCCCTTGTTCCCAGAAAGCTTGTTGAAATGCATGACATTGATTGGGCATTGGCACAGGCACCTTCGTTATAACGCAATCACGTAAGATGGGACAATGATTCCCTCTACCACGTAATAACTATAAAACCCTAACCGCAACCTCAATATCCTATCAAATATGATGCTAAAGCACATGTGAGGGAAATCCTCAACCAATTGGAGTATCAGGGTGTTATTAAACCCTCATACTCATCCATGAATATCCGTTATTTCCAGTTGCTAAACCCGACCATTCATATAGAATAGTCTTAGACTACAGACATTTAAATAGTCACACTAAAACATTTGCTATACAAAATGTGCATAGCACAGCACTTATGAACATATAGTGCTCAGAAAATACAAAATGGCCCTGGATATATCCAGCATGTTTTTCTGCCGAAATATAGCACCTGAAAGTAAGGACCTAACAAGTTTTAGCGCCCTTGGCTCATAGAAAAAATTCTGCTGACTCCCACAGGGGTACAAGAAGGGCCCTGGGCTGTTCTCAGATCATGTAACATCTATTTTACACGACATTGACCCTGACGCGTTGTCATATATGGATGACATTTATCTCACAGATGACAACCTCATGCAACATTTAAGACTGGTAGCCCACATTGTTGTAGGATTTGCCGAAATCTGCTACAAATTCTCACTGCTGTCCAGATGGCAGACCGTAAAAAGAGACCTCTGGCCCTGGAGAAGCACATTATTGTTGTTCCCATGCTCTAGCCCTAGAGGCTGATACCAAAGGAAGCATTCCTAATGCTAAAGCACTACATCCACGTTGGATCCAGTGGGCAAGATCTCGGACAGCCACTGATGTTGATTACGTTTTTGACTCCAAATTACAGACACAAGAATTCTTATAGTATGAACTTGAGTATGCAGTTCCAGCGAATACATTACCTATGGAACAATATCATAAAATTGTGTATGCTGATGGTTCAGCCCAACCAGCCATAGGAACAAAACATCAATACTCAGCTGCTTGTGCAGTCGGGAGTGGTTACATGAAGGATGGCAAGTTCCATCCACAAAATAACTACACGCAGATTCTAGGATATTGCACTTCACAACTTGCAGAGCTCTGGTGATGGCACTGGAACATACGGATCCTGAGCAGATGACATTGATTGTCTGTGATTCGTACTATTGTGTTCAGTCCTTTAATGAATATCTGCATTACTGGTGCCAAATGGGTTCAGAGATTCAAAAGGCGCCACCATTAAACACAGACTTCTGTGACGGAAAGTATTGGATCTGAAGGAAACGCTACCTAATGTCCATGTTGTACATACACTAGGACCTCAGCGTGTTGGAATACACGTTGAAGGCAATACTTTGGCTGATGAAGCAGCCAAATCCACAGTAGCTATGGCTTCTGTTGCTGCAGTAACTCGTTCCAAGCTAAAAGTTAATGATGAAAAACTGGCAGACGTAGCAGCTTCGGCTGATGGCATACCTTTTCCTAAAGCATATCCTGCTAAGTATTCCTACTGGATGGCAGGCTTGTTTGATGCACAAGTAACAATACCAGGTGTGGGAGTTTGGATAATTCCCAATAAAGAACTAAGACCTGCGTTAGTAAAGCAGTGCATGCATGAGGGTGTTGCTTCTGCCCATGCAGGTTTGGCGGCTACAATTTCAATATCGCAATCACGATATTGGTGGCCAGGTCTATACAAAGAGACCAAGCAGTATGTCCTTTGGTGTGACATCTGTCGGCAAATAAAAGGGTCCACCGTGAAGCGCCCACTGCAGACACCCCTCCTAATCTCTAACAAACCATTACAATGTGTGTACTTGGACCATTGTGGTCCCCTGACACCAGGTAGTGCATACAAATGTATTCTGTTCCTGCTCAGGATTTCTGTGGGTTTGGCCACAACGCTCGGCTGACAAACTGTTATTAAAGATTTGCAAGTCTTTATTGGTACATATGCTGTTGCAGCTTTCTATTCGGACTGGAGCCCTGCTTTTGCTTCAAGGGCATACAGGACACCATGGCTTCATTAGGGGTCCAACTGCATTACTCTCCTCCATTTCATCCCGAGGGAAATAGTGTTGTGGAGTGACAAAGCCGAGATTTAAAGCAATCCTAAACAGCTAGAGTATTAGGCACGGGTCGTAGTGGCTTACACACCTATATGGAGTCCAGCGAGCACTTAATCTGCCTCGAAGGTCCCTGGTGGGGGGCGTACATCATATGAATGCCTTTTCGGAACTCAAATGTATGTCTCACATCTTGATGGTCCTGGCGTGGAGGCAGCGGATACACCCTATGACATAAATGAACTTGTCTCTGTCTTGCAGGACTTAAAACAGTTCTGTGATGACAACGCATCTGCCAATGCTGCCTCCCTTCGAATCAGGGATGTACCAGTAACATCCACTGGCTGGATTCCTAAGCTTGGGGATATAGTGTGTGAAAAGATTGCTGTGAAAAAGGAATTTGGTCCTTCTAACCACGCACCGGTTCCTGACCTGGGAATACACCGTATCAGAACTGTGATTCTACTACCGCTGCCTGGCTTTAAAGAAAATCGCTTTGTCTCCATTGACAATGTCAAATTACATGTGGCTGATCCTGCACAGCAGACTTGGAGCACTCCTGAGTAGTGCCCGAATCCCACCCACTACAGACCAGGATGTTCCCCTACAAGTTTTCAACAGCAACGCTGATACCTCTGTGCTTGGGGAGGGTGGAAAATGAGCTTTCATTGGTTCCACTGACAACCACTTCGACATTGATTTCTGCTAACCCAGGGCAGTGTTCTACAAATTCTACTCAAACTGATGTAGTAACTTATTACACACCACCGAGAGAATCATTAGCAGCTTCACCTCTTCAAAATACACCTCTAGCATTTGTTTGTACAGATGATGGTTACTTAGTCGATGCAGACAACTTTTTTTTCAGACTCATCTGCCTCTACTGCAACAGAACTTTCAAGAGCATGTAAGCTGATACATTGGCTTAAAATGAACTATTTCATTCCTCCATGGATTTATCTATGGGTTTTATTGACTGTACTCGCCTTTCTCCTTTGGATTGGGTTTGTTATAGTTTTCTTTCTGCTGATGCAGGGTCATTTTCTTCCTCAACACGCTACAGTTGAACTGGTGGATGATGTTCTAAAACCACATTTTTCATCACACAAAATTCGCAGAGACTTCTCTAGTGATCATTACAGCCTTACCAATTCCCGATTGGATTGTTTGGGACAAAATTCATATTCGATATATACGGGCCTACTGAGGTCATTCGAAAACCATATGTATTTAAATTTTCCATGACCGATGTAATCACACACAGAGTGGTTTCTGATGATTGGGATGTGAAAACTGTTCATGCTATGAGGTTTGATCTGAAATATTATACAATATTTGAAAATGAAGATGTGTACCAGTTTAAAGGAAATTATGGTGATATGTTCTGTTATAATTACTATGGACATTACTTCATTCACAGAGCAAGTAGCCCTTACACAATGGGAATACTGCCAGACACCACCAGTTGGCAGTTCAAAAACGTATACTGAGAAATTTGCATATTTTTCTGGGCACAATGTCAAGAATGCCGAGTCATAATATTTTAAATTGCCAAAAATGGAAAGTCAGCGTTTTATTGACAGATAGAAAATGTATTTACTCTGATTCATTTGATTCCCGATTGGCTATAGAAGGCTATGAGTACTGGTTGAAGTCAATTGACTTAGTCTATGAGGAGCAAAAATCTGGCAAATAAGAGGAAGAGAAGCTTTATTTAGAGCATGTGTGATTCCTGTTCAAATAATAATTTTAAATTAAACAGTGCAACAAACAAGCTGCTTAGACTTAGCAAATATTAAAGAACTGTATGCGCCCAGCATTCCTACTCCTGCTAAATTTTACAAGTGGCAAAAAATATATAGGTATTTCTTAAAAATCAGCTCAATTAATGGTGTCCTGAATGGTGCATTCACTGCATGATTTTTGCGTCCTGGTGAGTGATTATTGTGGCCTCAAGACACCAATGGGTGCCACACTCGTTTTGTTAACTCCTCAGGGGTTTTAGAATGAATAGGCCGGACCCTCGCTACGTGTCCTCAGAACACTCTGGTATAGTGACAACATATGGTGTAGGGAAACTATGCCAGCAATGGACAAGGGTCCCCTCACTGGATGCTGTCAAAGATCATCTACTTCTGTGCAATAACACAGATTTACAGGATTTCCTGTTAGGCCTCAGAAGACAATGCAGAACACGCTTCTTGTATGCTGCATATAATGAAATGTGGAAGCTTTCCATACAAGAGGCAGCTGCCCAGTTAAGGCAAATAGATCAGGAAAACTTACAGAAAGCATTAGCCGTTGTAGAAAATGGGATTAACCCCTTGTCTGACCGAATCTACACCTTAAATAATATTGCATTCTCTGCAATATATATAGTACAGAGTGATGTATCATTTTTGCAAAATAGACAGTCAGCGAAGATCCTTTATGCAGTTAGATTGGACACTACAAACATTGAAAGCAGGTCACGTTCCCTGGCAACAAGTGAGTGCAACAGAGATTTTTTCCACAGTTAATTTAACGCAAAAAACAAATAATGGCTAAGAAAGAAGCAACATATGTCATGTTGAATATTGAAAAGTTGCCTTTTACTGTGGCTTAAAAACCATCTGCTGAATGGTTAATACATGGGGTTATATATCTGCCCATTTCAACACTTCAATTTACATCCTGTTTGAAACACATTCCAGTGGGCAGATATGAAAGGCTGGGAGATAGTTAAATCCACAAAGTGAGGGAGCTTCTTTTTTTCGTACAAATGTTTCAAATACATGACAGAGGTCTTTCTTAGTGGTAGTGAATGAGAGACTTCTGTAAGTCATTCGATGGTTTGTAAACAGCTGTCTTTGCACGTGGCGTGTAATGCATCCGCAGCAAACTTGTCTTGTTATCTGAAGGGAGTCCCAGTCCCCTTGATTAGACCTGCGTTCTAGGTGCTCTCCAATGGCAGCTATGTGCTCCTTAACAGTGAGAGCTGTTGTGGGATGCGAGCCAGAATAGCTTACGTCGTTTCGGTCTCCAAAATTGTTACATGCTGCAGGAATGTCCTTTTTCCCCTACGCAGTTTCAAGGAGTGGCAGACGTTTGGCCTCATATTGCTACTTCTGATGTGAATTTTGACAAGTTGAGCAGACTAAAGGCTTTGTTTTTAAAACATGTGGCGCTTACATCTGTACACAAGACCTATGCGTTTCAGGTTGCGAGGTCATTGGCAGAGATTTAGTCCCTTTATTTTCCAAGACACTTTGAATTCGTGGGACAAATATTTAATGCGCCCAATACTACTGGAATCACCGACTTTTTGAAGGCTGTTAGTTCTAGTTGTGTTCACTGTTTCTCGTCTATTTTCGGTTCAGCCATTCATTCTATATTTTCAAGTATTTTCAGGGGATTTGCGATTATTTTGGCTATAATAGGTGGCATTTTGCTGTTGCTACTTTTTCTGGGCAATGGATGTCCTGTCACAGCAAGGAGTACTGAAAATGCTACCCCAAGCACAGCTGTGTCATGAACGCATGATGCAGTATTTCGGAGCACAACTCCTGGAACTGGAGTGTGACTGGTCTTTGACTCTCCGACCGGTTTTGGATTGTGTGCAGCCCATGTTTCGATGCCTCTGGTGCCTCTTTGAAGATGCACTGAAAGTCTGTCTTTCTACGCTGCGCTTACTTTCATTTGACACTGATCTGTTGATGTTCTCGATGAAGGCTTATTATCAGACATGCGTGTTGAGGGTGCGTTTGCTACGGGAAGCCACTTGTCTGTGTCTGTTAACTTGCCACTATTGGTATGTGGTTTTTTTTAGCGTACGAATTGTTAGATTTGTTTTACCTTAAGTTGTTAAACCACCTTTGACTGGCAAGGGGAGAGTGTTGTATAGCTATTTTAGCCATGTTTTAGACACATTGTTTTAAGCTAACTGGGCCTGCCGCTGTGCACTTTAACCCTGTTACATTTTAGTCAGCATTGCTTTGTTTTTCTAGCAATAGCAATATTTGGAGTGCTGTTTTATTTTCTTTATCTCATTGTACATTTGCCTAGAAAAGCATCACATGCTTAGTAGGACATTTATTTCCCTTTGTGCTTTCTCCAAGGCTACAGTCAGATAGGGTTGCCGACAAATGTGGCATGCTGTGTCTCCACAGAAAACACACTCATACTTGGTGACCTTTCCTTAGAATGTCAGCTATTTTATTATTAAAATACCACCTTGTCCCAGACACGGTAGAGGGAGATTCCAGCCAGATGACCACGACTGTATGCTCATTGCTTCGCTACAGCTACTTGCCTAGACGACTGGACCCCTGATCTACATGGGGACGGTGTCTCTCTAGTCTACAGGCTTCTTCCTCCATGTATGAGGGATGGTGAACTCCCAGGGGAAAACCTAAAGGGCAGATTAGGCTTATTACGCTGTGCTCAGACATAGTGTAGGTAGGAGAAATATATGCATCACTCCTAGTGACAGTATGGTAGGATTATTCTTGTTTTACTCGGTTAGTAACCTGTTTGCTTTTATTGTTTCATCACACTAGTTATTGCAATACATGCCTTTTTATCTAAGATGCAGTTACTTCAATAAATTCTTATTGAACTATACTCTGCCTCTGTCGTTTTTGACTGCATGAGAATGTTGGTAACTGAGAGAAAGGGATGGAATCTGATCAACCACGATTCCCCTGAGGAGTGGTCTTGTCATGCGCCTGGTTGCCACAATCATCTCGGCTCGAGATGAGGTACTGCTAGTTAGTGGGAGAACCCGGATTCCGGCGACAGGCGTCATGTGGTGTGGAATTCTACTTAGTAGCCACAATCAATTTGATCATGTTTCCCAAATCCAGTAGCCTTGTTAGCATAATGAGAACCTACGTGACATGCTGTTGTCTCCTCGCCAGTGGCTGCACAGGAACCCTCTCACTGGTGTCAGGCTGGTTTTGTCTCCGCAAGGAGGTCAGGAGTTAAGGGCTAATGTTTCCACTCATCCTTCACACACCCTGGCAGTAGACTCGGTCAAAGCATAATGCGAGAGGTGACATAACTAACTGGATTGTAGCTAAATCTCTGAGACTCTAGTGTCTGAACAGACTCAATACCTGCAGGCAGTCTGAACTCTAGCTGCCTTGGACACTCTGCTGTGATGAAAATGAAATTAGATAAATGGACATAGGGCTTTAAGGGGGATGAAAAAGTTGGGTGGTCCCTAAAAGGGGTGTGCTTAAACCCACAAACTAAATTTCTGAGATTCCAATTGTTTGCCAACCAACTGGTATTTTGGTGCCTCTGAGCTTTCTGTTAATGTATGCAGATATATAATACAGCACCTGCCATACACCTAAAACCAGCTAGTACTATTGGCCTTATTAGGAATCGTTAACAGTCTAAGATAAAGTGCTATAGAAGAGTAAAATGTACAGGGGAAAAACAAAAACTTCCTGGAATAAGTAACACTCTTAGGGAAGGCAAGATTAAGTAAAACATGTGAAATATAAACTAGAACTAACTTGCTGACTTGGATAACCTTAATGTTCACTTCATTCCTTGTTCAGAGATCAATCAGTGTTTTTTTTCCAGTGAGTTTAAGGACAAAGATATAGGGTCCAATAGGGATCCGATTCAATGTCCATTTCTAATTACTACTGGGTCGGAGACACGGATAGAAACAGCCACTTCAAGACTTGAATGCACATAATGTCTTGCTGTGAATCGGAATGATGCAGTAACACCGTGGCTTCGATTTGGGCTTGCGTAAAGTTGAGGTAGCATGTGGGGTGGAAGGAGCTGCTGGTATTTACTGTGTGGCTGTGCTTGTGTCCGTCTCTTTATATTCCCTGTCCATTTTCTCACTCCAGATGAAAACTGGACCCTTTGCTGAACACTCCAACCAGCTGTGGAATATCAGCGCAGTTCCTACCTGGTCCAAAGTAAACCAGGGCCTGATCCGAATGTACAAGGCTGAGGTAAGCCCCTGAGAACCCTCAGTATCTATGCATTGATCATTTCAGTACCCTTATTATTTTAAGCCGTAAACAAAAGTATTCTCTGCCAGTGTTGCATGCATCATCTCAACTGATCTTCACATGCGGTGATGTCTTTTCCTGAGACAAATCCTGGCCTCCTCTACCTTCAGACATAAACCTGCCTCTCCTAATTTCGGGCATAACCCAGTCCGTCCTAACTTCAGAAATGACCAGGTTCTTCAGACATAACCTGAACCATTCTATCAGCTTCGAGCATAACCTGCTATGTTCATCATCTTTAGACAAAATCTAGTGTGTTTTAGCTGATGGATGCTTCTAACCTCCGATAACTCAACTTAGAATACTCCACAGGTGCCAGGCAGGATCTGGAAACTTTTATACAGTTGTGCACCACTAGGTGCCACTTTTCTGCTCCACATTTGCTCCGTACTGCCCTAGAATTGACAGCAGTGTGTCATACAAGTGCCACCCCTGCACGCTGATGCTATTTCTTTTCTTTCCGCTGCCTCAATTGCCAATCCGCAGCTCCACTCCCAATTTGTCTGGTCTTCTGACAACTTTTGCTTCGAATTCTAGTGTGGTAGGGAAAAATGTACCCACTTAACACTACAGGTTTCAAACCATGCCACGATTGCAGAAACTGAATGTTGGTAATGGACCTGCACAAAGTGTCCTTAGTGTCTGGGTTTAAGCTGCAACTCTAGTCGTGCAATAAATGTGCCCTCATGGACCCAAAGGTGATCTGGCACCTGGAGGCAATGTTGTATGTTGCTAAGTGCCATAGCTTTCGCACAAATCCAATTCCTTTTTCAAGGCACAGACTAATTCCTGCTCCTGAGGCTGTTACCACTGGCAGACAACTTTTACTTGAAGTCCTCTGCTAAGTCCAAGTTGATTCCAGTGTCAGACACCGAACTGACTTTGGCTGAATCTCGACTGATTTTGCACTAGAAGATTACAAAAGCGCAGCCAGTTAGCACACATCCTGACTCTGACCTGGTACCTTTACCAGGGCACCAGCAGAGGCTCTGTTGTATTTTTGGCTCTGACTCTCAACAAGGTATGATGATGGGGATGCAGAGCCCCCCCATCCCCCACCCCCACCAGACAGATGAAAACTTCTACATGCCAGTGGGACTGACATATCCTTCCCCTGTGGCAGGATTCAACTCGCCACTTGGACCACCAATGGAAAAATGCACGACCTTTGCAGTGGTGGTCCAGAGTACACCTGAGGTTCTAGATTTACAGATGCCCTCAGTTGAGACCAAAATTAATGTCCTTACTGAAATATTGCAGCCTGGGCCAACCACATTTGAACCTTTTGTCCTATTATCAGGCTCTCACCAATACATTGATGATCACCTGGCCAAAACCATGTTTTTGCCCTTCGATTAATAGACAGGTGGCCAGGGGTCACAGATGTCCTCCTGGTAATTCGGATTTTCTTACTAAACATCCCATTCCAGACAGCCTTGTGATTCAGGCTTCAACCAGTAAAGTGAATCCCAATTAATTTCCTACAACACTTCGGATAGGAGGTTCACGAGGGTTAAGGCTTTTGACAATCATATGTTTTTCTCTGCCAGTCTAGCATTACAGTTAATGTGTCTGCCTATTGCGTTGCTACATGCATGTCCTATGGGACTTCTGTGAGATCGTGCCAGAGGCCTAGAAGACCTTAGGTCTCCCTGGCTCAGACAATTAATGAACAACAAGTTGTGGCCAGGTAAGTTATACGTACTGGCCTACATACTACTGATTCCCTGGGGGAGGGAAGCTGACACCAGTGTTGCCTCCCCACCCCACAAACCCCTCCCCTATTCTGGAAGGCTAGCATGTAGGAAAATACTTTCTCCCCAACCAGTACAGCAGTCGTCCCAGTCCTTCTGAGACGATGTACATGGGGCTGACAAGCAACACACAGGCCAGCAGGGTTATCAGTATTTCAATCCTTCTTCCCTCCTTGAACAATCACCTAACCACTTTAGTTTGCCCTTAGTGGCACATGCCCATCCAGTGGTGGTCAGATCCAGCACTTCCTCCTAGGATGGCTATCCTTCATGTCTGACAGCTGGGTTTTACAAATTGTTCAGAATGGCTGTGCCCAACCTTTTATTTTTGCCCTGGAACCATATCCGTAAGAGACACTTTTAGAGGAGTGCCTTTCCATTCTATTACGTATGGTCCAAGTGTTGCTCTCAAAGTGTTATTGAGAGGATCCCGGGCTCATGGAAAGGCGAGGGGTTTTATTCATTATCTACTTGTGCTGAAAAATAATTGGTGTCCTGACTATTTTAGTCTGTTGACCCCTGAAGAAGAATGAATTAAAAATGCTCACTGCAGCACAAATCTTGGATTTTCTGGACTTGGGGACTGGATGATGTCCTTGGGTCTTGCAGGACGCAGATTTTCATATACCCATCTTTCAATCCTGCTTGACGCTACCTGTGGTTCAAGATCGGTCATGCTTCCAGTGCCCCTCGGGTGTTCACGAAAGTGATTGTGGTAGTTGTGCCACACCTTCATAGGTTGGGAATACAAGTTTTCCCTATCTCAACAACTGGCTGTTGAAGGCAGGCTCATCATGGTCCATCATAGATAACCTCCAGACGAAGGCAAACCTCTTGACTGACTTGGGGTTCACGATCAATAAGCCAAAGTTGTTTCTGACTCAGCCGCAAAGGCTGCCATTCATTGGAGCTTTCCTGAATACAGTGCAGTTCAAGGCCTTCTTTCCACCGCAATGTGACAGGACATTCAGGCTATGATATTGATGTTTCAGTCGTGGTCTTGAATCTCTGTGAGGGGTTCTGAGATTTCTTGGCCTGGTCAATTATGCCAGGTGGCACATGTAGACTCTGCAATAACATCTGACTTTCCAGTGGAATCAGCCAGACGTCTATCTGAAGCTATCCAGATTTCATAAGAGATGGCTCAAGATTTGCAGTAGTGACTGCTCAAACGCAGTAGGTCATGCAGCCGGCCCCCCTCACTTCCCCATCCAGAGCTAATGGTGGTGATGGACATGTCACTGTTGATTTGTGAAGGTCATGGGGGAGGTGGAGATCAGAGGACTGTGGTCTCCGACTGAAGTCTGGCTCCATATCTGTTTGTTGGAGTTGTGGGCCATTTGTCTTGTGCTGAAGGCTTTCCTGTTGTCCATTAGAGGGAGACTGGTGCAGATTCTCACACACAACACCACTGCGTTGTGGTATTGCAACACACAGGACAATGTGGGGTCCTAGTTCCTGAACCATGAGGTAAATTAATTCATAAAGGGTACCCCAATATACTTTAAGGCTTGGGCATGAGGGACAGTACATCAAACTCCATAAACAAAAACCTGCTAGCATATTTAATTTACAAAGAATACATCTTCAGTCATTAATACACCACCATTACTTCAAAAATCATTTTATTTCATTGACTTTGTGCATAAAGAGTTTGATAATACCATAAATGTGCTTGTCCTACATAGATGCTTCTTCCAAAATAACATTAAAAACACAATGTCATATCAATTTAAGCGAATTAAAACAAGACAAACCCCAAACCATTCTCGCCTTCATACCAGACATAGTCACACATCCTCAATACACCCCATCCCCCACCCCTCAAAGTCCCAGGTATTTTCTTAATGGCACATAAGGATAAGTTACTTACCTGTAAATCCTAGTTCTCTTCCAGGGGTATCCTCATCAAAGTCATAAACATTGAATATTCCCGCCCTTGTGCGGGGACCCCGGAGCATATATAAAATACATACACATTATACATGTGTAACAAACAGTCATGCAGGCTATCATGTTAAAAACAGGCTAAAATGCTTTATTTCTATGAAGTTTTTTTTTTTTTTTATTTTTTTTTTTAAATACTACAATAGAGCATAAATAAGTACCCAAGCTCCTAAAACTAGGCTTGGGGAAGTAAGCAGTAGCAAACTCTAGTGAAAAAATAGAGAAAACTGCATTGAAAAACAATGAAGCATTCTTAGCCAATAGGCTGCATGTAGGTTAACACAGGAGAACCATAAAAACTTTGGCACTGTGTCTTTAAGACCCTGAGCACCTCCAGTATCCCACCATGCCTCAGGGGTGAAGGAAAGGTGACAGTTGGTTCACAGTTAGGTCAGTTCTTTTTACGGTGACAATTTGTATAATTGAATCAAAATACTGTCTGTCCTGCACTTCCAGTAGACGTGTGTCCGGGGAGGAGGGTGGGTTGTTTATGACTTTGATGAGGATACCCCTGGAAGAGAACTAGGATTTACAGGTAAGTAACTTATCCTTCTCTTCCAGGGGATCCTCATCAATAGTCATAAACATTGAATAGATTAGCAAGCCCATCCCTAAACCCAGCGGACTGTCCGATAGAAGTGCAGGAATAGACATGTCTTACGCAAATAAATTCCTTAGAGAGGCCTGCCCCACTTGGGCATCCGCTCTTGCATCTGAGTCTAAACAATAATGTCTTGTAAAAGTATGGACAGACTTCCATGTAGCAGCCTTACAAATCTCAGATATAGGAACATTGTTAAGGAGAGCAGCAGTAGCCGCTTTTCCCCTTGTGGAATGCGCTCTAGGCCGCGCTAGCAATTGTCTATTAGCTAGCTGGTAAGTATTAACAATACAAGAAACTATCCATCTTGATATTGTTCGCTTAGATGCTGCTTCTCCTGTCCTTAAATGACCATAGTTCACAAACAAGCGGTTAGAGTGTCTAATCGATTTTGTCTTGTCCAGATAAAATTTCAGCACTCTTTTCAAGTCTAATGAGTGCAATGCTTTCTCAGCCGGAGTTTCCGGATTGGGAAAGAACGTCGGTAAAGTTATGGTCTGATTAATATGGAATTCTGACACCACCTTCGGAAGGAAAGATGGGTGAGTTCGTAGAACTACTCTATTGTCATGAAAAACCGTGTACGGTTCTTTTGCAGACAAGGCCTGGATCTCACTGACCCTCCTCGCTGAAGTAATGGCCACCAGAAAAGCCGTTTTCCACGTAAGGTGTTGTAAGGAGGCCTTATGGATAGGCTCGAAAGGAGGGCCCATAAGTTTTGCTAGGACTATGTTCAGTTCCCACGGAGGAGAAGGCCTCCGAATTGGCGGAAAAACTTTCTTCAAACCTTCTAAGAAATCCTTGACTACAGGTTTCGTAAAGAAGGATTCCTGAGAAGGTGACTTGCGATAGGCAGTAATAGCAGACAAATGTACCTTAATAGATGATACCTGCAGACCGGATTTCGCTAGGTGAAGCAAATAGGACAGTATGACGTCCTCCTGCGCCCGTATGGGATTATGGCCTTGCTGACAGCACCATATGTAGAATCTCTTCCACTTAAAAGCGTAGGAACGCCGCGTGGAAGGCCGTTTGGACTCTTTCAAGATGTTCATGCTCTCCTGCGAGAGTCCTAGGTGCCCATACTGCAGGAATTCAGGAGCCATGCTGTTAAGCTCAGAGAGGGTAGGTTGGGATGCAGAATCCTGCCCTCCATTCTGCTCAGAAGATCCGGTCTGCACGGCAGCCTCCTGTGAGGTTTTTCCGACAGGTTGAGGAGATCCGTGTACCAGAATTGTCGAGGCCATTGTGGCGCTATAAGAATCATTCTGGTCCTGGATCCGTAAAGTTTGCTGATCACTGCCGGAATGAGGGGAATCGGCGGAAAAGCGTAAAGAAATGTCCCTGACCAGTCGATCAACAGGGCATTCCCTCGAGATCCTGGACGGTAGAACCTGGATGCGAAGTCTGGGCATTTCCTGTTTACATCGTCTGCGAAGAGGTCCAGTTGAGGCCGACCCCATTGCGCGAAGATGTATTCTGCGACTTCGTCGTGCAGGACCCAATCGTGAACGTCCTCCAGGTGTCTGCTTAGAAAGTCTGCTTCTACGTTCTGCTGACCTGGCAGGTGAACTGCTGTGATTGACATTCCTCTGGCCAGGAGCCAATGCCATATCGCTTGGGATTCTCGTGAAAGGGGTAGGGATCTCGTTCCCCCTTGTTTGTTCAAGTAATACATCGTGGTTGTATTGTCCGTCTGTATCAATAGAGTTTTCCCCTGAATTAGCGGTGTGAAAGACTTGAGAGCCAGATGGACCGCACTGAGTTCTAGCAGATTGATGTGGTACTGCTTCTCCTTGTCTGACCACAGACCCTGCGCTTGAAAAGGACCCAGATGAGCCCCCCATCCCTGAAGAGACGCATCCGTTACCAGAGTGTCGGATGGAAGTACCTGGTGAAACGGAGCGCCCACTGACAGGTGAGGTCTGTGCATCCACCATCTCAATGACTGCAGTGCTACCTCCGGTAGCCGCATTGTGTCTTCCCAGCGACCTGTTCTTTGGCTCCAATTGGCCTCCAATGCCTCTTGGAGGGGTCTCATGTGGAGTCTGGCATTTGGGACAATAAAGATGCACGATGCCATGGAGCCCAGTAGTGATGTCACCTGACGTGCCGTAGGTGCGCTGGCTCTCAACAGGTCCTGGCACTTCTTGTTTATTGAGGACAGTCGTTCCTCCGAAGGATACACTTTTTGTAGTTCTGTGTTTATGATAGCTCCTAGGTAGTGAAGACTCTGCGTTGGAGTCAAGGTTGACTTCTGGTAATTGACCTGAAGACCTAGAGCTTCGCAAACTCCTAGTACAATGTCCCGATGGCTTCTCGCCTGCTCCGGAGAAGAAGCCTTTAGTAGCCAGTCGTCTAGGTATGGATATATGTATATCCTTTGTCTTCGTAGATGCGCCGCCACCACTGCCATACATTTCGAGAAAACTCTTGGAGCAGATTTCAGGCCAAAGGGTAGAACCCTGAACTGGTAATGCTGTAACGCTACTCGAAAGCGCAGGAATTTTCGATGCTTTGGAGCTATTGGGATGTGGAAATACGCATCCTGCAGATCGATGGAGCACATCCAGTCTCCCTGATGCAGTTGAGGGAAAATTTGGTGAAGCGCTAGCATTCTGAACTTCTGCTTTCTTATGTATTTGTTCAGCAGTCTTAGATCCAGGATTGGCCTGAAAACGCCCTCTTGACCCTTCTTTGCTACTAGAAAGTAACGGGAGTAGACCCCCTTTCCTCTGTGGGCAGGTGGAACCCTTTCTATGGCATTCTTTCTTAGGAGGGCGAGAGCCTCCTTGCGTAGCAAGGTGAGATGAGCCGGATTGTGTTTGGTTGGTGGCAAATGTGGTGGAGGCTGCTTGAAAAGGAGAGAATAGCCATGTTCGACAATATTGAGCACCCATTTGTCTCTTGTGATAGAGTGCCACTCGTGAAGATGAGCAACAATACTTCCCCCCCACCGGAGTGGTGTACAGTGTCGAGGGAAGCGAGACTTCATTGCTTAGTGGGTGCTTTTGGAGTGGACTGTTGAGGTCTACTTGACCCTCGCTCCCTTGTGTTTCTTCGCTGAAACAGAGGGCGTCCCTGTCGTTGCTGAGACCTTTGCGACCAATGAGGGGTTTGAACCCTCTGTTGGAAAGGGCGTCTATCGTACGGTCTGTACCTCCTCCTGAAATCTTTCCTTCTTTCGAGGCCTACCGCCTTCATGGTATCCACCTCGGTCTTCATGCGGGCCATCTCTTCGTCTGCATGGGCACCGAATAGAGAATTCCCGGCAAATGGGAGATTCAGGATACGTTGTTGTGCCTCCTGTTTCAAGCCAGTGAGCCTCAGCCAGGAAGATCTCCTCGCACAGATACCATGTGCGTACCCATGAGCCGCCAAATCCGCCCCATCCGCTGCCGCGCTGATAACTTGGTTAGATACCAGGCATCCTTCCTGTAGAATCTCTTGGAAATCTTGCCTGTCTTCTCTGGGCAGTTTTTCTGTAAATCTACTGAGGGAATCCCACAGAGAACGATCGTACCTGCCCAGGAGCGCAGACGCACTAGAGACCTTCATTGCTGAAGCCGCTGTCCCGCACATCTTTCTTCCCAGAGAGTCTAAATGCCTGCTCTCTTTATCCGGGGGTACCGTGGATGAAGATGCCACCGAGTGGGTCTTTCGGGCGGCAGCTATGATCACTGAGTCTGGTGGCGGATCCTTCCTAAGGAATAAAGGGTCTTGCTCTGGAGCCTTGTACTTTTTAAGAATCCGAGCCGGGGCAGACTTAAGCGAGGCTGGGGCCAGAAAAGTGTCCATGGTTGGCTGCAACAAACCAGGCACTAGAGGCAGCAACTTTTTCGACGCTGATCTCTGTTGTAGCGTCTCAAAGATGATTGATGAGGAGGTAGACGGTTCTGGAACCTCTATATTGAGTTTCTGCGCTCCTCTTAGCAACACCTCGTTGAAAGTGGTTATGTCATCCACTGGTGAGACTCTAGCAGGTGGTGAATCTGTAAGAGTAGGTGAGTAACGCCCGACAGAAGAACCTGATGAAGACCAAGAGGGTGATCTTCTTGAGCGCGACCTGGATCTCCGTTGAGAGCGAGATCTGCTGCGGGACGCTGTAGCCGAGCGCCTAGGCCTCGCGGTCGGCTGTCGAGGAGCTGAACGAGCCCGTTCTGCCCAGGCTGTCGGCGATGGCGTTCTTGGCGGGGAGGCAGTGGGTGAATACATTCGCGAATATTGCGAATCTGGGGAGGCCGCTGGTCTGTTGAGGCTCTCCAGCCATCTCGGAGATAGGTTGATGGGCGAGACATGCCCAGGAGATGCTCTTGACCGAGAAGAGTCGCTCGGTATGGAGACCACTGGAGACTGAGCCTTGTCTGGCGAGGGGCGATGTTCTGCTCCCTGTTGGACAGGTAAAACCTGCGTCGACGTCGATGGCTGTTTCGACGTCGAAGGGCGCCCAGTCGCTTGGTCCTGCCTCGACGTTGATTGCCTCGACGTTGAGTGCCTTGACGTCGAACGGCGTTCCTTGGACCTCGACCTGCTCGCCGTCGTGTGCCTCGACGTGGAGCGATGGGAGGTTGACGGCGGATGTTTCTCGTGCCGTCGTGGAGTTCTCGACGCCGTGTGTCCTGACGTCGGGGGGCGCACAGCCTTTGGCGGCGACCGGGCATGCCGGCGATGGCTCGACGTCGATCGGCGGGTTGCCGTCGACGGAGACCTGCCCCTGCTCTGATGTTCCCTCGACGGCGTTCCCTTCGACGTCGGGTGTGTCGCCGTCGACGGCGATCTATGCCGGTGGGACGGTGGTAGCGACGACGTCGACGGTGAACAAACAGGTATTTTCCTACCTGTCGACGTCGACCGGGCCATTCTCTCCTGAGAATGGCCTTCTGGATGCCTGGGGAGTGAGGAGGACGATGTTCTTTTCCTCTCCTGAAGCCCTTGAAGTCGGATCTTCTCTCTGTCTTTCAGAGTCCTCCTAGACATGTTCTTACAGTACTTACAAGTGTCAGGGCAGTGACTCTGAGGCAGGCACACTATGCACAGAGAGTGGGGATCTGACTGGGCCTTCTTCTTCCCACAAGCAGGGCATTTGACAAAAAGAGAAGGCATTTTTCTGTCAGAAAAAACCTTCCTAGCTCAGACAAAGATGTTACTTGTCGAGTGAAAAGTGAAAAAACGCTTTTTTAAAGAATTTTTCTGAGGAAAACTCAGAAAAACTGAGAGCTCAATGCTCCAGGATCCTCTCAGAAGAAGCCGGAAAAAAGAACTGACCTAACTGTGAACCAACTGTCACCTTTCCTTCACCCCTGAGGCATGGTGGGATACTGGAGGTGCTCAGGGTCTTAAAGGCACAGTGCCAAAGTTTTTATGGTTCTCCTGTGTTAACCTACATGCAGCCTATTGGCTAAGAATGCTTCATTGTTTTTCAATGCAGTTTTCTCTATTTTTTCACTAGAGTTTGCTACTGCTTACTTCCCCAAGCCTAGTTTTAGGAGCTTGGGTACTTATTTATGCTCTATTGTAGTATTTAAAAAAAAAAATAAAAAAAAAAAAAAAACTTCATAGAAATAAAGCATTTTAGCCTGTTTTTAACATGATAGCCTGCATGACTGTTTGTTACACATGTATAATGTGTATGTATTTTATATATGCTCCGGGGTCCCCGCACAAGGGCGGGAATATTCAATGTTTATGACTATTGATGAGGATCCCCTGGAAGAGAAAGGAGACGTTGCTTCAATCTTCCATAGATGTCTCTTAAACAGGGAGCTCAGCAGCCTGTCGACACATTTTTCAATGGCCTCAATAACTCAAAACCACCTTTTCCAGGACTCCTCAAATATTCTTTTTCCTATGAAAATATATATGGGGTTTGTTAGGCTATCAAGCACTGTTATTCCTGTACTGGGCATATGTCATCAACTAAACGTTGTTTTCAACTATATAGTAAGAATGTGCAACCCTTCTCTCCTCAAAGGGTAATTTAACCTTTTGTATATACAAAATCACCACATAAAGAGTTAATAGGTCACATATTGTTGTACATTCATATGCTTTCCAGATGCCAACACCAAAGATAAGTGGCATCAATAGTTATACATAAGACAGCCTGAAACTTACCACTTTAAAAGTGCCATTCTCGTTCTTAGCGATGATCCTCCATCTGTCGTTATGCAGCCCTGAGATGACTTTGCCTGGTCGACCATGCCAGGTGGCACATGTAGGCTTGGCAATGGCATTTGAATTTCCAATGGGCCAGCTCAGAAGTCGATCAGAAGTTATCCAGATTTCATAAGCGATGGCTCACAGTTTGCAGTGATGACTGCTTGAACTCAATAGGTCAAGCAGTTGGCCTCCTTTTTCCCCCTCCCACACACAGCTGATGCTAGTGATGGGCATGTCTCTGTGGGGTTGGGGAGGTGGAGATCGGAGGACTGTGGTTGCCGACAGACGTCTGGCTCCATATCAGTCTGTTGGAGTTGTGGGCCATTTTTCCGGTGCTGAAGGCTTTCCTGTCGTCCATCAAAGGGAAAATGCTGCAGGTTGTCACAAACAACATCACTGCTGTGTGGTACTGCAGCAAGCAGAACAGTGTGGGGTCCTGGTTCCTGTAACAGGAGGCTCTTTCTCTTTGGAGGTGGTTAAAGCGTTGGGGCACTTCCCTGGTTGCGTACCACATGGCATGATCTTTGAATGCCAGCGTGAGCGAGCTAAGCACACAGTGTCTTGCAGATTACAAATGGCATCTACATCCCACGGTGGCGCAGAGCATCTTCTGACAGTGTGTAGAACCCTATATAGATAGTTTCACTGATATTGAAGCACATGTGTATAAAAAAAGAACTGTGTAAATAGTTACACTGGTTAGTCTTTCTAAGTAAGTTTACAAGATGGACAGTTTTTTCTTGAGAGCAAAGCATGCAAAGACCAACAAGTCTTGGTTGACAGTTCATGGGTTGTTTTTTAACAGTCCCATAAGTCTTGTTGGATGCAAAATTGTGTTGCCCTGGCAGCTGACATGTTTTTCATCTTTATAGAACTTTTTCAAGGCTGTAATGTACACAAGAGTACATATGTAATACACTATTTCTCTCGCTCTCTCTCTCTCTCTCTATATATATATATATATATATATGTTCGATGGCATGTGTAGCTGCAGATACACATGCTTTGCACATCCCGCCATCTAGTGTTGGGCTTGGAGTGTTACAAGTTGTTTTTCTTCTAAGAAGTCTTTTCGAGTCACAAGATCAAGGGACTCCTCCCCTTTCGGCTCCATTGCGTATGGGCGTCTGCACCATTGCGCATGGGCGTCGACTCCATCTTAGATTGTTTTCTTTCCGCCATCGGGTTCGGACGTGTTCCTTTTCGCTCCGCGTTTCAGTTCGGAAAGACAGTTAGAATCTCTGAAAATTTGACGGTATTGTTTGCGTTCGGTATCGGGTTAGTTACAACAGATCAATACCGAATTTTGAAATGCTCCGGTGGCCCTTCGGGGTTTTCGATCCCTCGTCGGGGCCTGGTCGGCCCGACCACGTGTCTCTTCAAGGCTAATGGAACGGACCCCATTCCGCCCCAAATGTCACAACAAGTATCCTTATACAGATCAGCATCTGGTTTGTAACTTGTGTTTGTCTCCAGAACACAAAGAAGATACTTGTGAAGCCTGTCGAGCGTTTCGGTCGAGGAAGACATTAAGAGACCGAAGAGCAAGAAGACTACAGATGGCGTCGGCACCGACAGGACAAAAACACTTGGAGGAAGAAGAAGAAACCTTCTCCATCGAGGATTCGGACGAGGACGAGGTCGATCCCGAACAGACGCCGAAAACCGTGAGTAAGACGTCGAGACACAAAACTCACGGAAAAACCACTAAAGCCCAGGGGACGCCACCGCCAGCAGGCCATGGCTTAACCCGAAAAATAGGTGACCGATCATCGGCACCGAAAAAGGGCACGCATGCGTCAAAGACATCCGACTCCGGTCGAGATACCGGCACAGAGCAGACTCGACCCCGAGACAGCGGGTCAGAGCAAGTTCGGCACCGAGAGGGCGGCACCGAAACGAGTCGGCACCGAGAGACCGGAACGCCGAAAATTAAAAAAGTGTTGTCGGAGCCGAAAAAGACTGCCGAAAAAGTTTCCATTTCGAAACATCCGGCCTCTGAACCGAAAATAAGTTCCTACACAGAGGAACAGGGACTGTCCTCACAAATGCAAGGACATAGGTTCGGACAAGAACTAGAGTCAATGGAGCCAGACTACACTCAGAGAAGGCTCCACATCCAAAAGGACACAGGGAAGATAAGTACTCTTCCTCCAATTAGGATGAAAAGAAGACTTGCCTTTCAAGACAAAGACAAGCAGCCACAGGCAAAGGTGGCAAAACAAGTAACACTGCCACCATCTCCACCACGCTCAACGCACACATCACCGGTAGCCACTCCACCACTGATGCAGTCCCCAACTCATACTGGAATGAGTCAGGATGATCCCGACGTATGGGATCTTTATGATGCGCCAGTATCAGATAACAGCCCAGACTGTTATCCAGCGAGACCGTCGCCACCTGAGGACAGTACAGCCTACACACAGGTGGTGTCAAGAGCAGCGGTGTTTCATAATGTCACCCTGCATGCAGAGCCTATTGAGGATGATTTTTTATTTAACACACTATCCTCCACACATAGCCAATACCAAAGTCTCCCTATGCTACCTGGAATGCTAAAACACTCCATACAGGTGTTTCAGGAGCCCGTGAAGGGCACGGCCATAACTCCAAGGGTGGAGAAGAAATACAAGCCACTGCCAACAGACCCTGTATACATCACGCAGCAATTAACACCAGACTCTGGTAGTAGGGGCAGCTCGCAAGAGAGCGAACTCACACACCTCGGGAGACGCACCACCTCCAGACAAGGAGAGTCGCAAGTTCGACGCTGCGGGGAAAAGGGTTGCAGCACAAGCGTCCAACCAATGGCGCATTGCCAACTTACAGGCATTGCTGGCGAGATATGATAGGGCTCATTGGGACGAAATGCAACATTTCATTGAACACTTACCCAAAGAGTTCCAAAAAAGGGCACAACAGGTGGTGGAGGAAGGACAGAGTATCTCGAACAATCAGATACTCTTGGCAATGGATGCAGCAGATACAGCTGCTAGGACAGTAAATACAGCAGTGACCATAAGGAGACACGCATGGCTGCGTACATCAGGATTCAAGCCGGAAATACAACAAGCTGTGCTGAATATGCCATTTAACGGACAGCAGTTGTTTGGGCCAGAGGTGGACACTGCTATCGAAAAATTAAAAAGGACACTGATACGGCCAAAGCCATGGGCGCAATCTACTCCCCACAGAGCAGAGGCACATTTCGTAAAACACAGTTTCGAGGGGGGTTTCGAGGACAAAGCACAGAACCCTCAACCTCACAAACAAGGCCCACTTATCAAAGCCAATATCAGCGGGGAAGTTTTCGGGGACAATATAGAAGGGGCCAATTCCAAAAGAGTAGAGGGAAGTTCCAAAGTCCCAAAACTCCTCAAAACAAGCAGTGACTTCGACGTCACAAATCCCCAACACATAACACCTGTGGGGGGGGAGACTAACCAAGTTCTACAAACAGGAAATAACAACAGACACTTGGGTCCTAGCAATTATCCAGCATGGTTATTGCATAGAATTTCTCAAATTCCCTCCGAATGTCCCACCGAAAACACACAATATGTCAAAACAACACATGGATCTTCTAGAAATAGAAATCCAAGCGTTGTTACAAAAAGATGTAATAGAACTGGTACCAATTCATCAGAGAGGAACAGGAGTTTACTCGCTGTACTTTCTCATACCCAAAAAGGACAAAACTCTAAGACCTATATTAGATCTCAGAACATTAAATACCTACATCAAATCAGATCACTTTCACACTGTGACATTACAGGACATAATCCCATTGCTCAAACAACAAGACTACATGACAACACTAGACCTAAAGGATGCATACTTCCATATACCGATACATCCTTCACACAGAAAGTACTTAAGGTTTGTATTCCAAGGGGTACATTACCAACATTACCAATTCAAAGTGTTGCCATTCGGGATAACAACTGCGCCAAGAGTTTTTACAAAATGCCTAGCAGTAGTGGCTGCACATATCAGGAGGCAGCAAAAACATGTGTTCCCGTACCTAGACGATTGGTTAATCAAAACCAACACGCAAGAACGGTGTTCACAACACACAAAGTATGTCATAGAAACCCTCCACAAACTAGGTTTCTCACTCAACTACACAAAGTCACACCTTCAGCCGTGTCAAACACAGCAATACTTAGGAGCAACAATCAACACAACAAAAGGGATTGCCACCCCAAGTCCACAAAGGGGACAGGCATTTCACAATGTAATACAGGCCATGTATCCAAAACAGAAGATACAAGTCAAGATGGTGATGAAACTACTAGGCATGATGTCCTCATGCATAGCCATTGTCCCAAACGCAAGGTTGCACATGCGGCCCTTACAACAGTGCCTAGCATCACAATGGTCACAGGCACAGGGTCAACTTCTAGATCTAGTGTTGATAAACCGCCAAACATACACCTCGCTTCAATGGTGGAACAATATAAATTTAAACCAAGGGCGGCCTTTCCAAGACCCAGTGCCTCAATACGTAATAACGACAGATGCCTCCATGATAGGGTGGGGAGCACACCTCAATCAACACAGCATCCAAGGACAATGGGACACTCAGCAGAGACAGTTTCTCATAAATCACTTAGAACTACTGGCAGTATTTTTAGCGTTGAAGGCATTTCAATCCATAATAAGCCACAAACACATTCTTGTCAAAACCGACAACATGACAACGATGTATTATCTGAACAAACAGGGAGGAACACATTCAACACAGTTGTGTCTCCTGGCACAGATAATATGGCATTGGGCGATTCACAACCACATTCGTCTAATAGCACAGTTTATTCCAGGGATTCAGAATCAGTTCGCAGACAATCTCTCTCGGGATCACCAACAAATCCACGAATGGGAGATTCACCCCCAAATACTAAACACTTACTTCCAAAGATGGGGAACACCACAAGTAGACCTATTTGCAACAAAAGAAAATGCAAAATGCCAAAACTTCGCATCCAGGTACCCACAAGATCAATCTCAGGGCAATACGTTATGGATGAGATGGTCAGGGATATTTGCATACGCTTTTCCCCCTCTCCTTCCGTATCTAGTAAACAAATTGAGTCAAAACAAACTCAAACTCATACTAATAGCACCAACCTGGGCAAGACAACCTTGGTACACAACACTACTAGACCTCTCAGTAGTGCCTCATATCAAGCTTCCAAACAGACCAGATCTGTTAACTCAACACAAACAACAGCATCACTGAATCTAGCAATTTGGCTCCTGAAGTCTTAGAATTCGGACATCTAGACCTTACACAGGAATGTATGGAGGTCATAAAACAAGCAAGAAAACCAACCTCAAGACATTGCAATGCAAATAAGTGGAAAAGATTTGTTTATTATTGCCATAATAATCAAATTCAACCATTACACGCATCTGCTAAAGACATCGTAAGCTACTTACAGCATTTACAAAGGTCAAAGCTAGCTTTTTCATCCATTAAAACACATCTTACTGCAATTTTAGCTTATCTGCAAATTACGCACTCAACTTCATTATTTAGGATCCCAGTCATAAAAGCATTTATGGAGGGCCTAAAGAGAATTATTCCACCAAGAACGCCACCAGTTCCTTCGTGGAACCTTAACATTGTCTTAACACGACTCATGGGCCTACCTTTTGAACCCATGCACTCATGTGAGATACAATATTTAACATGGAAAGTAGCGTTTCTCATTGCCATCACATCTCTAAGACGAGTAAGTGAAATACAGGCATTTACCATACAAGAACCCTTTATTCAGATACACAAGCATAAAGTAGTTTTACGAACTAACCCAAAGTTCTTACCAAAAGTCATATCACCGTTTCACTTAAATCAAACCGTAGAACTACCAGTGTTTTTTCCAGAACCAGATTCTGTAGCTGAAAGAGCACTACATACATTAGACATCAAAAGAGCTTTAATGTACTACATTGATAGAACAAAACAAATAAGAAAAACAAAACAACTGTTCATTGCTTTTCAAAAACCTCATACAGGGAATCCAATATCCAAACAAGCCATTGCCAGATGGATAGTTAAATGTATTCAAACCTGTTGTCTCAAAGCTAAAAGAGAACTGCCTATAACACCAAAGGCACATTCAACTAGGAAGAAAGGTGCTACTATGGCCTTTCTAGGAAACATTCCAATGACTGAAATATGTAAGGCAGTCACATGGTCTATGCCTCATACATTCACCAAACATTACTGCGTGGATGTGTTAACAACACAACAAGCCACAGTAGGACAAGCAGTACTACGAACTTTATTTCAAACAACTTCAACTCCTACAGGCTGAGCCACCGCTTTTGGGGAGATAACTGCTTACTAGTCTATGCAAAGCATGTGTATCTGCAGCTACACATGCCATCGAACGGAAAATGTCACTTACCCAGTGTACATCTGTTCGTGGCATGAGACGCTGCAGATTCACATGCGCCCACCCGCCTCCCCGGGAGACTGTAGCCGTTTCGAAGTTGATCTTGAACATTTGTAAATTTGTAAATATATCACTTAAAACACAACTCCTACCTCCCCCTCTGCGGGGAAAACAATCTAAGATGGAGTCGACGCCCATGCGCAATGGAGCCGAAAGGGGAGGCGTCCCTCGGTCTCGTGACTCGAAAAGACTTCTTCGAAGAAAAACAACTTGTAACACTCCGAGCCCAACACTAGATGGCGGGATGTGCAAAGCATGTGAATCTGCAGCGTCGCATGCCACGAACAGATGTACACTGGGTAAGTGACCTTATATATATATATATATATATATATATATATATATATATATATATATATATATATATATATGTTCGGTGGCATGTGTAGCTGCAGATACACATGCTGTGCATTATCCTGCCATCTAATATTGGGCTCTGAGTGTTACAAGTTGTTTTCCTTCGAAGAAGTATTTTCGAGTCACAAGACCGAGGGACTCCTCCCTTTCGGCTCCATTGCACATGGGCGTCGACTCCATCTTAGATTGTTTTCTTTCCGCCATCGGGTTCGGACATGTTCCTCTTCGCTCCGTATTTCGAATCGGGAACGTTAGCTTAATATCGAAAATTCGACGGTATTGTAGGAATCGACACCGATAGTAGAAGCGCTCCGGCAGCCCTTCGTGGCTTCCGCTCTTCAGCAGGACCTGGTCGGCCCGACCTCGTCCATCGACGAAACTAGTGGACCAAACCCCCTTCCGCTTCTGTCCGAAGTGCCACTCGAAGTATCCTTATACAGACCAACAATTGGTCTGTAATCTGTGTCTATCACCAGAACACAGGGAGGATACTTGTGAGGCCTGTCGGGCATTTTGATCGAAAAAAGACCCTATGCGATCGAAGAGCCAGAAGACTACAAATGGCGTCGACACCGAGGGAACAACTCGACGTCGAAGAGGAGGAAAGAATTTCTATCCTGGGAACGGACTCAGATGATTACGAAAGTGAGCAACCCGCGACGACGCAGAAAACAGTGAGTAAAACTGCCCCGTCCAAGACTCACACAAAGATCGTAAAGGCCAAGGGGATGCCACCGCCAGCAGGCCATGGCTTAACCCATTGAAAAGACAGTGACCAAACATCGGCACCGAAAAAGGCCAAAGAAATGCTGAAGACATCCGACTCCGGTCGAGATTCAGGCTCTGAACAATCTCGACACCGAGAGTTCGACTCACCCAATGTGAGAAAGGTTACCTCGGAACCGAAAAAGACTTTCACTGAAGCTTCGGTACTGAAAAAAGCGGCTTTGGAGCCGAAAAGAAGCTCTTACACGGAAGAGCAAGGACTTTCCTGCCAAATGCAAAAACACAGATTTGAGCAGGAAATAGGTATGGGGGAACCAGACCATACCCAAAGGAGGTTGCATATCCAGAAAGAGACTGGGAAAATACAAACTCTTCCTCCAATTAAAACCAAAAGAAAGCTGGCATTTCATGAGTCAGAAATGCAGCCGAAGCCAAAGGTGGCAAGAGATAAAACCACCACCACCAAGGTTTTTGCCACAACCTTCTCCACTGCATTCACCACAGCTGTCCCCGGTAACAACACCCCCAATGCAGTCACCAACCCATACAGGGATGACACAGGATGATCCGGATGCATGGGACTTATATGATGCTCCGGTAGCAGACAACAGCCCAGATTGTTACCCAACAAGGCCGTCACCTCCAGAGGACAGTACTGCATATACACAGGTACTATCAAGGGCAGCTACATTCCACAATGTAGCAATGCGTTCAGAGCCAATAGAGGATGATTTCCTATTCAACACCTTGGCGTCCACCCACACTTCCTACCAGAGTCTGCCAATGCTCCCAGGCATGCTCAAGCATGCAAAACAGGTCTTCCAGGAGCCAGTAAAAGGAAGGGCTATCACACCTAGGGTGGAGAAAAAATACAAACCTCCCCCAACGGACCTTGTGTTTATAACACAGCAACTTACACCAGACTCAGTAGTTGTAGGGGCAGCAAGAAAGAGGGCAAACTCTCAGTCATCAGGAGACGCTCCACCGCCTGACAAGGAGAGTAGGAAGTTTGATGCAGCGGGCAAACGGGTGGCAGCACAGGCAGCCAATCAGTGGCGGATTGCAAACTCACAAGCCCTACTGGCTCGCTACGACCGGGCACACTGGGACGAGATGCAACACATTATACAGCACTTGCCCAAAGAACACCAGAAATGTGCCCAACAGGTTGTTGAGGAAGGACCAGAAATATCCAACAACCAAATAAGGTCCGCATTAGACTCGGCAGACACAGCAGCACGAAAAGTCAACACTGCGGTAACCATTTGCAGGCATGCATGGTTACGAAGCTCTGGATTCAAGCCAGAAATCCAACAAGCAGTCTTGAACATGCCTTTTAACCAGGAACAATTGTTTGGGCCGGAGGTGGACACAGCAATTGAAAAATTAAAAAAGGACACAGACCCGGCCAAAGCCATGGGTGCGCTCTACTCCCCACAAAGCAGAGACACATTTAGAAAGCCACAATTTAGAGGGGCGTTTTGTATGCAAACACCAGAACCTTCCACCTCGCAAACCAGACCCACCTATCAGGTACAATACCAGAGAGGAGGGTTTCGAGGCTCATATAGGGGTGGACAATTCCTAAGAGCAAGGGGAAAATTCCAAACCCCTAAAACAAGTCAAACCAAACAGTGACTTCAATGTCACAAAACCCCAACACTTAACACCAGTGGGGGGGAGACTTACTGCATACTACAGAACTGGGGACACATAACTACGGACGCATGGGTCCTAGCCATTATCCAACATGGTTATTGCATAGAATTCATAAATTTCCCACCAGATGTGCCCCCAAGAGCACACAATATGTCCAAACAACACTTAGACCTGTTACAACTAGAAGTCCAAGCATTGTTACAAAAACAAGCAATAGAGTTAGTACCCAACCATCAAAAAGGAACAGGCGTCTACTCACTATATTTCCTAATTCCAAAGAAAGACAAAACGTTAAGACCCATATTAGACCTCAGAACGCTGAATCTCTTCATCAAATCGGATCACTTCCACATGGTAACACTTCAAGACGTGGTTCCCTTACTCAAAAAGGAGGACTACATGTCAGCGTTAGATCTCAAGGATGCCTACTTTCACATACCCATACATCCTTCCCACAGAAAATACTTAAGGTTTGTAATACACGGCGTACACTATCAATTCAAAGAGTTACCTTTCGGGATAACAGCCCCAAGGGTATTCACAAAATGCCTTGCAGTAGTAGCCGCTCATATAAGGAGACAGCACATGCACGTATTACTGTACTTAGACGACTGGCTAATAAAAACCAGCACTCAACAACAGTGTCTTCTTCACACAAAATACGTTATAGAAACTCTACACAAACTAGGGTTTTCTATAAATTACCAAAAATCACATCTGCAGCCATCCCAAATACAACAATACTTGGGAGCAACACTCAACACCCAAAAAGCGATTGCCACTCCAAGTCCACAAAGGGTACAAGCGTTCCAAAATATAACATTAAACATACAGCCAAACCAACACTACCAAGTAAGGTTTGTAATGAAACTTCTAGGCATGATGTCTTCATGCATAGCCATTGTCCCAAACGCAAGATTACACATGCGGCCCTTACAACAGTGCCTAGCAAGACAATGGACACAAGCACAGGGTCAACTCCAAGATCTAGTGTTGGTAGACCATCAGACACACTTCTCGCTTCAATGGTGGAACCCTATAAATTTAAACCAAGGGCGGCCATTCCAAGACCCAGTGCCTCAAGACGTGATCACGACAGATGCTTCCATGATGGGGTGGGGAGCACACCTCAACCAGCACAGCATACAGGGACAATGGGACAATCAACAAAAACAACTACACATAAATCATTTAGAACTGTTGGCAGTGTTTCTAGCATTAAAAGCATTTCAACCACTGATAGCCCACAAACACATTCTTGTCAAAACCGACAACATGACAACAATGTATTACCTCAACAAACAAGGGGGGGGGGGACACTCGTCACAACTGTGTATCTTAGCACAGAAAATTTGGCATTGGGCAATTCACAATCACATTCGCCTAATAGCACAATACATCCCAGGCATTCAGAACCAGTTGGCCGACAATCTCAGTCGAGATCACCAACAAACACACGAATGGGAAATTCATCCCTAGATCCTACAAGATTACTTTCTATGCTGGGGAACGCCAAAAATAGACCTATTCGCAACAAAAGAAAACGCAAAATGCCAAAACTTCGCGTCCAGGTACCCACACTCTCAGTCCAAGGGCAATGCGTTATGGATCAGTTGGTCAGGGATATTTGCTTACGCTTTTCCCCCTCTCCCACTCATTCTTTATCTGGTAAACAAACTAAGTCAAAACAAACTCAAACTAATACTTACAGCACCAACCTGGGCTCGCCAACCGTGGCACACAACACTGCTAGATTTATCAGTAGTACCTCACATCAAATTACCGAACAGGTCAGATCTGTTAACACAACTGTAAGGAAATGCCTCCTTGGCATGGTTACCCCCTGACTTTTTGCCTTTGCTGATGCCAAGTTATGATTAGAAAGTGTGCTGAGGCCTGCTAGCCAGGCCCCAGCACCAGTGTTCTTTCCCTAACCTGTACCTTTGTTTCCACAATTGGCACACCCTGGCATCCAGTAAGTCCCTTGTAACTGGTACCCCTGGTACCAAGGGCCCTGATGCCAGGGAAGGTCTCTAGGGCCTGCAGCATGTCTTATGCCACCCTGGAGACCCCTCACTCAGCACAGACATACTGCTTGCCAGCTTGTGTGTGCTGGTGGGGAGAAAATGACTGTCGACATGGCCCTCCCCTCAGGGTGCCATGCCAACCTCACACTGCCTATAGGCATAGATAAGTCACCCCTCTAGCAGGCCTTACAGCCCTAAGGCAGGGTGCACTATACCATAGGTGAGGGCATAAGTGCATGAGCACTATGCCCCTACAGTGTCTAAGCAAAACCTTAGACATTGTAAGTGCAGGGTAGCCATAAGAGTTTATGGTCTGGGAGTCTGTCTTGCACGAACTCCACAGCACCATAATGGCTACACTGAAAACTGGGAAGTTTGGTATCAAACTTCTCAGCACAATAAATGCACACTGATGCCAGTGTACATTTTATTGTAAAATACACCCCAGAGGGCATCTTAGAGATGCCCCCTGAAACCATACCCGACTTCCAGTGTGGGCTTACTAGTTTTAGCAGCCTGCCACACACCAGACATGTTGCTGGCCACATGGGGAGAGTGCCTTTGTCACTCTGTGGCTAGTAACAAAGCCTGTACTGGGTGGAGGTGCTTCTCACCTCCCCCTGCAGGAACTGTAACACCTGGCGGTGAGCCTCAAAGGCTCACCCCCTTTGTTATAGCACCCCAGGGCACTCCAGCTAGTGGAGTTGCCCGCCCCCTCCGGCCACGGCCCCACTTTTGGCGGCAAGGCCGGAGGAGATAATTAGAAAAACAAGGAGGAGTCACTGGCCAGTCAGGACAGCCCCTAAGGTGTCCTGAGCTGAGGTGACTCTGACTTTTAGAAATAATCCATCTTGCAGATGGAGGTTTCCCCCAATAGGATTAGGAATGTGCCCCCCTCCCCTCAGAGAGGAGGCACAAAGAGGGTGTAGCCACCCTCAGGGCTAGTAGCCATTGGCTACTAACCCCCCAGACCTAAACACACCCCGAGTATTTTGGGGCTCCCAGAACCTAGGTAACTAGATTCCTGCAACCTACGACGAAGAAGGACTGCTGAGCTGAAAAACCTGCAGAGAAGACGGAGACACCAACTGCTTTGGCCCCAGCTCTACCGGCCTGTCTCCCCACTTCAAGAAAACTGCAACAGCAATGCGTTCCACAGGGTCCAGTGACCTCTGAAGCCTCAGAGGACTACCCTGCATCTAAAAGGACCAAGAACTCCCGAGGACAGCGGCTCTGCTCCAAAGAAGAAACATCTTTGCAACAAAGAAGCAACTTTGAAAGAACACACGTTTCCCGCCGGAAGCGTTAGACTTTGCACTCTGCACCTGACGCAACCGGCTCGACTTGTGGAGAACCAACACTACAGGGAGCACTCCCCGGCGACTGCAAGCCCGTGAGTAGCCAGAGTTGACCCCCCGAGCTCCCCCAGCGATGCCTGCAGAGGAAATCCAGAGGCTCCCCCTGACCGTGACTGCCTGCTTCTAAGAACCCGATGCCTGGTAAGGACCCCCCAGGACCTGAAGGATCCGACCTCCAGTGCAGAAGCGACCCCCAGGTGGCCCTCTCCCTTGCCCAGGTGGTGGCTACCCCGAGGAGCCCCCCCCTCGCCTGCCTGCTTCGCTGAAGAGACCCCTGGGTCTCCCATTGAACTACATTGCAAACCCGACGCCTGTTTGCACACTGCGCCCGCCCCTGTGCCGCTGAGGGTGTACTTTTTGTGCTGACTTGTGTCCCCCCTGGTGCCCTACAAAACCCCCCTGGTCTGCCCTCCGAAGACGCTGGTACTTACCTGCTGGCAGACTGGAACCGGGGCACCCCCTTCTCCATTGAAGCCTATGTGTTTTGGGCACCACTTTGACCTCTGCACCTGATCGGCCCTGAGCTGCTGGTGTGGTAACTTTGGGGTTGCTCCGAACCCCCAACGGTGGGCTACCTTGGACCCCAATCTTAACCCCGTAGGTGGTTTACTTACCTGCAAAACTAACAAACACTTACCTCCCCCAGGAACTGTCGAAAATTGCACTGTCTAGTTTTAAAATAGCTATTTGCCATTTGTGTGAAAACTGTATATGCTATTTTGCTAATTCAAAGTTCCTAAGTGAAATACCTTTCATTTAAAGTATTGTTTGTAAATCTTGAACCTGTGGTTCCTAAAATAAACTAAGAAAATATATTTTTCTATATAAAAGAAAAAGCCTGTGTGTGTACAACAAATGCTTAACACTACCCTCTGATAAGCCTACTGCTCGACCACACTACCACAAAATAGAGCATTAGAATTATCTCTTTTTGCCACTATCTTACCTCTAAGGGGAACCCTTGGACTCTGTGCATGCTATTTCTTACTTTGAAATAATACATACAGAGCCAACTTCCTGCAACAACACAAACAACAGATCAGACACCCGAATCCAGCATCACTCAATCTAGCAATCTGGCTCCTGAGATCTTAGAATTTGGACATTTAGACCCTACACAAGATGGAGGTCATTAAACAAGCTAGAAAACCCACTACAAGACATTGCTACGCAAACAAATGGAAAAGATTTGTTTACTACTGCCACACTAATAAAATTCAACCACTGCATGCTTCCGCAAAAGACATTGTAGTCTACTTATTACACTTACAAAAGTCTAAGCTAGCATTCTCTTCAGTTAAAATACATCTCACTGCAGTAGCTGCCTATCTGCAGATTACACATTCAACATCGTTTTTTAGAATCCCAGTCATCAAAGCATTTATGGAGGGACTAAAAAGAATCATCCCCCCAAGAACACCACCAGTACCTTTGTGGAACCTTAATGTTGTATTAACACGACTCTTGGGACCACCATTCAAACCCATGCACTCTTGTGAGATGCAACACTTAACTTGGAAGGTAGCCTTTCTAATAGCTATCACATCACTTAGAAGAGTAAGTGAGATACAAGCATTTACTATACAAGAACCCTTTATACAAATACAGGGAGTGCAGAATTATTAGGCAAATGAGTATTTTGACCACATCATCCTCTTTATGCATGTTGTCTTACTCCAAGCTGTATAGGCTCGAAAGCCTACTACCAATTAAGCATATTAGGTGATGTGCATCTCTGTAATGAGAAGGGGTGTGGTCTAATGACATCAACACCCTATATCAGGTGTGCATAATTATTAGGCAACTTCCTTTCCTTTGGCAAAATGGGTCAAAAGAAGGACTTGACAGGCTCCGAAAAGTCAAAAATAGTGAGATATCTTGCAGAGGGATGCAGCACTCTTAAAATTGCAAAGCTTCTGAAGCGTGATCATCGAACAATCAAGCGTTTCATTCAAAATAGTCAACAGGGTCGCAAGAAGCGTGTGGAAAAACCAAGGCGCAAAATAACTGCCCATGAACTGAGAAAAGTCAAGCGTGCAGCTGCCACGATGCCACTTGCCACCAGTTTGGCCATATTTCAGAGCTGCAACATCACTGGAGTGCCCAAAAGCACAAGGTGTGCAATACTCAGAGACATGGCCAAGGTAAGAAAGGCTGAAAGACGACCACCACTGAACAAGACACACAAGCTGAAACGTCAAGACTGGGCCAATAAATATCTCAAGACTGATTTTTCTAAGGTTTTATGGACTGATGAAATGAGAGTGAGTCTTGATGGGCCAGATGGATGGGCCCGTGGCTGGATTGGTAAAGGGCAGAGAGCTCCAGTCCGACTCAGACGCCAGCAAGGTGGAGGTGGAGTACTGGTTTGGGCTGGTATCATCGAAGATGAGCTTGTGGGGCCTTTTCGGGTTGAGGATGGAGTCAAGCTCAACTCCCAGTCCTACTGCCAGTTCCTGGAAGACACCTTCTTCAAGCAGTGGTACAGGAAGAAGTCTGCATCCTTCAAGAAAAACATGATTTTCATGCAGGACAATGCTCCATCACACGCGTCCAAGTACTCCACAGCGTGGCTGGCAAGAAAGGGTATAAAAGAAGGAAATCTAATGACATGGCCTCCTTGTTCACCTGATCTGAACCCCATTGAGAACCTGTGGTCCATCATCAAATGTGAGATTTACAAGGAGGGAAAACAGTACACCTCTCTGAACAGTGTCTGGGAGGCTGTGGTTGCTGCTGCACGCAATGTTGATGGTGAACAGATCAAAACACTGACAGAATCCATGGATGGCAGGCTTTTGAGTGTCCTTGCAAAGAAAGGTGGCTATATTGGTCACTGATTTGATTGTTTTGTTTTTGAATGTCAGAAATGTATATTTGTGAATGTTGAGATGTTATATTGGTTTCACTGGTAATAATAAATAATTGAAATGGGTATATATTTTTTTTTTGTTAAGTTGCCTAATAATTATGCACAGTAATAGTCACCTGCACACACAGATATCCCCCTAACATAGCTAAAACTAAAAACAAACTAAAAACTACTTCCAAAAATATTCAGCTTTGATATTAATGAGTTTTTTGGGTTCATTGAGAACATGGTTGTTGTTCAATAATAAAATTAATCCTCAAAAATACAACTTGCCTAATAATTCTGCACTCCCTGTACATAAACATAAAGTGGTTCTCCGTACCAGTCCCAAATTCTTACCAAAAGTCATATCGCCGTTCCACCTAAACCAAACAGTGGAACTACCAGTCTTCTTTCCACAACCAGACTCAGTAGCCGAAAGAGCCTTACATACATTAGACATAAAGAGAGTACTAATGTATTACATTGACAGGACAAAACAATTTCGTAACAAAACACTTGTTTGTAGCTTTCCAAAAACCTCATGCCGGTAATCCTATATCCAAACAAGGCATTGCCAGATGGATAGTTAAATGTATTCAAACTTGTTATATCAAAGCAAAAAGAGATCTACCTATTACACCAAAAGCGCATTCGACTAGGAAAAAAGGCGCCACAATGGCCTTTCTGGGGAATATACCTATGAAAGAAAATTGAAAGGCAGCCACCTGGTCTACGCCTCCTACATTCACAAAACATTACTGTGTAGATGTGTTAACACAACAAGCCACAGTAGGACAGGCTGTATTAAGAACATTATTTCAAACAACTTCAACTCCTACAGGCTAAGCCACCGCTTTTTAGGGGAGGTTACTGCTTAGTAGTCTATGCACAGCATGTGTATCTGCAGCTACACATGCCACCGAACGGAAAATGTCACTTACCCAGTGTACATCTGTTCGTGGCATGAGACGCTGCTGATTCACATGCGCCCTCCCACCTCCCCGGGAGCCTGTAGCCGTTCGTTGATTACGATTTGTACATTTGTAAATGAATATTATTTTAATACACATTATGTACATACACACCTACTCCATTGCATGGGCACATCTAGTATACTCTCAACTCCTACCTCAGCAGGGAAAACAATCTCAGATGGAGTCGACGCCCATGCGCAATGGAGCCGAAAGGGAGGAGTCCCTCGGTCTCGTGACTCGAAAAGACTTCTTCGAAGAAAAACAACTTGTAACACTCCGAGCCCAACACTAGATGGCAGGATAATGCACAGCATGTGAATCTGCAGCGTCTCATGCCACGAACAGATGTACACTGGGTAAGTGACATTTTCCATATATATATATAGCATGTGTAGCTGCAGATACACATGCTATGCTTTAGGTCCGCCATCTAGTGTTGGGCCCGAGTGTTACAAGTTGTTTTTCTTCGAAGAAGTCTTTTCTTCAGTCACAGGATCGAGTGACTCCTCTCGGTCATAGTGTGCATGGGCATCAACTCCTTTGCTAGATTGTTTTCTTTCCGCTGTCTGGTTCAGACATGTTTCCTCTCTCTCTCCAAGACTTTAGTTTCAGAAACTTTATACTAACTTTATTCTACCGTCTGTATTGTTTTGATCGCATTGCCATCTGTAAACGAGCCAGTAGTACCGTCGGAAACCAGAAAACGCCCTTTTGAGCGCTCGCGGCCTACTCAGGCCTGTGGTCTTCAAACTTTTTAATGCCGCGCCCCCCCAGTTGAAAAAAAAAAAAAGCATTGGGCCCCCCTCAGAATTTTTCACAATTATTTTAGAAATATGGCAATGTTTAAATAGGTCCATACCTATTTAAACATTGCAGTTAAGTACTGTTACCTTTTAAAAACTGCAATAACATGCTTCTGCTTAAAACAAAGGCATGTTATCTGTTTAATATTTCTTTTGGCCAGAGTTTGGCGCCCCCCCTGGGATCACTTGAGGCCCCCCAAGGGGGCCCGCCCCCCAGTTTGAAGACCTCTGCCATAGCCTGAAGGATCGGACTTCATTCCGATTCTGTCCTCAATGCCACATGAAATTCCCTTACACCGATCAACACGTGGTATGTAATCTCTGTGTGTCTCCCGAACATCGAGAAGAAGATTGTGAAGCTTGTTGGTTGTTCCGGTCAAAAACTGCGTGACCGGAGAGCAAGGAGACTCAAGATGGCGTCTTAAGCATAGAGTGTCCACCGACACCTTAGAAGAAGGGCAGGCACAGATGGCTGTTTCGATTCAGGACACCGACTCTGAAGCAGACTCGGATGAAGACAGCCAACCGATCACTGCGGCTCAGCATGTGAGTACGCCTGCTCCTATGCCCACTTCCAAGAGACCTATTAAGGCCTTGGGTGCACCACTGCCAGAGAGCCATGGTTCCACCCGAAAGAAAATTGTCGGCGACCGACCTTTGGGTTCGGCACCGAAAAGGGCCACACCTGTTTCAATACCGGAGTTGAGCAAATATATTAAAAGCTCCACATCCGAGCCGAGCCAACGTCCACACTCTTTGGAGTTGAAAATTTGACGTCCGGCTTCGGAGCCAAAACCACAGGCTGCATCTTCAGGACCGAAAGAATTAGCCACCACTTTGGACCTGAAAAAATCCTTTTATACAGAGGCACAAGGAGTTTCGGGACGATTAAAACACAGCTCAATGACAATTGATGATCAGTCCTCTAAAGGAGTTAAAACATCAGAATATCATTCTGAGACTCTGATATTCAGCCACTCCTTGAAATCATGGACACTAAACAAAGGATACATATCCATAAGGAGACAGGGAAAATCATTGTTTCACCTTCACTTTTAGAAACCATCACCTTTACAGATTTCTCCACCACATTCGTCACAACTTTCTTTCCCTCCACCACCTACTACCCCACCACTATTGCCCTCACCAACACATTCTCATACATATTCACATGGAGAGACAGTTGACCCCTGGGACTTGTATGAACCAGATTCTATACCTCTAAATGACCCAGACCTCTATCCGTCCAAAACTTCACCACACCACCAGAGGATAGTACGGCTTACACTCAGGTCATTTGGAGAGCAGCTGCATACCATGGAGTTCAGATGCATGCTGAGCCTTTGGAGGAGGATTTTCTTTTTAACACATTGTCCTCCACTCCCTCATACTACCAGTGCTTACCAATGCTGCCTGGTATGCTTAGACATGCAGATGACATCTTTAAGGAACCTGTTAATGCTAGGGTTTTAACCCAGAGAATAGACAAAAAACACAAGCCTGCACCAACAGACCCAGTTTATATCACACAACAGGTACCACTAGACTCTATTGTAGTCAATGCTGCAAGGAAAAGGGCCAATAGCCAATCTTCAGGGGATACCCCCCCCCCTGACAAGGAAAGCAGAAAGTTTGATGCATCTGGTAAAAGGGTAGCTACACAAGCAGCTAACCAATGGCGTATTGCCAATTTCCAAGCCCTGTTAGCAAGGTATGACAGGGCACACTGGGATGAAATGCAAGAATTCTTGCAATATTTACCAAAAGAGCATCAAAAGAGAGCACAACAAATTGTTGAGGAGGGACAAGCAATCACCAATAATCAAATAAGATCTGCTCTTGATGTAGCCGATAGTGCTTCTAGAAGCATAAACACTAGCATAACAATACGTAGGCATGCATGGTTAAGGTCTTCCGGGCTTAAACCAAAAATCCAACAGGCAGTGCTCAATATGCCCTTTGATAGGGAACATCTATTTGGACCTGAGGTTGACAATACTATTGAGAAACTCAGGAAGGACTCTGACACTGCAAAAGCCATGGGAGCCCTATACACTACACCTTCCCGGGGTTCCTTTCGTAACAGTTTTGGGGAGGTTTCAAGCCCCAGACTACAGAGGCTTCCCCCTCACAGCCTAAACAAACCCAGCAGTACTATCAAAGAAGATCATTTAGAGGCTCTTACAGAGGTGAGCACTTCGGAGCCAGAGGCAAATTTCAAGCCTCAGTGTCACTACTCCCCCAAAACAATGACTTCCTCAACTTCCCACAATCCCACACATCTCCTGTTGGAGCAGACTGCAGCAATTCCACTCTCAATGGCAAAACATCACCACAGACCAGTGGGTGTGTTCCATTATCCGCAATGGTTACTGCCTAGAACTCAATGCTACTCCACCAAACCTTCCCCCTCGCTCTCACAGACTGCCCCCAGAACACAACGTTCTGTTACAGCAAGAAGTGCAATCTCTATTGCTAAAAGAAGCAATAGAAACTGTCCCAAAATCGGAACAGGAGTATATTAACTATATTTCCTCATACCCAAAAAGGATGGTACTCTCAGACCCATTCTGGATCTCAAACCTCTAAATCTGTATATCTTGTCAGAACATTTTCACACGGTAACTCTGCAGGACGTCGTTCCACTAGTACAAAAACAAGATTATATGACTGCATTAGTTCTCAAAGATGCGTATTTTCATATCCCCATACATCCAGCTCATCGAAAATACCTAAGGTTTGTGATATAGGGAAAGCACTACCAATTCAAGGTACTCCCTTTGGCATAATGACAGCTCCAAGGGTTTTCACACAATGTCTAGCTGTATTAGCAGCTCACCTAAGAAGACAAAACATACATGTCTTTCCTTATCTAGACAACTGGCTAATAAAACCAAGCAACATTATACAAGGCCAGCAACACACTCAATACGCAATAGAAACCCTACACACATTAGGGATCACAATCAACTACAAAAACTCTCATCTTCAACCAGCACAAGTTCAACCTTACCTAGGTGCTATTCTCAATACCCAAAAAGCCTTAGCTTATCCGTAAGGAAATGGCTCCCTGTTGCAGTTACCCCCCACTTTTTGCCTGATACTGATGCTGACTTGACTGAGAAGTGTGCTGGGACCCTGCTAACCAGGCCCCAGCACCAGTGTTCTTTCACCTAAAATGTACCATTGTTTCCACAATTGGCACACCCCTGGCACACAGATAAGTCCCTTGTAAAAGGTACCAGTGGTACCAAGGGCCCTGTGACCAGGGAAGGTCCCTAAGGGCTGCAGCATATGTTGTGCCACCCTAAGGGACCCCTCACCTAGCACATACACACTGCCATTGCAGATTGTGTGTATTGGTGGGGAGAAAAAAGCAAAGTCGACATGGCATCCCCCTCAGGATGCCATGCACACTAAATACTGCCTGTGGCATAGGTAAGACACCCTTCTAGCAGGCCTTACAGCCCTAAGGCAGGGTGCACTATACCACAGGTGAGGGCATAGCTGCATGAGCAATATGCCCCTACAGTGTCTAAGTCTATTCTTAGCCATTGTAAGTACAGTTGTGGCCATATTAAGTATATGGTCTGGGAGTTTGTCAAAAACAAACTCCACAGCTCCATAATGGCTACACTGAATACTGGGAAGTTTGGTATCAAACTTCTCAGAATAATAAACCCACACAGATGCCAGTGTTGGAGTTATAAAAAATGCACACAGAGGGCATCTTACAGATGCCCCCTGTATTTTACCCAATTTTTCAGTGCAGCACTGACTGGTCTGTGCCAGCCTGCTGCTGAGAGATGAGTTTCTGACCCCATGTGGTGAGGGCCTTTGTGCTCTCCGAGGACAGAAACAAAAGCCTGCTCTGGGTAGAGGTGCTTTACACCTCCCCCCTGCAGGAACTGTAACACCTAGCAGTGAGCCTCAAAGGCTCAGGCTTCGTGCTACAATGCCCCAGGGCACTCCTGCTAGTGGAGATGCCCACCCCCTGGACACAGCCCCCACTTTTGGCGGCAAGTCCAGGGGAGATAATGAGAAAAACAAGGAGGAGTCACCAACCAGTCAGGACAGCCCCTAAGGTGTCCTGAGCTGAGGTGAACCCTGTGTTTTGAATTCCTCCATCTTGATTTTGGAGGATTCCCCCAATAGGAATAGGGATGTGCCCTCCCTCCCCTCAGGGAGGAGGCACAAAGAGGGTGTAGCCATACTCAAGGAAAGTAGCCATTGGCTACTGCCCTCCCAGACCTAAACACACCCCTAAATTCAGTATTTAGGGGCTCCCCAGAACCTAGGAAACTAGATTCCTGCAACCTAAGACGAAGAAGGACTGCTGAACTGAAAGCCCTGCAGAGAAGACGGAGACACCAACTGCTTTGGCCCCAGCTCTACCGGCCTGTCTCCCCACTTCAAGAAAAACAGCGACGCGTTCCACAGGGTCCAGCGACCTCTGAAGCCTCAGAGGACTACCCTGCATCTAAAAGGACCAAGAACTCCAGAGGACAGCGGCTCTGCTCCAAAGAAGAAACATCTTTGCAACAAAGAAGCAACTTTTTAAAGACCACACGTTTCCCGCCGGAAGCGTGAGACTTTGCTCTCTGCACCCGACGCCCCCGGCTCGACCTGCGGAGAAACAACACTACAGGGAGGACTCCCCGGCGACTGCGACCCGGTGAGTAGCCAGAGTTGACCCCCCCAGCGACGCCTGCAGAGGGAATCCAGAGGCTCCCCCTGACCGCGACTGCCTGCTTCTAAGAACCCAACGCCTGGTAAAGACACTGCACCCGCAGCCCCCAGGACCTGAAGGATCCGACCTCCAGTGCAGAAGCGACCCCCAGGTCGCGGCTACCCCGAGGAGCCCCCTCCCCCACCCAACTGTCTGCCTGCTTCGCTGAAGAGACCCCTGGGTCTCCCATTGAACTCCATTGCAAACCCGACGCCTGTTTGCACTCTGCACCCTGCTGCCCCTGTGCCGCTGAGGGTGTACTTTTTGTGCTGACTTGTGTCCACCCCGGTGCCCGACAAAACCCCCCTGGTCTGCCCTCCGAAGTTGCAGGTACTTACCTGCTGGCAGACTGGAACTGGGGCACCCCCTTCTCCATTGAAGCCTTTGTGTTTTGGGCACCACTTTGACCTCTGCACCTGACCGGCCCTGAGCTGCTGGTGTGGTAACTTTGGGGTTGCCTGAACCCCCAACGGTGGGCTACCTTGGACCCAATTTTGAACCCTATAGGTGGTTTACTTACCTGCAAAACTAACAAACACTTACCTCCCCCAGGAACTGTTGAAAATTGCACTGTCTAGCTTTAAAATAGCTTATTGCCATTTTTGTGAAAACTGTACATGCTGTTTTGCTAATTCAAAGTTCCTAAAGTACCTAAGTGAAATACCTTTTATTTGAAGTATTACTTGTAAATCTTGAACATGAGGTTCTTAAAATAAACTAAGAAAATATATGTTCGGTGGCATGTGTAGCTGCAGATACACATGCTGTGCATAGTCCGCCGTCACACAAAAACCTATTGGCCTGGAATTGTCTTTTAGTGTGTGTTCCTCATTTATTGCCTGTGTGTGTACAACAAATGCTTAACACTACCCTCTGATAAGCCTATTGCTCGACCACACTACCACAAAATAGAGCATTAGAATGATCTCTTTTTGCCACTATCTTACCTCTAAGGGAAACCCTTGGACTCTGTGCATGCTATTCCTTACTTTGAAATAGCACATACAGAGCCAACTTTCTACATTATCCAAATACACAAAAGATACAAGCTTTTCAAAATCTCATACCACACATACAGCCAAATCAACAATACGCTGTAAGGTTTATCATGAAACTATTGGGAATGATGGCATCTGGCATAGCAGTAGTACCACATGCAAGATTAAACATGAGAACACTGCAACAGTGTCTCTCACAACAGTGGTCTCAAGCACAGGGTCAGCTGCAGGTTCTAATGTTGTTGGACCGCCAAACTTGCAAATCTCTGTAGTGGTGGAATCACAGCAATTTAATGAAAGGGCAGTCATTTCAGGACCCTGTGCCTCAGACCATAATAACAGATGCGTCAATGATAGGTTGGGGAGCTCATCTCAACAACCTTACCATACAAGGGGAATGGAATTCAACGCAGTTAACTTATCACATAATCCATTTAGAATTTAGTTGTGTTTCTTGCCCTAAAAGCTTTTCACCCTTTCTCAGGCACAAAACAGTCTTAATAAAAACAGGCAATATGACAGCAATGTATTATCTGAAGAAACAGGGAGGAACACATTCATCTCAACTGTCCCTTCTAGCCCAAACAATATGGAAATGGGCAATTCACAATCAGTCAGTTGCTAGCCCAATACATCCCAGGGATACACAATCAGCTAGCAGACCTACTAAGCAGGACGCAGCAACAAATACACAAATGGGAAATTCACTCTTGTACTTCAACAGTACTTTCAAATGTGGGGAACACCAGACATAGACCTTTTCGCAACAAGCGAGAACGCAAAATGCCAAACCTTTGCATCCAAACACTCACACCCTCAGTCCAAGGGCACTGCTCTACGGATCAACTGTTCAGGGATATTTGCTGACGCTTTTCCCCCCCTCTCCCGTTAATTCCATTTCTGGTCAACAAACTTCATCACACCTCTCTCACCATTGATACTCATAGCTCCCACGTGGGCACGACAACACTGGTACACAACACTTCTGGATCTCTCAGTAGTACCCCATCGCAAACTTCCAAACAGACCAGATCTGTTAACATAAAACAAGGGTCAAATCGGGCATCCCAATCCCAGTGTACTCAACTTAGTGATTTGGCTCCTGAGGTCATAGTTTGGATATTTACACCTTCCATTAGAATGTATGGAAGTTCTAAAACAAGCATGCAAATCTACAACTAGACAATGCTATCCTAACAAGTGGAAACAGTTTGGTTACTACTGTCAGCCCCAAAATATAGACCCACTTAAAGCATCGATACAGGATATTGTATGCTACCTGCTTTATTTACAAAAAGCAATTTTAGCTGTTTCCTCTATTAAAATTCATCTTACTGCAATATCAGCGCACTTACAAACCATACAACATACTTCTCTCTTGAGACTCCCTGTCATAAAAGCCTTTATGGAAGGACTTAAGCGTACTATTCCACCAAGAACCCCACTAGTTCCTGCATGGAATCTCAATATTGTACTCACAAGATTAATGGGACCACCATTCGAGCCCATGCATTCATGTGATATTCAATTTCTCATTTGGAAAGTTGCTTTCTTAGTAGCAATTACTTCATTAAGAAGAGTAAGTGAAATACAAGCATTCACTCTGGAGGAACCATTTTTCCAAGTACACAAACATAAAGTAGTACTTAGGACAAATTCAAAATTGTTGCCAAAAGTAGTTTCTCCTTTTCACATTAACCAAACAGTGGAGTTGCCAGTCTTCTTTCCACAGCCAGACTCAACTGCTGAAAGAGCTCTTCATATTCTTGACCTTAAAAGAGCTCTAATGTACTATCTTGAAAGAACAAAAGAGTTAAGGAAAACTAAACTGCTTTTTGTAGCTTTTCAACAGCCACATAAAGGAAATCCAATCTCTAAACAAGGATTAACTAGATGGAACGTAAGATGCATCCAAACATGTTACATTAAAGCAAAAAGACAACTTTTATTAACCCCTAAAGCACATTCAACTAGGAAAAAAGGTGCTCCCATGGCTTTTCTAGGGAACATACCAATGGCAGACATATGCAAGGCTGTCACATGGTCCACTCCACATACATTTACAAAGCATTACTGTGTGGATGTATTTTCAAAGCAATAGGCCATTGTTGGTCAAGCTGTTCTTAAAACTTTATTTCAGACTACATCAACTCCTACAGGCTAGCCACCGCTGTTTTGGGAGAAGGACTGCTTTGTAGTCTATGCATAGCATGTGTATCTGCAGCTACACATGCCATCAAACGGAAAATGTCACTTACCAGTGTACATCTGTTCGTGGTATGTAGTGCTGCAGATTCACATGCACTCTCCCTCCTCCCCGGAAGCCTGTAGTTGTTGCAGTTCTTATTTGTACATATGTGTGTATATATATATGTTCGGTGGCATGTGTAGCTGCAGATACACATGCTGTGCACTGTTCCTGCCATCTAGTGTTGGGCTCGGAGTGTTACAAGTTGTTTTTCTTCGAAGAAGTCTATTCGAGTCACGGGACCGAGTGACTCCTCCCTTTCAGCTCCATTGCGCATGGGCATTGACTCCATCTTAGATTGTTTTCTTTCCGCCATCGGGTTCGGACGTGTTCCTCTTCGCTCCAGTTATTCGATTCGGGAAAAAGACAAAATTCACCAAAAATCGTCGGTATTGTTTTCGATGGTGAAACATCTTCCATCGACACCTCGGCACCAGCGATGCACACCTTCAGTTGCCCTTCGGGGATCCCGCGCCCATCCAGGGCCTGGTCGGCCCGACCGCAGGAAGCGTTGAAGCCTGATGGACCGGACCCCGTTCCGATTCTGCCCACAGTGCCAAGCCAAGTATCCCTACACAGATCAACACCGGGTCTGTAATCTGTGTTTGTCACCGGACCACCGAGAGGATACTTGTGAGGCCTGCAGGTCCTTCCGTTCAAAGAAGACCTTGAGGGATCGAAGGGCGAGACAACTGCAAATGGCATTGAAGAGTACAGAGCACCTCGACGTCGAGGAAGAGGAGATGGCCATCTCCATCCAAGGTTCCGATTCGGATGACTCCGACACAGACCGACCACCCACAGCAGGCCAGCACGTGAGTACGCCTGCCCTGACCCAAGCCCAGAGTCAGTCCAAGACAAAACAAAAGGCCTCAGGGACGCCACTGCCGGAAGGCCATGGCTCAACCCACAAGAAATCAAGCGGTGACCAAGCAACACCTTTGGCACCGAAAAAGGCCAAATCCGTGCCGAAGTCTTCGGACTTGAGCGGAGAAAACTCGACATCGGCTTGTCGAGTCGAAACCTCGAAAGAGTCTTTCGGAACCGAGGCCTACTATCAGCATGGGCATTTTGGTGCCGAAAAAAACGGCTTCGGAGCCGAAAAAAGCCTCATACTGAGGAACATGGACTTTCAAAACAAATGAAAGAAAGACACAGATTTGAGGGGGAAGTTCACCAAATGGAGGAGTTTGATGAGACACAAGCAAGGATTCAGATCCACAAGGATACTGGAAAAATCCAAAAGCACCTCCTCTCAAATTTAAAAGGAAACTGGCTTTCCAAGGACGTTCAGACACTGAGCAGCCAAAGGCTAAAGTGCCCAGAGAACAATCTCCGCCACGCCAGTTTTCCCCAGCGCATTCTCCTCCGCATTCTCCTCAAAGAACCGTTTTACCTCTTGCCACACCCACTGCACAGTCACCCACACACACCGTGCAGCCGCAACAAGATACAGACCCGTGGGACCTTTATGATGACCCTGTGTCGGACAATAGCCCGGAGTGCTATCCGTCTAAACCCTCTCCACCCGAAGATAGCACCTCCTACCCACAGGTCTGGGCTAGGGCTGCCGCTTTCCACAATGTGAGTATGCATACTGAACCACTGGAGGACGACTTTCTTTTTAATACCTTGTCCTCTACGCATACATCGTATCAAAGCTTACCCATGCTCCCAGGCCTGCTTAAACATGCCCAACAGATTTTTCAGGAGCCCGTGAAGGGAAGGCCCATAACATCAGGGGTGGAGAAGAAATAGAAAGCACCACCATCAGACCCGGTATTTATTACCCAGCAGCTGCCCCCTGACTCAGTAGTGGTCAGTGCAGCGTGAAAACGGGCCAACTCCCAGTCATCTGGAGATGCAGCCCCTCCAGATAAGGAGAGTAAAAAGTTTGACACAGCAGGAAAGAGAGTTGCGGCACAAGCAGCCAATCAGTGGCACATAGCAAACTCCCAGGCCCTCCTTGCAAGATATGACAGAGCTCATTGGGACGAGATGAGCGACATCATTCAACAGCTCCCCAAAGAATACCAAAAAACAGCTCAGCAAGTGGTAGAGGAGGGACAAGTAATAACCAATAATCAAATCAGGTCTGCATTGGATTCAGCCGATACTGCCGCAAGAACAGTAAACACTGCAGTGACAATAAGACGCCATGCATGGCTTAGATCGTCAGGTTTCAAACCGGAGATTCAGCAGGGGGGTCTTCAACATGCCATTCAACCAGCAACAGCTATTTGGCACTCAAGTCGACACGGCCATAGAAAAGATGAAGTAGGACACTGATACAGCCAAAGCGATGGGAGCGCTTTACTCATCCCAATACAGAGGGACATTTAGAAAAACGCAGAATCGGGGGGTTTCAGGCCACAGCCATCAGAAACATCCACCTCCCAGACAAAGCCCTCAACCATGTTCCACAATCAATGGTCACACATTACAACAGACACATGGGTTCTATCAATTATCCAACATGGTTACTGCATAGAATTTACACATTTTCCTCCAGATATTCCCCCAAGAGCGCACAAACTATTGTCGCAACATCTAACATTGTTACAAACAGAGGTGCAGTCACTATTAACAAAACAGGCCATAGAACTAGTACCTCATCAAAAAAAAGGAACAGGGGTCTATTCCCTGCACTTCCTTATTCCCAAAAAGGACAAAACACTAAGACCAATATTAGATCTCAGGACTCTCAACCTATACATCAAATCAGAACACTTTCACATGGTGACACTACAAGACGTAGTCCCAATACTAAAACAGGGAGAATACATGTCAACACTGGACTTGAAAGATGCGTATTTTTATATACCTATCCATCCATCTCACAGAAAATATCTCAGGTTTGTTATACAAAGAAAACATTACCAATTCAAGGTATTACCCTTCGGGATAACAGCCCCCAGAGTATTTACAAAATGCCTTGCCGTGGTAGCGGCATACATAAGGAGACAACACATGCATGTATTCCTCTATCTCGACGATTGGCTAATAAAGGCCAACACTCAACAGCAGTGTGCAAATCACACATGTTACGTGATAGATACTCTACACACACTAGGGTTTTCTATAAACTACAAAAAATCACACTTGCAACCATCCCAAATTCAGCAATACTTGGGAGCTACACTCAACACTCAAAAAGCGATTGCCAGTCCAAGCCCACAAAGGGTGCAATCATTTCACACCATGGTGCCAAAAATACAACCAAATCAGCACTACACAGTCAGGTTTGTAATGAAACTCCTAGGCATGATGGCATCATGCATTGCAATTGTCCCAAAAGCACGGCTACACATGCGGCCCTTACAGCAGTGCCTTGCAAAACAATGGACGCAAGCACAGGGTCAACTCCAAGATCTAGTGTTGATAGACCGCCAAACACACTATTCACTTCAATGGTGGAACCCTGTAAATTTAAACAAATGGCGGCCTTTTCAAGACCCTGTGCCTCACGCCATTCTCACAACAGATGCATCAATGATTGGGTGGGGAGCCCACCTCAACATTCACAGTATACAAGGACAGTGGGACAACGAGCAAAAACAGCTACACATAAATCACTTAGAGCTGCTAGCTGTCTTTCTAGCACTAAAAGCTTTTCAACCTCTTCTAGCTCACAAACACATTCTTGTCAAAACAGACAATATGACAACAATGTACTATGTAAACAAACGGGGGGAACACACTCATCACAACTTTGCCTCCTAGCACAAAAAATTTGCCATTGGGCAATTCACAAAAATATTTGCCTAATAGCGCAATACGTCCCAGGCATTCACAATCAATTAGCGGACAATCTCAGTCAGGATCACCAGCAAACTCACAAGTGGGAAATACAGCCCCAGGTACTACAAAAATACTTTCGCCAGTGGGGGACACCAGACCTAGATCTGTTCGTTACAAACCAAAACGCAAAATGACAAAACTTTGCGTCCAGGTACCAACACCCTCAGTCCAAGGGCAATGCTCTATGGATCAATTGGTCAGGGATATTTGCTTATGCTTTTCCCCCTCTCCCACTCATTCCTTTTCTAGTCAACAAACTGCATCAAAACAAACTCAAACTAATACTTATAGCACCAACGTGGGCACGCCAACCGTGGTACACCACACTTTTGGACCTCTCAGTAGTACCTCACATCAAACTTCAAAACAGACCAGACCTGTCAATGTAACACAAACAACAGAACAGACACCCCTGTCCAGCAATGCTCAATCTAGCAATCTGGCTCCTGAAGTCTTAGAGTTTGGCTATCTAAATCTTCCAAACGAGTGTATGGAAGTCATTAAACAGGCAAGAAAACCTACCAAAACACATCACATCGTTGGATGCGTCCATACAGGACATCGTGGGTTCACCTACAAAAAACAAATCTTTCCTTTTTCATCCATCAAAATACACCTCACTGCAATTTCGGCTTATTTGCAAATTAAACACACAAAATCCCTATTTAGAATACCAGTCATTAAAGCCTTCATGGAAGGACTAAACGGATCATACCTCCAAGAACCCCACCAGTACCCTCGTGGAATCTTAATATTGTACTTACACGACTCATGGGTCCACCTTTTGACCCCATGCATTCTTGTCAGATCCAATTCTTAACTTGGAAAGTGGCATTTCTAGTAGCTATCACTTCATTACGAAGAGTTAGCGCAATACAGGCGTTTACTATCGAAGAACCATTTATACAAATACACAAACATAAAGTGGTTCTCCCGACAAATCCACATTTTTTACCAAAAGTAATTTCACTGTTTTATCTAAACCGAACAGTAGAGCTCCCAGTCTTCTTCCCACAACCAGAGTCCGTAGCAGAAAGAGCACTGCATACATTAGACATAAAAAGAGCACTAATGTATTACATAGACAGAACAAAATCATTTTGTAAAACTAAGCAATTGTTCGTTGCTTTCCAAAAAACCCATGCTGGTAACCCTATATCCAAACAGGGCATAGCCAGATGGATAGTCAAATGCATTCAGACTTGTTACCTCAAAGCTAAAAGAGACTTACCCATTACACCAAAGGCACACTCCACTAGAAAGAAAGGAGCAACAATGGCCTTTCTAGGTAATATACCAATGACAGAGATTTGTAAGGCAGCCACTTGGGCCACACCTCATACCTTTACCAAACATTACTGTGTAGATGTGTTAGCAACACAAGCCACAGTAGGACGGGCTGTACTAAGGACATTATTTCAAACAACTTCAACTCCTACAGGCTGACCACCGCTTTCGGTAGGATTACTGCTTTGTAGTCTATGCATAGCATGTGTATCTGCAGCTACACATGCCATTGAATGGAAAATGTCACCCAGTGCTCATCTGTTCGTGGCATGTTGCGCTGCACATTCACATGTGCCCTCCCACCTCCCCGGGAGCCTGTAGCCGTTTAAGTTGCATTTAAATTGTATATATGTAAATAAATATTCCTTTACCACAAACTATGTACATACATATCTATTCTATTACATGGACATCTTTAGTATTCTCATTCTACCACTCCTACCTCACCCTATGCCGGGAAAACAATCTAAGATGGAGTCGATGCCCATGCGCAATGGAGCCGAAAGGGAGGAGTCACTCGGTCTCGTGACTCGAAAAGACTTCTTTGAAGAAAAACAACTTGTAACACTCCGAGCCCAACACTAGATGGCTGAATATGCATAGCATGTGAATCTGTAGCGGAACATGCCACGAACAGATGTACACTGGGTAAGTGACATTTTCCATACATTTGCATGGACATCTTATTTACTTATTACATTTAGTTGTACATTTACATTCTTTCACTTTATCACTCCTTCCTACACCCTTCTGCGGGAAAACAATCTAACAAAGGAGTCGATGCCCATTCACAGTATCACCAAGAGGAGGAGTCACTCGATCCCGTGACTCCAGAAAAGATGTCTTCAAAGAAAAACAACGTGTAACACTCCGGGCCCAATACTAGATGGCGGACCTAATGCATAGCATGTGAATCTGCAGCACTACATGCCACAAACAGATGTACACTGGGTAAGTGTAAGGAAATGCCTCCTTGGCATGGTTACCCCCTGGCTTTTTGCCTTTGCTGATGCCAAGTTATGATTTGAAAGTGTGCTGGGACCCTGCTAACCAGGCCCCAGCACCAGTGTTCTTTCCCTAAACTGTACCTTTGTCTCCACAATTGGCACAACCCTGGCACCCAGTTAAGTCCCTTGTAACTGGTACCCCTGGTACCAAGGGCCCTGATGCCAGGGAAGGTCTCTAAGGGCTGCAGCATGTCTTATGCCACCCTAGGGACCCCTCACTCAGCACATACACACTGCTTGCCAGCTTGTGTATGCTGGTGGGGAGAAAATGACTAAGTCAACATGGCACTGCCCTCAGAGTGCCATGCAAACCTGACACTGCCTATGGCATAGATAAGTCACCCCTCTAGCAGGCCTTACAGCCCTAAGGCAGGGTGCACTATACCACAGGTGAGGGCATAAGTGCATGAGCACTATGCCCCTACAGTGTCTAAGCAAAACCTTAGACATTGTAAGTGCAGGGTAGCCATAGGAGTATATGGTCTGGGAGTCTGTCATACACGAACTCCACAGCACCATAATGGCTACACTGAAAACTGTGAAGTTTGGTATCAAACGTCCCAGCACAATAAATGCACACTGATGCCAGTATGCACTTCGTTTTAAAAATACACCTAGAGGGCATCTTAGAGATGCCCCCTGAAAACATACCCGACTTCCAGTGTGGGCTGACTAGTTTTTGCCAGCCTGCCACACACCAGACATGTTGCTGGCCACACGGGGAGAGTGCCTTTGTCACTCTGTGGCCAGGAAGAAAACAAGTTACTTACCTGTAACTACAGTTATCGATTATTGGTATCTTTCATAAATTCACATGCTTGAATCATCCCCGTCGTCGAAGTGGGAGTCCCACGGTACATAAAATAGCAATAATTAACAAATAAAACTTTTTTGCCATAGGCTATAATGGAAACAGTAATTGCTCATATAGCCTATCCATGTCCTTTTGTGAAAAGGACCCAACCCTGCCTGCTGACCAATCAGGCACCAGCACCCTCTAGAACACTCTCCAGAGAACCTCCTTCCCTCAGATTTTCCAGCACGAGAGTGAAAGATTATAACCTGAGAGGAAATGCGAGCGTCAAAGGGGAGGAGGGTGGGTCGCATGTGAATTTATGAAAGATACCAATACTGGATAACTGTAGTTACAGGTAAGTAACTTGTTTTCTTATCCAGTATTGGATCTTTCATAAATTCACCTGCTTGAATCTGAATAGTCAGCAGTACTGTTGATAAACATTATACCTGCAGTGGATGGAGGGTGCAAGCATGAAAATCCTTTATTCCCAATATAAAATAGTTAGCTCATAAATCTTGCATTATGAACTTCAGCGAAATGTAGATTCTTCTAAGTACATCTACACATATACTGAACATTCGTGTTATAAATACACATATATTCATATAAGTATATACATACATACATATACTTATATAGAAGCATATCAAAGAATATATGATGGAAATCACGGTTATTTGTATATCAAACCATTTCTATGTAACCAAGGAAAGGTCTCACCTTAATGAAAGAGATGGCGTAGAACAGCTTGTCCTACTAGAGAGTCGGTTCTCTGTGATGACTCCAAATAATAGTGCTGCGTAAAGGAGTGCGTAGTTTTCCATGTCGCAGCTTGACGTATCTTATCCAGGGCAATACCCTGAAACAAAGCAGCCGATGTGGAGACTGCTCTCGTGGAGTGGGTTCTCGGGCGCCTAGTCAACGGTCTTCCTGCCTTGGTGTGACAGAATTGGATTGTCAAGGAAATCCACAGGGCTATAGTGGCCTTGGTGACTCCTGCTCCCTGTCATCCAAGAGAATAAGATACCAAGATCTGATTTTCTGATTTGTTTGGTACTTTGAAGATAAAATTTGAGGCATCGTTTGATGTCCAAAGAGTGTAGAGTTTTTTCTGCGATTGTAGTTGGGTTTGGAAAAAAGGTTCGTAGTATCACGGGCTCATTGAGATGGAATGAAGATGGCACCTTGGGAATGTATTTGGGGTTGGTTCTGAGCATAACGAAGTCATCAGAAAAAAACAAAAAGGGTTCTTTAGTAGTGAACGCCTGTATATCACTGGCACCCCTGGTAGAAGTGAGAGCGAGCAGGGTTGCCACTTTCCATGTGATGTACTTGAGTTCCGCCCTGTGAATGGGTTCGAATGGAGCTTTCATGAGTTGAGACAGGACTATATTAAGGTGCCACTCTGGCAGAGGTAACCGCACCGGAGGGAAAGTGCGGAAAAGCCCTTTCATAAACTGCTTAATGATTCTGGATGAGCCGATAGAGGGCATCTCAGCTGATCGCCTATAGGAGGCTATAGCTGCTAGGTGAATCTTGACTGATGCATGGCAAAGGCCAGCCTTGGAGAGTGAGAGAAGGTAAGAAAGAATTTGTTCAGGGTTAATTTGTAACGGGTGGAAGTTGTTCTGAGAGCACCAAACACAAAATCTCTTCCACTTGAGTTTGTTCGTCTTATTTGTGCTCTCTGCTCGTGCCCTAGATAATATCAGTCTACGTTCCTGATCGATAGTCATATCGTGAAACTCTCTGTACTCAGGAGCCAAGCATGCAATTGCAGCGAAGCTGGGTCGGGATGAAGGATGAGACCCTGATTCTTCGTTAGAAAATTGTGGTTCCAAGGAAGGCGAACTTGATTGGCCACGGACCGGAGTAGGAGCTCCGTGTACCAGTACTGTCTGGGCTATCTGGGGGCTATGAGAATGATCCTGCAGCATTCAGACTTAATTTTCCTGAGGAGCCTGGGAATGAGTGGGATGGGGGGAAAAGCGTAGGCAAAGATCCCGGACCATCTCATCAAAAGAGCATTTCCCCACGACCCCGGGAGTGGGTATCGACTGGTGTAGAACTGGCATTTGGCGTTCAGGTTGGTGGCAAACAAGTCTAGGATCGGCTGACCCCATCATTGGAAGATGCCGTCGAGTATGTTCTGGTTGAGTTCCCACTCGTGGCAGTTGTCGTCCGTCCTGCTGAGAGAGTCCGCTAGGGCGTTGTTGACCCCAGGCAGGTGCTCCACCCTGAGGCGAACATTGTGCAGTGTGAGCCAGTCCCAAAGAGCCTGAGCTTCCCTTGAGAGGGAAAGGGATCTTGTTCCTCCCTGCTTGTTGATGTAAAACATACTTGTTGTGTTGTCCGTCCTGACCAACACTGAGGAACCTGCGATGCGTGGAAGAAAAGCTTTGAACGTGAGATGGATCGCCTTCAGTTCTAGCAGGTTTATGTGCATTCCCTTCTGGAGATTGGACCATCTGCCTTGAATGCGCATGTCTTGCAAATGGTCTCCCCAGCCTTCCAAGGAGGCGTCTGTGGTGATGACAGTCTGTTATTGGTGCTAGAAACGTAAGACCTTGGGAGAGGTGGTTGGTGTGAGACCACCACTTCAACGCCTGCCGAATTTTTGGTGTGATAGTTAGGTCGTCGAAGGACCCTTGCGACTGGGTCCATTGGAGTTGCAGTTCTTCTTGCAAAGGTCTCATTCTGAGCCTTGCTCGTCGAACTAGGACGATGGCTTAGGAAATCATTCCCAGAAGCGACTTGAACAGTCGTACTGAAACAAACTCTTTTGTGGAGATTCTGACAGCTAAGTGGGTTAGCTTCTGCTGCCTTATTGGAGTGAGCTATGCCTTGTTCTGGATAGTGTCTAATTCTGCCCCTAGGAAAACTCTTCTGCATGAGGGAAGTGTGACCGACTTCTGTAGATTCACTGTTAGCCCCAAACTGTGGAATAATTTTAAGGAAGCGTTTGTCGCTTTGGAGGCTAGTAGCGTTGACAGAGCTTTTGTTAGCCAGTCGTCCAGGTATGGAAACACCTGGAAACCCTTGCTTCGGAGGAAACCTGCGACTGGGTCAAGGCATTTCGTGAAGATTCTTGGAGCTGATCTCAGCCCGAATGGTAGGACCTTGAACTGATAATGGGCACCGGCTACAGTAAAGCGGAGATATTTGCGATGTTTCTGATGTAGAGGTATGTGGAAATAGGCATCCTGGAGATCCAAAGTTGTCATAAAATCTCCAGGATTGAGGAGGTGCAGGATATCTGACAATGTGATCATCCAGAAAGATTGCTTCCGAAGGAACTTGTTGAGTTTCCTGAGATCTACTATAGGACGCCATTCCCCTGACTTCTTCTTTATTAGGAAGAAACTGGAGTAGAATCCGAGACCTCGTTGTTTAAGTGGAACTGTCTCTATAGCTCCCTTGGCAAGCATAATGAATACCTCTCGTTGAAGCAGACGAAGGTGGAGAGGTCTGCCTGATCTTGGTGGATGATGCAGTGGTTTTTGTATGAATTCCAGGGTATGACCTCTTGTCACTATATCCAGGACCCATTTGTCTGATGTTATTTTCTTCCACTCCTGGATGTAGTTGGAAATATTTGCTCCTATTTGTTGATGGTGTGAACATTGGGGAAGCATAGCCTGTGCCTGGAGAAGATCATTGCTTTCTGGGTTGATCTCTGCTTTGTGAACCCTGTCTTCTCTTTCCTCCCTGTCTGGCGTAGGAAGCCGTAGATGGTTGCCTGTACTGTTGGTGGTAGGAAGGCCTATATTGGGATTGCTGGTACTGCCTGTGAAAGGAACCTCTAAATGAGGTAAAACCTCTTCCTCTAGCACCCCGAAAGGGCTGTTTCCGGTACTGCAGGGTACCTAGGGACTTGGCAGTGTCTGTGTCGGACTTGATGGCTTGGAGCGCGTCATCTACGTGCTTGCCAAAGAGATTCGCCATCGTAGGGCATGTCGAGGATACAGGACTGCACTTCCGGCCTGAAAGATGTGGCTTTGAGCCAACCTTGGCTGCGTAAGACAGCGGCACCAGCTAGCTGATGAAAACCAGTAGAAGCTATATCAAGAGCGCAGTCGATTATTTCTTCCGACATACGCTCACCCTCTTGGAGGATCTTCCGTGCCTCTGCTTGCTTGCTTTCAGGGATGAGGTCCAAGAAAGGTTGCATATCAGACCACATTTGCCGGTCATAACGACCCAGGATTGCCAATGAATTTGCTGCTCTGGCAGTGATTGCTGACATGGATGAGAATCTTTTGCCTATATTATCCAATCTCCTTCCTTCTTTGGCTGGAGGAGTAGAGATGGGCGTCGATGGGTTTTTAGAACGCCTTTGAGCAGCTTGTGAAATAACTGAGTCAGGCTTTGGGTGGCCAGTAAGACATGCCGGAGAATCTTGGGTTGCCTTGTATTTCTTGTCCAGTTTTTGCGGGACTGGTGGGACTGTTGCCAGGTTGCGCATAATCTTTGTACCCTCGCTCCATATAAAATCGATAATCGGAATGGACCGTACAGACTTCCTTGACTGCTCCTTAAAATCATGCAGGAAACATTCCGACTGGGAGACAGATGTTGGAAGGTGGAAGCGTGCAGCAACTCTGTCCATAAGATTGTGGAAACCACCTATATCCTCGGGTGGAGAATCAGAAGGGCGAGGAGGTGGTGGTGGAGGAGGAGTGGGGGCCAAGTAGTCATCCCATTCCTCAGTAGGATGTTGCGGGGTGGAAATCTCTCCTCCTTCCTCTTCTTCCCCTGAAGTGGAACCATCATCTCTAGGGAGTGCAGCTAACACAGAGTGGGGTGTCATTCTTGGAGTAGCTGGAGGAGGAGGGACACTGGTTGGTGTAGCAGGAGAGACTGGCGTTGGTGGCTGATCTTCTGCTGCCACTGGGAACCTTCTCCTTTAATCCTGTAGCATAGATTGTAAATCCTGGATTAAGGAGGAAGGCATCTGTATAGAGTCTCTTGGCTGAGGCTATCTTGGTTGTATTAGTGTTCCTGATGTGAGTAGTATGGTTGGTATTGGTCATACTCTTCATTGTCATCTTCTTCTTGATATTTGACGTGGAGCTGTGATGGGCTGTGTGCATCTCCGAATGGACCCTCATCAGATTCCTCCCAGTCAAGAAGATGACTGGGCACTAAAGTTGACACTTTGCTTGGAGACGTGTCTATGGTATAAATGTCTGATCTGGGCAGAGATGTGATCCTGACCATGGCTCGGAGATCTGGAAGAAGTAGGAGTAGCTTCTATCTGCCTGACAGGCACCAGTGTAGTCGTAGATGGTGTTAGAGTTGAAGATGCCGTGGACGGTACTGATTTTTCCCTCGACGGTGGTCTCGTTGACGATGGTCTCGTCGACGACGGCTTCTTCGACGGTGTCCTCGTCGACGGTGAGACAGCCGATGACGCTGTTGTTGATATTCTAGTCGACGGGGCTGTTGTCAACGGTGTTATAAGCGACGACGATGTCGTCGTCGATGATGTCAACGACGCACTCCGTTCTGGAGTCCTCGTAGACGGAGGTTTGATTGAGGGGATAGGAGCCCTTACCGTTGATGTCAAAGTAGTCGTCGCTGACGATGGTCTCGTCGACGATGTAGTGGAGACAGTAGATGTTAGTACCGTCGTCACGGTCGTCGGCGGTGGGGTCGTCGTCAATTTGATTTTAATAGTCACCTTTCTAGAGGTAGAAGGCTCTGAGGAAGGAGAAAGACGGTAGGACTCCTTCTTTTGAAGAGGAGAGGATGGCTCAGAGGAGATTGAAGTCTGTAAGCCTTTTCCATGTAATTTCTGCCTCTTTCTAGATTTTTCTGTCTGGCCCAGGTCCTCAGATTTGGACCTTTTGTGTGGCCTCTCTGACCCACTCTCCTCACCTGAAGTACAGGATTTAGCCTGTAACCATGTCAGGAGTCTACCCTCACGCTCTCTGAGGGTTTTTGTGGAGAAAGTGCAACATATCTTGCAGTCTTTCACCTGATGTTGTGGGTAGAGACAATACAAGCAGTCTTTATGTGGATCATCCACATGGAGCCTTTTCTTTCCACAGGTCTTGCAAGGGCGGAAAAGACCTTTTCTAGAAGAATCCAACATATTTTAAATTCTTTGAGAGAAAAAAGGTTCTGAAGAAGTAGAAAAACTGAGCAGAGCGCAGGGAGACTCCCTTCACACGACGTGCGGTAGAAAATCTGAGAGAAGGAGCTTCTCTGGAGAGTGTTGGTGCCTGATTGTTCAGCAGGCAGGTTTGGGTCCTTTTCACAAAAGGACATGGATAGGCTATATGAGCAATTACTGTTTCCATTATAGCCTATGGCAAAAAAGTTTTATTTGTTAATTATTGCTATTTTATGTACCGTGGGACTCCCACTTCGATGACGGGGATGATTCAAGCATGTGAATTTATGAAAGATCCAATACTGGATAACAAAGCCTGTACTGGGTGGAGGTGCTTCTCACCTCCCCCTGCAGGAACTGTAACACCTGGCGGTGAGCCTCAAAGGCTCACCCCCTTTGTTACAGCGCCAGAGGGCATCCCTAGTGGAGATGCCCGCCCCTCTGGCCACTGCCCCCCCTTTTGGCGGCAAGGCTGGAGGAGATAATGAGGAAAACAAGGAGGAGTCACTCCCCAGTCAGGACGGCCCCTAAGGTGTCCTGAGCTGAGGTGACACTTACTTTTAGAAATCCTCCATCTTGTAGAAGGAGGATTCCCCCAATAGGATTAGGGATGTGCCCCCCTCCCCACAGGGAGGAGGCACAAAGAGGGTGTAGCCACCCTCGGGCCAGTAGCCATTGACTACTGCCCTCCCAGACCTAAACACACCCCTAAATTGAGTATTTAGGGGCTCCCAGAACCGAGGAAGATAGATTCCTGGAACCTAAAGAAGGACTGCTGACCTGAAGCCCTGCAGTGAAGACGGAGACGACAACTGATTTGGCCCCAGCCCCTCCGGCCTCTCTCCCTACTTCGAAGAAAACTGTAACAGCGACCTCTGAAGCCTCAGAGGACTACCCTGCATCTAAAGGACCAAGAAGCTCCCGAGAACAGCGGCCCTGTTTAAGAAACTGCAACCTTTTGAAACAAAGAAGCAACTTTTAAAGACCACACGTTTCCCGCCAGAAGCGTGAGACTTTCCACTCTGCACCGACGCCCCTGACTCGACCTGCGGAAAACTAACAGTACAGGGAGGACTCCCTGGTGACTGCAAGCCTGTGAGTAGCCAGAGTTGACCCCCCTGAGCCCCCACAGCGACGCCTGCAGAGGAAATCCAGAGGCTCCCCCTGACCGCGACTGCCTGCTTCAAGAAACCAGACGCCTGGAAACCACACTACACCCACAGCCCCCAGGACCTGAAGGAACCGAACTCCAGTGCAGGAGCGACCCCCAGGCGACCCTCTGCCTAGCCCAGGTGGTGGCTACCCTGAGGAGCCCCCCACCCTGTGCCTGCCTGCATCGTTGAAGAGACCCCCCCGGGTCTCCCCATTGATTCCTATTGAAAACCCGACGCCTGTTTGCACTCTGCATCCGGCCGCCACTGTGCCGCTGAGGGTGTACTTTCTGTGCCTGCTTGTGTCCCCCCCACCGGTGCCCTACAAAACCCCCCTGGTCTGCCCTCCGAAGACGCAGGTACTTACCTGTTGGCAGACTGGAACCGGGGCACCCCTATTTCCATTGAAGCCTGTGTGTTTTGGGCACCACTTTGACCTCTGCACCCGACCGGCCCCGAGCTGCTGGTGTGGTAAATTTGTGGTTTCCTTGAACCCCTAACGGTGGGCTACCTTGGGCCCAACTTTGAACCCTGTAAGTGTTTTACTTACCTGTGAACTTAACGTTTACTTACCTCCCCCTGGAACTGTTGATTTTTGCACTGTGTCCACTTTTAAAATAGCTTATTGCCATTTTTACCAAAGCTGTACATGCTATTGTGATTATTCAAAGTTCCTAGAATACCTGAGTGAAATACGTTTAATTTAAAGTATTGTTTGTAAATCTTGAACCTGTGGTTCTTAAAATGAACTAAGAAAATATATGTTCGATGGCATCTGTCGCTGTAGATACGCATGTTCTGCAATAGCTCGCCATCTGGTGTTGGGCCGGAGTGTTACAAGTTGTTTTTCTTCGAAGAAGTCTTTCGAGTCACGGGACCGAGTGACTCCTCCTTTTGTCTCCATTGCGCATGGGCGTCGACTCCATCTTAGATTGTTTTTTTTCCGCCATCGGGTTCGGACGTGTTCCTGTCGCTCCGAGTTTCGGAACAGAAAATTAGCTAATTTCGGAAGATTTTCGTCGGTATTGTTGCGTTCGGGATCGGCGTACTTAGATTCCACACCGCATCGAAGATCGAAGAGCTCCGGTGCCCTTCGGGGTAGTTTTTCGATCCTCCGTCGGGGCCTGGTCGGCCCGACCGCGTGCTGAAGAACGCCGATGGAACGGACCCCGTTCCGTTTCTGCCCCAAATGCCACAATAAATACCCCTACACAGACCAACACTTGGTCTGCAACCTGTGCCTGTCACCTGAGCACAGCGAAGACACCTGCGAGGCCTGTCGTGCGTTCTGGTCCCGAAAAACACTCCGAGACCGTCGAGCCAGAAGACTTCAAATGGCGTCCGCACCGACAGCCCAACGGGAGTTCGAGGAACAGGAAGAAGAAGGTACCTTCTCGATCCAAGACTCAGACTCCGAAGGATTCGACGATACACAAACCGTGAGTAAGACGTCGAAAACCACACAGAGAAACATTTACAAGGCCCAGGGGACGCCACTGCCACCAGGCCATGGCTCGACCCATAAATTCGGTGACCGACCGTCGGCACCGAAAAAGGCCCAAACAGTGCCGAGATCGTCCGACTCCGGTCGAGACACCGGCACGCAGCCTTCTCGGGACCGAGAAAGTGCTGGAGACAAGCCTCGACACCGAGATGCCGGTGTGGACACGGCTCGACGCCGAGACAGCGGCACCGAAACAGATCGACGCCGAGAGGTTTCGGCCCCGAAAAGGAAAAAAGTCACCTCGGAGCCGAAAAAACACGCAGACAAAGTTTCGATGCCGAAACAAACTGCAAGCGACCCAGCTTCAGGCTCTTATACAGAAGAGCACTCGCTAACCTCCCAAATGCAGAAGCATAGGTTTGAGGAAGAGCTACAAGCAACTGATGTGGATCATACGCAAAAGCGTATCTTCATTCAGCAGGGGACAGGAAAAATAAGCACCCTTCCCCCCATTAGGAGAAAGAGAAGGTTGGAGTTCCAGACGGAACAAACACCACAACCAAAAGTGGTGAAAAGAGTTACACCACCACCCTCTCCTCCGCCCGTGATTAACGTTTCACCAGCACAAACTCCATCACACTCCCCAGCTCACACCACCATGAGCCAGGGTGACCAAGATCAGGACGCATGGGACCTATACGACGCCCCAGTGTCAGATAACAGCCCGGAGGCATACCCTACAAAGCCATCTCCACCAGAAGACAGCACCGCGTACTCTCAGGTGGTGGCTAGAGCAGCACAATTTCACAACGTAAGCCTCCACTCAGAACAGGTCGAGGATGATTTCTTGTTCAACACACTCTCCTCCACCCACAGCTCATACCAAAGCCTGCCTATGCTCCCTGGTATGCTCCGGCACGCAAAAGACATATTTAAGGAGCCGGTCAAAAGTAGGGCAATCACACCAAGGGTGGAAAAAAAGTATAAGCCGCCTCCTACGGACCCGGTTTTCATCACTACACAGCTGCCACCAGACTCTGTTGTTGTAGGAGCAGCTCGGAAAAGGGCCAACTCTCACACATCTGGAGATGCACCACCCCCAGATAAAGAAAGCCGCAAGTTCGATGCAGCTGGTAAAAGAGTCGCAGCACAAGCTGCAAACCAGTGGCGCATCGCGAACTCCCAGGCACTACTTGCGCGCTATGACAGAGCCCACTGGGACGAGATGCAACATCTCATTGAACATCTGCCCAAGGACTTCCAAAATAGGGCAAAACAAGTGGTTGAGGAGGGACAGACCATCTCCAACAACCAGATACGCTCCTCCATGGACGCTGCAGATACAGCTGCACGGACAATTAATACATCTGTAACTATCAGAAGGCATGCATGGCTCCGAACGTCTGGATTTAAACCAGAGATTCAACAAGCAGTTCTCAATATGCCTTTTAATGAAAAAGAACTGTTCGGTCCAGAAGTGGACACAGCGATTGAGAAACTCAAAAAAGATACGGACACTGCCAAAGCCATGGGCGCACTCTACTCCCCGCAGAGCAGAGGGAATTACAGCACATTCCGTAAAACGCCCTTTCGAGGGGGGTTTCGGGGTCAAAGCACACAAGCCAGCACCTCACAAGCAACACCGTCCAGTTACCAGGGACAGTATAGAGGAGGTTTTCGGGGACAATATAGAAGAGGGCAATTCCCTAGAAATAGAGGGAGATTTCAAAGCCCCAAAACCCCTACTACTAAACAATGACTCACATGTCACTCACCCCCTCCACACAACACCAGTGGGTGGAAGAATAGGTCATTATTACAAAGCATGGGAGGAAATCACTACAGACACTTGGGTTCTAGCAATTATCCAACATGGTTATTGCATAGAGTTTCTACAATTCCCTCCAAACATACCACCAAAAGCACAAAATTTAACAACACACCATTCCAATCTCCTGAAGATAGAAGTGCAGGCACTATTGCAAAAGAATGCAATCGAATTAGTGCCAAACACACAAATAAACACAGGAGTTTACTCACTGTACTTTCTGATACCAAAGAAGGACAAAACGCTGAGACCAATCCTAGACCTCAGAGTAGTGAACACTTTCATCAAATCTGACCACTTCCACATGGTCACACTACAAGAAGTATTGCCATTGCTAAAACTACACGACTACATGGCAACTTTAGACCTCAAGGATGCTTATTTCCATATACCAATACACCCATCGCACAGGAAATACCTAAGGTTTGTATTCAAAGGAATACATTACCAATTCAAGGTACTGCCTTTCGGATTAACAACCGCACCAAGAGTCTTTACCAAATGTCTAGCGGTAGTCGCTGCACACATAAGAAGGCAGCAAATACATGTGTTCCCATATTTGGACGACTGGCTAATCAAGGCCCATTCGTTCATACAGTGCTCAAATCACACAAATCAGATCATACAAACCCTCTTCAAACTCGGGTTCACCGTCAACTTTACAAAATCCAACATTCTGCCGCGCAAGGAACAACAATACCTAGGAGCCATAATAGACACATCAAAGGGAGTAGCCACTCCAAGTCCACAAAGAATTCTAAATTTCAACACCATCATACAACGCATGTATCCAACACAAAAGATACAGGCAAAGATGGTATTACAACTCCTAGGCATGATGTCATCATGCATAGCCATTGTCCCAAACGCAAGACTGCACATGAGGCCCTTACAACAATGCCTAGCATCACAGTGGTCTCAAGCACAGGGTCACCTTCTAGATCTGGTGTTAATAGACCGCCAAACTTATCTCTCGCTTCTGTGGTGGAACAACATAAATTTAAACAAGGGGCGGCCTTTCCAAGACCCAGTGCCACAATACGTAATAACAACAGATGCTTCCATGACAGGGTGGGGAGCACACCTCGATCAACACAGCATACAAGGACAATGGAACGTACATCAAACAAAACTGCATATCAATCACCTAGAACTTCTAGCAGTTTTTCAAGCACTAAAAGCTTTCCAACCAATAATAGTTCACAAATACATTCTCGTCAAAACAGACAACATGACAACAATGTATTATCTAAACAAGCAGGGGGGGACGCACTCCACGCAGTTAAGCCTGCTAGCACAGAAAATTTGGCATTGGGCAATTCACAACCAAATTCGCCTAATTGCACAGTTTATACCAGGGATCCAAAATCAACTCGCAGACAATCTCTCTCAAGATCACCAACAGGTCCACAAATGGGAAATTCACCCCCAAATTCTGAACACTTATTTCAAACTCTGGGGAACACCTCAGATAGACTTGTTTGCGACAAGGGAGAACGCAAAATGCCAAAACTTCGCATCCAGATACCCACACAAACAATCCCAAGGCAATGCCCTATGGATGAACTGGTCAGGGATATTTGCTTACGCTTTTCCTCCTCTCCCTCTCCTTCCTTACCTGGTAAACAAACTCAGTCAAAGCAAACTCAAACTCATATTGATAGCACCAACTTGGGCAAGGCAACCCTGGTACACAACGCTGCTAGACCTATCAGTGGTACCCTGCATCAAATTGCCCAACAGGCCAGATCTGTTGACACAGCACAACCAAAAGATCAGACACCCAGATCCAGCATCGCTGAATCTAGCAATCTGGCTCCTGAAATCCTAGAATTCGGGCACTTACAACTTACCCAAGAATGTATGGAAGTCATAAAACAAGCCATAGGGCCATCCACCAGGCACTGCTATGCAAGTAAATGGAAGAGGTTTGTTTGCTACTGCCATATTAATCAAATACAACCATTACACACAACTCCAGAACATGTAGTGGGTTACTTGCTTCACTTACAAAAATCTAACCTAGCTTTCTCTTCCATTAAGATTCACCTTGCAGCAATATCTGCATACCTGCAGACTACCTATTCAACTTCCCTATATAAGATACCAGTCATTAAAGCATTCATGGAGGGCCTTAGGAGAATTATACCACCAAGAACACTACCTGTTCCTTCATGGAACCTAAATGTTGTCCTAACTAGACTTATGGGTCCACCTTTTGAACCCATGCACTCCTGCGAAATACAGTTCCTAACCTGGAAGGTGGCATTTCTCATCGCCATTACTTCCCTAAGAAGAGTAAGCGAGATTCAGGCGTTTACAATACAGGAACCTTTTATACAACTACACAAAAATAAAGTCGTCCTAAGGACCAATCCTAAATTTTTGCCAAAGGTTATTTCACCGTTCCATCTAAATCAAACAGTGGAACTTCCAGTGTTCTTTCCACAGCCAGATACCGTAGCTGAAAGGGCACTACATACATTAGATGTCAAAAGAGCATTGATGTATTACATTGACAGAACAAAAAACATCAGAAAGACTAAACAACTCTTTATTGCCTTTCAAAAACCTCACGCAGGAAACCCAATTTCAAAACAAGGTATAGCCAGATGGATAGTTAAATGCATCCAAATCTGCTACCTTAAAGCTAAACGACAGCTGCCCATTACACCAAGGGCACACTCAACCAGAAAGAAAGGTGCTACCATGGCCTTTCTAGGAAACATCCCAATGCAAGAAATATGTAAGGCAGCCACATGGTCTACGCCTCACACATTCACCAAGCACTACTGTGTAGACGTGTTATCCGCACAACAAGCCACAGTAGGTCAAGCCGTATTAAGGACATTATTTCAGACTACTTCCACTCCTACAGGCTGATCCACCGCTTTTGGGGAAATAACTGCTTACTAGTCTATGCAGAACATGCGTATCTACAGCGACAGATGCCATTGAACTGAAAATGTCACTTACCCAGTGTACATCTGTTCGTGGCATCAGTCGCAGTAGATTCGCATGTGCCCACCCGCCTCCCCGGGAGCCTGTAGCAGTTTGGAAGTTACCTTCAATTATTTATATATGTATCATCTCAACCTTAAATAGGTGCATACTTAGTCACTCCATTGCATGGATACTATTACTACAATTCAACTCCTACCTCACCCTCTGCGGGGAAAAACAATCGAAGATGGAGTCGACGCCCATGCGCAATGGAGACAAAAGGAGGAGTCACTCGGTCCCGTGACTCGAAAGACTTCTTCGAAGAAAAACAACTTGTAACACTCCGGCCCAACACCAGATGGCGAGCTATTGCAGAACATGCAAATCTACTGCGACTGATGCCACGAACAGATGTACACTGGGTAAGTGACATTTTCATTTTTCTATATTAAAACCTATTGGCCTGGAATTTGTCTTTGAGTGTGTGTTCATCATTTATTGCCTGTGTATGTACAACAAATGCTTAACACTACCCTCTGATAAGCCTACTGCTCGACCACACTACCACAAAATAGAGCATTAGAATTGTCTCTTTTTGCCACTATCTTACCTCTAAGGGGAACCCTTGGACTCTGTGCACACTATTTCTTACTTTGAAATAGTACATACAGAGCCAACTTCCTACAGTAAGTGACATTTTCCATACATATATTACCTAGTGGCAGTTGCCACTAGGTAGTTATAGTTAGGATCATGTTTCCATAGGAAAAGTGCTATTTGACTTGCCTATATCTGTGACACTGTTTGACAAATCTTAACGAAATTTAAAAAAACAAAAAGTGTCATTGTGATTCTTGTTGGACATGGAAAGTTTAGAGGTGATCCGTCAAGCGGGGGCTGAAAAAATGTTGCCTTTCCTGTGTTGATTTCCATAGGATTTTTTTTAGACACGACTTACAGGCCTAACCACTGGAAGGAATTACACCAAATTTGGCAGAAAGCTTGCTGTCTGTATGCAGATCACACTTTTTGGTTATTTGGTGTGAATCAGTTCAGTCGTTTTTCAAAAATTTAGGGAAATTCAAATTTGTATGCCTCTGACCGCTGTGACTTTGCAACTATTTGGCAGAGACCGTGAAGTATTCGTGAATATGCATGACAACGGGAGGTCGCCGATTGACTGGCTGCAACCAGACCAGAAAGTTGCAGTCGCCATTTTGTGTACCGGGACACGGTCACTAGGGCTGAAAAGTGGTTTTAGAAATTGAAATAATGGGTGGGAGTGGAGTTAGTCTGATTCCTGGGCCATAATATAGAGGTGTTTGTAGGTAAATTTAATATGTAAAAATAAATGCTCTGCTCGGACCCTGTGTAACGTTGCGACAAATTCACGAATAACAGCAACAACAACAAAACATTTGGGAAGTGTGAAATAGCCAGTTTTCTTTAGTGATAGCAGTAGCGAGACACTCATGCTTGCCCTGACAGATGTACTCAGATGCTGATCCACACAATGAGAGAAACACTGAGACCTGACCCTGATGCAGTGACTCAGAGAGTGGGACTCTTATGCACTCACTCACAGATTGTATCAGACTCTGTCATACAGTCACTCAAATACTCACTAAAACCCTTATGCACTGAACTATAGATGCACTTAGATTTTAATGCACTCACACACCCATTCAGCATCTCATGCACTCACTCAGAAACCAACTCATATTGTTTGCACACAGTGAAAGATCGATTCTGAGTCTTGTGTTCTCTCACATATCCACTCAGACCCTAATGGACTGAGTTAGAGACTCAGTGGCATCTTTATGTACTCACTCATACAGCCAGTGACCATCTCAAGCACTCACTCAGAGACCCACCAAGATTATTACATACTCTCTCACAGACCCAGAGTGTTATGCACTTGCTCACAGGCTCACTGACACTGTTGCGCACTCACTGAGAGTTGTAATCAGACTGTTACGCACTGACTCACTGACAGCGTTATGCACTCAGATGCAGTGAGTGTGACATGGAGTAAGTGACTTACTCAAATTCACCTACATCATTACGCACTCACTCACAGATCACTCATAGATCCACTCATACTCTCACACCCCCAGTGGGACCGTCATGAACTAAATCACAGATGTACTCATTTACATAAAAACTCAGACCCTGTCACTTTATATAGTGTAAAAATAGTTACTTAAACTTACATATATATAGTGTGAGAAATTCATATATCTCTCTGTAGACCATCTTAGAATGTTAAAATGGACGTCAGATTCTCAAATTTTTAAATAGATGCCTATTATTTTTTTAAAGGACTGGTGTTCATTGTTTTCTGTTTTCGCAGCATGTAGCGCATATGGTGATGTCTTTGAGAATATTATAAAAAAATCTAAAATTGATTAAGAAAATTAACAGGAGTCTTGGGCACTATAGTGGGCCCTGTCAAGAGCCTTTGAGTTTATTGTAACTATTTTCTAGTTACATGTAAGTGCGGATGCGCAGTTTTTGGTTGGAAAGAGAAAAACTGTTGCCTTCATCTATAAAATGCGCACAGTCACTTCTGTATTCACTGAAAAAAACAAAGGCTACAGGGACGTTATAGTTAGGAAATGGAATTACAAAAACAATAGAAATACACTGAAACAAAGGTTACGGGGACATTATAATTAGGAAGTACAATTACAAAAACCATAGAAAGCCATTTAAAAAAACAAAGGTTACAGGCACGTTCTAGTTAGGTTAACACTTTGAACCTACAAAACCAGTGAAATTCAGCAGTTCTAGTTAACTGAGCTAACCACAACTTGCGCCCACATATTTCACTGCTTATGAACTCACATATTGCATCACTCATGACATGGTCAGTGACATCGGTGCTGACACGCTGGTGACATCACTAATGGCATCTAAAATGACATCAGTAATGACATCACCCAGTAAGTAGGTGTATGTGTTAGCAAGTCACTGTGAGTAGGTTGCTTCAGTGAGTGGGTGCGTGAGTGGCTGTATAGGTGAGTGAGTGGGTTTCATAGTGGTAATCTGGGCAAGTGAATGGGTGTCATTGTATTGGTGAGTGAGTTGGTGATGCAGTTGCTGAATGGGTGAGAGGGTGGATGAATGGTTGTAAGTATAAGGGAGTAGCTGTGTCAGTCACTTTGTGAGTGGGTGTATGGTTGTCTCTTTCCTACAGTGAGTGGGTGTGTCAGTTTTTATATGGTGAGAGAGTGGATGTGTCACTATTTGTGTTGGTGTGTGAGTGGCTACATGGCTGAGGTACTGGGTGTGTCAGTACTTCTACATGTGATTGGCTGGACGTGTGAATAGTTGTATAGTTGAGTGATAGCTGTATGAGTCTGTGAATATGTCAGTACTGTATGGGTGAGTGACTGGATGTTTCAGTCGATGTTTGAGAGAATGAGTGTATGGATGTTACTAGTTTTATGTATCTGTCAGTAAGTATGTGAGTAGATGTGTGTGTGGTTTTACAAGAGTTTGTGTATGTGAATGAGTAGGTCAGTGTGTGGATGATGTCATCAGTGATGTAATCACTGATGTCATTTTAGATGCCATCAGTGATGTCACTAACCATATCATGAGTGATCTTAACTGTGAGGTCATAAGCAGTGCATTATGGGGGGTGCAAGTTATAGTTAGCTCAGTTAACTAGAACTGCTGAATTTCACTGGTTTTGTAGGTTTGAAGAGTTAACCTAACTATAAAGTCCCTCTAACCTTTGGGATTTCTGTGAATTTCTATGGTTTTTGTAATTATATTTCCTAACTATAATGCCCCTGTAACCATATATATATATATATATATATATATATATATATATATATATATATATATATATATATATATATCCAATGCTTGTAATTCCGCATATACCCAAAATGAAGATAACCATGCACAAAAGAATATAACAATTACACAACTTGCAGACATGAGTAGATTAGATCCCTCACAAGTAAATATGCTCTAGCTCTAAGTGGAAGAGTGATAACAGAAACCCACATGTGGGTTTAAATACCAGTGCATGTCCCAGAATCTTGTACGCTTGGGAGAATTCCCAGCGTGATGGTACAGGGCATACAGTTGCACCGTAGTTTGACTACTTGAGAGGAGGGATTTGTTTTAGTCTCTGGTGACATCCACCTTCTCCCTTACTGATACTATTAAGGTAGCTTCTTTTATAGTTTAGTGCAAGGGTATTACTTTACACTTGTAGGTTTCTTCTTTCTTTATGATAGTTTCTAGGGTACACATGGTTCGAGAAAAAAATACTTTGTTTTTACAACTTTGCTTTCCTTTATGCATGTCCTTTTCGTAACAGATGTAAACAAGCTCCTGTACACTTTACCACAGCCTGCTTCTCCAGCCCAAAGTTCTGAAAAAGATCAAGTGACCCAGATTGGGGTGGAGCTTGGCACCTTTGGAAATGGTGGCTCTGCTGAGGCTACGAGGAGGGACGCAAGGCCCAAGCCACTTTCTTAGTTTCCCCAGCGCATTGAACCTCACTTTCTCACCAGAAAATACAATTCGATGGCTCACTGGCGTCGCAGCGAGCTTTTATTTGCCTGGAAAGATACCTGTTTTGCCTTTTCCCTGACTATCAGCACACGGAAAACATGGGGAGAAGCCCTTTGTGTTTGTATGTGATTTATGGCACAGAGATGCCTGGATTCTTCAACTGGCTATTGGAGAGGTCACGGGACGGGACAATATTGATGTGCTTGTCTACAAAGACTTGAAGCGGGCTCATTGGACCTCCATTCTGTTAATATCTTTGTCACGTGCTCTTCTTTGAACTTACCTGAAGTGATCAGAACGCCGATGGAGGTGCAGGTCTCTTCTCCTTTTCTCCCACGTCCTTTGAATAAATGTCTGGATTAATTTTGTATATGCAATTGACTCTAGATCTGTTGGGACACTGGTCTGTTGCGACCTCCCTCTGTGCCCCCTGATGTTTTGCCTCACAATAAACTGAACCAAGCTAAGTTTTACACCTCCGTTTAAAGTAACGCATATTGTCCAAAAAGTTTAAATGCAAAACAATAAAATCCCAGGGCAAATTAGGAAAACAGAACAAAATTAAATAAACAAAATGACATAAATCTAATAAGGAGAACCAGAGATGAATTTAAAATGTTTTAAAAAGGAATAGCACCAAGAAGCTTAACGTGCCACTGATAATCGATGATCGCAGTAGACTGGTGTGTAGGCGCAATTTGAGCACAGATTGGATACACCAACCAGGTTCATCCTGGTCAAAGATTTTACCTTCTAAATTTAGCCCTTTAGGTCCTGGTCCACCACAGAACTACACTTTAAAGCCCTCCACGACCTCTGGGGAGGCACTTGCAGGGTGTCAGGCAGGGCCCAGGTCCTTTTGCCACTGGTCATCTCTACAGTTGCAATAAAAGGCTTCTTGTACCTTGTTGTGTCTTTGAAGCATGAGAAAGAGGTCAGTCTTATAATCCTTGGAATCCACTTCATTGTCGTGCGTACAAGAGAAAGCGGAACCAGTCCTTCAGGGCTCTTCTCAGCTCACAGACAGCAGGTGCAGTCCTTGTCTCATCTTCCTCAGGTCCAGAAGTGTTTAAAATGAGTGCCTGATGCCACATTTATGCCCAGCACTAGCTAGTGGGTTGGAGTGACTCCTGTGCACGCCTAACCAATGATGTAAAAAGTCCTGGTGCCAATCATACCCACTATGGGCATTTTCAAGATGGTGAAAGTCTTCGGCCACACTACGTTTTAGCTCTCAGCACTTGAGTATTTGTTTGTGTGGGATGTACTATGGGAAATCTAGTGTCCTCCCAAATTGAACACTAAAATCCAGTTTTGGGCAACCACTGCACCCACAATAAACACAGGGACCAAAGTCTGATAAAATAAAAGTAGGGTTTTCCAGCAACCAGACAGTGGATACACAAAGATTGTTTTGGCATCCTGTTTCCCCTTTAAAAGAGTGCCCCAACATGTTATATGTAAACTCGGCAGACCTTTCAAGCAAGGTTTGAAATTCAAGCAGGATTTCACACTATCAGAAAGGGCACTTGCATATTCAGTGAGGTCATCTAGGCAAGTAGCCGCAGCAAAGCAGTCTTCATACAGCCATGGTCATCTGGCTGGAATCTCCCTCTAACGTGTCTGGGACAAGGGGGTGTTTTTATAATAAAACAGCTGACATTCTAAGAAAAGGTCCCCATGTATGTGTGTGTGTTTTCTGTGAATGTTAGATTCACAGCATTCCACGTTTGTCGGCAACCCTGACTGTAGCCTTGGGGAAAGCACTAAATGAAATAAATGTCCTACTAAGAATGTGATGCTTCCCTAGGCGAAAGTACAATGAGACAAGGAAAATAAAACAGCGCTACAAATATTGCTATTGCTAGACAAACAAGGTAATACTGACTAAAATGTAACAGGGTTAAAGTGCACAGCAGCAGGCCTAGTTAACTTAAAACAACGTGTCTAAAACATGGCTAAAATAGTTATACAACACCCTTCCCTTGCCGGTCAAAGGTAGTCTAAAAGCTTAAGAAAAAGAAAAAAATCTAATAACACTTCCGCTAAAAAACGAATATGTCTATAGTGACAAGTTAAAAGACACAGAGGCAGAAAAAGGGGCAATTTGAACAAGCCAAATTCAATAGTCAGTGTCACTTTAGAAATCGGCAATTACATCTGGGACAATTGAAGCCAGGAGACGTTTTACTTCGGCAGGCGATAAAATATCCAAGAAGAACCACAGAGCACTTGTGTTCCAAAGCCAGACCTTCAGCTGAGGCAGCAGCACTCCGTGTCATGCCCTCCATAGAGTTGAGTTGCAGAATCCATAAAAGGCAACTCTGAAGCGGCTTCCCGTAGCAAACGCACCCTCAATGCGCATGTCTTATAATGAGCCCTCATCGAGAACATCAACTGATCAGCATCCAATAAAAGTAAGCACTGTGGGAAAAGACAGACTTTCAGTGCACATTCAGAGAGGCACCAGAGGGATCAAAACACGGGCTGCACACAATCCAAAACCGGTCAGAATGTCAAAGACCAGTCTTGCTCCATTTGTTCCAGGAGTGGTGCTATGAAATACTGCATCATGCCTTCACAACAACAGTTGTGCTGGCAGTAGCGTTTTCAGTACTCCTTGCTGTGACGGGACAGCCATTGCACAGAAAAAGTAGCAACAGCGAAATGCCACCTATTATAGCCAAAGTAATTGGAAATCCCCTGCAAATACTCGAAAATATAGAATGTATGGCTGATGGTATTAAACCGAAAATAGAAGAGAAGGTGTGAAAAAAAAAAAACAGAACCAATATCCTTAAAGTGGGCGATTCCAGTAGAACTGTACGCATTAAATATTCGTCCCACGAGTTCACCAGAGTGTCTTGGAAAATCTGTAGTTAAAAGGGACTGAATCTCTGCCAATAACCTCGCAAACAGAGACGCATAGGTCTTGCGTGCAGATGTAAGCGCCACATGTTTTTGAAACAATAAAGCCTTTAGTCTGCTCAACTTGTCAAAATTCACATCAGAAGTAGCAATATAAGGCCAAACATCTGCTACTCCTTGAAACTGCGTTTGGGTGGGGGGAAGACATTCCTGCAGCACGTAACAATTTGGGAGACCGAAACAATGTAGCTATTCCGGCTTGCAACCCACGACAGCTCACTGTTAAGGAGCACATAGCTGCCATTGGAGAGCACCTGGAACACAGGTCTAATCAAAAGGACTGGGGCTCCCTTCAGAATACAAGCCAAGTTTGCCTGCGGACACATTACACACCCCATGCAAGGACAGCGTTTACAAACCATTGAATGACTCACAGAAGTCTTGCCTTCACTACCACTAAGAAAGACCTCTGTCATGTCACTGAAACATTTGTACGAGAAAGGAACCTTCCACACTTTGTGGATGTAACTATCTCCCAACCTTTCATATCTGCCCACTGGAATGTTTTCAAACAGGATGTAAATTGAAGTGTTGAAATGGACAGGCTTATAACCCCATGTATTAGCCATTCAGCAGATGGTTTTTCAGCCACAGTAAAAGGCAACTTTTGCAACTTTTCAATATTCAACTTGACATATGTTGCTTCTTTCTTAACCATTATTTTTTGTTGTCGCGTTAAATTAAATGTGGAAACAATCTCCCTCACATGTTGCCAGGAAACCTTCTTTCAAAGTTTGTAGTGTCCAACCAAACTGCATAATGGATCTTAGCTGACTTTGTCCATTTTGCAAAACTGATACATCACTCTGTACTATATCTATTGCAGAGGATACAATATTATCTAAGGTGTAAATTTGGTCGGACAAAGTGTTAATCCCACTATCTACAACAGCTAATGCTTTCTGTAAGTTTTCCTTATCTATTTGCCCTAACCGGATAGCCGCCTCTTGTTGGGAAAGCTTCCATATTTCATTATATGCAGCATACAAGAAACGTTTTCTGCGTTGTTTTCCGGGGCCTAACAGGAAATCCTGTAAATCTGTGTTATTGGACAGACTTCTATTTCCTTTGATAGCACCTAGTGAGGACACCTTCATTCATTGCGGGCATAGTTTCCCTACACTATATGTTGTCACTATACCGAGTGTTCTGAGGACACATAGCGAGGGTCCCGCTTAATCATTCAAAACCTTCCTCCCCCCCCCCCCCCCCCCCCCCCCCAAATACTAACCCCTCCGAGGAGTTAAGAGTGCTCTTTTGGGATTTTTGGGATGCATTTATATATTTTTGCCATTTGTAAAATTTAGCAGTGATGGGAATGCTGGGTGCGTTCAGTTTTTTAATGTTTGCTAAGCTTTAACAGCTTGTTTGTTGTACTGTTAAATTAAAAATATAATTTGAACAGGAATCATACATGATCTAAATAAAGCTTTTTTCCCTCTTATTTGCTAGGTTTTTTGTTCCCCACACACTCTTTAAGTCAATTGACTTCAACCAGTACACGTAGCCAATCGGAAAACAAATGAACAAGAGTAAATCAATTTTGTATCTGTCAATGTAACATATTGACTTTCCATTTCTGGCAATTTAAAATAATATGACTGCATTCTTGACATTGTGCCCAGAGAAATATGCACATTTCTCAGTATACGTTTTAGAACTGCCTATTTAAAAATAGTCTTTGGGGTACTTGCTCTGTGAATTAAGTAATGTCCATGGTAATTATAACAGAACATATCACCATAATCCTTTAAACTGGTACACATCTTCATTTTCAAACACTGTAAAATACTTCAGATCAGATATCATAGCATTAACAGTTTTCACATCCCAATCATCAGAAACCACTCCGTGTGTGATTACATCTGTCATGGGAAATTTAAATACATATGGTATTTGAATGACCTCAGTAGGTCCGTATATATCGGATAATACTTTGTCCCAAACAATCCAATCAGGAATTAGTATGGCTGTAATGTTCACTAGAGACAAGTCTCTGTGAATTTTGTGTGGTGAAAAATGTGGTTTTAGAACCTCATCCACCAGTTCAACTGTAGAGCGTTCAGGAAGAAAATGACCCTTCATCAGAAGGAGAAAGGCGACTAGGTAAAAAAAAAAACACAGATAAATCCATGGATGAATGAAAAAGTTAGTTTTAAGCCAATGTATCAGCTTACGTGCTCTTGAAAGCTCTGTTGCTGTAGAGGCAGATGAGTCTGAAGAAAACTCGCCTGCATCAACGCATCCTCTGTACAAACAAATGCTAGAGGTGTATTTTGAAGAGGTGAAGCTGCTAAAGATTCCCTCAGTGGTGTGTAATAAGTTACTACATCCGTTTGTGTAGAATTTGCAGAACATTGCTCCGGGTTAGCAGAAATAAATGTGGAAGTGGTTGTCAGTAGAACCAATGACAGCTCATTTTCCACCCTCCCCAAGCTCAAGGAGGTATCAGCGTTGCTGTTGAAGACTTGTAGGGGAACATCCTGGTCTGTAGTGGGAGGTATTCGGGCACTACTCAGGAGTCCTCTTGGTCTGCTGTGCAGGATCGGTCATATGGTGCAGTCTGATGTTGTCATTGGAGACAAAGTGATTTTCTTTAGAGCCAGGCAGCGGTGGTAGAGTCACAGTTCTGGTACCATATATTCCCAGGACTGGAACCAGTGCACAATCTTTTCACCCACTAGATCCCCAAGTTTAGGAATCCAGCCGGTGGATGTTACTGGTACATCCTTGATTCCAAGGGAGGCAGCATGGGCAGATGCGTTGTCATCAAGTCACTGTTGTAAGTCCTGTAAGACAGTGACACATTCATTTATATCTTAGGGTGTATCTGCCGCCTCCAAGCCAGGACTATCAAGATCTGGAACATACATTTGAGTTCCAAAAAGGCATTCGTATGATGTACACCCCTCCCCCAGGGACCTTCTTGGCAGAAAAAGTGCTCTCTGTACTCCGTATAGGTGTGTAAGCCAGCTACGACCGTTGCCTAGTACTCTAGCTGTTAAGGATTGCTTTAAATCTCGGTTTCGTTGCTCCACAACACTATTTTCCTCGGGATGAAAAGGAGAAGAATAATGCAGTTGGACCGCTAACGAAGCCATGGTGTCCCTGTAAGCCCTTATGGCAAAAGCAGGGCCCCGGTCCGAATGGAACGCCGCAACAGCATATGTCCCGTTAAAGACTCGCAAAGCTTTAATAACAGTTTGAGCGTCAGCCGAGCGTTGTAGCCAAACCCCCAGATATCTGGAGCATGAGTCAACAGCAACTCAAATATATTTGTATGCACTGTCTGGTGTCAGGGGACCACAATGTTCCATACTAGAAACATTGTAATGGTTTATTAGAAATTAGGAGGGGTGTTTGCGGTGGGCACTTCACAGTGGTTCCTTTTATTTGCTTCCAGATGTCACAACAAAGGACATACTGCCTGGTCTCTTTGTATAGACCTGGCCACCAATATCGTGATTGTAATATTGAAATTGTAGCCACCACACCTGCATGGGCAGAAGCAACACCCTCATACGCTGCTTTTACTAATGCAGGTCTTAGTTCTTTATTGGGAATTATCCGAACTCCCACACCTGGTATTGTTACTTGTCCATCAAACAAGTCTGCCATCCGGTAGGAATACTTAGAAGGATATTCTTTAGGAAAAGGCGTGCCGTCAGCCGCAGCTGCTATGGCTGCCAGTGTTTCATCATCCACTTTTAGCTTGGAACGAGTTACTGCAGCCACAGAAGGCATAGCTACTGCTGATTTGGCTGCTTCATCAGCCAAAGTATTGCCTTCAACGTGTATTCCAACACGCTGATGTCCTAGTGTATGTACAACATGGACAGTTCCTTCAGATCCACTACTCCCCCGCCCCCACAAGTCTGTGTTTAATGGTGTTGCCTTTTGAATCTCTGAACCCATTTTGGCACCAGTAATGCAGATATTCATTGAAGAACTGGACACAATAATACGAATCAGACAATCAACATCATCTACTCAGGATGCGTATGTTCCAGTGCCATCACCAGAGCTCTGAGCTCTGCAAGTTGTGCAGTGCAATCTCCTAGAGTCTTCGTGTAGGTATTTTATGGATGGAACTTGCCATCCTTCATGTAACCACTCACGACTGCACAAGCAGCTGATTAATAATGTTTTGTTCCTATTGCTGGTTGGGCGGAACCATCAGCATATTTTTTATGATATTGTTCTATAGGTAATGTATTTGCTGGAACTGCATACTTAAGTTCATACTGTAGGAATTCTTGGGTCTGTAATTTGGTGTCAAGAACGTAATCAACATCAGTGGCTGTGAGAGACCTTGCCCATTGGATCCAACATGGATGTAGTGCTTTAGCATTGGGAACGCTTACTTTGGTAACATCCTCTAGGGCTGGAACAGGGGAGACAACAATAATGCATTTCCCCTGGACCAGAGGTCTCTCTTTAAGTATCGCCATCTAGACAGCAGTGAGAATTCTCAGTGGGAGCAAAGCGTTGTTCAGCTGTGGAATGTGTGTGATTTGTGCAATTGGGATGGTCTCACCCTCACTGAATGTCACATAGGTGAAACCATTGGCACCAGCGATTACTGTGATGACCAAATGTTTTTTATTGTCCTGTGTATGCAAGTGTTTTGCTTCAAGTATGTCTTTTTGCAAAGCTTTCCGAATGCATGTGTGTTTGACTGACCAGAATTTACCAGTAAAATCAGGACGTATTAAATCGTACAATGGTTTGATGCGTTGTGCATAAGCTGGTATTTATGTTCTGCCAAAGTTTAAAAAGCCCAACACTGACTGGAGCTTTTTTATTGTGTTTGGAGCTTGTAGTTGTGCGCATTTTTCTACAGATTGGGGCGCCAGGCTCCCGCCTTCATCCGACAATTCATATCCCAGAAACAGGACACTAAGGAAAGCTATTTTTTTTTTTTTTATTTACATTTTTAGCAGATTTTGGCAAATCTTACTACAATGCGGGCTACCCATCTTAAATGGTGCATGAGGTCGTCATCTGTGAGATAAATGTCAGCCACATATGACAACGCCTCAGGGTCAATCTCATGTAAAATAGATGGTACATAAGCTGAGAACAGCCCTGGGCTCTTGTACCCCTGTGTGAGTCAGCAGAATTATTCTGAGAGCCAAGGGTGCTAAAACGTTTTAGGTCCCTACTTTCAAGTATTTATTTTGGCAGAAAAACCTGTTGGATATATCCAGGGTCATTTTGGATTTTCTGCGAACTACATTGTTCATAAGTGCTGTGCTATGTGCATTTTGTATAGCAAATGTTTTAGTGTGACTATTTAAATGTCTTTAGTCTAAGACTGTTCTATATGAATGGTCGTGTTTAGCGACTGGAAATAATGGATTATTCATGGATAAGTCTGAGGGTTCAATAACACCCTGGTATGCCAATCGGTTGAGGATTTCCCTACCGGGGACTTTATCATCATATTTTATAGGATACTGAGGTTGTGGTTGGGGTTAGGATTTTATAGTTATTACGTGGTGGGGGAATCTTTGTCCCATCCTGTGTGATTGCGTTATAACACAGGTGCCTGTGCCCAATCAATGGCATGCATTTCAATTAGCTTTCTGGGAACAAGGGGCAAGAAAGATTTTTCAATCGCATCTTCTCCATAAGGGATATTGCGGATGAATTCTGGCTGCCAATTTTTTTCAGCCAGCAAAATATAAAGTCGACCTGGTCCCAAAAGATAGCGTCAATTATGTGTTCACTGTCCCCTTCTAACTGAATAGTTACTCTGTATACTCTATCCAGTGTGGAGACCCTCGTACCCGCAGTCTCCGCTTGTAAGAAGTCAGCACTTGCTTTCACCTCCAGATGCTCTTGATGATCCTGGTGAACTATTGTGACCTCTGCTGCACTGTCGAGCAGTGCCAGTGCCCACTTCTTGTTCTTCAGTAAAGCCCTCTCCTTGAGTGGCATGTCGAATTTTATATGCTGCTACCTTTTTCTTTTTAACTTGAGGTAGTTTCTCTTCTGTTTTTAACTGAAACTTCAGACGAGCATTGAGTCCTTTCTCGGTTTCACATTTTTAGTTTGCTGCTCTGACCGCCCACCTCTCACTGCGTTTTTACGCTGAGTCCTGAAAGGAACGAGATTGGCGTGTATCAGTATATTGATAAGTCAGGTGTTTTTATATTATCCCTATTTCTAAGGTTGTACCTATTTTGTGGGGTCTCCGCATGCAGAGATTCTCCACTATCTTTTTTAGTTTTTTTTTTTTTATCCCAGCTTTTTCAGGAACTTTCAGGCGCTTGCTGGGTAGAATCTGTATTAAATCTGCCATGAAATTGTGGTTTAATCGGTCTGGCCCCCAGACTATCTCAAGCAATACTAGATGATCTTTGGTAGCTCCAGTTCTTGATCCTGTAGAGGAACATCACAGATCCGCATGCGCACTGCTAGTGCAGCTGCTTCCCCTTTCAGATTACTTAATATAAAAGAAGATACTGTGGCAAAATTGACCATTAATTGCACCTCCAAATCCAGGGCCGGGGCAGCCCCGTATTCATCTTGACTTTGTTTTAACACCCCCGGAAGATTGGCAAGTGTCAGTGTACCATGTGCGGTAGTTTAGAGCGTGGCAAATACTGTGCCCCGTGTGTTGTAGTTATCTGCTGTAGAAACCATCCCGAATGGCAAGCACATACTTAATATTCTATGCTTATCCTGAGGTCCTGTGTGAGGAAAAACTGCTTCCAGTGCATTTATTTTTTTAGCTCACTAAAACGAAATTTCCTCCCGCTTGGTGGATACTTTACCCATGATCGAATATACAGTCGCAGGGTTAATGGCTGGCGTGACTGCATGTTGTTGCACTGGGGCAGCACGTGCTGGGTTAGTATTTAATGTTCGCATGACAAACTGTACTAATAATCTGTATATTGTGGTGAGCTCTATATATAAGCGGCGACTCAGCTACGGCTAAGGGTGCAGCATCAGGGTGTGGTGTGTGTGGGGCCAATAAAGGCCAGGTCCAGCCATCATTGCTCAGAGGACCTAACCTAACATGTAATTGTATGTGTAGGGCGCCATCAAGTCAATTGTTATGGTATTGATAAGATAAAGGTATTTCTAAACATGCATAAGCTCTTTATTGCGCAGTTATGTTTGCAGGTGCAGAGTGATGAAATGTATTTCTGTTCCCATCTACTGCTGGAAAGGTGACCCAAGAATAAAACATTTCTGTTCTATAGGCTCGATGTGCCTTAACAATAAATGTAACTGTACCCCCACTGGGCCATTAGGCCATTTGCCAATAAATGTGCAGTAAGGGGTGGTCGCATATTTACTGCAATTGCTACCTGTTGAGGGTTCGCCATTTTAATGGTAGATGTATGTTCAGAGATAAGGAGACCTAGTGGGGATTGGTCCTTTTAAGGTTCAAGCTTGAACAACCTACAGCTCCAGATAGGTACTATCTATGTAGCTAAGGAAGAAATCCTCAATACCACGGATGTCTCCCTGTATAGTATCGAGGTGTCTTTAGCCTTAAATGAGACAGAGATACTTAGGAGGATCCGAATATTAGTGCCTGACTAAACATTGGTGGCGCCATGATGCGTAGGCTCTCATTATGCTAATGAGGCTACTGGATTTGGGAAACAGGATCACATGGACTGTGGTACTAAGTAGAATTCCACACCACATGGCACCTGTCTGCCGATTCCGGATTCTCTGGCTAACTAGCAGTGCCTCATCTCGGACGAGATGATTGTGGCACCCGGGCGCATGACAAGATGACTCCTCAGGGTAATAGTGGTTGATCAGATCCTATCCTTTCTCTGTTACCAAAGTCTCATGCAGGCAAAGACGGTGGCAGAGTATAGTTCAATAAGAATTTATTGAAGTAACTGCATCTTAAATAAAAAGGCATGTATTGCAATGTTGAAACAAAATAAAAGCAAACAGGTAACTCACAGAGTAAAACACAAGAATAATCCTACCATACGGTCACTAGAAGTGATGCATATATTTCTCCTACCTACACTATTTCTGAGCACAGTGAAATAAGCCTAACCTGCCCTTCGGGTTTTCCCCCTGGGTGTACACCATCCCTCATGCCTGGAGGAAGAAGCCTGTAGTCTAGAGACACGTCCCCATGTGGATCAAGGGTCCGGTTGTCTATGCAAGTAGCTGTAGCGAAGCAATGAGCATACAGTCGCGGTCATCTGGCTGGAATCTCCCTCTACCGTGTCTGGGACAAGGGAGTGTTTTTATAATAAAACAGCTGACATTGTAAGAAAAGGTCCCCATGTATGTGTGTGTTTTCTGTGAATGTTGGAGACACAGCATACCACGTTTGTCGGCAACCCTATCTGACTGTAGCCTTGGGGAAAGCACAAAGTGAAATAAATGCCCTACTAAACACGTGGTGCTTTCCTAGGCGAAAGTGAAATGAGACAAAATAAAACATGCTCCACAAATATTGCTAGAAAAACTAAGCAATGCTGTCTAAAATGGAGGAGGGTTAGAGTGCACAGCAGCAGGCCTAGTTAGCTGAAAACAACGTGTCTCAAACATGGGTAAAATAGCTATACAACAGTGCGGCTGGGGGGTTGTTGTGCGTCGCAGGGCAGTAGCTTGTGCTAGGCGGTTGTACCTTCTGTGCTTGTGCTGGAGGGGTTGTGGCACTGGCACTCCGTAGTGTGGCTGTGGAGCTGGTGTTGCACAGGGCAGTAGTGTGTGCTGCACAGTTGTTCCTTTTGTGCTTGTGGTGGAGAGGTTGTGACACTGGCGCCCTGTGGTGCGGCTGTGGGCCTGGTGTGCATTGCAGGGCAGTAGCTTGTACTGTGCAGCTGCATCTTGTGTACTTGTGGTGGAGAGCTTGTGACACTGGCGCCCTGTGGTGCGGCTGTGGGCCTGGTGTGCATTGCAGGGCAGTAGCTTGTACTGTGCAGCTGCATCTTGTGTACTTGTGGTGGAGAGCTTGTGACACTGGTGCCCTGTAGTGCAGCTGTGGGCCTGGTGTACATCGCAGGGCAGTAGCTTGTGTTGCGCTGTTGTGCCTCGTGTGCTTGTGGTGGAGGGGTGGCTGTGAAGCTGGTGTTGTGCAGGGGCAGTGGGTTGTGGTGGAGAGGTGGTGGCACTGGCGACCCTTGGTGCGGCTGTGGAGCTGGTTTTGTGGATCTTGAGGCAGTGTTTGTGCTGCGCGGCTGTACTTGTGTGCTTGTGGTGGAGAGGTTGTGGCACTGGCGCCCCGTGGTGCTGCTGGGTAATTGGTGTTGTGCGTCACTGGGCAGTTGCTTGTGCTGTGCGGCTGTGCCTCGTGTGATTGTGGTGGCGAGGTTGTGGCACTGGCGCCCCGTAGTGCTGCTGGGTAATTGGTGTTGTGCGTCACTGGGCAGTTGCTTGTGCTGTGCGGCTGTGCCTCGTGTGATTGTGGTGGCGAGGTTGTGGCACTGGTGCACCGGTGTGACTGTTGTGCGTTGCAGGGCAGTAGATTTTGTTGTGCAGCTGTACTTGTGTGCTTGTGGTGGTGGAGCTGTTGTGGTGCTGCTGTGAAGATTGTGTAGTGTGTGGCTGCACAGTAGCGTGTGCTGCGTGGCTGTGCCTTTTGTGCTTGTGGTGGAGAGGTTGTGGCACTGGTTCCCCGTAGTGCAGCTGTAGAGCTGGTGTTGTGAGTCACTGGTCAGTAGCTTGTGCTGAGCTCCTGTACCTTGCGTTCTCTGTGTGTCCTCTGTGCATGCAGTTAGTGTGCCCTGTGCGCGCTTTGTGTGCTCTGTGCTTGCTTTTTGTGTGCCCTGTGCACTTTGTGTACTCTGTGCGTGCTCTCTGTGTCCACTGTGCATGCTCCGTGTATGCTGTGTGCTCTCTGCGTGCGCCTTCTGTGGTCTGTGCGTGCTGTTTGTGAGCACTTTGTGTGGTCTATGTGATCTCTGTGTGTGCTCTATGCGCTCTGTGTGTGCTTTATGCGCTCTGTGCTCTATGCGCTCTGTTTTCTCTTTGTAATATGCGTGCTCTGTGTGGTCTTTGTGTACTCTTTGTGTACTCTGTGTGCTCTCTTTGTGTACTCTGCATGCTGTGTGCGCTCTGTGTGCTTTGAGTGGTCTCTGCACGCTGTTTGTGAGCTCTTTGTGTGCTCTGCGCTCTCTTTGTGTGCTCTGTGCGCTCTTTGTGTGATCTGTGCGCTCTTTGTGTGCTCTGTGCGCTCTCTTTGTGTGCTCTGTGCACTCTCTTTGTGTGCTCTGTGCGCTCTCTTTGTGTGCTCTGTGCGCTTTGTGTGCTGTGCTCTCTGTGTGCTCTGTGTGTACTCTGCGCGCTCTGTGTGCGCTCTCCGTGTACTCTCTGCATGCTGTGTGCGCTCTTTGTGTGCTTCGTGCGCTTTCTTTGTGCGGTGTGAGCACTTTGTGTGGTCTGTGCGCGCTCCGTGCGCTCTTTCTGTACTGCGTGTGGTGTGTGCTCTCTTTGTGTACTCTGTACGCGCTCCCTCTGTGTGCTCTTTGTGTACTCTGTGCGTGCTCCATGCGCTCTCTTTGTGTACTCTGTGCATGCTGTGTGCGCACTGTGTGCTTTGTGTACCCTGTGCACTTTGTGTGCTCTGTGCGCTCTTTGTGTACTCTTCATGCTCTGTGCGTGCGCTCTTCGTGTTCTCTTTCCGTGCTGTGTGCTTCGTGCGCTTTCTTTGTGTGGTCTGTGCACGCTGTTTGCGAGCACTCTGTGCGGTCTGTACGCGCTCCTGCGCTCTTTGTGTACTCAGTGCGTGCTATGTGCTCTCTTTGTGTACTCTGTACGCGCTCCCTCTGTGTACTCAGTGCGTGCTATGTGCTCTCTTTGTGGACTCTGTACGCGCTCCCTCTTTGTGTACTCAGTGCGTGCTATGTGCTCTCTTTGTGTACTCTGTACGCGCTCCTGCGCTCTTTGTGTACTCAGTGCGTGCTATGTGCTCTCTTTGTGGACTCTGTACGCGCTCCCTCTTTGTGTACTCAGTGCGTGCTATGTGCTCTCTTTGTGTACTCTGTACGCGCTCCTGCGCTCTTTGTGTACTCAGTGCGTGCTATGTGCTCTCTTTGTGGACTCTGTACGCGCTCCCTCTTTGTGTACTCAGTGCGTGCTATGTGCTCTCTTTGTGTACTCTGTACACGCTCCCTCTTTGTGTACTCAGTGCGTGCTATGTGCTCTCTTTGTGTACTCTGTACGCGCTCCTGTGCTCTGTGTACTCAGTGCGTGCTATGTGCTCTCTTTGTGTACTCTGTACGCGCTCCCTCTTTGTGTACTCAGTGCGTGCTATGTGCTCTCTTTGTGTACTCTGTACGCGCTCCCTCTTTGTGTACTCAGTGCGTGCTATGTGCTCTCTTTGTGTACTCTGTACGCGCTCCCTCTTTGTGAACTCTGTGCGTGCTCCGTGCGCTCTTTGTGTACTCTATGCATGCTTCGTGCGTGCTGGGTGCTCTTTGTGTACCCTGTGCACTGTGTGCGCACTTTGTGTATTCTGTGTGCTCTTTGTATGCTTTCTGTGATCTGTGTTTTCTTTGTGTGCGCTCTGTGTTCTTTGTGTGTTCCGTGTAGCTCTGTGTGTGCTCTTTGCATGCTCCGAGTGCTTTGTGTGATCTTTGTGTGCTCCTTGTGCGCTCTGTGTGTTCCTTGTAGCTCTGTGTGTGCTCTCTGCATGCTCCGAGTGCTGTGTGTGTTCTTTGTGCGCTCTGTGTGTGTGCTCTCTGCATGCTCCGAGTGCTGTGTGTGTTTTGTGCGCTCTGTGTGTGCTCTCTGCGTGCTTTGTGTGCGCTTTTGTGCGCTCTGTGTGTGTGCTCTCTGCATGCTCCGAGTGCTGTGTGTGTTCTTTGTGCGCTCTGTGTGTGTGCTCTCTGCATGCTCCGAGTGCTTTGTGTGCGCTTTTGTGCGCTCCGTGCGCTCCCAGCCGCCTCCCCTCGCCCCATCTTGGGTGGCTTGGCTCCAGTCTGTGGGCTTTGAAGTGAGATTGCGCCGGAGGCGGGGAGCCCTTTAACCCCTCGGAATGCCCGGCGCCTGCCTTCATTCTCCACTCCCTGCGCCCCATGACTTCAGCGCCATGGCAGCCGGCTCCGGGGTCGGGTTACCATCCCCCAGGAGCTGGCAGGAGGCCTGGGGAGAGCCCCTCCCCGCCAGACCACCCTTCTTTCTTCTGCACTCTCTCCACTCCTGTTTGTTATGTATATCAGTGGCGCAGAGTGAACATCTCCTGTAGCGCGCTGAAGGCACAGGATAGATGCTGGGGGATGGACGGGGTGGTTTACTTTTATCCTGGGTAAGACTGCGATTCACATAGTCAAGGTCAGACTATGGAGGTAACCACCTGTGTGCAGGCGGCAACATGTACACTTTACACAGCGGCGGAAAGATCACTGCTGCGAGGATACATGCTGGAGGGAGCTGCAGGCAGTAGATGCCCTTTCAGAACTGCACTTCTGATGGATGGATGGATGGATGAATGCATGCAGGGAGCTGCAGGCAGTAGATGCCCTTTCAGAACTGCATTGGTGGATGGATGGATGCATGCACGGAGCTGCAGGCAGTAGATGCCCTTTCAGAACTGCACTGGTGGATGGATGGATTGATGAATGCATGCAGGGAGCTGCAGGCAGTAGATGCCCTTTCAGAACTGCACTGGTGGATGGATGGATGAATGCATGCAGGGAGCTGCAGGCAGTAGATGTCCTTTCAGAACTGCACTGGTGGGTGGATGGATGGATGGATGGATGAATGCAGGCAGTAGATGCCCTTTCAGAACTGCACTGGTGGATGGATGAATGCAGGCAGTAGATGCCCTTTCAGAACTGCATTGGTGGATGAATGGATGAATGCATGCAGGGAGCTGCAGGCAGTAGATGTCCTTTCAGAACTGCACTGGTGGATGGATGTATGAATGCATGCAGGTAGTTGCAGGCAGTAGGTGTCCTTTCAGAACTGCACTGGTGGATGGATGGATGGATGGATGAATGCTTGCAGGCAGTAGATGTCCTTTCAGTACCGCACTGATGGATGGATGAATGCTTGCAGGCAGTAGATGTCCTTTCAGTACTGCACTGATGGATGGATGGATGGATGGATGAATGCTTGCAGGCAGTAGATGTCCTTTCTGTAGTGCACTGATGGATGGATGAATGCTTGCAGGCAGAGATCCTTTCAGAACTGCACTGGTGGATGGATGAATGCTTGCAAGCAGTAGATGTCCTTTCAGTACTGCACTGATGGATGAGTGCCGGCAGGGAGTAGCAGGCAGTGGGGTTCCTTTCAATACTGCACGGATGAATGCTGTAGGAAGCTGGCCTGGTGTGTAGTGGGTACCTGAGGTACACCTTAGATGAGGTACTGGTATCCCCTATTAGTGTAGTGTACGCAGTGTCTAGAAGCCAGGATTTCTAGAGGTAGCTGTGGATGAGCAGCCAAGGCTTATCTAGGAGACATGCAAAGCTCATGCAAAAACACTGTAGACACACAACATTTACCCACATGAAAGAAAACACTGTGTAACAAAAATAAAGGTACTTCATTTTAGTGACACAATTCCCCAAAAATACTAGAGGCAACCCTCCAATAGGAGGTAAGTAACACACTAGATATGTACACTAGTAATCAGTAATAGGCATAGAAAGTGCTAGAAAACTGGCAAAGACAGAAGTTGCGGTGAAGTAAAAGTGGAGCTGCCGGAGACCAGCAAGGTCCAGGAGGATTCAACCCAAAGGGGAATCCTAGGGGAACCCTCAGCAAGGCAGAGGGTCCACGGAAGAAAAGGCAGCCCTCACAGGAGACCCACTGGAAGAGGACCCAGGAGTCGCAGAGGAGCCCACGCAGCTCAACTGAAAAAGGGTCCCATGCCACAGGAGAAGCACGCAGAGGGCTGTACCACGCAGGGAAGAGTTCCTGGGGCTGGGGCTACACTGAGCCTGAAGATCCCTTGGAGGAGATGCCAATAAGCCTTGGTAGCTTCAGGAGACACTGTGCATGGGGGTACTGTCCTGCTTGGGAAGGCAAAGGCTTACATCCACCAAAGTTGGACAGCTGTCAGAGAGGACCACTCCGGACCACCACCTGTGATGTAGGATCCCACAGCTCAGGATGAGGAGGTCCACGCAGTCAGTCATCATTCTGTTGGTGCCTGTGGATGCAGGGAAGTGACTCCTTCACTCTAAGGGCGATTCCTTCTTCCTTCTCGTGCAGGCTGAATACTTGCCTCCTTCAGAGGATGCACAGCTGGGGAAATGTTGCATAAGCTGGAAGGATCCTTGGAAACAAAGTTGCAAGCAGAGTCTTCATCGTGGATGCAGATTGCCGATTCCTGGAGGTTCCAGTCGCAGTTTCAGTGCCCAGAAGTCGAAGTAAGAGGTTGCAGAAGAGTCCTGCTGGAATCTTTTAAGCCGAATCTGAGGACTCGCTCAAGAGGGAGGCCTTAGATAGCCCTGAAAGTGGGATTAGTCACCTAGCCAGGTGACCACCTATCAGGAGGGGGCGCTGACGTCACCTGCCTGACCTGGCCACTCAGATGCTCCCAGTGGCCTCTGCCCACCTTGGAATCAAGATGGCAGAATCAAGGGACCCTCTGGAGGACCTCGGGGCACTACCCCTGCAGTGGTGATGGACAGGGGAGTGGTCACTCCCTTTTCCATTGTCCAGTTTCACGCCAGAGCAGGGACTCTGGAGGTCCCTGAACTGGTGCAGACTGGTTTATGCAAGGAGTGCACCAAATGTGCCTTTTAAAGCATACCAGTGGCATGGGGAGGCTACCCTTCCCAAGCTATGTAACACCTATTTCCAAAGGGAGAGTGTGTTACCCCCCTCTCCCAGAGGAAATCATTTGTTCTGCCTTCCTGGGCTTGAGCTGATCAAGCAGCAGGAGGGCAGAAACCCATCTGAGGGGTTGCAGCAGCTTGGGCTGCCCTGAAAACTCCTGAAAGATGGTAGGAGCAATTTTGGAGGTCCTCTAAAGAGCCCTAGGGACTTACAAGGGAGGTCCCATTATGCCAAATGTGGGGTGTGTATGGTTCAAGCAACCAAATTTAAAAGGAGAGCACAGTCACTGGGGTCCTGGTTTGCAGAATCCCAGTGAACACAAACACACCAGCAGGCAAAAAGTGGGGGTGACCATGCCAGAAAGAGGGTACTTTCCTACAGGGTAACATAATCCTTATCTGTATCTAAAGACACGGATCCACTTGCCAACAGCAATGATGTGATTGGCTGGCCGCAACCAGACAAAGTTGCGGTCGCCGTTTTGTGTATCCGGCTCAGTCTAGGGGGGGAATGTGTGAAGAGTATAAATGTTACAAGTGATAGAAGGGGTCAGGGTAGAGGTTTGCATTGTCTTCCTGAACAAAGCAATCATAAGGAGGTTGGGGTAGACTATGGTTCCTATATCTGGATCAGTGAATGTATAGAGGTGTAGCTGGCACGTATGCTCAGCCTGTGGTCTGAACACGAGAGAGTGCGATTTACTTGGTCTTGCTGTCATGTTGTATGCCTGCCTCCAGGCGAGGTCTGTTAAATACTTCAGTGGTCTCTCCCCGGTGGGACTTGACTTTTTAGCAGCATTGTACATGATATCACCTTTCTGTTCAGTTTTAAGCCCTGTTGGATACTTCTCCTTCTCCACTTGGTGTTACCTTGATCCAACTACAAAGTTTTTCTTATAGGTTGGCAGGTGTTGGATTGAAGCAAGCATTGCTTTGAGTCGGACTGTTGTGGTGTTTCGCAGTTCTGCCAGTCTTCTCTGTTTTCTTGTGCTCAGGTCAGTTTTCTGATGATTACCTCTTATTTGGACGTTTAGATCCTGCATACAGATTTTAATTGCTGGCTGTCTTCTGGCCTTTTTGAGGAAGGTGATGGGAGTAATTCAGCATACAGCACAGAGCCATATTCTCTTTCATTGCAGTCAGGTTTTCTCACTCACTTCAATCAATCAAGGATTTATAGAGCGCACTAATCACCCGTTAGGGTCTCAAGGCGCTGGGGGTGGGGGGAGCTACTGGTCGTAGAGCCATGTCTTGAGGCGTTTCCTGAATTTCAAGAGGTCTTGGGTCTGGCAAAGGTGGAGCGGTAGGGAGTTCCAGGTCTTGGCGGCTAGGTGAGAGAAGGATCTTCCGGCGGTAGTGCGGCCAATGCAGGGGATGGGGGCGAGGGTGGCGGAGCGAAGATTGTGGATGTGGGTGTGGAAGGTGAGTCTGTTGAGGTAGGCTGGGCCTGTGTTGTGGAGGGCCTTGTGTGCGTGGATGAGGAGTTTGAAGGTGATCCTCTTTGATACTGGTAGCCAGTGAAGGTCTCTGAGGTGGGGGGGGGGGGAAATGTGGTTGCGGCGTGGGATGTCCAGAATGAGGCGGGCGGATGCGTTCTGGATTCTTTGCAGCTTTGTTAGGAGTTTGGTTGTTGTTCCTGCATATAGGGCGTTTCCGTAGTCCAATCGGCTGCTGACCAGGGCGTGGGGGACAGTTTTCCTGGTTTCAAAGGGAATCCACTTGAAGATTTTGCGGAGCATGCGGAGAGTGTTGTAGCAGGAAGAGGAGATGGCATTGACCTGCTGAGTCATGCTGTGTGTGGAGTCCAAGATGAAGCCTAGGTTGCGTGCGTGGGTGGTGGGTGAGGGCGCGGTTCCTAGGGACCTGGGCCACCAGGAGTCATTCCAAGTTGAGGGGTTGGTGCCAAAGATGAGGATTTCTGTCTTGTCTGTGTTTAACTTGAGGTGGCTTGATTCCATCCAGCTGGCGATGGCGTGAAGTCCGTTATGGAGGAGGTTCTTTGAAGTTGTAGGGTCTTTCATGAGGAAGAGGATGAGCTGAGTGTCGTCTGCGTAGGGAACTATGTTGATGTGGTGGGTTTGTGCGATGTTGGCGAGGGGGCCATGTAAACGTTGAAGAGCGTGGGGCTGAGCGAAGATCCTTGGGGAACGCCACAGATGATTCTGGAGGCTTCTGACAGGAACGGTGGGAGGCGGACTCTCTGGGTTCTGCCTGAGAGAAATGACGAGATCCAGTCGAGTGCCTTGTCGCGGATTCCAGCGTTGTGGAGGCGTTTGCGGAGAGTGTGATGACATACCGTGTCGAAAGCTGTGGAGCGGTCCAGGAGGATGACTGCAGCTGTTTCTCCTTCGTCGAGCATGGTCCTAATGTCGTCTGTGGCAGCAATGAGTGCAGTTGCGCTGCTGTGGTTTATGCGGAATCCGGATTGTGAGGTGTCGAGTACCTTGCTGTCTTCCAGGAACTGGGATAGTTGGCTGGGAAGGGGAGGGGGAGATCGGCCGGTAGTTCTTGGGGTCGTCTGGGTCTACCTTTGGTTTCTTCAGCAGGGCGTTGATTTGTGCGTGCTTTCATCTTTCTGGGAAGGTGGCTGACTCGAAGGAGCTGTTGATGGTTTTGCAGAGGTTGGGGGGGGGGCGATGATGATGTTTGCCTTATTGAAGATATGGTGTGGGCAGGGGTCCGATGGTGATCCGGAGTGGATGGAGGCCATGGTGGTGGCGGTGTCCTCTGTTGATGGGGGTCCAGGTGTGGAGGAGGTGGGTGTTGCTTGGAGCGCTGGGTTCTTGTGTGTTTGTAGTCAGCTGGTGGGTCTGGGGTTTGAAGCTATTGTGGATTTCTTCTATCTTTCGACGGCAGTGGTTTGCCAGTGAGTTGCAGAACTCCTGTGATGGTGGGGGTTCGTTGGAGCAGGTCCTGAGGGTGGAGAGCTCATTGATGATGCTGAAGAGCTCTTTACTGTTGTGAGCATTGGCGTCGATGCGGTTTTTGAAGTGCCTCCTTTTGGTGGGGCGGATCAGTTGGTGATGTTTGCGTAGGGCATCCTTGAAAGCGATGTGGTTGGAGTTGGTAGGGTCAAGGTGCCAGGTTTTTTCCATTCTGCGACATAGCCGTTTGGATACCTGTAGTTCTGTGGTGAACCAGCTTGCCTTGATTCTGTGGGAGGTGTTTGGTTTTTTTTTTAGCATTGCGAGTGTGTTGGCGAAATCTTCTATCCAGCGATGCAGGTTGGTGGTGGCTGTGTTGAGGTCTGGGGTCCCAGGGGGTGGGGCCCGGGCGAGAGTGGAGATCAGTAGATCCGTTGATATTTTGCTCCAGTTGCATCCGGGGGGGGGTTGTGTGCGGTGGTGGTGAGTGACTGGTTTCTGGTAGGAGAAGTGGATGCAGCGGTGGTCTGTCCAGCTGAGTTCGGTGGTGTGGCTGAAAGAGATGTGGTTGCTGGCTGAGCAGATGGGGTCGAGTGTGTGGCCCGCGGAGTGGGTGGGTGAAGTGAGGAGTTGCTTGAGGCCGAAGTTGGCGAGGTTGTCGATTAGGTTGGTTGTGTTGATATTGTTGTTATTTTCTAGGTGGAAGTTTAAGTCACCGAGGGGGATGTAGTCTGTTGAGCCGAGGGCTTGGGAGCTGATGGCGTCGGTGATGTCGTCGCAGAACTGCGGTCTGGGTCCAGGGGGTCTGTAGACCAGTGTTCCTCTGAGTGTGTTGTTGGCGTTGATGTGGATTTTGAAGTGGAGGTGCTCGGCGGAGTTGATGGTGTCGTGGGAGTTGGTGGAGACTCTTCTGGTGTTTTTGTGGACCATGGCGATTCCTCCTCCTGGTCTGTTGATTCGGTCTCTTCTGGTGATCTTGTAGTTTTCTGGTATGGCTATGGCTACGTCTGGTTCCGAGGCCAAATTCACCAGGTTTCGGTGAGGAATGCGACGTCGGGCGAGTATGTGGTCAGGAGGTCCCAGAGTTTAATAGCATGTTTGTGGACGGAGCGGGTGTTAAGTAGGATACATCTTAGGCAGTTGTCTGTTTTGATTTGGAGTTTGGAGGTTAGGTTGCAGGTGAAATTGCAGGCTTTGCAGGAGAAGGGACCTTTGGTGTGCGCCAGTGTGGACTGGAAGCAGATGGAGGAGCGTCCTGGATTAAGGGCGTGGAGTTCGTTGGCAGTGTAAAGGTGTTCGGTGGTGCGGGAGGCTGTTGGCCAGGGGGTCTGGTGCTGGGCGCAGACGGGCTTGCCTTTGGCACGCCTTCGGCGCATCCGCACTGCGCCGGCATAAGAAGGGAGGTGGGAGGGAGTGGCAGCTGGGAGGAGGGAGGGAAACCTCCAATGGGAGTGCGGGGGCGTCAGGAGCTGGAAGAGCACCGAGGAGGAGAGAGGGGGGCGGGGCCGCGGGGAAGCAGCGGCGCAAACCTTCCGGGAGAGAAGCCAAGAAGCCCAAACAAGCCCAGACAAGCCCAAAACAATGGCAGCACTTACTGGAGAAGTGGTGAGGAGGAAGCGGCCTGCCTGCAAGGATGCAGGGTCAGAGGTCGCTCTCGGACATCTTGGTGCTGCCCATCTGTTTGTGTTCGTAACGTGCTTTGCCCTGTAGGGTGCCGAAGTCTAGGCTCCCCCCTCCTCCTCCACCCCGCCAGGAAAGTTTTACTTGTTGTGGTTGATCTTTTCCATGATGCATTTTTGCATGTCCAGTTGTATTTTATCTTTGCGGTTATTAGCCTCTGTGGGACCTGACTTGGTCCTAGGTTTTGATGAGTTTGTGATTTGAGTCACACACAACTGCCTTAAGGCTTTTCCTTTTTTGTCTCTATTTTGCGGGCTACGGTTTGGTCAGTGTTTCACCTTACTATTTGATTGCCCATCTTATTTGTGCAGCTGTATAGCCACCTCTTCCTATGATGGTGATACGTCAATCATCTTTGCTAGGGCACAAGAGAGATTTTGGCTTATGTCAGCGCCAAGACTTCTTGGGGCTATCGCCTGCTCTATAAGTAATCAAATCAAATTTATAAGCTATTTCAGTTTTCATATCCTTTTGAAAGCTGATAGAAGGCAGTTTTGTTGCCCAGTTTTGAAACAGACTTTGATACCACGGTTTTGGCTGGCCATTACTGATTGAATATGCCGGTTGCTACAGAGATTCATAGCCTGGTTCAGGCTGTTGTCTTGCTGCATTTTGTTTAAAAAAAAACAAAAAACATTTATATATATTCACAGAAAAAACAGAGGTTACAGGGACATTACAGTTAGGCTCAGATTTTAAACGTACAAAGCCATAGAAATTCAGCTGTTACAGTTATCTAAAAACTTGCGCTCTGGCCATGCACTGCTAATTACCCCACAAATTGCAGCACTCATGACATCTTTGATAACATCACTGATGATATCAATGTAATATTTGCAGTAAAAAAAAAAGGTGCATGGCAGGGTAAGTTATAGTTACTCTAGGGCACAATTATAGTTACTTTAGATAATTCTAATTATAATTTCTATGGTTTGTTAAAATTCTGTTTCCTAACTACAATGTCCCTGTACCCTTGTTTTCCTTTTTTCTTTTTTTAAAACGTCTAGTATTTTCATTACTATATATTAAAACAAACACTGTCACATACATCCTTTAGCTGTGTGCGGCCAGGGTTGGCCTCAGGGCTTGGCCTGTGGGCAGGGCCTGCAGCCACCCCCATAACGACCCAACCCTGCACCATGCACTACCAAAACAGTCTGTCTCTCTTCATGTGAGGATAGGTGTGAGAGGGTGTCTCTGGGTATGGAAGTGATGTAGGAGGCTGGACTGGCTTGTAGTGAGTACCAAGGGGTACTTGCACCTTGCACCAGGCCCAGTTATCCCTTATTAGTGTATAGGGTGTCTAGCAGCTTAGGCTGATAGATAATGGTAGCTTAGCAGAGCAGCTTAGGCTGAACTAGGAGACGTGTGAAGCTACTACAGTACCACTTAGTGTCATATGCACAATATCATAAGAAAACACAATACACAGTTATACTAAAAATAAAGGTACTTTATTTTTATGACAATATGCCAAAATATCTTAGAGTGTACCCTCAGTGAGAGGATAGGAAATATACACAAGATATATATACACAATAGCAAAAATATGCAGTATAGTCTTAGAAAACAGTGCAAACAATGTATAGTTACAATAGGATGCAATGGAGAAACATTGGGATAGGGGCAACACAAACCATATACTCCAAAAGTGGAATGCGAACCACGAATGGACCCCAAACCTATGTGACCTTGTAGAGGGTCGCTGGGACTATTAGAAAATAGTGAGAGTTAGAAAAATAACCCTCCCCAAGACCCTGAAAAGTGAGTGCAAAGTGCACCAAAGTTCCCCTAAGGACAAAGAAGTCGTGTTAGAGGAATAATGCAGGAAAGACACAAACCAACAATGCAACAACTGTGGATTTCCAATCTAGGGTACCTGTGGAACAAGGGGACCAAGTCCAAAAGTCACAAGCAAGTCGGAGATGGGCAGATGCCCAGGAAATGCCAGCTGCGGGTGCAAAGAAGCTTCTACTGGACAGAAGAAGCTGAGGTTTCTGCAGGAACGAAAAGGGCTAGAGACTTCCCCTTTGGTGGACGGATCCCTCTCGCCGTGGAGAGTCGTGCAGAAGTGTTTTCCCGCCGAAAGAACGCCAACATGCCTTGCTAGCTGCAAATCGTGCGGTTAGCGTTTTTGGACGCTGCTGTGGCCCTGGAGGGACCAGGAGGTCGCAAATTGGACCAGGAGAGAGAGGGGACGTCGAGCAAGACAAGGAGCCCTCTCTGAAGCCGGTAGCACCCGGAGAAGTGCCAGAAACAGGCACTACGAGGATGCGTGAAACAGTGCTCGCCGAAGTTGCACAAAGGACAGAGTCACTGGATTCGAGGGACCTCGCTCGTCGTGCTGAGAGGAGACCCAAGGGACCGGTAATGCAGCTTTTTGGTGCCTGCGGTTGCAGGGGGAAGATTCCGTCGACCCACTGGAGATTTCTTCGGAGCTTCTGGTGCAGAGAGGAGGCAGGCTACCCCCACAGCATGCACAAGCAGGAAAACAGTCGAGAAGGCGGCAGGATCAGCGTTACAGAGTTGCAGTAGTCGTCTTTGCTACTATGTTGCAGTTTTGCAGGCTTCCAGCGCGGTCAGCAGTCGATTCCTTATCAGAAGGTGAAGAGAGAGATGCAGAGGAACTCGGCTGAGCTCATGCATTCGTTATCTAAAGTTTCCCCAGAGACAGAGACCCTAAATAGCCAGAAAAGAGGGTTTGGCTACTTAGGAGAGAGGATAGGCTAGCAACACCTGAAGGAGCCTATCACAAGGAGTCTCTGACGTCACCTGGTGGCACTGGCCACTCAGAGCAGTCCAGTGTGCCAGCAGCACCTCTGTTTCCAAGATGGCAGAGGTCTGGAGCACACTGGAGGAGCTCTGGACACCTCCCAGGGGAGGTGCAGGTCAGGGGAGTGGTCACTCCCCTTTCCTTTGTCCAGTTTCGCGCCAGAGCAGGGCTAAGGGGTCCCTGAACCGGTGTAGACTGGCTTATGCAGAATTGGGCACATCTGTGCCCAAGAAAGCATTTCCAGAGGCTGGGGGAGGCTACTCCTCCCCTGCCTTCACACCATTTTCCAAAGGGAGAGGGTGTAACACCCTCTCTCAGAGGAAGTCCTTTGTTCTGCCATCCTGGGACAAGCCTGGCTTGACCCCAGGGGGGCAGAAACCTGTCTGAGGGGTTGGCAGCAGCAGCAGCTGCAGTGAAACCCCAGAAAAGGCAGTTTGGCAGTACCAGGGTCTGTGCTACAGACCACTGGGATCATCGAATTGTGCCAACAATGCCAGGATGGCATAGAGGGGGCAATTCCATGATCTTAGACATGTTACATGGCCATATTCGGAGTTACCATTGTGAAGCTACATATAGGTATTGACCTATATGTAGTGCACGCGTGTAATGGTGTCCCCGCACTCACAAAGTTCAGGGAATTGGCTCTGAACAATGTGGGGGCACCTTGGCTAGTGCCAGGGTGCCCTCACACTAAGTAACTTTGCACCTAACCTTTACCAGGTAAAGGTTAGACATATAGGTGACTTATAAGTTACTTAAGTGCAGTGTAAAATGGCTGTGAAATAACGTGGACGTTATTTCACTCAGGCTGCAGTGGCAGGCCTGTGTAAGAATTGTCAGAGCTCCCTATGGGTGGCAAAAGAAATGCTGCAGCCCATAGGGATCTCCTGGAACCCCAATACCCTGGGTACCTCAGTACCATATACTAGGGAATTATAAGGGTGTTCCAGTAAGCCAATGTAAATTGGTAAAATTGGTCACTAGCCTGTTAGTGACAATTTGAAATAAATGAGAGAGCATAACCACTGAGGTTCTGGTTAGCAGAGCCTCAGTGAGACCGTTAGGCACCACACAGGGAACACATACATATAGGCCACAAACTTATGAGCACTGGGGTCCTGACTAGCAGGGTCCCAGTGACACATAACAAACATACTGAAAACACAGGGTTTTCACTATGAACACTGGGCCCTGGCTAGCAGGATCCCAGTGAGACAGTGAAAGCACCCTGACATACACTCACAAACAGGCCAAAAGTGGGGGTAACAAGGTTATAAAGAGGCTACTTTCTCACAAGTGAGTGTCTCAGTGGTTCTGTGAGTGGGTGCATGAGGGTCTGAGTGGGTCTGTGAGTGGGTGCATGAGGGTCTGAGTGGGTGTGTGAGTGCATGAATGAGTGAATGAATTAGTGTATGAATGAGTGTGACTTTTAAAAATCATTTTTTTGCTTATTCCTGATTAATCTCAATTGCGAATAACGCGCATGGTGAAGAAAAATCATTTTAAACCAATAATTTGACCCTCAAGCACCCCTGTATCACATTCCTGAGGTCAGGGTACCTCCACCCTGACCCCTTATGCTACTTTTTGTTTTGTTTTTCAGCCCCAGGAACCCTCTCGCATAACATAAAATGGTGGCTGCAACTTTCTGTTCAGGTTGTGGCTAGCCAATTACAGCACTTCTATTCACATGTGCGTTTGTGAATATTCACAATATATATTCACAAAACCAGATATACAAATTTGTATTTTCTTTAATTTCTCATAAACTACTAAACAGATTAACACCAAATAACCAAAAGCACAATCTGTGTACCGAAAGATAGCTTTCTGCCAAATTTGGTGTAATGGCGTCCAGCGGTTCAGGCTGTGGTCATGTCTAAAAGTCCTGTAGGAATTAACATGGGAAACGTAACTTTTTTGCTCTCCCCTTTTTCTCGGCCCCGATTGACAAATCACCCCCAATCTTTCCATGCGCAACAAGAATCACAGGGGCACTTCTTTTTGGGGGCGGGGCGATTGCGTGAAGATTCGGCAAATTTGTGCCAAAGCTATAGGCAAGTAAAAAAAAAAAAAAAGCTTTTCCATGGAAACATTGTATTAACTAGAACTTTGAGTTGAGGTTTGGTTCTGTTGGTTCTTGTTCTGGCACTGGGCTTGCAGGGATGGTTGCTTACAAGGGTCTGTATGGTACAGTTCTTGACTGAGTTTCTCCTCATGTATTCCTCTTGCCGAGTATTGCTTTGGTATTGATTCATGAGATAAGGAATCTGCAGGTAAAGGATAAAGTTAGATGAATAAGGGCCTGATCTATGGTTTAGCGAAGGAGGACAGTCTGTCAGGATAACGGAGGACATTACCTCTGCCACCCTAATGGTCTAGACCCTACAAAATTTAGAAATGACTGCTGTCCAGTGTTCATCTCTGTACACTGAAAGGCCCGCATGTCTTTGCGGTTCCTTTTAATTTGACAGCTGTCCACCAAATTTCTTTTTTCTTCAGGTTTTTGTTTTTCAGAAACAAACTTCCAAAGTTTGTTTCTGGAAAAACAAAAAACTAATGAACCCCAACACTTTTGCTTTTAGGGTGTGGAGGTCATTATTTTATTTGTTCTCTTAGTGCAGCTCACCCTACAATCCGTCGGGCAATGTAATGTCTTTTCTCTGACTGCCCCACTCCACTGGTCTGTCGACTGAAGCTTCCTGTCCATGAATGCTCCTTCAATATAGACCTTAAAGTTTACCCATCTCTAAATGAGCCGGCTGACGGAGGATGTGGCAGCAGCGCATGCCATCACTGCTGCCATCACATCTGCTACGGCATCTCCTCTCTGCCAAACTCTAAATCACTTGTCTTCGGTAACAAAATCTGTGGTGAATGGTCTATTTACCTGCTGATTCCTCACCAACCACCCGCCCCCCCATTCTGAGGAGTGTTAATGTGTGTTTAATATAGTTCCATTTAGTTTTTTTTCTGCACTCCCTTTCTGTCACTTTCGTCTATCTAGTTTTGGCCATTAAGGGTGTAGAAAAAAACAGTAGGAAATACGGCCAGAGCGTGAGGTGACACCATATTCGGTTCCAGGACATCACATATGTAGTTAAAGCGATGGTGCTACCTGTAGGAAAGTACCTTTTTTTTGGCATGGTTACCCTCACTTTTTGTCTGATGTCAGTGTGTTTTGACTGTGTTCACTGGGATCCTGCTAACCAGTACCTAAGTGACTGTGCTTCTCACCCTCTGGATTTGGCTGTCCCTAACTTTTTATACACCACAATTGGCATACTCGTGCCCCCTAATAAGTCCCTAGTATATGGTACATAGGTATCCAGGGCATTGGGGTGCCAGGGGTTCCACATGGGCTACAGAATGTATTATGCCACCCATGGGAGCCCGTGCAGTGTCTCTACAGACCTGCCATTGCAGCCTGCGTGAAAGCGTGCATGCACTTTTCACTACAGGTCAATGCACCAGGTCACTAAGTCACCCCTATGGCAGGCCCTCCTAGCCCAGAGGGCAGGGTGCAAGTACCTGTGTGTGAAGGCACTCCTGCATGAGTAGAGGTACCCCCCCAAACTCAGCTAAATTTTCCTGGACTTCGTAAGTGCGCATACTGGACATGGGTCACTAGCTTTGACCAGCTACATAATGGTCCCGCCGAACATATGCATGTTTGGTATCAAACATGTCAGAATCATACCCCAATACTGTTGCCAGTATTGGTTGTATGACTCCATGCACTCTGGGGGATCCTTAGAGGACCCCCCAGCTTTGCTCCTACCAGTTTGCAGGGTTTTCCCAGGCAGCCGGCGCCTCTGCCATCCTGCAGATTGGTTTCTGCCCTCCTGCTGCTTGAGCAGCTCAAGCCCAGGAAGGCAGAACAAAGGATTTCCTTTGGGAGAGGGAGGCAACACCCTCTCCCTTTGGAAATAAGTGTTACATGTCTTGGGAAGGCTAGCTTCCCCAAGCCACTGGTATGCTTTGAAGGGCAGATGTGATGCCCTCCTTGCATGAACCAGTCTGCACTGGTTCAGGGACCTCCAGTCCCTGCTCTGGTGCAGTACTGGACAATGGAAAGGGGAGTAACCACTCCCCTGTACATCACCAGCCCACGGGTGGTGCCCAGTGGGCAGAGGCCTCTGGGAGCATCTGAGTGGCCAGGTCAGGCAGGTGACGTCACAGACCCCTCCTAATACTAGGTGACCAACCCCTCTTCCAGGGCTGTTTAGGGTCTTTCTCTTGGATGGGTCCTCAGATTCGACGTGCAAGATTCCAGCAGGACTCCTCTGCAAAGTTTACTTTGACTTCTGGCCACTGGAACCACAAGTGGACTTCACAGGAACCTACAATCTGCGGCTCCTTCCAGCAACTGCAACATTTCTCCGGCTGTCCATCCTCTGAGGGTGGCAAATTTTTAGTCTGCAGCAAGAAGGAATCTCCCTTAGAGTGAAGGAGTCACTCCCCTGCATCCACAGGCACCAACTGCATCAACGACCGGCTGCTTGGGTCCTCTCTCATGCAACACTGCGTGGATCCTGCAACACAGGTGGTCGGGAGTGTGGTCTCCTCTACCAGCCGTCCAGCATTGGAGGTGGTGAGTCTTTGCCTCTCCTTGCAGGACAGTACCCCTATGCACCGCGACTCTTGCAGCTATCAAGGCTTGTTGGCTCTTCCTCTGAGGGATCTTCAGGCTCCGTGTAGCCCCGGCCTCCAGAACTCTTCCCTGCAATGTGTGGCCCGCTGCTCCAGCGATGTGTGACTCCTTTCCAGGTGAGCTGAGTGGGCCTCACTGCGACTCCTGTGCCTGGTGACTGTGCGTTGCCTCTGGTGGCTGCATCCATGAACTCTTGCTCTCCTGACTGCTGGGGGACACCTGGGACTCCCCTCCTTGGTTTGAGTCCCCTCGGACCTTCCTGGTCCCCGGCAGCTCTGCAGCTTCTCTTCTGCTACTATTGCATTTGCCAAGGCTTGTTGGTGATTTTTCCACACCACCGATAAACTGCAACTCTTCTTCCGACGTGGGACATCGATTGCATCACTTCTAGAACTCCTCCTCTGCTGCTGTGCTGCATAGTCAACTCCTGGTCTTCACCGTCGACCTGGTCCTGCATCTTCAGAAGGGTGGTTAGTGGCTCCTGGCCCAACAGGACACTCCAGCTGGAACTGGACTTGATTCCCTTCATTGGCAGGTCCTATTCTGGATCCATCCTTTGTTTCTTGCAGTCTTGCTTGGGTCTTCCACAGTCCTTTCACAAATTTTCTCAGTGGGTTTGGGAAAAAACAGGTGCTTACCTTTTGTCTCCTGGTCGCTGGGGGGCACTCAGGTACTTACATTTTGGAGTTCCTAGTTCCTCCAGCTCCCCTCTACAGATTCCACTTACCTGGGCGGGGGGTGGGGGTGGGTCCATCATTCGTATTCCATTTTTTTTTAGTATATGGTGTGGGCTCCTCTAGAGTCACTATTATTATTGCACTATATTCTATTGCTTTCTATGCTCATCCCTGACAACTAAGGTGTATATAATGTATAATAAGAGTATTGCCCATATACTATTTTAGTATTTGTGTGACTAAAATAAAGTGCCTTTATTTTTGTAACACTGTTTTTTTCATGTGTGAGTGCTGTGTGACTACAAGTGGTATTGAATGAGCTTTGCATGTCTCCTAGGTAAACCTTGGCTGCTCATCCACAGCTACCTCTAGAGAGCCTCGCTTCCTAGACACTGACTACACCTCACTAATAGGGGATACCTGGACCTTGTATAGAGTGATAACACCAAAGGCACTCACACAGACAAGGCCAGTTTCCTACACTACCTATCGACGCATTTGAGCTTTTTATTTATTTTTATTCAGTCTGGCAGTTGAGGAATCTGCATATCCACCAGAAATATTGTTATGAAAGTGCTGGACCTATAGCAACAGTTCAGGTACTCAAGAAAGCTTTAAATAACTGTAGGAAAATGCCACTGTTTGCATGGTTACCCCCTAACCTTTTGCCTTTTGTTGATGCCAGCTTTGATTGAAAGTGTGCTGGGACCCTGCTAATCAGGCCCCAACCAGTGTTCTTTCCCTAAAACTGTACCTTTGTCTCCACAATTGGCACAGCCCTGGCACACAGATAAGTCCCTTGTAAATGGTACCCCTGGTACCAAGGGCCCTGTGGCCAGGGAAAGTCTGTAAGGGCTGCAGCATGTATTATGCCACCCTGGGGACCCCTCACTCAGCACATGCACACTGCCTCACAGCTTGTGTGTGCTGGTGGGGAGAAAACGACTAAGTTGAAATAGCACTCCCCTCAGAGTGCCATGCCCACAACCCACTGCCTGTGGCATAGGTAAGTCACCCCTCTAGAAGGCCTTACAGCACTAAAGCAGTGTGCACTTTACCACAGATGAGGACATAGCGGCATGAGCCCTGTGCCCCTACAGTGTCTAAACCAATTCTTAGACATTGTAAGTGCAGGGTAGCTGTAGGAAGCTGGCTCTGTATATAATATCTCAAAGTAAGAGATAGTGTGCACAGAGTCCAAGGGTTCCCCTTAGAGGTTGATAGTGGCAAAATGAGATAATACTAATGCTCTATTTTGTAGTAGAGTGGTCGAGCAGTAGGCTTATCAGAGGGTAGTGTTAAGCATTTGTTGTACACACACAGGCAATAAATGAGAACACACACTCAGACTTAACTCCAGGCCAATAGTTTTTATATAGAAAAATATATTTTCTGAATTTCTTTTAGAACCACAAAGTTCAAGATTTGAGGTAAGTATACAAAATGCAAAGTACTTCACACAGGTAAGTATAGAACTTTGATTTAAAACAGTAGTACGCACAGTTTAGGTTAAAATGGCAATAAACTATGTTAAAAGTGGACACAGTGCAAAAATCAACCGTTCATGGGGGAGGTAAGTTTGGTTAAGTTTCTCAGGTAAGTAAACCACTTACAGTCAGTCTCCTGGGCACAGGCAGCCCACCGTGGGGGGTTTGAGGCAACCCCAAAGCCACAGCACCAGCAACACAGGGCCGGTCAGGTGCAGAGGTCAAAGGAGGGCCCAAAACGCATAGGCGCCTATGAAGAACAGGGGTGCTCCGGTCCTAGTCTGCTTACAGGTAAGTAAGTACCTGTGTCCTCGGGGAGCTGACCAACGGGTTTTTGTAGAGCACTACGAGGGGGTGGAGGGGGGAGGGACACACACAACCCCACAAAACATACCCTCAGTGGCACAGGTGCGGCCGGGTGCAGTAGGCAAAGTAGGCGTCGGGTTTGCTATTGAAAGCAATACAGGGAGTGCAGAATTATTAGGCAAGTTGTATTTTTGAGGATTAATTTTATTATTGAACAACAACCATGTTCTCAATGAACCCAAAAAACTCATTAATATCAAAGCTGAATATTTTTGGAAGTAGTTTTTAGTTTGTTTTTAGTTTTAGCTATGTTAGGGGGATATCTGTGTGTGCAGGTGACTATTACTGTGCATAATTATTAGGCAACTTAACAAAAAAAAATATATACCCATTTCAATTATTTATTATTACCAGTGAAACCAATATAACATCTCAACATTCACAAATATACATTTCTGACATTCAAAAACAAAACAAAAACAAATCAGTGACCAATATAGCCACCTTTCTTTGCAAGGACACTCAAAAGCCTGCCATCCATGGATTCTGTCAGTGTTTTGATCTGTTCACCATCAACATTGCGTGCAGCAGCAACCACAGCCTCCCAGACACTGTTCAGAGAGGTGTACTGTTTTCCCTCCTTGTAAATCTCACATTTGATGATGGACCACAGGTTCTCAATGGGGTTCAGATCAGGTGAACAAGGAGGCCATGTCATTAGATTTCCTTCTTTTATACCCTTTCTTGCCAGCCACGCTGTGGAGTACTTGGACGCGTGTGATGGAGCATTGTCCTGCATGAAAATCATGTTTTTCTTGAAGGATGCAGACTTCTTCCTGTACCACTGCTTGAAGAAGGTGTCTTCCAGGAACTGGCAGTAGGACTGGGAGTTGAGCTTGACTCCATCCTCAACCCGAAAAGCCCCCACAAGCTCATCTTTGATGATACCAGCCCAAACCAGTACTCCACCTCCACCTTGCTGGCGTCTGAGTCGAACTGGAGCTCCCTGCCCTTTACCAATCCAGCCACAGGCCCATCCATCTGGCCCATCAAGACTCACTCTAATTTCATCAGTCCATAAAACCTTATAAAAATCAGTCTTGAGATATTTCTTGGCCCAGTCTTGACGTTTCAGCTTGTGTGTCTTGTTCAGTGGTGGTCGTCTTTCAGCCTTTCTTACCTTGGCCATGTCTCTGAGTATTGCACACCTTGTGCTTTTGGGCACTCCAGTGATGTTGCAGCTCTGAAATATGGCCAAACTGGTGGCAAGTGGCATCGTGGCAGCTGCACGCTTGACTTTTCTCAGTTCATGGGCAGTTATTTTGCGCCTTGGTTTTTCCACACGCTTCTTGCGACCCTGTTGACTATTTTGAATGAAACGCTTGATTGTTCGATGATCACGCTTCAGAAGCTTTGCAATTTTAAGAGTGCTGCATCCCTCTGCAAGATATCTCACTATTTTTGACTTTTCTGAGCCTGTCAAGTCCTTCTTTTGACCCATTTTGCCAAAGGAAAGGAAGTTGCCTAATAATTATGCACACCTGATATAGGGTGTTGATGTCATTAGACCACACCCCTTCTCATTACAGAGATGCACATCACCTAATATGCTTAATTGGTAGTAGGCTTTCGAGCCTATACAGCTTGGAGTAAGACAACATGCATAAAGAGGATGATGTGGTCAAAATACTCATTTGCCTAATAATTCTGCACTCCCTGTAGAGCGACCCGGGGATCACTTAGGCGATGCAGGCAGGGCACAGGGGGGCTTCTCGGGCCAGCCACTGACTGGGCTAGGATGAGGGCTGCTGTTCTCGGGAGCTTCTTGGTCCTTTAGGTTCAGGACAGTCCTCTGAGTCCTCAGAGGTCGCTGGTCCCTGTCGGATGCATCGCTGTGCAGGTTCTTTGAGTCTGGAGACAGGCCGATAGGGCTGGGTCAAGTCAGTTGTCGCCTCCGTCGTCTCTGCGGGGCTTTCAGGTCAGCAGTCCTTCTTTCTTCAGGTTGCAGGAATCTGATTTCCTGGGTTCAGGGTTGCCCCTAAATACTAAATTTAGGGGTGTGTTTAGGTCTGGGGGGCAGTAGCCAATGGCTACTGTCTTGGAGGGTGGCTACACCCTCTTTGTGCCTGAGGGGAGGGGGGCACATCCCTATTCCTATTAGAGGAATCCTTCAAACTCAAGATGGAAGATTTCTAAAGGCAGGGGTCACCTCAGCTCAGGGCACCTTAGAGGCTGTCGTGACTGGTAGGTGACTCCTCCTTGTTTTTTCATTATATCCTCCGACCTTGCTGCCAAAAGTGGGGGCAGTGGCCGGAGGGGGGTTATCTCCACTAGCTGCGATGCCCTGGGGTGCTGTAACAGAAGGCATGAGCCTTTGAGGCTCAATGCCAGGTGTTACAGTTCCTGCAAGGGGAGGTGAGAAGCACCTCCACCCAGTACAGGCTTTGTTCCTGGTCACAGACTGACAAAGGCACTCACCCCATGTGGCCAGAAACTCGTCTGGTTGTGGTAGGCTGTCAGAAACCGGTCAGCCTAGTACTAGTCTCTAAGATGCCCTTTGGGTGTATTTTAAAATAACTCCCACACTGGCATCAGTGTGCATTTATTGTGCTGAGAAGTTTGATATCAAACTTCCCAGATTTCAGTGTAGCCTTTATGGAACTGTGGAGTTCGTGTTTGAAAAACTCCCAGACAATATACTCTTTATGGCTACCCTGCACTTACAATCTCTAAGGTTTTGCTTAGACACTGTAGGGTCATACTGCTCATGCAACTATGCCCTCACCTGTGGAATAGTGCACCCTGCCTTAGGGCTGTAAGGCCTGCTAGAGGGGTGACATACCTATGTCACAGGCAGTAAGAGGTGGGCATGGCACCCTGAGGGGAGTGCCATGTCGGCTTAATCATTTTCTCCCCACCAGCCCACACAAGCTGTGAGGCAGTGTGCATGTGCTGAGTGAGGGGTCGCCAGGGTGGCATAATACATGCTGTAGCCCGTAGAGACCTTGCCCGGCCACAGGGCCCTGGGTACCAGGGGTACCATTTACAAGGGACTTATCTGTGTGCCAAGGCTGTGCCCATTGTGGGAAAAAAGGTACAGTATAGGGAATGAACACTGGTGCTTCGTGTTTGACAAACTCAAAGACCATATACTCTTTATGGGTACTGTAAGGAAATGCCTTTCTTGGCATGGTTACCCCCTAACATTTTGCCTTTTGTTGATGCCAGTTATGATTGAAAGTGTGCTCCACAATTCCATAATGGCTACACTGGATACTGGGAAGTTTGGTATCAAACTTCTCAGCACAATAAATCCACACTGATGCCAGTGTGGGATTTATTGTGAAATGCCCACAAAGAGGAAATCTTAGATGCCCCTCCAGCTCGGTCAAGTCATGCCACTGCTTAAAAAACCCGGAGCAGACCCGAACAACCTCAACAACTTCAGACCCGTCTCCAATCTACTCTTCCTTACCAAAACTCTTGAGAGATGTATTCTCTTTCAGCTAAACCAACACATAGACAAAAACAACCTCCTGGACCCTCTTCAGTTGGGATTTAGAAATGTATGCAGCACAAACAGTGATACTGAACATAGTAGATGACCTTCACAAATCTCTAGATACAGACCAATGGTGCTTACTCATTCTCCTGGCCCTATCAGCGGCCTTCGACACGGTAGGTCACAAGCTTCTCCTGGATTCCCTCCAAAAAAGGATTGGCATGGAACAGTGGTCCTACACTGGTTCTCATCTTTTCTACAGAACCACTCTCAACAAATAAAAATAAACATGACCTCTGACACAACGGCAGTCACCAGAATCGTTCCTCAATGATCTGTCCTTTCACCTACACTATTCAATAACTACATGGATCCCCTTACCGTCATTCTCAATCGAGCTAACATCCCCTTTCATCTATAAGCAGATGACACCCAGCTCTATATGTAAATCTCCTCAATAGAGGACGTACACTGGCTAAATTCCACCCTTAAAGTACAACTATGGCTATCCTGCAACCACCTCAAGCTCAATCTAGATAAGACAGAAATTCTTCTCATATCAAAGACAGAGCCAGTACCCCCTGATGCAAGAATGGATAAAATCCATAGATGCTCTTAAATGCAATCTTACCCCAGCAGATTCTATCAAGTCCATAGGAATCACACTGGACACCACTTTGACTTTGAAGGACCATATAAAGCATAATCCGAAGACTGCTTTCTACAACTTGAAATTGCTGAACAAAATCAAACAATTCATTCTGCCAGATGACCTAAAAAATGCCATGCAAGCGCTGGTGCTATCCAGATTAGACTATGGGAACGGCATCCTAGCACACACCGGTCATCTGTTCAAACCAGCAATTCATGAGAAATTGACTCTAATTTGCCCTCTGCGTCTCCCAGATACATAAATAACCCGAAGTCAGGGTAAGAGAAATTAATGATTGTGTGAGAATACGCATGTATGTGCACATCTAATGTGCTGTAGTGTGAGAACCACCACCATGCACTATACCACTTGGATCACCAGTATTTAGGTGTGGCTTTGCAATGTCCACAAACCATTGATTCTCAAGTAGTACATTTTGAAAACTGTTTTTGTGCTTCAGCGGGTTCCAAGCAAATCAAGCAGGTCATATAAATGTACTTTGCATTCCTTAGTGTAATGCCTGCAATGAATGTACTATAGAGAGGTGTATTAGATCAATTGATGCCCAGACGAAGGCCAATGACCCGCATGGGTTATAAAAGAAGGCAGAAACATGTTGACTAGGTATTGGTGGATGGATGAGTCATTACACTTCAACCTACATCCACGAGACATGGGTTTAATCATATCTAGGGCATCCCACCAACAACGTTGAATTACCCACAAAGTATACTCTAAGGTATTTTTAGTATAAAAAGACCTGAATTGCTGCAGTTGTCAAGGTTACTTCATATGAACTCCTGTATAGCAATTACATCCGAGGTGTTATTCACCAACCTTAGTATGATGAAGCATGTTGCAACAAGTGGGTGAGTATCTTGGGGGATACCTGCAGACCACATTGGAGAGCAAAAACTGTTGCGTCCTTTTCTCAACCAAAGTACGTTTTGTGAGGTAAATATATGGCCAGGGAGGTTGTGCTTAGGTCCTTTTATCCTCCCACTCTCTATTGACGTGTATATATTTGTTCGATGGCATGTGTAGCTGCAGATACACATGATATGCATATATCTTCTGACATCTAGTGTTGGGCTTGGAGTGTTACAAGTTTTTCTTCGAAGAAGTCTTTTCGGAGTCACAGGATTGAGTGACTCCACCTCTTGGTTACAGTGCGCATGGGCATCGACTCCGTTGTTAGATTGTTTTCTTTCTGTTGTCTGGTTTGGACGTGTTTCCTCTCGCTCCAAAATTTAGAATCGGAAAACCTATTTAATCGTCTGTATTGTTTCGATCGCGGTTTCCAAGTAGCATCGAACCAATAGTACTGTTGAATCCTAGATTTTTCGACCTTCTGAGCGCGTGCGCCCGACTCTGCCTACCTCGTAGAAGCCTGATGGATCGGACTACATTTCGATTTGTGCCAAGGGAAATTCCCATATACAGACCAACATCTGATTTGTAATTTTTGCTTTTCTCCGGGCCACCGAGAAGAGGATTGCCAAGCCTGTCAATCTTTTCGATCCAAGAAGACCTTGAGAGATGGCAGAGCCCCAAGATTAAAAATGGCCTTGAAAAGTACAGAACATCTCAACGTCATGGAAGAACAGGCGCGGACAGCAGTCTCCATCCGAGAAACAGACTCTGAGCAGGAATCGGAAGAAGATAGACCCATCACGGCTGGCCAGCATGTGAGTATGTCTGCCCCTACGCCCATACATAAAAAACTACCGAAGGCCTGTGGTGCACCACTGCCGGAAGGCCATGGTTCGGCCCGAAAAAAGTCTGCTGGTGACGACCTTCAAATTTGGCGCCGAAAAAGGCCACTGCTCTGTCCACCTCTGAGTCGAGCAAATTGGTTAAAAGTTCCACCTCAGACTCCGGTAAGAGTCCTCACTCCTCTGAGTCGAAGGTTCGATGTCCTGCTTCGGAGCCAAAACAGCCGACTTCATTTTCGGGACTGAAAACAATTCAGACTTCGGAACCGAAAAAATCCTCATACACAGAGGAACAAGGACTTTCCAGTAAACTTAAACAAATCTTGAAGCCGATACAAGAATCTTACCAGCCGTCTCATGAGGACATTGAGATTCAGCCAATATTGAAGGTGATGGATGAAAGACAATCTAGAATCCATATACATAGAGACTGGCAGAATTCTGACTGCACCTCCTTTAAAGATTAGAAGAAAGCTGGCCTTTCAAGAGGAATTAGACTCTGCTCAGCCACCAGCAAAGGTTCAAAAACAAAAGGAGAAACCAGCACCTCTCTGTACCTCTCCTCCTCATTCTCCACAGCTTTCTTTTTCACCTCCATGCAATAATCCACCACCATTGCCTTCTCCAACATACTCACAATACTCGCATGGGATACTCCTTGTCCTTGGGATCTGTATGACCCTGATCCTATTCCAGACAATGATCGTGACCTACACCCCTCCAATCCTTCTCCACCAGAGGACACTACTGCCTACAATGAGGTAGTTTCTAGGGCAGCTGCTTACCATGGGGTGCGTATGCACACTGAGCCCCTAGAGGAGGACCTTTTGTTCAACACTGTCTTCCACCCACTCTAGATACCAGTGTCTCCCAATGTTGCCTGGAATGGTCAAACATGCCGACCACATTTTTAGTGAGCCCGTCAAAGCTAGAGTAATTACTTCTAGAATTGACAAAAAATACAAACCTGCTCCTACAGACCCAGACTACATCACACATCAAGTTCCTCCAGACTCAGTAGTTTCTCCAGCAATGGCAAACATTTCAAGGATTCGCAAGAGATTTAGCTTAACGATAACACTAGAGCCAAACGCGTCAGCTACAGTCTTTTCAAGGCAGGGGTTGGGGATTCAGTCGACAATCATCAGGAGATGCTCCTCCACCTGATAAGGAGAGTAGAAAGTTTGATGCTGCTGGCAAGAGAGTAGCCACGCAAGCGGCTAACCATAGATGAATTGCAAATTCACATGCACTCTGGGATGAGGTGCAAAAATGCATACAGCACCTCCCAAAAGAGCATCAAGAGAGAGCACAACAGGTTGTAGAGGAGGGCGAGGCCATAAGTAATAACCAGATAAGGTCTGCCCTCGATGCTGCTGATACAGCCGCAAGGAATGTATATACTGCCATTACAATAAGAAGCCATGCATGGTTACGCTCTTCTGGTTTTAAACCAGAAATTCAACAGGCAGTACTTAACATTCCTTTTGATAAAAAAAACACTTACTTGGGCCTGAGGTGGATACCAACATAGAGAAATTGAGAAAAGACTCAGGTACTGCAAAGGCAATGGGAGCATTATATACCACACCATATAGAGGCTCCTTTCGCAGATCACAGTTTAGAGGAGGTGGTAAGCCACAATCCTGTGAAGCTTCTACCTCCCAGTCAAAGCAGGGACAACAGACACAATATCAAAGAGGGGGCTTTAGAGGGTCCTATAGCTGACAATACTTCAGAAACAGAGGCAAGTTCTAAGCCTCAAAGCAAGCCACTACACCATCCAACAGTGACTTCTTTCCCACCCCTCCACCACACACATCTCCTGTGGGGGGAAGACTACAGCAAATCCACTCTTGTTGGCAAAATATCACCACAATTGGGTGTTATCAATTATCCGCAATGGATACTGCCTAGAGTTAATCTCCACCCCTCCAAACATTCCACCACATTACCACAAATTGTCCCCAGAACACAATGTTGTGTTACAACAGGAGGTACAATACTTACTACTAAAACAAGCTATAGAATGGGTCCCACATTCTTAAAAAGGAACAGGAGTATACTCACTATACTTCCTCATTCCAAGATGGCACTAAGGCCTATCCTGGACCTCAGGCCTCTCAATCTATACATCCCGTCAGAACATTTTCACATGGTAACTCTGCAGGATGTCATTCCACTACTACAAAAACAAGATTAAATGACTGCTTTAGACCTCAAAGATGTGTATTTCCATATGCCAATCCATCCAGCTCACAGAAAATACCTCAGATTCGTCATACGAACCACATCTCCCTTTTAATGAATCTCTGACACATTGATGGGCACCTGGACCAAACCTTGATCTCCACTACTGTTGAATAGGCAAGTGAATAGACACCACAGACCTGTAGACCCTACCTTCTTTACTCAGCAATGTACATCTGAAAGTTTGGCTGTCCAGGCATCTATAAGCAGGGTGAACCCAAACTGGTTTATTACAGTTCCCCTCATAGGGAATCCAAACATACGGAGGCATTTGGAAAATGAATGTTTTCTTCTGCCACTCTCGCCTTTTGTTCTGCCAGTGCAAGCGGCCTCTTTAGGAAGAAACTTGCATGCATTGTTCAATATGGTCAGCTGGGTTATGTTTACAGTCCCTGACCAGTTTCGCATCAATTTAGCTCATATCATATAGGATGGTCAACATGCAGTGAAGTATGTTATTTAAACTGGGCTGGACACTATTGACCCCTCGGACAGAGCAGTCCGTACCAGTGAGGTAATTCATCACCATACATTGATGAGATCCACTGATTTTTCGGGGACGTCTAAGTGTCATTAGTGGATATTCCATTTGATGCTCACTTTTCTTTGGAAATAAGACGTTCTCAGCACTGGATGAATTCAAAGAAAGCAGGGCCACAGCGCATTCTCTAAACCTTTCTGCCCCCTTGCAGCAGTTTCTCCAGCAATGGCAAACATTTCAAGGATTCGCAAGAGATTTAGCTTAACGATAACACTAGAGCCAAACGCGTCAGCTACAGTCTTTTCAAGGCAGGGGTTGGGGATTCAGTCGACAATGTCCAGGCCATCAGGGTAAGTGTTTCCTAGTCCCTGACCCCTTCCGCTTCAACTTTCAAGCCACTTGGCCACCCTGTTCGAGGCAGGATAAGTAGTTACTTCAAAGGGTGTCAGAGCATTACCTTTGACAAATGGGTTCTCCAAGTAGTGCAATCGGGTTATGCCCTGCCATTCCTGTCAGGCCTGCTGCATATTCCACCAACACAACTTTCGGAAGGCCCTTTGTCAATACAGTGACAAGAAGTCCAGGCTTTTGTGACAAGAAGAATCCGAGAGGTCGTGGCATTGTAAGTAAAGGACTGGATGTTGCTCCTATTATTTTTTGGTGATGGAAGCCTTAGTCATATTTTTGATCTTTGCCTTCACAAGCTACTCTTTGGCCTCACCAGTGGGCCTCAGTTGTTCATTAAAGTGATGGCAGTGGTTGCAGCACATCTACAGAGATTGGGTATACCAGTTGTCCCCTACCCTGATGTCTGGCTGCTGCAGGCTGGATTGCCATGTTATAGACCACTTCTAGAGAACAGCGAACCTCCTAGCATCATTGGGTTTCTCGAACAGTGTGCCAAAGTTATACCTGACTCCTTTGCAGAGTTGCCCGTTCATCAGAGCCATTCTGGATATTGTGCAGTTTCGAACCTTCTTTCTTGTTCAACAAGTCCAGGACATTTAGGCTATAATCCCAATGGTTCAGCCTCAGTCCTTGATGTCTGTGAGAGTGTTTTTGAGACTTCTTGGCCTCCTGCATCCTGTTTGACTGTGTTGATGGCACATGCAGGCTTGCAGTGGGATCTCCAGTCTTAGTAATGTCCGCACCAACTAAACCTGTCAAATTCAATTGAGGTATCAGAGGGAGACTGGAAAAGATCTACAGTGGTGACTGTTCGACCAGTGGCAGACTCCCATCCATTAGCCCACCTAGAGTGGACTGTGGTGATACTCATTGCTGCTGGGTTGGGTAGGTCATCCATGAGAGGTGGTTATGTGAGAGAGGTGGAAATTAGATGGCTGTGGTCTCCAGTGGAGACATGGCTCCACATAAATCTTTTGAGTTGGAAGCCATCTACTTGGCATTGTAGGTTTGGGGTCCTAGGTCCTGTTTCAAGAAGCTGTGCGCCTCTGGAGTTGGCCGAATTGTTTGAGAATCTCCTTGGTTGTGTTCTCCTTGGTTGTGTACCACCTTGCGGGATCTTTAAACACCAGGGTGGATGAACGCAGCCGGCAACACTTAATGAATCCTGAATGACAGTTACACACCAAGGTGGCAAGAGGCATCTTTTAGCAATGAGGAGAACTCTGGCTCTTGATCTTTAGGTGGTAGGACGGTAGTGGGCCAGAAATGACGCTAGGCTGGTTAAAGGCAATAAGTATGCCTAACCAGCCTTAGTAAAGACAGGAGTCAAGCCCGCCACCCCAATGGCCAACACAGGGGACCAGTGTCCCCTGGGCAAAGCCATAAGACCCAGGGCTAGGCAGGGGGCCCAATGTAAGGGGCCCCCAATGGCACATTGATAAAACAAAAATACTTACCCAGGATGGGTCCATTCCATGAAGTTTGGCCATGGAAATGGGTCCACAGGTACCCTAATGTCTGGTCTGACCCAGGTGTTAAATCATGGCACTAAGCAGGCTTAGCGTCATTTTTTGGGTCCGCCTACTCCGTGCGCGTCATTTCTTTCCTGGAGTATAAATAAGGCAGTAGGGGGTAGCGTGATGTTGTGGATGGGAACGCCTACCTTGCATCTAATTAGCGCAAGGTAGTTTGCCGCATCTACAACATAACGCTAACTCCTGTATTTTGACTCTAGACTGGTCTAGCGTCAAAATATGATGGACTTAAGTATGCGCTGTTTTAGTGTAAAAAAAAAAAAAAAAAAAAGACACTAAAACGGCGCAAACAGACCATAAATATGGCCTTCTAGCCTTTGGACTCCAAAAGAGCCTTGGGCTTCTACATCCATGTACCGTGGGGCATCAAGTGGACGATCACTATTATCTGAGGCAAAGAAGGGTAAGGCAGGGCAGAAAAGGACCATACCGAGAAAGGTCTGTATTAAGATGAGCTAATCATTTGCCATTGAGAACTCTTCAGAGGGCTTAAAGTCTTATTCAACTGTAGCCAAGGATGCTACCACTGTGTTGGTACACGGAGTACCTGTTCTGGGCCTCTGTCAGGCCGCAACGTGGGTATCAGTGCATACATTCTCAGAGTGCCACTGCCTTGATAACCAGGTCCAGTGGGAGGGGCATTTTGCTCTTTAAGTCCTATAGGACTTTTCATCTGAGCCATTCCACAGACCCACCACCTTGGTAAATACTGCTCTAGTTTCGATTCACAAGGTGAGGAATCTCTGGTTAGAAGTATCCAACAGAAGAACAAGTTACTTCCCTTCATGAGGCACTTTCTGGTGGAAACATTTTTCTCACCACCCTCCCATCTGCCTGCTATGTGGAATGGTCTATTTTCCATCTGTAAAGGTCCCAGTCTAGGAATCCGCCCACTATTACTTCTGATCTGTTAAGCTGGTCGTCCGATGGCTCAGAGGGCAATTCTGTGAAGAAACAGAGGTGGCGATTTTATGTTGCTGCAGCAGAACCTCCAGGAGCGGGGTGAAGCCGACATGTACCAGAGTGCACAGCGCCACCTACGGACACATGTAAGAAGTGATGTAAAAAATCTGCAGATTCAGTCTGGTGCCTGGGGTATTCACTAGGTGAAGGATCTGCTGTTAGAGTAACCACCAGAAAGATTATTACCGAAAGTAAGTAACTTGTTCTTTTGGAAAGCACTAGTAATGGTAACTCATTCATAGCCTGTTTCTGAGGATAGTTATATAATCGACTGTAGGGCATTTTGTAATCCCTTCTTATTTTTCAGGGCAGTGCTTGAAGGAAGGTAAGTACCGGCCCCAAGCATCAGTGTCATGCAGTGAGTTACTGACCACCCACTGATTCAGGCAGCCAGTTGTACAAAACATACGGTATTAGGGTTCTAAATGTATGTTTAACCTCTGAAACCTGGCTGTGAGAGTGTGATAAATATGTTTATGGAGTTATCCTGGGGATGTGTGTTTTACTGACTCTTCATTTCTCCCCACAGTGCCTGGAGAAGTTCCCTGTAATCCAGCACTTCAAGTTTGGCAGCTTGCTTCCTATTGAGCCCATGAAGCCTTAGGTGCCAGAGGACCAGAGAAGAGCTTGCATCTCTCGACGGCCTTTCTGAAAGAGCACAGTCCCTCTAGTAGCAGCCCTCCATTTTGTGTTTATCTGTTCACCTTAATCCTAAATGACGTTGAAATCTTGTGTGGGAGTTAAGGAAGGCATTGACGCGGAGTGTATGCAGAAAGCAAGGGAGCGATTGTTCATATGTTGGCCTCAACACCAGTTATTTGCAATCCTCCTCATCCCCCTGTTCGATTTTTTTCCCTCCAATATTTCTGCAAGCTGATCTACTACAAAGCAGTTATGTTTTCCTTCTCTGTTTTTGGAAATTGGTGGTAATTTGGTACATTGAGCCCCAAAAATTACCTACGGGTTTAAAGTAAAAAAAGAAAATGTTGAAAGCTCTCCCCGTTCACTAAAATCTGCCCCAAAGGTAAATGATGGGGTCGATCTTGGTCTCCGCCGGATAATGGAAAGCCAAGTTTGATGTCTGTGACAAGACCCTATCAGCAAATAAAGCTAGACACACAACACATCCCGTATATTATTGTAGACAGAAGAGGATATGTGGTTCATAGCAAATCCTTCAAACCGTTCAGTAATGCACTGGCTCACCCCATACCGTCGTTAGCCTTTGGGGTGGAGAGTAGCCCTTCAAAACTTTCTGAAGTTTGGAACCGGACTTTTTATGAGGTTCGTGTAAACGTTAACTTTGGTGTGAGGTGGCCTTTTCTCCTGGAGTTGAGAATAAATCAAATCCTCAGCACAAATCCCTGAGTCTACTATAGAGCCTGACTGCAGGCCAGCTGCAAGAACACTTTGTTTTAGTTGACTACTTCACTAGCATTGAGGAATACAACAGGTTCTAACTCCTAGACAACCTGCTCGGTTAAGCTTTCTTCTATCGCAGCCATCTCTAGCTTTCTGCCAACTTCCATTAGATACTCAAAGATGGAGAGTGGCTGAATTGTTATACAGCGGCCCAAGCTTTTTATAGACCTCTTCAAAACAACTACCTATGATTTTCTTAGGAAGACCCTCTGGTGACTTCAATAACATTGTCCATGTGAAAGATGGTTTTCTGATTGTGTTTAATATCAGTAATGTATTGCATAAAGTGCACCTGTCCGTTTTGAAACATGCCTCTGCCAATATTAGACTTGGCTTTGTACATTACAAATGGCATTAAAATATGTGAAATTGATCTTTACCAAACGCCATTATTTGGCATCTGTATTGCATAGAAAACCTACGCCACATCCTCTGCATGTGCTGATGCCTGACTGCTTAAGAGGTCCCTTTGAACTGATGTGAAGGAGGGAACAGGAACATATATCCTTCTCCTATTTATGAATGAGATTAATTAAAGGTTGCAAATGAATGGAAAAGTTGTTCCCTTTATCCTGATTAGTACCATGATGGAACCCTCAACTCACCTGAGCTAAACAGAGATTGCTTGGGGCCATTGACTTGGACCATAGGGCGCGTCAATCGATCGAGCCTCAGTTGGGTATGAGGTATGCATGAATTGATCTAAAAACCTGTTGAGGTCTTAAAGTATATTCAAAGTGACCTAATTTTTTAACTGAATTGTGAATACATTGGCTTTAGTCACTTGATTCCTGTGAGATGTGATTGAGTTTGAGTCCTTGCGGGTAAGGGGCAGCACGGGTGTGAGACCAGCCCCTGGAGACTGTTGTGAGTATGCACACATAACGCCTCAATCCAGGTGCTGATACCTGAACTACCATATACATCAATAGGTCAGCCTTGGGCCTGGCAAGCGCAAGACAGGACATATCTTTCTGAAGTCACGTATCGTATGCATGAAAAGGCCACGTTTGTAAAATTAGGCAGGCTGTGAGTATAAAGGTGTCTTGGCTGCTGGAGAGCAGGCCTGACGTGTGCATGTACAAGCCATCAATTCTAATCCAAATAGCAGAGGTCGAAAGTGTGTGTGGAAAGGCTCTGCTTAAAATAGTAATATTTCCTCTCAAAATAGTCATCCACAGAGCAGTAATACTTTTTATTTCTTCTGCTTTGTGTTACTATTTTAATTAAAATGTGTTTCTCTACCTGCTGTTTCCTTGTTATTAATCTGATTGCGCTATTACTTTGATCTTCCCCAGGATGTGAGCAAGTAACATAGGGCCATCAGCTCTGCCATTTGTAACAACTTAATCTTCAATTATTTCTTGTTAAAAACGTTGTGGTTTTTATCTTCTTCACATTTTCTAAAAGGATCAGAAATGTACTAGTAGTTTCTCTTCACACACAGTCATCATTCATGAATAGCACGCATGGGAGACGTTGGGGGGGGGGGGGGGCGGCAAGAGTAGAGTGGGTAGGTTACCCTCCATAGTTTGCAAATAGACATTCGCAGCTCCATATCAGGTGCATTTCAGCCCAGCGTTAGTACCAGGACAGCACAAGATCTTGGCGAGGTCCAATCATATACTAACATCATTACAATAAATCATTAGTACCCTTCCAGGGTCCACAGACTTGTTGTCACTTTGCTGGGCACCCCACCCATCATATACTGACCAGTCCAAATCTTTCTCCCAAAATCTCCAGCGTTGGCAGAAGTCCAATCTGGCTATCACCTGTCAGGGTTACAAAACAATTCTGGTTATTGTAACAGTTATCATCACCCTATCCTCACAAGATACATAACTGCTTTTGCATTAAATCCAGGCCCCCTTGTTCCTTCTTTCCAGTACGGACTGAGTTAAGGATATTGCCAGATAGTGTGTATAAATATTCCATCCTGAGACCACTTTCTGGGTCAGTCTGTCCAAACTGCCCCAACAGCAACCACGTATAGTAGCATCTTTGGTGGGTTTTCAGTTGGATTGACCTAAAAGAACAAGTTACTTACCTTCGGTAACACTTTTCCTGGTGGATACAGTATCTACCTGTGGATTCCTCACCTTTTGAATATCCCAGAAGGAATGGTTTCTTACCTGTAACTCCAGTTCTCTCGTAGGGTTATTTCCATGATAGTCATAAGCACTGAATACTTCCGCACGCCTGCGGGGAGCCCGGAGCACTGTTCTGTAGTGTATTCTTAAGTGTAGATGTTTGCCTTTCTTGAAAAAAGGCCTGTTAAGTCACTTAAGAATATCAATGTGCAGCCTAGGTAAAAGGCTACAAAGGCCAAATTGTTCATTCTTTTGGTTGGTAAGAAAGGAAGCTGTAGTACAGATATACCTTTAAAACATATTTATTCTAGAAATGTAGTAAAAAACATGTTCTCCAACTTTATTTACAACTTCAAATGAGGATGAAACAATGCAGGGCAGTGTAGCCCATAGGCTGCCATTATACAGTATGAAAATAGAGCTGTGCCTTTAAGAAAAAGTATTTCTGTATCCCATCATGCACAGCAAAAGGCAGTTGCCTCAGTTCTTTTTGTCGGCTTGTAATATGACATGAAGAAACCTGAATATCCCTTTAATTAACAATATTGTTATTATTATTGTGGATATCCTTATGTCAACTCCACCGGAGAGGAGGGAGGGTTGCTTATGACTATCATGGAAATACCCCTACGAGAGAACTGGAGTTACAGGTAAGAAACCATTCCTACTCTCGTAGGGGATTTCCATGTATAGTCATAAGCACTGAATAGATTAGCAAGACCATCCCAATAACTGCGGTGCAGTAGACAGAACAATAAAGAAACAATAAATTACGCAAAGAGATTCTTAAGAGAGGCCTGTCCAACCTGAGCATCTGTCCTAGCATCTGAATCAAGGCAGTAATGCTTAGTAAAGGTGTGGACAGATCTCCAGGTAGCTGCTTTGCATATTTCTGCCAAAGGAATGTTTCTCATCAAAGCAACAGTTGCTGCCTTCCCCCTAGTAGAATGGGCTTTTGGCCTGCCATCGAGGGATTTATTTGCTAACTGATAACAGAATACGATACAAGAAACAATCCACCTGGATAAGGATTGTTTGGAGGTGGCTAGACGGGTTCTAACTGGGCCATAGTTAATAAACAGCTGCTGTGATTTGCGCAAAGATTTTGTTCTATCCAAGTAAAATTTTAAAACCTTTTAACATCGAGAGAATGTAGGGTTCTCTCAGCAGGAGTAGACGGATTTTGGAAGAAAGTTGGTAATGAGATGGTCTGGTTTACGTGAAAGTCTGAAATGACTTTAGGTAGAAATTTTGGATGTGTTCTTATTACTACTTTTGAGGAATGAAAATCCGTATAAGGTTCTTGAGCGCAAAGGGCCTGGATCTCACTGACCCTGCGAGCTGAAGTGATTGCAACCAGAAAAGCAGTTTTCCATGTAAGATGCTGGAGTGATGCTTTGTGTATTGGTTCAAAAGGATGCAGCATTAGATGCGAGAGGACACTATTCAGCTCCCATGGAGGAGATGGCCGTCTAATGGGAGGAAAGACCTTTTTCAAACATTCTAGGAAATCTTTTATGATTGGAATTTTAAAGAAAGAGGATTGGGAAGGGCTCTTTCTATATGCCGTTAGAGCTGCCAGGTGTACTTTTATTGATGACAACTGTAAGGCAGACTTCGCCAAGGTTTAACAAATATGGAAGAATAGCTTCTTCTCCGCATGTTATTGGGTCGACGTTCTTGTCCAAACACCACATGCAGAACCTTTTCCATTTGAAAGCATAAGCTGTTCTTGTGGAAGGGCGCTTTGCCTCCCTTAGAATCTCCATGCAGTCCTGAGGTAGATTCAGGTGACCATATTGTACTAACTCAGGAGCCATGCTGCCAAATTCAACGATGAGAGGTTGGGATGTGTCATCTGGCCTCGAAACTTCGTGAGAAGGTCGGGGTGGCAAGATAATTTGATGTGTGGTCTGAGTGACCGGTGAAGGAGGTCCGGAAACCACCACTGACGTGGCTATTCTGGGGCAATGAGAATCATCTTGGTGTGAGAGTTGGACAGCTTGAGGAGGACTGTCGGTATCAGGGTAAGCGGTGGAAAGGCGTAAAGAAATGCTCCTGACCAGTTTATCCACAGGGCATTCCCCAATGTTCCTGGATGGTAGTACCTGGAGGCGAAGTTTTGGCATTTTGTTTCTGGGGTTGCGAATAGGTCTATAGAAGGGGTACCCCACGTGGAAAAAATGGAGCGGACGACATCGTCGTGCAAAACCCACTCGTGGTTTTCATCCATTGCTCGGCTGAGGGCATCCGCTTGGACATTCTGTATGCCCGGATGGTGAGTTGCCACTAGTGATAGGTTCCTGGCTAGAAGCCAGTGCCAAATTGTTTGGGCCTCTGTCGACCGAGTCCTGGATCTGGTACCCCCTTGTTTGTTTAAGTAATACATGGTGGCCATGTTGTCTGTCTGGAGAAGCAGAGTTTTCGCCTTCAGTGCGGGGAGGAAGGCTTTGAGTGCAAGATGGACTGCGCGAAGTTCTAAAAGATTGATGTGATACAGTCGTGCTCTCTGCGACCACGTGCCTTGTATTTGGAGGTGATCCATATGCGCTCCCCATCCGAGCAGCGATGCATCCGTGACTAGGGTTTGAGTTGGAGGCTGTTGGTGGAATGGCATCCCCTTCAGAAGATTGTTCGGAGAACACCACCACTTGAGAGATTGAATGGCATGGGGAGAAAGGAGGATGCTGTTCTCCCAATCGTCCACTAGTTGATACCATTGATTCTCTAGACATTCCTGTAAGGGTCTCATATGGAGGCGAGCATCGGGAATGAGGTAGATGCAAGTCGCCATCGAGCCCAGGAGAGAGGATATCGCTCTTGCAGTGGTCTGAGGTATTTTCTCGAGCTGCTGGCACTTTTGGAGGATTGATAACAGTCGTTCCTCCGAAGGAAACACCTTTCTTTGAGTGGTGTCTATGATGGCGCCTAAGTAATGCAAACTCTGAACAGGTGTTGCTGTGGACTTGGAGAGGTTGACCTGAAGGCCCAGTCTCTGGAGTAGCTGGTGAGTCCAATTGAAATGCTGTTGAGCCTCTAGGTATGTGGATGCTTTTATGAGCCAATCGTCTAGATAGGGGTAGACGAATATCCGATGTTTCCTTAAATGGGTTGCCACCACCGCCATGCATTTGGAAAACGTCCTCGGTGCTGATTTGAGGCCGAAAGGTAGCACCGTAAATTGGTAATGACTTTTTCGGATGAGGAATCTCAAAAACTTACGATGCTTTTTGATCACAGGAATGTGAAAGTAACCGTCGCGGTAGATCTATTGAACAGAGCCAATCGCCTTGACGAAGTTGGGGATAGATTTGGTGTAAGGATAGCATCCTGAATTTCTCTCTGCGAACCCATTTGTTGGCTACCCTTAGATCTACAATGGGACGGAACTCGTGTTTGTCTTTCTTTGGTACCAGAAAGTACCTCGAATAGATTCCCTTTGCCTGCTGGTTGATAGGGACAGGTTCTATCGCCTTCTTTTGTAATAGGGTTGTTACTTCCACTTTGAGAGCGTCGAGATGGTGATTCACCGGTTTGGGTGGAATAAAAGGCGGGGGGCTTATGAACCTGAGACAGTAGCAATTCCACACAATATTCAACACCCAGGCGTCTGACGTTATGCGTTGCCACTCTTCCAGATGATGTGAGATACTTCCCCCTACCGGAGTGGGTAACGGAGGAGGGGGAAGCTAGGATTCAGGGCTTAGACGCTGATGAGCTGTTTGGGCAGTTTGTGGCGTAGAGCAACCCCTTGTTTGCTTTCGTTGGGTCGAAAAGGTTCTCTGATGTTGTTGTTGTTGCTGGGATCTTGAAGGCATCCACTGTGGTGTTTGGAATCTTTGAGTAGAGTCTACGGTGGTAGGGACGGAATGTTTTCCGTTGCTCTCTTGGTCTCTCGATGCCCACCGCTTTTAGAGTGTCCAGTTCCGTTTTCATCCTCGACATTTCGTCGTCAGCATGAGAACCAAACAAAGTGGAACCTGAAAAGGGCAAATTTTGTATCCTCTGTTGCGCCTCTGGCTTAAGTGAAGTAAGGCATAGCCAGGCATGTCTTCTCAAAGAAATTCCATGAGAATAATTATGTGCGGATAACACAGAGGAGTCTGCAACCGCGCTTATCACTTGATTGGAGACCATGGCACCTTCACTTACAATCTCCAAAAAATCCTCCTTTTTCTCCTTAGGGAGGTGTTCCGCAAATTGCAGCACAGGGTCCCAAAGGGCACGATCATACCTGCCTAACAGGGCAGTAGCACTAGCCGCTTTCATAGTGATGGCTGAGGTGGAGCAAACTTTGTGGCCTGCGGCATCAATTTTTCTACTCTCCTTGTCCTGTGGCGAAGACGTAGAATGTAATTTCTTAGCAGCCACGATTACCACCGAATCGGGCACTGGATCCGCTCTCAGAAACAAAGGGTCCTGCTCCGGAGGACGTTATTTCTTTATAACTCTGGAAGGAGCAGTTTTAGCTGTGGACGGTGTTAAAAATATGTCCATTGCCGGTTCAAGTAGTCCTGGGACCAGCGGTAGTAATGGTCTAGAAGAAGAACGCTGGTGTAGTGTCTCAAAAATGACAGAGGTTGTTGGAGCGGGTACTGCCAGATGTATGTTCAACTTGGTAGCACCGCGAATTAGGACCTCTTGAAAGGTGTTTACATCGTCTTTGGGAGAAACTCTTGGAGATGGGGAGTCAGATAACGTCGGAGAGTAATCCCTTGTGGATGAGGAGGAATGTCTATGGTGGGAACGAGGAGACCTGCAAACTGAGTCATGCCGATGATGATGTCGAGATGAAGAAGAGCGTCTTGAAGAATGTCGAGAATGCCTTGTGGATTCTGCAGGAGTCACTGGGGCGGACTCTGAAAGAGGTACCGGCGGAGGAGCTTTAGGTGCCAGAGGTGTCTGTGGTAGAGGCGATGGCTAAGGAGAAGATGGTAAGAGAATGAGAGAGGCCGAGGATTCTGAGGTGCTATAGACCCTCCTTGGTCTCTTCGATTGCCTTCTCGACGTCGACAGGCTTCTCGATGTCGAAGTACGACGCCGACGAGTACCTCTCGGCGTTGACTCCTCTCGCCGTTGAGAGCTCCTCGACGGCGATGGGATGACGGCGAGCGCCTCCGACGACGAGTACTGTCCACCGACCCTTCGCATCGCCGGTGACCTGGACCAGGAACTTCTCGACGGCGAGTGTCTACGCCGTCTCGACGGCGATAAGGCTGTCGACATCGAGCAATGTTTCTTCCTCGACGGCAAGCTGGTTCTCGACAGTGAGCATGTCGGCACCGTTCCTGGTCTCGACGTCGATACCTTTATTTATAAAGTACCTTTATTTTGTAACACTGTGTGGTTCTTTCAAGTGTGTGAGTGCTGTGTTACTAGTGGTATTGCATAAGCTTTGCATGTCTCCTAGATAAGTCTTGGATGCTCATCCACAGCTACATATAGAGAGCCCTGGCTTCCTAGACACTGCCTACACTTCACTAATAGGGGATACCTGGACTTGGTATAAGGTGATAACACCATAGGTGCTCACCACACACCAGGCCAGCTTCCTACATCTGTGATGACATCCTCGAAACACAAAGCAGTAAAAAATCTTCGACAAATAAAAGGCCAGTCAAAAAGCAACTGTAGCTCTTTGGAGCTGTGTGTCGGCTGGCACAGAAAGAAAAGAACTGACGTCAGCGCACCGGAGTGGCGCCTATTTACGACCATCAATGTCATATCCAGTGATCACGACGCCCACGACGGACGCAGAGTCAACCAACGCCACCTGACGGCACACAGAGGTACTGCTCGAAAAAAAATCTCCAAATCCTGGAATCTGCAACTAGAAGTCTCTACCAGATGAAAAGTTTCCATTGAATGCTGGTGTTCTCTCGTAGGGGATTTCCATGTATAGTCATAAGCACTGAATAGTTCTGCACGCCTGCGGGGACCCCGGAGCACTGTTCTGTAGTGTATTCTTAAGTGTAGATGTTTGCCTTTCTTGAAAAAAGGCCTGTTAAGTCACTGAAGAATATCAATGTGCAGCCTAGGTGAAAGGCTACAAAGGCAAAATTGTTCATTCTTTTGGTTGGTAAGAAAGGAAGCTGTAGTACAGATATACCTTTAAAACGTATTTATTCTAGAAATGTAGTAAAAAACATGTTCTCCAACTTTATTTACAACTTCAAATGAGGATGAAACAATGCAGGGCAGTGTAGCCCATAGGCTGCCATTATACAGAATGTAAATAGAGCTGTGCCTTTAAGAAAAGAAAGTCTTCCTGTATCCCATCATGCACAGCAAAAGGCAGTTGCCTCAGTTCTTTTTTGGAGGCTATTACCTGACATGAAGAAAAAAACAAAACATTTGTTGGAGTACCAACCTCCATAATATTCATGTTCTATGTCAACTCCACCGGGGAGGAGGGAGGGTTGCTTATGACTATCATGGAAATACCCCTACGAGAGAACTGGAGTTACAGGTAAGAAACCATTCCTTCTCTCGTAGGGGATTTCCATGTATAGTCATAAGCATTGAATAGAGTAGCAAGCCCATCCCCATAACCGCGGTGGAGTCGATATAAGAATACTGAGAAAAACATGAATCATGCAAACAAATTCTTGAGAAAAGCCTGTCCAACCTGAGCATCTGCCCTAGCGTCTGTATCAAGGCAGTAATGCTTAGTAAAGGTATGGACCGACCACCAAGTGGCAGCCTTGCATATTTCTGCCAAAGGGACATTTCTCATCAAGGCTACAGTAGCTGCTTTCCCTCTGGTCGAGTGGGCTTTTGGTCTACCACCAAGGGATTTGTTTGCTAACTGATAACATAACATTATACATGAAACAATCCACCTGGATAAAGATTGTTTAGATGTGCCCAAACCTGTTCTGATTGGGCCATAGTTAATAAAAAGCTGTTGTGATTTTCGTAAGCTTTTTGTCCTGTCCAAGTAAAATTTCAATACTCTCTTTACATCCAGAGAGTGCAGAGTTCTCTCAGCAGGAGTAGCTGGATTCTGAAAGAAAGTCGGTAATGAAATTGTTTGGTTCACATGGAAGTCGGAGACTACCTTAGGTAGAAATTTTGGATGAGTTCTCATTACCACTTTTGCAGAATGAAAAACCGTGTAGGGTTCCTGAGCGCAAAGGGCCTGGATTTCGCTGACCCTACGCGCTGAAGTGATTGCCACCAGAAAAGCAGCTTTCCATGTGAGATGCTGCAGCGATGCCTTGTGTATCGGCTCGAATGGCGGCAGCATCAGACGTGATAAGACAACGTTCAGTTCCCATGGAGGAGAAGGCTTTCTAATGGGAGGAAAAACCTTTTTTAAACCTTCTAGGAAATCCTTAATAATCGGAATCCGAAAAAAGGAAGTTTGTGAAGGACTCTTTCTGTATACTGTTATCGCCGCCAAGTGAACTTTTATTGACGACAGTTGTAAGCCCGATTTTGCCAAACTTAACAAGTATGGTAAGATAGATTGTTCTCCACAAGAAACCGGGTCAATGTTGTTGTGTAAACACCAAATGCAGAATCTCTTCCACTTGCTTGCATAGGCTGATCGTGTGGAAGGGCGTTTTGCTTCCCTCAGAATTTCCATACAGTCCTGAGGTAAGTTCAAATGTCCATATTGCACTAGCTCAGGAGCCATGCTGCCAAACTCAACGATGAGGGGTTGGGATGAGATATCTGCCCTCTGAACTTCGTGAGAAGGTCCGGGCGATATGGTAGTCTGATGTGTGGTTTGAGTGACCGGTGAAGAAGGTCTGGGAACCACCACTGGCGTGGCCACTCCGGAGCAATTAGGATCATTTTGGTCTGAGCATTGGACAGCTTCTGGAGAACTGCCGGAATCAGGGGAAGCGGTGGAAAGGCGTAAAGAAATGCCCCTGACCAGCTTATCCATAGGGCATTCCCCAGTGTCCCTGGATGGTAATATCTGGAGGCGAAGTTTTGGCATTTTTTGTTTTCTGGGGTTGCGAATAGGTCTGTAGAAGGGGTACCCCAGAGTGCGAAAATGGAATGAACGACGTCGTCGTGTAGTACCCATTCGTGGTTCTCGCTTATTACCCGACTGAGGGCATCCGCTTGAACATTCTGGATGCCGGGCAGGTGAGATGCCACTAGCGACAGGTTCCTGGCTAGAAGCCAATGCCAGATTGTCTGGATAAAATTCTGGACCTGGTGCCTCCTTGTTTGTTCACGTAGTACATAGTGGCCACGTTGTCTGTCTGAAGAAGGAGAGTTTCCGTTCTCAGAGAGGGAAGGAAGGCTTTGAGCGCAAGGTGGACTGCGCGAAGTTCCAGCAGGTTGATGTGATAGAGACTCTCTCTCTGTGACCACTCGCCTTGGACTCGAAGATGTTCCATGTGTGCCCCCCATCCGAGCAGTGACGCATCTGTTACGATGGTTTGAGATGGAGGTCGTTGTTGGAACGGAATCCCCACCAAGAGATTGCTGGGCAAACACCACCACTTGAGGGATTGTAGGGTGTGAGGAGACAGCAGGACTTTGTTCTCCCAATCGTCCCTCAGTTGACACCACTGATCCTCTAGATTTTCCTGCAATGGTCTCATATGGAGACGAGCATTGGGAACCAGATGGATACAAGACGCCATCGAGCCCAGTAGAGAAGCTATTATTCTTGCAGTGGCTTGAGGTTTTTCCTGCAGTTGTTTGCACTTTTGGAGAATCGATAACTGTCGTTCCTCCGAAGGAAACACCTTTCCTAGCTTGGTATCTACAATGGCCCCTAAGTAATGCAACCTCTGAACAGGTGTTGCTGTTGATTTCAGAAGATTGACTTGAAGACCAAGTTTTTGTAGCAGTTGTAGAGTCCATTCGAAATGCTGCTGTGCCTCGAGATAGCTGGAGGCCTTTATGAGCCAATCGTCTAGATAGGGATAGACGAATATTCGCTGTTTCCTCAAGTGGGCGGCTACTACCGCCATGCATTTGGAAAAAGTTCTTGGCGCTGATTTTAGGCCGAACGGTAGAACTGCAAATTGGTAATGGCGTTTTCCGACAGTGAACCTTAGGAATTTTCGATGTTTCTTGGTTACTGGGATATGGAAGTAAGCGTCGCAAAGATCTATCGCACATAGCCAGTCGCCCTGACGTAAATGTGGGTAAATTTGGTGTAAGGCTAACATCCTGAATTTTTCTTTGCGAATCCATTTGTTTGCTGTCCTCAGATCTAAGATGGGACGAAACTCTTGTTTGTCTTTTTTCTGTACAAGGAAATATCTCGAATAAATCCCCTTCCCATGTTGGCTGATGGGAACGGGTTCTATGGCTCTTTTTTGCAATAGGTTATTGACCTCTAACTGCAGAGCTTCGAGATGGTGGTTGGCTGTTTTGGGTGGAACAGATGGTGGAGAACTGGTGAATCTGAGAGCGTAACCATGTCTCACAATATTCAATACCCAGGCGTCTGTTGTGATGCGTAGCCACTCGTCTAGATGATTTGAGATACTTCCCCCTACCGGAGTGGGTAACGGAGGAGGGGGAAGCAAAGATTCAGGGCCTAGACGTGGGAGCTTGTCGAGGTGTCTGGGTCTGAGGTGTTGAACGACCCCTTGTCGACCTTCTGGAGAAGCCCCTCTGATGCTGCTGCTGCTGCTGCTGTTGCTGAGGGCGTGAAGACGACCAATGTGGAGCCTGATACCTGTGGGTGAACAGTCTTCTTTGATATGGGCGGAATCCCTTTCGCTGTTCTTTAGGTCGCTCTATGCCTACCGCTTTTAAGGTATCCAGCTCCGACTTCATTCTGGCCATCTCATCATCGGCATGAGAGCCGAATAAAGTGGAGCCTGAGAAAGGCAGGTTCTGTATTCTCTGCTGTGCTTCGGGTTTAAGCGATGTAAGCCGCAGCCATGCATGTCTCCTGAGCGCTATACCATGAGCATAGTTATGTGCGGATAGAGTTGAAGCATCTGCCGCAGCACTTATGATCTGGTTAGAAACCATTGCTCCCTCGCTCACGACCTCTAGGAAATCTTCCCTTTTGTCCCTAGGGAGATGCTCTGCGAACTGTAGTATAGAGTCCCAGAGGGATCGATCATATCTCCCTAATAAAGCAGTGGCACTGGCTGCTTTCATGGTGATAGATGCCGTCGAGCATACTTTTCTTCCTGCAGCATCGATCTTTCTGCTTTCTTTGTCTGGGGGAGCAGAGGAAGACGGTGACGTCGAATGCGATTTCTTCGCTGCCACTATAACTACCGAGTCTGGTACTGGGTCCGACCTCAAGAATAGAGGATCTTGCTCTGGTGGACGGTACTTTTTAATGAGTCTGGAAGGAGCAGACTTTGTTGTAGCCGGCGTGAGAAAAATGTCCATTGCTGGTTCAATAAGACCCGGAACCAGTGGAAGTAAAGGTCGTGAAGATGTCCTTTGATGCAAGGTCTCAAAGATTACTGATGTCGATTGGGCTGGAGCTGCTAGCGGGATATTCAGCTTGGTTGCCCCTCTCACTAAGACCTCCTGAAATGTGTTGACATCATCTATGGGAGACACTCTTGGGGATGGTGAGTCTGATAAGGTTGGAGAGTAGTCTCGTGTGGACGATGAAGAATGTCCATGATGTGATTGACGACGGTGCCTTGAGGTAGATGTACGCCTCGAGGAATAACCAGAACGCCCTGCAGATCGCGTTGGAGTCCTCGGAACAGGTTCTGGAGGAGGCGCCGGAAGAGGAGCCGTAGGTGTTACCGGCGTCTGTGGTAAAGGCGACTGCCTTTGTGAGAGCTGTGGTGATGCTGGAAGTAGGATAAGCAAGGCCGAGGATTCTGAGGTTGTATAAACCCTTCTAGGCCTCTTAGATGGTCTTCTCGACGTCGAAACACTCCTCGACGTCGAACTGCGGTGACGCCGAGTGCCTCTAGACGTCGACTCGTCTCGCCGCTGAGAACCTCTCGACGACGAACCTCGACGTCGGTGCAGTGACGGTGAACGCCTCCGACGGCGAACACTCTCTCTCGACGGCGATCTCCCTCGCCGTGTCGACGGCGAGCCCGACTCGGATCTCCTTGGCGTGGACTGTGTTCGCCGTGTCGACGGCGACCCAGATCCTCTCGACGTCGGGTGTCTTCGCCGCCTCGACGGCGAAATAGCTGTCGACGGCGAACGATGTCTTTTTCTCGCCGGCGAAGCACTCCTCGACGGCGAACATGTTGGCGCCGTTCCCTGCTTCGACGTCGACGCTCTCGACGTCGTCGGAGATCTATGTCGTTTTTCCGCAGGTCTGGAAGGAGTCATGGAGGAAACAGGTTGAGCCCTGGTAGAAGTCTGACCTTCTCCTCGCTCTGTAGTGGAATGGCCACTTTTTCTCCTGTCCTCTTTCGCCTGGAGTCGGATCTTCTCTCTGTCACGAAGGGTTCTTCTAGAGAAGGTTTTACAAATGTCACACGACTCCGGTTTGTGGCTGGATGGAAGACAAATTATACAGACCCTATGTGGATCTGTTTTAGCCTTCTTTCTTCCACAAGAAGGACATTTATCAAAAAGTGAAGGCATTTCTAACTAGAAAAACCTCAAAATTCTGTCAGAATTTAACAGAAATCAGTAGAAAATGATCACTCAAAGGTAAAAACGTCGAGTGAAAATGAAATTCAGAAGATATTTCAATGAATTTCTGTCACAAAAGCTTTTGTGAGGTAGAGCTCAATGCTTCAGGGACCTGTCAGCAGGAGCCGGAAAAAAGAACTGAGGCAACTGCCTTTTGCTGTGCATGATGGGAAACAGGAAGACTTTACTTTTCTTAAAGGCACAGCTCTATTTACATTCTGTATAATGGCAGCCTATGGGCTACACTGCCCTGCATTGTTTTATTCTCATCAGAGGTGTAAATAAAGTATGAGAATGTATTTGTTATTACATTTCTAGAATAAATAGGTGTTTGAACATGAATTTACACTACTATTGATTTTCTTTTCAACAATTTGGCCTGTGTAGCTGTTTACATAGGCTGCACAATGTTATTCTTAAGTGTTTTTTGACAGACCTTTTCTTTAAACGGCTGGTGTTTGCACTTAAGAATATACTTCACATCAGTGCTCCGGGGTCCCCGCAGGCGCGCGGAACTATTCAATGCTTATGACTATACATGGAAATCCCCTACGAGAGAAAAAGCTGTTTTTCTGCAACAATGTCTCCCAAAGAAAGTCCCTGTTCAAGCCCAGTCGGGAGTGTGAGGGTCAGATGTTGATTATGGACCCTCGTGACGACTGTCTCTGGTGTCTTAGACCACGAGGTCAGCGCATGTTCTTTGTCAGAAGATGAGCCCGAAGTCTTTGAAAGTTAGATGCAAAGCTCTTCATGGCCAAGGCAGGGAAGGAGAAAAGAAGTTGTAAAAAAAAAATCTGGAATTCGTTTGGAGTTGCTTTCTCCTCACTCATCCAAGAGGAAGTATAAGAAGCAGCGGTGTCACAGTTCCCCACATCCATCTTCAAAAAATGTTTCTCTATCGATTTCTCCCCATCCGAGGTCGAAGGAAGGCTCCATCTTCTCTAGCTAGTTCATCGTCGCCTCAAGGTGTGGGAGGTCTCCGATGTCACTGATTCAAAACATTTGAGGAATTCACAGGTAGATGTATCCATCAGAACCAGCATTAGTTGCCTCTTCTCCAGGCGCTTGTACTGCCACCAACTACTCTTCTTCCTCCAGCTCCCCCAAAACCTTCATCCATTTATCCCTCAGACCGTCCTGGTTGTCTGTTGCCTTATTTTATTCGAAGATGAGATATTGTCGTCTTTGGGAGGAGCTCAGTCAGTACCCTGTCAGCATGGAGGCAGCTAATGCATGTTGCAACTGCAGGTAACTAAACACCTCCCTTTCTGCCATTTAATAGTCTGCACTGAGGGTATTGAAGAGATGGAGCTGTGTCGAGCCCTAAACATCCCCAAGTTCACTGATTTGGGTCAGATCCCATTTCTGGAACCCTGTTAATCTCCCAACCTTCTTCATTTGATTTGGTCACCAACCGATGGTTGAGGGGGCTGTCTCTCTGGTCAGCTTACTTCTTCAATCAACATACCCAAGTACTGCTTGCCTGGCCACTACAATTGCCACTTATACTCTGGGAGGCTTCTACTGCATGCTTTCCCATATAGAGCTGCCTTGTAGCCTTTCTTTCTCATGAGGTATTTTTCAATCTTCACAAAGGGAAGCTCCAAGGCTGCAAGGACCCAGTCATTCATGATGACCAGGTGAGACACCCTGTAATATTCTCTTACATGGGGGAGTGCAATGCCCCAATCATATTTATCCCATAGGTCAGTTTAAGGGTGATATTCTAGGCAAGTCACCATTCCATAGCAACGACCACACTTCTGCTTCAACTTTTCTTTTTTTTTAAACCCTTTAGGTGCTGGGCTTTTGTCACCCCCGTGCTGAACCGTTTTTTTGGCTATTTGGGGTAGTTTGCGCTTAGGCTTTCATAGCTCTTTGTCCCCATAAGCTATTCATGCCAAATTTGCATCCTTTTTTTCCCCCCAACATCCTAGGGATTCTAAAGGTACCCATAGTTTGTGGGTTCCCCTGGGGAAGACCAAGACATTAACCACAATACAGCTCACCATTTTGTTGACAGAAAAATGGGGGGAAAAGGGCTGCAGAAGAAAGCATGTGTTTTTTTTCCCCCTGAAAATGGCATCAACAAAGGGTTTGCAGTGCTATAATCATCATCTTCCCAGCCTTCAGGAACAGGCAGACGTGCATCAGAAAACTACATTTTTCAACACCATTTTGGCATTTTACTGGGACATTCCCCATTTGTACTATTTTTTTGTGTGGTTTTAGCCTCCTTCCAGTTAGTGACAGAAATGGGTGTGAAACTAATGCTGGATCCAGGGCAGCTAAACATTTCTGAAAAGTAGACAACATTCTGAATTCAGTAAGGGGTCATGTGTGTAGATCCTACAAGGTTTGCCCCTAGAGAAGCAAACAGCTGAAATAAAAAAAATATTGAAATTGAGGTAAAAACGGCAATTTTTCTCCACGTTTTACTCTAACTTTTTCCTGCAATGCCATATTTTCAAAAGTAATATACCGTTACGTCTGCTGGACTCTTCTGGTTGTGGGGATATATAGGGCTTACAGGTTCATCAAGAACCCTAGGTACCGAGAGCCAATGAAGGAGCTGCACCTTGCAATGGGTTTTCAATGTATACCGGGTGTACAGCAATTTATTTGGTGAAATATAAAGAGTGAAAAACAGGTATGAAGGGAACCTTTATATTTCCAAAATGGGCACAAGATAAGGTGTTGAGAAGCCGTGGTTATTTGCACATCTCCGAGTTCTGGGGTGCCCATAATAGCATGTGAATTACAGGGCATTTCTCAAATAGACTTATTTTTTTTACACACTGTTACATTTGGAAGGAAAAAATTTAGAGAAAGACAAGGGCTAATAACACTTGTACTGCTATTCTGTGTTCCCCTAAGTCTTCCGATAAAAAACGGTACCTCACTTGCGTGGGTAGGCCTAATGCCTGCGACAGGAAACGCAACATGGACACATCACATTTTTACATTGAAATCTGACATGTTTTTTGGAAAGTGCTTAACTGGATTTTAGCTTCTAGCTCAGCCAGCACCTAGGGAAACCTACCAAACCTGTGCGGTTTGAAAACTAGACACCTGGGGGAATCTAGGATGGGGTGACTTGTGGGGCTCTCACCAGGTTCTGTTACCCAGAATCCTTTGCAAACCTCAAGATATGGCCCCAAACAAAAACAAAAAACTTTTCCCTCAGATTTCGGTGCTGAAAAGTTCTGGAATCTGAGAGGAGCTGCAAACTTCCTTCCACCCAACATTCCCCCAAGTCTCCCAATAAAAATGGTGCCTCACTTGTGTGGGTAGGCCTAGTGCCAGTGACAGGAAACGCCCCAAAACGCAACATGGACACATCAAATTTTTACATTGAAAACTGACGTGTTTTTGGAAAGTGCCTGGCTGTGGATTTTGGTCTCTAGCTCAGCCTGTACCTAGGGAAACCTACCAAACTGGTGCATTTTTAAAAACTAGACACCTAGAGGAACCCAGGATGGGGTAACTTGTGGCGCTCTCCCCAGGTTCTGTTACCCAGAATCCTTTGCAAACCTCAATATTTGGCAAAAAATAACACTTTTTCTTCTCATTTCGGTGTTAGAAAGTTCTAGGAGCCACACATTTCCTTCCACCCAGCATTCCCCCAAGTCTCCTGATTAAATATGGTACTTCATTTGTGTGGGTAGGCCTAGTGCCCGCGACAGGAATAGATCACACAACGGTCAATGTTGGTCCTTACAAGAGGGCAACTGTTGACCCTGGGGTGATCCATTCCTGACGCAGGCACTAGGTACAGGCACTCTAGTGGGGTAGCGTTTTCTCAGCACAGGTGGGGAAACACTGGGTGGTAGGAATTTTGTGGATCCCAGCATATTCCTATAGTTTGTGTGACAGAAATGCAAGAACAAAATGAGTTTTTATTCAACATTTCACCTTGGCAGGGTGTTTTGGGTAAGAAACCTTAGGGGAATCCACACAAGTCACACCTCTGTGGCCTCCCCCGGATGTTTCCGAAATGTGTGTGAGAGATACGTGCAACAGTAAAGGTCACCTTATCTTCGCTTCTTCCCTCAATCAGCACGTTATTTCAACACACGCAAAAAAAGACACACTATTACTTCACCTTGTCACACCAGTCGTCACAGTCCTTAGCACCTTTAGCACCCAGTCCGAAAATGATTATTGGTGCTCAAACTCCCATGACCACATCCTTGGATTTGCTCACTACAACCCAGCCAAAGTGCCCTTCATCTCTCCATAGTCCCCCTCACACATACATTTCATTTGTATTATAGCGCAGGTAATGACTGACTTTAATAATCAACTCATCTATTTACATTAAATACAGATTTGATCTTTGCAGTTAGCATATAAACCTTCTGCGTTACTTTATTGCATCAAAACTGCCTCTAGACAGTCTCATCCTTTTGTAGCAGAAACATAATCACAAGACTTACTTGACTTTTTTTATTGCTGCCTAAAAGCTACAGTTGAAACAAGTCAGTTAAAGTATGTGCATTGCTTTGAAGGCGCAAGCTGCAACTGCAAGACAACTGATGGCGGATATATATATATATATCACTGTTATATGTGGTTTTCCTGGGGGCCGATCGTAGCCCCCAGGGAAACCACACACGCGTTGACAAAAGTGATCGATATATCTATATATATATATATATATATATTTATTTATAGATCTATATATAGACATCTATAAATCACACAACTATTTAAAAAAAAAAAACGATTGCCCCCGCCCCCCAGGGGGTCGCCCTGCTCACGGGCTACCCCTTGTCAACTTCCTTGTAACCCCTGGGGTGCGCGATCTCGCCCCCCAGGGTTAAACCGACCTTTAGTTAAAAAAAACAAAAAAGAAATACGCCCCCCGGGGGACGCCCTGCACCCAAGTTAAATCCCTGGTGTCTAGTGGGGGTTCCCTGGCCCTCAAGGCCAGGAACCTGTTCAGGAAGTCCTCGTTTGAAAGGGGTGAGTCTCCCCTTCCAAACAAGGCCTTCGTGAACGCCAGGAAGGCCGTTTTGGACTGTTTTCCCCACCGGAGCAGGAAGCGCCCACAAGGCCGCTTCCTAATCTGATGGAGAAAACAAACAGTGACGTCAGGCCGTCACAAAGGGGCTGGAGGTTGGGGGAAGACCCGGAAAATCTTCTGTGTCTCCCGGGGTATTTTTAAATTTACCCGCACCAGGGAGGTAGTGTGGGCGTCGGCCAGTGGCCGATGCCCGCACTAATGAGGTTAAAGTAGACCTCCTGAATTAAATGTGTATTCTCCAGGCCACATAAAAGCTTATGAAATATTACTGTTTTAAACAGGACTCTTAGCTCTATTAGTGAGAGGAGGGAGCGCCTCCAATAGCGTACATGTCCCTTAAATTTATTTAACAAGGTATAGAGATTTAGTTTAAAAAGTTGGCTCTATCTCTTGTCTCATGTATGCTCAGATGTACAAGTTACTTACCTTTGGTAACGAAATATCTGGTAGAGACATATTCCTTACCTTAGAATAGATACCCAAGCAATGCCATCCTCGGTGGTGGGCTGCAAACCAAAATCATACTAGAAAGTCCTGTAGGACCGAACGACCAAAATTGCACTTCTCGACGTACCTGACTGTCCAGGCAGTAGTGCTTATCAAACGTGTGCTGGGACTCCCACGTATCCGCCAGGCAGATACAGGACAGGAACTCTGCGTGCTGTGGCAGTGGAAGCAGCAGTTGCTCTAGTGTAATGAGCACGCAAGCCTTCAGGAGGTTGCTTTTTGGCCAAAGCGTAGCAAATTCTGATGCAAAGACGCACCCATTGAGAGATGGTACGCTTTTGCATCGCCTTCCCTTTTTTTGCACCCACATACCCAACGAAGAGTTGATCGTCCACCTGGAAATCTTTATTATGATTGAGGTAGAACGCCAATGCTCTTTCTGGGTCCAGATGGTGGAGTCGCCTCCTCATTGGAAGGATGTGGGGGTGTGTAGAGAGTAGGCAAAGTGATGGACTGGCCTACATGAAAGGGTGTAACCCCCTTAGGAAGGAAGGAAGGAAGGAAGGATGGATGCCCTAGTGCGCAACACGACTTTGTCAGGGTGCACAGACAAGTATGGAGGTTTTGAGGAAAGGGCCTGTAGCTCACTCACCCTGAGAGCAGAGGTGATAGCGACTAGAAAGACAGTTTTGAAGGTGAGGAGCCGCAAGGGACAATTATGCATTGCCTCAAAGGGGGTACACATCAAATAAGTAAGTACAAGATTAAGGTCCCACTGAGGCAAGATTAATGGCAGACAGGACCTGAGCCAGGGTGAGCATTTTAATTTTCTCCTTCTTGAGGAAGTAGTTTGGGTCCCGAAGGTCTAGGATAGGACGTAAGCCCTTGTCCTTCTTTGGTATCAGAAAGTAGCGGGAATAACAACCACGACCTACCTCTGGCACAGGGACCTTTTCTATAGCTCCCTTGGCCAAGAGAGCTGTGACTTCCTTGCGGAGACGAGCCAAATGATCCTCCATAAGGTGATGGAAGGATGGTGGCATGGGTGGTGGAGCAGATTCGAAAGGGAGGGGTAGCCCTTTTGAACGATTTGCAAAACCCACCCGTCTGTGGTGATATGTTCCCAGTGGGGCAGGTGATGGCGAGTCCTGCCACCAACTGGACGGGAGTGATAGGACGGACTAGGAGGGTTTTGAGGCTGCAGCGGGGGCAGAGGTGGACTAGACAGACCTCTGGTTCCCTGTCCCACGCCACATGGGATTCTGCGTCCTCGGCCACGTAAAGGCTGACCAGCATGCGAGGCACGGTGGCTGTGTGGAGGACACGACAGGGAGCCCTTCCGTGTCCTCAAAGGGGGTGAAAAGTGGACTGTGATGGGGGAGGGACCGAGCCGTAGCCTGGGAATCCTTGAATCTCTCCAAGGCTGAGTCCGCTTTGTCTCCGAAGAGACGGGTGCCATCAAAGCGCATGTCCATGAGAGACTGTTGAACATCCCCTGAAAAAACTGAAGTACGTAACCAGGCGTGGCGCCATAAGGCCAGTGTCGTAGCAACCGATCTGCCCAGAGAGTCGGTCGTATCCAGCCCACAACGGATTGTTAACTTTGCTGCGTCTCTTCCATCGTTTACAGCTTGGGAGAAGATAGCACAGGTCTCCTCCGGTATCTGCGTATCCCACAAAGAGTGGGCATAGTGGCCCAAAAGGCATGTTGTGTTCACAGACCGCAGCGTGAGACTGGAGGAAGAAAACAACTTCTTGCCAAACTGTTCCAGCCTTTTGGATTCCCTATCTGGGGGTGCGGAAGGGAATGCGCCTGAAGAAGAGGAAGCCTGGATAACAAGACTCTCAGGCGTGGGGTGTTGGGACAGGAATTTAGGGTCGTTCGGAGTCGGCCGATGGCAGTGTGCAATAGTCTTTTTCACATGAGCCCCTGTGTTGGGTTGGACCATGTACCCAAAGGACATTGGTGAGGGCTTCATTAAATGGCAAAAGGGGTTCTGAAGTAGAAGCCCCAGGCTGAAGCACCTCCGTCCGGAGATTAGACCTGACTTCTACAGTAGGAAGTTCAAGGCCAAGGACCTCAGCTGCCCTACTGACCACCATACCATAAGTTGCTCCCTCCGCCATAGCCACAGTTGGAGGAGACAGCATGCCAGCGTCAGGAGAAGTATCCAGACCACTGGCTTTGCCCAATTCCTGTGCCCAGTCCATATCAGGGTCATCCTTGTATTCATAAGGGTCCAGGGACCCCTCCAATTCCTCCCCATATTCGTACCCATAGGAAAAAGGGTCAGAATCTGACCTGGGGCAAATAAGTCCCATTGAAGCCGAAGGCGGCGTTTGCTGACGCCGCTCCGACTCAGAGTCTGCAGGGATTAGAATTGGGTCAACGTCGATAGTGGGCACCACCAACGTCCAGAGTGTTGATACTCGACCCGGCGCCAGGGAAGGTCTCAAGGGTGCGGATCCGCGCACGGATCCGGAGGTGACCTCGGTGGCTGGGGCCGTAGCCACCAGCGCGGAACCCGAAGGCCCCTCAGCCGGACCCCTTGGGCCCGAAGGCGCCGTATCGGGGTCAGCCCACCCAAATACTCTTTAAGTTGGGCGGGGGTCGCTCCGGCTCCAGGAAACTCGGAAGCGCGGAGCCGACACAGACGCAGGCTTCGAGGACTGAGGCCTAGTGCGTGGACGCTCTTCCCATATCGCGTCGGCTGAGCGACAGGGCGAAGTCTGAGAGCGATGGGATTTCTTCGACTTCTTCTTCTTACCTTGACCCGAGGATTTAGAAGATGACGAGTGGTGATGACTCTGCAACCGATCTCGAGACCTTCCTCTCGAACAAGACCAGGACCTACGCGGAGTTGAGTGGCGGGCTGCCATTAACTTTAGGGACTTCTCCCTCAAAGCCTTCAGGTGCATGGCCAGGCACTTGGAACACGACTTCGGGTCGTGGTCGCGCTCGAGGCACTGTAGACAAACGTGATGGTGATCCGTCACCGACATCATCAGATGGCAGCCCTCACAAGGCTTGAACCCGGTCTTCGAGGACATCCTTGATGCACCAAAGTCGCACAGAAAAAACTCCAAGCCCAGGGTAGCTCTTCTCCGGATCAGCGCGTGGCGCTGAAAGAAAATAACTGACGTCACTGCGCGAGGGCAAGTCTATGTACTACTCCCAACGTCATCACGACGACCACAACGTCTCTATCAGATATTTGAAAACCACTGATATTTAGCGCTAGGGGGGACCTGGGTAGTGCCCTCAGAGTCCAGAGTGTCAGCAGGTACAGAATCAGTATCCCCCAATATATTTGAAAACTAGAGCATTTACCAAAGAGATCTAGTATTTGCAGCAACCTGCCTATTGTGTCCTCCGGGTGAGCAACATATAGAAGGATGTCTTTGGTGTACAACAAAGATCCTTTCATCCCTTTTGGAGTACCATCTGAGGACCCTAACACATCATCTCGGACACTACATGCAAGAGGATCCAGTGCAAGGGCGAAGATAATCGGGGACAAGGGGCATCCCTGCAGAGTCTCCTTCCTCAGGGGAAATGCGTCTGAGAAGGTGTCATTGGCCCTTACGCTAGCCAAAGGCTCTTTACAGAGGTACCAAATCTATGCCAAATAATTTGCCCAAAAGTTCATCTGCTCGAGCATATGGGGACTCCAGGTCGTAGAAGACGTTGGCAGTGTGAAGGGACAACACTACTGGCTCCCCTTCTGCCCCTGCCATGCAGCCAGCGTGATTTAGCCTAGAGCTTCGACCTGGCATAAATCCAAACTGATCGGAGTGCACCAAAGTGTTATTCACAGTCACCAGTCTGGTGGGTAGGATTTCTGCAAGTATTTTGGCTTCTACATTTAAGGGTGAGGCATAACCATCAAGGAGATTACTCGGTTTATAAACTACTACTTTAGTTGCTAGCCTAAGATCTGGAGACAAACCAGCATTATCCCTGGCAACTGCGGGATACACAGATTATACACTGGTTGTTTGCCTGGTCGCCAGGCGCTTGTACAGTTTGATTAGTAGATCATTAGGGGCCAGGACTTTCCCTACCAGCAAGGCTTTAATTGCCCCACTGATTTCATGTTTCAGAATGTCTGCCTCTGGACTCTCCCGATCTTTCTCTGTGAAACACAACAGGTTAATATTCGTCAGCAATCTCCTACTTCCTCGGTGCACCCAATGCGGTATAGAGTTCCCGAAAATGTTTTGCAAATAACTCCAGTACTCCCTAGAATATTATAATTTTCTTCCCTGCTGCATCTTTTAATGCATGCCCCAATCTCGTACTTGCATCATTTTTCCGAGCCAGGCTAAAAATTTGTCAGTCTTATTGCCAAGCTTGTTCATTTTTCTTTCTTCTTTTTTTTTTTTTGCGTGGCCAGGTGTGGTCTTCAGACTTTATTCTCAGTCAGGACCCGATATTCCTTCTGTTTAAGATTTAATAATTGGCACACACTGTAGGAGGCTGGACTGGCTTGTAGTGAGTACCAAGGGGTACTTGCACCTTGCACCAGGCCCAGTTATCCCTTATTAGTGTATAGGGTGTCTAGCAGCTTAGGCTGATAGATAATGGTAGCTTAGCAGAGCAGCTTAGGCTGAACTAGGAGACGTGTGAAGCTACTACAGTACCACTTAGTGTCATATGCACAATATCATAAGAAAACACAATACACAGTTATACTAAAAATAAAGGTACTTTATTTTTATGACAATATGCCAAAGTATCTTAGAGTGTACCCTCAGTGAGAGGATAGGAAATATACACAAGATATATATACACAATAGCAAAAATATGCAGTATAGTCTTAGAAAACAGTGCAAACAATGTATAGTTACAATAGGATGCAATGGGGAAACATAGGGATAGGGGCAACACAAACCATATACTCCAGAAGTGGAATGCGAACCACGAATGGACCCCAAACCTATGTGACCTTGTAGAGGGTCGCTGGGACTATTAGAAAATAGTGAGAGTTAGAAAAATAACCCTCCCCAAGACCCTGAAAAGTGAGTGCAAAGTGCACTAAAGTTTCCCTAAGGAGAAAATAGTCGTGTTAGAGGGAAAATGCAAGGAAAACACAAATCAGCAATGCAACAACGATGGATTCCTGACTGAGGGTACCTGTGGAACAAGGGGACCAAGTCCAAAAGTCACAAGCCACTCGGAGATGGGCAGATGCCCAAGAAATGCCAGCGGTTGGTGCAAAGAAGCTCTTACTAGGCTGAAGAACTGTGAATACTGCAGGAACGACAAGGGCTAGAGACTTCCCCTTTGGAGGATGGATCCACCGCGCCTTGGAGAGTCGTGCAGAAGTGTTTTCCCGCCGGATGGACGCCAACAAGCCTTGCTACACGCAAATCGTGCGTTTGGCGTTTTTGGACGCTGCTGGGGCCCAGGAGGGACCAGGAGGTCGCAAATTGGACCTGCAGAGAGAGGGGACGTCGAGCAAGACAAAGAGCCCTCACTGAAGCAGGTAGCACCCGGAGAAGTGCCAGAAACAGGCACTACGAGGATGCGTGAAATGGTGCTCGCCGAAGTTGCACAAAGGAGTCCCACGTCGCCGGAGACCAACTTAGAAAGTCGTGCAATGAAGGTTAGAGTGCCGTGGACCCAGGCTTGGCTGTGCACGAAGGATTTCCGCCGGAAGTGCACAGGGGCCGGAGTAGCTTGCAAAGTCGCGGTTCCCAGCAATGCAGCCCAGCGAGGTGAGGCAAGGACTTACCTCCACCAAACTTGGGCTGAAGAGTCACTGGACTGTGGGGGTCACTTGGACGGTGTCGCTGGATTCGAGGGACCTCGCTCGTCGTGCTGAGAGGAGACCCAAGGGACCGGTAATGCAGCTTTTTGGTGCCTGCGGTTGCAGGGGGAAGATTCCGTCGACCCACGGGAGATTTCTTCGGAGCTTCTGGTGCAGAGAGGAGGCAGACTACCCCCACAGCATGCACAAGCAGGAAAACAGTCGAGAAGGCGGCAGGATCAGCGTTACAGAGTTGCAGTAGTCGTCTTTGCTACTATGTTGCAGGTTTGCAGGCTTCCAGCGCGGTCAGCGGTCGATTCCTTATCAGAAGGTGAAGAGGGAGATGCAGAGGAACTCGGCTGAGCTCATGCATTCGTTATCTAAAGTTTCCCCAGAGACAGAGACCCTAAATAGCCAGAAAAGAGGGTTTGGCTACCTAGGAGAGAGGAAAGGCTACTAACACCTGAAGGAGCCTATCACAAGGAGTCTCTGACGTCACCTGGTGGCACTGGCCACTCAGAGCAGTCCAGTGTGCCAGCAGCACCTCTGTTTCCAAGATGGCAGAGGTCTGGAGCACACTGGAGGAGCTCTGGACACCTCCCAGGGGAGGTGCAGGTCAGGGGAGTGGTCACTCCCCTTTCCTTTGTCCAGTTTCGCGCCAGAGCAGGGGCTAAGGGGTCCCTGAACCGGTGTAGACTGGCTTATGCAGAATTGGGCACATCTGTGCCCAACAAAGCATTTCCAGAGGCAGGGGGAGGCTACTCCTCCCCTGCCTTCACACCATTTTCCAAAGGGAGAGGGTGTCACACCCTCTCTCAGAGGAAGTTCTTTGTTCTGCCATCCTGGGCCAGGCCTGGCTGGACCCCAGGAGGGCAGCTGCCTGTCTGAGGGGTTGGCAGCAGCAGCAGCTGCAGAGAAACCCCAGGAAGGGCAGTCTGGCAGTACCAGGGTCTGTGCTACAGACCACTGGGATCATGGAATTGTACCAACAATGCCAGGATGGCATAGAGGGGGCAATTCCATGATCATAGACATGTTACATGGCCATATTCGGAGTTACCATGGTGAAGCTACATATAGGTAGTGACCTATATGTAGTGCACGCGTGTAATGGTGTCCCCGCACTCACAAAGTTCAGTGAATTGGCTCTGAACAATGTGGGGGCACCTTGGCTAGTGCCAGGGTGCCCTCACACTAAGTAACTTTGCACCTAACCTTTACCAGGTAAAGGTTAGACATATAGGTGACTTATAAGTTACTTAAGTGCAGTGTAAAATGGCTGTGAAATAACGTGGACGTTATTTCACTCAGGCTGCAGTGGCAGGCCTGTGTAAGAATTGTCAGAGCTCCCTATGGGTGGCAAAAGAAATGCTGCAGCCCATAGGGATCTCCTGGAACCCCAATACCCTGGGTACCTCAGTACCATATACTAGGGAATTATAAGGGTGTTCCAGTAAGCCAATGTAAATTGGTAAAAATGGTCACTAGCCTGTTAGTGACAATTTGAAAGTAATGAGAGAGCATAACCACTGAGGTTCTGGTTAGCAGAGCCTCAGTGAGACAGTTAGGCACCACACAGGGAACATATACATGCACACCTATGAGCACTGGGGCCCTGTGTGACAGGGTCCCAGTGACACATACATATAGGCCACAAACCTATGAGCACTGGGGTCCTGACTAGCAGGATCCCAGTGACACATAACAACCATACTGAAAACATAGTGTTTTCACTATGAGCACTGAGGCCTAGCCATCGGGATCCCAGTGAGACAGTGAAAACAGTGACAAACATCCTGACATACACTCACAAACAGGCCAAAAGTGGGGGTAACAAGGCTAGAAAGAGGCTACCTTCTCACACAACCCCCCCCCAAACGAAGGACAATAAGGCTAACCTTGGCCAGTTGAGACTTTATTGTCTAAGTGGTGATAAGTAGAGAGTAGCTCTGCAATAGACTGGTTACTCCCTTTATCATCCACTATATGGTTACTTCCCTGTGGGGATGTAAACCACCCTGTTTGAAGTTTTTTAGCTAAGCAACAATGTGAAGATGTATTTTCAGAGTTTCTATCAGTAAGTTTTAGTTTAGAGCAGTGGGAATTGTCCACTGAACCTATTTGTAGTGATGGAAATGCCAGACAGGGATGCTGTCTCAGAAAAGCCATAGCTGGGCAAAAACTTTGTCCATCTGGCTGGAAGAGAGAACAGGGATGCTGTTTCTCTTGAGTTGGAGCAGGGCAGGGATGCTGTCCTATCAGCTCCACACTAGGGCAGGGATGCTGTCCTAAGTGTTGTGAGGCAGTGCAGAGTTTCTGCACTAAAGTTTCTCTGGGAGGGTTGGAGGGATGCTCCATGTTAACTAAAATGGTGCTCTTTTTCTCACCAATGTTAGTTATCCCACAGAGAGGTACTTCTACCTCAGGGAGTCCAGCTTTGCCAGCTGATGATTCCCTTGGAACAGGTGCCACCCTAGGAGAGGTTTCTCCCACCACAGGAATAGTATCCTGAATGGTAGGGTGGTTAGGGGATACTGTGATACCCTTTTTACCTGTTGATGGAGAGGGATCCTGAGTTTTCAGGCCTTCTCTCCTTTGCTTTTTCATTTCACTTGAAATGAGAGGGAACAATTCCTCAGGGATGCCCAGCATGGCTGCATGGGCATAAAACTCTACATCAGCCCAACCTGAGGCCTCTAGGTCATTACCTAAGAGACAGTCTACAGGTAAGCTAGGTGATACCACCACCTGCTTAGGGCCAGTAACTCCACCCCAACTAAACTGAATTATAGCTAAGGGAAGAAACTTAGTGGAGTTATGGACATCAATAATCTTATACTGTTGTCCAATGATGTGTTGTTCAGGAGGCACTAGGTTTTCAGTCACCAAAGTGAAACTGGCACCTGTGTCCCTGTAGGCCAAGGCCTCAACACCATTTATTGAAACTGTCTGCCTGTACTTATCCATTGTAAGGGGACAAGCAGCCAGTGTGGCAAGGCCAATGCCACTAGGTGTGACAGAAACTGTCTTGGGACTGATTACATCAGTTTCCACTATGGACCCATAAGTGAACCCAACTACACCCTTTGCTTGACTGTTGCCAGCAGTCCCACCACTAGTACCACTACTGCTAGGGGCACTAGAGCTTGATGTATTAGTGGTGGTAGGCTCAGGGGGTTTACCTGGACAGGACTTATCCCCTGGCCTATGGCCTCTATTTTTACACACAAAGCACCAAGGCTTTTTAATGTGTGCATGTTGGGAAGAAGAGGAAGAATTTGTTTTATCCCCACCCTCTGAAGAGTGTTTAAGATTTGAAGTGGGATCTTTGGTTTTACCCTTATCCCCATGCTTATCTTGAGATTTTTCACCATCTTTCTTCTTATTGCCATCTTTGTCACCCCCTGTATGAACTTTTCTGTTCACCCTTGTTCTGACCCATTTGTCTGCCTTCTTTCCCAATTCTTGGGGAGAGGTCAGATCAGAGTCTACCAGGTACTGGTGCAACAAATCAGACACACAATTATTAAGAATATGCTCTCTCAGGATCAAGTTATACAGGCTGTCATAATCAGTAACTTTACTGCCATGTAACCACCCCTCCAAGGCCTTCACTGCCTGGTCAATGAAATCAACCCAGTCTTGTGAAGACTCCTTTTTGGTATCTCTGAACTTTATCCTGTACTGTTCAGTGGTTAAGCCATAACCATCCAGGAGTGCATTCTTAAGAACTTGGAAATTGTTAGCATCATTTTCTTTTACAGTAAGGAGCCTATCCCTACCTTTTCCAGTAAATGATAGCCATAGGATAGCAGCCCACTGCTTTTGAGGGACATCCTGTACAGCACAGGCCCTCTCAAGTGCAGCAAACCACTTGTTAATGTCATCCCCCTCCTTATAAGGGGGAACTATCTTGTGCAGATTCCTGGAATCATGCTCTTTTGCAGGATGACTATGGGGAATACTGCTGCTGCCACCATGGGTATCTAAACCCAACTTCTGTCTTTCCCTCTCTATTTCTAAAGACTGTCTATCCAAATCCAGCTGTTGCTTCTTGAGCTTCAGTCTGGTTTGTTCCACTCTCAATCTATTGAGCTCCCTTTCTAACAATCTGTCATCAGGGTGGGTGGGAGGGACATTTCTAGATACAGAGGTATGATGGGAATGAACAGAAGGAGACCTGTCCCTTACCAAGGGCACCCTAACAGCTTGGCTACCACCATAATGTGAGAGCACATCATCAGTATGATGTGATTCAACCTCTGTACCAACTATGCTAGACTGTCTAGTAATGGGCAGGCTGAGAAGTTTCTTTCCTGAACCTTTTCCTGGGGGAGTCCCTGGATCAGATTGAGAACCATTAGCTACTTTTTCTACAGATTGGGCACTTATGGCCTTATCCTGTACTCTAAGCATATTAATTAACAGTTCTAAGGAAGGATTCTTCCCTACACTCAAACCTCTCTCTATGCAGAGACTCCTTGCTCCTTTCCAGCTAAGGTGATCATATGCAAGTTTGGACAGTTCAACTTTTTGGCCTGTGCCAGACATTTTTAGAGAGAGTTAAAGTGATAGACAAAGAGAAAAAAGTTTTCAGAACTTTTTGGAAAGACAGAAAAAACTTTTTAAACTTTTAAGAACTTTTTGAAAGTTTAGAAGTACTTTTCAGCACTTAGAAAAGAGTGAAAAGAGGAAATGCAAAACTTTTTGGCTATGTGTATATACACTGACCTTGTTTTGTATATTTTTCTCTTATGAAAAGTACAATGACAAGAGTGGTAAGTAGTCTCAAAGCACTTATCCCACCGCTGCACAACCAATGTAGGAGGCTGGACTGGCTTGTAGTGAGTACCAAGGGGTACTTGCACCTTGCACCAGGCCCAGTTATCCCTTATTAGTGTATAGGGTGTCTAGCAGCTTAGGCTGATAGATAATGGTAGCTTAGCAGAGCAGCTTAGGCTGAACTAGGAGACGTGTGAAGCTACTACAGTACCACTTAGTGTCATATGCACAATATCATAAGAAAACACAATACACAGTTATACTAAAAATAAAGGTACTTTATTTTTATGACAATATGCCAAAGTATCTTAGAGTGTACCCTCAGTGAGAGGATAGGAAATATACACAAGATATATATACACAATAGCAAAAATATGCAGTATAGTCTTAGAAAACAGTGCAAACAATGTATAGTTACAATAGGATGCAATGGGGAAACATAGGGATAGGGGCAACACAAACCATATACTCCAGAAGTGGAATGCGAACCACGAATGGACCCCAAACCTATGTGACCTTGTAGAGGGTCGCTGGGACTATTAGAAAATAGTGAGAGTTAGAAAAATAACCCTCCCCAAGACCCTGAAAAGTGAGTGCAAAGTGCACTAAAGTTTCCCTAAGGACAAAATAGTCGTGTTAGAGGGAAAATGCAAGGAAAACACAAATCAGCAATGCAACAACGATGGATTCCTGACTGAGGGTACCTGTGGAACAAGGGGACCAAGTCCAAAAGTCACAAGCCACTCGGAGATGGGCAGATGCCCAAGAAATGCCAGCGGTTGGTGCAAAGAAGCTCTTACTAGGCTGAAGAACTGTGAATACTGCAGGAACGACAAGGGCTAGAGACTTCCCCTTTGGAGGATGGATCCATCACGCCTTGGAGAGTCGTGCAGAAGTGTTTTCCCGCCGGATGGACGCCAACAAGCCTTGCTACACGCAAATCGTGTGTTTGGCGTTTTTGGACGCTGCTGGGGCCCAGGAGGGACCAGGAGGTCGCAAATTGGACCTGCAGAGAGAGGGGACGTCGAGCAAGACAAAGAGCCCTCACTGAAGCAGGTAGCACCCGAAGAAGTGCCAGAAACAGGCACTACGAGGATGCGTGAAATGGTGCTCGCCGAAGTTGCACAAAGGAGTCCCACGTCGCCGGAGACCAACTTAGAAAGTCGTGCAATGCAGGTTAGAGTGCCGTGGACCCAGGCTTGGCTGTGCACGAAGGATTTCCGCCGGAAGTGCACAGGGGCCGGAGTAGCTTGCAAAGTCGCGGTTCCCAGCAATGCAGCCCAGCGAGGTGAGGCAAGGACTTACCTCCACCAAACTTGGGCTGAAGAGTCACTGGACTGTGGGGGTCACTTGGACGGTGTCGCTGGATTCGAGGGACCTCGCTCGTCGTGCTGAGAGGAGACCCAAGGGACCGGTAATGCAGCTTTTTGGTGCCTGCGGTTGCAGGGGGAAGATTCCGTCGACCCACGGGAGATTTCTTCGGAGCTTCTGGTGCAGAGAGGAGGCAGACTACCCCCACAGCATGCACAAGCAGGAAAACAGTCGAGAAGGCGGCAGGATCAGCGTTACAGAGTTGCAGTAGTCGTCTTTGCTACTATGTTGCAGGTTTGCAGGCTTCCAGCGCGGTCAGCGGTCGATTCCTTATCAGAAGGTGAAGAGGGAGATGCAGAGGAACTCGGCTGAGCTCATGCATTCGTTATCTAAAGTTTCCCCAGAGACAGAGACCCTAAATAGCCAGAAAAGAGGGTTTGGCTACCTAGGAGAGAGGAAAGGCTACTAACACCTGAAGGAGCCTATCACAAGGAGTCTCTGACGTCACCTGGTGGCACTGGCCACTCAGAGCAGTCCAGTGTGCCAGCAGCACCTCTGTTTCCAAGATGGCAGAGGTCTGGAGCACACTGGAGGAGCTCTGGACACCTCCCAGGGGAGGTGCAGGTCAGGGGAGTGGTCACTCCCCTTTCCTTTGTCCAGTTTCGCGCCAGAGCAGGGGCTAAGGGGTCCCTGAACCGGTGTAGACTGGCTTATGCAGAATTGGGCACATCTGTGCCCAACAAAGCATTTCCAGAGGCTGGGGGAGGCTACTCCTCCGCTGCCTTCACACCATTTTCCAAAGGGAGAGGGTGTCACACCCTCTCTCAGAGGAAGTTCTTTGTTCTGCCATCCTGGGCCAGGCCTGGCTGGACCCCAGGAGGGCAGCTGCCTGTCTGAGGGGTTGGCAGCAGCTGCAGAGAAACCCCAGGAAGGGCAGTCTGGCAGTACCAGGGTCTGTGCTACAGACCACTGGGATCATGGAATTGTACCAACAATGCCAGGATGGCATAGAGGGGGCAATTCCATGATCATAGACATGTTACATGGCCATATTCGGAGTTACCATGGTGAAGCTACATATAGGTAGTGACCTATATGTAGTGCACGCGTGTAATGGTGTCCCCGCACTCACAAAGTTCAGTGAATTGGCTCTGAACAATGTGGGGGCACCTTGGCTAGTGCCAGGGTGCCCTCACACTAAGTAACTTTGCACCTAACCTTTACCAGGTAAAGGTTAGACATATAGGTGACTTATAAGTTACTTAAGTGCAGTGTAAAATGGCTGTGAAATAACGTGGACGTTATTTCACTCAGGCTGCAGTGGCAGGCCTGTGTAAGAATTGTCAGAGCTCCCTATGGGTGGCAAAAGAAATGCTGCAGCCCATAGGGATCTCCTGGAACCCCAATACCCTGGGTACCTCAGTACCATATACTAGGGAATTATAAGGGTGTTCCAGTAAGCCAATGTAAATTGGTAAAAATGGTCACTAGCCTGTTAGTGACAATTTGAAAGTAATGAGAGAGCATAACCACTGAGGTTCTGGTTAGCAGAGCCTCAGTGAGACAGTTAGGCACCACACAGGGAACATATACATGCACACCTATGAGCACTGGGGCCCTGTGTGACAGGGTCCCAGTGACACATACATATAGGCCACAAACCTATGAGCACTGGGGTCCTGACTAGCAGGATCCCAGTGACACATAACAACCATACTGAAAACATAGTGTTTTCACTATGAGCACTGAGGCCTAGCCATCAGGATCCCAGTGAGACAGTGAAAACAGTGACAAACATCCTGACATACACTCACAAACAGGCCAAAAGTGGGGGTAACAAGGCTAGAAAGAGGCTACCTTCTCACACACACCACTTTCACCGGACTGGAAACGCCAGCTTCTCCAGCTCAGTGAGGGTCTTTTCTGTTTTGTTAGGTTCTTTCCATGTACTCTGAGGCCTGTGTGATTGTCTGCCCCCTACGCATGGCCTTACACGCCTCCCAAAGTAAAGTGCCTGGACCCGGGGACCCTTTGTTCTTAACAATCAATCTCAGTGGATTGCCTCGATTCATTTAGCAACTCCTTCTCGAAGAGCCAAGTATCCAGCCTTCACACACTGCATTCCAAAGACTTCCATTTACCTATATCACTATTATTGACAAATGATCAGAAACGCCTCTAGCAAGTTCCTTGCCACTAGCTTATCTGTGTACACATTCTCCCTGCTTGATGACAGTCTGTTCTCTAGTAAGAACCATGGTCCCCTGAGTAGCAGAACTGTCTCTGTAGTGGATTATGGTGTCGCCATACAGCCACCATCCCCAGTGCATCTGCGAACTCCCTGAGATACGAACCCTGGACATTCTTACTGCCATGCTGCTCATCCTTCTCTAGGTTCACTGTCAGATTAAAGTCTCCACCCATCACCGGCACCCCACCAGGCAGCTGCAACACCATGGATTTGAATCTGGCCAGGAGATAAATGGAGCAAATCACAAATCATTCCCCATCCCATATTCCCACTACTACTTCATTACATCCCCACTGACCAATGTACGTTTGCTGAAGCACTGAATTAACTATTTGAGCAAGTATGCCCTCCTATCCCCAAGTCTGTACTATATCCAGTGTGGCAACAATCGCTAGCTGTTTCTTCCCAACATTTGACATTGCATTCCTCTACGATGGGTTTCCTGTGAGAGGATCATATTGGGGCATGTTGTTTAAGAAACTGAAAAACTGTCTCCTCTTAATCATATTACCCAATCAATTCACATACCAGGATAGCGCTGTGATCTTCCCCTGTAGGTAGGGCTCACCTTTCTTTTCACTTATGGTGGGTGCTTTAAAATGTATAGTGTCAGTGTGCGAGACCACTTTTAACATCCAACCCTTACCACCTACACCCACACGAACTGCAGACTTTGAGCTACCTCCCATCTCAATTTGCAAGGACCTTGTTTCCCCATCTGAGCCATAGTAACATTTTAAGAAACTTTACCACAACGCCTATGACGCACGCGGAGTCAGCTGACTGCGCGCAGGGGTACTGCTCGAAGAAAAATCTCCTGATCCAGTCTGACACCTGAGGGAAATTCTAAGGTAAGGAATCTGCAACTAGAATATGTCTCTACCAGATATATCACTACTGAAGGTAAGTAACTTGTACATTTCGTAGTAAATCTGTGACATTAGGAACATAAGCAAAGGATCAGCAATTACTTGCCATTTTTTTCACCCTTTATCTTCAATAAAGAAAGCGCTAGGTGCCAGTGTCCTCCATCTGCCCATCTTCTTTAGAGTCTTGACAAAGTGCTCTCCCCTACCCTTGGAGTCCTGGCCATTTCTGTTCCTGTGGGTACCTCTTCCAGCCATGCCTGTCTCTCTACAAGTGACCTAGACCCTTTGATCCATTTGTAGACTTTGTTAGGAGAGTTAAAGTTCTATTATTTTCCATCCGAAATTACACAGAATTGTGTGGGAAATAACATCATTTTTTTTTTTTTTTTACTGCTTTCTCTAAGTTTCCTCTTGACTTCATTGAAACTGCATTTTGTTTGGTCAGCCAGTATAAAGTATGGAAGCAACTTCACCACCAGGTTTCATTTTTAAGGCCTCCTTTTTGCCTGGCCAGAACTGCGTCTCTATCTCAGTGATTGAAAATGCTGGCTATAATAGCTTGAAATGGCAATTTAAGTTTTGGATAGGAGATAGAAACTCTATGCACCTTAAAATCTCTTAGATTTGAGGTGAGTGGCCTGTCATCCACAAACAACTCCTTACTTGAGTCTTCTGCCCTCTCCAGCACTCCGACCTGTGGTTTGTTGTTTCTTTGTGGTCCACCGTCTGCATCCTCCATCCTTGGCTTTATGGTTAGGTTTTCCTCTGTTAACGTAGAGACAGCAGTGTGGAAAGTAGCAATTCAATCTTTTATGGTACTGAATAGTATCTCAGTTTATTATTTGTAATTCATTTTCTTAAAATCTGTTTATAAATGGCTGACTTCTACTGCTAAAACCCTGTAGAGGCATAGTTGGTCATTTTGTTCTGTTGCACTGTTTTTGCTCCATGCTCTTTTCCAATTGCTGTGGCAGACCGGGCCCCTGTTCTTTTCTCTACCCAACACTACAGTCTGTTTATCCAATAACCGCTGGGAATGATTCGCCACAGTCGCCTAACAGGCTACTCATTGTCTATGAAAGGCGGAAGGTATCTCCACCAAGCACCTTGTCCCCCTTGTGGCCTGTCAACTTTGGCTCCTCAGAAACCTCACCAATTCAGGACTGTCCTGGAATTATACTGCATCAGTAGACTACTACAAGATAATATGCCCAGTGTTGGCCATCTTGCTGCACTCTGGCCGCCTGGCTATTATTTTCTGCCATTTCCTGTGTAATCAATTTTTCATGAGCAATATGTTGACCATCTCCTGCCTCCAAGAGAAGGCGAAAGTCCTACTAGAGATCCATCACCTGTCTCTTTATGTTGCTTCCTCTGACCCTCACCTGAGGGTCACTCAGACCAGGCGCTCTCATTCACCACAGGTCACCAGGCCTCAGGGGCCAAATAGTTCCTGTCCATTGTTCCTTAGAGACAGCCTGTTGCCAGCCAGGGTCCGTCCTGCAGCATGCCACGAACCCCGTCTGCAGGCATCAGTATGCTCCACTTGATCCCTATTAAGCATTTCCTCACTGGTCAGTTGTGGGTACAGGCTTCCGTCAATTGCATTGCACCCCCCAGGGCAAATCCATGGCTGCCATCTAGCTCGACATCTAGCCACACCCCCATTTTAAATTATCTCTGATTACAGATGGGATATTCAGCAATTTAAAATGTGCCAAAAAGCATGCATGCTTGTCGAAACTCAACTAGCCTTTTTACACAACAATTTATTTTCAAGTTGCTGCCCTCCTTGTGATATATCACTATGTCCTTTACAAGTTCAGTGATGCATGTTTATCAGACTAGGTCGCGTCGTCCCCTATGATTTTGTGGTGCAAACCCTGTTGGCGTTATCATAAACAGACATCTATGACTTGTGTCTTTGGCCTGACCATGATCCCTGAATGTGTAACTTCTGTACCTCCTTACATTGAAAGGCCATCAGGGAGCAGGAACATATGTTATTTTTGTTTCTGGCCCATAGACAGACCCCAGTAAACGGTTCCTTTCACCTCCCTCCTGTTTGTCTCCTGACAGAAAGCGACCCTCCGAAGAGTCCTCTCACAAGAAGCATAAGAAACCTGTAGACCCCTTAGTAAAGTCCTCTGCTTCCAAGAAGAGCTCCTTCCTATTACTTAAAGCAATCCTAATTCAGAAAAGTCTTCAGCCAGGGTGCTACTTTTACTGTTGTCTTACAGATCAGCCTCAGGTTGAGGCTCAACAGTCCTTTTTGAGGGGCTGCCCTTCCTCCCCGATTGCCCCATCTGGCACGTTAATGATGGGCCACATGGATCCAGTAGCTTAGCCAAAACCTGAGACTGCTTTCACAGGCTCCATCCTTGGTAGTTCTTCCATAGAAGCCACCCTTTCTAAGAAGCCTCTTAATTGCATTGGGGTTCATCCACAAAGGATGCAAGTCTTTAAGTCGTGTCTTGAGCAAAGTCACACAAGCAATTGTTGTGCTGATATATTGCACTATTTGTAGGAATATTTTTTGTAATGCAAAAATCACCTCAAATCAAAGAAAACACACACTGGACACACATTGAAAGGCAGGGGGACAAAAAAGAACTGACATCAAGAAGCTGGGGTGAATACTTATAGCTCCAGTGACATCAATATGCTCCACGTCTGGCACTGATACAGAGGCAGTGCTTGCCACTGTTGATGGAGAGCTCTTACAAGGGTTTTCCAGATCCAGTTTGGTGCCTAGGACATTCAGGTGCTGAGCAATCTGCAGATAAAAGTTTGCCAACCAGCCACAGCACAGAGACTGCACTGGTTGCCGTCACAGATGACATCAGGACCCTCCTCAACCGAAGAGAGTCGGCAGCTCTGATCCTTCTGGACCTCTCCACAGCGTTTGACGTAGCCTCCCACCACGCTCTCCTCAACAGACTCCACAACATAGACATTCAACAAAACGCCTTTAAGTGAGTCGCCTCTTTCCTCCCAGGCCGCATGGAGAGTATCTGCCTCCCTCCTGTCACTGCTACGCCCAAGAACATCACCTGTGGCGTACCCCAAGGATCCTTTCTCAGCCCAACCTTGTTCATCATCTACATGGCCCCCTCGCAGACATTGTCAGATCCTACGGACTCAATATAGTCTCCTGTGCCGACGACACTCAACTAATCCTCTCACTCACCGAAGACCCCCCACAATGCCAAAGCTAAATTCTGCAACGCCATGATCAATGTAGCAACATGAAAAACACTGACAAAACTGAATACCTGATCTTTGGGAAGAACACCTCCGTATGGGACCACCGCTGATGGCCAGCAGAACTCGGACCAGCGCCTTCCTTCAGACCACGCACAAAACCTCGCCATCATACTGGACTGCCAACTATCCATGAATCGACATGTAAACTTGGTCACCTCCTCCTGCTTCTACATCCCCCGTATGCTCTGTGAAATCTTCAAATGGATCCCTACCGACACTAGAAAGACAGTGACACACGTTTTTTAGGAAGCTGGCCTGGAGTGTGGTAAACACCTGTGGTGTTGTCACCTTATAACAGGTCCAGGGATCACCTATTAGTGAAGTGTAGGCAGTGTCTAGGAGGCTCTCTAGAGGTAGCTGTAGATGAGCAGCCAAGACTTATCTAGTCTAGTTATCTACAGTCACAAAGCAACTTATCACACATGAAAGAACCACTCAGTGTTACAAAAATAAAAGTACTTTATTATAGCAACACAACACTATAATACGTATAGGCAGTCCCCCCTGACTGGAGGTAAGTAGACACTAATTATATACACAATAGCAATCAGCAATTAGCATAGAAACAACAAGCATTGGCAATATTTAGTGAAAATAGAGAGCGCCCTAGAGGAGGCCCAAACCATATACTAAGAAAGTGGAATGCGAGATACAGTTTTCCACCCAAGGATGTGGTGTTGTTAGAGGGGAGAACCAGAGTGACCCCCCCTCAGTGACCAGGAGACTTTCCCAAGGACTAACAGGAGAACTTAAAAAAATGATTATGCAAGAGCAGGACCAGTCTAGAAGAAACCAGTGATAGATTCTGGAAGAAGAGAACCTGCAAAAGAAGGGGACTGAGTCCAGTCCACGATGGAGTGTACAGTGGGGGGCAGAAGCTAATACCCACCTTTCTGTGGATGGAGAACCAGATCGACGAGGGATGAAGAAGACCAGTTGTAGAGCCCAGGAGCTGCTAAGGAGTCCTTAGAGTGGTGCAGATGGTGTCCCACGTCTGTTGTCGGGTTGCAGATGGTCAGTGGTGTTGGACAGCTACCAACAAGCCTGGGCAAATGCAAGAGTTGAAGAAGAAGGTTTTGCAAGGTTGAAGAGGACCAGCAAGGTCCAGGGGACTCAACCCAAGGAGGTTGACAGAGCCAACAGAAGCAGTCACAGCCCCCACAGGCAACCCACTGGCAGCAGGCACAGTAAGTCGCAGTGAGGCCCAGTCAGGACACCTGAAGAGGAGTCTCATGTCGCTGGAGCAGCAGAGAGGAGGCTGTGCTTGGCAGGAAGAAGTGCTGGGATGCCAGGGCTACACGGAACCTGAAGATCTCTTGGAGCAGGAGCAAAAAAGCCTAGGTAGCTGCGAGAGTTCCGGTGCAGAGGGGTACTGTCCTGCAAGGAGAGGCAAGAGCTTACGATCTCCTAAGCTGGACAGCTGGCACAGAGGACCAAGGAGACTACTCCAGACCACCATCTGTGATGCAGGATGCACCCGGTTCCAGAGGAGGGCAGATCCATGCAGCCAATCGTCATTGCAGTTGGTGCCTGCAGATGCAGGGGAGTGACTCCTTAACTACAACGGAGATTCCTTCTTGCTTCTTGGTGCAGGCTGAAGTCTCGCCAAACTCAGAGGATGCACAGCCAAAAAAATGTTGTAATTGCTGGAAGGAGCCGGAGAAACAATGTTGCAAAGCGAAGTCGTCGCCGTAGTTGCGGCTTGTCGGTTCCTGAAGAGTCCAGTTGCGGTTCAGGTGGCCAGAAAATAAAGTAAATGATGCAGAGGAGTCCTGGTGGAGTCTTGCATGTCAAATCTGGGGAGCCGCTTTCAAGAGAGTCCCTAAATAGTCCTGAAAGGGGGTTTAGCCACTTAGTAAGATGACCATCTATCAGGAGGGGGATGTGACATCACCTGCCTGACCTGGCCATTCAAATGCTCCCAGGGGCTTCTGCACATCTTGGTTTCAAGGTGGCAGAATCAAACGGCCACCTGGAGGAGCTCTGGGCACCACCCCTAGGGTGGTGATGGACAGGGTAGTGGTCACTCCCCTTTCCTTTGTCCAGTTTCACGTCAGAGCAGGGACCGCAGCAAATGTGCCCTTCAAAGCATACCGTGGCATGGGGAGGATACCCCTCCCAAGCCTTGTAATGCCTATTTCCAAGGGAGAGGGTGGCGCCTCCCTCCCCCACTAGAAATCCTTTGTTCTAGCTTCCCCTGCCCATGCTGGTCAAGCAGCAGAGGGGCAGAAACCTGTCTGAGGGGTGACAGTAAGGTGGGCTGCCTGGAAGAACCCCAGAAGACTGGTAGGAGCAATACTGGGTGTCTTCTAAGGAGCCCCCCGAGTGCACGGAGTCATACAACCAATACTGGCAACAGTATTGGGGTATGATTCCAACATGTTTGATACCAGGTTCGGATTTACCGTTATGTAGCTGGATACAGGTAGTGTTCAGTACATGGGTAAAATGGCTTCCCCGTACTTAAGAAGTCCAGTGCAATTGAACTGGAGTTCACAGGGGCATCTCTGCTCATGCAGAGGTGCCTCACACACAGTGACCTGCTCCCTGCCTTCTGGGCTAGGAGGGCCTACCATAGGGGTGACTTACAGTGACCTGTGGTGAAAGGGTGTATGCACCTTTTTACGCAGGCTGCAATGGCAGGCCTGTAGACACATTTTACATGGGCTCCCGTGGGTGGTACGATACATGCTGCAACATGTGGAACCCCTGGTGCCCCATCGCCCGTGTACTTAAGTACCACATACTAGGGACTTATAAGGGGACAACAGTATGCCAACTGTGGAGTGTGCAAAGTCCTAGGCAACCAAATTTAGAGGGAGAGAGCACAATCACTGGGGTCCTGGTTGGCAGTATCCCAGTGAAAACAGTCTAAGCATACTGATGATAGGCAAAAAGTGGGGTTAACCATGCCAAAAAGAGGGTACTTTCCTACATGCGTCACAGGCTGCCTCGATTATGGAAACGCTTTCTACACCGGATTGTCCTCCCAGCTACTTAAGACTCCCAACCCTACAGAACACCACTATCACTCATCACACCACACCCCAGTAACCTCCACTGGCTCCCCGTCCAGAAGAGATGCCAATTCAAAATCTTCACTCGCGTACAAGGCTCTCCACAACCTAGGGCGGTCCTACATCAACCATCAACTGAGCTTCTACGTCCCAGCAAGACAACTATACACCACCCCACTAAACCTCGCACAAACACCCTGCATCCATCGCAGCCACAGCAGAGGCCACTCCTTCTACACAGCAGCCAAGTCCTGGAACAGCCTACTCCTCCACCTCCGAACAGCTCCCTCCCTGGCAGACTTCAGAAGGAGACTCAAAACGTGGCTTGTCTACGGAAACACAGCATCCTCAGCTCCAAGATATGCTTACGGATGATAGTGCTGCGGTTTACAAATGCTATGACTGATTGAAGAGAGTGGCCAAACTTTATGGTCCATGCTACGGAAGATTGTTTTGATGGTGGTCAATCAAGATCCTTTGCCAGGTTTCTTTCCGCCTCTCGTCATCATCAAAGTCTTCCAGGGAGAAGAGGAAAAACATAAGCATTCCAACTCTCCATAGATGTCACGGTCAAAGAATTCCCCATCTCAATCTTCTACCCAGGCTTTCTTCTCTGAGGCTACAATTGCTGAGGATGGTTCCTCCTCAGGACACCCTTTCACCACTGGTGCCATTAACAGTACCAATCATTGGCTACCACGAGTTCCCGGTGTGGTGTGCTAAACTGACATTGTTTATCCAGTCAATGATGGAACTACACCGGCAGCCTTTGCATTCTCTGCTGTGCCGCCCGGGCCCTTGAGAACTTACGGAGCTCCCCTCAGTGGCTAACCCGATGAGTCATCTCTCTGGTACCAGTGGATCTTTTTCTGACGCCTTGTCTCATTTCAGTGCTGCGACTTTGGTCTCACCTACATTCTGGCACAAAAGCCACAGCCATCACCACAACTGCCACCTCTGCATCCTCTTCACATTAATAAATTTCAGTCTCGGAGGGGAGATCCAGCTTTCACTGGAGGAATAGCAGAATACGGAAGATCATGTGTGTGCCCACAAGCAATATTGGGTTACCTTACACAGTACGTTTGGAACAGATTCCTATGTTGGCCATCTGGCAAAGCATCATTGGAACACAGACGAAAGCAAGCTCTGAGAAGACACAACTTGTGCTGTTCAGAATGGCAGTGGGCTAGAAATGTTGGCAGACACTGATACAGGCCAACCTCTGGGTCCAGCCGCTGTGGAGATGGCCTCATTTCATGGGTTTCTCAGAAAAGGTGCTTGAGCTACCCCTGCTTTCTGTCAAGCTCAGACCAATAATTCTTAGTGAGGTCCTCCAATCTGTGACTACTTCTACAGATCCACTGCTTCGGTTCAATAAGGCACGTTCAAAGTCTGTGAAAGAGACCTGGGCAAAACAAACCACAGCTCCGGCTGTAAACTGGTACAGTCCAGTAAGAGGGTCATCTGGCCTTTCTTTCTGTACATCCCCAGGATCTTGTGTAGCTTTGTCTACTTTTTTTTAGTATTATTTATGTTATAAAAACTCAGCAATAAATTATGTCAGGAGGTGTTCTCATATACATTGTGTCAAAAAGAATAACCGTATTGACCTGATCCGACACATTGCATAAAGTGGCTGCCAACATTTTAAGTAAAACCAACTGATGACAATCCCCCAACCACTCACACTATCTTCCACCCCTTCTTCCATATAGGGTCAAAATCTTTTCAATAGATGTCTATGTGTTAGTATTGTTGTATTTCAGTGTCACCAGGTTGTTGTGGTCATCCAAAGGCCAGGGAGCATGCACATGCCACTTTCTCTCCCGGAACTTGCAAGGTTATCTGATTGTCGTGATCATTTGGGACCGTGGTGTGTTCGTTTGTGAACTAGTATAAGCAAGCAGTGTTCTAGTCATCTCCGCCCAAGCTAACAGGGTTTCCTGTGCTTTGTCATCCCTCCTGGTACTCCGGATATGTACCTCATTCGCCCCTGCTATTCTGCCATATTGGATTTCTATATCTTTGTTGTTGTGCCCCTGGGACTAAGCCAATGAATAGCTATGCGATGTTTCGCAACCACTGGGCCCAGTGTTAGATAGCGTCTACTCAGTTTCCTAGCTGGGGTGTGCGGTAGGAGTCCCAGCAGGCATTGTTTGATGTATAATGGTATTTCCCATCACATTGCTGCTCTTAATTGGGCAACGATCTCCCAGAAACTCCTTATTATGGGGCAGGTCCAGAACAGATGAAGAAAATCAGCTTCCATCGACCGACATTTTGGGCAATTGTGATCTTCAGAGGGGTATATGGGGCGTAAACATTTAGGGGTCATATATAGCATATGCATGAAATTGTACTGAATTAATTTAAAATGGGCATTTACTGCTACTACTTTAACTCCCCTATGTATACAGGGAGTGCAGAATTATTAGGCAAATGAGTATTTTGACCACATCATCCTCTTTATGCATGTTGTCTTACTCCAAGCTGTATAGGCTCGAAAGCCTACTACCAATTAAGCATATTAGGTGATGTGCATCTCTGTAATGAGAAGGGGTGTGGTCTAATGACATCAACACCCTATATCAGGTGTGCATAATTATTAGGCAACTTCCTTTCCTTTGGCAAAATGGGTCAAAAGAAGGACTTGACAGGCTCCGAAAAGTCAAAAATAGTGAGATATCTTGCAGAGGGATGCAGCACTCTTAAAATTGCAAAGCTTCTGAAGCGTGATCATCGAACAATCAAGCGTTTCATTCAAAATAGTCAACAGGGTCGCAAGAAGCGTGTGGAAAAACCAAGGCGCAAAATAACTGCCCATTAACTGAGAAAAGTCAAGCGTGCAGCTGCCACGATGCCACTTGCCACCAGTTTGGCCATTTTTCAGAGCTGCAACATCACTGGAGTGCCCAAAAGCACAAGGTGTGCAATACTCAGAGACATGGCCAAGGTAAGAAAGGCTGAAAGACGACCACCACTGAACAAGACACACAAGCTGAAACGTCAAGACTGGGCCAAGAAATATCTCAAGACTGATTTTTCTAAGGTTTTATGGACTGATGAAATGAGAGTGAGTCTTGATGGGCCAGATGGATGGGCCCGTGGCTGGATTGGTAAAGGGCAGAGAGCTCCAGTCCGACTCAGACGCCAGCAAGGTGGAGGTGGAGTACTGGTTTGGGCTGGTATCATCAAAGATGAGCTTGTGGGGCCTTTTCGGGTTGAGGATGGAGTCAAGCTCAACTCCCAGTCCTACTGCCAGTTCCTGGAAGACACCTTCTTCAAGCAGTGGTACAGTAAGAAGTCTGCATCCTTCAAGAAAAACATGATTTTCATGCAGGACAATGCTCCATCACACGCGTCCAAGTACTCCACAGCGTGGCTGGCAAGAAAGGGTATAAAAGAAGGAAATCTAATGACATGGCCTCCTTGTTCACCTGATCTGAACCCCATTGAGAACCTGTGGTCCATCATCAAATGTGAGATTTACAAGGAGGGAAAACAGTACACCTCTCTGAAAGGTGTCTGGGAGGCTGTGGTTGCTGCTGCACGCAATGTTGATGGTGAACAGATCAAAACACTGACAGAATCCATGGATGGCAGGCTTTTGAGTGTCCTTGCAAAGAAAGGTGGCTATATTGGTCACTGATTTGTTTTTGTTTTGTTTTTGAATGTCAGAAATGTATATTTGTGAATGTTGAGATGTTATATTGGTTTCACTGGTAATAATAAATAATTGAAATGGGTATATATTTTTTTTTGTTAAGTTGCCTAATAATTATGCACAGTAATAGTCACCTGCACACACAGATATCCCCCTAACATAGCTAAAACTAAAAACAAACTAAAAACTACTTCCAAAAATATTCAGCTTTGATATTAATGAGTTTTTTGGGTTCATTGAGAACATGGTTGTTGTTCAATAATAAAATTAATCCTCAAAAATACAACTTGCCTAATAATTCTGCACTCCCTGTATTAGTCCAATCTTTTAGGGATAGTTCTTCTTACGTGTGTTCTATCGATTTTTCTATGGGTAAGGGTTGTACTGTTTTATCCGCGTGTAGTGTGCAGTATATGTATGTTATACGCCTGCATCCCCCTGCCCTCTCGAGCAAGGTGGTCAGCATTTGGGCAGGATTAGGTGCCTCAGGGAATGTGAGCCATAATTGTCTGGCAATTGCAACAATTTTAGAAAATTGTAAAAAGGGCCCGGAACCTCTATTAAATGATTCTTGTGCTTGTTGATAAGTGATGAATCTACCCTCGGGGTAGAGGTCAGACAGCATTAGACAACCGCGTCCTGCCATTTTGTCGCAGACATTACTTGTGTCATCTGAACAAAGGTATGTAGTATCCAGATACCCAAGTCTGAGGCGTAAGGTGCTCTCTTAATAACCCTCTGAACCCTTTGTTCCCAAATCCTCCCCATCAATTGAAGCAGAAGAGGGAATGTGTGGGGTCTACCTCCACCCCTCATCAGAAGTTCCCCCAGTTCACATGTATGCCTTCCAATAAGCATCTCTCCCAGTTTGGCTCCCTATCCGGCCAATGTATTGCGTGCTGAAACTGGGCGGCTAGGTAGTATAAATCTAGGTGTGGGCCCTCCAACCCACCCTTCTCCCATTCTCTACAGAGTGTGGAGAGATTGACCCTACACCACTTTCCTTGCCAAAGGAGATCAATCATCAGTCGTCTAACTCTCGAAATGCTGCTCTCGTAATAAGACCCTTGCATTACATAGAGGTATTGTGGTAGTACCACCATTTTCAACAGCGCTATATTGCCCATTAGCAATAAGTTTAGCATGTTCCAGAACTGTATGGAAGATTTTAAATTCGCAATCACCGACCCAAGGTTGAGATTATAAAACTATTGGGTATCTTGGGTAATATGTAGCTCCAAGTATTTAACCTCATCTGTTTTCCAAGGGAGACCCTTTAGTTGTTGACCCACTAGTATTCCCAGGGGGTACAGGGTGGATTTCTGTATATTAACCTGTAGCCCCGAGAATTCCCAGTATTCGTGCATCATGTTTATTAGTATTGGAATTGAGACATCTGGGCATCTGAGAAAAACCCTGGCATTGTCTGCATACAGGGATACTATATGTTCTCTTACACCTACAGTCTGCCCCATCCTTTAAGAGTATGCCTAACTTCACACTTGTATAGTGCACTACTCACCCGTTAGGGTCTCAAGGCACTGTACGCATACCGCTGTGGAACCCCTCCTGGCTTTTCCCAGTGAGGCGCCCACTCCTGGGCAACCCCCAGGGTGAAGTTAGGCATCCAAGCGCTGTCAGGGCCGTTGTGGAGATTAAGCAAGCTATTGCCCAGAGTTACAGAGTGGGACCCATTAATTAGATTAGGCACTGAGGGGAGAATTATCTGGTCCAAGGGATTTGAGCCCAAGGCCCGGCAAGGCGGGAACTGAACCCTGGTCCCGGGCCAGATCTCTGCATCAGGGTCTGCCACTCTAACCATTGTGCCACACTTCTCCTAAGTCTGCACACCAACTGTCCTATTGCAGTAGCAAATATAAACGAGGAAAGGCGGCACCCCTGAAGGGTCCCACGTTGTAGGATGATCTTGTCTGAGACATATTGTCCCATCCATAGCATCGATTTAGGGCTGGTGTACAATAATTTGACCTATCGAATATAGGAAGAGCCAAGCCCTGCCTTCTTCCGCACCCTCCAGACATGTTCCCAGTACAGGGAGTCAAAAGCTTGTTCTATTTCTAAAAAGGCTGGTGCAAAGCTACCTTCCTGCGCACTGCGGTCATGTATCACATGTGCCATGTGTCTTAGGTTTCTCACAGTATTCCTCCCCGGGATAAATCCAGACTGATCTTCATGTGCCAATCGGGGCATATATGGAAGCAGTTGGGCAGCCAACACATGGCTGAGGAATTTAAGGTCAACGTTTAACATCGATATAGGACAGTAGGATCTGGCTTCCAGTCAGACTTTTCCTGGCTTTGGTATTAGGGAAATCAGTGCTTTGGTCATTTAACATGGTAGTTCCCTCCTTTTATACGCTTATGCATAAACTTCAACCAGTTTATCTAATAATATGGTTGGAAAGTGTTTAGAAAATTCAGAGGGTAGCCCATCTCCCCCAGGGGACTAATCTGATTTTAAGGTCTTAGGGCTTTTTGGAGATCTTGTTTGGAGATAGGGATCTCCAAGGCTTTTCATTCATCTGAAGACAGACTTGGTAATAATAGTTGTTTTAAATGATCTATTAAATCTCGAGCTCTGCCAGGTAGATGTGGTTTCGTGTAGACTGCACTTTGATGGGCTGCAAATGTTTCATTGATGGAAGATTGTATTAATGCAGGTATGGGTGTAGGTGTCTGTTCCTATCTAAGCAACCTAGCTAACAGCCTCCCTGCTTGTCTCCTTCACAGTACCATATTTGCCTGGATTTCTTTCTGTTCAGTTTATCTAGGAGATCCCATGTTTCACACAGCTTATGTTTTTGTCTATCCCAAGTTGGGGCCAAGGACACGTCAGAAGCAAGCAGTTTTTTCCAGTTGCTTTAGTTCTATATCCTGTTTGGTCAGGTGTAGTTCCAAGGTATGCTGTACCCCTCACCGAGGTGGCAATACAAAGCCCTCAAGTAACCACTTTCATTGCGTCCCACTCAGTGGCTGTAGTCCCTGTCGTGTTCCAGTTAGTATCAAAATATTGGGATAAAGATTTACCTACAACGTCACGGAATTCTTCATCTGTCAGAGATTCAACCTGCAGACGCCACAGTGGGTCCATGGGTGGTTGTCTGTTAAGGGAATAGGTCAGCAGAAGCGGAGAATGATCCAAAGTAGTCCAGACGACTATGGGTATTACTGGCCGGAGAGTAGCAGGAATATGTATGTGTTTGTGGGTTGCGTTGCCACCACACATCATGGTGTCCCAAAGCATGAAGCCTCTGGCGCAACACCATTGTGGTGTGGGGTTTCAGGCCCACCCGGGGAAGAGTTCTATCAATCATCTCATCTAAAATGCAGTAGAAATCTCTGGTCAGGATAATTTCTGAATTTAGGGAGATCTGTGCAGCTCGGACCACCGACTCAAGACGTTTCCATCATCACATCTAGCAGCCAATCGAGAATGATATATCTACCTTCTGATGGATACAACTACCTGTGGATTCCTCACCTCATGAATACTCCCATGGCGCCAGCATTCGACGGAAATCTTCTTACCAGTCTCTGCACGTCGACGAGGACGTCACTGTCTCGCACGCGACGCCGTCTGACATCATACAGGCAATAAGAGGTCCTCGACGACGTGCGGACGTCAGTTCCCTTTTTTCCGTGCATTCGAAACGGTTATCTTCGAGGGAGCAACTGTTACTCTTGCGGTTACAGTGTATATCTTGCTGCGTACTCTTTCTCTGTGGAAATAATGTCGCAGAGAAAGTCTGGATTTGAGCCTTGTCGTGAGTGTGGAGGCAAGATGTCGGTGACGGATCCTCATTCCGATTGCCTTTGGTGTTTGAGCTCCGACCACGACGTCTCGACTTGTGATTCGTGTCAGCACATGAATCCGAAGGCCATTAAAGAACGCGAGGCGAAGCTGTTTATGGCCAAGTCAAAGGAGAAGCATCACAAGAAAAAGTCTTCTCCAAGACATCGGCGTCATCGAGAATCCCGGCGCCGTAGAGAATCTCGGCGTCATTCAAGGGAGGCTCGTTCCAGGTCTCCGGATCGGCGCCGGAGGACATGGGAGGTCAGCCCCACGGTGACGCCGCATCCTTCGACGCCGTTGCTCTCTCCGACGTCTCCAACTTCGCCTGGACAGGCGTCGGTGATTGAGGTATTGGAGCCTCAGGTGTTTTCTCCGGCGCAGACGCCGAGGCCGGCGTCGGGGTCGCCTCCGAGTCAGGCACCCCAGTATCCGGCTTTTCCCACCCCTGGAGCCGATAGTTCCGCATTCTTGAATGCGATGTATGCCATCTTCCAACAGATGGCTCCAGGGGGTGCTCCGGCTGGGCCTTTGGCCTTTTCTTTGGGTGATCCTGCGCCTCTTCGGCCGGCACCCTTTATGCCCTTTCTCCCGTTTGGGAACGTGGGCTCGGCGCCAGTGTCGGCGCCGGTGGCCGCTCCGATGGCTTCGGAGGGATTGGCCCCAGGGATTTCCATCCCGTCGACGTCGAGATTTCGGCCTGTGACTCCGGTGGGTCCATCCGTTTCATCTGCTCTTCAGTCGGCGCCGAAGTTACCTGTGGCGCCGGATGCGGCGTCGGTGGCTTCGGAAGATCGGCGCCGATCTCCGACTTCAGCGGAGGTGTTGTCGACTCCGCGGATTGAGCAACGACTGTGTTCAAGGAGGCGTGCTCTCCAGGTACTAGAGGAGCAGGAGTACCAACGAGCCCTAGAGGAAGGAGAGCTAGAGGACTCGGGTGATGGGCTGCGTGGACTGGAGTCGGCCAGTGGGCTGGACACTTCCCCTGAGTGGGACCTTTCGTCCCCGGGGGAATATACCGAGGAAGCTGCTTCCTTTCATACAGTGGTACGGAAGGCAGCTAGTTTTTTGGACCTGCCTTTGCCGGTGGTGGAGGCGAAACAAAACCTTTTGACAGAGGTGTTGCATCCGGCCTCAGCCGCGGCGGAGCCTCTATTACCTTTTAATGACGCTCTGCTGGATCCGGTTTTAGAGGTGTGGAAGAAGCCGGCATCTTCCCCAGCAGTTCACAGAGCCGTGGCCAGGAGGTATCGGACGGCTCCAACTGATCCTGGTTTCCTATCTAGGCACCCTACGCCGGAGAGCTTGGTTGTGCAGGCCTCCTGTTCGTCCAAGTCAGCGCCTGGTTCTTTCCCGACGGTGCCTGGGGACAGAGACTCAAAAAAGCTAGAGGCGCAGTCGAAGAAGATTTTTTCGTCCTGCAGTCTGGCGTTAAAAGCCACTAATGCGACCTGTATCCTGGGGAGGTATATTCATGCTCTGATGGATGACATCTCCTCTTCGTTTACAGAGCTTCCCCAGGGTCTTTTGGATCTTGTCTCTGATGCCCAGGCTGCTGCGACCCAAATTATCCAGACGGGACTGGATACCACCGACTCGGTAGCCAGAGCAATGGGCACAACTGTGGTGGAAAGGAGACAGGCCTGGCTCCGTAACTCAGGCTTTTCGGCAGATGTACAGTCCACATTGTTGGATCTCCCGTTTGATGGGGACAAACTGTTTGGGGCTAAGGCTGATTCGGCCTTGGAACGTTTTAAGGAGAGCAGGGCCACGGCTAAGTCGTTGGGACTCCAAGCTCCTTCTTCCACGGCCTCTTCCAGATTCTTCAGGAGGTTTCGTGGATTTGGGCGTGGCTCTTCCTCCTCTTCCTTTCGGGGAAGATATCAGCAACCTGCCTCTTCCCATCCCTATAGATCTTTTAGGGGGAGGGGTAGGGTCCGCACCAGGGGAGCCTCTCAGCAGCACTCTGCCTCTTCCTCATCCTCTGGCGGGGTGCAGCAGGGGAATCAGCCTTAGGCTTCCACCATTTCCCACTCACTCCTCTCCTGTAGGGGGAAGATTACAGCATTTTCTCACCAAATGGGAGACTGTTACGTCGGACACTTGGGTTCTCAGTGTTGTGGGAAAAGGCTACACCCTTCCCTTTCGGGAGTTTCCGCCCCTCATCCCGCCCCGCCCTTCGTATTGTTCACAAGAACACCTCCTGTTGCTAGAACAGGAGGTAGAAGTCCTCCTTTTAAAGGGCGCGGTGGAGTTGGTCCCGGAGCAGGAAAGGGGTCAAGGAGTTTACTCAAGGTATTTCCTGATTCCCAAGAAGGATGGTCGTTTGAGACCAATTCTGGACCTGAGGATCTTGAATTGGTTCCTCAAGCAGGAAAAGTTCAAGATGCTGACCCTAGCACAGGTGCTTTTGGCGTTGAACATGGAAGACTGGATGGTGTCTGTCGACTTGCAGGATGCTTACTTTCATATCCCGATACTCAAGTCACACAGGAAGTATCTCCGGTTTGTGGTGGGATCGCAACACTACCAGTTTGCGGTCCTTCCGTTTGGTCTTACTTCAGCACCTCGAGTCTTCACGAAGGTGATGTCGGTGGTTGCGGCAGAGCTCAGAAGGAAGGGGATAGCAGTATTCCCTTACTTGGACGATTGGTTGATCAAAGCCAAGTCCCCGGAGCTTGTGTTGCGTCATCTGCAGTCAACAACCCAGTTGTTGTTCGACCTGGGCTTTTCGGTGAACGAGCCCAAATCTCACCTGGAGCCCTCTCAGCGCCTCCTGTTCATAGGGGCAGTACTGGATACGACATTGGGTCGGGCCTTTCCTCCGCCTCAGCGGATTCAAGATATTCAGGATTTGGTTCCAATGTTTCGAAATGGAGCGGTAGTTCCAGTCCTCAAGGTCCTTCGTCTGCTCGGTCTTTTTGCCTCCTGCATTCTGTTGGTCACGCATGCTCGCTGGCACATGAGGGCTCTTCAGTGGTGCCTCCGAAGGCAGTGGTCTCAACACAGAGGGGATCTAGAGGGTACTGTCAAGATCTCCAGAGATGCTGCTGTGGATTTGAAGTGGTGGATTGCAAGCAACAATCTTTCACAAGGAAAGCCGTTCCAGCAGTCGCCACCAGTGGCCACAGTCATAACGGATGCTTCCACTCTAGGGTGGGGAGCTCATCTGGGGGATCTGGAGATCAAAGGTCTTTGGTCTCCAGAGGAACAGATGTTTCACATCAATCTGTTAGAGTTACGGGCTGTACGTCTGGCTCTCAAGGCCTTCCTCCCTTCCCTTCGTGGTCAGTCGGTACAGGTCCTAACGGACAATACTACCACGATGTGGTACATAAACAAGCAGGGAGGAGTGGGGTCGTACCTTCTCTGCAGAGAAGCTCTTCGACTATGGTCCTGGGCAAAGGACCATCGGATTTGCTTGATAGCAAACCATCTGGCCGGAGTCTTGAACGTGCGTGCGGACAGTCTCAGTCGCCACTTCTCGGCAGACCACGAGTGGCGTCTCCATCCAGATCAAGTCCGTTTAATCTTCCAGAAGTGGGGGTTTCCTCGGGTAGATCTGTTCGCCACTCGAGAGAACGCGCATTGTCCGTTGTTCTGCAGCCTTCAGTATCCGATGCAGGAAGCGTTGGGGGACGCGTTTCAAATGACCTGGTGCGGCCAGTTGCTTTACGCGTTTCCTCCCATACCCTTGATTCCTCGAGTATTGAGGAAGATTCGCCAAGACCGGGCTCTAGTAATCTTAATAGCTCCGGATTGGCCAAGGAGGGTGTGGTACTCCGACCTTCTCCAACTCTCAACGTGCCCGCCGCTCCGTCTCCCTTTCAGGGCAGACCTCCTCTCACAGTCGCAGGGGCAGGTTCTACACCCCAACCTCCAGAGTCTGCACCTACATGCCTGGAGATTGAACGGGGCAACCTGAGTTCCTTCTCTCTCCCGCCTGAGGTAGTGGATGTTATATTAGCGGCCAGGCGACACTCCACTAAATCTATCTACGCTAATAGGTGGTCTAAATTTGTTGCGTGGTGTGGAGAGAGGCAGATTGATCCTTTACATGCTCATCTATCGGACGTTTTGTCTTTTGCTCTATCTCTGGCGCAGAAAGGTTGTGCAGTGGCTACCATTAAAGGTTATTTATCGGCCTTGTCAGCCTTCATATGTCTTCCAGACCAACCATCTTTATTTAAATCCCCTATTGTTATCAGATTCTTGAAAGGTCTTCTAAATCAATATCCTCCAAAGCCATTCGTTATGCCGCAATGGGATTTGTCCTTAGTCCTGACTTTCCTTATGGGGTCCCCTTTTGAACCTATGCATTCTTGCCCCTTGAGGTATTTGGTTTTAAAAACAGTCTTCCTGATAGCTATAACATCAGCAAGGAGAGTGAGTGAGTTGCAGGCCTTATCAGTAAAACCCCCTTATACAACTTTTTATGGGGATAAGGTGGTGTTGAGGACCAAGGCTGCTTTCCTCCCGAAGGTTGTTTCACCCTTCCATTTGGCTCAGGCAATTACTTTGTCCACGTTCTATCCTCCGCCTCATCCTTCCAAAGAGGAAGAAAGACTGCACCGTCTGGACCCAAAGAGAGCGTTGAGCTTCTTTATCGATAGAACAAAGGATTTCAGGCTGGAGGATCAGCTGTTTATTGGATACGTGGGCAAGAGGAGAGGAAAGGCAGTCCACAAGAGAACACTATCCAGGTGGGTTGTTCTTTGCATTAAAATATGTTACTCTTTGGCAAAGAAGGATCCTCCTGAGGGCATTAGAGCTCATTCCACCAGAGCTAAGTCGGCCACTTCGGCCTTAGCCAGAGGTGTTCCTGTGGTCAACATCTGCAAGGCCGCAACTTGGTCGTCCCTTCACACTTTTGCAAAACATTACTGTTTAGATTCTGAGGTTAGAAGGGACGGCCATTTTGCACGGTCAGTGCTGCAGGATTTCTTGGTTTGACCATTTAGGCACCCACCGCCGGGCGTGGTACTGCTTTGGGACTCTATTCATGAGGTGAGGAATCCACAGGTAGTTGTATCCATCAGAAGAACGAGTTACTTACCTTCGGTAACGACTTTTCTGGTGGATACATTAGCTACCTGTGGATTCCTCACGGTCCCACCCGCCTCCCCGTTGCCTTTATGGTCTTGCCAAGTAATCCTTGAGTGCGCTCCTCTTGATCTTTGAGGGTGCAATAGATGTATATATATAATATATTTATATATATATAGGTATATGTGTATATATCTTTATGTATATACTTGGTGTGTGTATATATTTTAAAAGAGAGAGTTTTATATATATATATATATATATATGTACATAAAAAGATTTACAGTTATTCATACAATGTGGTGTATTTTTACAATATAATGGATGTTGCTTTGTTCTTTCATTGCATTGCCTGGTTGTTCTCATGCACGTAAAAAATGATTGGTACTGACGTCCGCACGTCGTCGAGGACCTCTTATTGCCTGTATGACGTCAGACGGCGTCGCGTGCGAGACAGTGACGTCCTCGTCGACGTGCAGAGACTGGTAAGAAGATTTCCGTCGAATGCTGGCGCCATGGGAGTATTCATGAGGTGAGGAATCCACAGGTAGCTAATGTGTCCACCAGAAAAGTCGTTACCGAAGGTAAGTAACTCGTTCTTCTGGATCTATAACATGTCTAGTGAGCTGGAAGGGCAGCCCTGGTGCTACCCATATCAGGGTGCTCTTGGCGCATTCAGAGTATGAGTTTGCAATTACTTTCCCTCGCCACCTTTTTTGTAAAGCTGTAATGCAATCCCCCCCACAGATGTGTTTCTTGTAGACGTGCTATGACTACACCATATCGTTTAAGATGGCTCAGTATTCTGTTACGTTTCACTGGGTTCCCAAGACCCCGTACATTCTATGACAAACATTTAGTGTGGGTGTCAATGTTTTACCGGCCATGGTAGAAGTCTCGGATAGTAGTAGTGACCCGTATGATGGTAACTCTTCTGCAGTTTCCCTCTTATTTCCACTATGGAAGCCCCTGTTCAACCAAACACAAACAAAATAAAAGTATGGTTGCCCGAATATGCACACTGTCCTTTCAGAGACTAGAACTGCATTAAAAAACAGTAACATTGCGGTGTGATCCAACTCCCTCCCTGGGGCAGTGGCTCCTATCCCCATGTGTGCACCTGTACACGCATGAGGATGGTGTACCCCTCCCCAATCTCCCATTCCCCACCCTAAGTATACTCCGCAGATGTCAACCAAGTGATGTAGATTCTGTCTGGGTCCCACTGCTCCCTTTAGTCGTGAACTCTCAAAAGGAGTCTGGCGAGTCTCAGTAGTCGGGGTTCCCAGACTTCTCCCCCCTAGTTCTTTGTTCACACCCAATAGTTCTGTACCTTCCCCAATAGATAGTCTCCGGCGGCATCACCCAGCAAGTAGTTACGTCTCTGCCCCAAGCCCGATTTGCCTCTTCCCAACTCAGAGTGTGGCCTGAGGTTGTGAGGAGTCCCAAGTTCACGAAGTCGACCCCAGTCAGTCTATACGCTGTTACTCATTGAAGCATTCTCCTCTGCAGACAGAGGAGTATAAGAGTTCTGCAAGTCAATTGAGGCTCTTCCTGTGTGTAATGTTTCATCTTCGGTTACCACAAAGCGACCCATCGAAGGTGATCAAAGTATTCCGTTGTAAGGGTGCCTTCTGTTAATTATTGTTTTTTTGTTTTTTTTGGTTGGTTGGTTTTACGTCCGGGATCCCGCCATTTACAGAATTGTTCGCCGCTGTCAAGGCCTATTGAATCAACCCAGTCGGATGCTTCCTGTGGGGTTTCAAAAAAGTGAGCTTTGCCATCATGTTGTACTTGCAAAGATGCCAGGAATATTAGGCTGTATTTAAGATTGTGCTCTCTCATTCTCCACTTGGCCATTAGGAACCTTCGTCTGAGTTCCTGGACCCTTCTAGTATAGTCTGGGAAGATCTGCATGGCAGTGCCTTCGTACCGAGGGGGCCCTTGGTCCGGACATATTATAGGATATGATCCCTATCTCAGTAGTTTAATAGACGTGTAATTATGGATGTGGTGGGGCCCCTGGTTTTGGTTCCGGGCCTAGTGTCCTATGGGCCCATTCCAGCAAAAATAATTTGGAGAGTTTTATTGAAAGCATCACTGATTTAATCCGTTCCCCCATAAAGAGTTCTGCAGAGGGACCCACTGAACGATCGGGGGAATCCTAAAAAGCGGAGGTTGGTACGCCTGGAGCGCCCCTCTGCATCTTTCAGGCAATCCTCCAGTTGCGTTGTGGTATGTTGAAGGCTCTCCACTTTGGATTGCTGTTCTTGAGCAGTGGTCGTGAGTGAGACAATATCACCCTTTGTGTTAGTTACTCTATCTACCACTTTCTGGAGGTTGAGGCGCAAGTGGTGTATGTCGATGGCCATCGAGCACATTTTGGTCTCTAGAGCTTTTCGCGTTCCAGGAATGGTTGCTAGAATTTTGGATGTGGTGTGTGTAGGGTCATGGTCCTTCAGGGGGGAGGCATCTGTTGTTGGTGCAGTACTGGTGACCCTGCCCTGTACTGTATACTTCATAATTATATTGGCCTGGGAGCCTCTCGCAGTTTTTTCCTTCCTCATTGAAGTGTTAACAACAGAGCGCCAATTACTTGAATAGATCACAGTGGCCACAATCGGTGGGGAGGAGTGGGGGCACCTTGTATCCAAGATGACAGTTTCAGGCCTTAATTTCGTTCAGGCTGGGGGGATAATCTTGATGGTGCATGATGGTGCAAGGCTGCAATAAGTTAGGGGGTGCAGATGAAGAGTAAGAGTTAATGAGCGAGGTGGGGTGCCAAGCCTGCATGACTGTGCTAACCATCTCATGGGTCCCCCCCCCAGCAGTGTTCCCCATGTGTCGATAACTTCAAGCCCCAATGGGGACAGATATCCCATCACTGAAGGTGATGCCCAGGCACATTTACATGTAGCAGGTGCTAAGTTTTGTCATGTCTCCTTTCCGTGGCGTTAGGAGTCACAGGGCAGGATCTAGGCCCTTACCTGATTGTCCTTTGTTATTTATGGGAAATCACTGCAGCCCCCACAGCGAGCACAGCTAGCGTGCCCGCTCCCCAAGGATAGCACTGGCTTGCTGGCAGGCTGAATCCCAGCGCTGGGGCCTGTTACCTGGATTTTTAACTGTGTCCCCGGGCGGTCTTGCTCCCTGGCTGCGCTGCCCATCCCCCAAACCGAGCAGTTGTCTTGGCTGCATCCGACTGCGGTCCAATCAGCTCCTCCCTTCCTTGATTGGGCCGCCCACTGTTCTCAGCTGGCAATCGCCAGCCCCGCTGCCTCAGGACCCAACTCTGCCGAGCTGCACAGATCACAACTGCACTGGACCGCCAGAGCCAGCCGCTGGTAGGTCTTACTTGATGTATTCAACGCTTGTGTTTTCCAGTCAGTGACTTTTCTGGTGCCTGGGATGCATTTCACGTAGCCTTGCTCCAAGCGTCCTAGGTTTCTCTGCTAGGTTTTGCTCTGTTTGTGCCGTTGGTTGGCTCAGGATACTTTTGCATCGACTTCTGTGTTAGAATTACAGCTTGGGAGTGCAGGATAATGAACGGATGATTATTCTGGGAGTGGAGCTCCAGCAAGACCTGTCTACTTGGCCATCCCACCTGGCCACGCCCCTGTAGCTTCATCTACTTCCAACCTGGGATCTTCCCATCCCCACCACACATAGAATCCAAGAAATTAGGAGTGGCCAAAAATATATTCTCTATAGGCAGCCTGGCATTGCAATCCTTCATTGCTGCTTCTCGCCTTAGTCACTATACCAAATGATTCATGGGCTATAGGCAGCTACAGAGGTTCCCAACCTCCCTGACCATCTTCAATATCAGTTTATAGGGTTTGTCCCCTATGATCAGGACGCCTGCAGGCATTTTACCAGTGCGGGTCGACATACCACAGACCTGGTAGCCAGAGCTAGGGGATCCTCTGTGCCCCGAAGTTGTTTTGCCTAGTTGCGCTCTACTTGTTTTTTGAGTGATGTCAAGTTAGCACTTAAGGGTACGCTGTTTGACGGTGAGTGTCTCCTTGGAGAAAAGGCAGATGCTGTGTTAAAGAGCTTTAAGGCTGGAACAACTACGGCTAGGCACCTCGGACCGCAGTCTTCTACAAAGTATTTTAATCAATTTTGGAGCTTCAGAGGCTTCTCAGAGGATTTCTAATACAAAGAACGGTAACCTGCCTAGATAAACCAACAGCAACAAAACCCATTTGTGGTGGAGTACATGGATAGAGGTAAGGGAAGAGGCCACCAAAACTAGTCCACCACCTCTTGTAGTTGAATTTCTTATCAATAATAAAGAAGTGACACAATTCTAGTAATAATTGAGCATTTATAAGTAAAATAAAATATGGCCTTGAGTACAGCACAGTTCTGCAACCGAAGCCACACTCAACTCAGCTCTTACACACAGTGATTTTTATACACTTGGTGGGCACTTAAATTCCACCTCCTTGAAAACACTTACAATTAACAAAACAATAATTCTTTACACATTATTTGACTGCTTGTTACAAAAATACATTCATGGTAGATATATTACGTACATATTATCTAACATACACAATGTCCTTCGATCCTGCCCTATGACCTCTATCAATATGTCCTCCCTACACGTCTACCAGTCTCTGAAGTTTTATGTCGTCTCCTCCTTTCTGCCAGCCTTGAAATACAAACATCTAACGCCGTGTCTCCTTTTCAAGTCTGTCATGATTTACCCTTCTCCTTCCCTGATATCAGAAAGTGGCACAGACTCTCCCTTGTGTGTGTGCATCCTTCTAAGTTATCTGTGGTATGCTAAGCTGAATCGTAACTGCTTTACCCCTCACCTGGCCTCTCTTCTCATTCTCCTTTCTGTCCCTGCTTTCCTTGTAAACCATTATGTTAAACCGAGGCCTGTACTTTTCCCGTATAATATAGACTTCTGCACTTTTGTTTTCTAATTTGTGTGTTGACCAGAGTAGGCCCTCTGCAGTTTTCTTAAGGCCTATTACACTCTTCTTCCCCGCCACCACCAGGAAAGTTTGTCCTGGAAAGACCATGTGCAGCCAATAAGAATAATTGTATCCTAGTTTCTTCAGGCCTGGAAGGCCATAACATTGGAAAAGTGGGTCCTTCAAATTGGATAAAATGGGTATGCCCTTCCCTTCCAGGAGAAACCCCTTATGTGCCTTCCCAATAAACCTTCGAGTCAGAGAACCATCTGCAGATACTGCAACAGGAGCTGATGCCAGAGTAGGAAATTGGGTATGGGTGCTACCCTTGGTTATTCCACACACCCCACATTACTGAAAATCCTCTGCACAACACACACACCACACAACATCTGTCGCGTAGGCTCTAATTATTCTAATGAGACTACTGGATTTTGAGCGGCCAAATGGCCTGTGGTGTGGGAGACTGGGTCTGAACCACTACAGGTGACACCTGTCGCCCTAATCCGGGTTTTGCTCCGGCAAACTAGCAGTGCCTCATCTCTACCCAAGGGCAGGGATGATTAGGCAGCCAAGCGCATAATATAATTGATTTCTCAGGGAAACCGTGGTCACTCAGGTCTCATCTGTTTCTCTCATTTACATTAGTCTCACATACATAATGACAAACAGAGGCAGTATATGTATCAAAAATGTTTTAATGAAGCGACTGCATCCTAGATAGTAAAGCATAGAAATAACGCTACCATATTGTTACAGGAGTCAATAGACTGTTTCCTACCTAGGCTATAATAGAGCACAGCATGTTAAGCTCTAATTCTGCCCTTCAGGTTCCCCTGGGAAAACCTCATTCTCCCGTACCTGAGCAAAGGCCTGAAGTCTGCAGCGAAGCGAAGCGTTTGGCAGTCAGCATACAGTTGTGGTTTCCTGGCTGGAATCTCCCTCTGATGTGTAAGGGACAGTGAAGTGTTTTTATAATAAAACAACTGATGTTCTGAGAAAATGTCCCTACGTAAGGATGTGTATTTTCCTATGAATGTCAGAGACAAAACTTGTACCACGTTCATCGGCAAACTATCTTACTACAGCCTTGAAAGAAGCACAGAGTGAGCAAGAATGTCTTGTTTGAGAACGCAGTGCTGGCCGAGGCAAAAACAGATAGATAGAGTAAAATAAAACGAAACCGCAAAGTGGCTATTGTAAGAAAAATAAGATGAAGCTGAATAAAATATATCTAGGTTAAAGTGCACAGCGGCAGGCCTAGTATGCAAAAATAACATGCATGGAGCTATAACTAAAATAGCTACACAACACATCCATGTCCCCACAAAGGCACCCTTGTTTCACTGATGAGGAGTTGCAGGTGATGGTGGAAGAACTAGGGTAGAGCCACAGCTGTTTGGAGCACAGGTATAGCAGATTTCCATTGCCAGGAAGATGGAGCTATGGTGGGGGATCGTGGACAAGGTGAACGCCGTGGGACAACATCCGCGCACAAGGGACGACATTCGGAAGAGGTGGAAAGACCTACAGGGAAAGGTGCATTCCATTGCAGCAAGGCACCAGCAGACTGGACTATGGCAACGCCCTCTACGCAGGCGCTACTGCCAAGCTCCAAAAACGTCTCAGTACGTCTCATCCTCAACCTCCCTCGCCACAAACACATCTCCGCCCACCTAAGATCCCTTCACTGGCTACCCATCAACAAAAGGATCGTCTTCAAAATCCTAATCCACGCTCACAAAGCCCTCCACGACACCGGACCGGCCTACCTCAATGATCGACTTAACTTCCACATCCCGACACGTCAGCTCCGCTCCGCCGACCTCGCCCTCGCCCTCGCTACAGTCCCTCGCATTTACCGTAACACCTCTGGCAGCAGATCCTTCTCCCACCTCGCAGCCAAAACCTGGAACTCCCTCCCCAGCAACCTACACAAGACCCAGGACCTTCTATCCTTCAGAAAGCACCTCAAGACCTGGCTCTTCGAGCAGTAGCACCCCGCCATACCCCCCACCCCAGCGCCTTGAGAACCTGCCGGGTGAGGGGCGCGCTCAACAAATTGATTGATTGCTCCTGCAGGCAGGAGGTACAGGAGGTCTGGTGCTGTGACAGGATCTGAGCCCCCACCACCAACCATGCCGCTTCAGCCGCCCAAGGGGAAGGGCTGGAGCCTCCCCCCACCACTGGCAGCACCGCCACCAACACCACTGGCAGAAGCCCCAGTGGGCAGCCGTCCGAGGCTGCGTGGGAAGGGCTGGAGCCTCCCCCCACCACTGGCAGCACCAGCACCACTGGCAGCAGCAGCCCCAGCAGCCCCAGTGGGCAGCTGTCTGAGGCTGCAGGGGAAGGGCTGGAGCCTCCCCCCACCACTGGCAGCACCGCCACCTACACTGCCAGCAGCACCGGCACCGCCACCAGCACCATTGGAGGCAGCATCCGCCCCAGTAGGCAGCCGTCCGAGGCTGCAGGGGAAGGGCTGGAGCCTCCCCCCACCATTCGCAGCAGCACCACTGGCAGCAGCAGCAGCCCCAGTGGGCAGCTGTCTGAGGCTGCAGGGGAAGGGCTGGAGCCTCCCACCATTACTGGCAGCACCGCCACCAGCACTGCCAGCAGCACCACCACTGGCACCGCCACCAGCACCACTGGCAGCAGCAGCAGCACCAGTGGGCAGCTGTATGAGGCTGCAGACGGAGGGCTGGAGCTCCCCCCACCACTGGCAGAGGATGGATGGACTGTAGTCCTGCCTCCATGGGAGTGTCATGCATCCTGCCCATAGCAAATCCCATGGATCTGATACCAAGGTGAGAGACTCTGACCTTGCACTCCCCATCTGCTGCATCACAGGGCACAAGGCCCCCTCCAGAACCAGTGGAAGAAGGCATCCACTCACCCCCTCCTTGCCAGGATGAAGCACACTGGGCACAAGGCCCCCTCCAGAACCAGTGGAAGAAGGCATCCACTCACCACCTCCTTGCCAGTAAGAGGCACACTGGGCACAAAGCCCCCTCCAGAACCAGTGGAAGAACGCATCCACTCACCCCCTCCTTGCGATGACGAAGCGCACCGGGCACAAGGCCCCCTCCAGAACCTGTGGAAGAAGGCATCCACTCACCCCCTCCTTGCTAAGATGAAGCACACTGGGTACAAGGCCCCCTTCAGAACCAGTGGAAGAAAGCATCCACTCACCCTCGCCTTGCCAGGATGAAGCACACTGGGCACAAGGCCCCCTCCAGAACCAGTGGCGAAGCCATCCACTAGAGAGACTGTGGCCTTGCATTCTCCAGGACCCAGCAGTGGGCAAACCACCCACTTGAGAGACTGTGGCCTTGCACTCCCCAGGACCAAGCAGTGGGCAAACCACCCACTTGAGAGACTGTGGCTTTGCACTCCCCAGGACCAAGTAGTGGGCAAACCACCCACTTGAGAGACTGTGGCCTTGCACTCCCCAGGACCAAGCAGTGGGCAAACCACCCACTTGAGAGACTGTGGCCTTGCACCCCCTGTGAGAAGGTAGCCTCTTTCTAGCCTTGTTACCCCCACTTTTGGCCTGTTTGTGAGTGTATGTCAGAGTGTTTGTCACTGTTTTCACTGTCTCACTGGGATCCTGATAGCCAGGCCTCAGTGCTCATAGTGAAAACACTATATTTTCAGTATGGTTGTTATGTGTCACTGGGATCCTGCTGGTCAGGACCCCAGTGCTCATAGGTTTGTGGCCTATATGTATGTGTCACTGGGACCCTGTCACACAGGGCCCCAGTGCTCATAGGTGTGCATGTATATGTTCCCTGTGTGGTGCCTAACTGTCTCACTGAGGCTCTGCTAACCAGAACCTCAGTGGTTATGCTCTCTCATTACTTTCAAATTGTCACTAACAGGCTAGTGACCAATTTTACCAATTTACATTGGCTTACTGGAACACCCTTATAATTCCCTAGTATATGGTACTGAGGTACCCAGGGTATTGGGGTTCCAGGAGATCCCTATGGGCTGCAGCATTTCTTTTGCCACCCATAGGGAGCTCTGACAATTCTTACACAGGCCTGCCACTGCAGCCTGAGTGAAATAACGTTCACGTTATTTCACAGCCATTTTACACTGCACTTAAGTAACTTATAAGTCACCTATATGTCTAACCTTTACCTGGTAAAGGTTAGGTGCAAAGTTACTTAGTGTGAGGGCACCCTGGCACTAGCCAAGGTGCCCCCACATTGTTCAGACCCAATTCACTGAACTTTGTGAGTGCAGGGACACCATTACACGCGTGCACTACATATAGGTCACTACCTATATGTAGCTTCACCATGGTAACTCCGAATATGGCCATGTAACATGTCTATGATCATGGAATTGCCCCCTCTATGCCATCCTGGCATTATTGGTACAATTCCATGATCCCAGTGGTCTGTAGCACAGACCCTGGTACTGCCAGACTGCCCTTCCTGGGGTTTCACTGCAGCTGCTGCTGCTGCCAACCCCTCAGACAGGCAGCTGCCCTCCTGGGGTCCAGCCAGGCCTGGCCCAGGATGGCAGAACAAAGAACTTCCTCTGAGAGAGGGTGTGACACCCTCTCCCTTTGGAAAATGGTGTGAAGGCAGGGGAGGAGTAGCCTCCCCCAGCCTCTGGAAATGCTTTGTTGGGCACAGATGTGCCCAATTCTGCATAAGCCAGTCTACACCGGTTCAGGGACCCCTTAGCCCCTGCTCTGGCGCGAAACTGGACAAAGGAAAGGGGAGTGACCACTCCCCTGACCTGCACCTCCCCTGGGAGGTGTCCAGAGCTCCTCCAGTGTGCTCCAGACCTCTGCCATCTTGGAAACAGAGGTGCTGCTGGCACACTGGACTGCTCTGAGTGGCCAGTGCCACCAGGTGACGTCAGAGACTCCTGCTGATAGGCTCCTTCAGGTGTTAGTAGCCTTTCCTCTCTCCTAGGTAGCCAAACCCTCTTTTCTGGCTATTTAGGGTCTCTGTCTCTGGGGAAACTTTAGATAACGAATGCATGAGCTCAGCCGAGTTCCTCTGCATCTCCCTCTTCACCTTCTGATAAGAAATCGACCGCTGACCGCGCTGGAAGCCTGCAAACCTGCAACATAGTAGCAAAGACGACTACTGCAACTCTGTAACGCTGATCCTGCCGCCTTCTCGACTGTTTTCCTGCTTGTGCATGCTGTGGGGGTAGTCTGCCTCCTCTCTGCACCAGAAGCTCTGAAGAAATCTCCCGTGGGTCGACGGAATCTTCCCCCTGCAACCGCAGGCACCAAAAAGCTGCATTTCCGGTCCCTTGGGTCTCCTCTCAGCACGACGAGCGAGGTCCCTCGAATCCAGCGACGCTGTCCAAGTGACCCCCACAGTCCAGTGACTCTTCAGCCCAAGTTTGGTGGAGGTAAGTCCTTGCCTCACCTCGCTGGGCTGCATTGCTGGGAACCGCGACTTTGCAGCTACTCCGGCCCCTGTGCACTTCCAGCGGAAATCCTTTGTGCACAGCCAAGCCTGGGTCCACGGCACTCTAACCTGCATTGCACGACTTTCTAAGTTGGTCTCCGGCGACGTGGGACTCCTTTGTGCAACTTCGGCGAGCACCGTTTCACGCATCCTCGTAGTGCCTGTTTCTGGCACTTCTCCGGGTGCTACCTGCTTCAGTGAGGGCTCTTTGTCTTGCTCGACGTCCCCTCTCTCTGCAGGTCCAATTTGCGACCTCCTGGTCCCTCCTGGGCCCCAGCAGCGTCCAAAAACGCCAAACGCACGATTTGCGTGTAGCAAGGCTTGTTGGCGTCCTTCTGGCGGGAAAACACTTCTGCACGACTCTCCAAGGCGAGAGGGATCCGTCCACCAAAGGGGAAGTCTCTAGCCCTTTTCGTTCCTGCAGAAACCTCAGCTTCTTCTGTCCAGTCGAAGCTTCTTTGCACCCGCAGCTGGCATTTCCTGGGCATCTGCCCATCTCCGACTTGCTTGTGACTTTTGGACTTGGTCCCCTTGTTCCACAGGTACCCTAGATTGGAAATCCACAGTTGTTGCATTGCTGGTTTGTGTCTTTCCTGCATTATTCCTCTAACACGACTCTTTTGTCCTTAGGGGAACTTTAGTGCACTTTGCACTCACTTTTCAGGGTCTTGGGGAGGGTTATTTTTCTAACTCTCACTATTTTCTAATAGTCCCAGTGACCCTCTACAAGGTCACATAGGTTTGGGGTCCATTTGTGGTTCGCATTCCACTTTTGGAGTATATGGTTGTGTTGCCCCTATCCCTATGTTTCCCCTTTGCATCCTATTGTAACTATACATTGTTTGCACTGTTTTCTAAGACTATACTGCATATTTTTGCTATTGTGTATATATATCTTGTGTATATTTCCTATCCTCTCACTGAGGGTACACTCTAAGATACTTTGGCATATTGTCATAAAAATAAAGTACCTATTTTTAGTATAACTGTGTATTGTGTTTTCTTATGATATTGTGCATATGACACTAAGTGGTACTGTAGTAGCTTCACACGTCTCCTAGTTCAGCCTAAGCTGCTCTGCTAAGCTACCATTATCTATCAGCCTAAGCTGCTAGACACCCTATACACTAATAAGGGATAACTGGGCCTGGTGCAAGGTGCAAGTACCCCTTGGTACTCACTACAAACCAGTCCAGCCTCCTACACCCCCCAGGACCAAGCAGTGGGCAAACCACCCACTAGAGAGACTGTGGCTTTGCACTCCCCAGGCCATCGCAGAGGGCATGTAGCCCCCTCCAGGAGCATTGGCGTTGTACCATCTTCTAGCTGAGGTTCTCCCCCCTTCCCCTTCCCACTGAGGTGCCTGTGTATTTTCGACCTGATGCCCCAGCAGTGTTCTCATCGTATTGAGGCAGGAGGCAAATCATTTTGTCCTTGCATTATTCCTGAGGGGTGGGGGGGGGGTAAATATTTAATATTATTGCATCTGCTTGTTCATTAGGATGCAGCCTACTGGCTAATAATGCCTCTGTATTTTCACTGCAGTTTTCCTCTCTACATGGGATTGCTTATATTTTCTATGCTCTCTTCTTTGATTGCAGAAAGGTGTTAGCTCTGATTGAAAAGTTTGATTATAGAAAAAATTTACAAAAATAAGACACTTTTAGCCTGTTTTCAACATAGACTGCATGATTGCTTACACATCTATATGATATATATGTACTAAAATTCTCTACAAGATTTTTACTGTCACATATACATTTAAAGTATATGCATGTGTGTTTATATATGCCCCGGGGTCCCCGCACGTGGGCGGGAATATCCAGTGTAGGAGAGTACCGTGTTTTTGGCATGTTGCCACCAATTTCTGCCTGATGTCAGTGTACTTGACTGTGTCACTGGGATCTTGCTAACCAGGACCGCAGCGTTTATGCTGTCTCTCCTCTCAAATTTGTCAATACATACTGGTAACCCGGTATTTCATCCCAAATTGGCATACTGGTGCCCCCTTATAAGTCCCTAGTAAATGGCACATAGGCTTCTACAGGACTGCCATAGCAGCCTGTGTGACCAGGTCACTTTTAATTCACCTATAAGTCAGGCCTTCCAACCCTGATGGCTGGGTGCAAAGTTCAAGTGTGTGAGGGCACCGCTGCACTAGCAGAGGTGCCCCCAGGTCGTCAAGGACCATTTTCCGGACTTCATGAGTGCGGGACACCATTTTACGCATGCACTGAACATAGGTCAATACCTATGTCCAGCTTCACAATGGTAACTCCGAATATGGCCCTGTAAGGTGTCTAACATCTGGGAGTTTTACCCCAATACTGATTCTAGTATTGGTTTTACAATTCCATGCACTTTGGGGGCTTCATTGTGGACCCCCAGTACTGCCATACCAGACGTCTGAGGTTTTCCAGGGAGCCCCAAGCTGCTGCCACCTCACAGACAGGTTTCTGCCCTCCTGTTGCTTCAGCAGCTCAAGCCCAGGAAGCCAGAACAAAGCATTTCCTTTGGGACAGGGGTGTTACACCCTCTCCCTTTGGAAATAGGTGTTACAGGCATGGGGGGGTAGCCTCCCCCAGCCTCTGTAAATGCTTTGCAGGGCACAGATGGTGCGCCCCTTGCATAATCCAGTCTACACCGGTTCAGGGACCTCCAGTCCCTGCTCTGGTGCGAAACTGGACAAAGGAAAGGGGAGTGACCGCTCCCCTGTCCATCATCACCCCAGGGGTGGTGCCCAGAGCTCCTCCAGATGGTCCCTTGGTTATGCCATCTTGAATCCAAGGTGGGCAGAGCCCTCTGGGAGCATCTGAGTGGCCAGGTCAAGCAGTTGACGTCACAGCCCCCTCCTGATAGAGGGTCACCTTACTGGGTGATGAGTCCCCCTTCCAGGGCTATTTAGGGTCTCCTTCTTGGGTGGGGCCTTAGATTCGACTTGCAAGACTCCAGTAGGAATCCTCTGCAACGTTTGATTTGACTTCTGGCCACTAAACCGCGACTGGACTTCACAGGAACCTACAGTCTGCAGCTACAGAGACGATTCTGCTCTGCAACATTGTTTCTGCGGCTCCTTCCAGCAACTGCAACATTTCCTTAGCTGTGCATCCTCTGAGGGCGGCAAATCTTCAGTCTGCACAAGAAGAGATCTCCCTTGGAGCTCCCATTTAGGTCATATGGTAACTGTGTGTCTTTCCATAATAATTTTCTTTTTCTCTTTAAAACATGCATCCAGCTTTTTAATTGCTAAGCTATTGTTGTCTATCACATCACATTCACCAATTACTTTTAAGGATGGCCAATAATTTCCTGCCCCTAGGACCCAGAGAGTGGCATAGCATTGCAAATTGTTTCTTCAGCTTGAAGACATCACCTTCAAAGGCCTCTAGCTAACACCTCAGAAACCCTCTTTCCACTGGTCCTACTCAATCTGAGGAGGACCAGGAGTAGATAAAAATGCAGGATGCAGTAATACATTTTGCTGCATTGTGAAGTGGGAGAAGGGTGCAAATACTACCACAATACGTTGAAATAATGGTTCCTCTTTCCCTTTTCTTCTCCTTTTTCTTTTAGTGTGCTGTCTGAGCCTTTTCGCGTTCTGCGCTTCCCTCTTCTTTTCATCATTTTTCTTCTCACTCCTCTCATTCTCTCTCTCGCATTCTCCCCCCACTGCTGCCCGCACCCCTCTTTTTCACGCCATTCCTGCTCCCGCCTCCCAGCTGTCCTCTCCTCCCACCTCCTTACTTAATGGAGGCTGCGCAGCAGGCGTCTACGGCAAGCCCGTCTGCGACCCGACCGCAACCAGCGTCAGGACCCCTGGACCTCTCACCCACCACCGCTACACACCAGCAGCACTCATCGCACTCAACCCAGGACACAACAGCACCTGTAAGCAGGCATCTCCAAGTAACACCAAGGGACCCTTCACCTGTCGCCACTGCAAATTCACCAGCCTTCGTCACCCCTGAGGACCCACAAAGCAGAACACAGCCTCTGTTGTATCCTGATCTACACTCGCTCCATCCACAGCCACGCCATCGAACTTTGGAACCTCATCGACACCACTTCATCGGACATCGCCTTTCTCACAGAAAGGTGGCTAAACCCCCTCCTCGGCTCCAGACATTGCCATCGCCATCCCAGACTGCTACAAGATCATCTGCAAAGACCTCACGAACCGCCCCACGGGAGACATCGCCACCCTCAACAAAGAGTCCCTACACCTATCCACTAGCACGGAAGGCTCCACACCCAACATGGAACTCCTCCATTTCCAGAGTGGAACTAACCCTAATACCACTCTACGGAGCACCCTCATCTACAGGCCGCCGGACCCCCACCGCCCATTCTGCGACACCATCACTGACCTAACCACCACCAAGGACTACATCTTACTTGGGACCTCAACTTCCAACTGGAAAACCCAAACGACAACAACTCAACCACCCTGACCAAATACCTCGCCAACCTCGGACTCAAGCAACTTGTTACCGCACCCACTCACTCAGCCGGTCACACACTGGACCCCATTTTCTCCGCCAGCAACCACGTCTTCGTCAGCCACACCACCGATCTCCAATGGACTGACCACCGCTGCATTCACTTCACCTTCAACAAACCCATCGGTCGCCACCACGCTCCCCAGCTTCCCCGCAGAAATTCGAACAAGGTCACTGAAGCGTAGCTCACCGCCAGCCTCAATGCAACACCCCCCTCAAGCCGACGACGACGTCAACACTGCAGCACACAACCTCCACTAATGGATCACCGACTGCGCCAACACCCTCGCCCCCCTCAAGACTCCCCACTACAGAAGCACAGCCAAGAAAGCAAACTGGTTTACCCCGCACTCAAAGAATCGAAGCATGTCTGCAGGCGTCTAGTGAGGAAATGGCGCACCAACAAGACCCCCGCAAATCACTAAACCTTCAAAAACACCGTCAAACATCACCATCAGCTCATTAGGACCACCAAAAAACTCGCCCTGCAACAACGCATCAATAAAAACGCCCACAACAGCAAGGAACTTTTCACTGTCATCAAGGAGTTCACCAACCCTAACTCCAACTTCACTGACATCCCCCGGTCGCAAGAACTCTGCGAAAACCTCGCCAACTACTTCCATTGCAAGATCGCAGACATTTATGACAGCTTCACTACCCAGGGCCCCCCCAATGACGCTCACCACCAGCCCATCGACCGAAGCGTCACCACACCCCCCTCCCTCCTCCGCTGGAACAACATCACCGACAATGAGACCCGCAACCATCCACTCAGGAGCACCCTCCGTCCACTGCCCTCACCACATCTTCAACAAAGCCAGCAACATCATCGCACCCAAACTCCAGCATACCATCAACTGCTCTTAAACTGCCACATTCCCAGAGAGTTGGAAACACACTGAGATCAAACCTCTACAGAAGAAACCCACCGCTGACCAGACAGACCTCAAGAACTACTGTCCCATCTCCCTGCTCCCCTATGGCCAAAGTCATTGAGAAGGCAGTCAACAAACAACTCACCACCTTCCTGGAAGCCAACAACATCCTGGACCCCTCTCAGTCAGGATTCAGAAGCAACCATAGCACCAAGACTACCCTCCTTGCCGCCACAGACAACATCTGCACCCTCCTCGACCGAGGCGAGACCGGTGCCCTCATTATACTGGACCTTTCTGCTGCCTTCGACACAGTCTCACATGACACGCTAGGCACCCGTCTCCACGACGCCGACATCTGAGACTCAGCACTTCAATGGCCCCCTTGTTCCTCACCGGCAGAACACAGAAGGTCCAACTCCCCCCCCCTTTTCTCTCGGAAGCCACCAAGATCAGCTGCGGTGTCCCCCAAGGATCCTCGCTGGATCCCTCCCTCTTCAACCTCTACATGACCCCACTGGCCGTCATCGTCAGAAGCCACGTACACAACATTATCTCCTACGCAGACGACACCCAACTGATAGTCTCCCTCACCAACAACCCGACCACCACCAAAACGAATTTCCACGAAGGAATGAAAGCAGTCGCAGCCTGGATGAAAGATAGTTGCCTCAAACTGAACTTGGACAAAACAGAAGTCCTCATCCTCGGCTCCACACCGTCTGCCTGGAACGAGTCCTGGTGGCCCACTGCCCTCGGAAACGCCCCACCGACCACGCCCGCAACCTCGGCGGCATCTTAGACTCATCGCCCTCAATGGACCGAAAGGTGAACAAAGTCTCAACGGGTTGCTTCCACACCCTGCGCATGCTTCAAAAAATCTACAAGTGGATCCCCCCCGAAGCGAGAAGGACAGTCACCAAGGACCTTGTCAGCAGCCTCCTCGACTACGACAATGCACTCTATGCTGGAACCACTGCCAAGACCAGGAAAAGACTACAACGCATCCAGAACGCCTCCGCCCGTCTCATGAAGAACACACCACAACACAGCCACATCTCCAGCCTTCTACGAGACCTACACTGACTGCCTATCAACAAGATAATCACCTTCAAGCTCCTGACCCAAACCTACAAGATCCTACGCGACGCTGGGCCAGCCTACTCAACCACAGACTCTCCTACTCCGCTCCAGCGATCAGGCCCTCACCATCGTACCCCGCACCTGGAAAATCACAGCTGGAGGAATATCCTTCTCCCACATCGCCGCCAAGACCTGGAACATCCTCCCCATCCACCTCAGGCAATCCCCCACCCTGTCACAGTTCAGGAAGGACCTCAAGACTTGGCTCTTCAACTGATCCTCAGCACCCCCCTACCTCCTCCAGCGCCTTGAGACCCTAACGGGTGAGTAGCTGCGCCTTACATGTCCCTGATTGATTGACTGAATGATTGAATGGAGAAAAGATTGAATTTAGTTGTGCGCACTGTACGGTGTGCTGTGAGTTCAAAACGCCCAGCAGAAACTGGACTGATGGCTGAAACCGCAAAAGTGCAAAGATGGTGTGCACATCACTGTGCTAATAGGATGCAGGTTGTGTGCAATGCCTACATTAGAAATAAAAATAAAATTCAAAAATGCTTAAATGTTTGTAGACTGTGTTACAGTTTTTTTTAATATGCTGCGTGCGTCATAGGTCATACCATACATGCGATGGTGCCACATGCAAAACAGTAAAACAATCACCTTAAAACACCGTACAGTGCTGATCCTCTGAAACGTGTGTTTCTAAATGCAGGAAGTTGGCTCTGTATATACTATTTCAAAGTAAGAAATAGTGTGCACAGAGTCCAAGGGTTCCCCTTAGAGGTAAGATAGTGGCAAAAGTAGATAATTCTAATGCTCTATTTTGTGATAGTGTGGTCAAGTAGTAGGCTTATCAGAGGGTAGTGTTAAGCATTTGTTGTACACACACAGGCAATGAATGAGGAACACACACTCAAAGACTTACTCCAGGCCAATAGGTTTTTATATTGAAAAATATATTTTCTTAGTTTATTTTAATAACCACAGGTTCAAGATTTACATTAAACACTTTAAATGTAAGGTACTTCACTTAGATACTTGTGGAACTTTGAATAAAAGCAATATCATATACAGTCTTTGTAAAAATGGCAATAAGCTGTTTTCAAAGTGGACACTGTACAAAAATCAACAGTTCCTGAGGGAGGTAAGTAAAGGTTAGATTAGGAGGTAAGTAAAACACTCACAAGTCTCAGTTCTGGGGCATAGGCAGCCCACCGTTGGGGGTTCAAGGCAACCCCAATGTTACCAGACCAGCAGCTCAGGCCCGGTCAGGTGCAGAGGTAAAAGAGGTGCCCAAAACACATAGGCACCTATGGAAAACAGGGGTGCTCCGGTTCCAGTCTGCAAGCAGGTATGTACCTGCATCCTCAGGGGGCAGACCAGGTGGGTTTTGTAGAGCACTGGGGTGGACACAAGTAGGCCCACAAAACACACCCTCAGCGGCACAGGGGCGGCCGGGTGCAGTGTGCAAAGCCGGGAGCATCTGGTGCAGAGTGTGAAGTCTCACGCTTCTGGCGGGAAACGTGCGGTCTTTGAAAGTTGCTTCTTTGTTGCAAAGAAGTAACAGGTTTTGAACAGGGCCGCTGTTCACAGGAGTTTCTTGGTCCTTTAGTCCAGGGCAGTCCTCTGAGGCTTCAGAGGTCGCTGGTCCCTGTCGGATGTGTCACTGGAGCAGGTTTTCGAAGTTGGAGACATGCCGGTAGGGCTGGGGCCAAAGCAGTTGTCGTCTTCCTCCTTCTCTGCAGGCTTGTAGGTCAGCAGTCCTTGTTTCTTCAGGTTGCAGGAATCTGATTTCCTGGGATCTGGGGAGACCCTAAATACTGAATTTTAGGGGTGTGTTTAGCTCTGGGAGGGCAGTAGCCAATGGCTACTGTCCTTGAGGGTGGCTACATCCTCTTTGTGACTCCTCCCTGTGGGGAGAGAGGCGCATCCCTAATCCTATTGGGGGAATCCTCCAAACTCAAGATGGAGGATTTCTCAAGGTAGGGGTCACCTCAGCTCAGGACACCTTAGGGGCTGTCCTGACTGGTGGGTGACTCCTCCTTGTTTTTCTCATTATCTCCTCCAGCCTTGCCGCCAAAAGTGGGGGCAGTGGCTGGAGGGGCGGGCATCTCCACTAGCTGGGATGCCCTGGGGCGCTGTAACAAAAGGGGTGAGCCTTTGAGGCTCACCGCCAGGTGTTACAGTTCCTGCAGGGGGAGGTGAGAAGCACCTCCATCCAGTACAGGCCTTGTTCTGTGCCACAGAGTGACAAAGGCACTCTCCCCATGTGGCCAGCAACATGTCTGGTGTGTGGCAGGCTGGCAGAAACTGGTCAGCCTACACTAGAAGTCGGATTGGTATTCAGGGGGCATCTCTAAGATGCCCTCTGGGTGTATGTTACAATAAATTGCACAATGGCATCAGTGTGCATTTATTGTGCTGAGAAGTTTGATACCAAACTTCCCAGTTTTCAGTGTAGCCATTATGGAACTGTGGAGTTCGTGTTTGACAAACTCCCAGACCATATACTCTTATGGCTACCTTGCACTTTCAATGTCTAAGGTTTTGCTTAGACACTGTAGGGGCATATTGCTCATACACATATGCCCTCACCTGTGGTACAGTGCACCCTGCCTTAGGGCTGTAAGGCCTGCTAGAGGGGTGACTTACCTATGCCACAGGCAGTGTGAGGTTGGCATGGCACCCTGAGGGGAGCGCCATGTCGACTTAGTCATTTTCTCCCCACCAGCACACACAAGCTGTGAGGCAGTGTGCATGTGCTGACTGAGGGGTTCCCAGGGTGGCATAAGACATGCTGCAGCCCTTAGAGACCTTTCCTGGCATCAGGGCCCTTGGTACCAGGGGTACCAGTTACAATGGACTTACCTGAGTGCCAGGGTTGTGCCAATTGTGGCGACAAAGGTACAGTTTAGGGAAACAACACTGATGCTGGGGCCTGGTTAGCAGGGTCCCAGCACACTTTCAAATCATAACTTAGCATCAGCAAAGGCAAAAGGTTAGGGGGAAACCATGCCAAGGAGGCATTTCCCTACACAACCTCCCCCCCCCCCCAAACGAAAGAGGATGAGACTAACCTTTTCCTAGAGAGTCTTCATTTTCTTAGTGGAAGAACCTGGAAAGGCCATCAGCATTGGCATGGGCAGTCCAGGTCTGTGTTTCACTATAAAGTCCATTCCCTGTAGGGATATGAACCACCTCAACAGTTTAGGGTTTTCTCCTTTCATTTGCATGAGCCATCTGAGAGTTCTGTGGTCAATTTGAACTATGAAGTGAGTACCAAAAGGGTATGGTCTCAACTTCTTCAGGGACCAGACCACAGCAAAGGCCTTCCTCTCAAAGGCACTCCAACGTTGCTCCCTGGGGAGTAACCTCCTGCTAATGAAAGCAACAGGCTGGTGAAGGCCATCATCATTTGTTTGGGACAGGACCGCTCCTATCCCATGTTCAGAGGCATCTGTCTGCATAATTAACTGCTTAAAGTAATCTAGAGCTATCAAAACTGGTGCTGTACACATTGCTTGCTTCAGGGTGTCAAAGGCCTTTTGACAGTCCGAGGTCCAGTTAACTTTCTTGGTCATTTTCGTGGAGGTAAGTTCTGTGAGGGGTGTACCTCCCTTTCCCACAGGAAATCCTTTGTTCTGCCTTCCTCTGCTTGAGCTGGTCAAGCAGCAGGAGGGCCAAAACCTGTCTGATGGGTGTCAGCAGCACAGGCTGCCTGGAAAACCCTATAAGACTGTTAGGAGCAATGCTAGGGGTCATCTAAAGAGCCCCCAGCGTGCATGGAATCATACAACCAATACTGGCAATGGTATTGGGGTATGATTCTGACACATTTGATACCAAACATGCCCATGTTCGGAGTTACCATTATGTAGCTCGACTCAGGTCGAGTACACAGGTAAAATGGATTCCCCGCACTTACGAAGTCTATTGTAACAGGGCAGGAGTTCGTAGGGGCACCTCTGCTCATGCAGTGGTGCCCTACACACAGATACCGGCACCTTGCCCTCTGGGCAAGGAGGGCCTGCCAGAGGGGTCACTTACAGTGACCTGGTGCAGTGACCTGTAGTGAAATGGTGCATGCACCTTTTCACGCAGATTGCAATGGGAGGCCTGCAGACACATTTTGCATGGGTTCCCACGGGTGGCACAATACATGCTGCAGCCCATGGGGAACCCCTGGTGCCCCAATGCCCTGGGTACCTAAGTACCATATACTAGGGGCTTATAGATGTAGGAGGCTGGCCTGGTTTGTAGTGGTACCAAGGGGTACTTACACTCTGCACCAGGTCCAGTTATTCCTTATTAGTGTAGAAGAGGTGTCTAGCAGCTTAGGCTGATAGAAAAGGGTAGCTTAGCAGAGCAGCTTAGGCTGAACTAGGAGACGTGTAAAGCTCCTACTATACCACTGGTGTCATATGCACAATATCATAAGAAAACACAATACACAGATATACTAAAAATAAAGGTACTTTATTTTTATGACAATATGCCAAAAGTATCTCAGTGAGTACCCTCAGTATGAGGATAGCAAATATACACATGATATATGTACACAATGCCAAAAATATGCAGTAATAGCAATAGAAAGCAATGCGAGCAATGTACAGTCACAATAGATTGCAATGAGAGCACATAGGTATAGGGGCAACACAAACCATATACTCCAAAAGTGGAATGCGAATCACGAATGGACCCCAAACCTATGTGACCTTGTAGAGGGTCGCTGGGACTGTAAGAAAACAGTGAGGGTTAGAAAAATAGCCCACCCCAAGACCCTGAAAAGTGGGTGCAAAGTGCACCTAAGTTCCCCAGAGAGCACAGAAGTCGTGATAGGAGAATTCTGCAAGGAAGACCAACACCAGCAATGCAACAACAATAGATTTCCAGACGAGAGTACCTGTGGAACAAGGGGACCAAGTCCAAGAGTCACACTCAAGTCGTGAGTGGGCAGATGCCCAAGAAATGCCAGCTGAGGGTGCAAAGAAGCTGCCACTGGATGGTAGAAGCTGTGGATTCTGCAAGAACAAAGAGGACTAGGAACTTCCCCTTTGGAGGATGGATGTCCCACGTTGTGAAGAAGCTTGCAGAGGTGTTTCCGTGCAGAAAGACCGCAAACAAGCCTTGCTAGCTGCAAGGGTCGCGGTTAGGGTTTTTGGATGCTGCTGTGGCCCAGGAGGGACCAGGATGTCGCCAATTGCGTGAGGAGACAGAGGGGGCGCCCAGCAAGCCAAGGAGCCCACTCAGAAGCAAGCAGCACCCGCAGAAGTGCCGGAACAGGCACTACGAAGAAGAGTGAACTGGAGCTCCCCCGAAGTCACAAAAGAAGGTCCCACGACGCCGGAGGACAACTCAGGAGGTCGTACACTGCAGGTTAGAGTGTCCGGGACCCAGGCTTGGCTGTGCACAAAGGAAATCCTGGAAGAGTGCACAGGAGCCGGAGCAGCTGCAAATCACGCGGTACCCAGCAATGCAGTCTAGCGTGGGGAGGCAAGGACTTACCTCCACCAAACTTGGACTGAAGAGTCACTGGACTGTAGGAGTCACTTGGACAGAGTTGCTGAGTTCCAGGGACCACGCTTGTCGTGCTGAGAGGGGACCCATAGGACCGGTGATGCAGTCTTTTGGTGCCTGCGGTTGCAGGGGGAAGATTCCGTCAACCCACAGGAGATGTCTTCGGAGCTTCTAGTGCAGGGAGGAGGAAGACTACCCCCACAGCATGCACCACCAGGAAAGCAGTCGAGAAGGCGGCTGGATCAGCGTTACAAGGTTGCAGTAGTCGTCTTTGCTACTTTGTTGTGGTTTTGCAGGCATCCAGAGCAGTCAGCGGTCGATTCCTTGGCAGAAGGTGAAGAGAGAGATGCAGAGGAACTCTGATGAGCTCTTGCATTCGTTATCTAAATAATTCCCAAAAGCAGGGACCCTAAATAGCCAGAAAAGGAGGTTTGGCTACTTAGGAAGGAGGATAGGCTAGCAACACAGGTAAGAGCCTATCAGAAGGAGTCTCTGACGTCACCTGCTGGCCCTGGCCACTCAGAGCAGTCCAGTGTGCCAGCAGCACCTCTGTTTCCAAGATGGCAGAGGTCTGGAGCACACTGGAGGAGCTCTGGGCACCTCCCAGGGGAGTTGCAGGTCAGGGGAGTGGTCACTCCCCTTTCCTTTGTCCAGTTTCGCGCCAGAGCAGGGCTGGGGGATACCTGAACCGGTGTAGACTGGCTTATGCAGAGATGGGCACCATCTGTTCCCATCAAAGCATTTCCAGAGGCTGGGGGAGGCTACTCCTCCCCAGCCCTGACACCTTTTTCCAAAGGGAGAGGGTGTAACACCCTGTCTCTGAGGAAGTCCTTTGTTCTGCCTTCCTGGGCCAAGCCTGGCTGGACCCCAGGAGGGCAGAAACCTGTCTGGGGGGTTGGCAGCAGCAGCAGCTGCAGTGAAACCCCAGGAAAGGTAGTTTGGCAGTATCCGGGTCTGTGCTAGAGACTCGGGGGATCATGGAATTCTGGCATTGGGGTGACAATTCCATGATCTTAGACATGTTACATGGGCATGTTCGGAGTTACCATTGTGACGCTATACATATGTCGTGACATATGTATAGTGCACGCGTGTAATGGTGTCCCGGCACTCACAAAGTCCGGGGAATTTGCCCTGAACAATATGGGGGCACCTTGGCTAGTGCCAGGGTGCCCACACACTAAGTAACTTAGCACCCAACCTTTACCAGGTAAAGGTTAGACATATAGGTGACTTATAAGTTACTTAAGTGCAGTGGTAAATGGCTGTGAAATAATGTGGACGTTATTTCACTCAGGCTGCTGTGGCAGGCCTGTGTAAGAATTGTCAGAGCTCCCTATGGGTGGCAAAAGAAATGCTGCAGCCCATAGGGATCTCCTGGAACCCCAATACCCTGGGTACCTCAGTACCATATACTGGGGAATTATAAGGGTGTTCCAGTATGCCAATGTAAATTGGTGAAATTGGTCACTAGCCTGTTAGTGACAATTTGGAAAGAAATGAGAGAGCATAACCACTGAGGTTCTGATTAGCAGAGCCTCAGTGAGTCAGTTAGTCGTCACACAGGGAACACATACAGGGCACACTTATGAGCACTGGGACCACGGCTGGCAGGGTCCCAGTGACACATACAACTAAAACAACATATATACAGTGAAATATGGGGGTAACATGCCAGGCAAGATGGTACTTTCCTACAATAGAGGGCACCAGTATGGCAATTGTGGGGTGTGCTAAGTCCTAAGCAACCACATTCAGAGGGAGAGAGCACGGTCACAGGGGTCCTGGTTAGCAGGATGCCAGTGAACACAGTTACAACACACGGACAGCGGACAAAAAGTGGAGGTAACCATGCCAAAAAGAAGGTACTTTCCTACATAACTCACCTCCCTCTAAACAAAGGACAATAACACTAACCTTGCCCAGTTGAGTCTTCATTGTCTAAGTGGAAATATCTGGAGAGTCCATCTGCATTGGAGTGGGTACTCCCAGGTCTATGTTCCACTGTATAGTCCATTCCCTGTAGAGATATGGACCACCTCAACAATTTAGGGTTTTCACCTTTCATTTGTTTTAGCCAAAGTAGAGGTTTGTGGTCTGTCTGAACAATGAAGTGTGTGCCAAACAGGTATGGCCTCAACTTCTTCAGTGCCCAGACCACAGCAAAGGCCTCCCTCTCTATGGCAGACCAATGCTTTTCCCTGGGGGTCAACCTCCTGCTAATGAAAGCTACAGGTTGGTCCTGGCCCTCTTTATTCAGCTGAAATAGTACTGCCCCTATCCCTACCTCAGAAGCATCTGTCTGCGCAATAAACTGCTTGGAGTAGTCAGGGCTTCTTAATATAGGAGCAGGGCACATGGTCTGTTTAAGGTAATCAAAAGATTGTTTGGCAGCTAGCTGTCCACAAAACTTTCATTGGCATCCTTTTAGAGGTGAGGTCATTTAGAGGGGCTGCAATGGAGCCATAGTTCTTATTGGACCTCCTGTAGTATCCTGTCAGGCCTAGGAAGGCTTTGACTTGGGTTTGTGTGGTAGGGACAGTCAAATTCAAAATGGTCTGGATTTTTCACCTGTAGTGGTTGAATCTGGCCTCCACCTACCTGGTGGCCCAGATAAACCAGTTTCCCCTGCCCTATCTGGCACTTTGAGGCCTTGACAGTGAGGTCTGCTTTCTGCAGGGCCTCCAATACATTCCCAAGGTGGACCAGGTGGAGCTAAAGACAGCTATAGCATCAAGATAAGCTGTGCTGAAGCTTCCCAGGCCTTTGATAACCTTGTTCTCCAACCTCTGGAATGTGGCAGGTGCATTATTTAATCCACATGGCATCACTGTGAAGTGATAGTGCCCACTAGGAAAGGAGAACAGTTTTTGGTTCCACATCTTCTGACAACTTGATCTGCCAAAAGCCAGCAGTCAGGTCAAAAGTGCTCAGATACTTGGCATAAGCCAGTGTATCTATGAGGTAATCTGTCCTTATGAGCATCTGTTTTAGTCGCAGTACTGAGACCCCTGTAGTCCACACAAAATCTCATCCTCTTTTTACAATTTTGGGACTGTGGCTTTGAACAAGGACCACAGAACTAGCACAGGGGCTGTTAAAGGATCAGTAAGTCCCAGGTCTAACATCTTTTGCACCTCAGCTATGATGCACTCCCTGACATGATCTGGCTGCCTGTAAATATTACTTTTAACAGGCAAGCTGTCACCTGTGTCAATTGTGTGTTCACACAGTCCAGTTTGACCAGAGGTCAGAGAGAACAGTTCAGAGAACTGTCCCAGGAGGTTTCTGCAGTCATCTTTTTGTGACTCAGAGAGGCAGTTTGCAAGCACAACCCCATCTACTGAGCCATCCACTGTATTGTGGGGGAAGAGGTCAGGAAGAGGGTCACTCTCTTCTTCCTGTCCCTCATCAGTTGCCATGAGCAAGGACATGTCAGACCTGTCTTAGTAGGGTTTCAGGCAGTTCACATGAAGCACCCTGTGAGGCCTTCTAGGAGTACCTAGGTCAACCAAGTAGGTGACCTCACCCTTTTTCTCCACAACAGTGTGTGGTGCTCTCCATTCCTCTTGGAGTGCCCTGGGAGCCCCAGGTTCCAGGACCCACGCTTTTTGTCCTGGCTGGTGCACAGTCAGCACAGCCTTTTGGTCATGCCATTGTTTTTGCAACTCTTGGCTGAGCTGAAGGTTTTTTAAAGCCCTCTTCATGTACTCGGTCATTCTAGATCTGAGGCCTAGCACATAGTCCACAATGTCCTATTTTAGAGAATTGAGAGGTTGCTCCCAGCCTTCTTTTACAAGAGCAAGAGGACCCCTAACAGGGTGTCCAAACAGAAGTTCAAAGGGGCTGTAGCCCACTCCCTTTTGAGGAACCTCCCTATAGGCAAAGAGGAGGCAAGGTAACAGGACATCCCACCTCCTTTTGAGTTTCTCAGAGAGTCCTATTATCATGCCTTTGAGAGTTTTATTAAACCTCTCAACTAGTCTATTTGTTTATGGACGATAAGGGGTGGTTACACCACACTCCTTCCACATGGCTTTAAGGTAAGCAGACATGAAGTTTGCACCCCTGTCTGAAACCACCTCTTTAGGAAAACCCACCCGGAAGAAAGTTCCCAGGAGGGCTTTGGCCACTGCAGAGCTGTAGTGGTCCTAAGAGGAATGGCCTCTGAATAGCTGGTGGCATGGTCCACTACACCAGTATGAATCTATAACCAAAGGCTGTTGGAGGGCCCAGGGGGCCAACTATATTTATCCCAACCCTTTCAAAGGACACCCCAACCACTGGTAGTGGAATGAAAGTGACCTTTGGGATGCCACCTGCCTTGCCACTGGCTTGACAAGTGACACAGGAGCAACAAAACTCCTTGGTGTCATCTGACATATGGGGGCCAGTGAAAGTGGGGGACAAGCCTGTCCTAAGTCTTGCTTTGCCCCAAATGGCCTCCAAGGGGAATATCATGTACTAGGGTTAACAGGATTTCTCTAAACTTCAGAGGGATAACCAGTCTCCTGGCACCAGGTTTAGGGTCCCTTGCGTCTGAGTATAGGAGGCTGTTATCTCAGTACACTTTATGGGCGCCACTGATATCCCCTGCCTCTTGTGCTGCAGCTTGCTGTCTTAAGCTCTCCATTGTGGGACAGGTTTTCTGTTGCATACTGAGTTCCTCCCTGGTGGGCCCTCCTGCACCCAAGAGCTCAGCTGTTTCAGCTTGGAGCTCCTCTGGTGTAGGTTCCACCCAAGGAGTAGATTCTTCTCCCTCGTGAGTTGAATCATCACTGGGGCTAGAGCAGAGGGTATCTTTTTACCCTTTCTGCTCTTTTGTTTAGGAGCCTCCTTGGTCATTATTACGGGCTCCAGGGATCCCTGTTATTTTTGTTTCTTTGCCTGTGCTCTGGTGAGGGCAAAGATGTGCCCGGGAATGGCCAGCATTGCTGCATGAGCCTCCAATTCCTCTTCAGCTTGAGTCATTACCTAGCAGACATTCTACAGATAGATCAGAGGACACTACAACCTTTTTAGGGCCAGTAACCCCCGGCTGAAATCAATAACTGCCAGTGGGTGGCACAAAGTGTTATTATGAGCATCAGTCACTTGGTACGTTTGACCAAGTAGGTGTTGCTCAGGAGACACCCCTTTTCTAGTCACCATAGTGACACTGGCACCTGTGTCCCTGTAGGCCTTATCCTCAACACCATTGATTAAGGGATGCTGCCTGTACATACCCCTCTTAAGGGGACAGGCAGCTAGGATGGCAAAGTCAATGCCCCCATCAGAGACCAACACAGCCTCAGTGGTCTCCCGGACTAGCCCAGGTCCCACTACAGTCCCCAGGGTGAGCCCAACTACACTTTCGGACTGATTAATACTAGTATTATTACCCCCACTACTGCTATTGCTAGGGGCACTAAAGGTAGAAGTGGTGTTGGTAGTACTGGGGGGCTTGGTGCCTTTCTTAGGGCACGAGCTGTATCCTTCCCTATGGCCTTTGTTTTTACACATGGAGCACCAAGGCTTTTTAAAGTTTGAGGAAGAGGATTTCTTCCCACCCCCCAGAGGAGTTGTGTGGGCCTGATGAAGACTGTTGAGGATTATCTTTCTCCCCACCCTTATCTTGATGCTTACCTGCTGCCTTCTTCTTGTGGCTACCCCTGTCTGAGTTTTCCTACTCACCCTGGTGCGGACCCACTTTCTACCTTCTTTCCCAATTCTTGGGGACATGTCAGATCAGAGTCCACCAGGTACTGATGCAGCTGATCAGATATGCAGTTATTCAAAATGTGCTCTCTCAGAATCAAATTGTCTAAGCCCTGGTAGTCACTTACTTTGCTCCCATGCAACCAGCCTTCCGGAGCTTTCACAGAACAGTACACAAATTCTACGCAATCTTGGGAGGGTTGCTTTATGGTTTCCTTGAACATGATCCTGTATTGTTCAGTGGTCAAACCATACCCATTTAACAGTGCGCTTTTTAGAGCTGTATAATTGTCTGCATCTTCCTCTGTGAAAGTGAGGCGTATGTCTCTGCCTTTGTCAGAGGAGAGCCACAAGATTGTGGTACACTGCATTTGGGGGACCTTCTGGAGTTTACAGGCCCTCTCCAAATCAGTGAACCACTTGTAGATGTCATCTCCCACCTTGTAAGGTGGGACTATCTTACTCAGGTTCCTAGAATCATAAGAGTTCTCCCTGATTCTGGTGTCCCTTAAGCTCAAACTGCAGTCTTCATGGGGTGTTAACCCCAAACCCTACCTTTCCCTTTCCACTGCCAAGGCCCTCCTATCTAGGGCCAGATGTTGCTGCTGCAGCCTCAGCTTGGCCTCCTCCAACGTCAGTTTTCTAAGCTCCCTGTCTACAGAATCTTCCCCTGAGGTGGAGCAGTGGGTCCCCTCAGATACTGAGGAGACATGGGAAAGGACAGAGGAGGATCTATCCCTCCTCCTAGGGACTCTCTGGGCCAACCCTCTAGGAGTAAATGTGGGTCTACTGGAATAATCCCCCCCACTACCTGCAGTGCTCTCAACAGAGCGGTGGTGTTCCACAGGTTCCTCCTGACCCTCCTCAGTGAAGCCTAAGTCTACCCTGGCTAGGACTGGAGGGTCAGTTTCTACTTCTTCCTCCTCCTGGTAGCCGGCATTGTCCTGGTCAGCTTGGAGGAGAAAGCCAAGAAGTAGACTTTTATTGGGATTTCTCCCTGTCTTCAGTTTTCTTGTGGCACACATCTCTCTAAGCTCGTGAAAGGTAAGACCTTCTTAGTGAGAGTCTGGGGACTGAGAGTTGTGCTCTAGTGTAGACATTTTCTTGCTAGAGTGGTGTAGGTGTACTTAACTACTCTAACAACTAGGTTCTCTGGAAAGTTTGGAGCAAGGGCTATGCTAGACCTCTAGCTTACCCAAACTTAGGAGACTAGAAAGTCTAACAACTAAGTATAGGGTGTACCTAGCAACTAGTAATGGTCTTTCCTATGGAAAGTAACCAGTGACAGAGTAGTAAGGCTATTGCAAGTGTTTTATCCCACCCTTGCACCACCAGTGTTGGAAGTTGGCCTGGTGTTTGGTGAGCACCTATGGTGTTATCATCTTATACCAGGCCCAGGTATCGCCTATTAGTGAGGTGTAGGCAGTGTCTAGCAAGAAAGAGCTCTCTAGAGGTAGCTGTAGATGAGCAGCAAAGAGTTATCTAGGAGACATGCAAAGCTTATGCAATACCACTACGGTCACACAGCACTTACACACATGAAAGAACCACACAGTGTTACAAACAATAAAAGTACTTTATTATGGTAACACAAATATTAAAATACTGAATAGTCAATACTCCAATAGGAGGTAAGTAAGCACACTATTATGTACACATCAGAAGTCAGTGATTAGCATAAAATGCAATGGCAAATAGAAAGAATAGAAAATAGTGAGGGCCCTAGAGGAAGACCAAACCATATACTAAGTAAGTGGAATGTGAAAGACAGTACCCACCCAAGGAAGTGGAATCAGTAGAAGGGAGCTGGAGGAACTAGGAACCACAAAAGGTAAGTACCAGAAGAGAAGATGTAAGTACTTGTTTCCCCCCAACCCCAAGGGAGAACTTTGGAAAAGGACTGTGCAAGACCCAGGCAAGACTGGAAGAAACCAAAGGTGGATCCTGAAAGAAGAGGACCTTGAAAAGAAGCAGGAGTAGAGGAGGACTTCTAGAAGTGATGACACAAGTAATGTTCCATGTCGGCAGTCGTGATGCACTCGGTCAGTGGTGTTCGAAAACCATCAATAAGCCTTGGCAAATGCAAGATTGGGAGAAAAGGGTTTTGCAAGGCTGAAAAGGACCAGCATGACCCAGTAGACCCGTCTCAAGGAGGGGAGTCTGAGGCAACCCTGAACAGCTGGGGGAGTCACAAGGAGAGGAGGGAGTTCCCACAGGCAGCAAGCACAGGAGTCGCAACTAAGCCCACATAGCACACCTGAAGAGGAGTCGCACGTCGCTGGAGCAGCAGGCAGGAGACTGATTTGCGGGGAAGAGTGCTGGAGGCCGGGGCTACACAGAGCCTGAAGATCCCTTGGAGGAGGAACAAATAAGCCTTGGTAGCTGCAAGAGTTGCGGTGCACAGGGGTACTGTCCTGCAAGGGGAGTCAAGGGCTTACCGTTTCCCAAGAGGACAAAGGGGACCACTTCAGACCACCCCCTGTGATGCAGGATCCACGCAGTTCTGAAGGAGAGAGGATCCACGCAGCCGGTCGTCATTGCAGTTGGTGCCTTCAGATGCAGGAGAGTGACACCTTCACACCAAGGGAGATTCCTTCTATCTTCTTGTACAGGCTGAAGACTCGTCGCCCCCAGAGGATGCACAGCCAGAAAAATGTTGCAGTTGATGGAAGGAGCAGGAGAAATAATGTTGCAGATCAGAGTTGTTGCTGGTGTTACTGATTTTCGGTTCCTGGAGGGCCAGAAGATGAAGTAAAATAAGGCAGAGGAGTCCTGCTAGAATCTTGCACGTTGAATCTGAGGACCCACCCGAGACGGAGACCCTAAATAGCCTAGGAAGGGGGATTGGTCGCCTAGAAGGGTGACCAACTATCAGGAAGGGCCTGTGACATCACCTGCCTGACCTGGCCACTCAGATGCCCCCAGGGTCCTCTGCCCACCTTGGATTCAAGATGGCAGAATCAAGTGACCACCTGGAGGAGCTCTGGGCACCACCCCTGGGGTGGTGATGGACAGGGGAGTGGCCACTCCCCTTTTCGCCTTCCAGTTTCATGCCAATGCAGGGACCGGGGGTCCCTGGACTCGTGCAAACCGGGTTATGCAAGGAGGGCACCAAATGTGCCATTCAAAGTATGCAGGGGGCTTGGGGAGGCTACCCATCCCAAGCCATGTAACGCCTATTTCCAAGGGAGGGGGTGTTACCTCCCTCTCTCAAAGGAAATCTTTTGTTCTGCCTTTCTCTGCCTGAACTGGTCAAGCACCAGGAGGCCAAGAACCTGTCTGAGGAGTGGCAGCAGCGCAGGCTGCCCAGAAAACCCCAGAAGACCAGTAGGAGCAATGCTGAGGGTCCGCTAAGGAGCCCCCAGAGTGATTAGAATCATACAACTAATACTGGCAACAGAATTGGGGTATGATTCCGACATGTTTGATACCAAACATGCCCGGGTTCGGAGTTGCCATTATGTAGCTTGACTCATTATGTGCCTTGCCATTATGTAGCTTGTCCAGTACACGGGTAAAATGGCTTCCACGCACTTACATCCAGTGTAATGGGGCAGGAGTTCGTCACACACAGGTACCAGCACCCTGCCCTCTGGGCTAGGAAGGTCTGCCATAGGGGTGACGTACAGTGACCTGATGCAGTGACCTGGAGTGAAAGGGTGCATGCACCTTTTCACGTAGGCTGCAATGGCATGCCTGCAGACACATTTTACATGGGCTCCCATTGGTGGCACAATCCATGCTGCAGCCCATGGGGAACCCTGGTGCCCCAATGCCCTGGATACCTTAGTAAGGTTAGCTTGTAGTTGGAACTGCACTGTCAGGTCTCCTTGTGTTTGTTGGCGTATATTTCTGCTGTATGGCCAGCTTCTGGTTTTCTATTGGAGCCCTACTGCAGGTAGGTTACATTGCAAACTGGGACTTAATGCCCTACTGTGGCGTCAGCTTACTGTCTTGCAGGGTTGGTTGGGAAGGTGGGCGGTCGGGCATTGACCGATGGGCTGACGCCTAAGAGTCACCTGGGGCCTGTTTTTTTTTAAGCCATCTGCCACCTGGCCCACAGAGCCTTAATATGTTTGTCAGTCCCCCACCAGCCACTGTATTGTTAGGCAGTCAGACTGTCAGGTCAGGGACTTGCATCACTAGACCTGCCATTGTAGACTTCAGCTTGACCCCTGTGAGGCTGCACAAACCACAAAGAGTAGTGTTCCATCTCCCCTGAGGTGGGGTCAAGAAAAGTAATGCAGTCTCTGCTTGGGAGGGCGGGGGGGTTAAGGTGATACCGTGGGTGTGCGTTGGGCCATCTTCACTTCAGCCCCCATTGCGCCTTCACCTCTGAGGCCGGCCCAGAAGCTTTGTTCTATCCTTCTCTTCCAGGCCATAGCCCTGAGGCTACAGTGGCCTGGGCCTAGCTGTGAGGCCACTTTGACCAGAGCTGCTAACTTAGGAACTCTGGAACTACATTGGAATCCCAGAGTTAACTAAACATCCAGTGATTCTGGGGAAATCACTTAGGCCCTCATTATGAACACGGCGGTAAACACCGTCGACCGCCGTGGTGACGGCGAACAGAAGACCGCCATTGGCGGTGAACAGAAACCCGCCATACAATGAAGAAAAAAATCAGAATCCGACAAAAATCTCTCACCAGTCACCACGAGGACCTTGTCAGCGGAAATGCTGGACCTCTCACCCTCCACCGCCGAGCACACAAACACCCCACCCTCCAAATAACGAAGCACAAATCAACGCGGCTGTCAGTGGAAGCCGAATGACCATTTTCGGTATAGACTGCCACGGGCGGCAAGCGGACCAAACAGCAAGAAATGCATACATAGGCAAGTTTGAAACCCACACACCTGACACACATCTACAACACTATAAAACGCTCACAGACACACCCCACAATCCTTTGCAACAAAATTAGGCCAACTAATAAAGAAAACCCCAGAAGCAGACACCGAACGCCACAATACACGATACATATACCCAACCACACAAGAGCACCCTCACCTATATCCACAAAAGACACCATTCATGACACTCACCATGGCACCCCCCAAACACCCACACTTCACAGAAAGGGAGCTAAGGACCATGGTGGACGGGATCCTGAAGGTGGAGCCATAATTATTCGGGGCACAGGTGCAGCACAGACCCATCGCCAGGAAGATGGAGCTATGGCAGACAATAGTCAACAAGGTCAATGCAGTGGGACACCATCCACGCACCAGGGCCGACATCCACAAGAGATGGAATGACCTGCGTGGGAAGGCCAGGTCCACTGCATCCAGGCACCACACTGCAGTCCAGAAGACTGGGGGAGGACTTCCACCAACACTAACAACTACACTGACTGAGAGGAAAAGGTGCTGGCCATCCTGCACCCTGAGGGACTCACTGGAGGAATGGACTCGGGTAAGTCATCTACAATTACTCCATATCCATCACACCTGGAATGCATGCACCACCTCACCCCTCCAACTACCACCAGAACCACAACCCCACCCAGGCCACAATCACTACATCCAGTCACCCTGCATGCCCACAAACCCACTAACAGGCCCACATCCCTGCCCCTGTGCACAGCCACCCACCCCTGCAAGGAATCACAATGGCCTACACACCCACAATGCAACATCCCTCCCCCTGTGCACAGCCACCCACCCCTGCAAGGAATCACAATGGCCTACACACCCACAATGCACCTCCACATCCTAAGCAAAAAGCAATGCTAACCTCACAAAAGCATCCTGCATCAATCAATCAATCAATAAATTTGTTGAGCGCGCTACCGGTAGGGTCTCAAGGCGCTGGGGTGGGGGCATGGCCCCAAAGTGTGAAAACCTGCACAAAACCACCCAGTCCTGTGCACCCCATCTGATCATGCTAATGTAACAGATATGTCCATTCCTCCCAACAGGCACCACCACCCATGCCACCCTGACGGACAGGACAAGGAGTGGCAGTGTCCCACAGGGAGACAGAGGCACACCCCAGGACACTGGTGATGGAACCCTGGACATTGACGATCACCCTGGCCCCTCACACAGTCCTGGACTGTCACCATCCAACAGCCCCACCCAGGATACTACTGACACCCCTACTACCCAGCCAACAACATCAGCCCAGGGTAACCGTCCCCACACCTGTGTATCCAGGCCACAGACTGGTGGAACACATGGACAGAGGCCACAGTCACCCCGTACCAACAGGCAGGAAGACGAAGGCCCCAGTACATGTGGTACCGCCAGACCTGTGCAGGGGACACAGACACAAGGGGCTAGGCCCAGTGGAGGGCATCAGTGGCCCAGGGGGGAGGCCACAGGATGGATGCTGCAGCTCAGGATGGGATCTCTGATGTCCTGGGAGCATATCACCATACCCAGGACAGATTGGCCCAGATAGTATCCACCCTGGAGCAGAGTCAAAGGATGCAGCTAGCACACCACCAAGAGGCCATGGAGCAGTGGAAACTGCACAATGCCTACACAGCCCGAGGCCCACACAGACCAGGAAGCCCCTACTACAGGCCAGGATACAGACTGGACAACAACAGCATCAGCAACAACTGCACATGTCCACCCTCTCAAGACACACAGGGGACATCCATCTCAACCCGTACAGGCCAACACCAGGTACCCAAATGGACCCTCAGGCACAGATATGGCACAGGAGCACCTGCCAAGACCAAGGCCCCCCTCAAAGAAGTGACTCTGGCAAGAACTTTCTTCCAAGTGTCCCACTGAATCAACGGCCAAACCATGTTAAAACTACAACAAACTCTTGTAAACATTGATGGACCTACCACTACTGCCAACAAATACTGCTACCATGTTGCCATATTGTACAACCACCAGTAGCCCACTCCCATCACTGTAATCTGCATGATTTAATCCCTGCACCAAATAAAACACCATTTCAGCTGTTACAATGTCCCCTGTTATTAAGTTGAAACAAAGTGAAGTATGATAACTCATGTATTATTATCTGAGTAGCAGGTAATGCACCATACGCATTACATGTTGTGCCTACAGATGTGTTGAACTATTATACTATATTGTAACCTGTCCTATGCAGACCTGGTCACAGTGGCAATGGGTATTGACCCTACACCCCCCCTAGATGACAAGGCACGTATGCTTCACAGACAGCAATCTCATCCAATTGTCCCACAGAGTTACTGGAAGTAGAGTTGTATCAGTTGGGTCCTGGTATTTACATCTTCCCCCTCCTCATCATCACCATCACTCTCATCCCCTCCCAGAGGAAGCTGGTCTGGATATACAGCACCCTCCTCCTCCAAGAGGGGGATAGAATTTCTCACAGCCACGTTGTGCAGCATGCAGCAGGCCACCACTATTCTACACACCTTTTGAGGCCCATGGGCCAGGGAACTACCAGAGATATGTAGGCAACTAAATCTAGCCTTCAGGAGACCTATTGTGCGCTCTATCACCCTCCTAGTATGTCCATGGGCCTCACTGTAATTCCTCTCTGCATCTGTTCCACGATTCCTCACTGGTGTCAGTAGCCAACACAAGTTTGGATAGCCAAAATCACCTAGAAAATGGTGCAATACAGGACTGTTGTGGCAATATTTGTCAGAAGCGCCTACCTATGATCCACCCTCTGTCCTCTTGTAGTTGTTCCATCTTGTGTGGCACACTACTGTTCCTCAGCACAAAGGAATCATGGACTGATCCAGGGAACATTGCATTCACATGTGAGATGTACTGGTCTGCAGTACACACCAATTGAATGTTCATGGAATGAAAGTTCTTCCTGTTTCTGTACACCTGTTCACTGACTTTTGGGGGGACGATAGCTATGTGGGTGCCATCGATGGCACCTATCACATGGGGTATGTTGGCAAAGGCATAGAAGTCCGACTTGACGGCAGCTCTTTGGGGAAACCTCACATAGGACTGCAGGTGTTGTACAAATGCATTCAGGAATCTGGACAGTATAATGCTAAACATTGGCTGTGAAAAACCTGCAACCATGCCCACTGTCACTTGAAATGAGCCTGTGGCCAGGAAATGGAGTGCAGAGAGCACCTGCACTTCAGTAGGGATGGCATGCAGATTATGATTAGCCGGTCTCAGTGCTGGATCCAGTAATGCACAAAGTTCATCAATAGTGGGATGAGTGAGTGTGTAATTGATAATGATGTGACGCTCCACCATGGTCCGCAAATCAACAAGTGGTCTGTACACCGATGGGGCCCTCCCTCGCCACAAGGGTCTGTACCTAGGAGGAGTTGAAAACACGTGTGAGGAACACATACATCTGCACACATTGTTTCTCATTCAGCACTGCTGGCATGATTGTCGACGACACAAATACTTAGTGTGTGAGACATTACAGCAACATGACCACAATAATATATAAGGACTGGTCAGGTGAGGTAATGTATATTGTTACATGCCTACGGGTGTTTAGGGGACAATAGGGCCTGCATTGTGCTGATGAGTGTTTTACAACTGTGTAGTTAAGGCCAAAATGTCTGCCCCTTGTAATCCAGAAGTGTCATGGTGGAGGTGACCTCATACTGCTAGGGGTTGACGTAATAGCGTAAGGCGGTGCTTACTGCTGTGCACAAATACATTGGTTAACATGGTTGTCAATGGGCATTCTTAGCGTATCATGATCGCCGGCGGTGCACACCGCTGCAGTGCGTACGGGAACTCGTCACCCCAACTTTACTTGACTCCCTGATCTCATGCATGCAGGTACTCCACTGAGTGTACTGCTGTGTCCTGCCTCTGGTCATGGAAATGGCACGTGTTGCAGGGGAAAGGGCCCCGGCCTTCACCAACGAGGAATTGGAGAAGCTCGTAGACGGGGCACCGCCCCTGTACGCCAAGCTCTACGGTCGGCCAGAGGTACAGGTGAGTAGGAGGATTGGGGTGCATAGATGTGTGTAGTTGTGGGTGTTAGCTGCATACATGTGTGCACTTTTGACACTGTATGGGCCAGGGTTCCTGACATGCTGCGTGTGAGTGCGCTGTTAGGCTGTTTGAAATGTCCGTCCCATAGTGGACGTATAGCCAGCTGTACATGATTGGCCAGTGTCTGACCTCACTGTTACTTTTCTGTGTGTCCCTTATAGGTAAGCACCCACCAGAAGAGGGGACTTTGGCATGCCATCGCCAAGGAGGTGCGGACCCTGGGGGTCTACAACCGGCGGAGCACCCACTGCAGGAAGAGGTAGGAGGACCTGCGGCGCTGGGCGAGCAAGATCTGTGAGGTCCAGCTGGGGAAGTCCTCCCAACGAGGAAGGAGTGCCCGTCTGGCACTGACACCCCCTATGCAAAGCATCCTGGCGGTGGCGTACCCGGACCTGGATGGGCGCTTGAAGGCTGCACAGCAGTCACAAGGGAGTGAGTACATTAACCATAATTTGGCCCCTTGATGGATGTGTGTGTGTGCGTTCATATTTATGCTGTCTAGTGGCAGGGATTATGACTGATGTCCATCTACATAATGGCCCCCGTGGGGAGCAGGGGTGTTTGGGTGAAGTCGGCAGTATGTCAGGTCCTTAAGTTAGTTGGGGAATGGCTGTAGAGCAGGGTTCTGGCCTCTAGTCAGGGGCATGGCCATGTGTATAGCGGTAGGTGCTGCCTGGTGGAATATTTTATAGGTGGGTGTATGTGTGAACCACTGATGTCCCTCCATTCAGCTATTTACAAGTGTCTCTTCTGTTTTGTCGCTCCATCCCTGTTCTCTTGTGTTGTCTGTGTATATCAGCATCATCTGCCGAGGGAGCTGAGGCACCGGCGAGTGGGGAGGCAGTGGCCCACGGATCCCTGGAGGCAGAGTCGTCCAAAGCCAATGGGACCAGTGGGTTGGAGGGTGAGGGGAGTACCACGGGGGAGGCAACTACCAGTGGAGGTAGCGACTCCGATACCTCCTGCGATGGCGGTTCCCTGGCGGTGGCGGACCCTAGTGGGCCCACCCCTACTGTGTCATCTTCCGCCACCCCCCCATACCATCACCGCCCCCCTAGTTGCTCCCAACCGAGTTGCCCGTGTCTGGTCACCCAGAAGGGTGGGCATCTCCTTTGCCCCAGGCACCTCCTCCCCTGCCCCAGTCAGCCCTGCTGCCCGCACGGAGGAGGCTATTGACCTCCTGAGAACCATCTCTGTAGGGCAGACAACCATTGTCAATGACATCCAGGAGCTAGCATCAGAGGTGCAGCAGACCAATGCCTATCTGGATAGCATTCATGGTGCTGTGTCTGGCTTACAGAGATCTTTTCAGGCTCTGGCCTCATCTTGGGCGGCAGCCAGTGTCCCTGGTCATTCCGTCCCCCCTCCAACCACCTCTACCCCTTCCAGCACCCCACTCCCTTCACCCGTCCAAAGCACACATTCTGACACGCAGGCACACATCTCAACACACAAGAAGCACACTTCAAAACACAAGCACCACACCTCCCACAACAAGCATACACACAGCCAACATACACATGCACTCACACCAACATCCACTTCTGGTGTGTCCACCTCTTCCGCCTCCCTGTCTGACCCCTGTACATGCATACCCACAGGCACTGCACCCTCATTCAATGTTGCTGACCTTATTCCTGCAGTCACCACAATAGCACACATCCATTCATTCACCCAAGATACCACACCTGCACTCACCACGACTTTGGTTGGCACATGCAGCACACTCACCAGACTTGCAGACACCCAGACATCCATTTACACAGGCAGCCTGTCTTGTCCCACGGCGTCCACCCCCCCTCCTCCCAAGACACTCAGATGCACCAAAATACCCACCCATCACACATCCACAACACCTCAGCATACTGTCCAGTCACCTGCACCCACGTCACGCACACCTACACCTGTCACGACCACTCCCTCTACCGCCACTCCCACGCCTTCCTCCAGGTCCACCCCCAATTGCACCATAGAAGTTTTTCCTATTTCCTGTTGACCTATTTGAACCCACTGGCCCACCCTGTCTTGTCCCTAGACATGTTCACCTCCTTGCCCTGTCCACTCCTCCCATGTCACAGCCCCTGTCCGCCCTTCCCATTCTTGTGCTACCTCCCCTCTAAGGAAGAGATCTTGTGCTGGCCCAGGAACATCTGCCGCACCCCAGGCCAAGTCCTCTCTTCCAGCTGCTATGACAAAACCTAAGCTCCCTCCACCTTCCAAACGGAAATCTAAGCCCCCCCTCCCAGTCGTAAATCCCCACCCCCACCACCTCCTGCCTGGAGTACCACTGCACTTGTGGGAGTCGAGTTGGGGCCATTGTGGCCCATCGGACTTCTTGAACTATGGACTGGCCATTGGCCTTCTATGCACTTCTGTTGCTCTGTGAGCAGAATAAAGGTTAATGTGGGGCCTGTGTTGTTTGAGGCACACTCTGGATCTGTGGTCTTTCATTTCATTGTTTGGGGGTGTTGGGCACATGTATGTAATTTGGGCAGGTTGGATTTGCCTTGTGCCGGGTAGGTACCTCTTTCTGTGAGGTGTATGGCTTGCGCTGCTGTAAAGAGTTTTGGGAGCGTTGCAGGGTAGGTGAAGTGGGTGGGTATGTAACTCTGCCCTTTCTTCCCTTTTTTAGTAGGTTCCGGTACTTACCGTCGTCGTCTTCATCAGCGGTCTCGGTCGTGGAGGTATATGGCAAGGAGCAGGGCTGGCATGGTCTGCAACTCTCTATCCATGTCTGCTTCGGCGTGTTGTGTGAGCCTCCGGTGAGTGTTTCCTTATTTTTGGTTCATTTCCGCCTGGCTTTGCGTGGCGGTGGTTCCCGCCCCGGAACTGATGGCGGTTTAGTGCTTCATTATTTGATGGGCGGGTAGGTCCTTTCCGTCGGCCTGTGGGCGTGCTCTGCTGTCGTTGTCAGCACTCCTCTGCTGGTGGTGAGTGGTTTTCAGGATGCCTGTGTTTCAGTTGGTTCATTATTTGGCGGTTCGGACCGCACGTCTGTTGGCGCTTGTTACCGCCACCGCTGCGGTGTTTACTGCTGTGTTCATAATGAAGGCCTTAATCTCCCAAGGCCTTAAACAAAAACAAATTTGATCCCCAGTAATGCAAGTGGTGCTCATGTAAATCTCTCCAATGCCTTTGGGACGAGTTTACACTATATAAAACTACAAAAAACATATTTACAAAAATAACCAGCCATTGTTCATGTTTTAAAATTCTGCAAAGGCCAGAGCATGATGATTATAGAGGAATCTTTATATATTAAAACCTTAATACCCATCAGATCAGTTGTTGTGTCCCTTGGACCTGTATATTTCACCTTGCCCACCTGGCCAAAATGCAGTGCTTCTAGTTTTTACCCACAACACTGGCTCTATAAGCTATAAAATGCTGAAGTTACCAAATATTTCTATAAAAATGCGTCCAATGAGACTAACCTATTCGTGCTTCATGTTAGAGCACAATCCAGGAATGTGGGCCACTTGTTTTTTTTTTTTTTTTAATGAGTGCCCGGGCCTAATTGTGATCTCCATCCGATCATGCTGTCTTGTTGCCCATCAGTAGGGTCAGCTTGTGGTCTGGGGGTTCAGGCTTGAGCCTGTGGTGGCGGTGCATCTGGACAGCATCTGGGGCCTTGTGGCCCTGAACCCACCACTCAAGCACCTCCCTGGGTGGCCTGCGATACTCACCGGCCGGACTGCTCATCAGCCCCAGGACAGGGATGGGATGGTGCGGCGTTGGTACAGCAGAGACGACTACCTCCCTCCCCCGCCGGAATGGTGCCACCATGATTAATTTATCAGCTTCTTATGAATATGCAGATTAGGCTGCTGCTCAGCAGCATCCCTTATCCGTTAGGATGGAAAATGCAGTTCGTGAAGAGAAGCTTCCTTAGAGAAAAAAATGCAATAATTAAAAAGGTGCATTTTCAGGACAAGTCCCGTTAAAGCAGTTCACGTTACAAATCCCCGATTCTGAAGTAGCGTAGGGTGGCAGGGACTGAACTGGCTCCTGGTCTTTGTTGGCAATGGCTGGATGGGTTATGGGGCATAAATGACTACCCTCAATCTCCTTATTTCCTGGGCACAGTGAGCTGCTTCGGGGATGGAGAGTCAGAGATTCCGAGGCCGTCGATTGCTAAAATAATAGCACACCATTTGGAGATAGCCCAAAACAAGATTTTCTGCTCGAAATAAAGAATGTTCTTGGATTCTTTAGAACTGTCTATATATAAAACCTACGAGTTTTCAGTACATACATTTGAAAATAAATTGCATAATGAACCTTTGCGCTCAAGAAGGTGTAACCTGTGTGTTGTGACTGCACTTTAATTCAGTGAGAAATGAGTTGGTGCTGCAGACACTGAAGAACAATCCCCTAACCTGGCCCCCTACATGTAGGAAAGTACCAGCTTGCCTGGCATGTTACCCCCATATTTCACTGTATATATGTTGTTTTAGTTGTATGTGTCACTGGGACCCTGGTAACCCAGGGCCCCAGTGCTCATAAGTGTGCCCTGTATGTGTTCCCTGTGTGATGACTAACTGTCTCACTGAGGCTCTGCTATCCAGAACCTCAGTGGTTATGCTCTCTCATTTCTTTCAAATTGTCACTAACAGGCTAGTGACCAATTTTACCAATTCATATTGGCTTACTGGAACACCCTTATAATTCCCTAGTATATGGTACTAAGGTACCCAGGGTATTGGGGTTCCAGGAGATCCCTATGGGCTGCAGCATTTCTTGTGCCACCCATAGGGAGCTCTGACAATTCTTACACAGGCCTGCCACTGCAGCCTGAGTGAAATAACGTCCACGTTATTTCACAGCCATTTTTCACTGCACTTAAGTAACTTATAAGTCACCTACACGTCTAACCTTTACCTAGTAAAGGTTGGGTGCTAAGTTACTTAGTGTGTGGGCACCCTGGCACTAGCCAAAGTGCCCCCACATTGTTCAGGGCCAATTCCCCGGACTTTGTGAGTGCGGGGACACCATTACACGCGTGCACTACATATAGGTCACTACCTATGTGTAGCTTCACAATGGTAACCCCGAATATGGCCATGTAACATGTCTATGATCATGGAATTGCCCCCTCTATGCCATCCTGGCATTGTTGGCACAATCCCATGATCCCACGGGTCTCTAGCACAGATCCGGGTACTGCCAAACTGCCTTTTCAGGGGTTTCACTGCAGCTGCTGCCAACCCCTCAGACAGGTTTCTGCCCTCCTGGGGTCCAGCCAGGCTTGGCCCAGGAAGGCAGAACAAAGGACTTCCTCAGAGAGAGGGTGTTACACGCTCTCCCCTTGGAAAAAGGTGTCAGGGCTGGGGAGGAGTAGCCTCCCCCAGCCTCTGGAAATGCTTTCATGGGCACAGATGGTGCCCATTTCTGCATAAGCCAGTCTACACCGGTTCAGGGATCCCCAGCCCTGCTCTGGCGCGAAACTGGACAAAGGAAAGGGGAGTGACCACCCCCCTGACCTGCACCTCCCCTGGGAGGTGCCCAGAGCTCCTCCAGTGTGCTCCAGACCTCTGCCATCTTGGAAACAGAGGTGCTGCTGGCACACTGGACTGCTCTGAGTGGCCAGTGCCAGCAGGTGACGTCAGAGACGCCTTCTGATAGGCTCCTCCTGGTGTTGCTAGCCTATCCTCTCTCCTAGGTAGCCAAACCTCCTTTTCTGGCTATTTAGGGTCTCTGCTTTGGGGAATTCTTTAGATAACGAATGCAAGAGCTCATCAGAGTTTCTCTGCATCTCTCTCTTCACCTTCTGCCAAGGAATCGACCGCTGACTGCTCTGGACGCCTGCAAAACTGCAACAAAGTAGCAAAGACGACTACTGCGACCTTGTAACGCTGATCCGGCCGCGTTCTCGACTGTTTTCCTGGTGGTCCATGCTGTGGGGGTAGTCTGCCTCCTCTCTGCACTAGAAGCTCCGAAGAAATGTCCCGTGGGTCGACGGAATCTTCCCCCTGCAACCGCAGGCACCAAAAGACTGCATCACCGGTCCTCTGGGTCCCCTCTCAGCACAACAAGTGTGGTCCCTGGAACTCAGCAACTCTGTCCAAGTGACTCCCACAGTCCAGTGACTCTTCAGTCCAAGTTTGGTGGAGGTAAGTCCTTGCCTCCCCACGCTAGACTGCATTGCTGGGTACCGCGTGATTTGCAGCTGCTCCGGCTCCTGTGCACTCTTCCAGGATTTCCTTTGTGCACAGCCAAGCGTGGGTCCCCGACACTCTAACCTGCAGTGCACGACCTCCTGGGTTGTCCTCCGGCGTCGTGGGACCTTCTTTTGTGACTTCGGGTGAGCTCCTGTTCACTCCTCTTCGTAGTGCCTGTTCCGGCACTTCTGCGGGTGCTGTTTGCTTCTGAGTGGACTCTTTGTCTTGCTGGACGACCCCTCTGTCTCCTCACGCAATTGGCGACATCCTGGTCCCTCCTGGGCCACAGCAGCATCGAAAAAACCTAACTGTGACCCTTGCAGCTAGCAAGGGTTGTTTGCGGTCTTTCTGCACGGAAACACCTCTGCAAGCTTCTTCACGACGTGGGACATCCATCCTCCAAAGGGGAAGTTTCTAGCCCTTGTCGTTCTTGCAGAATCCACAACTTCTACCATCCGGTGGCAGCTTCTTTGCACCCACAGTTGGCATTTCCTGGGCATCTGCCCACTCCCGACTTGATCGTGACTCTTGGACTTGGTCCCCTTGTTCCACAGGTACTCTCGTCAGGAAATCCATCGTTGTTGCATTGCTGGTGTTGGTCTTCCTTGCAGAATTCCCCTATCACGACTTCTGTGCTCTTTGGGGAACGTAGGTGCACTTTGCACCCACTTTTCAGGGTCTTGGGGTGGGCTATTTTTCTAACCCTCACTGTTTTCTTACAGTCCCAGCGACCCTCTACAAGGTCACATAGGTTTGGGGTCCATTCGTGGTTCGCATTCCACTTCTAGAGTATATGGTTTGGGTTGCCCCTATCCCTATGTGCCCTCATTGCAATCTATTGTGACTGTACATTGCTTGCATTGCTTTCTATTGCTATTACTGCATATTTTTGGTATTGTGTACATATATCTTGTGTATATTTGCTATCCTTATACTGAGGGTACTCACTGAGATACTTTTGGCATATTGTCATAAAAATAAAGTACCTTTATTTTTAGTATATCTGTGTATTGTGTTTTCTTATGATATTGTGCATATGACACCAGTGGTATAGTAGGAGCTTCACACGTCTCCTAGTTCAGCCTAAGCTGCTCTGCTAAGCTACCTTTTCTATCAACCTAAGCTGCTAGACAACCCTCTACACTAATAAGGGATACCTGGACCTGGTGCAAGGTGTAAGTACCCCTTGGTACCCACTACAAGCCAGGCCAGCCTCCTACACTACACCACCAGCCCTACAGTCCATGTGACGTCTTGGTGGACAGAAGAGTGGCCTGAAGACGATCCCAGATACCCCTACGACTTTGTGAGAGTCTGGGTGCACACTAGGGACTGGACCATGGTCCAAAGACTTGCGATTTCCAAGTTGTACTGTTTAAAGTTCCATGTGGTACCTACGTCCTCGGAGGGAGCCGGCTAGCTCACTGAATGCCCTCAAACCCATGGGTGTACCTTCCACTGAAAGGTTGTGACTACGGGCAGCCGTTTCTGAGATCCAGAACCCTACATTTTTATACAATCCATAATGGCATTCTGGACACACTTGAGACCAGTTGAAGCACACTACTGGACTGTGTATAGTAACCCGTCTACAGTCACTGGTGCTCGGATGTCCTGGTAACAAGGCACCCACTGACAGGGGAATGGGTTCAGCTTTTCCTTCCTAACCCGGTGTATCCCTTATAGAGGAACGGGGTCCACAGTGCCTGTTTGGGTGACAGGTTATGGGCTTTAGCGGCCAGCACCTTGGACTAGAGGAAAGTCGGATTTGCCCATATTATAGCTGGAGTGCCGCAGATATTTCTTGTAGGAGCCTGGGGACAGCTAAAGTGAGAGCTGTGGCTGTTGATCAGCGTACATAATGTAACTGTTTAACAGCAGAGATTTTAGACCCTTGGGCTATAGTTTTTTAAGTGCTAAAAAATGTTTCACATCATATCTCGGGACCATAAGGTGCCAAGAGCTTCTGATGATATGTTGTTTTATGAGTCCCAGTCTTTTCACATGCTGTTGAGCCCTGAGCCCAGGAAGGTTTTGAAGTGGCATGTGAAGTACTCAGAGAAGAACCTTCTGAGGCACATGAGCCGGAGGAGGCATTGTGGTCCACATTCTAACCGGGCTTCTGTTTCTTGCATTTGCCCTTCTTGATTTCCACTGTGACAATGCTCTTTATTGATTCTTGAGAGTTTTTAAGAACATGATAAACCAAGTAACTTCAAATACCAGGGAGGGCTCCTCCGCTACAGCGGAGTAGTGCCGCCCCCTCCGCCAGCAGCAGCAGCTACAAAACGTTTACAGTAAAAACATAATAAACTAGGTTTGTTATGTTTTTACTGTAAAAGGGACGGGGCCACAGGCGTGACAGAGGGGGAGTAAACATCGCTCCTCCTCAGTGCGCATGTATGTTTGCCCGCTATGCTCTTTCCAACCTGGCAACGCAGTGCCAGGGTGGAAAGAGCAGGCAGAGGCTCACACTCTGCCTTGGATCGCCTGGCTGGGCACTCTGTCCAATCCTACCACTGCTTTCATGCTGCTGGCAGTATGAAAGCAGCAGAAGGATTGGACGGAGGGCAGGATGGGAGCCTGTGCCTGCACTGCAAGAGCAGAGCAGAGCGGGAAAAAGATAAGGTTTTTTAAAATGATTTTTTGTTGTTGCCCACGCTCCGCCCGCCCCTTTCCCTCCTGCGAGCCACAGCTGTCAAATACTATATTCAACTCCGTGCTGAAAACTAGGATTCTTGTTTCCTCCATGACAGCTCTGATAGAAATATTGACATTATCAGATTTGTTTGCATTGGCCTCCTCAGAGGAAGTTAGCTAGTAAACAAATCAAAAAGCGTTTTTAGGTTGAGCGCGCAAACACTTTTTGACCTGTTATAAGTATTCTGTGGGCTTTTAGCCACGCCAATCTTACCCCTATCACTTTCATTTATTCGTGGGCTTGCGGTTCAAAAATCCTGGATGTCATTGGTAAACGCTTTACATTTGTCCCGTCTTGGGTCTGTTTTGTTACTGCCTTGCAGACTGAACCAGTTACATGGATTGTTGCACGACTGCCGATATACCTCAGCGTGGATGAACTAATTTTTTCTTTTGTCTCTCCCCTTTGTGCTCCATGGCGGCTATGGAGCGCCAGCGCAGAATAGTGCAAACTCCATCGGCAGTATTGAAGCGCTGGTCACATTGTTCACGCTGTTATCTAATAAGAGTCATTTCTTTTGGCCCTCCCCTTCATGCAAAACGAACAGAGGAGGGCTATTCCAATGGGAGTGTTAAAAAATAATTGGTCCTGTGTACGGTACTTCCATCAAACTGCAAAAAAACAAAAGGGTACACAGTTCCAGACAGAAAATTATGTATAAATTCAGTGAATAAGAGATAGGTCCTGCGAGTCTGCTTTCTTTTGAACAAGAGCCCTCACTCACCCAATGGTGACATGCTTCATCATCGGGCTTTTCCTCCTCGTCAGGCCAGCACTGCAATGCCTGACGGGCCCCTCACGGGGGCTCTTTGCCAGAGATCTTTTTAGATATAGAGGTGCTGGTCGTTGAGTGCTGGAATGTGGGATTGGTATAGGAAGATATGAGTGTGTGAGGTTAAAATGGCTAGGGGTCTGTAAAGCTCATATTTAATCAAAATCAGACCCCTGTCATGATTAAAAACCGTAATGTGGGGAAATGATTAGTATTAATGTCTAATCCACCCTCAAAGAAAAAAATTAAAGTTGAGTCTACACTCCCTAGGTTCAGAGAATGTTAAAGAATTACAGTACAGAAATCCCTATACTGTTATTAATAAGGTCAACATGTTTCTCACATTTAAAGTCATTCAAGATCAGTGCCATTCGTCAGGACCAAAACGTACCTAATCCCTATGTGATAGTAAATTAATAATCAAATTGTTTCACAGGAACCTAGAAAAGAAAAAGAATTACATAAATTCATGTCACAGATGGACTGTTGTGTACTGTGAACTCACAGAGGTCCCTTGTGCGAGGTGTATAATACAGTGAAACATACATCAACAATACACATAGGGGGTCATTCTGACCCTGGCGGCCGGTGGCCGCCAGGGCCAACGACCACGGGAGCACCGCCAACAGGCTGGCGGTGCTCCCACGAGCATTCTGACCGCGGCGGTTCAGCCGCGGTCAGAAGCGGAAAGTCGGCGGTCTCCCGCCGACTTCCCGCTGCTCGGGAGAATCCTCCATGGCGGCGGAGCGCGCTCCGCCGCCATGGGGATTCTGACACCCCCTACCGCCATCCTGTTCCTAGCGGGTCTCCCGCCAGGAACAGGATGGCGGTAGGGGGTGCCGCGGGGCCCCTGGGGGCCCCTGCAGTGCCCATGCCAATGGCATGGGCACTGCAGGGGCCCCCGTAAGAGGGCCCCACTGTGTATTTCAGTGTCTGCAATGCAGACACTGAAATACGCGACGGGTGCAAACTGCACCCGTCGCACCCCTGCAACTACGCCGGCTCAAATCTGAGCCGGCGTCCTCGTTGCAGGGGCATTTCCTCTGGGCCGGCGGGCGCACTTTTGGAGAGCGCCCGCCGGCCCAGAGGAAATGTCTGAAAGGCCACCGCGGTCTTTTGACCGCGGTGCGGTCATTTGGCGGCGGTACCTTGGCGGACGGCCTCTGCCGTCCGCCAAGGTCATAATCATCCCCATAATCCTCAAAAAAAGAGGATATATCCTTACCCTCCTTGTATTAAAGGATGGGCCCCATCGGGATGGCAGCAAGCATCAGTGGTCCAAACTGGTCTAATTATCTAGGTATACATATAAATATAGACAGTTAATGGCCTGTTATGTGCGATAATTGCATATATAAAAAACATGATGAAAATATATTGTTAATAAAGGAATTGTCTGATAAAATTATGTTCTGAATGATGATCAGAGCTGAACTTGTCCTTAAGATGTCATAGAAGAATCATATACTAATTAGGGAGACGTAGTGTCCATTTGATAGAAGGCACACAGTGAGACCACCGTCAGATAGAGACTCTAAAATTTTGTGCCAGAAAATTCGATCCCAAAATTGTCAGCGTTAAGTTTTCCACAGATCAAAAAAGGCTTGAATAGACGAGCGCGCTAAAATTAGTACATGCCAATTGTGATATATCAATGCATAGTAATGACAGCTCCCACCAAGTATCGATATGCTGAAACCGAATATCAGTGTTCCAATAACTTGCGTCAAACAATACGATGAGGTCTCCCTATATCCCGTATGGTAGACGGTGCACAGTGAGGTCACCGTCAGATAGAGATTCACAAATTGTGTGCCAGAAAAGTCAAGCTCAAAATTGTCAGCGTTAAGTTTTCCATAGATCAAAGAAGGCTCGAATAGACGAGCGTGCTAAAATTGGTTCATGCCTATTGTGATATAACAAGTAATGACAGCTCCCACCAAGTATCGATATTCTAAAACCGAATACCAGTGTTCCAACAGCTCGCGGCAAACAATACGCGAAGGTCTCCCTATATCGGGAGCTCCTAAATTCGTAGCATTGGAAAGAAACAAGACTTTCCCCGCTTTTTGGAACCACGAGGCGGTATGAACCTACCCCTGCTCCGTGCTCCGGGAAAAGTAAATGGGGACCGGAGTACGGCAATAAAAAAAGCCGGAAATTCATGGGGGTAGAAAGGAGACCGTGCAAAAAACAAAACAAAAGCACTGGCGGCCATCTTAGAATGGAGTAAAGGAGAGTATGTCAGCATGGAAAAGGGACTAGAAATCCGTCCCGAGATGGCGGACATCTTAGATGAATTCAATTAAGTCCAACCAAAAGGTTTTTCTCAAGGGATATATGTGGCCGGATAGGAGGAATGAAGAGGAAGGGAAAAAGAGGTTATTTATCTCATAAGACCCTTGACAAAAAAAGGGCAATAGAAGGGGTGTAGTTAGAAATTCTGATTATAAAGTCCGACACCTCCATAGGACTAAAACTATATTTATTAAATGGCCTGGTAGTCAACGAATGGCAAATTCTAGCCAAGGTATGTCATCATTTAGTCCTGTCCGGTGTGTTTCTAATCTAAGCACCCAACGTTGTTCTTTCTTAAATAGTCTTCTGGTGGAATCTTTATTATTTATTACATGTTCCAGTACTACCCGTTTCAGGTTGTCGGGTGTATGATGAAGTTCAAAGAAATATTAAGTCAGTTTAGTCGCTCTACTCGCTGGCATCTTATGGTGCTGCGATGTTTATTAATACGTGTCTTAACCATTCTGGTGGTCATCCCAATATATCAAAGCCCACAAGGACAAGTGATCATATAGATGCAATTCTTGGTACGACAATTCGTATGTACCAGCAGGTGCCATGGTGTCCTCTCACCCAGGTCCACTTCCTGGGTATGCATGGAGATGGCACAAACATTACAGTTACCACAGGGATAGTGTCCCACGACCCCTAACCATGATGTAGAAGGAATATTATCTCGATTTCGTTTCATTGATGGTCTAGTATGAACTACTAAATCTTGGATGTTCTGTGTGTGCTTAAAAGCAAATAAGGGGTGGGTTAGGGTTTCGCCTGAAATGTTCAGAATGGACCAGTGTTTTTTGATTGTCTTCCTTACTTGGTTACTCAAAGGGGTAAAGGTAGTAACACAAGTAAGTCTAGAGTGTGGTTCACGTTGATTATCGTTCAGAAGAATTTCTCTCGATATGTTGCAGGCTCTTTTTTCAGCCTGACTAATAACCTGTGATGGATATTTACGATTTTGTAGCTTCTGGCTCAAAAGTTCGGATTGAACTTGGTAATCAGAGATCTCAGTACAGTTATGTCTTAGTCTCAAGAATTGACCAAAAGGTAGATTCTGACGTAACGATTTTGGATGGTGACTGTCAAAAAGTAGTAGACTGTTCCTATCTGTGGGTTTATGGAAGATGGATGAGTGTAAAACACCGTCAGATAGTATAATTCGTAAGTCAAGGAAAGAGACTTCCTTTGTGGAATAGTTGGCAGTAAAACATAAATGTCGGTCTAGAGTATTGATCCATTTAATAAAAGCTTTGGCCTGGTCAATATTACCCTTCCAAACTATTAGTATATCATCTATATACCGACGCCAAAGTCGGATGTTGGAAGAGAAGGGTTGAGCAAGAGGTAAAATATGTCTTAGTTCAAATGTGTACATATACAAACAGGCCAAACTAGGTGCGAACGTGTTCCCCATTAAGATCCCTTGGATTTGATGGTATAATTGGTTCTCGAATTGAAAGAAATTTTCTTTTAAAGCTAGACTTGCACATTGCAAAATAAAGGTAATGGGGGTTTTGTAGGGCCAAGGCATTGAACTGAGGATGACTTCAAATGCTTCCAGAGTTGCATCCTGTGGTATGTTAGTGTATAGTGCCTCTACATCCAGGCATATTAACATGTCTGTGGTTCCACTCTTATTGACATTGTCTAACAAGATCAATGTATCCTTAGTGTCTTTCAAAAAGGTAGAGGTGTTCTGAACAATAGATTGTAAGTAGAAATCACAAAATTTTGATAAAGGTTCTAGCAGAGACCCTATGCCTGATACGATGGGACGTCCCGGTGGTGGAGTCCCCTTGTGAATTTTAGGGAGGCAATAAAAATAGGGAATCCTAGGTTTTGCCGCCCCTACATGCTCCATAGCCTTCACAAAAACACTTGTAATTGATAAATGCTTCATGGAAAAAATATAGAAATCCTCAAAGCAGCTCTCCTGACACAGCGTGCGAGCCAATACTACAATATTCACTACACTCAGGAAACTTGCCCCATAATGCTTTGCAAGCATTATTTTTACAAACATTTTAGCCCATAACGCAGCCTGTTGTGGTCCTAGGACAATGGGACCACCAAAAATGTTCATGACAAACATGCTCCTTCTGTCTACATATACACTTGGTTAGTGGGGACCCCAAAATATTAACCCCTACCACCATTCAGTGTCTTTTTAATCTCTCTCATGGCTGGAACTTCTGTTTTACAGCTGAGAGTAGTTTGTGTTTTAAGGACCTTGTTTGCAATATTGTTGGGAGTTGGTCTGCCAGCCTTGAAAACGTGCAATGCACTATGCCCTCTAAGGGCAAAATATATGTTTGCACTGGATTATTTTCTGCCATTCTGTTTTTAAGTGGTTATGCCCTCTAGGGACTAACTATTTGGTTACATGATCATGTTTCTTAGAAATGCTATTTTTATTGTGGTTTCCTCTAGGGGCTGTTCTGAGCATTACAGTCAACATAATGCAATATTTGCGGCACTCAAACTCGCCCCATAATGCTTTGCAGGGCATTCCTTTTACAAAACATTTCTGCTCATAACTCAACCCGTGGTGGTTCTAGGACAATGAGTCCACCTTCAAAACGTGGTGGTTCTAGGACAATGAGTCCACCTTCAAAACGTGTTCACAACAACATTCTCTTTCTTTCTAAATCATCTCTGGGTCCCCCACACTAGGTTAGTGGGAACCCCAAAATAATAACCCATTCAGTGTATTTGTAAGCTCTCTTATAGTTGGAACTTTTTTTATGCACCTGGGAGTAGTTTGTGTTTTATGGGCCTTGTTTGAAAAAAATTCAGTAGGCCTTCTAATGTTACGACTCTGTCATCCCATTTCTGGGGGGCACTGTAAGGGGACTGTCGGAAGCCTGGGAATCACCTTGAACACTTATCTAGAGTCCCTTGCTGACTCCTGTTTGTTTCTCTTTTTGTCATGGTATACTTTTGTAGTATTACATTTGCTTCCTGGGACTGCAAATCCCATAATGCACAGCCTGGTAGTCAGGAAAGCCTGGATTCTGTTTCCCATTGTTTTCTATGGGAGAAGTCCAGTTGCTCCTTTTCACCGGATCCTCTCCTCCAGGACTTGCGAATGTCTGAAACTACACACATCTGAGACCTCTCCTGTGCAGCCCAGTCATGTGATTCCACCTGTGGTTTTCTGCAGCTTGGAACTGCTTATAAGCAGTCATTTCCTCAAGATCCCTGTTGTGCATTGGAGTCGATTCCTTTGTGTTACAGACCCCTTATCTGATGGTGTTCAAATTGTGTTCCTGTTCTGTTCCAGCTTGATCCTGTTTCCTGATTCTCTGCCCTGATTGTTCCAGCCAGAGTTTTCTCTCAAACACCCTCCACATCAAGCCGATTTGGAGACAACGTCCTCGGATTGCCTTTCCAGAAGCCCTTGGTAAAATCCTTGAAGTCTGGGGTTCTGGAGTGTTTCAGCAGGACGAACCTGCAAGTCAGGCTGCGATGCAGTTGACATAAGCCAGCTTGACTCACGAGGTCAGGTCAGTCTCTTCAACAAGCTTTTTTTTTGCCAAAAGATCTCCAAACTTCTGGATCTTCTTCTAGAAGGTATTTGAAGGTCCTTTAGGAGTCCACAGCTAATCCCAAGGTTCCTGAAGCTCAGAGTTGCTCCATGAGGGCTAGAACGCCAACTCCCACAAATCCAAAAATGACCACTAGCCAGCCACTGGTCAGTTTCTTCTTCATTCAGTTTTGATGCAGGGGTCTCTGATCAGCTATTTTGTACCTGTAGCAAAAGGGAGTCCCTTCTTGAACCAGTTAAAGACAGGCAAAGTCATTTTATTGGTGAAGCCCAAGTGTGCAGCTGGTGCAGTCCTTCAGAGTGCAGTGTCCAGGTGCAAGTCAGGGGTCCAGCAGGGTAGTCCTTCTTGTCTTGTTCCTGGTAGGGATCCTAGGTGTGGGTGCAGCTCTGCCATATTTATCCTTGCTCCTGGGGTGGAAAGCAAGGGGGCTACTGTCCAATCACAGGCAGGCCACCACCCTCTTAGATGACCATTTCCTAAGAAGTATGGCAAAAATCAATCCCAGGGAGTAACATTCCTTAAAAATCCAAAATGGCAGAAAATCAATTCTGGGGGTTAGGTCTGGCTGAGTCCATCCACTGGTGCGGCTGATCTCCCTTAGCACACCCCTCTCCAGCCCTCTCCTAATCTAATTGGGGTGGCACCTTGATGTCTGGGGTTGCAGGAAATAGGGGAGGTCCTGAGCTGCTCCAAATATCCTTCCCTCCTTTGAAGTCCAGTTTGGCTGCTATTCCCCCATCCTGTTTCACAATCTGCTGAAGCAAATCTCCTCCCCCAGGCACTTCCTTTGTGTTCAGCCCAGGCCACTTAACACCTCACCAAGGCAGCCTGGCCAGGCTGCCAGAGGCTGGCCAATCAGAGAAGGGCACTACAAAGCTGAAGTTGGCAACTTTCAGGTAGAGTTCTAAAATTCTTTCCCTGAACTAGTTATATTAAATTCAACAATTACACATTGTTTGATTCATTATAATAATAATAAGTCTGATACCAAACGTGAGATATCTAGCTCCTTTTGGGACTAGATTAATTAAAATAAAGTCTCCCCATGTTAGCCTATGGAGCCCATCCACTACAGAGAGGGAAAACTAATTTGACCAATTTTCCATCATCAGGACTTATCAAGCATCTTTTATAAAGTCCCTGCTTATAGTTACATAGCACCCAGCCCTAGGGGTTCTAAAAGAGCACACCTAAGGGGTGACATATGCAAAAATAAGATAGCTTAAGACTTTGGAAGTACTTTTAATTCCAATGTCGAATTTGAAGGTAATTTTAATTTAAAAGCAGCCAGAAAGGCAGGCAGGCCTGCCATTAAAATGACACTGGGCACCTCAGCAGTACACATATGGGTGCACTACGTAAGCTGGGGGCCCTGGACCTACACGTCCTACCATCTACTAGGGATTTATAGGTTGGTTGGTACTGCCAATTAAATTTAGCCTAATTTGCATAAACATTTTCATCAGAGCACAGGCTATGGGACTGTTTAACAGTGCCATCAGAGTCAGGAACACCAGCAAAAAGTGACAAATGGGGGCAAATAGGGGGGTTGTACAATCAGCCCAGTTTTCTCATATCTAGGATCACACAGTATGGAAGTAGCACTGGGATTTAGAAGCAACTTTATATCTGGTATCTCATAGTATTTTCACAAGATTGTAATAAGGGGAAAATGAACCTGGCTACTACAATGTCAATAAAAGTATGGTATAGTATAGTGAATTACTGTTTTCAAATCAGTTTTGCTTTGCTACACTCTTTTGAAGAGCAATGTTGCACTAACCTGTATACCTATACATTCTAAAATGACCAAAATGCAATGGCAGAAATAATTTACCTCCAAATACAGTTCTCCAGTGTTGGTATCTTTGATAGGTTCATATTATACCGTGTGGCAGCTCCACCGACTCACTGGTTGACCGTTGTAGCCTGTTCCTAGAAGCTGCATAATGTTTTTCTCTTTAGTGATTCTGCAGGCCTTCCTGAAGAAAGGCGAACATCTACTCTTAAGAAGTTATACTACTGAAAAGTGCTCTAGGATCGCTGCATGTGGGCGGGATTATTCAGTGATTATGACTATCAATTGAGATTCCCTAAGAAAGAACTAGATGAATTTCAAGAAACTTTGTAAAGACTGGAGAAACGGTTTGACACACAAAAGTATTCTGGTCAGAAATTTAAAGTTTTTTTCCAGGGAGCAAAAACAAGAAGATTTTTTTTATGTCACAGCTTTAAGAATTTTAGCAGCTAACTGTGAGACTGAAAACTTTACTGAACAACTCATAACAGACCAGTTGGTTGTGGATACCATAACAAGGCTATTCAAGAAAAATTACACTATCCCTTTCAGAAGCGATTGATGCTGCTTCCATGTTTGAATCCGGGTCGCCCTTTCAAATGAGCTTAGAATTTCTAACAACAGATCTCGTGCATGTTTTTGTTATGGATCTCTCCGTCATGCAGACAATTTCAAACAGTTCCCGCTTTAAAGAAAATTTGTTATCAGTGCGGTGTTACAGGTCATTTTGCGAAAGTCTATATGAAAAAGAAAACTCAAATCAATGAAATAGAAGAATCTTCAGAAGAGAATGAATCACAGACTACTTTACAAGGTTTTTTACAGAATATTTATTTGATGGATCTTGAATTTTGTGAGACTCCCACTACTAACCATTCTCGCATATGATATAGTTGTTAATTTTGGAAGGATGAACTTCTTAAAGCTCCTGGCATCAGAACTGAATCATTTCAAGGCTCACAAATCAATCTCATTGGCTATTTGGAGTTTACAATTAGTAAACAAAGCATATGCTTCACTGGCAAAATCTCAGGCTGGATTCTGTTAGACATTGTTCTTTTACATGGAAAAAGCTAAAATGTAATGTCTTTTCTGAACTCAGAAATTTCGAAACAACACAAAATATGTTATATGCTAGGCAATATAGTCAACCCTGTACACGGTCTCAACAATGATAATTATCTTTATTTATAGATTCAACAGTAGAATAAGAACAATAGAGCGTTATCTGATTAAGGACATTTAAAAAACATTTAGTTGAATATTAAACTTAAGGGAGATGCCATACCAATTAAGCACAAATTGAGAAGTGTTCCTTTGAGCATTAGGGATGATTTATCCAAGACCTTAATACATTTTAAAAAACGAGGTGTTATTGAACTCATTGACAGCTTTACATGACTTTCGCCCATTGTAATAGCAAAAAAAAAGTTATGCATATGTACTGACCTGAGATCATGCAACAAAAATATTTGGAGTGATGCCGATCCTCTGCCTAGAATGGAGGATTTGATGGTTACACTGAATGGCACCACAATATTTAGCAAATTAGGTTTAAAGACAGCCTCCTATCAAATTGCCCTTTCAGATTCCTCCAAGTATCTTACAGATTTTGTTACACTGGATAGTGTTTTCTAGTTCAGAAGGATGCCTTTTTGTTGGTGTCTGCTGCCTCTGCCTTACAAAGAGTAAAGTACAATATTTTGGGAAGTATGGAAGGAGTTCTAATGTTTCAAGATGTGTTAGTAGTAAATAAGAATCCCCATTAACATATCTGCAGATGGAGTGCTGTTTTGACAGGCTTAAAGTCAGTGGTTCACGTTTAAGGCACAAAAAATGTAGTTTTGGCGAAAACCAATTAGACCACCTACGGCACATTGTTAGTGCAAACTTAATTATTCCTAAACTAGATCTTGTTAAACTCACTGAAGAAGATACAGAGAGCAAGTTATGTCTTTCATTGGGTTATGTGAATTCTGTTCTACGTTTCTTCCAAATTGTGCATCTATAGCTGAAACCCTTACCAGATTACTTATGAAAAAGGTAGGTTTTGTATGGAGTCCACAACCTCAGGGCAAAAGTTAGTGGCTTTGAGCCAACCCTGACGCCTCAAGACAGCTGAACCAGCAAGCAGTCTAAAGCCCATGGCGGCAATATCAAGCACGCAATCAATGATTTCGGGCGAAGATCGTTGGCCTTCCATGAGCACCTTTTTGCTTTCATTTTGGAACTCTTCAAGAGCTCTTCTAAGGATTGAGACATGTCTGACCAGAGCTGCCGATCATATCTACCAAGGAGAGCAAGAGAATTGGCAGCCCTTACCACAATAGCAGACATTGAGGAAAAACGCTTGCCGATGTTATCTAGGTGTCTCCCCTCTTTATCTGGCGGTGTTGTCAATTGTGTGGAAGGGTTTCTGGAGCGACATTGGGCAGTCACAGGGTCCGGTCTCGGGTGGGCTGATAGGCAAGCAGGAGCATCATCAGTGGACTTATATTTTTTGTCCAACCTCAGCAGCTCTGCAGGGACCGTTGCAGGATTCTGCATTAACTTCAAGCCCTGGCTCCAAACATGATCAATTATTGGGATAGCCCTGACCGTTTTTCAGTGAGGCTCCTTAAAATCGTAGAGGAAATAATCCTGCAGAGTTGCAGACATCGGAAGATCAAACTGTGTGGCTGCTCGCTCTAGCAGGTTATGAAAGCCACCAATGTCTTCAGGTGGAGACTCTACAACAGGAGTCACAGGAGATGCAGGTGCTGGTATAATATAATTATCCCACTCGTCATTCACTGTCTGGATTTCTACTTCCTCAGCATCCTCATCAGAAGAGGCTTGTCCCTGCATTGGTGTAGATAGTGGAGAATGTTGTGGCCTTGGCGGAGTTATCCGATGTGGTTGTTAGAACTGCTGGGGAGTTGGTGGTATAGCCGGAAGTATTGACTGATGTGCCGAAGAAAGGCTTTAACGGAAAACCCTCCTTATAGTCCGCCAACATTGCTTGCAAGTCCGAAACCAACCTGGTTGTTGCTGCTCATAATAGTTTTGGTCATAGTATGAGCCATCGTCATCCGAATACTCCTGGAATTTAACCCGTAACTGAGAAGGACTGCTGGCCAATCCAAAAAGAAAATTAGTTACTGTTCAGTATTTAGGGAAAGATGCTGAAGACATTGTAACGCGAAGGGTTAATTAGCTTGAGCAGTGTAGATGAGCGTAATGCCTGTTGAAACCCCCTCCCAAACATCGTGGAAAAGTTCATGATATTATTTTCACGCTTGTTTGTGTAGAAGACTCTGTCTCAACCTTGAGAACGAGAGTACAGGGAGAAGATGGAATGTAAACAAAGGCTGGAGCAGAGCAGCCAAGTACTGATAACATTAGCTAGAAAATGCCAGAATGAGATAGAATCCAAGCTTCGAGTTATTTAAGCACTGAACTGTGGGTGAGGGATTTGGAAGCTCGCAGATGGAATTGTGGAAGCTGCCATGGCCCAGCGCTGCCTCCCTGTTTGCTCGTGGTGCTTGAGGGGGAAAGAGGTCCAAGCAGGCAGTAGAGGGCTCCCCAGCATGTCGTGGATTAAGTTAAGTTTCCACACAGGGATAAAATACCTTTGTTTCTCTGCTCTATTATTATGACTGATTATTTATGCCTGCACTGTGTCTATAACCTGAAGTATTCAGCTCGTTTATATTTTGCTTTCTAAACCTATTAGTGTGAACTGCTGCAGTAATTGAAACATGCATTTTGGTGTGCAGTAAATCAAAGCTTAAATGAAGTATTCAGTTTGTTTATATTTTGCCTCCTGAACATCGTAGTGAGAGCCTGCTGCAGTAATTGAAACATGCATTTTGGTGTGCAGTAAATCAAAGCTTATCTGAAGTATTCAACTCATTTATATTCTGCTTCCTGAATATCGTAGTGTGATGCATTTTAGTATACAGTTAATCAAAACTTACATCTGTCAATTAATTCTTTGCTTATATATATATATATATATATATATATATATATATATATATATATATGCTTTTCATTGCCATTCTTATTCTACTATTGTTAATGTGCTAAATGCCTACATTTTACCTGCAATTCTAGTAAAGCTAAATTGTATTTATAATTGGCGTGTGGTCCTTCATTGAGCGTCCTTATTGACTTATACCAAACAGGTGTCAACCAGACACCTGGATAAGACATTTGGTACCAGAAGTGGGGTATAAGTCAATAATGCCTCTTTGGGGACGTAAGAAAAGTAAGGCAGAGAGCGGAAGGCAGCATGGGGCAGAAGTCAGATCAATTCCCGGGTGGTTAGCAACTGACCCGTTCTCTGGTGTCTGAACCGGTGGGCAGCGCCGGTGGTTAGATGAGAAAGTGACTCCTCTCTTAGTGGAAGATGCGTTTGAGAGTGTGAAGCTAAGAGGGGCAAAGCTGGAGCTGAAAGCAGCAGGGCAAGTGGGATGGCTTTACCTGTCTGCGCTCCGTACGGTATACAGGAAAACATTAACACACAATGCAGAGATAATAAAACTGCGGGATGAGGTTGCAGCCTTGCAGGAAAGGCAGTTACTTATGAAAGAGACCATAGAAAGTGCAGTGACTCGGGTGATCAAATGGAGGCAAGGTGCACCGCATTAGCAGTACGAGTAGCAAAACAGAAGAGTAGGCAGAAGCCTAAAATGCCCTCAACTGTACAAGTGAGGGCACTAATACGCAAACAGAAGAGTAGGCAAAAGCCTAAAATGCCCTCAACTGTGCAAGTGAGGGCACTGATACGCAAACAGAAGAGTAGGCAGAAGCCTAAAATACCCTTAACTGTGCAAGTGAGGGCATTGGTACACAAAGAAAATTGGGATCCACATACTTGGGAGGATGAGGTGGAAGTACGTGTAACAGAACTAGGTGGAGTTGAAAGTGGAGAAGGACGTGTAGGTGAAATTGAAGGTGAAAAGGGAGCGAATGGCGGGCAAATACAGAATTCTTGTTTGGTAAGAGATTATACGCAGAGTGAGTTGTTGCAGAGAACCCGTATGTTAAGGCAGATGCCTGCAGAGCCTTTGTTTAAATGGTTGGTGAGGTTGCGGGACACTGGAGCAGAAGATGCATTACAGAATCCTTTTACGTTAGGTCCCATCACAGAAGGAGACCCGTTTGAGCTGGAAATGATAGTACAGGATGATGTAGATGATGTAGTGATGTGGAGCCTATGACAGGGGAAAAAAAAAAAGAGGGTGCCACAAGATTGGGCCTCAGTGGAAATAGAACGCATAACTGATGATCGGCCGGTCACTTTAAAAACATGGGTCCCCTTACTAGGTTGGACAAGAGAAGGAGGGGTTGGCAATAAAGTAGGCAGAGCGCAGGAGTTTGCCATCGTGAAGTGGAAATGGTATCTGCAGCAGAGGGCAAAAAACGGCCCAGCAGGAGTATCAAAGTTACAAGAAGATATGCTGGGGGCAGTGGACTTACAAGCAATGGTCCCCTCACCAGAGCCATCTGAGATGGAGTCCTCACCATTTAAAACAGCCCCGCCTTTTGAACAACTCACCGAAGAAGAACGGCAAAATGTATGGTTCACAGATGGTACCACCCGGTACTATCAAGGAAAAATGTTGTCAATGGGAATGTCTCAAAGTATGATCTATTATGTGCACCATGGACACCACAGTTATGGCCCTTGCCAAAGTTACGCAATAGAAGAGATCTAGGGTCCTTGATAGCTGGGGCCACCGGAATCGGGGTAGGGGCCCTGAATTCTTTTGATGTTGAAGCCATTAGGAATAAGCTATCTTCTACAGGATATAGTACAGGAGAGGCCATAAAAGTAATTTCTCAGTGGGGGCCTACACACTCACAAGAAGTATGGAAAGTCCTGCGTGGGTTGTATTGTGATTGGCAATGGCATAATTTCACTTATGAACAATTTGGAAAAAGCTTTCAAAGCACCCAAACAATGTCCAAAGGAATTCAGTGCATACTATGGCAAAGTATTGTTAATGAACAGTATGTAGACTTCAAAGCGGAATGGGGACAGCTTCAAGGTGAATATTGGAGACAACAATTGCATTTGCCTGAGGAAATATGGGTAAAGCCTATACAATTCCATTGTGAGGGAGAGATGTGTTATGCTCATTTTGATATAGCTAGAAGTAATCTTCCTCCTGAAATATGGTGCCCCTTTATATTGCTCCCTGTAGTAATAGGTGAAGAATGGTGGATACCTCACACTGACAAAAAATGGATTGATCAAACAAATCACACCGTAGATCCCACTAGATGTGCAGATTGGTCTAAGGGGTGGGTATGTACCCACACTGGACGGGCGCTAGACCCATGCCTTCACCCAATACCAGGAGAATGTGAATGGTTACCTTATACTATTAATGGCACAGACTTATATCAGATAGGAACAGAGAGTATATGTTACGTTACTAATCATCCCTTACTTATTAACGGATTTATACAAACCACCGGAGAGCAAGTAATGTGTACGCGCAATATTACCAGTATTATTGACATAAGCACTCACATCTTGTACCGACCAAGTTCACCATAACCACATTACAGACGCAAATGCGTGTGCAGTTAGAGTGGAACATCTCGCTTGTTGTTAAGCTACCCAGATGAACGAGTTACTTACCTTCGGTAACGACTTTTCTGGTGGATACATTAGCTACCTGTGGATTCCTCACCTGATGAATACTCCCATGGCGCCAGCATTTGACGGAAATCTTCTTACTAGTCTCTGCACGTCGACGAGGACGTCACTCTAGCCCACGCGACGCCGTCTGACGTCATACAGGCAATAAGAAGTCCTCGCCGACGTGCCGATGACAGTACCAACATTTTTTACGTGCATGAGAATAATAATAATAACCCAATGCAATGAAAGAGCAAAGCAACATCTCTTAATATTGTAAATCACACAACATTGCAATAAAATAGCTGTAGATTTAATATAACCTTTTTCTTTTTTTTTTTTTTTTTTTTTTTTTTTTTTTTTTTAAACAAATAAATATATTTATACATACGAATCATGTATATACCCAATATATATATAGATTTATATATAAATATACACATATATACAAATATCATACATGCAAAATGTATTGCAACTTTGAAGACCAAAAGGAGCACACTCAAGGATTGCTTGGAGAGACCAAAAAGGCAACGGGGAGGCGGGTGGGACCGTGAGGAATCCACAGGTAGCTAATGTATCCACCAGAAAAGTCGTTACCGAAGGTAAGTAACTCGTTCTTCTGATGGATACAACTACCTGTGGATTCCTCACCTGATGAATAGAGTCCCAAAGCAGTACCACGCCCGGCGGTGGGTGCCTAAATGGTCAAACCAAGAAATCCTGCAGCACTGACCGTGCAAAATGACCGTCCCTTCTGACCTCAGAGTCCAAACAGTAATGTTTCACAAAAGTGTGAAGGGACGACCAAGTTGCGGCCTTGCAGATGTCAACCACAGGAACACCCCTGGCCAAGGCCGAAGAGGCCGACTTAGCTCTGGTGGAGTGAGCTCTAATGCCCTCAGGCGGATCCTTCTTTGCCAAAGAGTAACAGATTTTAATGCAAAGAACAACCCACCTGGAGAGTGTTCTCTTGTGGACTGCCTTTCCTCTCCTCTTGCCCACGTATCCGACAAACAGCTGATCCTCCAGCCTGATATCCTTCATTCTGTCGATATAGAAGCTCAACGCCCTTTTTGGGTCCAGGCGATGTAGTCTTTCTTCCTCCTTTGAAGGATGAGGCGGAGGATAAAACGTGGACAAAGTGATTGTCTGAGCCAAATGGAAGGGTGAAACAACCTTCGGAAGGAAAGCAGCCTTGGTCCTCAACACCACCTTATCCCCATAAAACGTTATATAAGGGGGTTTAACCGATAAGGCCTGCAACTCACTCACTCTCCTTGCAGATGTTATAGCTACCAGGAATACTGTTTTAATAGCCAAATACCTTAAGGGGCAAGAATGCATAGGCTCAAAAGGGGACCCCATAAGGAAAGTCAGGACCAAGGACAAATCCCATTGAGGCATAACGAATGGTTTTGGAGGATATTGATTCAGAAGACCTTTCAAGAATCTGAGAACAATAGGGGATTTAAATAACGATGGTTGGTCTGGAAGACAAATGAAGGCTGACAAGGCCGACAAATAACCCTTAATGGTAGCTACTGCACAACCTTTCTGCGCTAGAGACAGTGCAAAAGACAAAACATGTGACAGATGAGCATGTAAGGGATCAATCTGTCTCTCTCCACACCACATAACAAAATTAGACCACCTATTAGCGTAGATAGATTTAGTGGAGTGTCGCCTGGCCGCTAAGATAACATCCACTACATCAGGTGGGAGAGAGAAGGAACTCAGGTTGCCCCGTTCAATCTCCAAGCATGTAGGTGCAGACTCTGGAGGTTGGGGTGTAAAACCTGCCCCTGCGACTGCGAGAGGAGGTCTGCCCTGAGAGGGAGACGGAGCGGAGGGCACAGTGAGAGTTGGAGAAGGTCGGAGTACCATACCCTCCTTGGCCAATCCGGAGCTATTAAGATGACTTGGGCCCGGTCTTGGCGAATTTTCCTCAACACTCGAGGAATCAAGGGTATGGGGGGAAACGCGTAAAGCAACTGGTCGCACCAGGTTATCTGAAACGCGTCCCCCAACGCTCCCTGCATCGGATACTGGAGGCTGCAGAATAACGGGCAATGCGCGTTCTCCCGAGTGGCAAACAGATCTATCCGAGGAAACCCCCACATCTGGAAGATTAAACAGACTTGATCTGGATGGAGACGCCACTCGTGGTCTGCCGAGAATTGGCGACTGAGACTGTCCGCACGTACATTCAAGACCCCGGCCAGATGATTTGCCACCAAGCAAATCTGATGGTCCTTTGCCCAGGACCATAGCCGAAGAGCTTCTCTGCAGAGAAGGTACGACCCTACTCCTCCCTGTTTGTTTATGTACCACATCGTGGTAGTATTGTCCGTCAGGACCTGTACCGACTGACCACGAAGGGATGGGAGGAAGGCCTTGAGAGCCAAACGTACAGCCCGTAACTCCAACAGATTGATATGAAACACCTGTTCCTCTGGAGACCAAAGCCCTTTGATCTCCAGATCCCCCAGATGAGCTCCCCATCCTAGGGTGGAGGCATCCGTTATCACCGTGGCCACTGGTGGCGACTGCGCGAACGGCTTCCCCTGTGAAAGATTGTTGCCCGCAATCCACCACTTCAATTCCACAGCAGCATCTCTGGAGATCTTGACAGTACCTTCTAAATCTCCCTTGTGTTGAGACCACTGCCTTCGGAGGCACCACTGAAGAGCCCTCATGTGCCAGCGAGCATGCGTGACCAACAGAATGCAGGAGGCGAACAGACCGAGCAGACGAAGGACCTTGAGGACTGGAACTACCGCTCCATTTCGAAACATTGGAACCAATTCCTGAATATCTTGAATCCGCTGAGGCGGAGGAAAGGCTCGACTCAATGTTGTATCCAGTACTGCCCCTATGAACAGGAGGCGCTGAGAGGGCTCCAGGTGAGATTTGGGCACGTTCACCGAAAAGCCCAGGTCGAACAACAACTGGGTTGTTGACTGCAGATGATGCGACACAAGCTCCGGGGACTTGGCTTTGATCAACCAGTCGTCCAAGTAAGGGAATACTGCTATCCCCTTCCTTCTGAGCTCCGCCGCAACCACTGACATCACCTTTGTGAAGACTCGAGGTGCTGAAGTAAGACCAAACGGGAGGACCGCAAACTGATAGTGCTGCGACCCTACCACAAACCGGAGATACTTCCTGTGCGACTTGAGTATCGGGATATGAAAGTAAGCATCCTGCAAGTCGACAGACACCATCCAATCTTCCTTGTTCAACGCCAAAAGCACCTGTGCTAGGGTCAGCATCTTGAACTTTTCCTGTTTGAGGAACCAATTCAAGATCCTCAGATCCAGGATTGGTCTCAACTGACCATCCTTTTTGGGAATCAGGAAGTATCTTGAGTAACAACCTCGACCCTTTTCCTGCTCTGGGACCAACTCTACCGCGCCCTTTGAAAGGAGGACTTGAACCTCCTGTTCTAGCAACAGGAGGTGTTCTTCTGAACAATAAGATGGGCGGGGCGGGATGAGGTGCGGGAACTCCCGAAAGGGAAGGGCGTAGCCTTTTCCCACAATGCCGAGAACCCAAGTGTCCGTTGTGATAGACTTCCACTTGTGGAGAAAACGCTGTAATCTGCCCCCTACAGGAGAGGAGTGAGTGGGAAACGGTGGAAGCCTAAGGCTGCTTCCCCTGCTGCACCCCTCCAGAGGACGAGGAAGAGGCAGAGTGCTGTTGAGAGGCTCCTCTGGTACGGACCCCACCCCTCCCCCTCCCTCTAAATGACCTATAGGGGAGGGAAGAGGCGGGTTGCTGGAACCTCCCCCGAAAGGAAGAGGAATAAGAGCCACGCCCAAATCCCCGAAACCTCCTGAAAATTCTAGAAGAGGCAGAGGAAGAAGGAGCTTGCAGTCCTAACGATTTGGCTGTGGCTCTGCTCTCCTTAAATCGTTCCAAGGCTGAATCTGCCTTGGCTCCAAACAGTCTGTCCCCATCAAACGGGAGGTCCAGCAGGGTCGACTGCACATCCGCAGAGAACCCTGAGTTTCGGAGCCAGGCCTGTCTTCTTGCCACCACAGCCGTGCCCATCGCCCTGGCCACCGAGTCGGTCGTGTCCAGCCCATCGGTGACGCCGGAGAGGGCAACGGCGTCGATGGATGCGGCGTGACCGTGGGGCTGACCTCCCAAGTCCTCCGACGCCGAGCCGAAGGTGACCTCGAACGAGACTCCTTGCTGGAGTGACGTCGTGAGTCTCTACGGCGCCGGGAGTCTCGATGACGCCGGTGAGACCTTAGCGAAGAAGACTTCTTATGATGTTTCTCCTTCTTCTTTGACTTTGCCATAAATAACTTGGCCTCGCGCTCTTTGAGGGCCTTCGGATTCATGTGTTGACATGAATCGCAAGTCGAGACGTCGTGGTCGGAGCTCAAACACCATAGACAGTCGGAGTGAGGATCTGTAACTGACATCTTGCCCCCACACTCTCGACAGGGCTTGAAACCCGACTTCCTCTGAGACATTGTTACCGCAGAGAAGACTACGCAGCAGACAATACACTGTAACCACGAAGGTAACAGTAACTCCCTCGAAGATAACCGTTTCGAATGCACGGAAAAAAGGGAACTGTCATCGGCACGTCGGCGAGGACTTCTTATTGCCTGTATGACGTCAGACGGCGTCGCGTGGGCTAGAGTGACGTCCTCGTCGACGTGCAGAGACTAGTAAGAAGATTTCCGTCAAATGCTGGCGCCATGGGAGTATTCATCAGGTGAGGAATCCACAGGTAGTTGTATCCATCAGAAAAGAGACAATCAAGCACTACGCACAAGTTACCTTTGCTAAATTTGATATGGCAGCTAAATACACCAAGGATACAGCCATACTGATGACCATAAACACTAAACAGCTTATGCACACTGCTTCATGCATCCAACAAATAAATGAGCACCATTGGTATGACATCTTCTTAGGCTGGGCACTAGGAGCTATAAAGACGCTAACTATAGTGTTACAACAGCTAATTTGGTTATTGATTGTTTGTGTTACGCTAATGACTATACTATGTAGACTATATGTATGTATTGATTGTTTGTGTTACGCTAATGACTATACTATGTAGACTATATGTATGCACAAAGAATAACGTTGACCAGTATTAGTAGCAACCTAGCTAGCGGAATGTCAAAGCAAATGGTATCCGTTTCAACATGCATCATGCTCATCTAAGGGGTGGAGTGTTTAGTATTTAGGGAAAGATGCGGAAGACATTGTAACGCGAAGGGTTAATTAGCTTAAGCAGTGTAGATGAGCGTAATGCCTGTTGAAACCCCCTCCCAAACATCGTGGAAAAGTTCATGATATTATTTTCACGCTTGTTTGTGTAGAAGACTCCGTCTCAACCTTGAGAACGAGAGTACAGGGAGAAGATGGAATGTAAACAAAGGCTGGAGCAGAGCAGAGCAGCCAAGTACTGATAACATTAGCTAGAAAATGCCAGAATGAGATAGAATCCAAGCTTCGAGTTATTTAAGCACTGAACTGTGGGTGAGGGATTTGGAAGCTCGCAGATGGAATTGTGGAAGCTGCCATGGCCCAGCGCTGCCTCCCTGTTTGCTCGTGGTGCTTGAGGGGGAGAGAGGTCCAAGCAGGCAGTAGAGGGCTCCCCAGCATGTCGTGGATTAAGTTAAGTTTCCAACACAGGGATAAAATACCTTTGTTTCTCTACTCTATTATTATGACTGATTATTTATGCCTGCACTGTGTCTATAACATGAAGTATTCAGCTCGTTTATATTTTGCTTTCTAAACTTATTAGTGTGAACTGCTGCAGTAATTGAAACATGCATTTTGGTGTGCAGTAAATCAAAGCTTAAATGAAGTATTCAGTTTGTTTATATTTTGCCTCCTGAACATCGTAGTGAGAGCCTGCTGCAGTAATTGAAACATGCATTTTGGTGTGCAATAAATCAAAGCTTATCTGAAGTATTCAACTCATTTATATTCTGCTTCCTGAATATCGTAGTGCGATGCATTTTAGTATACAGTTAATCAAAACTTATATCTGTCAATTAATTCTTTGCTTATATATATATATATATATATATAGATGCTTTTCATTGCTATTCTTATTCTACTATTGTTAATGTGCTAAATGCCTACATTTTACCTGCAATTCTAGTAAAGCTAAATTGTATTTATAATTGGTGTGTGGTCCTTCATTGAGCGTCCTTATTGACTTATACCGAACAGGTGTCAACCAGACACCTGGATAAGACAGTTACTTACCTGTAACTGTAGTTCTCCAGTACTGGAATCTTTCATGGATTCACATGCTTGAATCCTTCCCCCGTCATCGAGATGGGAGCCCCCGTTAAATCAAAACAGCAATATAGAAGCTACTGCAATGAGAAAAGGCCCAAAGGCCTTCACTTTAGTAGCCTATCTTTGTCTGTCTGAGTAAAAGAACCAAAGCAAGGCCCAGCCAATCAGGCTTCCCCTCCCTCTAGAACCCTCCTGTGAGAAGCTCCATTCCCTCAGATTTTTCCAAGCACGAGTGCCAGAGTATTTGAAGAAAACAGGTAACGGTGAGCTTCCCAGGGGAGGAGGGACGCATGTGAAGATTCCAATACTGGAGAACTACAGTTACAGGTAAGTAACTAATTTTCTTACTCCAGTATTGGAACTTTCATAGATTCACATGCTTGAATCAGAATAGCAAGCAGTAATGAAGCACATTGTATAGTATATATCCATACATATACATATATAGCCATAGAACATACATATATATCCAGAATCACTGAATCATGCAGGAGAGACACAATATTAGATAAGCAATAAATATGATAAAAGAACCGCACCTTGACCAGAAAAAATACGAAATATCACAACCTCAAAGGAAGAAACAATGCTATACAATGTGCGCAAAGTATACTCGGCAGGCGGGAAAAAGGAATGAAGAAATACAACAGTTCAAAGGTTACTGGAATAGATGGCGTAAAACCGCTTGTCCAACCGCTAAATCGCCCTGCTGTGTTTCTTCTAAACAGTAATGTTTCGCAAATGTATGCATTGACTTCCAAGTGGCTGCCCTGCAGATGTCCTGGATGGGCACTCCTGCAAAAAGCACTGTGGATGCAGCCATTTTCCATGTTGAATGTGCATGCGCTGGATTCTGTAAAGGATTTCCTGCTGCTGTATGACAATAGTTAATTGCAGAGGCTACCCACCTTGCAATCCCTTGCTTGGACAATGCTCGGCCTTTACGAGGAGCACTGAACGCCACAAAAAGTTGGTTTGATTGTCTAAATTGGTTAGTTCTATTGAGATAAAACTTCAGGCACCTCTGAACGTCCAAAGAATGCAGCCGGCGTTGATGGATTTGGGAAATATGACTTCAGTACCACCGGCTGGTTAATATAGAAATCCGAAGGGACTTTAGGTATAAACTTTGGATTCATCCGTAAAATTACCTTGTCTCTCTTGAACTGCAAGAAAGGGTCTTGGATAGTGAATGCTTGAATCTCACTCACTCTTCTGCCTGAGGTAAGAGCAAGAAGGAGAGAGACCTTCCAGGATAGAAATGTTAAATCTGCCTTGTGAATTGGCTCAAATGGTAGTTTCATTAATTGGGACAAGACCAAATTAAGCTACCACAATGGAGAAGGAGGCCTGATTGGAGGGAAAGACCTGAACAGTCCCTTAAGAAACAGCTTTATGACCCTTGCGGACCACAAAGGAGGTACGTTATCTGCACACCTATAGCGGGAAATCGCTGCTAAGTGGACTCTAATCGAGGAGATGGCCAAACGCGATCTGGCCAGAAGGAGAAGATAAGGCAGCATTTGCTCTGGCGATGAATTGAAAGGATGCACCTGAGCTTGTGTACACCATCAGCAAAACCTCTTCCACTTCAGACGATAACATTTGTTGGTACTCTCAGCTGCAGCTCTGACGAGGATGATTCTACAATCTGAAGATATATGTAGATGCGCAAACTCATGGTGTTCAGGAGCCAGGCTGTCAAGTGAAGTGAAGCCGGATCCGGGTGGAGAATTTGACCCTCGTTAATTTTTAGCAGGGAGGGCATCACTGGTAGAGGGATGCTGAGGTTCTGTGAGAGGAGAAGGAGCTCTGTATACCAGAACTGGCAAGGCCATGCCAGAGCAATCAGAAGCTTGCAGCGTTCGTTCTTGATCTTTGCCAGAACTCTCGGTACTAGTGGAGTGGGAGGAAAAGCGTAAGCATAAATTCCTGACCATACCATGGAAAACACATTCCCCCAAGTGCCCTGATGGTGATCCTGACTTGGCATTTTGCATTCTGCAGGGTGGCGAAGAGATCCAGGTTTGGTTTTCCCCAGAGGGAGAAGACTTGGTTCAACACTTCTTGATCCAGCTCCCATTCATGGTTGGACGATTGAGACCTGCTCAGAGAATCCGCTATGATGTTCTGTATGCCTGGGACATGTTCTGCTCGAAGGTTTATCTGCTGACTGATAGACCATTCCCAAATGGGCTGAGACTATCTCGATAAGAGCAGAGACCTGGTTCTTCCCTGTTTGTTGATATAATGCATTGTTGTAATGTTGTCCGTCCGAATGAGTACTGATGAACCTTTTATCTTTGGAAGAAAATCGCGAAGTGCTAATCGAACCGCTTTCAATTTGAGGTAATTGATGTGAAAAACCCTCTGATGTGGTTCCCATTTGCCCCTGACTCGTAGGTGCTGGAGGAAGGCGTCCCAACCTTCGAGAGAAGCGTATGTAGTAATTACCCACGGAGCTGGTTGGGGAAGAAAAGAAAGTCCCCTTGATAAGTGAAAATCTTGAGTCCACCAAATCAGAGGTGATATCATGGTGTAGGAAATGGCTCCCTGTTGCAGTTACCCCCCCACTTTTTGCCTGATATTGATGCTAACTTGACTGAGAAGTGTGCTGGGACCCTGCTAACCAGGCCCCAGCACCAGTGTTCTTTCGCTAAAAATGTACCATTGTTTCCACAATTGGCACACAGATAAGTCCCTTGTAAAAGGTACCAGTGGTACCAAGGGCCCTGTGACCAGGGAAGGTCCCTAAGGGCAGTAGCATGTGTTGTGCACCCTAAGGGACCCCTCACCTAACACATGCACACTGCCATTGCAGATTGTGTGTGTTGATGGGGAGAAAAAGGCAAAGTCGACATGGCATCCCCCTCAGGATGCCATGCCCACAAAATACTGTCTGTGGCATTGGTAAGTCACCCCTCTAGCAGGCCTTACAGCCCTAAAGCAGGGCACACTATACCACAGGTGAGGGCATAACTGCATGAGCAATATGCCCCTACAGTGTCTAAGTCTATTCTTAGACATTGTAAGTACAGTGTGGCCATATTAAGTATATGGTCTGGGAGTTTGTCAAAACGAACTCCACAGCTCCACAAGGGCTATACTGAATACTGGGAAGTTTGGTATCAAACTTCTCAGAATAATAAACCCACACTGATGCCAGTGTTGGATTTATGACAAAATGCACACAGAGGGCATCTTAGAAGATGCCCCCTGTATTTTACCCAATCCTTCAGTGCAGAACTGACTGGTCAGTGCCAGCCTGCCAATGAGACGAGTTTCTGCCCCCCTGGGATGAGAGCCTTTGTGCTCTCTGTGGCCAGAAATAAAGTCTGCACTGGGTGGAGGTGCTTCTCACCTCCCCCTGCAGGAACTGTAACACCTAGGCGGTGAGCCTCAAAGGCTCATGCCTTTAGTTACACCACCACAGGGCCTCCCAGCTAGTGGAGATGCCCGCTCCTCCGGCCACTGCCTCCACTTTTGGTGGCAAGGCTGGAGGAGATAATGAGAAAAAAAAGGAGGAGTCACCCACCAGTCAGGACAGCCCTTAAGGTCTCCTGAGCCGAGGTGACCCCTGCCTTTAGAAATACTCCATTTTGAGATGGAGGATTCCCCCAATAGGATTAGGGATGTGCCCCCCTCCCCTCAGGGAGGAGGCACAAAGAGGGTGTAGCCACCCTCTAGGACAGTAACCATTGGCTACTGCCCTCATGACCTAAACACACCCCTAAATGTAGTATTTAGGGGTGACCCAGAACCCAGGAAATCAGATTCCTGCAACCTAATACAAGAAGAAGGACTGCTGACCTGAAAGCCCTGCAGAGATGATGGAGACGACAACTGACTTGGACCCAGCCCTACTGGCCTGTCTCCAGATTCAAAGAACCTGCAGAGCGACGCATCCGACAGGGACCAGCGACCTCTGAAGCCTCAGAGGACTGCCCTAAAACCGAAGGACCAAGAAACTCCAGAGACCCGCAGCACTGTTCACCCACAGTAAACTTTTTGCAACAAAGAGGCAACTTTTAAAGAACTCACTCTTCCCGCCAGAAGCGTGAGAATTCACCCTCGGCACCTGATGTCCCCGGCTCAAACTCCAGAGAACCAACACTACAGTGAGGACTCCTAGGCGCCTGCGACCTCGTGAGTAACCAAAGTCGACCCCGCTGGACCTCCACAGCGACTTATACAGAGAGAATCCAGAGGCTCCCCCTGACCGCGACTGCCTGTAACAAGGAACCCGATGCCTGGACCAAGCACTGCACCCGCAGCCCCCAGGACCAGAGGGAAACGAACTCCAGTGCAGGAGTGACCATCAGGCGACCCTGTGCCTAGCCCAGTTGGTGGCTGGCCCGAGAAGCCCCCCTGTGCCCTGCCTGCACTGCTAGAGTGACCCCCGGGTCCCTCTATTAATTTCTATTACAAACCCGACGTCTGCTTTGAATACTGCACCCGGCTGCCCCTTTGCCGCTGAGGGTGTGTTTTGTGTGCCTACTTGTGTCCCACCCAGTGCTCTACAAAACCCTCCTGGTTTGCCCTCCGAAGACACAGGTACTTACCTGTTGGCAGACTGGAACCAGAGCACCCCTGTTCTTCATAGGCGCATATGTGTTTTGGGCCCTCCTTTGACCTCTGCACCTGACCGGCCCTGTGTTGCTGGTGCAGTAACTTTGGGGTTGCCTTGAACCCCCAACGGTGGGCTGCCTATACCCAGGAACTTGAACTTGTAAGTGCCTTACTTACCTGAAAAACTAACCATTACTTACCTCCCCCAGGAACTGTTGATTTTTGCACTGTGTCCACTTTTAAAATAGCTTACTGCCATTTTAACTAAAACTAAATATGTTACTGCTCTAATTCAAAGTTCCTAACTTACCTGTGTGGAGTACCCTGCACTTTATATATTTACTTCAAATCTTAAATCTTGTGGTTCTAAAATAAATTAAGAAAATATATTTTTCTATATAAAAACTATTGGCCTGGAGATAAGTCTTTGAGTGTGTGTTCCTCATTTATTGCCTGTGTGTGTACAACAAATGCTTAACACTACCCTCTGATAAGCCTACTGCTCGACCACACTACCACAAAATACAGCATTAGAATTATCTAATTTTGCAACTATCTTACCTCTAAGGGGAACCCTTGGACTCTGTGCACACATCTCTCACTTTGAGATAGTATATACAGAGCCAAATTCCTACACATGGGCTTCCTTATTCTGATGACATAGTCGAAAGACCCTCTGGACTGTGCCCACTGAATGTCTAGCTGCTCCTGTAGGGGCCTCATTCTGAGACGACAGAACGGTACCAGTGGAATGCAGGAGGACATCATCCCGAACAGGGACTTGAAGAGGCGAACTGAAACATACTTTCTTTTTTGTAAGCGCCTTGCGAGAGATATGAGCTTTTTCCGTCTCTCCTCTGTAGGGGCTGCATTGTTGGTGGAAGTGTCCAACATCGTCCCTAGAAATGTTCTCCTTCTTAGGGCTGGAAGGCTGACTTGTGTCGGTTGACTGTTAAGCCTAGGCTCGTGAACAGCTCGATACAGGCGCATGTGGACTTCAGTGCCTGAGACCTGGACTTGGCCTTGACCAGGCAATTGTCCAGATACCAGAAGACTTGATGGTTCTTCCTTCTGAGGAAAGCTGCTACTGGAGCCAAGCATTTCGTAAAGATTGTGGGGGCCGATTTCAGACCGAAGGGTAGCACTTTGAACTGGAAATGATCTCCGGCTACTACAAATCTGAGATATTTCCTGTGGGAAGGGTGTATAGGGATATGAAAATATGGGTCCTGCAAATCGAGGTTGGACATGTAATCTCCCAGGTTGAGAAGGGACAGGATGTCTGTTAGGGTAATCATACGGAATGATTGTTTCTTGAGATAAGTATTGAGATCCCTGAGGTCTCAGAGTAGAATCCCTTTCCTTTATCCTGATGTGGACTCTCTCTATAGCTCCCTTGAGGAGCATCGACTCGACTTCCTGCTTGAGTAAGTGCATGTGCTTTACCCTTCGAGAGAGGGGAGGTCTTGTAGGAGGGTAGTGTAAGAATTCCAAAGTATGACCAAATTGAATGAGATTTAAGACCCATTGGTCTGATGTAATCTTTTGCCAATTGTGAAAGTAAAGTGAAATCCTTCCTCCTAGTCTTGTATCCAAGGGAAGGTTTGCAGCCGGAGACACCAGAAAGTCATTGTCTGCAACCTGTGTTCTTCGCTTGTCTTCCTGCTTTTCCTCTCTGCGAAGGTCTTGAATAAGCCGCTTGCGGAGGCAGTCTCTGTTGGAACTGGGAAGGAAAGGACTGAGAGGCCGCAGAGACAGAGGGGTATCTATATTGTTGGAAGCCTCCTCTATATGATGAATACCCCCGACCTCTAGCTCCCCGAAAGGGCAGTCAACTAAACTGCAGCGTGCCAAGGGACTTGGCTGTATCGGTATCCGTTTATATTGATTAAAGTGCGTCATCAATGTACTTCCCGAATAGGGCTTCACCATCAAATGGAAAGGTCTAGAAATTTGTTTTGAACCTCAGGCCTAAATGAAGTTGAACAGAGCTAACCCTGCCTTCTTAGAACCGTGGCTCCTACCATCTGCCGGAAAGCCGTGGTGGCTATATCCATCGCACAGTCTATAACTTCAGCAGAAAACCTCTCCCCCTCTTGCAAGGCTCTCTTGGCTTCCGAGTTAGAGTTCTCTGGCAACTGATCTAGGTAGGGAGCAATGTCTGCCCGAAGCTGTCTATCATATCTGCCTATGATAGCCAGAGAATTAGAAGCTCTTATCATAAGCTAAGCCATCAAAGAGAAACGCTTCCCTATATTATCGAGCCCTCAACCCCCCCTTGTCCGGTGGAGTAGATATTGGCGCTGAAGTGTTTCTGGATCTACGTTGTGCCCCCTGGGCAATGACTGAGTCCGGTTTGGGATGGCCCATGAGGCAGCCCGGAGAGTCTTCCGGGGCCTTATATTTCTTGTCAAGGTGAGGCAAAACTGGGGTGACAGTCGCTGGGTTCTTCATTACCTTGATGCCCTCATCCCATATATAGTCCACAATTGGCATCGACTTTACACTCTTTTGAAATGCCTCTTTGATATCATACAGGAAACAGTCCATCTGCTTCGTGGGCATGGGCAGCTCAAACCTCTTTGCAGCTCTTTTCAACAAATTGTAAAAAAAAAAAACATGTCACCAGGAGGGGAATCCACTGGAACCGGGGAGGGTGAGGATGGGATAGGAATCTGATAATCATCCCACTCTGTAATGGCATCTGGCAATTCCCCCTCCTCTCTTTCATCGTCAGATGAAGACAGATCTTGTGTTGGGATTGAAACGGCTGGAACCCCGGATGAACCGGAGTAGAAGGAAGAGACACAGGGTGTTAAAGATGGTTGCTGCACTTCCGAGCCGGCTGGCGGAAACTGCCTTTTGTAGTCATCCAACATTAGCTGTAAGTCGGCTATGAGTGATCCCAGCAAAGAAACCATCTGCTCCTGATAGGGATACTGCTGTGGTTGGGAATAAAATGAGTGCAGATCATGCTGAATGTCCTCCTCTAGATCCTGGCACTTCACATGCAGTTCTGATGTGCTATGTGCAATTCCAAACAGGCCCTCGTCCTCAGAATCATCCTGTTCCAAAAGATGTGTAGGTACCAACGCTGATACCCTACTTAGAGATGTAACCAGTGGCTAGAGTAAATCAGACATCTTATGTCTTTTAACCATCATCGACGGCATCGCAGACGGAAGCAGTACTGATGACAGAGAAAGTCTTGTCGACGAGGAGGCAGACAACAGTAGGACCATCGTCGACAGTCTCACCGGCACCATCGTTGACTGAGGAGAAGCGATGAGTACACTGATCGTCGACGAAGTGACTGCAAATGCCATCAACGAGGACGTCTTCGATATGAGCATCATTGAAGAGGAAGTAGCCGTAGAGACAGTAGACGTTGTCGTAGTCAACGACGAGGCTGTAAACACATCGTCGTCGCAGATTTTCCAGATGGCTTTTTAAAGACATGTTTTACCACAGGAGGTAGCGCTGGAGGCTCGGAAAAGGCTCTTTTGCTGCATTCTGAGGAGACAGAACCTTCCTTAGAGTGTCTTTTGGGTAAAACAGAACTCCTATGTGGAGAACTAGAAAGACTACCAGCTTTAGAAGACACCTGTTTTGTCCTTTTATGAGCTTTTCTAGGTGGATCTTCAGAATGGTGAGCTTGAGGAGATCTGCCTCTTTTTTGGAACTTTCTTGATGAGGAGGAGGACTCCTCACTGTCAGAACCAGACACTGAGTTTGATCTGGATTTAAACTTCTGGAGCCAAATCAGTAGCCCACCCTCTCTGTCCTTGAGGGTTTTGTTAGAAAAGGTTCTGCATACCTTGCAGTCTTTAGCTACATGGTCAGGATAGAGGCAATAAATATAGTTCTTGTGTGGGTGTGATGATATTAATTGAGTTTGACCAATGACTTTGTGTTTCACCTCTGCGCATATTAGTTGCTCAATATTCACCAGTAGCACATTGTATGTTTTGTTCAGTTTAGCCGCCTATTGGCTTTGACATGACATTAGCCATTATTTTTTGTATTCAGCTCAGCTGCCTATTGGCTTTGACATAATATTAGACATTACATTTTGTATTCAGCTCAGCTGCCTATTGGCTTTGACATGATATTAGACATTGCATTTTGTATTCAGCTCAGCTGCCTATTGGCTTTGACATTGCAGTTCAGAATCCAAGCTGTATTTTTCCAAGATATGTTTTTCCACAAGATGAACCAAGCTGTTTTTCTCAAACTAGACTAGACCTGATAAGAGAGAGTACATTTGGTGTTTTCCTCTCTGCTCAGGCTTGGGAAGAGGAGAAGTCTAGGAGATCTGGCCAGTCTCCAAAGGCTTGCGTAGTTTTCCCGAGTCTGAGAGGAGGGGGCACGCTTTTGTAGGGATGACTCGGGCTACAGAGAATTAGATTCAAATCTGCTGGACTTCGGACTGGAACTTGGCGCCAGTTGCCAGTCTCTCGTGTGGGTAGATAATCTCTTTCTCGCAGTTGACCGGAGTCATCAACTTGCAGACCCCAGAAAGATGAAGCTGTAAATAGTTTCTCACACGGTGAAGTATTTGTTTTGCTTTGCATTATATATATAACCTGCTGTGTACATTGCAACTGAGAAGTACTGTGATATATTTTGTTTTCATTGCTGCAATACTTTTACTCATTTGAACGTGTGCTAATAATTCGTCTCTCACGAACTTGTGGGTGGGGAAGAATTAACAACAATAAAGGTCTTTGAACTCAGAAGTGCATTCTTGATATGTTCTGTAAGCTCTGATACGAGATAAGAAGGAAAGCAGAACAGTGGGTCTTCAAAGTGAAGTCTTTTCTTATCACAGGCTTTGCAGGCTCTAAAAAGACTTTTGTTTTCCTTATCTGACATGTCGAATTTTGACAAAATACAATTCCTATAGGCCAAGTAAGAAGATGACACCTTACTTGCTGAAGAAATCCTCTTTCTTTGAAGAAAAAACAGTAGCGATAGACTCTCTGCAGATTTGACTGAGCAGAGCTCAATGGAGACTCCCTAGCACGACGTGCGGTAGAAAATCTGAGGGAATGGAGCTTCTCACAGGAGGGTTCTAGAGGAAGGGGAAGCCTGATTGGCTGGGGCTTGCTTTGGTCCTTTTTACTCATACAGACAATGATAGGCTACTAAAGGCAAGGCCTTTGGGCCTTTTCTCAATGCAGTAGCAGTAGCTTCTATATTGCTGTTTTGATGTACTGGGAGCATGTGAATCTATGAAAGTTCCAATACTGGAGTAATGCCATCTTCCTCTGAGTCATCTTCATCTAACAGATGTGAAGGTAAAAGGCTTGAGACCTTACTTGGAGATGTTACTGAGGGAGTCAGATGGTACATCTTCGCCTTTCTTTATGTAGCCTTGTCCGTCGACAAAAACAGAGGTAAGGAACATGGTCTCTGTACTTTTGTTGTAAACTTCGTCGTCGACGAGACATGAAATTCCGCTGACAGTGGTGGTGTACACAAAATGATCGGCGACAGTGGCATCGTCAAGAGCGCCGACGGATCAACCGTCGTCAACGGTGGAAGCGTCGACGGTTGAGACATCGTCGACTGTTGGAGTATCGTGGACCATGCCGTCGACGGCCTTGGCATAGTCATCGTCAACAGGTACTCTGTCGACTGAACTGTCGAAGGTATCAGCGCCGACGAGGCAAGTCTCATTGACAAAGACTGCTGCGACGGCGAAGTGATAGGACGTGCCGTCGACGAGGACGAGCAGAATGTTGCCAAAGAGCCAGTCGTTGCCACTGACATAGACACTGTGACGACGGTGGATGTCGCCGTTAAGGCATGAGCCGTCGTTGGCTTTACCGTCGATGATGATTCCATCGACAGTGCAGAAATTGGCTTTTTGAAGGTATGTTTTACCTTGAATGGTGGCGTTGAGGGCTCAGAGACAGGCTTCTTTTTTTATCTCAAATCTGAAGCCTTTGATTTCACCTTTTTGATGGGCTACATATTTTTGAGGACACCTCAGATGATTTTTTGAAAGCCTTTTGGGGTGGCTCTTCCGAAGAAGCTTCAGCTTGTCTTTTCACAGGTGTTTTTACCACAGACACAGAAGAGGAGGCACTGTCCTCATCATAAACTTGAATGTCTCTGGATTTCAGTTTTTGTAGCCAAAGTAGAAGGCAACCTTCTCTGCCTTTTAGTGTTTTAGTAGAAAAGGTCCTACATACCTTGCAGTCGCTAGTTTTATGGCTAGGATAGAGACAATATATGCGGTCCTTATGCTGGTCATCCACGTGTAGTCTTTTCTTCATGCAGGTAGCACAGGCTATAAAAAGCCCTTTCCTAGGTGTCTCTGACATGGTAGCCAAGTTGACCCACTTTGAATAACTCATGAAGAGAAAAAGAATCAAAATCTCCTCAGAAAGGATTTCTGAGAGAAAAACTGAGCAGAGCTCAAGGAAGACTCCTTAGCACGACGTACGGTGGGAAATTTGAGAGAAGACAGCTCCTCACAGGAGGGTTTTAGAGGGTGGTGTGAGCTGATTGGTTGTCTTTTGAGTTTGGTCCTTTTTTTAAAAACGACTGTGATGTGTTTCTAAGTTAAAGGCCTAATGCAGTTAAGGCTTAAATATGCAATTAGGCACAGTTTCGATATTACACCGGGGACTCCCATCTCGACGACGAGGAATGATTCAAGCATGTGAATCTATGAAAGTTCCAATAATGGAGTAAATTTCAGAAACAGGTACATTCTTTAATAGAGCTGCAGTCACAGCTTTTCCCCTTATAAATTTCAGAAACAGGTACATTCTTTAATAGAGCTGCAGTCACAGCTTTTCCCCTTGTAGAGTGCCTGTCTGGCCTTATTTCACAGACTCGGTCTGACTGTAAATCACCAAAAATCATCTACTCTTCCAACACGCAAGATGGTCATTTTGGATGCAAAACACAACCCAGACAATAACAAGGCTTATTTTTTAATAGGGAGACAACAAAAGCTGTCCAACATAGCTCTCACCATCTCAAAAAGAAAGTCAGTTTCAAGTGAGAACATTCAAGTTGCTTCTAGGAATGATTTCCTTGTCAACCAACTTGGTCCATCTGTCAAGACTAAAAATGAGACCATTACAAGAGGAATTGCAACTGCAATGGATCCAGTCTCAAGGGTCCTTCGAAGACTTGATGAGAATCACACCAAAAATGGTGGAGACCCTGCGGTGGTGGTCTCAAATCTGCCATATCTCGCAGGGGTTGAGTTTCCTAACTCCAATGCCAGATTTCATATTAACAACAGACGCTGGGGAGGTAATTTGTAAGACATGTGCATTCAGGGGAAATGGTCAGATTCTCAGAAGAAATTGCACATAAATCTGTTGGAGATAAAAGCGATATCTCTTACTCTGAAAGCGTTCCTCCCTCGGATTTCAGGATCCTCAGTGTTGATCCGTACAGACAACACAACAAGCATGTATTATGTCAACAAACAGGGAGGAACACGATCCCTCTCCCTCTCAAGAGAAACACAAGCTCTCTGGGAATGACTAACCCTCCACAAACTTTCTCTGAGAGCGGAGCACGTACTGGGTATCTACTGGGCAGACTCTCTCAGCAGGACGGACGATAGTTGCCATGAATGGGAGCTCAATCAGAAAGAATTAGACAAGATCTTTCAGTGCAGGGGATGGCCAACCTTGAATCTCTTTGTCACCAGTGAGAACACCAAATGCCAATTTTACGCCAGTCGATTCCCGTTCCTGGGGTCGTGGGGGAATGCTCTTTCGATGCGATGGTCCAGGATCTTTGCATACGCTTCCCCCCACGCTTCCCTTTGATCATCAGACTTCTCAAGAAGATGAAATCAGAGGGTTGCAGGCTCATACTCTTAGCACCCAGGTGGCCCAGACAGTAATTGTATATGGAGCTCATTCTCCTGTCGATGGCCAATCCCATACGGCTTCCCAGCAAACACAACCTACTAACAAAGAACCAAGGGCAGCTACTTCATCCAGAACCAGCCTCTCTCCAATTGCACGCATGGCTCCTGAGTTCCATGAGTTCCAGGGCATGAATTAATCAAGAATGCAGAATAATTCTTTCTAGAACGCAAGCTGAAAGTGCAAACAAGTCTTACAGGCTCAAGTGGCAAAGATTTTGTATTTGGTGCAAACAAAACAATGTGCATCTGGTTGAGGCTCTACCAAAGCAAATTATATCATACCCCCTTGCTCTATCCAAGACGGGGCTCAGACATGCCTCAGTTAAGGTTCACCTGGCAGCAATGTCCTCATACAGACGTTCTACAAATGCACCCTCGCTAGGTTCATCCAGGCTCATAAAACAATTTATGAAAGGTTTGTTTTGCACTTTTCCTCTGGTGCGACCACCTCCTTTCACAATTAATAAAGGTGCTGTTCGAGCCCATACACAGAGCTGATCTAAAGTATCTCAAATGGAAGGTGGCAACTCTCCTTGCACTTAATTCCACTAGGAGAGTCAGTGACATACAGGCATTTACCACCAAGGAGCCATTTCTCACTTTCTCAAATGACTTTGTTCTTCTCAAACAAACCCAAAATACATTCCTAAGGTGCCTTTATCTTTTCACCTAAACGAACCAGTGATCTTGAGAACTTTCTTCCCAAACGCATCGACCGAGGGTGAAAAAACGCTCCACGCACTAGATATCAAACGATGTTTGAAATTCTACCTTCATCGTACTAAACAATTCCGAAAGACAGACCAACTACTAGTCTCTTACGGCCAAGCTCGTCAGGGTACAGAAGTCACTAAAGCTACGATAGCCCGATGGATTGCATCCACCATTCAGTTTTGTCATACAAAGGCTTGGAAACCACTAACCAACCGGCCTGAAGCACACTCTACAAGAGTTGCTCTGTTTCAAGGCATTGCCGTAGACAAGATATGCCAGGATGCAACAAGGAAGACTACACATTATTTTGCGCATCACTACTGTTTGGAATCAGCACAACAAAGCAATTCACTTGTGGGACAGGCTGTTCTACTGCTTCTATTTCAATAAGGTGAGCCTCATTTGAATTTAACTTACCATTATTTCTGGCATGTATGATTTTATATATATGTTTAATTTGATATACAATTCCTTTTAATCACTACGCAATTATTGCCTGACTATGTGTTTATATAAATATATAGACAAATATATATTTACAATTCTCATACTATTAGGATTGTGTATATATATATATATATATATATATATATATATATACTGAAATGCATCATCCACTATGGGCATAACAGTTATTGTGAGTATTGCTGGCTATTAAGATTCAAGCATATGAATTTATTAAAGATCCAATATTGGATAAGAAAACAAGTTACTTACCTGTAACTACAGTTATCCAGTATTGGTATCTTTCACATGCGAGTCACCTTCCACCGCTGTGAGGCTCACCTTCCTTTTTTCAGTATATATGTTTTACTCTTGTGCTAGAAAATCTAAAGGAAGAAGCCTCTCTTGGGAATATTCTAGAGGGTGCTGGCACCTGATTGGTCATAGGTCAAGTTTGGTTCTTTTTTCAAAAGGACATGGATAGGCTATATGTTTAAGTTTGCTAGCATTATAGCCTATGGATATTCTTACTTACTGCTTTTCTAAGGTACGTGGGACTCCCACTTCGATGACGGGGACGATTCAATCATGTGAATTTATGAAAGATAGCTATATTGGATAACTGTAGTTACAGGTAAGTAACTTGTTTTCTTGTTCACTAATGCTTGATAGAGTTTTGTTCCAGTCCTGATGCTTCTTCAGTATCAGGGTAGTTGTTCACTAATGCTTGTGAATTTTATGTTATGGTTCTCCTAACATTATCAGTATCAGGGTAGATGTTCACTGTTTCTGAGTGTTGTGTTCTGGGTGGGATGCTCCTGGTATCATCTGTATCATGGTGCGTGTCCATTAGAGAGGTTGTCTTCTGGTTCTGATGCTTTTAGAGTTATCCGTATCAGGGTAGTTGTTCACTAATGCTTGTAAGGGTTGTGTTCTGGTTCTGATGCTGCTGTGTTAGGAGTATCAGGGAGTTGGCTAATGCTTGTGAGTGTTGTGTTCTGATGGTCCTAGTGTTATTACTATCACTGTTGTTGTTTACTCATGCTTTTGAGGGCTGTATTCCGGTTCTAAAGCTTCTTGAGTATTCGTATCTGAGCAGTTGTTCACTAATGCTTCTGAAGGTTCTGGTGCTCCTAACATTATCAGTATCAGGGTAGTTGTTCAATGTTTGTGAGTGTTCTGGTTGTGATGCTCCTAGTGTTATCTGTATCAGGGAGCTCCACTATTAGTGAGATTGTGTTCTGGGTCTGATGCTCCTAGTGTTATCAGTATCATGGTGCTTGTCCACTAATCTTTGTGGGGGTTTGTTAGGCCTGGCATCCTTCAGTGGTCTTATCCCAGACTTTTTGCCTTTACCTCTTGCTTTGTTGCTGTATCTTTTCATTGGCCTTAAGACTCTTTGCACTTTACCACTGCTAATCAGTGCTAAAGTGCACGTGCTTCTCCCCTAAAACATGATAACATTGGGGTATCCACAAACTGCAAATTCATTTTACATATAAGTCCCTTGTAAAGTGGTATCCCATATACCCAGGTCCTGTAAATTAAACACTACTAGTGGGCCTGTGGCACCAGTTGTGCCTTCCACTTTGGTAGCGCTGTACACATGTCTCATGGCTGCCACCGCAGAGCCTGTGTGCGCAGTATCAATAACACCGACTTGCTATTCAAATCGTCTTGCCAATCCTACAATCCCCTTTTCTTGCACACAAGACACCCCTAAGATGGGCCCTAGGGAGCCCACAGGGCAGGGTGCCATGTAAGTAAAAGGCAGGACATGTACTTTTTAATCTTTCATGTCCTGGTAATGAAACACCCCTGGAGTCGCTTTCCATTACTGTGAGGCCTGCCCCTCTCACAGACCAGAATTGTGACTTCCTTATAATACTTTTCAAGCTGCAAATCCCGATCTGAGAGGAGTAGCTGCATCATGTTTAATATCATTGGAATGGATATGATAAATACTCTTCACTGGTAAAGTCGGAGTTATCATTTCTATTTTTGCAATGCCACCTTTAGAGTGTTAATTTGAAAAACAGTGGTTCTTATCAGACAATAAGCGAGTATGCAATGAAAAACCAGGCACAATCACATTAGACTCTAAGTAGTACAAAGATAGACAGGGGAGGCAGCCTCAATTACAAACGATTGAAGTCAAACACTATAATCAGTTTCCAGGCAAATATATTCACATATATAACTGTTAATGTCTCAAAAGACGTGCAACCTATACATTATAAAAGAAATACAAATTTACACATTACAGCAACCAAAAGGGAAGGTTTCCGAAATATGGCCAAAATGACCCAGGATAATAAATGTCCATTCACATGACCCAATTGGATTCAAATGGTCAAAATATTAGGTTCCTTAAAGCCCAGTCTATGACGTTTCATCCCTCTAACTAATATGGGGTCTCACCAGGACTAAACAAATTAAGGGTCGTCTAAAAGCAAGCACAAACATTTACCAGTCAGCACACTGGCGAAACAGAAAAGAAAAGGATCCAATTGAAAAGAAGGTGACGACACACCAACCTGAAAATCAAGCCCCAAGTGCTCAATACCAGCGGTGCAATTATATACCATCTACTTACATGGGTACCTTTGCAGACACAGAATAGAGAGAGAGTAATTTGTGGCCAACTTCTTATCTATGGTGAATAAATCCTGTGTTAAAAAAGGAAGCGGCTTACCTGCATGTAAAAGGAAGTGGTGAAGTAACCAGTGTATGGTCCTAGTGGCCGTGTATCTTCAGTCCGCTGTTCATTTATACATAAAGGAGGTAATTGTGATCAGTAAAAGTATGCAGTGGCACAATTGCTATAAGGCCCAAATGAATAATGTGGCTTACCTCTGAGAGGATTGATGAATAATGTGCAGTATGGGTGTAACAAACCCAATGGTCTTATTAGGTCCGCTTGACACACAATGTAAGCCCATTCACAATAGGCCATCTGTCTGATGGTGGGATGCGCTAACCAATTTTATATAGATCACTTGACACGCAACATTAGCAAATATCTAGCGGCCTGTGAAATCTGTATCCATGACAAGCACCTGATGGTTGGATAGAAAAGGTGGGCCGCTTACCTAGTAGGAACAGCTTTGATGCGCCACATCTCGCAGATCGAGGCAAGGACAGGTATTGCAAGCCAGCCATGGAATGCTGATGTCAGTCTCAGAGCCCGTGAGGGGGTGTTTTCAGCCTGGTGGTCCAAGAAAAGACTAGTGCGATCTTTTAAGGAGTAGGGGGTAGCAGGGCCCCATAATAATAGGTGTAATAAAAAAAAACTTTAGAGAGTGGGCCATTTCTCTGCTCTCACAGACATCCTATCTCCAATATACATCTGGCCTGGGTTAGGTGACAGCTACACTTGTGTATTCCCTTCAGACACCCACAACACAGGATACTCAACTGTGTCTGCATGCTGATGGGTCTTCTTGGAGAGGAGGTTGGGAAGGGCTTCCACTTACATCTCAAAGGGTAGTGGCCAAAGGCCTCACAAAGAGGATGATTACCCCCCCACTGATAGTCTGGAGCCAAGGCTGAGCTGAAAGGGGGACCTGTGCATTTCACAGAAACCTTTTGAAGCCATAGCCCACATCAAAGGCACTTTTCTAGTACAAGTACTGGGTCTCTGACCAACTCAATATAGTACACTCCTGGGCACAAGGAAACTCTGCTGAAGTAACGACTGCTGTGCTGAGGGACGCCGCTGTGCTGTGTCTGACTGTTTCAAGGAACTGCTGCCCTGCCTGAGCTGCCCTGCTGCCTGCGGACCCTTGCCCAGCAACTCAAGACTCAAGCATCACTCCGAGAGTGACTTCAAGGTTGCTAACTTGCCCCCGGTTCTACACAAGGTCTTAGGGACATCAAAGACCTCAAGTGCAGCTTTGTTGTAGTTTGCTGTTCAACTACTCAAGATTTCAGCGCCGCTTCATTGCAGCGTGCAGCTCATCTAACCACGATTTCAGCACCGCTTCATTGCAGCGTGCAGCTCATCTAACCACGATTTCAGCACCGCTTCATTTCAGCGTGCAGCTCATCTAACCACGATTTCAGCACCGCTTCATTGCAGCGTGCAGCTCATCTAACCACGATTTCAGCACAGCTTCACTGTAACCTGCTTCTCCTGTGTGTTCAACAGTTAAGCGCGACTTAGTTGCAGTTCGCCGCTCATCTAACTAAGATTTCAGAGTAGCTTTGCTGTAAGCTGTCGCTCCCTTTTGCTCAAGAGTTCAGTGCATCTTCATTTCAGCTTACTGCTCACTCACCCAAGATCTCAGTGCAGCTTCGTTGCGTCCTGCCGCTCGCCCCATCAGGACTTCCGAGCTGCCTTGTCGCAACCCACTGCCCATCTTACCAGGACTTTGAAGTAGCTTCAGTGCAGGCTGCCGCCTGTGTTGCCAAGTGACTGAGATGTGTGATATGTGATGTCCTTCCCCAAATGGTGATTCGCGCTTGAGCACCACCCTGATTCTTGCCTTCGCACTGGCCCGACTCAGATCTCTTAGCCTGAGCCCATGGCAGCGGTGGTGTCTTCTCAGAATCGTGCGCCAAAGTGCTCTCTAAACTTCTGCTGCACTCTCTGCATACCAAGGACATTATTCCTAGTATTCTTTAACTGTGATGCTCTTGAACGGCTCTGATCAATCTACTCTGCGCTCCGCGCAGTAGGCCACTAGTATTCTCTCACAATACCATAAAGACTTTAAAGCAGTGGGACCCACCCTGTGGTCCAGGGACCCTTGGGGGGTTCACAAAGCCTCCTCGGGGGCCCGTGACTGCTTAGAAAAGTAAAAAATATTAACAGACCAATAAAGTGTTTATAAATAAAGTGGCTAGATGTACAACTGAAAATTTTAAAACTTACTATAAATGTCAAAAAATGAAATTATTATCCTCAGATTGATTTGTGGGAGCAGTGCAGATGCATCAAACAGAATATAGTATGGACAAAGTAGGGCTTCAATTGAATTTAGAAAAGCTCCAACCTTCCTATTAAAATTAAAACGTATATTGTTTTATTTAGATTTGTTTGCATATTAAATACAATCTGTTATCATTTTTGTATGTGTCTGGTGAATGCTTGTTTTTGTATTTTTTCTGTATTGTTTTGCGGTTCAAATCATCAACAATGTTTAGGCCCCAGACCCCGCTTCCAGTAATGACTCATTGGGGTGGGGTGGGGGGGAGGGTTTCAGGGGGTCCCTGGTTTCCAATAAGGATTCAGTGGGGGTCCCCAGGTTCCAATAATACCAAAGTGAGGATCCACAGAAGTCAAAAGGTTGGGGACCACGGCTCTAAATTAAGCCTCATACATAGTGTGCTTAATGTGATATCTTTTGAAAGTGAATATTCATTGTTTTTTTTGTTGTTTTTGGTCTTGATCTCTTCAGATAAAAATCTCTATTTTTAATACGTGTGTGGAGTCCTTTTTGTGGTGTCTCTTTGTGATAATTGTACTTCTGCTGCACAAATACTTTAAACATTGCCTTCTAAGTTAAGCCTGCCTGCTCTGTGCCAAGCTACCAGAGGGTGAGCACAGGTTAAATTGTGTTGTGTACATGTCTTGCCCTGACTAGGATTGTGGTCCCTACTTGGAAAGGGTGTATACCTCTGCCAACTAGAGTCCCAATTTCTAAAAGGGTTGTTTTCTGGTTCTGATGCACCTGTGTTATTTGTATCAGGGTAGTTGTTATGAGGGTTCTCTTCGTTCTGCTGTTCCTGGCATTTATCTGCTCAATTGCCTTATTTGAGCCAGCGGTTATTACGAATCTGCAGATCAGTCAGAGGCTATCGTTTATTTACTAAAACCTGTGGCTAGAGGTATAAATTCACATATAATCCATGGAATTCTGCAATCTCAGTATAGACAGCAGTCTCTAATTTCTTTATAATCAGCGACTTGCAACACACTCAGTCGCTGATTATCAAGAAAATACATCAGAACTTGACTATTATAAGTTATTCAGTCATGTTTCGACATCACAATGCTTGCTGCCACAGACAGAAGCCAAGGTGAATGGCAGGTCAAGTCACAGAGCATAATTAAAGCAGTTGTTTAAGGCAATGAATATGGAACCTTTCTTTTCTTCTTCTGCTCTAATTTAATAGCTTACAATGACAGGCAGATAATGTTTATTTTTTGCATTCTTTATATAGAGAAAACCTAGAATCTTTCTGCATGTTCCTACACATTTTGAGCTAGTGCAGGTTTTTTTTTTAACTGACTTGTATTGAACGCACCAACATGTTAAGTGGTGTGTGGGAAAAGTGTTGTGTAACCATATGTTACATGTGATAAAGTATCCCCTGTCATACATTATAAGGATATTGAATGTCACTGAGGAATTCTATACCACATAGTTCCTTGATAAGGTTATACAACTCCAGGTGACTTGTAATATCCTTATCATGTACCCCAAGGGTGTTGTGTCTAGGGTTCTGCGTGGGATATATTGGGACCTCCAGGGTATACAGTACTTAAGGCACCATCTCACGTGTGCATTGTGAGCTATGAATAACACACGCAGAGGAAGGTTACAATATGCTTTGTCATCTGCGCAGGAGGGTCCTGTTCTTATTCTCAACCACGCCTGGCAGCTCTCAATATTTATTACCCATGTAACCACTGGGTCTTATCAACACAATGTACGGCACAGGGGGCTACCGTGCAAACCCCCTGCTCATTAACTTTGTCCAGCAGTTCGGCGCTCCAGTTGCGTCACTGGGTCGACACTACATTCCTCCCCAAATTAAAACAAAACAGAAACAGGCAGGAGAGACTCGAATGAAAATATTCCAAATATGATTAACTACCACGATAGTGACTTCTGCCTAATAACCATGTGTTGTCGTAGATTGACACAGTGACTTAGTATAATAGTTCGAACTTCATCATACCTTATGATCGAAAATTACCAAGCGCGGAAACACCAGCCATCATACCAGGTGATCTCTCAGCCATGAGGATGGCACAGGGTTACCTCGGAGTTCATAACTGGTATGGTTGGTTCGACTGTCCTGGGAGTCTGTAAGCCAAAAACCTGGGGTCCCACACCACAATTGCCAGGAAGATGGAGCTATGGCAAAGGATAGTGGACAGGGTTAACGCGGTGGGACAGCATCCACGCAATCGGGAGGACATCAGGAAGAGATGGAACGACCTACGGGGGAAGGTGCGTTCCATGGTATCAAGGCACAACATTGCGGTGCAGAAGACTGGCGGCGGACCCCCACCTACTCCCCCCGGATTTACCGCATGGGAGGAGGAAGTCTTGCACATCCTGCATCCTGAGGGCCTCGCAGGAGTAGGCGGAGGAATGGACTCTGGTAAGTCAAATCTTCACTACTGCTTCCCACCCCCACCCCACCTGCATGCCAAATCATACCCCCACCCTCACCCCCACCCCCATCACACCAACACCTAGCAAAAGGCTCACCATCACAACCCACCCATCCCAACACCAAACCCTGCATGCGACCACAAAGCATGGACACCCATCACCAAAGCATGCCCACTGCACACACACATCACCCCCACAAGCCACCCTCACAAAAGCCCCCACAAGGAAATGCCTGCACTTGGGTACACGGACACCCACCCATCACACGAAATGCCACACACAGAAGCAATAACCATACCTTTATACCCCTGCAGGACCCGAACGCCACCACACCGCCACGGAGGGTCCAGAGATGTCCATCCCACCCCCAGAAGAGGCCCCCAGCGATGACAGCAGCTCTGTCTCCCTGGAGCCAGATGACCAGCCCGGCCCATCGGGGACCTCTGGACAGTCGGTTCCCCACAGACAGCCACAGGCTACACCAGACCCAACCCCCTCTGGGAACACCAGCACAGCTCCCACCCAGCGGGCCCATGCCTCTGTCTCCAGGACACGTAAATCAGCGGTGTGTCCACCACTACAGGGCACCCAGGTTGACCCACCATCCCAACAACAACAGGGACCTGGGGGCAGTGGTAGTGGGCACACCGTCCAGGGGACAGAGGCCCAGGAACACAGGGGAACTGGGAGGGCTGCTGTGCGACAGGGGGGGGACAGGCCCGGGGAACAGACTCTCCAAGAGGCCCTCTCCTCCATCATGGGAGCATACCACCGCTCCCAGGAGACGATGGCGACGGTACTGGCCCGGTTCCAGGAGATCCAGGAACTGCAGGAGGAACGGTACATGGGGTTCAGGGAGGAACTGAGGAACATCGGTTCCGCAATGGGGACCATCGTCGTGGCCCTTACCCAGATCGTCACCACATTGCGGGACCATGTGGCACCCCAAAGGGACCCTGTCACTAGCCCAGGCCAGGAAGAGCCTACCACCTCCGCCGGCGCTAGTGGACAGGAGGCCCCCACACAATGACAGGCCACCAGAACCCCACCTCCTGCAGAAGAAGAACCACCCCGCAAGCGGAACCTGAAATCTCACAAGAAGACAGAGTAGGATTGCAAGACCCCCACCAGCCTAAGATACCCCCTGATGTCATCCCACTGTCCCACATTGTCACCCTGTCCAACCTTGAACTGCCCCTGCTCCATCCTTCCACAGGCATATGGACAATGCACCTGTGCGTCTGAGAACTGGACTCTGCCATGGACATTACTCCACCCCCACCCATCACCGTTTCCCAATCATGTACCTATATGTAGCACTTAAAATAAATCACTTATTGCACTGAAAATAACAGGAGTCTGCTTGTATTCTTAACAAATGTATTACACATAACGGTGCAATAATGTCCAGTTACTTTGTGATGACAACATACCAATTGCAATAAGCTTTAGTCCATGGGCAAACAAAGCTGAAGTCAGGCAGTGGGTCATACAGCTCTGAAAAGGGAAGGGAAAGTCACAAATCAGTTAACAGGAACTGGGGGGAAACTCAGACAGTGGAGACGCATGAGGCCTTAAGTAAATGTAAAATGGCGTGGCTGATTCTTACCTGTGTGCTACTGAAAATATTGTTGTATGACTGTATCCCTGTTGTCCGTGTCGTCCCCGTTGTCTTCCTCCTCTTCACTCTCCACAGGCTCCACAGCTGCTACAACACCACCATCTGGACCATCCTCCTGCAGAAAAGGCACCTGGCGTCACAAAGCAAGATTGTGAAGCATACAGCAGGCCACGATGATCTGGCACACCTTCTTTGGTGAGTACATTAGGGATCCCCCGGTCATATGCAGGCACCTAAACCTGGCCTTCAGGACCCCGAAGGTCCTTTCTATGATCCTCCTAGTTCGCCCATGGGCCTCATTGTACCGTTCCTCTGCCCTGGTCCGGGGATTCCTCACTGGGGTCAGTAGCCACGACAGGTTGGGGTAACCAGAGTCACCAATTAGCCACACACGGTGTCTCTGTAGCTGTTCCATCACATAAGGGATGCTGCTATTTCGCATGACATACGCGTCATGCACTGACCCAGGGAACTTGGCATTTACATGGGAGATGTACTGGTCAGCCAAACAGACCACCTGGACATTCATTGAATGATAACTTTTTCTGTTTCTGTACATCTGCTCACTTTCTTTGGGGGGAACCAAAGCCACATGGGTCCCATCAATGGCACCAATGATGTTGGGAATATGTCCAAGGGCATAGAAATCACCCTTCACTGTAGCCAATTCGCCCACCTCAGGGAAAATAATGTAGCTCCGCATGTATTTCATCAGGGCAGACAACACTCTGGACAAAACCTTAGAAAACATAGGCTGAGACATCCCAGATGATATGGCCACTGTTGTTTGGAATGATCCACTTGCCAAAAAATGGAGTACTGACAGAACCTGCACCAGAGGGGGAATCCCTGTGGGTTGGCGGATGGGGGACATCAGGGCTGGCTCCAGCTGGGCACATAGTTCATGTATAGTTGCTCGGTCAAGCCTGTATGTAAGTATGATATGTCGTTCTTCCATTGTCGACAGGTCCACCAGCGGTCGGTACACGGGAGGATTCATCCTTCTCCTCGCAAGTCCCAGCGGACGGTGCCTAGGAAGGACAACATGGAGCACAGAGTCAAGCAACCCACAGGTTCGTTCACACAGCTTGCACAGTACACGAATCGCTATGCATTGAATGGCTTGTATGAGTGGCAATGCAAGGCCTAGGCCTGTGTGACGCAGTAGAAATTATGCAATGTGGGCCCTTGAAATGGCGGCTGCCTGACCTGTGAAATGTGACAGTGGGATGTGAGGTCACTGCGCTGGCGTGGCACACCGTGACGGTAGGCGGTCGAAGACCGCGGCGCAAAGCAGCATTGGTTAACATTGAACCCTATGGGTCTCAGGAGCCAATGACGATGTGCGCCGGCGGTCGCGGTACGCACCGCCGCGGTATGCACCGCCGCGGGCGTGACCGCCTTTTTCTATCTGATTAATCACTCGAGACCTGATCATCCACAGGAGAGGACCTATACTGCAAGTGCTGCTGTGACCTCGGTCTGGGAGATACAATGGCTGCTGCGACTGGGGAAAGGGCCCCTGCCTTCACTTCCGAAGAATTGGAGAGACTTGTTGATGGGGTACTCCCCCAGAATGCGCTACTCTACGGTCCTCCAGACCAACAGGTTAGTACACAGGGTGCACGTTGAATGGGCTATGCCTGTGTTGAGTGGGGTGTATGTAAGATGGTGGGGAGGGGAGCGAATGAGGAGTGCAACGCACGAAAGTTGAGAGCATGTGCCACATGGCAAGGTTGGGGAGGGGGGGCCACTCACATTGTCCAGCCAGAAAACTGATGCGATTTCCTTTACCACCCTGTACATGTCACATAGGTCAGCGCCCATCAGAAGATCGACATTAGGCGTGCCATCGCCAATGACGTCTGGGCCCTGGGGGTCCACAACAGACGGGGCACCCACTGCCGAAAGAGGTGGGAGGACATCCGCCGCGGGACCAGAAAGACCGCCGAGTCTCTGCTGGGGATGGCCTCCCAACGTAGGAGGGGTGCCAGCCGCCAATTGACCCCCCTGATGTCCCGGATCCTGGCGGTGGCCTACCCCGATTTGGATGGGTGCGTGAGGACATCACAGCAGACACAAGGGGGTGAGTATCTGCACATTCTGCTATCTTTGCGCGCAGTGAAGGTGTCTGGGTGGGGGAGGAGGGCTGTGGCTATCTCCAGGCCAGGGCGCATTCTGTAGGCTAGGCCCCTCCGTTAGACACGGCCCTGTGCCCCCGCCCCCCACCTCTGTAGGGTGCCAAGTACAGCTATCCATGGTCCGGCCTCACCCATGTGTGCATTTGTCGTCCATAGACCTGTAGGCCTAGTCACAGTAACTGAGTAGTGTACCCCGACTGTGCGGCCTAGTTCAGGGGGCTTCTGTGTCTGTCCTCTCCGACAACGGTGTTGCCAATGCATGCACTCAACCTGTCTTCATTTCTCCCCCCCCCCCATTTTCTTTGTCTTCCTGTTCATGTGTGCATTAGCATCATCAGGCGGAGGAGAAGTGGCATCAGCGCACGAGGGAGCTGCATCTCACATGGCCCCAGAGGGCCATACAACAGATTCTGAGTACACCAGTGAGACGGAGGGCGAGTGGAGCTCCACAATGGGGACCCGTGGAGACGTCAGCGACACCGACACGTCCTCGGAAGGGAGCTCCCTAGCGGTGGCGGCAACATCCGTGCCCACCGCCACAACATGTACAGCCGCCACCCAGCGCACCAGCCCCGCCCTCCCAGCAGACCCTCAGCCTTCGCTCCGTGCCCGCTCGCCCAGGAAGGCGGGCATCTCCTTCGCCCCAGGCACCTCAGGCCCTGCCCCAGTTACCCCTGCTGCCCTCAGTGAGGAGGTCATTGACCTCCTCAGGACACTCATTGTTGGGCAGTCTACCCTTTTGAATGCCATCCAGGGTGTAGAAAGGGAGGTGCATCGGAGCAATGCATATCTGGAGGGCATTCATTCGGGTCAGGCTGCCCATCAGCGATCGTTCAACGCTCTGGCCTCAGCACTGACGGCAGCCATTGTCCCTGTCTCCAGCCTCCCTCTTCTGACTCCCTCCACCCAGTCCCAGTCTCCTGTTCCTCTGCCTATCCCATCCACACCATCAGACCAGCCTGCACACACCTCTACACCCAAGGGCAGCTCATCCAGACATAAGCACCACAGATCCCACAAGCATTCACCCAAGCATCATCCAGATGCAGACATGCCAACAGTCACTACCACCTCTGTGTCACCCACCTCCTCATCTCCCTCCTCCCTCCCTGTGACGTCTCCACTCACACCTGCATGCACACCACCATCAGCGAGTACTTCCATCACCAGCTCACCCTCCATTACAGTCCGCACACGTGCAGTCACCACCCCACTGACATTTACACGTCCCCTGTGTCCTCTCCCAGTGTGTCTGTCACCCCCTCATCCAAAGCACACAAACGCAGGCAGCCACCCACCCAACAGCCATCCACCTCACGACAGCCTCCGTCACAAGCACCTGCACCCAAAGACAGCACACTTGACTCTCCTACAACCACATCCTCTTCCTCCACTCCCATACCCACTACAGCTACCCGTCCCTGTCCTTCCCAAGTCGTTTTCCTTTCCAACCTTGAGCTCATTCCAATCACTGACCCACCCCCTCCATCTGGTAAGAGTAAAAAAAGCACCTCAGCCACCACCAGCCCTGCATCTACTGTGACCATAGTGCAGGGCTACTGGAGTCCACCAGCTCCTAGGGCAGGAACATCGGCCAGCAGCAAGGGGACAGCCAGCCCACCCCCTGGGAAGAGGACAAAAAAAAAGAAGGGCCGGCGCGACAAGACTGAGACGGCTGCCACCAAGGACAGTAGCCTTGCCCCGTCACCTGCCACATCCTCCAAGGGAGGCAAGGGCCACAGAGCTTCAGCGAAGGAGGGCAAGGGCAGCAGGCGAGCTGCCCAGGAGGGCCCCACCAGCCCCACTCCGGTTGTGACGGACGACACCCACGGGCCCAGGACTCCATCACAGGAGGGCCCCGCGACCGCAAGTTCGGATGGCGAATGAGCGGGAAGTCTTGCCCAGGTCTGGCTCCCTAGACACACAGGACAAGCACCGCTGAACAGGGCCCCGCCGGGAGGAGCACAGCTGAACAGGGCCCCGCCGGGAGGAGCACCGCTGAACAGGGCCCCGCCGGGAGGAGCACCGCTGAACAGGGGCCCGCCGGGACAAGAACCGCTGAACAGGGGCCTGCGGGACAAGAATCGCTGAACAGGGGCCCGCCGGGAGGAGCACCGCTGAACAGGGGCCCGTCGGGACAAGAACCGCTGAACCGGGGCCCGCCGGGTCAAGAACCGCTGAACAGGGGCCCGCCGGGTCAAGAATCGCTGAACAGGGGCCCGCCGGGACAAGAATCGCTGAACAGGGGCCCGCCGGGAGGAGCACCGCTGAACAGGGGCCCGTTGGGACAAGAACCGCTGAACCGGGGCCCGCCGGGTCAAGAACCGCTGAACAGGGGCCCGCCGGGTCAAGAACCGCTGAACAGGGGCCCGCCGGGTCAAGAATTGCTGAACAGGGGTCCGCCGGGACAAGAACCGCTCCGCTGGGCCCTTCATCTCAAGCACCGCTCCGCTGGGGCCTTCATCTCAAGCACCGCTCCGCTGGGGCCTTCATCTCAAGCACCGCTCCGCAGGGCCCCGCCGTCTCTGCACCGCTCCGCTGGGCCCTTCCTGTCAAGCACCGCTCCGCTGGGGCCTTCATCTCAAGCACCGCTCCGCAGGGCCCCGCCATCTCTGCACCGCTCCGCTGGGCCCTTCCTGTCAAGCACCGCTCCGCTGGGGCCTTCATCTCAAGCACCGCTCCGCAGGGCCCCGCCGTCTCTGCACCGCTCCGCTGGGGCCTTCATCTCAAGCACCGCTCCGCAGGGCCCCGCCGTCTCAAGCACCGCTCCGCTGGGCCCCGCCGTCTCTGCACCGCTCCGCTGGGGCCTTCATCTCAAGCACCGCTCCGCTGGGGCCTTCATCTCTGCACCACTCCGCTGGGCCCCGCCGTCTCTGCACCGCTCCGCTGGGGCCTTCATCTCAAGCACCGCTCCGCAGGGCCCCGCCGTCTCTGCACCGCTCCACAGGGCCCCGCCGTCTCTGCACCGCTCCGCTGGGGCCTTCATCTCAAGCAACGCTCCGCTGGGGCCTTCATCTCAAGCACCGCTCCGCAGGGCCCCGCCGTCTCTGCACCGCTCCGCTGGGCCCTTCCTGTCAAGCACCACTGCGCTGGGGCCTTCATCTCAAGCACCGCTCCGCTGGGGCCTTCATCTCAAGCACCGCTCCGCTGGGGCCTTCATCTCAAGCACCGCTCCGCTGGGCCCTTCCTGTCAAGCACCGCTCCACTGGGGCCTTCATCTCAAGCACCGCTCCGCTGGGCCCCGCCGTCTCTGCACCGCTCCGCTGGGGCCTTCATCTCAAGCACCGCTCCACTGGGGCCTTCATCTCAAGCACCGCTCCACTGGGGCCTTCATTTCAAGCACCGCTCCACTGGGGCCTTCATCTCAAGCACCGCTCTGCAGGGCCCCGCCGTCTCTGCACCGCTCCGCAGGGCCCCGCCGTCTCTGCACCGCTCTGCTGGGCCCTTCCTGTCAAGCACCGCTCCGCTGGGGCCTTCATCTCAAGCACCGCTCCGCAGGGCCCCGCCGTCTCTGCACCGCTCCGCTGGGGCCTTCATCTCAAGCACCGCTCCGCTGGGGCCTTCATCTCAAGCACCGCTCCGCAGGGCCCCGCCGTCTCTGCACCGCTCCGCTGGGCCCTTCCTGTCAAGCACCGCTCCGCTGGGGCCTTCATCTCAAGCACCGCTCCGCAGGGCCCCGCCGTCTCAAGCACCGCTCCGCTGGGCCCCGCCGTCTCTGCACCGCTCCGCTGGGGCCTTCATCTCAAGCACCGCTCCGCTGGGGCCTTCATCTCAAGCACCGCTCCGCAGGGCCCTGCCGTCTCTGCACCGCTCCGCTGGGCCCTTCCTGTCAAGCACCGCTCCGCTTGGGCCTTCATCTCAAGCACCGCTCCGCTGGGCCCCGCCGTCTCCGCACCGCTCCGCTGGGCCCCACCGTCTCAAGCACCGCTCCGCTGGGCACTTCCTGTCAAGCACCGCTCCGCTGGGCCCCGCCGTCTCAAGCACCGCTCCGCTGGGCACTTCCTGTCAAGCACCGCTCCGCTGGGCCCCGCCATCTCTGCACCGCTCCGCTGAGGCCTTCATCTCAAGCACCGCTCCGCTGGGGCCTTCATCTCAAGCACCGCTGGCCCATTGACAGTGCCGGTTCTGTGTCGAGCAGGGCTTCAGGAAGCACTCTGGGCACCATGCCTCCTCCCTTAACAGTGGAGTCGGTAATCCATCTGATGGACTGTGGCTTGGCACTTCCCAGGATGGAACAGTGGGCCACCCACCCACTGTAGAGACTTGAGAGACTGTGGCTTTGCACTCCCCAGGATGGGACAGTGGGCAACCCACCCACTGTAGAGACTTGTGAGACTGTGGCTTTGCACTCCCCAGGATGGGACAGTGGGCATGGAGGCCCCTCGTGGATCTGGCGTCAAGGACTCATGTGGCTGAGGTGCCCCCCCTTCCCTTCCCCCTGAGGTGCCTGTAGTTTTATCATCTGATGCCCCAGCAGTGTTCTCTCCAATGGTATCTGGTCTCCTGTGTGGGCTTTGCCCATGTGTTTGTGCACATTGGCCCACGGACTATGGAACTTTGACGGAATGTGCAGGACTTATTGCCCATATATATATTGTTGACTATATTCATTCCTTAATTTTGTATCTTTTATATAGCATATTTCCCATACCTTTAATGGAGCTATTTATACATATATTTTATATATTATTTTTATTGTGTCTTTGCATTATTCCGGTGGGTTTGGGTGGTGTCACTCTGACTTGTTGCTCGGCATTGGGGTGTTGGTATTTGTGGTGGGGGGTGGGTGTATGGCGCATGTGTGTGGCCGTAAGCTTTCCTCCTCCCCCCTCCCCTGTGTCGTAGGTGCAGTACTCACCGTTGTCGTCTGCGCCGGCGTTCGTACTCCTGGTAGATGAGCAGGTAGACAATAGCTGGTAGGATGTTTAATTCGGGTTCCATGCTGTCCTCCTTCCTCGTGGAGTGTGTATAGGTGAGCGTTTTCACGTTCGTAGTCTGTTTCCGACGTGTTTTTATCGGCGGGGCTCCCGCCCCGGAAAAGGTGGCAGATTGGTGAGTTGTGATAGGGTGGGCGGTACATTGTCTGCCGCCTGCCTGTTGGCGGTGACCGCCGCGCTGTTTGTCTGTCCCGCCGTAGCGGTCGTAGTGTTAAAGTAGCGGGCTGTGTTGGCGGTTCCCGCCAGGGTCAGAATTCCTTTTTTTTAACCGCCTGCCTGTTGGCGGGTTGGCCGCCGCTTTAACACCGCCCGCCAGGGTCAGAATGACCCCCATAATGTCTCCTGTCTTTACTCTGGCCCTGGGTTGTGCGTATAGTGTCTGCACCCAGCTTTTGTAATTGGGTCCAAACCCCATACTTTGCATTGTTGCGAATAAATAGTCCCAACCCAGTGTGTCGAAGGCTTTCTATATGTCCAGTGACATTGCCACATTATCATGTGCCTCTGGTAAAGTATCCCCTAATATTCTTAGCAGTCTGCGAATGTTCAAGAATGCGTTACGTTTTGGGATAAACCCATTCTGATCTTCTTGTACCAGGGTGTGTATTATGGGGGCTAATCTGTTCGCCAGGATTTTACCTAGTATCTTACAGTCTAGGTTTAATAGTGAGAGTGGTCTGTAAGACCTAACATCTGTGGGCTCACAGCCTTGTTTAGGCAGAACCACTATTAATGCTTCTCGCTGTGAGCTTGGGAGTAATTTATGTGTCCATGCTTCTTCGAACACCTCCAGTAAGTGTGATTTCAGATGTTTGGAGTACATATTATAATATTCTATTGGTAGGCCATCTATTCCAGGTGCTTTGTTCCTAGACATCTGTGCTATAGCTGTCTCTAGTTCCGCCAACCCCAGAGGGGCTTCTTGTATCTCAATATCCGGTTGTGACAATTGTGTTAAGTTCGCCCCCCTTAAAAAGGACCCAAGTTGTTGACTAGTGCATGATTCCCGTCCCATGTATAGACTAGTATAATAATTTTCAAACGCTTTATTAATTGCTTCTTGGCTAGTGGCCATAGTTCCATCTGCCTGTCTTATAGCCCCTATTGGGGCTTGCTGGCGGTCCTCTCGGAGTAACCACGCCAATAGTCTTCCTGATTTATCCCCTTCCATCTGTAGATGCATTAGATAATAGTTATAGTTGTGGCGACGGAGTCTCAAATCCGCCTCTTTATATTTTAAGCTGGTGTTTCCTAATTCTTCCTGTGATGCTCCATTTTGTGCCCCTGCAATTTCTAGCCTTCTCAGTTATTTCTCCAGCGTAGTGACTTTGACGTGTAATGAGCGCCTGACCCCCCAGCTAGCAGACAGACAATGCCCCCTAACAATAACCTTGTGAGCGTCCCACTCTGTCGCTCTTGTATCTGTGGAGCCCTTATTAATTTCCCAATAGTTTTTTATGGTTGTGTTTAGTTCTTCCCTGAAAGCCTGGTCTAGGAGAGCCTCCCTTTGCAGGCGCCACGTAGGTATCATGGATCTTCTCCTTCCCCATCACAACGTTAGTAGCAGAGGTGAGTGATCAGATAACGTTTTAGCCAGGTATTCCACATCTTTAACTAGTGAGCATATTTCGTGGGCGCCCCATATGATATCTATCCTAGAGTGCACTTTGTGGGGTATGGAATAAAACGAATATTCCCGCTGTGCTGGTTGGCTTTTGCGCCAAATATCATATAGTCTCAGATCACCAGCCCATGTCACCAGTGGCCCGGTGGCGCTTCTATGTGTCAATCCACCCGGAGGTGGGGTGGAATGGTCAAGTGTCTTATCCGGTGTGTTATTAAAATCCCCACTCCACACCGCTGGCGCCTCGGTGTTAACTAATAGGGCTGGCATAAAGGTGCGCAAAAATTCAGGTAGTGCACTGTTAGGGGCATAGACCCCCACCAGTGTAAGTTGTCTACCATATAATCGTCCCTCCAGCACCACATATCTGCCCCTTGATCTATTTTGTGTGTATGTTGCACATATGGTACTCCCTGGGCTATCCATATAAGTACCCCCCGGCGTAAGCCGAGTATGATGTGCCTATAATCTGTCCCCCCCCCCAGCGCCCCCGTAATCCCCTTAGATCAACCTCTAGTAAGTGTGTCTCCTGGAGTATGGCAATGTGTACCCGCTGGCGCTTAAGGTAGGCATGCACACGATATCTTTTACCCTGAGACGCCATTCCCCGCACATTCCACGTGATTATATTGTATTCATGCATGACACGATTTGTAATTTGTCCTGTATACCTTCAAGCCATCTTTGCCCATGAACCCCAGCCCCTCCGCCCTCATCGCCGCCCGCTCTGCATTAGCAACACCAACTGCTGGCTGTGTCAAGATATTACGCTGTTTGGAAAGACCTGTGAAACATAACTTCCTACCCACTCTTCTCCCCCCCACCCCAACTAAGCCCCCCCCCCGCAATACTGAACTTGAATAAGCAACGCATGCATAACACTTCTAGGAACAAAAAGCCGTATCCATACGGATACCTTCTGGGGAGGCATATACAGTTGGAGGTGACCCTTATAGGGGGTCTCCACCTTTGGTCAAGATATAAATATCTAATAAAAACAGATTACGAGTGTCGGCGCCTCCGGTGCTCGCCGGTCCCAACAGCAACCCCGAGCCGTGCATCTTCCTCTCTGGCTATCCCCCTAAGCAGATAGCCCCCCATACCTACTATGTTCAAACCAAGTCTCATTTGTGCTGGCTCGAGCTTCCGCCACAATACTCTGTGGAAGTCCCGCTGTAGCCGATAAGTGATGAGGTCTCTTTAACCCCTCCTTTCACCGCCGTCACAGTGCATCCGCTGATCTGGGAGTAACCTTCGGACCTATTAATACCACTAGCAGCGTCGAGTCGGAGCTTACTGAGTCGGAGTCCGTGTGGTCACTTACATTGGACCGCAGTGCGCTGAAAGAGTTTTGTGTGTGTAAGGACGTCTCTTGCACTACCTTTGCCCTCTCGGCCGCCGCTTGCTTTACTGAGGTTTGTGACTTAGAGCGTTTCCTGGTTTTCCTTTGATCCGATGGTGTGGACCATTCCTCGTCCTTTCCCGTATCTTCTCGGGGTTGTGCCAGCCCTTTGGCATGCAACCATGTCCACGCATCTTCTGGGGAGTGAAAAATATGTGTTTTGTCTTCTGATATTACTCGTAATGTAGCAGGGAACATTAAAGCATATTTAATGTTGTGTTCTCTAAGCCGTTGTTTGATCCTAAAATAGGAGTTACGTTGTTTCTGCACTTCCTGGGTAAAGTCTGGATAAGCAGTGATAGATGAGCCTTCGTATTGGACAGGGCCTTTATTACGGAAGTGTTGCAATATAGCGTCTCTGTCCCTTGCACCAGGTCCAGGTATCCCTTATTAGTGTAGAGGGGTGTCTAGCAGCTTAGTCTGATAGAAAAGGTAGCTTAGCAGAGCAGCTTAGGCTGAACTAGGAGACGAGTGAAGCTCCTACAGTACCACTAGTGTCATATGCACAATATCATAAGAAAACACAATACACAGATAAACTAAAAATAAAGGTACTTTATTTTTATGACAATATGCCAAAGTATCTCAGTGAGTACCCTCAGTATGAGGATAGCAAATATACACAAGATATATGTACACAATACCAAAATATGCAGTAATAGCAATAAAAAACAGTGCAAACAATGTATAGTCACAATAGAATGCGATGGGGGCACATAGGGATAGGGGCAACACAAACCATATACTCTAGAAGTGGAATGCGAACCACGAATGAACCCCAAACCTATGTGACCTTGTAGAGGGTCGCTGGGACTGTAAGAAAACAGTGAGGGTTAGAAAAATAGCCCACCCCAAGACCCTGAAAAGTGGGTGCAAAGTTCACCTAAGTTCCCCAGGGAGCACAGAAGTCGTGATAGGGGAATTCTGCAAGGAAGACCAACACCAGCAATGCGAACCACGAATGGACCCCAAACCTATGTGGCCTTGTAGAGGGTCGCTGGGACTGTAAGAAAACAGTGAGGGTTAGAAAAATAGCCCACCCCAAGACCCTGAAAAGTGAGTGCAAAGTGCACTAAAGTTCCCCAAAGAGCACAGAAGTCGTGATAGGGGAATTCTGCAGGAAAGACACACACCAGCAATGCAACAACGATGGATTTCCTGACGAGAGTACCTGTGGAACAAGGGGACCAAGTCCAAAAGTCACAATCAAGTCGGGAGTGGGCAGATGCCCAGGAAATGCCAGCTGTGGGTGCAAAGAAGCTGCCACCGGATGGTAGAAGCTGTGGATTCTGCAAGAACGACAAGGGCTAGAAACTGAAACTTCCCCTTTGGAGGATGGATGTCCCACGTTGTGAAGAGTCGTGCAGAGGTGTTTCCGTGCAGAAAGACCGCAAACAAGCCTTGCTAGCTGCAAGGGTCGCGGTTAGGGTTTTTGGATGCTGCTGTGGCCCAGGATGGACCAGGATGTCGCCAATTGCGTGAGGAGACAGAGGGGGTGCCCAGCAAGAGAAGGAGCCCACTCAGAAGCAAGCAGCACCCGCAGAAGTGCCGGAACAGGCACTACGAAGTGGAGTGAACCGGAGCTCACCCGAAGTTGCACAAGAGGGTCCCACGAAGCCGGAGGACAACTCAGGGGGTCGTGCAATGCAGGTTAGAGTGCCGGGGACCCAGGCTTGGCTGTGCACAAAGGAAATCCTCGAAGAGTGCACAGGAGCCGGAGTAGCTGCAAAACACGCGGTTCCCAGCAATGCAGTCTAGCGTGGGGAGGCAAGGACTTACCTCCACCAAACTTGGACTGAAGAGTCACTGGACTGTGGGAGTCACTTGGACAGAGTTGCTGAGTTCAAGGGACCTCGCTCGTCGTGCTGAGAGGAGACCCAGAGGACTGGTGAAGCAATTCTTTGGTGCCTGCGGTTGCAGGGGGAAGATTCCGTCGACCCACAGGAGATTTCTTCGGAGCTTCTAGTGCAGAGAGGGGGCAGACTACCCCCACAGCATGCACCACCAGGAAAACAGTTGAGAAGGCGGCAGGATCAGCGTTACAAGGTCGCAGTAGTCGTCTTTGCTACTTTGTTGCAGTTTTGCAGGCTTCCAGCGCGGTCAGCAGTCGATTCCTTGGCAGAAGGTGAAGAGAGAGATGCAGAGGAACTCTGATGAGCTCTTGCATTCGTTATCCAAGGAATTCCCCAAAGCAGAGACCCTAAATAGCCAGAAAAGGAGGTTTGGCTACCTAGGAGAGAGGATAGGCTAGCAACACCTGAAGGAGCCTATCAGAAGGAGTCTCTGACGTCACCTGCTGGCCCTGGCCACTCAGAGCAGTCCAGTGTGCCAGCAGCACCTCTGTTTCCAAGATGGCAGAGATCTGGAGCACACTGGAGGAGCTCTGGGCACCTCCCAGGGGAGGTGCAGGTCAGGGGAGTGGTCACTCCCCTTTCCTTTGTCCAGTTTCGCGCCAGAGCAGGGCTGAGGGATCCCTGAACCGGTGTAGACTGGCTTATGCAGAGATGGGCACCATCTGTGCCCATCAAAGCATTTCCAGAGGCTGGGGGAGGCTACTCCTCCCCAGCCCTGACACCTTATTCCAAAGGGAGAGGGTGTAACACCCTCTCTCTGAGGAAGTCCTTTGTTCTGCCTTCCTGGGCCAAGCCTGGCTGGACCCCAGGAGGGCAGAAACCTGTCTGAGGGGTTGGCAGCAGCAGCAGCTGCAGTGAAACCCCGGGAAAGGCAGTTTGGCAGTAGTACCCGGGTCTGTGCTAGAGACCCGGGGAATTATGGGATTGTCTCCCCAATACCAGGATGGCATTGGTGGGGCAATTCCATGATCTTAGACATGTTACATGGCCATATTCGGAGTTACCATTGTGAAGCTATACATAGGTAGTGACCTATGTATAGTGCACGCGTGTAATGGTGTCCCCGCACTCACAAAGTCCGGGGAATTGGCTTGGCTAGTGCCAGGGTGCCTGTAGGAAGTTGGCTCTGTATGTGCTATTTCAAAGTAAGGAATAGCATGCACAGAGTCCAAGGGTTCCCCTTAGAGGTAAAATAGTGGTAAAAATAGATAATACTAATGCTCTATTTTGTGGTAGTGTGGTCGAGCAGTAGGCTTATCCAAGGAGTAGTGTTAAGCATTTGTTGTACATACACATAGACAATAAATGAGGTACACACACTCAGAGACAAATCCAGCCAATAGGTTTTTATATAGAAAAATATCTTTTCTTAGTTTATTTTAGGAACCACAGGTTCAAATTCTACATGTAATATCTCATTCGAAAGGTATTGCAGGTAAGTACTTTAGGAACTTCAAATCATCAAAATTGCATGTATACTTTTCAAGTTATTCGCAAATAGCTGTTTTAAAAGTGGACACTTAGTGCAATTTTCACAGTTCCTAGGGGAGGTAAGTATTTGTTAGGTTAACCAGGTAAGTAAGACACTTACAGGGCTTAGTTCTTGGTCCAAGGTAGCCCACCGTTGGGGGTTCAGAGCAACCCCAAAGTCACCACACCAGCAGCTCAGGGCCGGTCAGGTGCAGAGTTCAAAGTGGTGCCCAAAACACATAGGCTAGAATGGAGAGAAGGGGGTGCCCCGGTTCCGGTCTGCTTGCAGGTAAGTACCCGCGTTTTCGGAGGGCAGACCAGGGGGGTTTTGTAGGGCACCGGGGGGGACACAAGTCCACACAGAAATTTCACCCTCAGCAGCGCGGGGGCGGCCGGGTGCAGGGTAGGAACAGGCGTCGGGTTCGCAATGTTAGTCTATGAGAGATCTCGGGATCTCTTCAGCGCTGCAGGCAGGCAAGGGGGGGATTCCTCGGGGAAACCTCCACTTGGGCAAGGGAGAGGGACTCCTGGGGGTCACTTCTCCAGTGAAAGTCCGGTCCTTCAGGTCCTGGGGGCTGCGGGTGCAGGGTCTCTCCCAGGCGTCGGGACTTTAGGTTCAAAGAGTCGCGGTCAGGGGAAGCCTCGGGATTCCCTCTGCAGGCGGCGCTGTGGGGGCTCAGGGGGGACAGGTTTTGGTACTCACAGTATCAGAGTAGTCCTGGGGTCCCTCCTGAGGTGTTGGATCGCCACCAGCCGAGTCGGGGTCGCCGGGTGCAGTGTTGCAAGTCTCACGCTTCTTGCGGGGAGCTTGCAGGGTTCTTTAAAGCTGCTGGAAACAAAGTTGCAGCTTTTCTTGGAGCAGGTCCGCTGTCCTCGGGAGTTTCTTGTCTTTTCGAAGCAGGGGCAGTCCTCAGAGGATGTCGAGGTCGCTGGTCCCTTTGGAAGGCGTCGCTGGAGCAGGATCTTTGGAAGGCAGGAGACAGGCCGGTGAGTTTCTGGAGCCAAGGCAGTTGTCGTCTTCTGGTCTTCCTCTGCAGGGGTTTTCAGCTAGGCAGTCCTTCTTCTTGTAGTTGCAGGAATCTAATTTGCTAGGGTTCAGGGTAGCCCTTAAATACTAAATTTAAGGGCGTGTTTAGGTCTGGGGGGTTAGTAGCCAATGGCTACTAGCCCTGAGGGTGGGTACACCCTCTTTGTGCCTCCTCCCAAGGGGAGGGGGTCACAATCCTAACCCTATTGGGGGAATCCTCCATCTGCAAGATGGAGGATTTCTAAAAGTTAGAGTCACTTCAGCTCAGGACACCTTAGGGGCTGTCCTGACTGGCCAGTGACTCCTCCTTGTTTTTCTCATTATTTTCTCCGGCCTTGCCGCCAAAGGTGGGGCCTGGCCGGAGGGGGCGGGCAACTCCACTAGCTGGAGTGTCCTGCTGGGTTGGCACAAAGGAGGTGAGCCTTTGAGGCTCACCGCCAGGTGTGACAATTCCTGCCTGGGGGAGGTGTTAGCATCTCCACCCAGTGCAGGCTTTGTTACTGGCCTCAGAGTGACAAAGGCACTCTCCCCATGGGGCCAGCAACATGTCTCGGTTTGTGGCAGGCTGCTAAAACTAGTCAGCCTACACAGATAGTCGGTTAAGTTTCAGGGGGCACCTCTAAGGTGCCCTCTGGGGTGTATTTTACAATAAAATGTACACTGGCATCAGTGTGCATTTATTGTGCTGAGAAGTTTGATACCAAACTTCCCAGTTTTCAGTGTAGCCATTATGGTGCTGTGGAGTTCGTGTTTGACAAACTCCCAGACCATATACTCTTATGGCTACCCTGCACTTACAATGTCTAAGGTTTTGTTTAGACACTGTAGGGGTACCATGCTCATGCACTGGCACCCTCACCTATGGTATAGTGCACCCTGCCTTAGGGCTGTAAGGCCTGCTAGAGGGGTGTCTTACCTATACTGCATAGGCAGTGAGAGGCTGGCATGGCACCCTGAGGGGAGTGCCATGTCGACTTACTCATTTTGTTCTCACTAGCACACACAGGCTTGTAAGCAGTGTGTCTGTGCTGAGTGAGGGGTCTCTAGGGTGGCATAAGACATGCTGCAGCCCTTAGAGACCTTCCTTGGCATCAGGGCCCTTGGTACTAGAAGTACCAGTTACAAGGGACTTATCTGAATGCCAGGGTGTGCCAATTGTGGATACAATGGTACATTTTAGGTGAAGGAACACTGGTGCTGGGGCCTGGTTAGCAGGGTCCCAGCACTCTTCTCAGTCAAGTCAGCATCAGTATCAGGCAAAAAGTGGGGGGTAACTGCAACAGGGAGCCATTTCTTTACACAAGCCCCCCCCAGCCCACAGGCCAGGAGACTCAGCCCAAGCTGGGAGAGTCTTCCTAGTCTGTCAGGCGAGGAAGAGTAGGAGAAATAGGCTGGTTAGTTGCAGGGCCTACTCTGCCTTACATCCTTCTGTTCAGGTCATTCCCTTTGGGGAACTGACCTACTTCCACAGTGATAGGACCTAGTCTGAATTGCCTCTTGTCTGCCTCTTCAATGTCTCCACCCATTCTTTCTATTTTGGTCTTAGAGGTGTCCACCTCTGCTAACCTTATCTTGGCCAGGGTCACCCCTAGCTTACCCAGAGAGGTTACCCAGAGCTGGAGTAACCCCACCATGACCAATAGGGTCAGGGGGCCTAACTTGCTATTTGGCATGGGGTCAGACCACCATGCTAAGGATAGTGCAGCCATAAAGGCTAACACCCAGCAGAGGCCACTGACAGCTGTCAGTGCCCAGAACCACACCTTTAGCTCTTCACCTAAAAGGGAAGGGGCTAAGTTACAGGCTTCTTTGGGTTCAGGTTGCCTGTCTGCTGTATTGGAGTGGGGGGTTACCACATCTTGTAGTAAACACCCTTCTTCCACTCTTTCTTCTGTTAGCTGAGGAGCCACCCACTCAGGTTTAACAGTTGCCTGACTAGCCAGGACTTCTTGTGGGTCAGGTTGGACTTTATCAGGGCCATTTTTGGAGTTCTCCCCTACTGGAGCAGAATCTCCTTGGCTCGCTGTAACCTTGGCTAAAGGTTGTCCACCCTTCCTACTCTGTTTTCTTTTCTTCTTCTTCTGGGGCCTGCTTGCATTTACTGCAGAGGCAGGACTTCCAGAATCCTTGGGAGAGGACTGGCACTGGACCAGTTTCTCTCTTGGGCTCTGACTAACCTCTGGGTAGTCATTTCCAAGGAGACAATCAAGGGGGAGGTCTGTACTGACTACTACCCTTCTCCAGCTAAGAGTGCCACCCACTTCTATGGGCACTAAAGCCACAGGCCTCTTAGTGACCCTGTCTAGGCTAACTCTTACCCTGGCAGTCTCACCTGGGATGTACTGGTTTGAGAGCACCAGCCTGTCATGCACAATAGTGTGACTGGCACAAGTGTCTCTCAGGGCAGTGGTTGGGATCCCATTCACCAGTAGGTGGTGGAAGTGTCTACTTCCCTCTGGAATCTCCAACTCACCTGTTGGGCCCTGTTTCCAGTTGAAGGCTAGGAAGACCTCCTCATCTGAGGAGTCATCTCCCATGGCTACACTGGTTACCCCAGGAATTTTGTTCTGGGGTTTGTTTTTGGGACAAGAAGTGTCCTTGGTGTGGTGCCCAGACTGTTTACAGTTGTGGCACCAGGCCTTAGTGGCATCCCAGTTCTTACCCTGGTACCCACCTTTGTTTTGGGTTGTGTCTTGGGGCCCACCCACCTGTTCTGGTTTTTGGGGGCCTACAGAGGACTCTTTTTCTTGGTTTCTAGTGTTACCCACTTTCTCCTGGGGAGTTTTTGTAACCCCTTTCTTTTGGTCACCCCCAGTGGAAGTTTTGGTTACCCTAGTCTTGACCCAGTGGTCTGCCTTCTTTCCCAATTCTTGGGGAGAAATTGGACCTAGGTCTACCAGATACTGATGCAACTTTTCATTGAAGCAGTTACTTAAAATGTGTTCTTTCATAAACAAATTATAAAGCCCAACATAGTCACACACTTCATTTCCAGTTAACCAACCATCTAGTGTTTTTACTGAGTAGTCTACAAAATCAACCCAGGTCTGGCTCGAGGATTTTTGAGCCCCCCTGAATCTAATTCTATACTCCTCAGTGGAGAATCCAAAGCCCTCAATCAGGGTACCCTTCATGAGGTCATAAGATTCTGCATCTTTTCCAGAGAGTGTGAGGAGTCTATCCCTACACTTTCCAGTGAACATTTCCCAAAGGAGAGCACCCCAGTGAGATCTGTTCACTTTTCTGGTTACACAAGCCCTCTCAAAAGCTGTGAACCATTTGGTGATGTCATCACCATCTTCATATTTTGTTACAATCCCTTTGGGGATTTTTAGGATGTCAGGAGAATCTCTGACCCTATTTAAGTTGCTGCCACCATTGATGGGACCTAGGCCCATCTCTTTTCTTTCCCTTTCTATGGCTAGGAGCTGCTTTTCCAAAGCCAATCTTTTGACCATCCTGGCTAACAGGGGGTCATCTTCACTGAGAGCATCCTCAGTGATTTCAGAAATGCTGGACCCTCCTGTGAGGGAAGCAACATTTCTGACTATCATTTTTGGAGACAGGGCTTGAGAGGCCCTGGTCTCCCTATTTAGGACTGGAAGGGGGGAATTGCCCTCCAAGTCACTAATTTCTTCCTCTGTGAAGTCATCCTCAGAGGGGTTGGCTTTTTCAAACTCTGCCAACAGCTCCTGGAGCTGAATTTTGGTAGGTCTGGAGCCAATGGTTATTTTCTTTATATTACAGAGAGACCTTAGCTCCCTCATCTTAAGATGGAGGTAAGGTGTGGTGTCGAGTTCCACCACCTGCATCTCTGTATCAGACATTATTCTGCTAAGAGTTGGAATACTTTTTTAAGAATCTAAAACTGTTTCTAGAATCTAATTCAAACTTTTAACAAACTTTTAAACTCTAAAAAGACAATGCTAAACAGGGACTTAACACACAAGGCCCTAGCAGGACTTTTAAGAATTTAGAAAAATTTCAAATTGCAAAAATGAATTTCTAATGACAATCTTGGAATTTGTCGTGTGATCAGGTATTGGCTGAGTAGTCCAGCAAATGCAAAGTCTTGTACCCCACCGCTGATCCACCAATGTAGGAAGTTGGCTCTGTATGTGTTATTTCAAAGTAAGGAATAGCATGCACAGAGTCCAAGGGTTCCCCTTAGAGGTAAAATAGTGGTAAAAATAGATAATACTAATGCTCTATTTTGTGGTAGTGTGGTCGAGCAGTAGGCTTATCCAAGGAGTAGTGTTAAGCATTTGTTGTACATACACATAGACAATAAATGAGGTACACACACTCAGAGACAAATCCAGCCAATAGGTTTTTATATAGAAAAAAAATATCTTTTCTTAGTTTATTTTAGGAACCACAGGTTCAAATTCTACATGTAATATCTCATTCGAAAGGTATTGCAGGTAAGTACTTTAGGAACTTCAAATCATCAAAATTGCATGTATACTTTTCAAGTTATTCGCAAATAGCTGTTTTAAAAGTGGACACAGTGCAATTTTCACAGTTCCTAGGGGAGGTAAGTATTTGTTAGGTTAACCAGGTAAGTAAGACACTTACAGGGCTTAGTTCTTGGTCCAAGGTAGCCCACCGTTGGGGGTTCAGAGCAACCCCAAAGTCACCACACCAGCAGCTCAGGGCCGGTCAGGTGCAGAGTTCAAAGTGGTGCCCAAAACACATAGGCTAGAATGGAGAGAAGGGGGTGCCCCGGTTCCGGTCTGCTTGCAGGTAAGTACCCGCGTTTTCGGAGGGCAGACCAGGGGGGTTTTGTAGGGCACCGGGGGGGACACAAGTCCACACAGAAATTTCACCCTCAGCAGCGCGGGGGCGGCCGGGTGCAGGGTAGGAACAGGCGTCGGGTTCGCAATGTTAGTCTATGAGAGATCTCGGGATCTCTTCAGCGCTGCAGGCAGGCAAGGGGGGGATTCCTCGGGGAAACCTCCACTTGGGCAAGGGAGAGGGACTCCTGGGGGTCACTTCTCCAGTGAAAGTCCGGTCCTTCAGGTCCTGGGGGCTGCGGGTGCAGGGTCTCTCCCAGGCGTCGGGACTTTAGGTTCAAAGAGTCGCGGTCAGGGGAAGCCTCGGGATTCCCTCTGCAGGCGGCGCTGTGGGGGCTCAGGGGGGACAGGTTTTGGTACTCACAGTATCAGAGTAGTCCTGGGGTCCCTCCTGAGGTGTTGGATCGCCACCAGCCGAGTCGGGGTCGCCGGGTGCAGTGTTGCAAGTCTCACGCTTCTTGCGGGGAGCTTGCAGGGTTCTTTAAAGCTGCTGGAAACAAAGTTGCAGCTTTTCTTGGAGCAGGTCCGCTGTCCTCGGGAGTTTCTTGTCTTTTCGAAGCAGGGGCAGTCCTCAGAGGATGTCGAGGTCGCTGGTCCCTTTGGAAGGCGTCGCTGGAGCAGGATCTTTGGAAGGCAGGAGACAGGCCGGTGAGTTTCTGGAGCCAAGGCAGTTGTCGTCTTCTGGTCTTCCTCTGCAGGGGTTTTCAGCTAGGCAGTCCTTCTTCTTGTAGTTGCAGGAATCTAATTTGCTAGGGTTCAGGGTAGCCCTTAAATACTAAATTTAAGGGCGTGTTTAGGTCTGGGGGGTTAGTAGCCAATGGCTACTAGCCCTGAGGGTGGGTACACCCTCTTTGTGCCTCCTCCCAAGGGGAGGGGGTCACAATCCTAACCCTATTGGGGGAATCCTCCATCTGCAAGATGGAGGATTTCTAAAAGTTAGAGTCACTTCAGCTCAGGACACCTTAGGGGCTGTCCTGACTGGCCAGTGACTCCTCCTTGTTTTTCTCATTATTTTCTCCGGCCTTGCCGCCAAAGGTGGGGCCTGGCCGGAGGGGGCGGGCAACTCCACTAGCTGGAGTGTCCTGCTGGGTTGGCACAAAGGAGGTGAGCCTTTGAGGCTCACCGCCAGGTGTGACAATTCCTGCCTGGGGGAGGTGTTAGCATCTCCACCCAGTGCAGGCTTTGTTACTGGCCTCAGAGTGACAAAGGCACTCTCCCCATGGGGCCAGCAACATGTCTCGGTTTGTGGCAGGCTGCTAAAACTAGTCAGCCTACACAGATAGTCGGTTAAGTTTCAGGGGGCACCTCTAAGGTGCCCTCTGGGGTGTATTTTACAATAAAATGTACACTGGCATCAGTGTGCATTTATTGTGCTGAGAAGTTTGATACCAAACTTCCCAGTTTTCAGTGTAGCCATTATGGTGCTGTGGAGTTCGTGTTTGACAAACTCCCAGACCATATACTCTTATGGCTACCCTGCACTTACAATGTCTAAGGTTTTGTTTAGACACTGTAGGGGTACCATGCTCATGCACTGGCACCCTCACCTATGGTATAGTGCACCCTGCCTTAGGGCTGTAAGGCCTGCTAGAGGGGTGTCTTACCTATACTGCATAGGCAGTGAGAGGCTGGCATGGCACCCTGAGGGGAGTGCCATGTCGACTTACTCATTTTGTTCTCACTAGCACACACAGGCTTGTAAGCAGTGTGTCTGTGCTGAGTGAGGGGTCTCTAGGGTGGCATAAGACATGCTGCAGCCCTTAGAGACCTTCCTTGGCATCAGGGCCCTTGGTACTAGAAGTACCAGTTACAAGGGACTTATCTGAATGCCAGGGTGTGCCAATTGTGGATACAATGGTACATTTTAGGTGAAGGAACACTGGTGCTGGGGCCTGGTTAGCAGGGTCCCAGCACTCTTCTCAGTCAAGTCAGCATCAGTATCAGGCAAAAAGTGGGGGGTAACTGCAACAGGGAGCCATTTCTTTACACAAGCCCCCCCCCAGCCCACAGGCCAGGAGACTCAGCCCAAGCTGGGAGAGTCTTCCTAGTCTGTCAGGCGAGGAAGAGTAGGAGAAATAGGCTGGTTAGTTGCAGGGCCTACTCTGCCTTACATCCTTCTGTTCAGGTCATTCCCTTTGGGGAACTGACCTACTTCCACAGTGATAGGACCTAGTCTGAATTGCCTCTTGTCTGCCTCTTCAATGTCTCCACCCATTCTTTCTATTTTGGTCTTAGAGGTGTCCACCTCTGCTAACCTTATCTTGGCCAGGGTCACCCCTAGCTTACCCAGAGAGGTTACCCAGAGCTGGAGTAACCCCACCATGACCAATAGGGTCAGGGGGCCTAACTTGCTATTTGGCATGGGGTCAGACCACCATGCTAAGGATAGTGCAGCCATAAAGGCTAACACCCAGCAGAGGCCACTGACAGCTGTCAGTGCCCAGAACCACACCTTTAGCTCTTCACCTAAAAGGGAAGGGGCTAAGTTACAGGCTTCTTTGGGTTCAGGTTGCCTGTCTGCTGTATTGGAGTGGGGGGTTACCACATCTTGTAGTAAACACCCTTCTTCCACTCTTTCTTCTGTTAGCTGAGGAGCCACCCACTCAGGTTTAACAGTTGCCTGACTAGCCAGGACTTCTTGTGGGTCAGGTTGGACTTTATCAGGGCCATTTTTGGAGTTCTCCCCTACTGGAGCAGAATCTCCTTGGCTCGCTGTAACCTTGGCTAAAGGTTGTCCACCCTTCCTACTCTGTTTTCTTTTCTTCTTCTTCTGGGGCCTGCTTGCATTTACTGCAGAGGCAGGACTTCCAGAGTCCTTGGGAGAGGACTGGCACTGGACCAGTTTCTCTCTTGGGCTCTGACTAACCTCTGGGTAGTCATTTCCAAGGAGACAATCAAGGGGGAGGTCTGTACTGACTACTACCCTTCTCCAGCTAAGAGTGCCACCCACTTCTATGGGCACTAAAGCCACAGGCCTCTTAGTGACCCTGTCTAGGCTAACTCTTACCCTGGCAGTCTCACCTGGGATGTACTGGTTTGAGAGCACCAGCCTGTCATGCACAATAGTGTGACTGGCACAAGTGTCTCTCAGGGCAGTGGTTGGGATCCCATTCACCAGTAGGTGGTGGAAGTGTCTACTTCCCTCTGGAATCTCCAACTCACCTGTTGGGCCCTGTTTCCAGTTGAAGGCTAGGAAGACCTCCTCATCTGAGGAGTCATCTCCCATGGCTACACTGGTTACCCCAGGAATTTTGTTCTGGGGTTTGTTTTTGGGACAAGAAGTGTCCTTGGTGTGGTGCCCAGACTGTTTACAGTTGTGGCACCAGGCCTTAGTGGCATCCCAGTTCTTACCCTGGTACCCACCTTTGTTTTGGGTTGTGTCTTGGGGCCCACCCACCTGTTCTGGTTTTTGGGGGCCTACAGAGGACTCTTTTTCTTGGTTTCTAGTGTTACCCACTTTCTCCTGGGGAGTTTTTGTAACCCCTTTCTTTTGGTCACCCCCAGTGGAAGTTTTGGTTACCCTAGTCTTGACCCAGTGGTCTGCCTTCTTTCCCAATTCTTGGGGAGAAATTGGACCTAGGTCTACCAGATACTGATGCAACTTTTCATTGAAGCAGTTACTTAAAATGTGTTCTTTCATAAACAAATTATAAAGCCCAACATAGTCACACACTTCATTTCCAGTTAACCAACCATCTAGTGTTTTTACTGAGTAGTCTACAAAATCAACCCAGGTCTGGCTCGAGGATTTTTGAGCCCCCCTGAATCTAATTCTATACTCCTCAGTGGAGAATCCAAAGCCCTCAATCAGGGTACCCTTCATGAGGTCATAAGATTCTGCATCTTTTCCAGAGAGTGTGAGGAGTCTATCCCTACACTTTCCAGTGAACATTTCCCAAAGGAGAGCACCCCAGTGAGATCTGTTCACTTTTCTGGTTACACAAGCCCTCTCAAAAGCTGTGAACCATTTGGTGATGTCATCACCATCTTCATATTTTGTTACAATCCCTTTGGGGATTTTTAGGATGTCAGGAGAATCTCTGACCCTATTTAAGTTGCTGCCACCATTGATGGGACCTAGGCCCATCTCTTTTCTTTCCCTTTCTATGGCTAGGAGCTGCTTTTCCAAAGCCAATCTTTTGACCATCCTGGCTAACAGGGGGTCATCTTCACTGAGAGCATCCTCAGTGATTTCAGAAATGCTGGACCCTCCTGTGAGGGAAGCAACATTTCTGACTATCATTTTTGGAGACAGGGCTTGAGAGGCCCTGGTCTCCCTATTTAGGACTGGAAGGGGGGAATTGCCCTCCAAGTCACTAATTTCTTCCTCTGTGAAGTCATCCTCAGAGGGGTTGGCTTTTTCAAACTCTGCCAACAGCTCCTGGAGCTGAATTTTGGTAGGTCTGGAGCCAATGGTTATTTTCTTTATATTACAGAGAGACCTTAGCTCCCTCATCTTAAGATGGAGGTAAGGTGTGGTGTCGAGTTCCACCACCTGCATCTCTGTATCAGACATTATTCTGCTAAGAGCTGGAATACTTTTTTAAGAATCTAAAACTGTTTCTAGAATCTAATTCAAACTTTTAACAAACTTTTAAACTCTAAAAAGACAATGCTAAACAGGGACTTAACACACAAGGCCCTAGCAGGACTTTTAAGAATTTAGAAAAATTTCAAATTGCAAAAATGAATTTCTAATGACAATCTTGGAATTTGTCGTGTGATCAGGTATTGGCTGAGTAGTCCAGCAAATGCAAAGTCTTGTACCCCACCGCTGATCCACCAATGTAGGAAGTTGGCTCTGTATGTGCTATTTCAAAGTAAGGAATAGCATGCACAGAGTCCAAGGGTTCCCCTTAGAGGTAAAATAGTGGTAAAAATAGATAATACTAATGCTCTATTTTGTGGTAGTGTGGTCGAGCAGTAGGCTTATCCAAGGAGTAGTGTTAAGCATTTGTTGTACATACACATAGACAATAAATGAGGTACACACACTCAGAGACAAATCCAGCCAATAGGTTTTTATATAGAAAAAAAATATCTTTTCTTAGTTTATTTTAGGAACCACAGGTTCAAATTCTACATGTAATATCTCATTCGAAAGGTATTGCAGGTAAGTACTTTAGGAACTTCAAATCATCAAAATTGCATGTATACTTTTCAAGTTATTCGCAAATAGCTGTTTTAAAAGTGGACACAGTGCAATTTTCACAGTTCCTAGGGGAGGTAAGTATTTGTTAGGTTAACCAGGTAAGTAAGACACTTACAGGGCTTAGTTCTTGGTCCAAGGTAGCCCACCGTTGGGGGTTCAGAGCAACCCCAAAGTCACCACACCAGCAGCTCAGGGCCGGTCAGGTGCAGAGTTCAAAGTGGTGCCCAAAACACATAGGCTAGAATGGAGAGAAGGGGGTGCCCCGGTTCCGGTCTGCTTGCAGGTAAGTACCCGCGTTTTCGGAGGGCAGACCAGGGGGGTTTTGTAGGGCACCGGGGGGGACACAAGTCCACACAGAAATTTCACCCTCAGCAGCGCGGGGGCGGCCGGGTGCAGGGTAGGAACAGGCGTCGGGTTCGCAATGTTAGTCTATGAGAGATCTCGGGATCTCTTCAGCGCTGCAGGCAGGCAAGGGGGGGATTCCTCGGGGAAACCTCCACTTGGGCAAGGGAGAGGGACTCCTGGGGGTCACTTCTCCAGTGAAAGTCCGGTCCTTCAGGTCCTGGGGGCTGCGGGTGCAGGGTCTCTCCCAGGCGTCGGGACTTTAGGTTCAAAGAGTCGCGGTCAGGGGAAGCCTCGGGATTCCCTCTGCAGGCGGCGCTGTGGGGGCTCAGGGGGGACAGGTTTTGGTACTCACAGTATCAGAGTAGTCCTGGGGTCCCTCCTGAGGTGTTGGATCGCCACCAGCCGAGTCGGGGTCGCCGGGTGCAGTGTTGCAAGTCTCACGCTTCTTGCGGGGAGCTTGCAGGGTTCTTTAAAGCTGCTGGAAACAAAGTTGCAGCTTTTCTTGGAGCAGGTCCGCTGTCCTCGGGAGTTTCTTGTCTTTTCGAAGCAGGGGCAGTCCTCAGAGGATGTCGAGGTCGCTGGTCCCTTTGGAAGGCGTCGCTGGAGCAGGATCTTTGGAAGGCAGGAGACAGGCCGGTGAGTTTCTGGAGCCAAGGCAGTTGTCGTCTTCTGGTCTTCCTCTGCAGGGGTTTTCAGCTAGGCAGTCCTTCTTCTTGTAGTTGCAGGAATCTAATTTGCTAGGGTTCAGGGTAGCCCTTAAATACTAAATTTAAGGGCGTGTTTAGGTCTGGGGGGTTAGTAGCCAATGGCTACTAGCCCTGAGGGTGGGTACACCCTCTTTGTGCCTCCTCCCAAGGGGAGGGGGTCACAATCCTAACCCTATTGGGGGAATCCTCCATCTGCAAGATGGAGGATTTCTAAAAGTTAGAGTCACTTCAGCTCAGGACACCTTAGGGGCTGTCCTGACTGGCCAGTGACTCCTCCTTGTTTTTCTCATTATTTTCTCCGGCCTTGCCGCCAAAGGTGGGGCCTGGCCGGAGGGGGCGGGCAACTCCACTAGCTGGAGTGTCCTGCTGGGTTGGCACAAAGGAGGTGAGCCTTTGAGGCTCACCGCCAGGTGTGACAATTCCTGCCTGGGGGAGGTGTTAGCATCTCCACCCAGTGCAGGCTTTGTTACTGGCCTCAGAGTGACAAAGGCACTCTCCCCATGGGGCCAGCAACATGTCTCGGTTTGTGGCAGGCTGCTAAAACTAGTCAGCCTACACAGATAGTCGGTTAAGTTTCAGGGGGCACCTCTAAGGTGCCCTCTGGGGTGTATTTTACAATAAAATGTACACTGGCATCAGTGTGCATTTATTGTGCTGAGAAGTTTGATACCAAACTTCCCAGTTTTCAGTGTAGCCATTATGGTGCTGTGGAGTTCGTGTTTGACAAACTCCCAGACCATATACTCTTATGGCTACCCTGCACTTACAATGTCTAAGGTTTTGTTTAGACACTGTAGGGGTACCATGCTCATGCACTGGCACCCTCACCTATGGTATAGTGCACCCTGCCTTAGGGCTGTAAGGCCTGCTAGAGGGGTGTCTTACCTATACTGCATAGGCAGTGAGAGGCTGGCATGGCACCCTGAGGGGAGTGCCATGTCGACTTACTCATTTTGTTCTCACTAGCACACACAGGCTTGTAAGCAGTGTGTCTGTGCTGAGTGAGGGGTCTCTAGGGTGGCATAAGACATGCTGCAGCCCTTAGAGACCTTCCTTGGCATCAGGGCCCTTGGTACTAGAAGTACCAGTTACAAGGGACTTATCTGAATGCCAGGGTGTGCCAATTGTGGATACAATGGTACATTTTAGGTGAAGGAACACTGGTGCTGGGGCCTGGTTAGCAGGGTCCCAGCACTCTTCTCAGTCAAGTCAGCATCAGTATCAGGCAAAAAGTGGGGGGTAACTGCAACAGGGAGCCATTTCTTTACAGTGCCCACACACTAAGGGGGTTATTCTAACTTTGGAGGAGGTGTTAATCCGTCCCAAAAGTGACGGAAAAGTGACGGATTTACCACCAGCCGTATTACGAGTCCATTATATCCTATGGAACTCGTAATACGGCTGGTGGTATATCCGTCACTTTACCGTCACTTTTGGGACGGATTAACACTCCTCCAAAGTTAGAATAACCCCCTAAGTAACTTAGCACCCAACCTTTACTAGGTAAAGGTTAGGCATATAGGTGACTTATAAGTTACTTAAGTGCAGTGTGAAATGGCTGTGAAATAACGTGGACGTTATTTCACTCAGGCTGCAGTGGCAGGCCTGTGTAAGAATTGTTAGAGCTCCCTATGGGTGGCAAAAGAAATGTTGCAGCCCATAGGGATCTCCTGGAACCCCAATACCCTGGGTACCTCAGTACCATATACTAGGGAATTATAAGAGTGTTCCAGTATGCCAATGTAAATTGGTAAAATTGGTCACTAGCCTGTTAGTGACAATTTGGAAAGAAATGAGAGAGCATAACCACTGAGGTTCTGATTAGCAGAGCCTTAGTGAGACAGTTAGGCATCACACAGGGAACACATACATATAGGCCACAAACTTATGAGCACTGGGGTCCTGGCTAGCAGGGTCCCAGTGACACATAACAAACATACTGAAAACATAGGGTTTTCACTATGAGCACTGTGCCCTGGCTAGCAGGATCCCAGTGAGACAGTGAAAACACCCTGACATACACTCACAAACAGGCCAAAAGTGGGGGTAAGGATAAGTTACTTACCTGTAAATCCTAGTTCTCTTCCAGGGGTATCCTCATCAAAGTCATAAACATTGAATATTCCCGCCCTTGTGCGGGGACCCCGGAGCATATATAAAATACACACATATAATACATGTGTAAAACAGCAATGCAGGCTATAATGTTAAAACAGGCTAAAATGCTTTATTTCTATGAAGTGTTTTTTTTTTTTTTATATTATAAAATTACAATAGAGAATAAATATCTACCCAAGCCCCCAAAACTGGGCTTAGGGAAGTAAGCAGCAGTAAACTCTAGAGAAAAAGAGAAAAAACTGCATTGAAAAACAATGGAGCATTTTTAGCCAATAGGCTGCATGCAGGTTAACACAGGAGAACCATAAAAACTTTGGCACCGTGCCTTTAAGACCCTGAGCACCTCCAGAATCCCACCATGCCTCAGGGGTGAAGGAAAGGTGACAGTTGGTTCACAGTTAGGTCAGTTCTTTTTTACGGTGACAATCTGTGTAACTGATTCGAAAGACAGTCTGTCCTGCACTTCTAGGAGACTTGCGTCCGGGGAGGAGGGTGGGTTGTTTATGACTTTGATGAGGATACCCCTGGAAGAGAACTAGGATTTACAGGTAAGTAACTTATCCTTCTCTTCCAGGGGATCCTCATCAATAGTCATAAACATTGAATAGATTAGCAAGCCCATCCCTAAATCCAGCAGACTGTCCGAAGGAAGTGCAGGAATAGATAGGTCTTACGCAAATAGATTTCTCAGAGAGGCCTGCCCAACCTGGGCGTCTGCTCTTGCATCTGAGTCTAAACTGTAATGTCTAGTAAACGTATGCACAGACTTCCATGTAGCAGCCTTACACATCTCAGATATTGGAACATTGTTAAGGAGGGCAGCAGTAGCCGCTTTTCCCCTTGTGGAATGCGCTTTAGGCCTAGCTAGTAATTGTTTATTAGCCAGCTGGTAAGTATTAACAATACAAGAAACTATCCATCTTGATATCGTTCGTTTAGATGCTGCCTCTCCTGTCCTCAAATGACCATAATTTACAAACAAGCGGTTAGAATGTCTAATCGATTTTGTCTTATCCAGATAAAATGTCAGCACTCTTTTCAAGTCTAAGGAGTGCAATGCTTTCTCTGCCGGAGTCTCCGGATTGGGAAAGAAAGTCGGTAAAGATATGGTCTGATTGATATGGAATTCTGACACCACCTTCGGAAGGAAAGATGGGTGAGTTCGTAGAACCACTCTATTGTCATGAAAAACCGTGTACGGTTCTTTGGAAGACAAGGCCTGGATTTCGCTGACCCTCCTCGCTGAAGTAATGGCCACTAGAAAAGCCGTCTTCCACGTAAGGTGTTGTAAAGAGGCCTTATGTATAGGCTCAAAAGGAGGGCCCATAAGTTTTGCCAAGACTATGTTCAGTTCCCATGGAGGAGAAGGCCTCCGAATGGGCGGAAAAACTTTCTTCAAACCTTCTAAGAAATCCTTGACTACAGGTTTCGTAAAGAAGGATTCCTGAGAAGGTGACTTGCGATAGGCTGTAATAGCAGACAAATGTACCTTAATAGATGATACCTGCAGACCGGACTTCGCTAGATGAAGCAAATAGGACAGTATGACATCCACCTGCGCCCGTATGGGATTATGACCTTGCTGACAGCACCATATGTAGAATCTCTTCCACTTAAAAGCGTAAGAACGCCGCGTGGAAGGCCGTTTGGACTCTTTCAAGATGTTCATGCACTCCTGTGAGAGCCCTAGGTGCCCATACTGCAGGAATTCAGGAGCCATGCTGTTAAGCTCAGAGAGGGTAGGTTGGGATGTAGAATTCTGCCCTCCATTCTGCTCAGAAGATCCGGTCTGCACGGCAGCCTCCTGTGAGGTTTTTCCGACAGGTTGAGGAGATCTGTGTACCAGAATTGTCGGGCCATTGTGGTGCTATAAGAATCATTCTGGTCCTGGATCTGTAAAGTTTGCTGATTACTGCCGGAATGAGGGGAATCGGCGGAAAAGCGTAGAGAAATGTCCCTGACCAGTCGATCAACAGGGCATTCCCTCGAGATCCCGGACGGTAGAACCTGGATGCGAAGTCTGGGCATTTCTTGTTTACTTCGTCTGCAAAGAGATCCAGTTGAGGCCGACCCCATTGCGCGAAGATGTATTCTGCGACTTCGCCGTGTAGGACCCAATCGTGAGCGTCCTCTAGGTGTCTGCTCAGAAAATCTGCTTCCACGTTTTGCTGACCTGGCAGGTGAACTGCTGTAATTGACATTCCTCTGGCCAGGAGCCAATGCCATATCGCTTGGGCCTCTCGCGATAGGGGTAGGGACCTCGTTCCCCCTTGTTTGTTCAAGTAATACATCGTGGTTGTATTGTCCGTCTGTATTAAGAGCGTTTTCCCCTGAATTAGTGGTATGAAAGACTTGAGAGCCAGATGGACCGCTCTGAGTTCTAGCAGATTGATGTGGTACTGCTTTTCCTTGTCTGACCACAGACCCTGCGCTTGAAAGGGACCCAGATGAGCCCCCCATCCCTGAAGAGACGCATCCGTTACTAGGGTGTCGGATGGAAGCACCTGGTGAAACGGAGCACCCACTGACAGGTGAGGTCTGTGCATCCACCATCTTAATGACTGAAGTGCTACCGCCTGTAGCTGCACCGTGTCCTCCCAGCGACCTGTTCTTTGGCTCCAGTTGGTCTCCAATGCCTCCTGTGGAGTCTGGCATTTGGGACAATAAAAATGCATGATGCCATGGAGCCCAGCAGCGATGTCACCTGACGCGCCGTAGGTGCGTTGGCTCTCAACAGGTCCTGACACTTCCTGTCTATTGAGGATAGTCGTTCCTCCGAAGGATACACTTTTTGGAGTTCTGTGTTTATGATAGCTCCTAGGTAGTGAAGATTCTGTGTTGGAATCAAGGTTGACTTTTGGTAATTGACCTGAAGACCTAGAGCTTCGCAAACTCCGAGTACAATGTCCCGATGGCTTCTCGCCTGCTCCGGAGAAGAAGCCTTCAGTAGCCAGTCGTCTAGGTATGGATATATGTATATCCTTTGTCTTCGAAGATGCGCCGCCACCACTGCCATACATTTCGAGAAAACTCTTGGGGCAGATTTCAGGCCAAAGGGTAGAACTCTGAACTGGTAATGCTGTAACGCTACTCGGAAGCGCAGGAATTTTCGATGTTTGGGAGCTATTGGGATGTGAAAGTACGCATCCTGCAGGTCGATGGAGCACATCCAGTCTCCCTGATGCAGTTGAGGGAAAATCTGGTGAAGCGCTAGCATTCTGAACTTCTGCTTCCTTATGTATTTGTTCAGCAGCCGTAGATCCAGGATTGGCCTGAAAACGCCCTCTTGACACTTCTTCGCCACCAGAAAGTAACGGGAGTAAACCCCCTTTCCTCTGTGCGCAGGTGGAACCTTTTCTATGGCATTCTTTTGTAGGAGGGCGAGAGCCTCTTCGTGCAGCAGGCTGAGATGAGATGGATTGCCTTTGGTTGGTGGCAAGCGTGGTGGAGGCTGTTTGAAAAGAAGAGAATAGCCATGTTCGACAATATTGAGCACCCATTTGTCTCTTGTGATAGAGTGCCACTCGTGAAGATAAGCTGTAATACTTCCCCCCACCGGAGTGGTGTACAGTGTCGAGGGAAGCGAGATTGCATTGCTTGGTGGGTGCTTTCGGAGTGGACTGTTGAGGTCTACTTGACCCTCGCTCCCTTGTGTTCCTCCGTTGAAAAAGAGGGCGTCCCTGTCGTTGCTGTGACCTTTGAGAACAATGAGGGGTTTGAACCCTCTGCTGGAAAGGTCGCCTGTCATACGGCCTGTACCTCCGCCTGAAATCTTTCTTTCTTTCCAGGCCCACTGCCCTCATGGTATCCACCTCAGTCTTCATGCGGGCCATTTCTTCATCTGCATGGGCACCGAATAGAGAGTTCCCGGCGAATGGGAGATTCAGGATGCGTTGTTGTGCTTCCTGTTTCAAACCAGTGAGCCTCAGCCAGGAAGATCTCCTTGCACAGATTCCATGCGCGTACCCATGAGCAGCTAAATCCGCCCCATCTGCTGCCGCGCTGATAACCTGGTTGGATACCAGGCATCCTTCTTGCAGTATCTCCTGGAAATCTTGTCTGTCCTCTCTGGGCAATTTTTCTGTGAATCTACTGAGAGAGTCCCACAGTGAACGATCATACCTGCCCAGGAGCGCAGATGCACTGGAGACTTTCATTGCCGAAGCCGCCGTCCCGCATATCTTTCTCCCCAGAGAGTCTAGATGCCTGCTCTCTTTATCCGGGGGTACCGTGGATGAAGATGCCACCGAGTGGGTCTTTCGGGCGGCAGCTATTATAACCGAGTCCGGTGGCGGGTCCTTCCTGAGGAACAAAGGGTCCTGTTCGGGAGCCTTGTACTTTTTGAGAATCCTAGCCGGGCAGATTTTAGCGAGGCTGGGGCCAGAAAAGTGTCCATAGTTGGCTGCAACAAACCAGGCACTAGAGGCAGCAGCTTTTTCGATGCTGATCTCTGTTGTAGAGTCTCAAAGATGACTGATGAGGAGGTAGATGGCTCTGGAACCTCTATGTTGAGTTTCTGCGCTCCTCTTAGCAGCACCTCGTTAAACGTGGTAATGTCATCCACCGGTGAGACTCTAGCAGGTGGTGAATCTGTTAGGGTGGGTGAGTAACGCCCAACAGATGAACCTGATGAAGACCAAGAGGGTGATCTTCTTCTTGAACGAGACCTGGATCTTCGTTGAGAACGAGACCTGCTGCGAGACGCTGTAGCAGAGCGCCTAGGCCTCGCGACCGGTTGGCGAGGAGCAGAACGAGCCCGTTCTGCCCTGGCTGTCGGTGATGGCGTTCTTGGCAGGGAGGCAGTAGGCTAATACATTCGCGAATATTGCGAATCTGGGGAGGCCGCTGGTCTGTTAAGGCTCTCCAGCCATCTCGGAGATAGATTGATGGGCGAGACATGCCCAGATGATGCCGCTCTTGACCGAGAAGAGTCGCTCGGTATGGAGACCACTGGAGATGGCGCCTTGTCTGGCGTGGGGCGATGTTCTGCTCCCTGTGGGACAGGTAAAACCTGTGTCGACGTCGATGGCTGTTTCGACGTCGAAGGGCCCTTAGCCGGTTGCTCCTGCCTCGACGTTGAGTGCCTCGACGCTGAGTGCCTTGACGTCGAACGGCGATCCTTGGACCTCGACCTGCTCGCCGTCGTGTGCCTCGACGTGGAGCGGCGGGAGGTTGACGGCGGATGTCTCTCATGCCGTCGTGGTGATTTCGACGTCGTGTGTCCTGACGTCGGGGGGCGCACAGCCTTTGGCGGCGACCGGGCACGCCGGCGATGGCTCGACGTCGATCGGCGAGCTGCCGTCGACGGAGACCTGCTCCTGCGATGTTGTTCCCTCGACGCCGTTTCCTTCGACGTCGGGTGTGTCGCTGTCGACAGCGATCTATGCCGGTGAGACGGTGGTAGCGACGACGTCGACGGTGAACAAACAGGTACTTTCCTACCCGCTGACGTCGACCGAGCCGTTCTCTCCTTAGAATGGCCTTCTGGTTGTCTGGGAAGTGAGGAGGACGATGTTCTTTGCCTCTCCTGAAGCCCATGCAGCCGGATCTTGTCTCTGTCTTTCAGAGTCCTCTTAGACATGTTCTTGCAGTACTTACAAGTGTCAGGGCAGTGACTCTGAGGCAGGCACACTATACACAGAGAGTGGGGATCTGACTGGGCCTTCTTCTTCCCACAAGCAGGGCATTTGACAAAAAGTGAAGGCATTTTTCTGTCAGGAAAAAACTGCCTAGCTCAGACAAAGATGTTATTTGTCGAATGAAAAGTGAAAAAACGCTTTTTAAAAGAATTTTTCTGAGAAAAACTCAGAAAAACTGAGAGCTCAATGCTCCAGGATCCTCTCAGAAGAAGCCGGAAAAAAGAACTGGCCTAACTGTGAACCAACTGTCACCTTTCCTTCACCCCTGAGGCATGGTGGGATACTGGAGGTGCTCAGGGTCTTAAAGGCACGGTGCCAAAGTTTTTATGGTTCTCCTGTGTTAACCTGCATGCAGCCTATTGGCTAAAAATGCTCCATTGTTTTTCAATGCAGTTTTTTCTCTTTTTCTCTAGAGTTTACTGCTGCTTACTTCCCTAAGCCCAGTTTTGGGGGCTTGGGTAGATATTTATTCTCTATTGTAATTTTATAATATAAAAAAAAAATAAAAAAAAAAAAACTTCATAGAAATAAAGCATTTTAGCCTGTTTTAACATTATAGCCTGCATTGCTGTTTTACACATGTATAATATGTGTGTATTTTATATATGCTCCGGGGTCCCCGCACAAGGGCGGGAATATTCAATGTTTATGACTTTGATGAGGATCCCCTGGAAGAGAACAAGGCTAGAAAGAGGCTACTTTCTCACAACGGCTATTGTCTACTTCTCAATCTGAGAATACCTTTGCTCAGTCATTGTAAGAGATCGGCTTGCAAAAGCTACTAGGGCCCAGTCTTCTTCATCTTGTCATTGCATTCGCACGGTACCCAGGCCTTTTGGGCTGGTGTCTACTGCTATTGTGGTGTCCTTCCGGGGATCAAAATAGACTAATGTCCTGTTAGCAGACAGGATGTCTTTGGTGGCTTGGAATGCCAGTTTTGCTTAGGGCCCCATGACCAGGGGACTGCAGCTTTGGTGGGGTCTCTAAGTGGTTGCTTTAAGGTCGTGCAATCTTTGCTAAAAAAGACTGCACTAATTGACCATACCTCAAAAAAACTGTGTACTTCTGTCACTGTTGACGGGGGAGGTGCTTCTTTATTGTTCTGTACTTTGTCGGGTCAGGGGCCACTCCTTCTGACGAGAATACATTGCCAAAGAAGTGAAGTTTCTGTTCCAGGAACTCGCACTTACTCTGATGCAGATAGAGGCCAGAATCCTGAATTCATTGAAGTACGCTTCTTAGTCTCAAGTTGTGTTCTGGTGGGGTTTTGACATGTATCAAAATGTCATCACTAACATTTGCAATCCCAAGGAGGTCAGCTAGGACCTTGTGGATGCGCTCTAAATTCTGAAGCTCTGCCTCTTATAGCGCTGTAGGCCTACATGCGTCGAAAATGTTGTGACGTAGCGGGACTCTTTTGCAAGGACGAGCTGGTGGTAGCCAGGCCACAGGTTCAGTTTGGAGAGCCAGCTGGCTCCGCTTAGTTCACCAATCAAATAGTCTATCTGTGGGAGTTAGGTGTCACTCCCTCTTGATGGCGACATTAGGTAGGCACATATCACTGCATATTCTTACCTCACTGGGCTGTTTGACTTTCCAGGCCAACACAATCGCAGACATCCTCTCACTTTCTTGATCATGCCGGTGCCCTCAAGCTTGTCTAGCACTTTTTCCACTTTTGGCCTCAAATGAAAAGCTATGCGCCTGTGCCAAAAAGCCACAGGCTGTATAGACCGTTCTATGTGTAGTCTTATCTCTTTTCCCTTCAGGCATTCAGTGCCTTTGAAAACTTTTGGAAAGTCCTCTAGGATGTAAGTTATGTCTTCTTGATATACTCCAAATGCAAAAGTCATGATTGCCAAGAGGTTCCGCAGCCTGGCACCCTAGTAGCATGCCATGGTCTTCTTCCACTACATAAATCTGCGCATCTACTGTCCTATACGTTATGCTTGTTCTGAACTTTCCTCGTATGACTAGTAGTCTGTCTTGATAGTAGGCGAACACTCCAATTACAGTACGGTGGGGACGTGGGGATGGCTGCATGGCATGATAACCTCAGAGGACATTATATTAATGGACGCCCCTGTGTCCACAGCTGCTAATTTTGGATGAGTTCCACCTGCCACTGAGGCAGGCGAAGTGGTTCCTGGGATGTTGCCCCAATTGTAAAGATGGAGTGGATGGTGTGCTCTTCACTGCGTCATCTTCCATGTCACTGCTTCTCTCCTGGACTTCAGGGACCACATCTACAGTGGTGCATGGGGCACGTCCTTTGTCTGGTCAGTAAACTTTCATGAAATGGTTCAGCTTTCCACACCCACCACACTTCTTCCCTCTCGCTGGGCAATCAGCAGGGAGATGGGACTGTCCTCTGAAGTATCCACATGCTCTGTTCTTTGCACCACCATTCCTGGGCTTGTTCACCCTGAGCATCAGTGCTACTGTGTTGAGTGATTCAGCTTTTATTGGTTTGTGTAAGGCGGGAGCAGGAGTGGTGAGCTTTTGAGGAGCTCTTTTGTCCAGGCCATCGTTCGGATGTGAGCTAGGAATTGTCCCCGATTCTTCCAGAATAGCTCGCAGAAGCACAGTCTTAAATTATTTGACCCCTTATTTCATTATTTTCATCTGTGAACCCACAAATTCTGGCCAACTCTTTCAAATGTGTGTAGAAGGTGTCAATAGATTGTTCTGCCTGCTGCCTGGCTTGACGAAAAACTAATTTTTCATAGTCTTTGTTCGCCATTGGCTTGAAACAGGCATTGAGAGCCACAATGAGAATGATGTGTACCTTGGGAGGAGTCTCTGTGATTGTCAGATATTTTGTGAATATCCTTGCCACCTAAGTGTAGAATCATGGCTCTTTTCTGTGCATTTTCTACCTTTGTGCTGTCAAAAAACAGCAGCACCCTCTCCAACCCAGTCTTTCCATCTGGGTGCTTGTGCCGACGGAGCACCTTCAACTACAAACAGCACAACTGACGGTCTGTTGGCCATGGGTCTGAGACTTAAGTCAGAAGCAATCCTCCGTATTGCTGTTAGAAAGTCTATGGAGGGTCTGTGACCTCGGACTTGTAGCGCTTGCCTTGGAGGTGAGAGTGAGGCAGTGGAGATTGTAAGTCCTGGCAGCACCAACAGCAGAATTTACACAGTGGCAACCAGTATTTCCTGTGGCTCAACCAGACTTTGCAGGCCGACAGTGTCAACGTCTTTCCTTCCCCCAAACAAAGGCATTGGCTCCCTCGTGTGACTTGCTATAGTAGGCCAACAGGGGGCGCTCTCGCTGTCATGTTCTGCACTCCTCCAGACGCCGAAGGAGGCCGCCCTCGACGAGTCCTCACTGTTCCTCTGTGCAGTGACAGTGGGCCACAGGACACCAGCGCGCCAGTGAGCTCCGAGTGCTGCGCACATGCCCTGCCGGTGGACTGGGGACACCGGCTGCGCACACCAGGGACCAGGCCAGTGTTGTGTCCGGGGTCCTGCATGGGGTATATTGGGACCCCAAATGTAAGCAGTACTTGTAGCGCCAACTCACGTGCGTGTTGGGGCCTATAAATAACACGCGCAGGGGCAGATTACAGTGTGCCTGGCCGTCTGCGCAGGCGGGTCCTTTTATCATTCTCAACTATGCCTGGCAGATCCCAATAATAACCATGACCCGTGTGACCCTGGGGTCTTACCAACACCGGGGACAGCAAGGGGGACTACTGCACAAACCCCCTTCCTCAACTCTTTGTCCGGCACTCCAGTTGCGTCACTGGGGCGACGCTAAACAGGGGGTACGTACATTATCCCTTATACACAGTGCTTTAAATGGGAAAAAATAAGTGCAGGTACTCATTAACATATACTAGTAGTGTGGTGGGTGGGCCTAGGGGCGGGGCTAAGAGCAAGACATGGGATACTTTGACTTATATACCAGTTGCAGCACACGCCAAGGCCCATGAGAAATGGGTTTGAACAAACAAAACAAGTTAACTCGTTAAACAAAGTGTAAGCGAAACACAACGCTATTTATCTTACTGGCAAACATATTTGCTGTCGTTTTGCACAACTATATATTCTTGAACGTGCACACACAGAAAGAAACAAGCAGAGGCGCACACCCAAAGCATTCCACACAGTCCTCCTTAAAGTGTTCTGATTCTCTCCCTCTTTCATTCGCTTTTCTCTCACACAAAGACACACACATACCAGCAGGCAAACACACATACATACGCAGACCCTCGTTCAAGAGACTCAGGTGGGATCAAAGCCATTTTAAACTTTCCTCCCATGGCATTCTTAGTTGTCACAGGGGGGCTGACTCAATTCCTGTGTTTACACAAAAGCACAGAGTGTGTAAATGTGATTGACAGCACAGGGCCTGAATGGACCCTGTTCTGACAAACACAGCGTGATCGTAAATACCCAGACATTAGGCACATAATCCCCGCTGAATAGCTCAGCAGGGCTTAGTTTAGTGCGACAGAAGCACCTTTGCTGTCAGAGGCGGGTTCAACTCTGAGAGCCCAGTGCTCACCAGCACTAGCAGCTAATGAGCCTACCCTTCATGAGTACCAGTACTCTCCTTGGCAGCAGAGAAGTGCCGGTACTCAGAGTGAAAAAAATAAGAAGTGCCGGTACTCAGTACCGGTGAGTACCGGCCCATTTAAAGCACTGCTTATACATATATCTTAGTATCATAAATTCTATAATCTGTAGCATGAGTCGTTTTAAACTCTGCAGAATAGGTTTCACGACTGTCTGACATTGCTGGTTTGAGTGGTGAAGACGTTTTAGAATGGGAAAGCCAGTGTTAGCAAGAGTTACCATGGCCTCATAAGGAACACTCTCTCCGAAAGAATCAGGAACTTATATTTTTAGGTTGAGCGCGCAAGCGCTTTGATCTGTTGTAAACATTGTGGGCTTTTAACAACATCCATCGCACGCCCACCACTTTAATTTGTTCATGGGCTTGCCTTTCAAAAATCCTTTGTTGTCATTGGTAAATGCTTTATGTTTGTTCCTCCTTGGGGAGGTTTTGTTACCGCCTCGTAGACTGACCCTGCATGATCCCGATATGTTTGACTGTGAGCAAACTTGTTTTTTCTTTTGTCTCTCTCCTTCACACTCATGCCGGCCATAGTGCTTTGAATGGGCTCGCTTATGTCAACTAATGTTTTACTTTTCATGTTCAATTTATGTCCATAAGAAGTCCAGTTAGGGATTTACAACGCCAATAGCTCTAAATGGAGCAAATGCAAGACCCATTGCATTGCAAATGCTTGTTATTTGTTTCAGAAGGTTTTGTTAAGGGAACATGCCTCCTTTATAGGAGGACTCGCTGCTAGGGTTGGATTACCGTTACCTCGGGAATAAACCCGTGCCTTGAACGTCAAGCGATGAGTTTTCTGCACACTTACTTGCCTTGTCTCCAGTGCCATCCAGTGGACTTCTAAGAAATGTACATTTTGATTAAAAGCCCACTGAGGTGATTGGTAGAAAAAAACATTTGAAGCCAAGCCCTCGGCGTCCTTGTCAATTTGCCGGAACTAGAAAAGGGATTTTTTTTCCCTCAGTCATGCAGTGCTACTAATACGGATCAGCTCGACTGCAGCGTCCGAAGGAGAAACACCTCGGTGGCTTGTGGGCGCCCCCCAGTGGACTCCAGGGCGCAGCTGAGCGCGCAGGAGAATATACCAATAATCACCGCCCCCAGCGCCGAAGACCCTGGGAAAGAACCAGGGCCTCGCCCGGAAACTCAGAGGGTCCCACACCGGGATCAGGAGGAAAGTGTCTCGGTGCTAAGGCTGTGACGTACAAAAGAAGCCAGGGTGAACCCCACGAGGGCTGCTTCGACCACATCCTGTTTCCCTTGGAGCTGAGCGAGTAACCCACCAGGAGAAGGGGGGTACTGGTCGCCAGACAGCTGGATCCCGTATTTCAAACCATGTACTCCATTGGGAGGCACCTCTGGTCTGTGGTGGGGACCGAGTCCAACACTCTAGCACTTTTCCCCTTGAGGACAACCTTTGGGATGGATTCCCTGTTCCTTGTCACTCAGTCTGGGGGAGGATGGGAGGCAAGGTGGAGCGTGCTGATCTCCCCAAATTACAGTTTCACCCGCCTTTTCTTTTTAGGTCATGTCTACACATGCACTCTTGTGAGATATATTGTTTACTATTTCGTGAGCTCACTGCGTTTTCCAGCTGACCAAGGGACTAGAAGAGGTTTTTTTTCCTTCGTGTTGTGTACACGGACACAAAATGGGTCAGGATTTACTATCGAAAGTTTTAAGGCTGAACTGCGTACTGTCCCCGCAAGTTCCTTCCACTCGTGAAAGTTGATCGAAAAAGGGAGCCCAAGTGTCGATCATTTCCTAACTGACTTACAGAGAATGAGTAAGCTGTTGTCCAGTGATGGGGGCTGGACAGCCGCTCAGAAGTTTAGGGCCCAGCAGAGAGAACAAGGCTCACCCACACAGACCAGATCGGGCAAGCCTTTGGAAGGGGGGAGCAGGAGGGTTACAAAGCCTTTGTGTACAGGTTCGCTGATGCGGGGGGGTAAACGGAGACGGTACCCGAAAACACCTCGTTCCAGGTCACCAGATAGAGCTCACTGGTGGCAAACTGACTGAAAACCTTAGCAAAAACGTCATAAGTGCACTGAAGACCCAACAGCTGTTCTCTCCTCAGTGGCAAGACCATCGGCCCCTGTAGTGTCCCGCGGGCATGGGCTCTATTTCACGGGTGAGAACTGGTGCTGTATGTGAGCGAGGTGGACGTCACCCTGGTGAAGAGCCCACCCCAACTGGTCCATAGCCACAGTGCTGGGGAAATGGGGGTCCCCTTACTTTCTGATATGTTAACCCTCAGCGCCCACCAGACCAACGCCTTTCAGGCCAAGCCAACCAGCTTCAATGCGCATAGGTGGCGAGGTGTAAAGCGCTTATGGAGAGGCCCCTACAGCAAGTGCCCACTTCTATGCCTACTTCTAAGAATCGTCCACATCTACAACTGCCTACATATTAATAATAGAGGTACTGATAGGCCGCCTAGTAACTTCTAACACAGCGGCCCAGTGCTGAGAAGGAGCTCCCGAAAACAGGTAGCCAGTGCAGTTTTGCAAGAGCAGGGCCCGAAGGCGACCGCCTTGGAAGATTCAGCAATAAACGAGCTTCTGCATTCTTACAGTCGAGACTGGGGACCCCCAGATACAAGACATTACAGGAATCCAGCCTGGATGTGACAGGGACTGGACAACCGTCTTCCCAGCAGCCTCTGGAAGAAGTCCAAAAATCTTCCTTTGAGTTTTTAAGATTCCAAAGCATTCTCCCGCCAGAACTAATCTGGCTGTGAAACGTCAGCTCTGCATCAAACCAGACGCCAAGAGACTTGATTTTTGGCGTAGGGACTGGTTTTGGCCCTAACAAAGGCGTTGTCATTGAAGCCTCAGGATGTCACATTCAATGTACTGTTTTTTGTCACGTTTAGTAAATACCTAGGCACTCTGAAGGTATCTAGCAAATGAGAGGTAAAGCAGTTATAGCTCCTGCTAACAATGCAACCCTTGGCAGGCCACGGTTCACTCGCTGCACTGATAAGTCTTACTTAGGGGCCTTGTACATACGGTCCAGGGAATGTAACTGCAGGTTCAAAATGTCATTATCAGCAAACGCCTTGCATCTGGGTGAGGCGCGACACACAAGCTTTTGAGAAGGAACTGGGGGCCACCATTTATTCACAGACTGCCTCTTTAAGCAGTTAGGTGTCCTGCTTCTTGATGGTCGGTGCCTTAAGTGTTTGGCTTGGACATTACCGAGGGACTGGGACAGGGACATCCACGCCTAGAAAGAGGCAAACTCAATCCCACCTTGCAAGGCATGACAAGAATGGCACACGTTAGATTCTGTGTCTTTGGTGCAAAGGAAAGTTCACACTGAATAGCGGAAAACTAATGTCAAGAGTGCATAGAGTGTATGGGGGCAGCCGCCTACACACAGTTGTATGGTGCATACTTTAAATTGCGAGATCGGAGCTGATAATGAACATTCTCCAAGGCAGAAGAGCACCGTGTGCGAAGCTTGTCCTGCACATTCAGCATTGGTTCAGGGCTCACGTCCTGTCCGGGCCAAACAGCAACAACTGAGACGCTACTAGACAGACGAGAAAGTACCTAGGAGTTTGCGCTCATTCTTACATAGCGCCTTCCACTGCACAAAAAGCAGTGAATAAAAGCCCCGTAGCTGGAGGACCGATGCAGCAAACGGTGCGCAAGGAGCAGTTTACGCACTGCACCTCCGGCTGGGTGCAGTGTAGAAGGTTCACTTACTCGACGGGAGATACACGCAGGGCACATGAAGCAGGGAGTACCCTCCCGCGGGACGGGTGCTGCTGCCCACAGGGTGGGCGCATTACACGCGGTGGAGGAACGCCACGGATCCCCAGGATGGGTGCAGCAAGCAGGTTGCGGGGAATGTCCTGCACAAATGGGACGGTGTCGCGCACAAAGGGCCGCCTTGTACCACCAGCAAGAGTTTAACACCTGATATCTGCGAGGGCAGGGGTTGAGTCCACGACCTGTGCACAGAGTGCCGAGCTGTACTGCTGTGACCCGGCCGTGTCCCCCCGGGCCCACTGTGGTGGCGGCTTCCTGCAGGGCGCGGCCGACTCTGCTTTCATGTCCGGCCCTGTGTACACATCGAGGGCTGCGAGAACACCGCTTACATGGCGGAGACGGAGATTCCGCTGCACCCACCCCAGGGCCGGAGAATGTCTTAGGGGCGTAGCCTGGCCGGTGAGATTGGGGGAGGGCGGGCGTTGCTAGGGGTATTAAGTGAGAGAAACACAATATTTTGTAAAATAACCAACATTTTTGAGAACTTTCAAAATAGAGAGGAGTGTGAGTATGCGTTTTTTCTGTATATATGTAAAAATGTCTGGTAACATGCGACAGGCAGCTCACCATTCCGACTGAAACCACCTGTACCCAACTATTCATCAGAAAGTACCTATCCTGGGGGTGTAGGACCCTAAACGCGCCCCTAATCCTCTCGCCTGCCGGGCCCCTGAATGTCTGGTGCCCTTTTTAGGTAGAGCATAGCAGCGCTTTTGGGCTTTACCCAGGTCCACAGCAGCCCATCACGATCACTCGTGCGTGGGCTTGTAATAACCCCTTGACGTCATTGGTACTGTTCTACGCTTTGTAAATGGTACTTTGAACTGAGTTACGTCAACAGGCATATGCTCCATTAATGCAGATACAATTACAAGATTTACCTAAAAGAACGGAGTATCTTGACACATCCAATGATACCAACGGCAGCTAAGAGACTCGGTGGACCCCCTACCCTGTGCCCCTCTCCACGCTGCGTCTGTGTCACAGTTGGTGCAACACTGCTTTGATATGACACGCCGCCCTCCCTTCTCTTTTGTCGTCCAGGTTGAATCAATGAGAAAACAAATTGCATTCTGCGTGTAATTTAAAAAAGAAACACTTTCACTAGGCCGACGTCTTCTGCCTGACACAAGGTGAATAATCAGGAATTAATCGTATATGTGGACGACTTAATTGTAGCCCGAGTGTGGGTAGGCATCGGTGCCCTGCAGACATTAGGGTCATTCCAGGCTCTGCAGGAAGGATGCAGCCTCCAAAGAATGTCAGGCGGCTTCGGAGAGGGGCGTTAAATTGAAAGGATTGCCTTAGGCTCTGAGAGCGCACAGATTATAGGATGGCGTGAATTTGGGGAACCCCCCCCCCTAACACACACAGAAAGGACTGAGGCAACGGCATGTGTGAACATCCTGCAAACGGAGCAGCATTCACTTTCCTCTGTGAATGCAGGAGTTGGGGTCTTCGCATCAGCTTGCAGGAACGACCACGCACACCTTGCAGCAGGGCTGCTAGAAGCAAGTGATAGACACGCACATACAAGCAGTGACAAGGCCATGTGAACAAGCAGTCCGGCTGCAGGCGGGACCTGGAAGCCATCTTCACAATAGGTGGGGACAGAAAGTGTAGGATGCTACACAAGGACACCCAGTCCTGTAATCATGTACAGGAAGCCAGAAGGCCAGGCCATGAGCATCTCCACATGGTCGGTAGTCCGTGAGTCGAGGTAGCAGAAGGAACACAAACACAGGAGTTTAGAATTAGAATGGCTCGGTGAGCAACAAGTGGTGCATGTATGACGCCTGGTACTGGGTCTCCTTTCAAGGCATGTGGCGCGGCCGGGGTGCCACAGCAAAATGCACCTTACAGCACATGGCTACAAACAGCAGCCATGGATACCTGCTCAAGGCATAAGGCGCAGGCATGGTGATACAGCAACACCACAGGTTAGAGAATGCGGCTATGAACAGTAGGTGCCAACAACTGGCACAGGGTGCAAGCAGGGTGCTACAGCAACACCACAGGTTAGAGCATGCGGCTATGAACAGTAAGTACCGACAGACAACTGGCATCAGACGCAGGCACGGTGCTACAGCAACACCACAGATCAGAGCATGCGGCTATGAACAGTAAGTACCGACAGACAACTGGCATCAGACGCAGGCACGGTGCTACAGCAACACCACAGATCAGAGCATGCGGCTATGAACAGTAAGTACCGACAGACAACTGGCATCAGACGCAGGCACGGTGCCACAGCAACACCACAGATCAGAGCATGCGGCTATGAACAGTAAGTACCGACAGACAACTGGCATCAGACGCAGGCACAGTGCTACAGCAACACCACAGGTTAGAGAATGCGGCTATGAACAGTAGGTGCCAACAACTGGCACAGGGCGCAAGCAGGGTGCTACAGCAACACCGAAGGTTAGAGAATGCGGCTATGAACAGTAAGTACCGACAGACAACTGGCATCAGACGCAGGCACGGTGCTACAGCAACACCACAGATCAGAGCATGCGGCTATGAACAGTAAGTACCGACAGACAACTGGCATCAGACGCAGGCACGGTGCCACAGCAACACCACAGATCAGAGCATGCGGCTATGAACAGTAAGTACCGACAGACAACTGGCATCAGACGCAGGCACAGTGCTACAGCAACACCACAGGTTAGAGAATGCGGCTATGAACAGTAGGTGCCAACAACTGGCACAGGGCGCAAGCAGGGTGCTACAGCAACACCGAAGGTTAGAGAATGCGGCTATGAACAGTAAGTACCGACAGACAACTGGCATCAGACGCAGGCACGGTGCTACAGCAACACCGAAGGTTAGAGAATGCGGCTATGAACAGTAAGTACCGACAGACAACTGGCATCAGACGCAGGCACGGTGGTACAGCAACACCACAGATCAGAGCATGCGGCTATGAACAGTAAGTACCAACAGAAAACTGGCATCAGACGCAGGCACGGTGCTACAGCAGCACCACAGATCAGAGCATGCGGCTATGAACAGTAAGTACAGACACACAACTGGCATCAGACGCAGGCACGGTGCTACAGCAGCACCACAACTTAGAGAATGCGGCTATGAACAGTAAGTACCAACAGACAACTGGCATCAGACACAGGCACCGTGCTACAGCAACAGCACAGGTCAGAGAATGCGGCTATGAACAGTAAGTACCGACAGTCAACTAGCATCAGACGCAGGCATGGTGATACAGCAACACCACAGGTTAAGGAATGCGGCTATGAACAGTAAGTACTGACAGACAACTGGCATCAGACGCAGGCACAGTGCTACAGCAACAGCACAGGTCAGAGAATGCGGCTATGAACAGTAAGTACCGACAGTCAACTAGCATCAGACGCAGGCATGGTGATACAGCAACACCACAGGTTAAGGAATGCGGCTATGAACAGTAAGTACCGACAGACAGCTGGCATCAGACGCAGGCACGGTGCTACAGCAGCACCACAGGTCAGAGAATGCGGCTATGAACAGTAAGTACCGACAGACAGCTGGCATCAGACGCAGGCACGGTGCTACAGCAGCACCACAGGTTAGGGAATGCGGCTATGAACAGTAAGTACTGACAGACAACTGGCATCAGACGCAGGCACAGTGCTACAGCAGGACCACAGATCAGAGCATGCGGCTATGAACAGTAAGTACCGACAGACAACTGGCATCAAACGCAGGCATGGTGATACAGCAACACCACAGATCAGAGCATGCGGCTAAGAACAGTAAGTACCGACAGACAACTGGCATCAGACGCAGGCACGGTGCTACAGCAGCACCACAGCTCAGAGCATGCGGCTATGAACAGTAAGTACTGACAGACAACTGGCATCAGACGCAGGCACAGTGCTACAGCAGCACCACCTATCAGAGCATGCGGCTATGAACAGTAAGTACAGACACACAACTGGCATCAGACGCAGGCACAGTGCTACAGCAGCACCACAGGTTAGGGAATGCAGCTATGACCAGTAGGTGCCAACACCTGGCACAGGGCGCAAGCTGGGTGCTACAGCAACACCACAGGTTAGAGAATGCGGCTATGAACAGTAAGTACCAACAGACGACTGGCATCAGACCCAGGCACGGTGCTACAGTAGGACCACAGGTTAGAGAATGCGGCTATGAACAGTAAGTACCGACTGACAACTGGAATCAGACGCAGGCACGGCGCTACAGTAGGACCACAGGTTAAGGAATGCGGCTATGAACAGTAAGTACCGACAGACAACTGGCATCAGACGCAGGCACGGTGCTACCGCTGCACCACAAGTTAGAGAATGCGGCTATGAACAGTAAGTACCGACAGACAACTGGCATCAGACGCAGGCACGGTGCTACCGCTGCACCACAAGTTAGAGAATGCGGCTATGAACAGTAAGTACCGACAGACAACTGGCATCAGACGCAGGCACAGTGCTACAGCAGCACCACAGGTCAGAGAATGCAGCTATGACCAGTAGGTGCCAACACCTGGCACAGGGCGCAAGCAGGGTGCTACAGCAGCACCACAGGTTAGGGAATGCAGCTATGACCAGTAGGTGCCAACACCTGGCACAGGGCGCAAGCAGGGTGCTACAGCAACACCACAGGTTAGAGAATGCGGCTATGAACAGTAAGTACCAACAGATGACTGGCATCAGACCCAGGCACGGCGCTACAGTAGGACCACAGGTTAGAGAATGCGGCTATGAACAGTAAGTACCGACTGACAACTGGAATCAGACGCAGGCACGGTGCTACAGTAGGACCACAGGTTAAGGAATGCGGCTATGAACAGTAAGTACCGACAGACAACTGGCATCAGACGCATGCACGGTGCTACAGCTGCACCACAAGTTAGAGAATGCGGCTATGAACAGTAAGTACCGACAGACAACTGGCATCAGACGCAGGCACAGTGCCACAGCAGCACCACAGGTCAGAGCATGCAGCTATGAACAGTAAGTACCGACAGACAACTGGCATCAGACGCAGGCACGGTGCTACAGCAACACCACAGGTTAGAGAATGCAGCTATGACCAGTAGGTGCCAACACCTGGCACAGGGCGCAAGCAGGGTGCTACAGCAGCACCACAGGTTAGGGAATGCGGCTATGAACAGTAAGTACTGACAGACAACTGGCATCAGACGCAGGCACGGTGCTACAGCAGGACCACAGATCAGAGCATGCGGCTATGAACAGTAAGTACCGACAGACAACTGGCATCAGACGCAGGCACAGTGGTACAGCAACACCACAGGTTAGAGAATGCAGCTATGACCAGTAGGTGCCAACACCTGGCACAGGGCGCAAGCAGGGTGCTACAGCAACACCACAGCTTAGAGAATGTGGCTATGAAGGATAAGTTACTTACCTGTAAATCCTAGTTCTCTTCCAGGGGTATCCTCATCAAAGTCATAAACATTGAATATTCCCGCCCTTGTGCGGGGACCCCGGAGCATATATATAAAATACATACATATTATCATGTGTAAAACAGCAATGCAGGCTATAATCATAAATAGGCAAAAATGCTTTATTTCTATGCAAGTTTTTTTTTTTTTTTTTTTTTTATATTATAAAATCACAATAGATCATAAATATCTACCTAAGCCCCCAAAAACTGGACTTAGGGAAGTAAACAGCAGTAAATAGCAGAGAAAAATAGAAAAAACTACATTGAAAAACAATGAAGCATTCTTAGCCAATAGGCTGCATGCAGGTTAACACAGGAGAACCATAAAAACTTTGGCACCGTGCCTTTAAGACCCTGAGCACCTCCAGTATCCCACCATGCCTCAGGGGTGAAGGGAAGGTGACAGTTGGTTCACAGTTAGGTCAGTACTTTTTTACGGTGACAATCTGTGTAACTGATCAGAAAGATAATCTGTCCTGCACTTCCAGGAGACTTGAGTCCGGGGAGGAGGGTGGGTTGTTTATGACTTTGATGAGGATACCCCTGGAAGAGAACTAGGATTTACAGGTAAGTAACTTATCCTTCTCTTCCAGGGGATCCTCATCAATAGTCATAAACATTGAATAGATTAGCAAGCCCATCCCTAAACTCTGCGGACTGTCTGAAAGAAGTGCAGGAAAAGATATATATTCATGCAAATAGATTTCTAAGAGAGGCCTGCCCCACCTGGGCATCCGCTCTTGCATCCGAGTCTAAACAGTAATGCTTAGTAAAGGTATGCACAGACTTCCATGTAGCAGCCTTACAAATCTCGGAAATTGGTACATTGTTAAGGAGGGCAGCAGTAGCCGCTTTTCCCCTTGTGGAATGCGCTTTTGGCCTAGCCAGTAATCTCTTATTAGCCAGTTGGTAAGAGTTAACAATACAAGACACAATCCATCTTGATATCGTTCGTTTAGACGCTGCCTCTCCTGTTCTTAAATGACCATAATTTAGAAACAAATGGTTAGAATGTCTAATCGGTTTTGTTTTGTCCAAATAGAATTTCAGCACTCTTTTCAAGTCTAAAGAGTGCAATGCTTTCTCAGCCGGAGTCTCCGGCTTGGGAAAGAAAGTCGGTAAAGATATAGTCTGATTGATATGGAATTCTGACACCACCTTCGGAAGGAAAGATGGGTGAGTTCGCAGAACCACTCTATTATCGTGAAAAACCGTGTACGGTTCTCTGCAAGACAGAGCCTGAATTTCGCTGACCCTCCTCGCTGAAGTAATGGCCACCAAAAAAGCCGTCTTCCACGTAAGGTGCTGTAAAGAGGCCTTGTGGATAGGTTCAAAAGGAGGGCCCATAAGTTTTGACAGGACTACATTCAGTTCCCATGGGGGAGAAGGTCTCCGAATGGGAGGAAAAACCTTTTTCAAGCCTTCTAAAAAATCCTTGACTACAGGTATCGTAAAGAAGGATTCCTGAGAAGGCGACTTACGATACGCTGTAATTGCAGACAAATGAACCTTAATAGAAGATACCTGCAGACCAGACTTCGCCAGATGAAGTAAATAGGACAGTATGACGTCCTCCTGAGCTCGTATGGGATTTATACCTTGTTGAGAGCACCAGATGTAAAATCTCTTCCACTTAAAAGCGTAAGAACGCCGCGTGGAAGGTCGTTTTGACTCTTTCAAGATGCTCATGCACTCCTGTGAGAGCCCTAGGTGCCCATACTGTAGGAATTCAGGAGCCATGCTGTCAAGCTCAGAGAGGGAAGGTTGGGATGTAGGATTCTGCCTTCCATTCTGCTCAGGAGATCCGATCTGCACGGCAACCTCCTGTGAGGTCTTTCCGATAAGTTGAGTAGGTCCGTGTACCAGAATTGGCGGGGCCATTGTGGCGCTATCAGAATCATTCTGGTTCTGGAGTTGTAAAATTTGTTGATTACTGCCGGTATGAGGGGAATCGGTGGAAAGGCGTAGAGAAATGTCCCTGACCAGTTGATCAACAGGGCATTCCCTTGAGATCCCGGACGGCAGAACCTGGATGCGAAGTCTGGGCATTTCTTGTTTGTTTCGTCTGCAAAGAGATCCAACTGGGGTCGACCCCATTGACCGAAGATGTCCTCGACGACTTCGTCGTGTAGGACCCAGTCGTGCGCGTCTTCCAGATGTCTGCTCAGGAAATCTGCCTCTACGTTTTGCTGACCTGGCAGGTGTACCGCTGTGATAGACATTCCCCTGGCCAGGAGCCAATGCCATATCGTTTGGGATTCTCGAGACAGAGGTAGTGATCTTGTTCCCCCCTGTTTGTTCAGGTAATACATTGTGGTTGTATTGTCTGTCTGAATTAGGATAGATTTCCCCTGAACCAATGGAGAGAAAGATTTGAGAGCCAGATGGACTGCTCTGAGTTCCAGTAGATTTATGTGATAGTTCTTTTCCTTGTCGGACCACAGACCCTGAGCTTGGAAGGAACCCAGATGAGCACCCCAACCCTGAAGAGACGCATCCGTTACCAGAGTGTCGACTGGAATTGTCTGGTGAAACGGAGAACCTATCGACAGGTGAGGTCTGTGCATCCACCATTGTAGTGATTGAAAAGCCACTGCTGGTAGTCGAACTCTGTCCTCCCAGTGACCAGTCTTTTGGCTCCAATTGTTCTCTAATGCCTCCTGAAGGGGCCTCATGCGTAGCCTGGCATTCGGGACAATGAAGATGCATGAAGCCATGGAGCCCAGAAGCGATGTCACCTGACGAGCTGTAGGTGCATCGGCTGTTAATAGTTGTTGACACTTCCTGTGGATTGATAAAAGTCGTTCCTCCGAAGGATACACTCTTTGGAGCTCTGTGTTTAGTATCGCTCCCAGGTAGTGGAGGTTTTGTGTTGGAATCAAGGTTGACTTGTCGTGGTTGATTTGAAGACCTAGAGACTCGAAAGTTCTTAGAACGATATCTCGATGTTTTCTCGCCTGATCCGGAGATGAGGCCTTCACTAGCCAGTCGTCCAGGTAGGGGTAGACGAATATTTTTTGTCTTCGAAGGTGTGCCGCTACCACTGCTACACATTTTGAAAAAACTCGGGGTGCAGACTTCAGGCCGAATGGAAGGACTCTGAATTGGTAGTGCTGTGACGCTATCTGGAAACGTAAAAATTTCCGATGTTTGGTTGCTATTGGGATGTGAAAATATGCATCCTGTAGGTCGATGGAGCACATCCAGTCTCCCTGATGCAGTTGCGGGACAATCTGGTGAAGGGCTAGCATCCTGAACTTTTGTTTTCTTATGTACTTGTTCAGGAGCCGTAAGTCCAGAATTGGCCTGAAGAGGCCCTGTTGACCTTTTTTCACCACCAGAAAGTAACGGGAGTACACCCCTTTTCCTTTTTGTGCCGGAGGAACCTTTTCTACAGCTTTCTTTTGTAGGAGTGCGAGAACTTCCTTGCGTAGCAGGCTGAGATGAGAAGGAAAACACCTTGCTGGCGGCAAGTGTGGAGGAGGTTTTTTGAAAAGGAGAGAATAGCCATGTTCGACAATATTGAGCACCCACTTGTCTTTTGTGATGGAGTGCCACTCGCGAAGATGATGCGTAACACTTCCCCCCACCGGAGTGGTGCATAGTGCTGAGGGAAGCAATGCCTCATTGCTTTGATGGTGTCTTTGCTGTAGACTGTTGAGGTCTACTTGACCCTCGGTCTCTTGTGGGTCTACGTGCCTGAAACAGGGGACGTCCCTGTCGTTGTTGTGGCCTCTGAGACCAGTGAGGGGTTTGAACCCTCTGCTGGAATGGTCGTCTGTCATACGGCCTGTACCTCCGCCTGAAGTCTTTTTTACGTTCCAGGCCCACTGCCCTCATCGTGTCGACTTCCGTTTTCATTCGGGCCATCTCTTCATCTGCGTGGGTACCGAACAACGAACTCCCGCTGAATGGGAGGTTCAAAATGCGCTGCTGTGCTTCCTGTTTCAGACCCGTGAGCCGTAGCCAGGAAGACCTCCTAGCGCAGATTCTGTGCGCATACCCATGCGCAGCCAAATCCGCCCCGTCCGCCGCCGCGCTGATGACCTGGTTAGATACTAGGCCCCCTTCCTGCAAGATTTCCTGGAAGTCCTGTCTATCTTCCCTGGGCAACTTTTCTGTAAATCTGTGGAGTGAGTCCCACAGAGAGCGGTCATATCTGCCCAGAAGTGCTGAGGCGCTGGAGACCTTCATAGCAGATGCCGCCGTACCGCACATCTTTCTCCCCAGAGAGTCTAGGTGTCTGCTCTCCTTATCCGGGGGGACTGTGGAAGATGATGCCACAGAGTGTGTTTTTCTGGCTGCGGCTAAGATCACAGAGTCCGGTGGCGGATCCTTCCGCAGGAATAAAGGATCTTGTTCCGGAGCTTTGTATTTCTTTTGAATCCTAGCCGGGGCAGACTTGAGAGTGGCTGGAGACAGAAAAGTGTCCATAGTCGGTTGCAGTAAACCCGGTACTAGTGGCAGCAGTTTTCTCGAGACTGATCTGTGTTGTAGGGTCTCAAAGAAAACTGAGGATGAGGTGGCCGGCTCCGGTACCTCAATATTTAGCTTCTGCGCTCCCCTTAGAAGAACCTCATTAAAAGTGGTGATATCATCCACCGGGGAAATCCTAGCAGGTGGAGAATCTGTGAGTGTGGGGGAGTAGCGCCCAACAGACGATCCTGAAGAAGACCAAGAAGGTGATCTTCTGCGTGGTGTTCGTGACCTGGTTCTCCTTCGGGAACGGGACCTGCTCTGAGAGGCTGTAGCAGAGTGTGCAGGTCTTGTGGTCGGCTGACGAGAAGCAGAACGAGCCCGTCCTGCTCTAGCTGTAGGCGATGGCGTTCTCGGTAATGAGGCAGTAGGAGAATACATCCTAGAGTATTGTGAATCCGGGGATGCTGCCGGTCTATTCAGGCTCTCTAACCATCTGGGTGATAGAGTGATGGGAGAAACCTGCCCCGATGCTCTGGAATGGGATGATGCACTCCTTATAGAGACCACCGGTGAGGGAGCTTTGTCCGCTGGCTCTACTGCCTGTGACACAGCTGAAGGTTGTGTCGACGTCGATTGTATCATCGACGTCGAAGGTTGCGATGGCTGATCTGTTCTCGACGTCGAAGGTCTTGACGTCGGAGGTCTTGCCGTCGAGTGTCTTGACGCCGATCGCCTATCGCGGGACCTGGACCTACTCGCCGTCGTGTGTCTCGACGTTGAGTGGCGAGTGGTCGACGGCGGATGTTCATGCCGTCGAGGTGTTTTTGGTGTCGTGCCCTTCGACGCCAAGGGGTGAGACGTTCTCGACGGCGAACGGGAGCGCCGGAGATGGCTCGACGCCGAACGGCGGCCTGCCGTCGACGGAGATGTACCCCTGTGTCCATGCTTCGACGTTTTGTCCCTCGACGTCGGTCTGGTCGCCGTCGACGGCGATCTATGCCGGTGAGACGGTGGTGCCGATGACGTCGATGGAGAACAAACAGGCACAATCCTACCTGTCGACGTTGATCGGGCCATTCCTTCTGCTGTAGGTCTGGGAAGTGAAGAGGATGTTGACTTTTTCCTCTCCTGAAGCCCATGTAGCCTGATCTTCTCTCTGTCTTTGAGAGTCCTCCTTGACATGTTCTTACAATACTTGCAGGTGTCAGGACAGTGACTCTGTGGCAGGCAGACAATACACAGAGAGTGTGGGTCTGACTGGGCTTTCTTCTTCCCACAAGAAGGACATTTTACAAAAAGAGATGGCATTTTCTGTCAAAAAAGACTTCCAAACTCAGACAAAAGATGTTATCTGTCGAGTAAACAGGAAAAACACTATTTTTAAGGATTTTTCTGAAGAAAAACTCAGAAAAACTGAGAGCTCAATGCTCCAGGATCCTCTCAGAAGAAGCCGGAAAAAAGAACTGACCTAACTGTGAACCAACTGTCACCTTCCCTTCACCCCTGAGGCATGGTGGGATACTGGAGGTGCTCAGGGTCTTAAAGGCACGGTGCCAAAGTTTTTATGGTTCTCCTGTGTTAACCTGCATGCAGCCTATTGGCTAAGAATGCTTCATTGTTTTTCAATGTAGTTTTTTCTATTTTTCTCTGCTATTTACTGCTGTTTACTTCCCTAAGTCCAGTTTTTGGGGGCTTAGGTAGATATTTATGATCTATTGTGATTTTATAATATAAAAAAAAAAAAAAAAAAAAAAAACTTGCATAGAAATAAAGCATTTTAGCCTATTTATGATTATAGCCTGCATTGCTGTTTTACACATGATAATATGTATGTATTTTATATATATGCTCCGGGGTCCCCGCACAAGGGCGGGAATATTCAATGTTTATGACTATTGATGAGGATCCCCTGGAAGAGAACAGTAAGTACCGACAGACAACTAGCATCAGACGCAGGCACGGCGCTACAGTAGGACCACAGGTTAGAGAATGCGGATAGGAACAGTAAGTACAGACAGACAACTGGCATCAGACGCAGGCACGGTGCTACAGCAGCACCACAGGTCAGAGAATGCGGCTGTGAACAGTAAGTACAGACAGACAACTGGCATCAGACGCAGGCACGGTGCTACAGCAACACCACAGGTCAGAGAATGCGGCTATGAACAGTAAGTACAGACAGACAACTGGCATCAGACGCAGGCACAGTGCCACAGCAACACCACAGATCAGAGTATGCAGCTATGAACAGTAAGTACCGACAGACAACTGGCATCAGACACAGGTACGGTGCTACAGCAGGACCACAAATCAGAGCATGCGGCTATGAACAGTGAGAACCGACAGACAAGTGGCATCAGACGCAGGCACGGTGCTACAGCAGGACCACAGATCAGAGCATGCGGCTATGAACAGTAAGTACCGACAGACAACTAGCATCAGACGCAGGCACAGTGCTACAGCAGCACCACAGGTCAGAGAATGCAGCTATGAACAGTAAATACCGACAGACAACTGGCATCAGGCGCAGGCACGGTGCTACAGCAGCACCACAGGTCAGAGAATGCGGCTATGAACAGTAAGTACCGACAGACCTGGCATCAGACGCAGGCACGGTGCTACAGCAACACCACAGGTCAGAGAATGCGGCTATGAACAGTAAGTACCGACAGACAACTGGCATCAGACGCAGGCACGGTGCTACAGCAACAGCACAGGTTAGAGAATGCGGCTATGAACAGTAAGTACCGACAGACAACTGGCATCAGACGCAGGCACAGTGCTACAGCAGGACCACAGATCAGAGCATGCGGCTATGAACAGTAAGTACCGACAGACAACTGGCATCAGACGCAGGCACAGTGCTACAGCAACAGCACAGGTTAGAGAATGCGGCTATGAACAGTAAGTACCGACAGACAACTAGCATCAGACGCATGCATGGTCCTACAACAACAGTAAAGGTTAGAGAATGCGGCTATGAACAGTAAGTACCGACAGACAGCTGGCATCAGACGCAGGCACGGTGCTACAGCAGCACCACAGGTCAGAGAATGCGGCTATGAACAGTAAGTACCGACAGACAGCTGGCATCAGACGCAGGCATGGTGCTACAGCAACACCACAGGTTAGAGAATGCGGCTATGAACAGTAAGTACTGACAAACAACTAGCATCAGACGCAGGCATGGTGCTACAGCAACACCACAGGTTAGAGAATGCGGCTATGAACAGTAAGTACCGACAGACAACTGGCATCAGACGCAGGCACGGTGCTACAGCAGGACCACAGATCAGAGCATGCGGCTATGAACAGTAAGTACCGACAGACCACTGGCATCAGATGCAGGCACGGTGCTACAGCAGCACCACAGGTCAGAGAATACGGCTATGAACAGTAAGTACCGACAGACCTGGCATCCGACGCAGGCACGGTGCTACAGCAACACCATAGGTCAGAGAATGCGGCTATGAACAGTAAGTACCGGACTAGCATCAGACGCATGTATGGTCCTACAACAACAGTACAAGTTAGAGAATGCGGCTATGAACAGTAAGTACCGACAGACAGCTGGCATCAGATGTAGGCACGGTGCTACAGCAGCACCACAGGTCAGAGAATGCGGCTATGAACAGTAAGTACCGACAGACAGCTGGCATCAGACGCAGGCACGGTGCTACAGCAACACCACGGGTCAGAGAATGCGGCTATGAACAGTAAGTACCGACAGACAACTGGCATCAGACGCAGGCACGGTGCTACAGCAACACCATAGGTTAGAGAATGCGGCTATGAACAGTAAGTACCGACAAACAACTGGCATCAGACGCAGGCACGGTGCTAAAGCAACAGCACAGGTTAGAGAATGCGGCTATGAACAGTAAGTACCGACAGACAACTGGCATCAGACGCAGGCACGGTGCTACAGCAGCACCGCAGGTCAGAGAATGCGGCTATGAACAGTAAGTACCGACAGACATCTGGCATCAGACGCAGGCACGGTGCTACAGCAACACCACAGGTTAGAGAATGCGGCTATGAACAGTAAGTACCGACAAACAACTAGCATCAGACGCAGGCACGGTGTTACAGCAACACCACAGTTTAGAGAATGTGGCTATGAACAGTAAGTACCGACAGACAACTGGCATCAGACGCAGGCACGGTGCCACAGCAACACCACAGATCAGAGCATGCGGCTATGAACAGTAAGTACCGAGAGACAGCTGGCATCAGACGCAGGCACGGTGCTACAGCAACACCACAGGTCAGAGAATGCGGCTATGAACATTAAGTATCGACAGACAACTGGCATCAGATGCAGGCAGGGTGCCACAGCAACACCACAGATCAGAGCATGCGGCTATGAACAGTAAGTACCGACAAACAACTGGCATCAGACGCAGGCACGGTGCTAAAGCAACAGCACAGGTTAGAGAATGCGGCTATGAACAGTAAGTACCGACAGACAACTGGCATCAGACGCAGGCACGGTGCTACAGCAGCACCGCAGGTCAGAGAATGCGGCTATGAACAGTAAGTACCGACAGACAACTAGCATCAGACGCATGCATGGTTCTACAACAACAGTACAGATTAGAGAATGCGGCTATGAACAGTAAGTACCGACAGACAGCTGGCATCAGACTCAGGCACGGTGCTACAGCAGCACCACAGGTCAGAGAATGCGGCTATGAACAGTAAGTAGCGACAGACAGCTGGCATCAGACGCAGGCACGGTGCTACAGCAACACCACGGGTCAGAGAATGCGGCTATGAACAGTAAGTACCGACAGACATCTGGCATCAGACGCAGGCACGGTGCTACAGCAACACCACAGGTTAGAGAATGCGGCTATGAACAGTAAGTACCGACAAACAACTAGCATCAGACGCAGGCACTGTGTTACAGCAACACCACAGTTTAGAGAATGTGGCTATGAACAGTAAGTACCGACAGACAACTGGCATCAGACGCAGGCACGGTGCCACAGCAACACCACAGATCAGAGCATGCGGCTATGAACAGTAAGTACCGAGAGACAGCTGGCATCAGACGCAGGCACGGTGCTACAGCAACACCTCAGGTCAGAGAATGCGGCTATGAACATTAAGTACCGACAGACAACTGGCATCAGATGCAGGCAGGGTGCCACAGCAACACCACAGATCAGAGCATGCGGCTATGAACAGTAAGTACCAGCAGACAACTGGCATCAGATGCAGGCACGGTGCCACAGCAACACCACAGATCAGAGCATGCGGCTATGAACAGTAAGTACCGACAAACTACTAGTATCAGACGCAGGCACGGTGCTAAAGCAACAGCACAGGTTAGAGAATGCGGCTATGAACAGTAAGTACCGACAGACAACTGGCATCAGACGCAGGCGCGGTGCTACAGCAGCACCGCAGGTCAGAGAATGCGGCTATGAACAGTAAGTACCGACAGACCTGGCATCAGACGCAGGCACGGTGCAACAGCAACACCACAGGTCAGAGAATGCGGCTATGAACAGTAAGTACCGACAGACAACTAGCATCAGACGCATGCATGGTCCTACAACAACAGTACAGGTTAGAGAATGCGGCTATGAACAGTAAGTACCGACAGACAGCTGGCATCAGACTCAGGTACGGTGCTACAGCAGCACCACAGGTCAGAGAATGCGGCTATGAACAGTAAGTACCGACAGACAGCTGGCATCAGACGCAGGCACGGTGCTACAGCAACACCACGGGTCAGAGAATGCGGCTATGAACAGTAAGTACCGACAGACATCTTGCATCAGATGCAGGCACGGTGCTACAGCAACACCACAGGTTAGAGAATGCGGCTATGAACAGTAAGTACCGACAAACAACTAGCATCAGACGCAGGCACGGTGTTACAGCAACACCACAGTTTAGAGAATGTGGCTATGAACAGTAAGTACCGACAGACAAATGGCATCAGACGCAGGCACGGTGCCACAGCAACACCACAGATCAGAGCATGCGGCTATGAACAGTAAGTACTGACAGACAACTGGCATCAGATGCAGGCACGTGCTACAGCAGGACCACAGATCAGAGCATGCGGCTATGAACAGTAAGTACCGACAGACAACTGGCATCAGACGCAGGCACGGTGCTACAGCAGCACCACAGGTTAGGGAATGCGGCTATGAACAGTAAGTACCGACAGACAACTGGCATCAGACGCAGGCACGGTGCTACAGCAACACCACAGATCAGAGCATGCGGCTATGAACAGTAAGTACCGACAGACAACTGGCATCAGACGCAGGCACCGTGCTACAGCAACAGCACAGGTTAGAGAATGCGGCTATGAACAGTAAGTACCGACAGACAACTAGCATCAGACGCAGGCACGGTGCTAAAGCAACACCACAAGTTAGAGAATGCGGCTATGAACAGTAAGTACCGGCAGACAGCTGGCATCAGACGCAGGCACGGTGCAAGTACCGACAGACAACTGGCATCAGACGCAGGCACAGTGCTACAACAACACCACATGTTAGAGAATGCGGCTATGAACAGTAAGTACCGACAGACAACTGGCATCAGACGCAGGCACGGTGCTACAGCAACACAACAGGTTAGAGAATGCTGCTATGAACAGTAAGTACAGACAGACAACTGGCATCAGACGCAGGCACGGTGCTTCAGCAGCACCACAGATCAGAGCATGCGGCTATGATCAGTAGGTACTGACAACTGGCATCAGATGCAAGGAGGGTTGTAGGAAAGTGCCCTCATTTTTGGCATGGTTACCTGCTCTTTTTGACTGCTGTAAGTTTGTTTTGACTGTGTTCACTGGGATCCTGATAACTAGGACTCTAGTGACTGTGCTCCCTCCCTCTAAATTTGGTTGTTCCTGACTTTGTACACCCCACAATAGGCATGCTGGTGCCCCCATGTAATTCCTTAGTATATAGTACCTAGGTACCCAGGGTATTGGGGCACCAGGGTTTTACCATGGGCTGCAGCATGTATTATGCCACCCATGGGAGCCCAAATGTGTCTGCAGGCCTACCATTGCAGCCTGCTTGAAAGAAAATTAGTTACTTACCTGTAACTGCAGTTCTCCAGTATTGGTATCTTTCATAGATTCACATGCTTGAATCATCCCCGTCGTCGAGGTGGGAGCCTCACGGTAAGTTTAAATAGATAAAGCAGTAAGTCAGTAAAAGTAAAACCAGTAGGCCCCAGTAGGCCTCATAAGGTATTTTACAGTCTATCCACTTTGTTTTGTGAAAAGACCCAAACTTCAGTCTCAACCAATCAGGATTCAGCCCCTCCCAAACAGTCCCAACAGAGGCTGAATTCCCTCAGATTTTCTAGTAGGAGTGTGAAGTTTAATATCTGTATAATAGGGGAGCCTCTGAGGGGAGGAGGGTGGGTCGCATGTGAATCTATGAAAGATACCAATACTGGAGAACTGCAGTTACAGGTAAGTAACTAATTTTCTTCTCCAGTATTGGATCTTTCATAGATTCACATGCTTGAATCAGAATAACGAGCAGTAATGCTTTCTTAATTAGTGAATTACATTGACTGTAATTCTATTTGTAATTTCACAAATGATGTGAATCCCATCAGTTCAGCTTTAAAAACCACATACCTATTAATATATGTACATCAATAGACATTCGAATAGAAGAGCAATAACAGGTGTGTGGCAGAAAAAACCTGTACTCTTTTCATGATGATGAAGAGTACGACAAGCTAAGACATTATAAAGAAATGAACAATCTGAAGCAGAAATGTAGAGTAAAACACACTGTAACTATTAAGAAGACTAAGAACCAATAATGAACATACCTTGAGTGTGGTGGTGGGATGTGTTAGAGGCTCACCTTATCGAAATAAATGCCTCAGCACTGCCTGCCCCACTGCTGTATCGACGTTGTTCGTTTCTTCGAGACAGTAATGCCTCGTAAATGTGTGTTGGCTGGACCATGTTGCTGCTCTACAGATGCTATGTAGTGGTACCCCTGCAAATAATGCAGCAGAAGTGGCCACCGATCTTGTAGAGTGGGCTCTGACCTTGGTGTGGAGCGGTTTTCCTGCTTTTGAATGGCAGAATTGAATTGCCAGACCAATCCATCTTGCTATAGTCTGTTTGGACACCGCGTGTCCCTTTCTTGTTCCTCCGAAAGCTACAAACAATTGATCCGACTGGCGGAGAGCTTGAGTTTTTTGCAGATAAAACTTTAAACATCTTTTAATATCAAGGGAATGTAATGTTTTTTCCGCTACTGTTTGAGGATTTGGAAAAAAGGTTTTTAAGATAACTGGTTCATTTAGGTGAAACGTTGAAGGAACTTTCGGGATGTATTTTGGATTTGTGCGCAAGATGACACCTGAGTTTGTGAATTGGAGAAAAGGCTGTTTGATAGTGAAAGCCTGAATGTCACTGACTCTCTTTGCTGAAGTAAGAGCTAGCAGTAACGCTGTTTTCCATGAAATGAATTTTTGGTCAGCTTTGTGGATCGGTTCAAAGGGGGCTTTCATAAGCTGCATCAATACCACATTCAATGACCATAATGGTGGAGGCTTTCTAACTGGCGGGAAAAACCCGAAAAAGGCCCTTCATAAATTGTTTGACGATTCTAGTGGAACACAAAGAAACTCTGTCTGGAGATCTGCGGTATCTGGAGATTGCTGCCAGATGTACCCGAATAGAAGAATATGCAAGCCCTGATTTTGCAAGGAGCAGGAGATATGGAAGTATCTGTTCCGGAGTAGAGGACAAAGGATGTATATCTTGTGTTGCACACCATATACAAAAACGTTTCCATTTAAGTTGATAGGTTTTGTTGGTAGTGTCCGCTCTAGCTTTCGCCAATATGTCTCTACACTCCAGGGAAATGTTGAGATTCAAGTATTCATTGTATTCAGGAGCCAAGCTGACAAATGAAGAGATGACGGATCTGGGTGTCTGACTTGTCCCTGGTGCATCGTTAAGAGAGTCGGGCTCTGTCTGAGTCGTAGATGTGGTCGTTCGGAGAGCATGAGGAGCTCCGTATACCAGACTTGTCTGGGCCATTTGGGAGCTATGAGCAGAAGGCGACACCCCTCCGCCTTCAGTTTGTTGATGACTCTCGGAATGAGCGGGATCGGAGGAAAAGCGTAGGCATAAACTCCGGACCATCTCATCGAAAACGCATTCCCCCACAAATCTTTTTGAGGAAGCCAACTTGCGTAGAACTGGCATTTCTTGTTCTCGAGAGTGGCAAATAGATCTAAGTTCGGTTTGCCCCATAATAGAAAAAGGCTGTTGAGAGTTTTCTGGTCTAGTTCCCACTCGTGATAAGGAATCACTGTCCTGCTCAGGGTGTCTGCTAGAATATTGGTTTGTCCTGGCACATGCTCCGCCTTGAGTGAAATATTGTGCTTTATGGCCCATGTCCAAATTTGTTGGGCTAGCTGCGAAAGTTGTAAGGATCTTGTGCCTCCTTGCTTGTTTAGATAAAACATGCTGGTTGTATTGTCTGTCCTGATTAAGACGCTTGAACTCTGTATCTTTGGTAAGAAAGCTTTCAGAGCTAAGGGCCAGATGTAGCAAAGGTTTTTCCCCATTCTGTGTCTATGGAAAAAAGTGTTTGTACATATGGCCCTAAGTGTATTGCCTTGAGTTCCAGATAATTGATGTGAAGCTGACGTTCTTTCTGATTCCAGATTCCGCTGATTTGCAGGTCCTGGCAATGTGCCCCCCATCCTGCAAGAGAGGCATCCGTTGTTACTATGTAACTTGGTGTTTGGAGAAGAAAAGACAGTCCGTTTGATAAATTGGTTAGATTCGCCCACCACCTCATGATGTTCTTCATTGGAGGCGTTATGCGAATCTTGTCTTCGAAGGAACCGTTGACCTGGGTCCATTGTATGTCTAATTGTTCTTGTAGGGGTCGCATATGGAGCCTGCAATCTGGGACTAGCGGAATGCATGATGATATCATTCCGAGCAATGATTTGTAGATGCGGACTGAAACGAACCTTCTTCTGGAGAGCCTTTGTGCCAAGGAGGTTAACTTTTGTTTTCGCTCATGAGATGGGTAGGCTTTGTTGCGGACTGTGTCCAGAATTGCCCCCAAGAAATTCAATTCCTGTTTGGGGTAGAGTTGAGATTTCTGATAATTGACTACGAACCCTAGGTTGTGTAGCAATTGAATGCAATGGAAAATATGATTTTTCACTTGCGATTTTGAGGGTGCCTTTATAAGCCAGTCGTCCAGGTAAGGGAAGACCTGGATCTCTGACTGGCGGAGATGTGCTGCTACCGGAGCTAACATTTTTGTGAAGATTCTGGGGGCTGATTTGAGGCCGAATGGCAGAACTCGGAATTGAAGGTGCATACTTCCCACTCTGAACCTTAGGAATTTGCGATGGTTGCGATATATGGGATATGAAAATAGGCATCCTGGAGGTCTAGGGATGCCATGCGATCTCCGGGATTTAACAGACGCAGGACATCCTGTAGAGTTACCATACTGAACGATTGCTTCTTCAGAAACTTGTTCAGGGCTCTCAAGTCCAGAATGGGGCGCCAGTCTCCTGAGGGTTTCTTTACAAGGAAAAAACGGGAGTAGAATCCCCTGTTCTTTTGAAATAAAGGGACTGGTTCCACTGCTCCTTTTCTCAACATTATTCTTACTTCCCTGAGGAGTTGGTTCAACCTCGGAGGCGGTGGGCCCGATGGAGGAACAGTTGGTGGTGTTTGAGTGAATTCCAGAGTATGACCTCTGGCCACTACATCGAGTACCCATCTGTCCGATGTTATCGCCTTCCAGTTGGGGAAATAGGAAGTGATGCGACCTCCGACCCTCGATGTTGGTTGGTGGGGAAGCGTTGAGATGATCGGCGGGTCATTGTTTCCTGCCTGTATCTCTTCCCCGGGCAGCTCCTCGTCCTCTAGCTGGGTGTTTGTAAGCTGCGGCCGGAGGCAATCGATAATGCTGCTGTTGCTGATGGTATTGCTGTCGTGATCCTGTGGAGGAAGATGGATATTGTGACCTGTATTGCTGGTATCCACCTCGAAAGGAGTAATTACCTCTACCCCTTGCTCCACGAAAAGGTTGTTTTTTATATTGCAGGGTACCTAGGGATTTTGCCGTATCGGTATCCGTCTTGATAGCCTGCAACATGTCGTCGACGTGTTTGCCAAACAAACTCTCTCCATCGAAAGGCATGTCAAGAACACGAGTCTGGACTTCTGGTCTGAAAGAAGTCGCCTTTAGCCATCCTTGTCTGCGCAGGACTGCTGCGCCAGCTAATTGTCTAAAGCCAGTGAGAGAAATGTCTATTGCGCTGTCTATTATTTCTGCGGAGACCCTTTCTCCCTCCTGCAAGACCTTCTTTGCTTCCACCTTGACGTCTTCTGGCAGTAAATCTAAAAAAGCAGACATGTCTGCCCACATCTGGCGATCGTACCTTCCCAAGATGGCGAGGGAATTAGCCGCCTTAACGGTGACTGCGGCCACAGAGGAGAATTTCTTGCCAATATTGTCTAATCTCCTTCCTTCTTTATCCGGGGGAGACGCAATAGGTGTGGAGGGGTTTTTGGAACGTCGCTGAGCCGCCTGTGATATCACAGAGTCAGGTTTCGGCTGTGAGACTAGACAGGCCGGAGAATCATCTGGGGCCTTATATTTTTTCTCTAGTCTTGGCATTTGTGAAGGCACTGTTGCTGGGTTTTTCATTGCCTTCAAACCCTCCTGCCATAAGAAATCGACAATGGGTATGGCTCGTACAGATCTTTTTGATGGCTCTTTAAAGTCGTACAAAAAACATTCGGTTTCATGAGAAACAATTGCAAGGCCAAAACGTTTCGCCGCTCGCTCTATCAGATTATGGAAACCTCCTATGTCCTCTGGAGGAGAATCTACTGGACCTGCTGGCGGTGGAGATGGTGTGGGGACGAGATAATCATCCCATTCACTATTCGACGAATCTCTTAGCTCACCCTCTTCCCTTTCGTCGTCCGATGAGGGGCAAGTTTCCTGGGTTTGGCTAATTACAGGTATAGTAGCCTGTGGCGTTACGGAAAGGCTAGTAATATGAGCTTGCCGAGGTGTCTGGTAGCTCTCAGGTCTAGGTGGCGTGGACTGAGTTGACGGTGGAAACCTTCTATAGTAGTCCTTCAACATAAATTGAAGATCTGTTACTAATGTGCTAGGCATAGCGAGGGGCGATGGTTGTTGTGTCTGTGGATAAGATGTTGAGGCATAACTAGGCTGATACTGTTGATCCTCTTCCTCGTCAAACTCTTGGCATTTTACATTGAGTTGTGACGGGCTACTAGCTGCCCCAAACATTCTGTCGTTCTGCGAGTATGTGTCGTCGTCCTCATTCTCTAAAAGATGTTGTGGTGGGTATGGCAACACTTTACTTGGTGAGGTATGCATCGGAAGAATATCAGACGCCTTGTCCCCTATATTAATAATTGAAAGGGGTAAGAATCTGGAGGAATCATCCTGATGGTACGAGGAATGGTGAGGCGAAGTATCCAGGTAGGTGGATGGTTTGTATATTGTTAATGCTGTAGATGATATGATCGTCGACGGTTCACTCGTCGGCGGTTCCCTCGTCGACGGCTCTCTATTGGTCCGTTCTGTCATCGACGGTTCCTTCGTCGACTGTTCCTTCGTCGACGGGTCTCTCGTCGACGGCTCTCCCGTCGTCGTCGGCGTCTTTACTAACGGGTCCTTTGTCAGCGAATGCTCCGTCGACGGTCTCTTTTTCGACGGGTACTTTATCGACGACGGTCGTGTAGGTGCCGTCGTCGGGAGTGCCTTCTTGAACCTCATTGAGAGGTGTTTCGTAGACGGGAGTGCCCTGGTTGATTGGTGAACCCAGGAGGCCTCCGCTGTCGACGATGTGGTTGCCGACGAAGCTTTCTTAAAAAATGTTGCCGTAATTATCGTCGTCGATGACAACGGCGACGACGTCATAATCATCGGTGAGGCTGGTGTTGTGAACGTCGACGATACCGTAGTCGCTGTTACCGTCGACACAGTCGTCGACGGATGTTTTTTCACCGAAAAGAGTTGTTCTGGCTCTTTTTGTGGTGACAGAGACAGAGATGGCTTTTTTGAGGTACTTTTGTGGTGTAAAGGCGTAGTAGGTTCCGAATGAACCTTTTTTGGCCCATGTTTAAATGTCTCTGAATGAAAAACATCCTTTTTCGTCCCAATAGAGACTTGTCTTGTCTTCTTGAGCACCTTCCTTGGTGGTTCATCCGACCCTCTGCTTCTCTCACCTGTTCTTTTCTGAGGGCGAGAAGTTTGTGATGATGCCTCGCTGTCATCTGAGGAAGGATGCTCTAAGGCTTTCTGTTTTTGTAGCCATAAGAGAAGTCTACCCTCCCGGTCTTTGAGGGTTTTTTGACTAAAGGTGCGACAGATTTTGCAGTCTCTCACCTTGTGGTCTGGATGAAGGCAATAAATACACTTCTTGTGGGGGTCATCAACATGCAGTCTCTTCTTCCCACAGGTGTCACAATCTCTGAACAGACCCTTTTTTGCCTTTTCAGACATAGTGGAGCTGTAGCAATGTTTCCTGAGAGAAAAAACTAATCTTCAATCAGAAAATAGGAAAAAACTGAGCAGAGCTCAGGGAGACTCCCTTCACATGACGTGCGGTAGAAAATCTGAGGGAATTCAGCCTCTGTTGGGACTGTTTGGGAGGGGCTGAATCCTGATTGGTTGAGACTGAAGTTTGGGTCTTTTCACAAAACAAAGTGGATAGACTGTAAAATACCTTATGAGGCCTACTGGGGCCTACTGGTTTTACTTTTACTGACTTACTGCTTTATCTACTTAAACTTACCGTGAGGCTCCCACCTCGACGACGGGGATGATTCAAGCATGTGAATCTATGAAAGATCCAATACTGGAGAAGGTGCATGCACCCTTTCACTACAGACCACTGCAAGAGGTCACTGTAAGTCACCCCTATTGTAGGCCCTCCTAGCCCAGAGAGCAGGGTGTGTGAGGGCACCCTTGCAGGTGCCCCTAAGAACTCCAGCTCTATTTTCCTGGACTTCATACATGCAGGGAAGCCATTTTACCCGTGTACTGGACACAGGTCACTCACTACCTGTGTCCAGCTACATAATGGTAACTCCAAACCTAGGCATGTTTGGTATCAAACATGTCAGAATAATACCCCAATACTGTTGCCAGTAGTGGTTGTATGATTCCATTCACTCTGGGAGCTCCTTAGAAGACCCCCAGCTTTGCTCCTACCAGTTTGCAAGGTTTTCCTGGGCAGCCCACGCTGCTGCCATCCTACAGACAGGTTTCTGCCCTCCTGCTGCTTTACCAGCTCAAACCCAGGAAGGCAGAACAAAGGATATCCTTTGGGAGTGGGAGGTAACACCCTCTCCTTTTGGAAATAAGTGTTCAATGGCTTGGGAGGGGTAGCCTCCCCATGCCACCGGTATCCTTTGAAGGGCACTGGACAATGGAAAGGGGAGTGAACACTCCCTTGTCCATCACCATCCCAGGGGTGGTGCCCAGAGCTCCTCCAGGTGATCAATCCCCTTTCCTGGGCTATTTAGGGTTTCTCTCTTGGGTGGGTCTTCAGATTCGACGTGCAATATTCAACCAGGACTCCTCTTCATCATTTACTTCATCTTCTGGCCACCTGGATTGCAACTGGACCCTCCAGGAACTGACACTCCCGTGATGACTCTGCTTTGCAACATTGTTTCTCCAGCTCCTTCCAGCAACTGCAACATTTTCCTGGCTGTGCATCCTCTGAGGACGATGAGTCTTCAGCCTCCACAAGAAGCAAAATGGAATCTCCCTTGGATTGAAGGAGTCACTCCCGTGCATCAGCAGGCACCAACTGCAACGACAACTGGCTGAATCCGCTCTCCTGCAAAACTGCATGGTTCCTGTAACACAGGTGGTGGTCTGGAGTGGCCCCCTTGGTCCTCTCTACCAGCTGTCCAACTTGGGAGACGGTAAGCCCTTGCCTCTCCTTCCAGGACAGTACCCGTGTGCACAGCAACTCTTGCAGCCACCAAGGCTTGTTGGTTCTTCTTCTAAGGTATCTTCAGGCTCCGTGTAGCCCCGTCCTCCAGCACTCTTCCCTGCAAAGCACAGTCTCCTGCCTGCTGCTCCAGCAACGTGGGACTCCTCTCCAGGTGAGCTGAGTGGGCCTCACTGCCACACCAACACCACAGGTTAGAGAATGCAGCTATGAACAGCAGGTACCAACAGCTGGGACAGGGGGCAGGCTGGTGCCACACTAGCACCACAGGTTAGAGAATGCGGCTATGAACAGTAGGTTCTGACAGACAACTGGCAACGGACACAGTCATGGTGTTAGATCACCACCACAAGTTACAGCATGCAAATATGAACAGTAGCTATCGACAACTGGCATCGGGCGCAGGCAGGTGCTATTCCAACACCACAGGTTAGAGAATGTGGTTAGGAACAGTAGGTTGCGACACCTGGCAAAGGGCGCAGGCAGGGTGCTACAGCAACACCACAGGTTAGAGCATGCAGCTATAAAGGAATAGTTTCTTACCTGTAACTCCTGTTCTCTCGTAGGGGAATTTCCATGCTTAGTTATAAGCACTGAATAGTCCCGCCACGAGTGGGGACCCTAGAGCAGTTCTTTAATATATCTTCTTAAGTGGAGATTTTCACCTTTCTTCAGGAAGGCCTGTAAAGACACTTAAGAAAGAGACAGATAATGCAGCCTATATATCTGGGCTACAATGGCCCAATTCTTCATCACAAAGTCAAAAAAGGCCAAAACATTAAAAATGAGTATAATTCAAGATGTTTTCCAAACAGTATAAATCTCCTACACAAACCCCTTTTTTCCAATGTTAAAGATGAAGTAGAGCACTGCAGAGTGGCCTCATAGCCTGTCATTAAATAGCTAAAATAGAAGCTGTGCCTTTAAGAACCTAGAGACCACCAAAATCCCATCATGCCCAGCTGGTGACAGATGCTTCAGTTTTTTTTTTAAGGCGATGTGCGATATATAAAGATTGCATGGATACCTCTGTCCATTCCACTGGAGAGGAAGGAGGGTTGCTTATGACTTATCAAGGAAATTCCCCTACGAGAGAACAGGAGGTACAGGTAAGAAACTATTCCTTCTCTCTTAGGGGTTTTCCATGTATTGTCATAAGCACTGAATAGAGCAGCAAGCCCATCCTCACATATCGTGGTGGAGAAGACAGAGCGTCAGACTGTTTAAGCAAACAGATTACTGAGGGAAGCCTGCCCTACTTGAGCATCTGCTCTAGCATCAGAGACGAGGCAGTGGGGTTTGGTAAAGGTATGTACTGATTTCCAGGTAGCTGCTTTGCAAATTTCTGGAATTAGGATATTGCGTAATAAAGCAGCAGTAGCTGGTTTCCCTCTAGTAGAGTGTGCCTTAGGTTTAGCTGCTAGTGATTTATGAACAAAATACATGAAACTATCCATCTGGAGATGGATTATTAGGAGGTTGCTAATGTAGTGCAGACCGGACCATAGTTAATAAACAATTATTAGTCTGTTCAACGGATATCTTTTGTCTTGTAGAGATAAAATGTCAGAACCCTCCTAACATCCAGTGAATGGAGAGATCTTTCTGCTGGAGTAGAGGGATTCTGGAAGAAAGTAGACAATTAGATAGTCTGGTTAACATGGGAGTCCGACACTACCTTAGGAAGGAATTTCGGGTGAGTACTCATAACTACTTTGTTTAAATGAAAGACAGAGTATGGTTCATGAGAACATAGTGCTTGCATCTTGCTAACCTGGTGAGCTGATGTAAACGTTACCAGGAAAGCTGCTTTCCATGGAAGGTATTGTAAGGAAGCTTTGTGGATGGGTTCAAAGGGATCACGCATGAGGAAAGAAAGCACTATATTGAATTCCCAGGGAGGCGAGGGACGCCTAATGGGAGGGAAAACATTCTTCAACCCCTCTAAGAAATCCTTTATGACTGGGATTTGGTAAAAAAAAAGGTTTGTAGTAAGAACTGCCAGATGAACTCCTATGGAAGAGAATTGCAAGACAAATTTATCCAAGTATAGAAGGTATGGTAGAATCACATCCTCTTAGCAAGTAGTAGGGTCCACGTTCTTAGAGGAACACCAGATGCAAAATCTCTTCCATTTGAAGGCATAAGCTGAGAGAGTGGAAGGCCGCTTAGCCTCCTTGAGAATCACCATCCAGTCTTGTGGCAAGTTTAAGTGTCCGTATTGCACTAGCTTAGGAGCCATGCAGCCAAATTCAAGGAGGAGAGAATAGGGTGTACCACCTGGCCTCCAAATTTCATTAGTTGGTCTGGTCTGCATGGCAGCTTGAGATGTGAACGCTGTGACCGATGAAGAAGGTCCGGGAACCAGCATTGCTGTGACCACTCTGGAGCAATTAGGATCATCTTGGCTTTTGAGTGGAACAGATTGATCAGGACTGTCGGGATCAGGGAAATCGATGGAAAGGCATAAAGAAATGTGCCGGACCAGTTGATCCATAGGGCATTCTCCAGAGTCTCTGGATGATAGTACCCAGAGGCTAAATCACTGAATTTTCTGTTTTCCACTGTGGCATATAGGTCGATCGAAGGGGTGCCCCACAAGCGGAAGATACTTTGAACAACTTCTTCATGCAAGACCCACTTGTCATTGTCATTGAGAGCTCTGCTGAGCGTGTCTGCTTGAACATTCTGGATGTCTGGGAGGTGAGTTGCCACTACCTTCAGGTTCCTGGCTAAAAGCCTTTTCCAAATTGTCTGGGCCTCTAGTGACAGGGCTCTTGACCTGGTGCCCCCCCCCTACTTGTTCAGGTAGTACATGGTGGTAGTACTGTCTGCCTGAACTAGCAGGGTATCAGTGGTGAATGATGGGTAAAAGGCTTTGAGCGCCAGATGAGCTGCGCATAGCTCAAGAAGACTGATATGGTATGTCATCTCTCTCTGAGACCATAAGCCTTGAATCTGGCAGTGATCCATGTGGGCTCCCCATCCCATCAATGATGCATCCATCACTGTGGTTTGAGAAGGGACCTGTTGATGAAATGGCATCCCTTTGGAGGAGATTCCTTGGAGAACACAACCACTTGATTGTGTTGTATGTAAGGAGAGTGTGATCCTGTCCTCCCAGTTGCCCATTAGCTGGTCCCACTGGTCCTTTAGACACTCCTGGAGAGGCTGCATGTGAAAACGTGCACTGGGAGTGAGACAGATGCAGGCGGCCATCGAGCCACGAAGAGATGAAACATTTCTTGCTGTTGGATGAAGCACCTTCCTGAGGGTCTGACTTTCTGAAGGATCGATAATCGTGGCTCCTTTTAAGGACACAACTTTGCATGAATGGTGTCGATGGAGGCCCCTAAGTAATGCAACTTTAGGGACTGATGTTGAAGTGGACTTGTTGAAGCGGACATGAAGACCCAACCGATGAAGGGGATCGCAAGTCCAATTGAAATGCAGTTGGGCTTTGTGAAAAGTAGACGCCTTTATGAGCCAGTCGTCTAGATATGGGTAAACGAAGATTTGGTGTTTTCTTAAATGGGCTGCCACCACAGCCATGCATTTGGAGAGTGTTCTGGGTGCTGACTTGAGGCCAAATGGTAGTTCTGAGTACTGGTAATGGTCTTGCCCCACAAAGAACCAGAGGAATTTCCAATGCTTCCTAATGATGTGAATGTGTAAGTATGCACCGTGAAGGTCGATGGAGCAAAGCCAATCTCCCTGATGAAGTTAGGTATATATTTGTTGCAAGACCAGCATCCTGAACTTTTATTTCCGAAACCACTTGTTGGCGACTGAGAGATCGAGAATGGGTTTAAATTTGTGTTTGTATTTCTTTGGTACTAGGAAATACCTGGGGTAAATGCCTGTTCCCTGTTTACTGTGGGGGACAGCTTCCACTGTTTTCTTTTGTAACAGGATGTTGACTTCTGTTCTGAGTACGTCAAGATGGAAGTGGACGGCTTTGGCAGAATGGACGGTGGTGGGGTGGTAAATCTGAGAGAATACCCATTCTTCACAATATTTAGAACCCAGGCGTCAGTTGTGATGCGTTGCCATGCTTCCAGGTAATATGTAATGCTTTCCCCTACTGGAGAGGATAACAGCAGAAGTGGAAGGGAGGACTCATGGTTTTGTAGCTGATTTCTGTTTACCACCTTCAGTGGGCTGTTGAGCAGATCGTCCTCTTATCTGCTTACGCTGAGGTTGGTAGGATCTCTGAAGTTGTTGAGGTCTACTCAGAAGCCAATGAGGGGTTTGAACCATCTGTGAGTAAAACCAACGCTGGTAGGATTGGAACGATTTACGTTGTTCTCTGTGTTTCTACAGATCCACTGCTTTTAATGTGTCCATTTCAGTTTTCACTCCTGCCATCTCATCATCAGCATGACTGCCAAATGATGTGGAACCTGAGAATGGCAAATTTGGGATGCATTGTTGCGCTTCCGGTTTTAAGGATGTTAGACAGAGCCAAGCATGTCTCTGCAAGGTGACTCCATGACAATAGCTATGTGTGGCAAGGAGGGTAGAATCTGCAGCTGCACTTATTCTGAATCAAGACCATTGCACCCTCGTTGATGATATCTAGGAATGTTTCCCTTTTCTCCTTTGGCAGCTGGTCAGCAAAATGCTGAATCGAGTCCAACAGTGCTCGGTTCTACCTACCCAAAAGGGCTGTAGCACAGGCTGCCTTCATTGAAGTGACCGCTGTACTGCAGACTTTGTGGCCTGCTGAGACAAATATTTTACTCTCCTTATCTGAAAGGGAAGGGATGATTTTTTTATTTTTATCTATTGAAGTCAATAGGAGAAACAACTTCAATTGTAGAACTATCAGCCTCTTTAGAAAGAGCCCAAATTTCAGCCAATCAGGCATGACCACCCCTTTAGAATCCTCAGCACAGAGGCTCAGTCTCTCAGATTTCTCCGCACTCGAGATTACTGGAAAAAACCAAAGGAGGTGAGCCCCTCTGGGGAGGAGGGTGGGTCGCATGTGAATCTATGAAAGATACCAATACTGGAGAACCACAGTTACAGGTAAGTAACTCATTTTCTTCTCCAGTATTGGGGTATCTTTCATAGATTCACATGCTTGAATCAGAATAGCCAGCAGTAAGAATTTTTTTTTGATATCTGTAACACCAATAGTATGCCTGTGTATAACGCATGCTATCTGAACTCATATAATTAATAACATTTGCAAATTAACCGCTAACATATTGGTTATATAAACTATATATATATATATACATATATATATATAAACATATATATATATATATATACACATCCATATAAAAATATACATATATGTATACCTATACATACACCATAGATCCAATATATGAAATTATCCTTCAAACAGCACATAGAGGTTGGAGGGTAAGAGGTTATTGGCTCACCTTAGGCAGATAAATTACGTAATACCGCTTGTCCTACCGCAGCATCCACTCTGTCCGTAGCCTCTAGGCAGTAGTGCTGGGTGAACGTGTGAGCGCGTGTCCATGTTGCCGCCCTGCAGATCTGATCCAGAGGGACTCCAGCGAACAGAGCTGTTGAAGTAGATACTGCTCTAGTGGAGTGCGCTCTGACACTGGATGATAAAGGCTTCCCTGCCAACTGGTGGCACAACTGTATGGCGGAAGAGATCCAGCGCGCTATGGTCTGTTTAGTAACGGCCTTACCCTTATTGATCTTTCCATAACTGATAAAAAATTGCTCAGATTTACGGAAGTCACTTGGCCTTTGTATATAAACTTTTAAACAGCGTTTAATGTCTAGAGAGTGTAGAGCTCGTTCCGCTGCAGATTGTGGATTTGGAAAAATATTTCTGAGAACCACCGGTTCATTTAGGTGAAAAGATGATGGAACCTTAGGTATAAACTTTGGATTAGTTCTCAAAATGACCACCTCCGACTTGAATTGGAGGAAAGGTGGAGAAATTGTGAAGGCTTGAATATCGCTGACCCTTCTTGCTGAGGTCAAGGCCAAAAGAAGGGCTGTTTTAAAGGAAATGAACTTGAGATCCACCCTATGAATGGGTTCAAACGAATGTTTCATTAATTGGGAGAGCACAACGTTCAAATGCCATTGCGGTGCAGGACGATGAATTGGTGGAAACATCCTAAATAACCCCTTGAGAAATTGTTTTATTATTCTGGACGACCATAGGGAAGGTGACTGAGACGTCCGTCGAAAACGGGATATGGCAGCCAGGTGCACTCTGATAGATGAATGTGAAAGGCCTGTTTTAGCCAAATGCAATAAATATGGCAAAATCTGTTCAGGAGAGGACGTTAGAGGATGAATGTTGGAAGTTGAGCACCATAAGCAAAACCTCTTCCACTTGAACTTGTATGTTCGGTTTGTAGACTGAGCCCTGGCACAGGCAAGCACCTCCCTGCAATCTGGAGGGATATCTAGCCCATCTAATTCATAGAGTTCAGGAGCCATGCTGATAAACGTAGAGATGTCGGGTTGGGATGACGAACCTGACCCTGGCTCATTGTTAAAAGATCCGGTATTGCCTTTAGCCGAATGTGAGGTTGTTCTGAAAGTAATAGAAGTTCTGTGAACCAGAACTGGCGCGGCCATGTGGGAGCGATTAATAGAATTCTGCAATGTTCCCTCTTCATCTTTTGCAGAAGTCTCGGGATGAGCGGAAGCGGGGGAAAAGCGTATGCATAAATCCCTGACCATCTGATCAAAAATGCATTCCCCTTTGATCCCTTCTGCGGTCGCCAGCTTGCGAAGTGTTGGCATTTCTTGTTGTCTCTGGTCGAGAACAGATCTAGACTGGGTTTGCCCCAACGACGGAAGAGACTGTCGAGAACCGACTGATTGAGTTCCCACTCGTGGCAGCTGGTTCGAGTTCTGCTTAGGGCATCTGCCCAGGTGTTGGAGATCCCTGGGAGATGTTCTGCTCTGATAGAGATTCGATGTTGAATTACCCAATGCCACAGCCTTTGTGCCTCTAGAGATAATGCTCGAGATGAACGAGTTACTTACCTTCGGTAACGACTTTTCTGGTGGATACATTAGCTACCTGTGGATTCCTCACCTAATGAATACTCCCATGGCGCCAGCATTCGACGGAAATCTTCTTCCTAGTCTCTGCACGTCGACGAGGACGTCACTCTAGCCCACACGACGCCGTCTGACGTCATACAGGCAATAAGAGGTCCTCGACGACGTGACGACGTCAGTACCAACATTTGTTCGTGCATGAGAACAACAACCCAATGCAATGAAAGAGCAAGGCAACATCCCATAACCTTGTAAAATACACAATATTGCAATGAATAGCTGTAAATTTAATATAACGAACAAATATATGCAAATCATGTATGTACACAAAGATATATACATATATATATATATATATACAGATAAATATACACAAGTATCCATATATACAACCTCTATTGCAACCTTGAAGACCAAGAGGAGCGCACTCAAGGATTACTTGGTAAGACCAGAAAGGCAACGGGGAGGCAGGTGGGACTGTGAGGAATCCACAGGTAGCTAATGTATCCACCAGAAAAGTCGTTACCGAAGGTAAGTAACTCGTTCTTCTGATGGATACAACTACCTGTGGATTCCTCACCTAATGAATAGAGTCCCAAAGCAGTACCACGCCCGGTGGCGGGTGCCTAAATGGTCAAACCAAGAAATCCTGCAGCACTGACCGTGCAAAATGGCCGTCCCTTCTGACCTCAGAGTCCAAACAGTAATGTTTCGCAAAAGTGTGAAGGGACGACCAAGTTGCGGCCTTGCAGATGTCAACCACAGGAACACCTCTGGCCAAGGCCGAAGTGGCCGACTTAGCTCTGGTGGAATGAGCTCTAATGCCCTCAGGAGGGTCCTTCTTTGCCAAAGAGTAACAGATTTTAATGCAAAGAACCACCCACCTGGAGAGTGTTCTCTTGTGGACTGCCTTTCCTCTCCTCTTGCCCACGTACCCGATGAACAGCTGATCCTCCAGCCTGAAATCCTTTGTTCTATCAATAAAGAAGCTCAACGCCCTCTTTGGGACCAGACGGTGCAGTCTTTCTTCCTCTATAGAAGGATGAGGCGGAGGATAGAACGTGGACAAAGTAATTGTCTGAGCCAAATGGAAGGGTGAAACAACCTTCGGGAGGAAAGCAGCCTTGGTCCTCAACACCACCTTATCCCCATAAAAAGTTGTACAAGGGGGCTTTACCGATAAGGCCTGCAACTCACTCACTCTCCTTGCAGATGTTATAGCTACCAGAAAAACTGTTTTTATAACCAAATACCTTAAGGGGCAAGAATGCATAGGCTCGAAAGGGGACCCCCATAAGGAAAGTCAGGACCAAGGACAAATCCCATTGCGGCATAACAAATGGTTTTGGAGGATATTTATTTAGAAGACCTTTCAAGAATCTGATAACAATAGGGGATTTAAATAACGATGGTTGGTCTGGAAGACAAATGAAGGCTGACAAGGCCGACAAATAACCCTTAATGGTAGCCACTGCACAACCTTTCTGCGCTAGAGACAGAGCAAAAGACAAAACGTCCGATAGATGAGCATGTAAGGGATCAATCTGCCTCTCTCCACACCACGCAACAAATTTAGACCACCTATTAGCGTAGATAGATTTAGTGGAGTGTTGCCTGGCCGCTAATATAACATCCACTACATCAGGCGGGAGAGAGAAGGAACTCAGGTTGCCCCGTTCAATCTCCAGGCATGTAGGTGCAGACTCTGGAGGTTGGGGTGTAAAACCTGCCCCTGCGACTGCAAGAGGAGGTCTGCCCTGAAAGGGAGACGGAGCGGAGGGCACATTGAGAGTTGGAGAAGGTCGGAGTACCACACCCTCCTTGGCCAATCCGGAGCTATTAAGATGACTAGCGCCAGGTCTTGGCGAATCTTCCTCAATATTCGAGGAATCAAGGGTATGGGAGGAAACGCGTAAAGCAACTGGCCGCACCAGGTTATTTGAAACGCGTCCCCCAACGCTCACTGCATCGGATACTGGAGGCTGCAGAATAACGGACAATGCGCGTTCTCCAGAGTGGCAAACAGATCTACCCGAGGAAACCCCCACCTTTGGAAGATCAAACGGGCTTGATCTGGATGGAGACGCCACTCGTGGTCTGCCGAGAATTGGCGACTGAGACCGTCCGCACGTACATTCAAGACCCCGGCCAGATGATTTGCTACCAAGCAAATGTGATGGTCCTTTGCCCAGGACCATAGTCGAAGAGCTTCTCTGCAGAGAAGGTACGACCCTACTCCTCCCTGTTTGTTTATGTACCACATCGTGGTAGTATTGTCCGTCAGGACCTGTACCGACTGACCACGAAGGGAAGGGAGGAAGGCCTTGAGAGCCAGACGTACAGCCCGTAACTCCAACAGATTGATATGAAACATCTGCTCCTCTGGAGACCAAAGGCCTTTGATCTCCAGATCCCCCAGATGAGCTCCCCACCCTAGAGTGGAAGCATCCGTTATGACCGTGGCCACTGGTGGCGACTGCGCGAACGGCTTTCCTTGTGAAAGATTGTTGCTCACAATCCACCACTTCAAGTCCACAGCAGCATCTCTGGAGATCTTGACAGCACCTTCTAGATCTCCTTTGTGTTGAGACCACTGCCTTCGGAGGCACCACTGAAGAGCCCTCATGTGCCAGCGAGCATGCGTAACCAACAGAATGCAGGAGGCAAACAGACCGAGCAGACGAAGGACCTTGAGGACTGGAACTACCGCTCCATTTCGAAACATTGGGACCAATTCCTGAATATCTTGAATCCGCTGAGGCGGAGGAAAGGCTCGACTCAATGTTGTATCCAGTACTGCCCCTATGAACAGGAGGCGCTGAGAGGGCTCCAGGTGAGATTTGGGCTCGTTCACCGAAAAACCCAGGTCGAACAACAACTGAGTCGTTGACTGCAGATGATGCGACACAAGCTCCGGCGACTTGGCTTTGATCAACCAGTCGTCCAAGTAAGGGAATACTGCTATCCCCTTCCTTCTGAGCTCTGCCGCAACCACCGACATCACCTTCGTGAAGACTCGAGGTGCTGAAGTAAGACCAAACGGAAGGACCGCAAACTGATAGTGCTGCGATCCCACCATAAACCGGAGATACTTCCTGTGTGACTTGAGTATCGGGATATGAAAGTAAGCATCCTGCAAGTCGACAGACACCATCCAATCTTCCTTGTTCAACGCCAAAAGCACCTGAGCTAGGGTCAGCATCTTGAACTTTTCCTGTTTGAGGAACCAATTCAAGATCCTCAGGTCCAGGATTGGTCTCAACCGACCATCCTTCTTGGGAATCAGGAAATACCTTGAGTAACAACCTCGACCCCTTTCCTGCTCTGGGACCAACTCTACCGCGCCCTTTGAAAGGAGGACTTGTACCTCCTGTTCTAGCAACAGGAGGTGTTCTTCTGAACAATAAGATGGGCGGGGCGGAATGAGGGGCGGGAACTCCCGAAAGGGAAGGGTGTAGCCTTTTCCCACAATACTGAGAACCCAAGTGTCCGTTGTAATAGTCTTCCACTTGCGGAGAAAATGCTGTAATCTTCCCCCTACAGGAGAGGAGTGAGTGGGAAATGGTGGAAGCCTAAGGCTGCTTTCCCTGCTGCACCCCTCCAGAGGACGAGGAAGAGGCAGAGTGCTGCTGAGAGGCTCCTCTGGTGCGGGCCCTCCCTCTCCCTCTAAAAGATCTATAGGGATGGGAAGAGGCAGGTTGCTGGAATCTCCCCCGAAAGGAAGAGGAGGAAGAGCCACGCCCAAATCCCCGAAACCTCCTGAAAATCCTGGAAGAGGCAGAGGAAGAAGGAGCTTGGAGTCCTAACGATTTGGCTGTGGCCCTGCTCTCCTTAAAACGTTCCAAGGCCGAATCTGCCTTGGCGCCAAACAGCTTGTCCCCATCAAAAGGGAGATCCAATAGGGTTGACTGCACATCCGCAGAAAACCCCGAATTACGGAGCCAGGCCTGTCTCCTTGCCACCACAGTCGTGCCCATTGCTCTGGCCACCGAGTCGGTCGTGTCCAGCCCAGACTGAATAATCTGGGTCGCGGCAGCCTGGGCATCTGAAACAACATCCAAAAGACCCTGGGGAAGCTCCGTAAATGATGAGGAAATGTCATCCATAACAGCATGAATATATCTCCCCAGGATACAAGTTGCGTTGGTGGCCTTCAACGCCAGACTGCAGGACGAAAAGATTTTCTTGGACTGCGCATCCAGTTTCTTCGAGTCCCTGTCCCCAGGCACCGTCGGGAAAGAACCAGGCGCTGATTTGGATGAACAGGAGGCCTGCACCACCAAGCTCTCCGGTGTAGGGTGCCTAGAAAGAAAGCCAGGGTCAGTTGGTGCAGCTCGATACCTCCTGGCTACGGCTCTATGAACCGCTGGGGAAGATACTGGTCTCTTCCACACCTCTAGCACCGGATCCAGCAAAGCGTCATTAAACGGCAATAGAGGCTCTGCCGCAGCTGAGGCCGGATGAAGCACCTCTGTCAGAAGGTTCTGTTTTGTCTCTGCCACCGGCAAAGGCAGGTCCAGAAAACTAGCTGCCTTCCGTACCACTGCGTGAAAGGAAGCAGCCTCCTCCGTGTATTCCCCTGGAGACGAAAGATCCCACTCAGGGGAAGTGTCCAGCCCACTGGCTGTATCTAGACCATGCAGTCCATCACCCGAGTCCTCTAGTTCTCCTTCTTCCAGGACTCGTTGGTACTCCTGCTCCTCTAATAAACGGAGAGCACGTCTCCTCGAATGAAGCCTCTGCTCGATACGCGGAGTCGACAATGCCTCCGCCGAAGCCGAAGATCAGCGCCGATCTTCAGAAGCCACCGACGCCGCGTCCGGCGCCACAGGTAACTTCGGCGCCGATGAAAGAGCACTCGGAGCGGATGGACCCACCGGAGTCACAGGACGAAATCCCGACGACGGAATGGAAATCTCCGGGACCAATCCCTCCGAAGTCACCGGAGTGGCCACCGGCGCCGACACTGGCGCCGAGCCCACGTTCCCAAAAGGGAGAAAGGGCATAAAGGGTGCCGGCCGTAGACGCGCAGGATCACCCAATGAAAAGGCCAAAGGGCCAGCCGGAGCACCCCCTGGAGTCATCTGTTGGAAGATGGTATACTTCGCATTTAGGAATGCGGTACTATCGGCTCCAGGGGTGGGAAAAGCCGGATACTGGGGTGCCTGTATCGAAGGCGACCCCGACGCCGGCCTCGACGTCTGCGACGCCGGAGACAACACCAGAGGCTGCACCACTTCAATCACCGACGCCTGTCCAGGTGAAGTCGGTGACGCCGGAGAGGGCAACGGCGTTGATGGATGCGGCGTGACCGTGGGACTGACCTCCCAAGTCCTCCGGCGCCGATCCAAAGACCTGGAACGAGTCTCCTTGCTTGAATGGCGCCGTGATTCTCTACGGCGCCGGGAGTCTCGATGACGCCGATGCCTTGGCGAAGAAGACTTCTTATGATGTTTTTCTTTCTTCGACTTCGCCATAAACAACTTCGCCTCACGTTCCTTGAGGGCCTTTGGATTCATGTGCTGGCATGAATCGCAAGTCGAGACGTCGTGGTCGGAGCTTAAACACCAAAGGCAGTCGGAGTGAGGATCCGTAACTGACATCTTGCCCCCACACTCACGACAAGGCTTAAAACCCCACTTTCTCTGCGACATTATTACTGCAGCGAAGGACTACGCAGCAAAAAATACACTGTAACCACGAAAGTAACAGTTGCTCCCTCGAAGATAACCATTTCGAATGCACGGAAAAAAGGGAACTGAAGTCGGCACGTCGTCGAGGACCTCTTATTGCCTGTATGACGTCAGACGGCGTCGCGTGGGCTAGAGTGACGTCCTCGTCGACGTGCAGAGACTAGGAAGAAGATTTCCGTCGAATGCTGGCGCCATGGGAGTATTCATTAGGTGAGGAATCCACAGGTAGTTGTATCCATCAGAACTTGTGCCTCCCTGCTTGTTGATGTAATGCATGACCGTGGTATTGTCTGTTCTTATCAAGACTGAAGAATTGCTGATGTTCGTGAGGAAGGATTTGAGTGCCAAGGTGACCGCTCTTAACTCCAATACATTTATGTGGAGAGTTGATTCTAGAGTGGACCACTTCCCTCTCACTGAAAGATCCTGCAAATGAGCACCCCATCCCTCTAGGGATGCATCTGTTGTTATTACGTGCATGGTCCTGTCCTTCAGAAATGATAGACCTTCTGAGACGAGGGGAGTATCCTTCCACCACTTGAAAGCCTGCCTTGCTGATGGGGTTATTCGGATTACATCGTCAAAAGAGCCTTCTATTTGTTTCCATTGATTGTCTAACTGCTGTTGAAGCGTCCTCATGTGCAGCCGACAGTTCTTTACCAATGGAATGCAAGACGATAGCATCCCCAGAAAAGACTTGTAAGTCCGTACTGAAGCGGACTTTCTTTTGCTGAGACGTGCCGCTAAGTCTCGAAGTTTCCTTCGTCTGTCCTGTGAAGCAGAGGCTTTCGCGTGAACAGTGTCCAAGATGGCTCCTAGAAACGTTATATTCTGGGTAGGATCTAGGTGTGACTTGGAGTAATTGACTGTCAAGCCCAAAGCTCCGAAAAGGGATAGACATGTTTCCGTGTCTCTGGCAGCCTTCGATGTTGTTCGTGCCTTTTGGTCTGAATAATGCTGGAGATCCTCCTCTTCATCCTCCTCTTGGCACTTAATGCGTAGTTCAGATGGACTGCGTGCCACTGGAAAAAAGCCATCATCAGAATAAACATCATCGTCATCATCTTCGTCAGCGAATAAATGCTGCGGAGGAATTGGTGCGACCTTACTGGGCGCCCTCACACACGACGTGCGGTAGAAAATCTGAGAGACTGAGCCTCTGTGCTGAGGATTCTAAAGGGGTGGTCACGCCTGATTGGCTGAAATTTGGGCTCTTTCTAAAGAGGCTGATAGTTCTACAATTGAAGTTGTTTCTCCTATTGACTTCAATAGATAAAAATAAAAAAAAACATCTCTAATTATTGCTTTCTATATACCGTGGGACTCCCACTTCGACGACGGGGAATGATTCAAGCATGTGAATCTATGAAAGATACCCCAATACTGGAGAAAAGAAGTTACTTACCTGTAACTCCAGTTCCCCAGCATTGGTATCTTTCATAGATTCACATGCTTGAATCATTCCCCGTTGTTGAGATGGGAGTCCCCAGTAACTTAATAAAGCAGTATATATATATATATATATATATATATATATATATATATATATATATATATATATAAAACACTATCATAGATTATAACGGCAATGAAAAGATCAGTTTAATAGCCTATCCATGTCCTTTTTCAAAAAAGGACCAAACCTGAACTATAACCAATCAGGCAACAGCACCCTCTGGAACACTCCCAACAGAGGCTGAGTCCCTCCGATTTTCAAGCACAACAGGGAATAGATAATCCCGAGCTATAAGGGGAGCCTCTCTGGGGAGGACGGTGGGTCGCATGTGAATCTATGAAAGATACCAATACTGGAGAACTGCAGTTACAGGTAAGTAACTTATTTTCTTCTCAAGTATTGGATCTTTCATAGATTCACATGCTTGAATCAGAATAGCAAACAGTTACTGTATTTGTATATCTTATAGTATCAGCGCAAATAGTGGATGTGGGTAGACAATATATACATTACATTCATATGCAATATAATAAATGTATAAATATATCCATATATACACATCCTACATTAAAATCTGCATGAATACATAAACATGTGGAACCAAAAGTGGCTGCCCTTAATTAAATAAGTGATATAGTAAAACCAATCCAACCACTGTATGATTGCGCTGCACCGATTCCAGGTAATAATGCTGCATGAATAATATGCACACTTTTCCAAGTCGCATCACAACACATCTTCTCCAGAGGTACTTACGCAAAGTAGTTGAAGTGGAACTGCCCCAGTTGAATGCACCCTACTTTTCTCTATGAGGGGATTGCTAGTATGAGTGGCAGAACTGGATTGCAGCTGAAATTCATTCAGCGATGCTTGCCATTGTGATTGGAGCACTCTTACGAGTGTGACTAACTGAGTCCAACAGTTCATCAGTTCACATGAGTTGTTTAGTGCGATATAAGTAGAAATTTTAGATATCACTTGATACCTAGAGTATGAATAGACCTCTCAGCTGGTGATGTTGAATTCAGGAGAAAAGTCAGAAATATTATAGGCTCATTGAGGCAAAATCTGAAGGAACCATGGGAATAAATCTGTGGATAGGTTCAGAGAAGAATTAAATTGCCTGTGAGAAGCAAGAAGGTTCTTGTGTTGAGAAAGCCTACATCTTCTCTACCCTACTTTTTGAGGTGAGCGCCAGTAACAAACAACTTTCCATACGAGAAATATGAGGTGTGCTCTGAGAATGGGTTCGAATTAACTCTTCATGAGTTGAAATAGAATTATGTTCAGGTGCCAGTCCGAGGAAGCAGCCCTTTTTGCAAGAAAACACGCAATAAATCTTTTATGAATTGTTTGACGATTCTGCAGTAGAAAGTAAAACAGTGATGAACAGCTATATCTTGATAATGCTGTAAGCTGTACCTTAACAGACTCATGTACCAACTGTGACTGAGCTAGTGATAGGAGATAGGTGTAGGAGGATGGCCTGGTTTGTAGAGGGTACCTTGGGTACTTACACATTACACCAGGTCCAGTTATCCCTTGTTAGTGAATGTAGTAGTGTTCTAGCAGCTTAGTCTGATAGAGGTAGCTATAGCAGAGCAGTTTAGGCTGAACTAGGAGACATACAAAGTTCATGCAATACCACTTATAGTCACACAGTACAAAATACTCAGTGTTACCAAAAATAAGGGTATTTATTTGGGTGACACAGTATCAAAAAATATCTTAGAGACAATACTCCTTCTGGAGGTAAGTATTATACACAATACATACACTAGACACCAACATTAGACAAGTAAATAGTCATAGAACAATGCAAACAGTAGGAAATCCTATAGAATGCAATGGGAGAAAATAGGTCTAGGGGCAACACAAACCATATACTGAAAAAGTGGAATGTGAATCACTAATTCACCCCTAGACAAGTGATGTGTGTGCAGCTTAGCTGGGAGAGTAAGAATACAGTAAAGGTAAGTAAATTACCCCACCCCAGAGCCCAGAAAAGCAAGAAAAAGTACTGCAAGTTTCCTTAGGACACACTGCACCTCGTTTTGGGGATTTTGCAGCAGCCAACTGTAGGAAGGTAGCCTCTTTCTAGCCTTGTTAACCCCACTTTTGGCCTGTTTGTGAGTATATGTCAGGGTGGTTTTACTGTCTCACTGGGATCCTGCTAGCCAGGGCCCAGTGCTCATAGTGAAAACCCTATGCTGTCAGTGTGTTTGATATGTGTCACTGTGATCCTGCTAGCCATGACCCCAGTGCTCATAAGTTTGTGGCCTATATGTGTTCCCTGTGTGGTGCCTAACTGTATCACTGAGGCTCTGCTAACCAGAACCTCAGTGTTTATGCTCTCTCTGCTTTTAAAATTGTCACTGCAGGCTAGTGACTAATTTTACCAATTCTCATTGGCACACTGGAACACCCTTATAATTCCCTAGTATATGGTACCTAGGTACCCAGGGTATTGGGGTTCCAGGAGATCCCTATGGACTGCAGCATTTCTTTTGCCACCCATAGGGAGCTCAGACCATTCTTACACAGGACTGCCACTGCAGCCTGAGTGAAATAACGTCCACGTTATTTCACAGCCATTTTACACTGTACTTAAGTTACTTATAAGTCACCTATATGTCTAACCCTCGCTTGGTGAAGGTTAGGTGCAAAGTTACTTAGTGTGTGGGCATCCTGGCACTAGCCAAGGTGCCCCCACATTGTTCAGGGCAATTTCCCCAGACTTTGTGAGTGCGGGGACACCATTACACACGTGCACTACATATAGGTCAATACCTATATGTAGCGTCACCATGGTAACTCCGAACATGGTCATGTAACATGTCTAGGATCATGGAATTGTGACCTCAATACCATTCTGGTATTGGGGGGACAATTCCATGCATCCCCGGGTCGCCAGCATAGAGCCTGGGTACTGCCAAACTAACTTTCCGGGGTCTCCTCTGCAGCTTCTGCTGCTGCCAACCCCTCAGACAGGTTTCTGCTCCCCTGGGCATCCTGGTCCCAGGAAGGCAGAACAAAAGATTTCCTCTGAGAGAGGGTGTTACACCCTCTCCCCTTGGAAATAGGTGTGAAGGGCCTGGGAGGAGTAGCCTCTCCTGGCCTCTGGAAATGCTTTGAAGGGCACAGTTGGTGCCCTCCTTGCATAAGCCAGTCTACACCGGTTCAGGGATCCCCCCCAGCCCTGCTCTGGCGCAAAACTGGACAAAGGAAAGGGGAGTGACCACTCCCCTGACCAGCACCTCCCAGGGGAGGTGCCCAGAGCTCCTCCAGTGTGTCCCAGACCTCTGCCATGTTGGATGCAGAGGTGCGAGGGCACAATGGACAGCTCTGAGTGGCCAGTGCCAGCAGGTGACGTTAGAGACCCCTCCTGATAGGTGCTTACCTTTCTCAGTAGCCAATCCTCCTCTGTGGGCTATTTAGGGTCTCTCCTGTGGGTATCTCACCAGATAACGAATGCAAGAGCTCACCAGAGTTCCTCTGCACTTCCCTCTTCGACTTCTGCCAAGGATCGACCGCTGACTGCTCCAGGACGCCTGCATAACCGCAACAAAGTAGCAAGAAGACTACCAGCAACATTGTAGCACCTCATCCTGCCGGCTTTCTCGACTGTTTCCTGGTGGTGCATGCTCTGAGGGCTGTCTGCGTTCACCCTGCACTGGAAGCCAAGAAGAAATCTCCTGTGGGTCGATGGAATCTTCCCCCTGCCAACGTAGGCACCAAACTTCTGCATCACCGGTCCTCTGGGTCCCCTCTCATCCTGACAAGCGTGGTCCCTGGAACACAGGAGCTCGGTCCAAGTGTCTTCCACAGTCCAGTGGCCCTTCTGTCCAAATTTGGTGGAGGTAAGTCCTTGCCTCCCCACGCCAGACAGTAATCCTGTGTACTGCGTGAACTGCAGCTGCTTGGGCTTCTGTGCACTTTTGCAAGACTTCCTTTGTGCACAGCCTAGCCCAGGTCCCCAGCACTCCGTGCTGCATTGCCCAACTCGCTAAGTTTGAGTCTGACGTCGTGGGACCGTCTTTTGTGACTCTGAGTCGACCGCTGTCCTCAGATCTTCTAAGTGCCTGTTCAGGTACTTCTGCGGGTGCTGCCTGCTTCTGCGTGGGCTCTCCGTGTTGCTGAGCGCCCCCTCTGTCTCCTCCTCCAAGGGGCGACCTCCTGGTCCTTCCCGGGCCCTAGCAGCACCCAAAATCCCCAACCGTGACTCTTGCAGCTAGCAAGGCTTGTTTGCGGTCTTTCTGCGTGGAAACAACTCTGCATCCTCCAACACGCCGTGGAATATCTTCTGACCACAGGAGAAGTTCCTGGCACCTTCCGTTGTTGCAGAATCTTTGGCTTCTTCCACCCGGAGGCAGCCCTTTTGCACCTTCATCCGGGGTTTAGTGGGCTCCTGCCCCCTCTGGACACTTGCGAGACTCTTGGACTTGGTCCCCTTCCTTTACAGGTCCTCAGATCCAGGAATCCGGCTTCAGTGTTTTGCAGTCAGTTGTTGTCCTTACAGAATCCCCTATCACAACTTTACTGTCTTTCTGGGGTAGTAGGGTAACTTTACTCCTACTTTTCAGGGTCTTGGGGTGGGGTATCTTGGACACCCTTAGTGTTTTCTTACACTCCCAGCAACCCTCTAAACACTGCACTAGGCCTGGGGTCCATTCGTGGTTCGCCTTCCACTTTTGGAGTATATGGTTTGTGTTGCCCCTAGGCCTATTTCTCCCAATTACATTCTATTGTGATTCTACATTGTTTGCACTACTTTGCTGTTACTTACCTGCTATTGGTTTGTGTGCATATACTTTGTGTATATTACTTACCTCCTAAGGGAGTGTATCCTATGAGATACTTTTGGCATATTGTCACTAAAATAAAATACCTTTATTTTTAGTAACTCTGAGTATTGTGTTTTCTTATAATATAGTGCTTTATGATATAAGTGGTATAGTAGGAGCTTTGCATGTCTCCTAGTTCAGCCTAAACTGCTCTGCTATAGCTACCTGTATCAGCCTAAGCTGCTAGAACACCTCTATTCTACTAATAAGGGATAACTGGACCTGGCACAAGGTCTAAGTACCACAAAGTACCCACTATAAGCCAGGCCAGCCTCCTACACCAACCAAGTCTGCAAAGAACAACTGCTGGATTATTGGACCTGAAGACCAGCAAAGGAAGGGGACCAAGTCCAGAAGTTGAAAGAAGTTCTAAGAAGCCCCTGCCAACCCAGAAGAGGGTGCAAAAGAAGAGTCCCCGGTTAGTTGAAGACTAAAAGGAATGCACCCTAGGAAGATGCCAGCGGGTTCTGCGTGATGCAAAAGATGTCCCACGGCGTGAAGATCGTTGCAGATGAGATTTCGTGTCTGAAGTCGCCAACAAGCCTTGGCTATGACAAAAGTGCGTTTTGCATCAAAATGGCGCTGGATGGTCCCAGGAGGGACCTCACACAACTCTGTGTGAGGAGGAAGCAGAGGCTCTCAGCACTTTAGAGAGCCCTCTGGATGCCAGCCAGCACCCACAGGAGTCGCAGGATCTGGGTTCAAAGGAGGTGCAAAACGCGGTTTATGCAGCACAACAAAAGTAGGTCCCTGACAGCGGAAGAACAACTCAGCGAGTTGAGTGGCACAGGATGGAGTGCTGGGGACCTGGGCCAGGCTGTCCACAAAGGACTTTTGCAAAGAGTGCACAGAGGCTTCAGGAGGCGAAGAAGACACAGTACACAGGGGTACTGTAATTCTGGGGGAAGGCAAGGTATTACCTCCTCCAAATTGCATCAGCAGGACCTCAGGACAGTCTATGTCGATGATGTCCACCCTCTGTGTCCTTAGGAGCACGCTTGTCGTTGCGAGAGGAGTCCCAGGGTACCGGTCATTGTCAGAGATACTGCTGAGAACAATGCACAAGAGGTGGAAACCGCTCTAGTGGAATGTGCACGCACTCTCATGCCCAAAGGTCGATCAGCCTTTTGATGGCAAAAGGCTATTGTGTTCAGAATCCACTTGGAAATGGTCTGTTTAGTAACTGGATGTCCTCTTCTGGGTACACTGAAGGCTATGAAGAGTTGGTTCGATTTCCTGATTGACTTTGTTCAACGTAAGTAGAATTTGAGACATCTTTTCAAGTCAAGAGAATGGAGTGATCTTTCTGCCCCAGTTTGAGGATGTGGAAAGAGGGACTTCAGTAATATTGGCTCATTAATATGAAAGTTCGATGATGCTTTGGGGATAAATTTAGGGTTGGTAGGATAACACTATCCCCACTGAACTGTAGAAAAGGCTCTTGGATTGTAAATGCTTGTATTTCGCTGACTCCGCAAGCAAATGTTAGAGCTAAGAGGAGCACTACTTTCCATGTGAGGTATTTGATGTCCGCTTTAAGGATGGGCTCAGATGGTTCTTTCATCAGCTGGCTCAAGACTGTATTAAGTTGCCAAGCTGGAGAAGGGGCCTTAACTGGAGGAAAAGACCGAAAAAGACCCTTCATAAATTGTTTTAGAGGCCTATGAGACCAGAGGGATGGTGCCTTAGATATTCTCCTGTAACTAGAAATGGCTGCCAAGTGAACCTTGATGGATGCATGAGCAAGACCTGAGCGTGCTAGATGAAGCAGGTAAGGTAAGATTTGTTACGGAGTGGAAGAAAGGGGGTGTATGTTTTTGGAGACACCACAAGCAGAAGCATTTCCACTTTAATTGGTGTGTCTTACTTGTGCTATCTGCATGCGCCTTAGCCAGGATGTCCTTACAGTCATTAGGAATGTCTAAGTGGCCGAACTCATTGAACTCAGGAGCCATGCAAATAAGTTGAGAGACCTGGGATTCGGATGACTCACCAGGCCTTGATTGGTGGGTAGTAATTCCGGAATCGGTGTTAACCCGAAAGGGTGGACACGAAGACAGTAGCAGTAGCTCCATGTACCAAGGTTGACACGGCCAGGCTGGAGCAATTAGGAGTATTTGACAGGGCTCTGATTTGATTTTGCTGATCACTCGTGGGAGGAGAGGAATTGCAGGAAAAGCGTAAGCATAAATCCCTGACCATGACATTGAAAAAGCATTTCCCCACAATCCTAGTTGGTGATACCAACTTGTAGAAAAATCGGCATTTGGCATTCTGGGACGTCGCAAACAGGGCCAGATTTGGTTTTCCCCACCTGAGGAATATTCTGTCTAGCATTTCCTAGTTCAATTCCCATACATGGGAAGATGTGTTTAGCCTGCTCAGCGAATCCGCAGTGGTGTTGTGCACTCCTGGGAGATGCTCCGCTTTTATGTTCGCTAAGTGTCGAATGCACCAGCCCCAAATGGTCTGTACTTGTTTGGATAGTAGATGCGACTGAGTCCCTCCTTGCTTGTTGATGTAGTGCATGGTGGTCGCATTGTCCGTTCGGACAAGCACTAAAGAGCCGTGGATTCTTGGAAGGAAGGCCTGCAATGCCAGATACACTGCTCTGAGCTCAAGGAGGTTGATGTGAAGAGTGGTGTGAGAGGGGGTCCATTTGCCACTTACTTGAAGGTTCTGCAGACATGCACCCCATCCCACTATTAATGCGTCCATTGTTATAGTTAGCAGAGGAACCTGGGTTAAGAAGCATAGGCCTCTGGAAATGTTCTCGGTGTTATCCACCAATCGAAAGAAGCTGCCATACGTGGGGTTACATGTCCTGTGTCCTCGAAGGAGCCTTGTGTCTGCTTCCATTGCTTGTTGAGCTCCTCCTGGAGTGGACGCATATGAAGGCGACAGTGGGGAATAAGATTTATGCAAGATGACATCATCCCTAGCAATGACTTGTGGCGTCGAACTGAAAGAGACTTTTTTCGTTGAATTATTCTTACCAGCCTGACTAGCTTGTGTTGTCAGTACACTGTTGGATAAGCCTTGGTTTGGACTGTCTCCAGTATGGCGCCAGGAAGACTATGCTTGTGGCTAGCTGAAGCTGTGACTTTTCCTGGTTGAGAGTGAGGCCCAATTGTTTGAAAAGGAGTAAGGTCGCCTTGAGAGATCTGCGTACTGACTGGATGTCGGAAGCCTTTACTAACCAGTTGTCTAGGTATGGAAAAATGTGATGTCGCTTGCGCCTTAGATACGCTGCAACAGGGGCTAGACACTTGGTAAAAATCCGGGCAGCGGACTTGAACCTGAAAGGGAGCACCTTGAATTGAAAGTGCTTGGCGCTACCATAAATCTTAGGAACTTCCTGTGTTTTGGGTGGATGGGTATGTGGAAGTAGGCGTCTTGCAGGTCGAGGGAAGCCAATGTAGTCCGCTCAGTTGAGGAGCTGCAAGATGTCTTTCAACGTTACCATGCGGAATTACTGTTTTTTTTCCAGATACTTGTTTAGCTCCCTTAGATCCAGTATGGGTCTCCATAGATGAGATTTTTTTCTGATTAGGAAGAAGCGAGAATAGAAACCCTTGCCCCTTTGGGTATTGGGTACACATTTTATTGCTCCTTTGGTTAACATCACCTCCGTTTCTAGGTTGGGAAGATGGAGATGTCTTTGACATACTTGGGAGGGAGTTGTCCACTGGGGCATACATATAAATTCTAGAAGGTGCCCGAATTGTATTATGTCTAGGACCCACTTGTCGTTCGTTATTTGACACCAACGATGAAGGTGGTGTTTTAGTGAGGAAGGAAAGAAAGCTGCCAGTTGGGGGTTGTCATTGCCGGCAGGAGGGATCTTTGGCTTGCCTCCCAGACTTTCCTCTGTGAGGAGGCCTGCTATATGCCGCTGCAGGCGGTTGTCTTTGGTGATATTGGGGTCTGGCAGGTTGAAAGTTATAGGAATAAGCTGGGTACCTGCATTGCTGGTATCCTCCATGAAAGGAAGACTGTCTTCTGCCTCTGGCACCTTGAAAGGATGTTTTCCTACATTGTAGGGAGCTCAGCGATTTAGCAGCATCCATGTCTGCCTTGATTATCTGGAGGGCATCATTGACATGTTTTCCGAAAAGGGCTTCCCTATCATAAGGAAGGTCCAGAATCTTGGTTTGGACTTCGGGTTGAAAGTTAATGGCTTTAAGCCATCCTTGGCGTCTTAACACTGTTGATCCAGCCAGAAGCCTAGAACCCATAGCAGCAATATCTAGTGCGCAATCTGTTATCTCTGAAGACAAGTGCTGCTCTTCCAGGAGAATTTTCCTAGCTTCGTTTAAGGAGTGAGTGATGTCCGACCATAATTGCCTATCGTACCTGCCAAGGAGCGCTAAGGAGTTTGCTGCACGCACCACAATGGCAGACATTGAGGAGAATTTTTTTCCGATGTTATCAAGGCGCCTACCTTCCTTATCCAGAGGCACGGTCAGAGGTGCAGAAGGTTTCCTAGAACGTCTTTGTGCTGCTTGGGAAATTACTGAATCTGGCTTCGGATGACCTGATAGGCATGCAGGGGCGTCATCCGTTGCTTTGTACTCTTTATCCAGCTTAGGCAAGACCGCTGGCACAGTAGCAGGGTTACGCATTATTTTCAAACCCTGATTCCACAAATGGTCTATTATTGAGATAGCTCTGATGACTTTCCTACAAAGTCATACAAGAAACAATTTTGCTGGGTTGTGGGCATTTGTAATTCAAATCTTGTGGCATCTTTCTCCAATAGATTATGGAATGTAACAATATATACTGGAGGGGACTTGACAGAAGCTGGCTACAGAGAGGCAGGCGTTTGCAATATACAGTCGTCCCACTCATCCTCTGTTGTAAGTACTTCCCTGTCTTCAGCTTCATCATCTTACGAAGCGTGGATTTGCGTGGTAGGTTGTACCTGCAGATGTAGCGACTGTGGAGTACTTGGTGCTGAAACCACTGGCTTGGCAATGACTGTAGGCTGTGGACAGAAGCCTTCTTTATAATCTGCTAGCAGGGCTTGCAGATCAGAAGCCAGACCTGAGGGGCAAACATACCATGTCCTGCTGCTGTTGTTGAGGAAGTGGTTCATAGTAGTGCTGGTCATAATATGATTCATTGTCAGGATATTCCTGGCATTTCACATGTAATTGTGATGGACTCCTAGCCACTCCATATACTCTGTCATCATCTGAATCATCATCATCCAAGAGGCGTGATGGTTAAAGTCATGATACCTTACTTGGGGATGTTATGGATGGCGTTAGATGAGTCTTGGACATCTTTGTAAGTGGTGTACGCTCCGTCGATGGGTAAAGAGGCAATGAAGATGGTCTTTTCCTTTTTGTAGGCGTTAGTTTGATCGTCGATGATAGAAGAGTCACTAGAAGGTAGCTGTCGGCAGAGGCATCATCGACGGGAGCATCAACAATGAAAATGCCTTCGACTGGAGTATCGGCGACGGAGGCGTCGTTGGAGGTATTGTCGGCAGGGCCATCGACATGAGGTCTATAGACGAGACCGTCGACGGGAGGGTCGTAGACAACATGTAGAGCCCTGGCGACAAGATGGGTTGCCCCGACGACAAGGATGAAAGCATTGTCGACGAATATCCTGAGGCTGCCGCCATTGACACTGAAATAGTGACTTGATGTCACTGATGATAAAGTCATTGACGAGAACGTAGTCGACGATGGTGCCACCCACGGCGCAGATCCTGGCTTCTTGAATTTATGTTTAATTTTAAGAGGTGGCATTGGGGGCTCAGAAAGAGTTTTCTTTTTTAGTTTTATGAGGGAGCCTGACCCTCTCGGAATGCCAGACTGCATTTTCTTCACAGGGCTGTGAATTTTTGAAGAGCCCTCAGATGACTTTTTTGGAGCCTTTTTAGGAGGTTCCTTAATATCCAAGCCCTCATTTGGTCTCTTACCAGGTGTCTTTGTGACATGGCGGTTCAGGACTGTTCAGCGGTGCATTGACATGGCGGTCTTTGCCCTGTTCAGCGGTGCTTTGCCATGGCGGTCTGTGCCCTGTTCAGCAGTGCATTGACATGGCGGTCTTTGCCCTGTTCAGCAGTGCTTTGCCATGGCGGTCTGTGCCCTGTTCAGCAGTGCTTTGCCATGGCGGTCTGTGCCTTGTTCAGCGGTGCTTTGACATGGCGGTCTTTGCCCTGTTCAGCGGTGCTTTGACATGGCGGTCTTTGCCCTGTTCAGCGGTGCTTTGACATGGCGGTCTTTGCCCTGTTCAGCGGTGCTTTGACATGACGGTTCAGGACAGTTCAGCGGTGCTTTGCCATGGCGGTCTGTGCCCTGTTCAGCGGTGCTTTGACATGGCGGTCTTTGCCCTGTTCAGCGGTGCTTTGCCATGGCGGTTCAGGACAGTTCAGCGGTGCTTTGCCATGGCGGTCTGTGCCCTGTTCAGCGGTGCTTTGACATGGCGGTCTTTGCCCTGTTCAGCGGTGCTTTGCCATGGCGGTTCAGGACAGTTCAGCGGTGCTTTGCCATGGCGGTTCAGGACTGTTCAGCGGTGCATTGACATGGCGGTCTTTGCCCTGTTCAGCGGTGCTTTGCCATGGCGGTTCAGGACAGTTCAGCGGTGCTTTGCCATGGCGGTCTGTGCCCTGTTCAGCAGTGCATTGACATGGCGGTCTTTGCCCTGTTCAGCGGTGCTTTGCCATGGCGGTCTGTGCCCTGTTCAGCGGTGCTTTGCCATGGCGGTCTGTGCCCTGTTCAGCGGTGCATTGACATGGCGGTCTTTGCCTTGTTCAGCGGTGCTTTGACATGGCGGTCTTTGCCCTGTTCAGCGGTGCTTTAACATGGCGGTCTTTGCCCTGTTCAGCGGTGCTTTGACCTGGCGGTTCAGGACAGTTCAGCGGTGCTTTGACATGGCGGTTCAGGACAGTTCAGCGGTGCTTTGCCATGACGGTCTGTGCCCTGTTCAGCGGTGCTTTGACATGGCGGTCTTTGCCCTGTTCAGCGGTGCTTTGCCATGGCGGTTCAGGACAGTTCAGCGGTGCTTTGCCATGGCGGTCTGTGCCCTGTTCAGCGGTTCTTTGACATGGTGGTCTTTGCCCTGTTCAGCGGTGCTTTGCCATGGCGGTTCAGGACAGTTCAGCGGTGATTTGCCATGGCGATTCAGGACAGTTCAGCGGTGCTTTGCCATGGTGGTTCAGGACAGTTCAGCGGTGCTTTGCCATGGCGGTCTGTGCCCTGTTCAGCGGTGCTTTGACATGGCGGTCTTTGCCCTGTTCAGCTGTGCTTTGCCATGGCGGTTCAGGACAGTTCAGCGGTGCTTTGCCATGGCGATTCAGGACAGTTCAGCGGTGCTTTGCCATGGCGGTCCTGATAAGGACATTGGTGTGTGGCATGAGGTTTCATCATTGCCCAGCGGGGCTGTGGCAGCCGGAGCCCTCCAGGGCACTGACTCCGGTGGTGGCGGTGGTCTCCTGACCAGTGACGATAGTGGGGCCCTCCCGGGCACTGACTCCGGCGGTGGTCTCCTCACCAGTGACGATACTTGGGCCCTCCTGGGCTGTGACTCTGGCGGTGGTCTCTGGACCGGTGACAATAGTGGGGCCCTCCTGGGCACTGACTCCGGCAGAGGCGGTGGTCTCCTGACCAGTGACGATACTTGGGCCCTCCTGGGCTGTGACTCTGGCGGTGGTCTCCTGACTAGTGACGATACTTGGGCCCTCCTGGGCTGTGACTCTGGCGGTGGTCTCCTGACCAGTGACGATACTTGGGCATTCCTGGGCTGTGACTCTGGCGGTGGTCTCCTGACCAGTGACGATAGTGGGGCCCTCCTGGGCTGTGACTCTGGCGGTGGTCTCTGGACCAGTGACGATAGTGGGGCCCTCCTGGGCACTGACTCCGGCGGTGGTCTCCTGACCAGTGACGATAGTGGGGCCCTCCTGGGCTGTGACTCTGGCAGTGGTCTCTGGACCAGTGACGATAGTGGGGCCCTCCTGGGCACTGACTCCGGCGGTGGTCTCCTGACCAGTGACGATACTTGGGCCCTCCTGGGCTGTGACTCTGGCGGTGGTCTCCGGACCAGTGACGATAGTGGGGCCCTCCTGGGCTGTGACTATGGCGGTGGTCTCTGGACCAGTAACGACGGTGCTGGCGGTTGTGTCTCGACCGCCGGAAATGATGGCGCACTTCTCCGCCGTGACACTCACAACAGGCTGGGCAGACTTCCTCTGGCCCTTCCCCACCTTTGGTGGAGTCACAGCTGACTCTCCAATCCCCTTGGAACCCATGTCAGTTGTTTTCCCACCTGGAGTCTTAACACGGTCCCGTCGTCCACTCTCCAATTTTATTGCCGTTACAGGGGGTGGGCTGCCAGTGCCTTGGCTCTGGGTCCTACTGCCTGCCCTGGTGGCCGGTGCACTCCAAAAACCTTGAACAGGCACCACTGGTATTGGAGGCTTTTTGGCTGAGGCGCTACGACGGGACTGATGAATTGGAGGGGGTGGGGGCAAAAAGGTCAACTTTACAGAGGGACAGTTTCTGACGAACACTGGGATGGGTAGCTGGAGGGGGTCTGGGAGTGGAGGAAGAGGAGGTGGTTGTCGGAGGTGTCACTTTAGGTGTTTTGGGTGCAGGTGCAGGTACTGGAGGCTGTTGTGAGGTGGATGGATGTTGGATGAGTGATTGCCGGCGTTTGTGTACTTTGGGAGGGGGCGTCACAGACACACTGGGAGAGGACACAGGGGACGTGTAAATGGCAGTGGAGGTGGTGAGTGCAGGTGAGCGGGGTGTGGTGCTGGGTATACTGGTGCGAGTCCTAGTAGCTGTAGATGTAGTGCATGCAGGTGAGTGTGTAGACGACACTGGGAGGGAGGAGGGAGAAGAGGAGGGGGACACAGTGGAGGCAGTGGATGTTGTTGTGTCTATATGTGGGTGAGGCTTGCGTGAGTGCTTGTGGTGTGTGTGGTGCCTATGTTTGCTTGAGCTACTTGGGTGTGTTGACTTGTGTGCATGCTGGTCTGCAGGTGTGCTTGGGATGGGCTGGGGTACAGGAGATTGGGTCTGGGTGGAGGAAGTTGGAGGGGGGAGGCTAGACACAGGGACAATTGCTGCCATCAGTGCCGAGGCCAAAGATTGCAGGGTTCGCTGAAAGACAGCCTGACCAGAATGAATGCCCTCCAGGAATGCATTACCATGTTGCAACTCTCGTTCTACACCCTGGATGGCATTCACAGTGGTAGACTGCCCAACAGTGAGTGACCTGAGGAGGTCAATGGCCTCCTCACTAAGGGCAGCAGGGGTGACTGGGGCAGGGCCTGAGGTGCCTGGGGCGAAGGTGATGCCCACCCTCCTGGGTGAGCGGGCATGGGGCAAATGCTGAGGGGCTGCTGGGAGGGCGGTGCTGGTAGGGGAGGTGGCGGCTGTACCTGTAGAGGTAGGGAGCACAGATGGTGCCGCCACCACAAGGGAGCTCCCATCGTCGAACGAGTCTGTGTCGCTGCTTGGTGATCCGGTGGCCGACGTGAAGCTCCCCTCGCCCTCCGTCCCACTGGTGCATTCAGAGTCTGTGGTGTGGCCCTCCATGGCCATGTGGGATGCAGCTCCCTCGTGCTCCGGTGCCACTGTACCTCCACCTGTTGATGCTGACGTACAAAAGGACAGGGAGAGCAGACAAAGGGGGGGGGACAGAAGAAAGAGGGTTTTTGTGCATGGCATACCGCTACCGTTGGCGGACAAGACAAACGCAGATGCCCCCTGCATTACGCCGTGCACCTGCCCTCTGCACATGCAATTTCTGTGATATGGCCTATATGGCAATGGTGGACATCGGCGCACATGGATGCCACAGGGGCAACTATACCTCGACTTGGCACTCTGCTGAGGTGGGGTAGAGTGCCACATGGGCTACATTACGGAGGGGCCTTGCCTACCTAACTCGCCCTGGCCTAGATACACCCACAGCCCACCTCCCCTACCCAGACACCTCCACTGCACGCAAAGTCCGCAGAATGAGGTTGTACTCACCCCCTTGTGTCTGCTGTGATGCCCTCAAGCACCCATCCAACTCCGGGTAGGCCACCGCCAGGATCCGGAACATCAGGGGGGTCATGGTGCGACGGGCACCCCTCCCACGTTGGGAGGCCATCCCCAGCTGAGCCTCCGCCGTCTTCTTGCTGCAGCGGCGAATGTCCTCCCATCTCTTACGGCAGTGGGTGCCCCGTCTCTGGTGGGCCCCCAGGATCCGGACCTCCTTGGTGATGGCACGCCAAATGTCCCTCTTCTGGTGGGCGCTGACCTACAAGACATGCACAAGGAAAGAGGAACAGTCATTACCAACTGCACCATCGTTGTGAGTGGCACCCTCCCTACTCTGGCCATGTGGCCCATTCATTCCAATGCATTAATGTTCTATGGACTCTGCCCCCTTCCCTCTTCCAACCAGCCCTCTCCACCCAGGCCTAGCCCATACAACGTGCTCCCTGTGTACTAACCTGTTGGTCTGGAGGACCGTAGAGTAGCGTGTACTGGGGGAGGACCCCGTCTACCAGTTTCTCCAACTCCTGTGCAGTGAAGGCAGGGGCCCTTTCCCCAGACGCAGCAGCCATCGTCGCTTCCAGACCGAGGTCACAGCAGCACTTGCAGTGTAGGTCCTCTCCTGTCTAAGGTCAGGTATCTATTGATTGAACAGATAGAAAATGGCGGTGCCGTCCGCGGCGATGCGCATCATCACCGCCAGCACACCTGTTCATTGGCTCCTGGGACCCATAGGGTCCAATGTTAACCAATGCAGCATTGCGCCGCGGTCTACGACCGCCTACCGCGACGGTGTGTAACGCCAGCACAGTTACCCCACAATCCCATTGTCCCAGTTTAGAGGTCAGGCAGCCGCCATTTCAGGGGCCCACATGGCTCCATTTCATACTGCGTCACACATAGCTAGGCCTACACTCAACACACATACAGGAAGGGTTATGTCAGTGGTGTAGTCTTGTGTGAGACTGTGGGTACATACCTGGAGGACTAATGACTGGTTCTTCGCTGTTGTCCTTCGTAGGCACCGTCTGCTGGGACATATGAGAAGATGGTGGAATCCTCCGGTGTACTGACCGCTGGTGGACCTGTTGACAATGGAAGAGCGACACGTCATCCTAACCTACCGGTTTGACCGTGCCACAATCCAGGAACTATGTACCCAGTTGGAGCCAGACCTGATGTCACCAATCCGCCATCCGACTGGAATCCCCCCTGACGTGCAGGTGCTGTCAGTGCTCCATTTCCTTGCAAGTGGGTCTTTTCAGACAACAGTGGCCATGGCATCAGGGATGTCCCAGCCTATGTTTTCCAACGTGTTGTCCAGAGTGTTGTCTGCCCTGCTGAAACACGTAAGGAGATACATCATTTTCCCTGAGGTGGAGGATTTGCCTACAGTGAAAGGTGACTTCTATGCCCTTGGACATATCCCCAACGTCATAGGTGCTATTGATGGGACCCATGTAGCTCTGGTCCCCCCCCCACAGGAGTGAACAGTTGTACAGGAACAGGAAGAGTTATCATTCCATGAATGTACAGATGGTATGTTTGGCAGACCAGTACATCTCGCAGGTAAATGCTATGTTCCCTGGCTCAGTGCATGACGCCTACATCCTGCGGAACAGCAGCATCCCTGATATGATGGGTCAACTCCAGAGGCACCGTGTATGGCTTTTGGGGGACTCTGGTTACCCCAACCTTTCGTGGCTATTGACCCCAGTGAGGAATCCCAGGACCAGGGCAGAGGAACGCTACAATGAGGCCCATGGGCGGACTAGGAGGGTGATCGAACGCACCTTCGGCCTCCTGAAGGCCAGGTTCAGGTGCCTCCATATGACAGGTGGATCCCTATTCTACTCACCGAAGAAGGTGTGCAACATTATCATCGCCTGCTCCATGCTCCATAATTTGGCATTGCGACGCCAGGTGCCTTTTCTGCAGGAGGATGGTCCAGATGACGGTGTTGTGGCAGCTGTGGAGCCTGTGGACAGTGATGAGGATGAAGCTGATGAAGAAGACAACTACAACAGGGAGTCAGTCATACAGCAATATTTCCAGTGACACACAGGTGAGAACATTTTCATTTTTAGCATTACATTAACTTTCACACGTCTACCTCTATCCTGTTTTTCGTTTTAAGTCAACATTTGGTAACTGAGTTGTACCCTTCCATTACGGTTTCACAGGTGTGGTTACCTACGTGTCAACTGCTTGTATCCTTCAAGGGCTTGTGATGTGTGACATAGGCATGTTAGCTTTAGAATGGTACACCCATTATGACACTGTCATTGATAATACATTTTTACTAAATCACAGACTGACTCCAGATTGTTTTGTGTTTCAAGGGTGTTTATTGAAGTGCTCAGAAATGGGAGGGGGTTGTAAAATGAGGATGGGTGATGGTGGAGGAATGTCCATGGCAGAGTCCAGTCTATTAGTCTCACAGGTGCACTGCCCATCTGGGCATAGGAAGAGGAGCTGGGGCAGTTAAAGTATGGACAGGGTAACAAAGTGGGACAGTGGGAGGACAATCAGGGTGGTGTCATTTCCTGGCAGGGGTCTTGCCATCTTGCTCTGTCCTGTTCCTGGATCTCAGGGACCGCTTGCGTGGTGGTTGTCCGTCTGCAGGGTGTGGGGTGCTGGTCCTGTGGCGGGGCGTCCTGTCCACTAGCGCCGGCAGAGGTGGTGGGCATTTCATCGTCCTGGCTAGTGCCAGGGGCCCCTTGGAGTGCCATGGTGTCCCTCAAGGTCTGCTGTATGTCCTTCAGCACCCCTACGATGGTGCCCAGGGCGGAGCTGATGGTCCTGAGCTCCTCCCTGAACCCCAAATACAGTTCGTCCTGCAGAACCGTCGCCATCGTCTCCTGGGAGTGGTGGTATGCTCCCATGATGGAGGAGAGAGCCTCGTGGAGAGTGGGTTCCCTTGGCCTGCCCGCCCCCTGTCGCACAGCAGCCCTCCCAGTTCCCCTGTGTTCCTGTGCCTCCGTCCCCTGGACCGTGTGCCCACTACCACTGCCCCCAGGTCCCTGTTGTTGTTGGGGTGGTGGGTTAGCCTGGGTGCCCTGTAGTGGTGGACACACCGCTGATTGACCTGTCCTAGGTAGGGAGGTTTGGGCCCTCTGGGTGGGTGCTGTGCTGGTGTTACCAGAGGGTGGAAGGTCGGTGTTGGGCTGTGCCGAGGCCCACGATGGTCCGGGCTGGTCATCAGGATCCAGTAGGGCAGAGCTGCTCTCGTCACTGTGGGCCTCTTCTGGGGGTGGAGTGGTGTTGTCTGGACCCTCTGGTGTGGTGATGGTCCTTCGGGTTCCTGCAGGGGCATAAGAGCATGATTATTGCATGTGTGTGTGTAATGGTGTGCAATGGGTGGGTGTTTGTGTACCCCAGTGCATGCATTCCTGTGTGTGAGTTTGTGTGGTGATGGTTGGGGGGGTGTACTGGGTATGTGCAGTGGGCATGCTTTAGTGAGGGGTGTCCATGCTTAGTTGTGTCATGCAGGGCTTGGCGTTGGGATGGGCGGTTTGTGTCATGGGTAGATTAGTGAGGAGTTGTAGTGATAGGGGAGGGGGTGAGGGAGGAGGTGTGTGATAGCATGCAGGTAGGGTGGGGGATATGATAGTTAAGATTTGACTTACCAGTGTCCCATCCTCCACCGACTCCTGCGAGGCCCTCAGGATGCAAGATGGTCAAGACTTGCTCCTCCTATGTTGTTAGTTGTGGGGGAGGAAGTGGGGGTCCGCTGCCAGTCCGCTGTACCGCTATGTTGTGCCTGGAGACCGTCGAACGCACCTTCCCCCGTAGGTCGTTCCACCTCTTCCTGATGTCCTCCCTATTTCTTGGGTGCTGTCCCACGGCGTTCACCCTGTCCACTAATCTGCGCCATAACGCCATCTTCCTGGCTATTGATGTGTGCTGTACCTGTGAGCCAAATAGCTGTGGCTCTACCTGGACAATTTCCTCCACCATGACCCTGAGCTCCTCCTCGGAGAAGCGGGGGTGTCTTTGGCGTGCCATGGGGTGGTGTGGGTGATGTGTGGGGTGGTGTATGTGGTGATGAGTGTGGTGAGTGTAGTGGTGTGTGGTGTTTTGTGCGTGGATGTTGTGTGGGTGATGGTGTTGTGTGCCTCTGTGTAGTTGTCTATTCTGTGCTCTCTCTCTTTCGCCTTCGTGCCTAATTTTTGGTCGTAGGGGTTTGTGGGTGATGTGGGTGTGTGTTTTATATTGTGTTTGGTGTGTGGGAGTGTTGTTTGTATGTGTATCAGGTGTGTGGATTTTGAATTGTCCAATGTGGCGGTGTTTTGGAGATGTGTGTGTATTTTGAGCGCGGCGGTGTGTACCGCCAATGGAATACTGCGGTTGAAAGACCGCTGCGTGGATTCGTGGGTCGTAATAGCATGGGCGTGTTTCTGTTGCCGTGGAGGTGGAGGATTTGTTTCCGCCAGTTTATCACTGACCTTTGGTGTGGCGGTGTTGTGTGGGTGTCTGAATTTCGGCGGATTCCAAGATGTGTGTCATAATAGCTGTGGCGGAATGCCGCCGCCGCAGCGGTGTATTGGCGGTCTTCTGCACGGCGGTAAGCGCCTTTTACCGCCAATGTTGTAATGACCCCCATAATCTCTTTTTCAGACAGGTTGCAAAGGATCCCTTTTCTGGTGTCTCTGACATGGCAGCCAGTTTGTAGCACCAGAAGAAGAGATGTAAACTCCTAAATCCCAGGGAATAGGTTTCTGAAAGAAAAACTGAGCAGAGCTCAAAGAAGACTCCTCAGCACGACGTGAAGTGGAAAATCTGAGGGAAGCAGTTCCTCACAGGAGGCTTCTGGAGGGTAGTGCAGCCTGACTGGTTGGATTTTGAGTTTGGGTCTTTTTTACAAAAAGACTGCGATATGTTACTAAGCTAAGTTTGATGAGGCGGATGTAAACGACTAGGCTCCTGTAGACATTGTTTGTTGTTGGCGAGGCCTTCGCCGCAGCCGAGGCCTTCGTAGAGGATGCAGTCATATACAAGGCCATCATCCACAAAGCATACAGAGACATGGCCATCATAGCTGTGGTTCCGTAGACTAGGTCATGATAGGAAAGGCTGTAGTAGACAACAATCCGAAGAGGCTTTCGCAGATGCACATCGTAGATGAGACTGTCACAGATGAATATCATAGAATAGGCTGTCGTATATGACCGTCGTCACGATCATCGTAGATTAGGCTGTCGTAGACACCCATCGTAGATGAGGTTGTCATAGACTAGCATAGATGAGGTAGCCGTAGACTACCGATGTAGATGATACTGCCATCATATATGAGGCTGTCGTAGACAGCCATCATAGATGAGGCTGTCATATAGAACCATCATAGATGAGGATGTCAGACAACCATCATAGATGAGGCTGTCGTGGATGAATGTCGTAGATGAGGCCATTATAGATGAGCATCGTAGATAAGGCCGTCACAGACGACCATCGTAGATGAGGCAGTCATAAGCGACCATCGTAGATGAGGCCTTCGATGACCACTGTAGATGACAGTCGTCGACAACCACCGTAGACGATCGCCATTGACGACCACCGTTGATGACCACCGTCGACGACCACCGTAGACAAGCATCGTCGACGACCACCATAGTTAAGCATCTCGACGACCACTGTAGATGACCGTCGTAGAGGACATTCATAGAAGAGGCCACAGTAGATGACCATTGTAGATGAGGCCCTCCGTAGATAAGGCCATCATAGACCACTGTAGATGACTGTCTTAGACGATCACTGTAGATGACCGTCATAGACGATGACTGTCATAGACGACCACTGTAGATGACTTTCATAGACGACCTTCATAGATGAGGTCATAGTAGATGACCATCGTAGATAAGGCCACCGTAGATGAGGCCATCATAGACCACTGTAGATGACTGTCGTAGACGATCAATGTAGATGACCGTCGTAGAGCCTCTTTTCAGATGCCCCATTCTAAGGTTCTGAGGGTCTGTCTGATGTATTGTCAGAGATGAAGAGGGGGTCTTTTTCAATTTTTTTCTTTTTTCTTTCTCTGTGAGAAGTGGCTTATGAAGACTCATGGTAAGTCTTTTTATGGGTTTTCTGTATGCCTTCTGGAGAGCCTGGTGCAACGTCTCCCTCAGACATCTCCTGTGAGGTGAAGGAATCCTCACTGTCCTCATTATTAGTGACAAATTTAAGATTTTGTAAACCCAGCCAGTAATAGCCTCATCTCTCAGAACATGAGAGTTTTTGAGGAAAAGGTTAGACATATTTATGTAGTCTTTTACCTTGTTTACTGCTAATCTGACATATTAGTGTCAGGGTTAGAGAAATGAAAAAGAAAATATAATCTTGGATGATCCAAAAAGAAGTAAAAGCTGAAGAACTGAACAGAGCTCAGGGAGACTCCCTTCACACGACGTGCGGTAGAAAATCTGGGGGACTTAGCCTCTGTTGGGAGTGTTCTAGAGGGTGCTGTCGCCTGACTGGTCATAGTTCAAGTTTGGCCCTTTTTTGAAAAAGGACATGGATAGGCTATTAAACTGACCTTTTCATTGCCATTATAGCCTATGATAATGATATATATACTGCTTTAAGTTTCTGGGGACTCCCATCTCGACGATGGGGAATGATTTAAGCATGTGAATCTATGAAAGATCCAATACTGGAGAAGAGGAATGATCGGTATACTGTCGATGGCAGTGTGACCTTGACTTACAGTAAGATCCATGATGTTGATGGGTATGTCTTGATGTAGTAGAAGAGCGCCCTGGTGTGTGATGACCGTGACAAAAGTGGAGTGCGATCGGGAGGGTGTTTGAGATGTGGGAGCTGGAGTGCTTGTAGGTCCTGGAGGTGGAGGTACAGGAAGAGGGGCTGATGGTAGAGGAAACACCGGTGGTAGATGTGGGGGCCTCGGAGGAGGCAACGTAGATGGAGGAGGAGATGGCGAATATGGTAACACAACCAGAGAAGGTGATGACTTAGATGAAGAATACATTCTTCTCCTGTTTATCCTCTCCCTCCTCGACCTTTTGGGTCGACGTTTAGCCCTCAACATCGACCGCCCATGCCGTCTCAGCATCGACACAGCACTTCTCGATGATGAGACACTTGTTGACATTGTACACCGTCAATGAACTTCCGGCCTATAAACCCTCGAAGTCGACTGATGTTATGTCGAAGGCGAGCGTCATGGCTTCCTCAATGTCAAACCAGCCCCTGACGGTGAAGAAGTTGGCGCCGTGTCTTGCCTCAATGTCGATCCTCTCGACATCGACCAGGAACTATGTCTTCTCTGACTTGGAACATGCTTCTCAGATCTTCTAAGTCCACTGGAAGTTGAGGGAAGAGTCCCGGTGTATGACTCACCTTACCCTCGCTCTGAAGTCCCACTGGTAGGCTGTGTTTGGTGGAGACGTCTCTCCCTTGAAGGCAAATCTTCTCTCTGTCACAGAGAGTGCACTTGGAAAACGTCCTGCAGATGTTACAGGTGTCAAGAAGATGGGAAGAAGGCAGACCGATGATACAAACCTCATGGGGGTCTGTTTTGGCCTTTTTCTTGCGACAGCAAGGGCACTTATCAAATAATAAAGGACTTTTTTTTTTACAACATGCTTCAGTTTTCTGTAAAAAATAACAAAAAAGAGCAGGAAAGGTAACAAATTCTCGAGTAAAGGTGTCAAGTTTCTGACAGAAATGTGTTCACAAAAAAAAACCTATATAAGGTCGAATTCAATGCTTCAGCTACAGCAACACTACAGGTTAAGGCTATGAACAGTAGTTGCTGAGAACTGACATAGGGTGCAGGCCTGTGCTACACTAGCACCACAGGTGAGAGAATCCGACTATTAATAGTAGGTACCAACAACTGGCATAGGGCGCAGACAGGTGCTACAGCAACACCACAGATTTGGGCATGCGTGTAGGAAAGTACCCTCTTTCTTTGCATGGCTACCCCCATTGTCTGCCAGTTGTCAGTGTGTTTGACTGTGATCACTGGGATCCTGCAAACCAGGACCCCAGTGATTATGCTCTCTCCCTTCTAACTTGTTTACTTTAACCATTTACACTCCGCATTTGGCATACTGGTGCACCCATGTAAGTCCCTAGTATAAGGTACCCAGCGCATCGGGGTACCAGGGGATCCCCCTGTGCTGCAACATGTATTATGCCACCCACGGAGAGCCCATGCAAAGTGTATTTGTGGGCCTGCCATTGCAGCCTGCATGAAAGGGTGCATGCACCCTTTTCACTATAGGTCACTGCACCAGGTCACTGTACGTCACCCCAATGGCAGGTCCTACTAGCCCAGAGGGCAGGGTGCAAGTACCTGTAATTGAGGGCACCTCTGCAATAGCAGAGGTGCCCACATGAACTCCAGTTCTATTTTCCTGGACTTCGGGAGTGCAGGGACGCCATTTTATGCGTGTATAGGACATAGGTCACTACCTATGTCCAGCTACATAATGGTAACTCCGAACATGGGCATGTTTGGCATCAAACATGTCGGAATCATACCCCAATTCAGTTGCCAGTATTGAAAATAGGATTCCATTCACTCTGGGGGCTCCTTAGAGGATCCCCAGCATTGCTTCTACCAGCATTTTGGGGTTTTCCAGGCAGCCCAAGCTGCTGCCACCCCTCAGACAGGGTTCTGCTCTCCTGTTGCTTGAACAAAGAAAGTTGTTGTGTCCACAGACCTACCTGTAGAGTGTCTACTCAGGAACGACTTGGAGACTTCAGCTTGGGCTGAAGTGGAGTTAGAGGCCCGTGCAGCAATGCAGGGCATTCCAGGGCATATCTTTGCCCTGACGAAAGCACAAGCCAAGAGGCAAAAAGATCAAGAAAACTTGGAGCCTGGAACAATGACCCAAGACCTTCCAAAACCCAGGGGTAGAAAGGGCAAAAGGTTGCCCCCACCACACCCTCCAGTGAAGATTTGCGCTCTGAGGAGGAAGAATATAGTCCCTTGGCAGAACTTACACCTGAGGAGCTGAAAGCAGATACAGATGAACTCTTAGGTGCAGGGGTGCCTGCCAGGGAGGAATTCAGTATGTCCTAGAAAACCTGTCCCACACTGGAGTGCTTGAAGTAGCAAGCTGTCCTTCAAGAAGCAGGGCATGTCAGTGGCACTCACAAGGTGTACTGGGAAGACAACCTCTTGTATTCAGAGCCAAGGGAACCCAACCCTGGTGCCACCAGGAGATTGGTAGTACCTTTACAATACAGATAATTCTTGTTGATCCTTGCACATGATTCCCCTGGCAGGACACTTGGGGCAAAGCAAGACTTGGGACAGACTTGTCTCTCACTTTCACTGGCCCCACATGTCAGAAGATACTAAGGGGTTCTGGCGCGTCTGTGTCACCTGTCAAGCCAGTGGCAACTCAGGTGGCACCCCAAAGGCCCCCTAAATTCCACTGCCAGTGGTTAGGATTCCCTTTGAGAGGGCTGGGTGGATATTGTTTGCCCCCGAGACCTGCCCACAGCCTCTGGTGGTGATGGACCATGCCACCAGGTACCCAGAAGCTATTCCTCTAAGGACCACTATAGCTCCTGTAGTGGCAAAAGCCCTCCTAGGATTTTTTTTTTAGAGTGGGCGTTCCTAAAAAGATGGTATCAGACCGAGGTACCAACTTCGTGTCTGCTTACCTAAAGGCAATGTGGAAGTAAACACACTATTGTATACACACATTAGCAATCAGTAAATAGCACTGAAAGTAATATGTATTGGTAAAAGTAATAGCAAGTAGTATGGGCTCTAGAAGAGGGCCAAAACATATACTAAGAAAGTGGAATGTGAAAGGCAGTCCCCCACCCAAGGAAGTGGAATAAGCAGAAAGGAGCTGGAGGAACTAGAAACCCCAAGAGGTGAGTACCAGAGTGACCCCCAGCGACTAGGAGAGCAGAGGTAAGTACCTGGTTTTCCCCAAAACCAACAGGACTTTGGAAAAGGATTATGCAAGACCCAACCAAGACTGGAAGAACCCAAAGGCGGATCCTGAAGGAAGAGGACCTGCAAAGGAACAAAGTCCAGTTCATGATGGAGTGTCCAGTTGTGGCAGGTCCCACGTCGGCTGTCGGGATGCAGTGGGTCAGTGGTGCAGGAAGACCACCAACAAGCCAAGTCCAAGTCATGTTGGAGTATCCGGTTGTGGCAGGAGCCACTACCCACCCTTCTGTGGATGAGGTACCAGGTCGACGGTGGACGAAGAAGTTTAGCAATGCAGCTCAAAAGATGAGGAGTGATGCAAGTGATGGCCCACGTCGGCGGTCGAGATGCAGTTGGTTACTGGTGCTTGAAAACCACGAACAAGCCTTGGCAAATGCAAGAGATGGAGAAGACAGTTTGCAAGTAATCAACCCAAGGGGAGTCCGGGGTGACCCTCAGCACACCTGGAGGAGTGCCCCACGGTGCTGGAGCAGCAGGCAGGAGACTGTGCTTTGCACAAAGGAGTGCTGGGGGCCAGGACTACACGGAGCCTGAAGACCCTCGAAGGAACAAACGAGCCTTGGTAGCTGCAAGAGTTGCGGTGCACATTGGTACTGTCCTGCAAGGAGAGGCATGGGCTTACCGTCTCCCAAATTGGACAGCTGGTAGAGAGGACCAAGGGGACCACTTCAGACCACCACCTGTGATGCAGGATCCACTCAGCTCCGGAGGAGAGAGAATACACACAGCTGGTTGTCATTGCAGTTCGTGCCTGTGGATGCAGGGGAGCGATTCCTTCACTCTAAGGGAGATGCCTTCTTACTTGTTGTGCAGACTGAAGACTCGTCACTCTCAGAGCATGCACAGGCGGGGAAATGTTGCAGTTGCTGGAAGGAGCCAGAGAAGGATAAGTTACTTACCTGTAAATCCTAGTTCTCTTCCAGGGATATCCTCTTCAAAGTCATAAACACTGAATATTCCCGCCCACGTGCGGGCACCCCAGAGCATATATAAACACACATATATATGCACTAAATGTATATGTAAGAGTGATAATTGTGTAGAGCATTTTAGTACATATATATCATATACATGTGTAAGCAATAATGCAGTATATGTTGACAAACAGGCTAAAAATGTCTTATTTTTGTGAAGTTTTTCTTTAATCAAACTCCTCAATTAGAGGTAAAACCTTGCTGCAATCACAAAGAAGGGAGCATAAAAAATTTAAACAATTCCATGTAGAGAGAAAAACTGCATTAAAAATACAGGGGCATTATTAGTCAGTAGGCTGCATCCCAATTAACATAGCAGAACCAAAAAACTGACACCGTGCCTTTAAGACCCTGAGCACCTCCAGTATCCCACCATGCCTCAGGGGTGTGAGTGAGGTGACAGTTGGGTTACAGTTAGGTCAGTACCTTTTTACGGTGATAAGAAGAATGGGCTAGACAAATTAAAACTGCTGTACCTCCAGAATTACGTCCGGGGAGGAGGGTGGGTTGTTTATGACTTTGATGAGAATACCCCTGGAAGAGAAGAAAATAAGTTAATTACCTGTAACTGTAGTTCTCCAGTATTGTAATCTTTCATAGATTCACATACTTGAATCATTCCCCGTCGTCAAGATGGGAGTCCCCAGTACCATAATCAGTAGTGTACGATATAATAACAGGCTTAAAAGGAATGCACAGTTCAATTTTACAGCCTATCGATCTTCTTTGTTAAGAAAAGAACCAAAGGTATGCATTGACCAATCAGGCGACAGCACCCTCTACAGCCCTCATCACAAAGGCTCCAGTTCCTCACATTTTCACGCACAAAGGTGCAGTACACTGTAAATACAATAAAGGGGAGCCTCTATGAGGAGGAGGGTGGGTAGCATGTGAATCTATGAAAGATTACAGTACTGGAGAACTGCAGTTACAGGTAAGTAACTTATTTTCTTCTCCAGTATTGAATCTTTCATAGATTCACATGCTTGAATCAGAGTAGTTAGCAGTTACAATACCAAATTAATGCATATATATTGAAGTGGAAGGTGGGTAAATAATTTATAAAATGGCTCACCTTATTGGAATAGATGGCGTAAAACTGCTTGCCCCACCTCTGCATTTGATTTGTTAGCTTCTTCCAGGCAGTAGCGTTGCATGAAGGTGTGTCTGTTAGACCATGTTGCTGCTCTGTAGATCTGTTGTATCGACACACCCGGAAGTAGAGCTGCTGATGTGGATACAGCTCTCATAGAGTGAGGTTTTACCCTCTTTGTTAATGGTTTTCCTCCTTTAGCATGGCATAATTGAATGGTCTCTGCGATCCATCTTCCTATAGTGGCTTTGATTGCTGGAAAGCCTTTTTTGAAATTCCCGTAAGTGACAAATAACTAGGTTGACTGATGAAATTGGTGCGTTCTATGCAAATAGAATCTTAAACACCTTCTAACATCTAAGGTATGAAGAGCCTGTTCGGCAGGTGACTGAGGGTTCAGAAAAAATGTTCTTAGAATAATGGGTTTGTTTAAATGAAAATCCGATGGGATTTTATATCTGAATTTAGGATTTATTCTAATGAGAATACTGTCCTTTTTGAACTGCATGAAGGGTTCCTTTTTAGTAATAGCTTGTATCTCACTCAGTCTTCTGGCCAATGTAAGAGATAGTAATAGTGCAGTTTTCCCTGTAAGCTATTTTAGATCCGCTTCATGTACAGGTTGAAAAGGTGCTTTCATGAGCTGGGTCAAGACAATGTTAAGATGCCACTTAGGTGGTGGTGTCTTTACTGGGAAGAAAAAACTCTAAAAAGCCCTTTCATAAATTGTTTATTAATCGCTGAGGACCAAAGAGATGGGGTTCTGTCCTCTCTTCTAAATTGGGATATTGCTGCTAAATGAACTCTTAGGGATGAGTGCAAGAGTCCAGACCTTGCTAGTTGTAAAAGGTATGGTAAAATCTGTTCCGGATTTGAAGAAAGCAGATTCAAGTTATTTTGTTGGCACCAATAGCAAAAACGCTTCCATTTTAATTTATATGATTTATTAGTGGAATTTGCTCTTGCTTGAGTCAGAATTTCTCTTGAGTCAGATGGGATGTTTAGGTTTCGAAACTCATGGTATTCAGGAGCCAAGCTGTCAAATGTAGATGCTCCGGATTGGGATGTAGGATCTGGCCATTGTGCATTGTTACCAATGTATGACTGGGCCTCAGCTGTATGTGATGACGTTCCGATAGTAGGAGAAGTTCTGTGTACCAGAACTGTCTGGGCCAGTTGGGGGCTATGAGAATGATCCTGCATGGTTCCCTCTTGAGTTTGAGAATTACTCGAGGGATTAGAGGGATTGGGGGAAAAGCGTAGGCAAATATCTTTGACCATCTGATTGAAAATGCATCTCCCCACAAATCTTTTTGGTGTCGCCAACTTGCGTAGTACTGGCATTTGCGGTTGTTCCTGGTGGCGAAGAGGTCTAATTTCAGTGTGCCCCATTGGCTGAATATGTTCTGCAATGACTGATGGTCGAGTTCCCATTCATCGCACATTGAGGACAATCTGCTCAGTGTGTCCGCTATCACATTTTGATGCCCCTCGTAGATGTTCCGCTCTGAGAGCTATCCTGTTGAGAATTGCCCACTGCCAAATCTCTTGTGCTTGATGCAACAGTGCCGGTGATCTTGTTCCCCCTTGTTTAAGTAGTGCATGCACGTACTGCTGTCTGTTCTGATGAGCACAGAAGAGTTTGCAATTCTGGGAAGGAACGAACGTAGCGCTAGAGCTATGGCTTTGAACTTAAGGTAATTGATCTGCCTTTTCTTGTCGGGATTGTCCCATTTTCCACTGTTGGAAAGGTCCTGTAAGTGCGCACCCCAGCCCTGTAGGGATGCATCTGTTGTTATTATGTAGTCCATTATTGGGGACAGATAAGTTAGACCTTCTGCCAAGTTTTTCCTTTGTGTCCACCAATGTATGGAGGACTTCATGTCTGTTATTATTTGTATGATGTCGTCGAAGGATCCCTGAGATTGTTTCCACTGCTTGTCTAACTCCTCTTGCAATGGTCTCATGTGAAGTCTGCAGTTCGGAATCAGAGGGATGGAAGAAGAGAGCATTCCCAGGAATGATTTGTATGTCCGAACTGAAACGGACTGTCTTTTGATTAGTTTGTGGGCGAGTAGCTGCACCTTCATCGGTCTGTCTAACAAGACAGTTGCTTTGTCTGTGCTGGTGTTGATAACTGCTCCTGGACAAGTTAGCTCTGTTTTCGGAATGAGGGAAGACTTCAGAAGGCCCAACTTGTTTAATAATTTGAGGCATATGTTCGTGTGCTCTGTATTTGACTGTGAAGATGGTGCTTTGATCAGCCAGTCATCTAAGTATGGGAATACTTTAACTCCTTTTTTCCTGAGGTGTGCCGCCACTGGAACTGGCATCTTTGTAAATATGCGAGGGGCTGATTTTAAACCAAAGGGGAGCACTTTGAAATTGAAAGTGAGCGCCGGCTACCTGAAATCTTAAATATTTTCGATGATTTGGAAGAATGGGTATATGGAAATATGCATCTTTGAGGTAGATAGATGTCATATAGTCGGCATGGTTTAGAAGGTGCAAAATGTCTTGTAAAGTAAGCATCCGAAAAGATTGTTTTCTCAGATATTTGTTTAGTTTGCACAGGTCCAATATCGGACGCCAATCTTCTGATGTCATATCTGGAGGGGTGTGCTCTCAAGATATGACATCTAAGACCCATCTGTCAGTAGTTATAGTAGCCCATTGGTGTGAAAATTGGGAGATTCGACCTCCTATGTGGTAATATGATCTGTGGGGTAGCCTGCGCTGGTGTTAAATCACTGCTTCCTGGAAGAGTCTCGACCCCAGGTGGGGCGTTTTCCCTTAGCTGGTTGCTTGTAGGCCGCAGCAGGTGGTTGTCTATACTGTTGAGAGTATTGGGGATGGAACTGTCCTTGGTAGGGCTGATATTGTTGCTATAAGACTGAAACCCTCCCCGAAAGGAGAAGGTACCCCTACCTCTGGCTCCTCAAAAAGGTGGTTGTTTAGTTTGTAACGTACCCAAAGATCTGGCTGTGTCGATATCAGTCTTGATAGCGTGTAAGGCATCATCTATATGCTTCCCAAATAATGATTCGCCATCATAAGGCATGTCCAAAATTTTACTCTGCACCTCAGGCCTAAAGGAGGTGGCTTTTAGCCAGGCCTGTCTTCTTAGTACAGCTGCTCCTGCTAGCTGTCAAAAACCAGTTGCGGAGATGTCAATTGCACAGTCTATTATCTCTGCGGAAGCTTTTTGACCTTCTAGTAGAATCTTTTTAGCTTTGTCTCCCGAACCTTGCTAGAATTGCAAGAGAATTTTCTGCACGAACTGTAAGTCCTGCCATACTCGAGAATCTTTTCCCAACAGAATCAAGATGATGCCAATCTCTATCAGGAGGTTTTGTGATGGGTGCTGATGGGTTCTTGGAATGCCTCTGGGCAGCTTGACTTATAACAGAGTCTGGTCTCAGATGTCCGATCACACAAGCTGGTGCATTGTCTGGTACTTTATACTTTTTATCCAGACTTGCCATAACTGCTGAAATGGTGGCTGGATTATTCATAGTACGAATACTCTCTTGGAGGATGATGAAATCTATTATGGGTATTGATTTCACTGATTTCTCTCTAGGTTCCTCAAAATCATATAGGAAACAGTCTGTCTGCTTAGAGGTAAGAGGTCATTGAAACCTTTTTGCTGCACGCTCCCTTATACTATGAAACCACCAATGTCGTCTGGTGAGGAGTCCACCGGAGGTGGCTGTGGTGGTGATGGTGGTTGTATGACACAATTGTCCCACTCTGAAGATGCGGAAGCCTGATCTCTTAATTCTCCTTTTCCTCCTGTACATTTTGTGATGTATGTTGATCATCTGACGGTGGATCCGCTAATGGTAGTGCAGAGAACGGAACCCGTGAAAAGGATAGCGAAGTAGGACGAGTGGGAGGCATTTGTTGAGGTGACCTTGCCGGTGTTTGGGGCTGTGATGGAGGTGCTGATTGTGCAGGTTCAGGAAAGCGTTTATAATAGTCCTGCAGCATTGCTTGCAAGTTAAAAATCAAATCTTGCGGCATTTAGATGATCTGATCCTGAATATTATGTGATGGACTGGGCTGGTAGGTGTGATGTATGTTTTCTGATACGTAAACATTGGAATGGTAGTATTGGTCCTTATCTTGTTCGTCATCCTGGCACTTAACGTGCAACTCAGAGGGGCTCCAAAAAGTCCTTCCTCCTCCGATTCGTCATCTAAGAGATGTTGAGGTGGAAATGGTGTGACTTTACTTGGTGAGGTGTGCTCTGGAAGCAGTAGCTGGTCTGTACGAGACAGGCCAGTAACAGGTATCAAGGGTTTTGGAGATGGTGTAGGTAATAGTGTTGTCGACGATGGTTTGACCGACAATGTCGTAGTTGACGGTGCTCTCACTGACGTAGGTCTCGTCGACGATGACGTCGTTGATGGTTGCGTCGTCGACGAAGATGTCTTTTTTAGAACCTTCGACGGTGGTGGAATTGCCGACGGTAAGGGTATCCCCGTATCTATAGGTCTCATTGGTAAGCTCGACGGTACCACCTTAGTTTTCTTAGACGTCAAAGGCTTCGTTGTGATCCTGCAGGAGATGGTCGTCGACGATAATGGAGACAAGGACATTATCATAGGTGACGCCGCCGTTGTGAAAGTTGGAGTCATGGTGGTAAATGTCATCGACGAGATCGTCGTCGACGGTGAGGAGATTTTTAAAATCTTTTATTTTTTTCTCCAAAACCATTTTTGATGTAGGAGGAAGCGATTTTGACATTTTCTTGACAGAACTTTCTCTGGTAGCCAGTGTTGAAGGCTCAGAAAAGACTTTGAGGAGGATTTCTTATGTGGCACCATCTTGTTTCCATGACATTTTTAAGTGCTTATTTTTGTGGGGCTTGAAAGGCTCCACTTCCAACGATCTTCCTCTCTTGTAGGATTTTTCAGTTTTTAAAGAGTCCTCAGTCTCTTCATCAGAGAATGTCTCCTTAGATTTACATTTTTGGAGCCACAAGAAGAGCCTTCCTTCTCTGTCTTTAAGTGTTTTTTGTGAGAAAGCTCTACATATTTTGCAGTCCACAACTTTATGATGTGGATATAGACAATAACTACTCTCTCTGTGAGAGACTTCTGAATAAAGTCTCTTTTTGCCACAGGTTTGGTTTAGAAAGGCCTTTTTTTTTTGGGAGATCCTGCAATGGTCAGAGTGTTCCGAGTTGTAATAAGAAGAAATCTTAAAGCTGACCTAAAAAGTATCCAGTAGAAGTTATGTTCTGAAGAGAAAAACTGAGCAGAGCTCAAGGAGACTCCTACGCATAACTTTGGTTCTTTTCTTAACAAAGATTATGAATAGGCTGTAAAACTGAACTGTGCATTCCTTTTAAGCCTGTTATTATATTGTACACTACTTATTATGGTACTGGGGACTCACATCTCTTCAACGGGGGAATGATTCAAGCATGTGAATCTATGAAAGATTCAATACTGGAGAATTAGGATTTACAGGTAAGTAACTTATCCTTCTCTTCCAGGGGATTCTCATCAATAGTCAAACACTGAATAGATTAGCAAGCCCATCCCATACCACTACGGATGGAGAGGTGGAAGCACCAGCAGTTTACTTCTCTTAAATACATTTCTTAATGAAGACTGACCCATTTGAGTGTCTGCCTTAGCATCTGAATCTAGACAGTAATGCCTTGTAAAAGTATGTACCGATCTCCATGTTGCAGTCTTGCAGATTTCGGAGATGGGTACACTCTTCAGAAGGGCTGTTGTTGCAACCTTGCCCCTTGTCGAATGAGCATTAGGTCTGGCAGTCAATTGTTTGTTAGCCAATTGGTAAGCAATCACACTACATGAGACTATCCACCTAGAAATGGTCAGTTTTGATGCAGCTCTGCCCGTTCTCATGTGGCCATAGTTTGTGAATAATTGATCAGACTGTCTGATGTCTTTAGTCTTATTGAGATGAAACTTTAACACTCAGTTTCAAGTCTAGGTAGTGCAAAGTTCTCTCTGCCAGCGTAGATGGTTTAGAGAAGAATGTTTGAAGAGATATGATCTGATTCATATGAAAGTTAGAAACCACCTTAGGTAGGAACGCAGGATGGGTTCTTAAAACCACTCTGTTATCATGAAACACTGTTTAGGGTTCTTTTGAAGAGAGAGCCTGAATTTCGCTGACCCTTCTGGCTGAATGAATCGTAACAAGAAAAGCTGTCTTCCATGTAAGATGTTGTAAAGAGGCTTTGTTTATAGGCTCAAAAGGAGGACCCATGAGTCTAGAGAAGGCCACGTTCAATAACCACAGAGGGGAAGATGCACGAACTGGTGGAAACACTTTTCTTAAGCCCTCTAGGAAATATTTAACCACTGGCATAGTAAAGAATCCCGTTTGTGAGGGTGATTTACGATAAGCAGTAGTGGCTGACAAATGTACTTTTTTTTAAAAACTCTTTATTAGGTTTAGTTCAACCAAGTATTGAGATACAATAATAAACAATGATGAGATAAAGTATACAGAGATCACAACACTTAAACTGTGCCACATGCCAATAATATTGCACCAAGAGGGGTTATCGGGAACAGTAACTGTCGCGAGTATGCATGACCAAACGTCCAGGGAGAGGGTAAGGTGTACATCGACTGTATACCAGAAGCTGTGGAGATGCCATGCGTTGGAAGGGGTTGGGGTAGGGGAGAGCGCTGTTTTTCTAGTGATTCCTAGGGGGCGATTCCGCCACCATCATATCTATATGGGTCCTTTTCAACAATACGCACTATTAGTAATGGATAATGGGGGAGCTCCAGTCGGGGGCCCATGAGTGCCTGGCTGCCCAGATGACATGACGTTTCCAGGAGGTGATTTAAATGCGCTTTAGTGTTCATGGGAGTCGTGTTATTTCTGGATTCTATATTTGCAATGTGTCCTACACTTTGCAGCCACCTCCCGTTAAGCCCCTGGCCTGCAGTTGACGTAGTGTCTGTGCTTCCGTGTGAGACCACTGTAATAAGCCCTGTAGCCTTTTGACGTGGCTTGGAGCGTGTGGTGCCTTCCAGTGTGTGGCTATCAGGCGTTTGAATGTTATACATGCAAGATCAATAAACCTGTCTAGATGTTTGTCCCCTTTAGCTCGCTGGCATAAACCTAATAAACAGGACTCTGGGTTTAATACTAGAGCGTGGTTTGCTATGTCGGCCGTAGACTTAATAATTTTCGCCAGGCTGCTATCAACGGTGGGCAGTCCCATACCAAGTGGTAAAATTTTGCTTCTGGTGCTGCACATCAAGTACATGGAGGCTCCAGAATGGGAAACATGTGCTTAATTCGAGACCTGGATAGATAGGAGTGATGTTAATAATTAAATTGGGTGTAGCGGAACCTAGGGTTGCATGAGATGAGTTTAACAGTAGAAAGCGCTGCTGTCCAGGACTTCTGCGACAAGGAGGTAGTGAGTACTTCGTCCCAGTGAGCACGAGCGGCCTCCAAGCTCATGCAGGCCGCAACTAACAGGGTATTATACAGCCTACATATCACTTTTTTGGTGTCAGTTATTGACAACATCAGTGTGAGAATCTGGGATGTGTGTGGTTCCTCATCTCCCATACCCCAGGTGTCCCACAGCAGGTGTCTTTTTGTACAGTAGGTCACGAAAGCGCCCACATGTAGGCCTGTGTTGTCCCGCAATTCATCAAACATTAGTAGCATGTCCGCTGAATAGAAATCTCCCACCCTCACAAGATCTGCCATCTGCCACAGGCTATATTGTGGTTTTCAAGCATGACACGATGTATGTACACAATACCAAAAATATGCAGTATAGTATTAGAAAACAGTGCAAACAATCTATAGTTACAATAGGATGCAATGGGGACACATAGGGATAGGGGCAACACAAACCATATACTCCAAAAGTGGAATGCGAACCATGAATGGACCCCAAACCTATGTGACCTTGTAGAGGGTCGCTGGGACTGTAAGAAAACAGTGAGGGTTAGAAAAATAGCCCACCCCAAGACCCTGAAAAGTGAGTGCAAAGTGCACTAAAGTTCCCCAAAGAGCACAGAAGTTGTGATAGGGGAATTCTGCAGGAAAGACCAAAACCAGCAATGCAACAACAATGGATTTCCAGACGAGGGTACCTGTGGAACAAGGGGACCAAGTCCAAAAGTCACGACCAAGTCGAGAGTTGGCAGATGCCCAGGAAATGCCAGCTGTGGGTGCAAAGAAGCTGCTACTAGGTAGTAGAAGCTGAGGATTCTGCAGGAACGACAAGGGCTAGAAACTTCCCCTTTGGAGGATGGATGTCCCACGCCGTGGAGAGTCGTGCAGAAGTGTTTTCCTGAAGAAAGACCGCAAACAAGCCTTGCTAGCTGCAAGTCGTGCGGTTAGGGTTTTTGGATGCTGCTGTGGCCCAGGAGGGACCAGGATGTCGCCAATTGCGTCAGGGGACATAGGGGGCGCCCAGCAAGACAAGGAGCCCTCTCAGAAGCAGGCAGCACCCGCAGAAGTGCCGGAACAGGCACTACGAAGAGGAGTGAAACGGTGCTCACCCAACGTTGCACAAAGGAGTCCCACGCCGCCGGAGGACAAGTCAGGAGGTTGTGCAATGCAGGTTAGAGTGCCGTGGACCCAGGCTTGGCTGTGCACAAAGGATTTCCACCGGAAGTGCACAGAGGCCGGAGTAGCTGCAAAAGACGCGGTTCCCAGCAATGCAGTCTGGCGTGGGGAGGCAAGGACTTACCTCCACCAAACTTGGACTGAAGAGTCACTAGACTGTGGGAGTCACTTGGACAGAGTTGCTGGATTCAAGGGACCTCGCTCGTCGTGCTGAGAGGAGACCCAGGGGACCGGTGATGCAGTTCTTTGGTGCCTGCGGTTGCAGGGGGACGATTCCGTCGACCCACGGGAGATTTCTTTGGAGCTTCTAGTGCAGAGAGGAGGCAGACTACCCCCACAGCATGCACCACCAGGAAAGCAGTCGAGAAGGTGGCAGGATCAGCGTTACAGAGTTGCAGTAGTCGTCTTCGCTACTTTGTTGCAGTTTTGCAGGCTTCCAGCGCGGTCAGCAGTCGATTCCTTGGCAGAAGGTGAAGAGAGAGATGCAGAGGAACTCTGATGAGCTCTTGCATTCGTTATCTAAGGAAATCCCCAAAGCAGAGACCCTAAATAGCCAGAAAAGAGGGTTTGGCTACTTAGGAGAGAAGATAGGCTAGCAACACCTGAAGGAGCCTATCAGAAGGAGTCTCTGGCGTCACCTGCTGGCCCTGGCCACTCAGAGCAGTCCAGTGTGCCAGAAGCACCTCTGTTTCCAAGATGGCAGAGGTCTGGAGCACACTGGAGGAGCTCTGGGCACCTCCCAGGGGAGGTGCAGGTCAGGGGAGTGGTCACTCCCCTTTCCTTTGTCCAGTTTCGCGCCAGAGCAGGGCTGAGGGGTCCCTGAACCGGTGTAGACTGGCTTATGCAGAAATGGGCACCATGTGTGCCCATGAAAGCATTTCCAGAGGCTGGGGGAGGCTACTCCTCCCCTGCCTGAACACCATTTTCCAAAGGGAGAGGGTGTAACACCCTCTCTCTGAGGAAGTCCTTTGTTCTGCCTTCCTGGGCCAAGCCTGGCTGGACCCCAGGAGGGCAGAAACCTGTCTGAGGGGTTGGCAGCAGAAGCAGCTGCAGTGAAACCCCGGGAAAGGCAGTTTGGCAGTACCCGGGTCTGTGCTAGAGACCCGTGGGATCATGGGATTGTGCCAACAATGCCAGGATGGCATAGAGGGGGCAATTCCATGATCATAGACATGTTACATGGCCATATTCGGAGTTACCATTGTGAAGCTACACATAGGTAGTGACCCATATGTAGTGCACGCGTGTAATGGTTTCCCCGCACTCACAAAGTCCGGGGAATTGGCCCTGAACAATGTGAGGGCACCTTGGCTAGTGCCAGGGTGCCCACACACTAAGTAACTTAGCACCCAACCTTTACCAGGTAAAGGTTGGACATATAGGTGACTTATAAGTTACTTAAGTGCAGTGTAAAATGGCTGTGAAATAACATGGACGTTATTTCACTCAGGCTGCAGTGGCAGGCCTGTGTAAGAATTGTCAGAGATCCCTATGGGTGGCAAAAGAAATGTTGCAGCCCATAGGGATCTCCTGGAACCCCAATACTCTGGGTACCTCAGTACCATATACTAGGGAATTATAAGGGTGTTCCAGTATGCCAATGTAAATTGGTAAAATTGGTCACTAGCCTGTTAGTGACAATTTGAAAGAAATGAGAGAGCATAACCACTGAGGTTCTGATTAGCAGAGCCTCAGTGAGACAGTTAGTCATAACACAGGTAACACATACAAGGCACACTTATGAGCACTGGGGCCCTGGCTGGCAGGGTCCCAGTGACACATACAACTAAAACAACATATATACAGTGAAATATGGGGGTAACATGCCAGGCAAGATGGTACTTTCCTACACAACCCCCCCCCCCAACCAAACGAAGGACAATAAGACTAGCCATGACCTGATGAGTCTTCATTGTCTAAGTGGAAATATCTGGAGAGTCCATCTGCATTGGAGTGGGTACTCCCAGGTCTATGTTCCACTGTATAGTCCATTCCCTGTAGGGATATAGACCACCTCAACAATTTAGGATTTTCACCTTTCATTTGTTTTAGCCAAAGTAGAGGTTTGTGATCTGTCTGAACAATTAAGTGAGTGCCAAACAGGTATGGCCTCAACTGCTTCAGTGCCCAGACCACAGCAAAGGCCTCCCTCTCTATGGCAGACCAACGCTTTTCTCTAGGGGTCAACCTCCTGCTGATAAAAGGAACAGGTTGATCCTGGCCCTCAGAATTAAGTTGTGAAAGGACTGCCCCTACCCCTAATTCAGATGCATCAGTTTGGACAATTAATTTTTTGGAGTAACAGGGGCTTTTCAGGACAGGTGCAGAGCACATGGCCTGCTTCAGCTCCTCAAAAGCTTTCTGACAGCTAGCTGTCCACAATACCTTTTTAGGCATTTTCTTGGAGGTGAGGTCATTAAGATGGGCTGCAATGGAGCCATAGTTCTTTATGGACCTCCTGTAATACCCAGTGAGGCCTAAGAAGGCTCTCACCTGGGTCTGAGTTGTAGGGGGAACCCAATCTATAATAGTTTGGATTTTCCCCTGAAGTGGTGCAATCTGTTCTCCACCTACCAGGTATCCCAGATAAACCACCTTCCCCTGCCCTATCTGGCACTTTGAAGCCTTGATAGTGATGCCTGCCTTTTGCATGGCCTTCAAAACTTTCCATAGGTGGACCAGGTGATCATCCCAGCTGGAGCTAAAGACAGCTATATCATCTAGATATGCTGCACTAAAATCTTCCAGCCCTTGCAGGACTGTATTCACCAACCTCTGAAAAGTGGCAGGTGCATTTTTCAATCCAAAAGGCATTACTGTGAATTGGTAATGGCCTCCAATGGTTGAAAATGCAGTTTTTGCTTTTGCATCTTCTGATAATTTGATCTGCCAATACCCTGCAGTCAAGTCAAAAGTGCTTAGATACTTGGCAGATGCCAGTGTATCTATTAGCTCATCTGCCCTGGGTATAGGGTGAGCATCAGTTTTGGTTACTTGGTTGAGACCTCTATAGTCTACACAAAACCGCATTTCCTTCTTTCCATCCTTGGAATGAGGTTTTGGTACAAGTACTACAGGAGAGGCCCATGGACTTTCAGAGTGCTCAACCACTCCCAGTTCAAGCATTTTCTGCACTTCTTGTTTTATGCAGTCTCTGACATGGTCAGGCTGCCTATAGATCTTACTTTTGACAGGCAAGCTGTCTCCAGTATCTATAGTGTGCTCACACCAAGAAGTGGTGCCTGGCACAGTAGAGAAGAGTTCAGAAAACTGACCCAGGAGATTTATGCAGTGGTCTTTCTGCTCAGCAGTAAGACAATCTGCCAATACTACCCCTGCCACCAGAGCATCTTGTTCTGTGGAAGAGAAGAGTTCAGGGAGAGGGTCACTCTCTTCTTCCTGTCCCTCATCTGTTGCCATGAGCAGGGTGAGATCAGCCCTGTCATAGTAGGGTTTCAGGCGATTGACATGGAGCACCCTAAGGTGACTCCTGGCAGTGCCTAAGTCAACTAAGTAGGTGACTTGACCCTTTTTCTCAACAATTGTGTGGGGTCCACTCCATTTATCTTGGAGTGCTCTTGGGGCCACTGGCTCCAAGACCCACACTTTCTGCCCTGGTTGGTACTGAACCAAACCAGCCTTCTGGTCATGCCATTGCTTTTGGAGCTCTTGGCTGGCCTGAAGGTTTTTACTGGCCTTTTTCATGTACTCAGCCATCCTTGATCTGAGGCCAAGTACATAGTCCACTATGTCTTGCTTTGGAGCTTTTAAAGGTTGTTCCCAACCCTCCTTAACAAGTGTTAGAGGACCTCTCACAGGGTGTCCAAATAGGAGTTCAAAGGGGCTGAAGCTCACTCCTTTTTGGGGTACCTCCCTGTAAGCAAAAAGGAGGCAAGGTAATAGGATATCCCATCTCCTGCGGAGTTTTTCAGGGAGTCCCATAATCATGCCTTTGAGAGTTTTGTTAAATCTCTCCACCAGTCCATTTGTTTGTGGATGATAGGGTGTGGTGAACTTGTATGTAACACCACACTCCTTCCACATGGCCTTTAAGTAAGCAGACATGAAATTGCTTCCCCTGTCTGATACCACCTCTTTTGGGAAGCCCACCCTGGAAAAGATTCCCAGGAGGGCCTTTGCCACTGCAGGAGCTGTAGTGGTCCTTAGAGGAATTGCTTCAGGATATCTGGTGGCATGGTCCACTACCACCAAGATAAACCTATTGCCTGAAGCAGTAGGAGGGTCAAGGGGGCCAACTATGTCAACCCCTACCCTTTCAAAGGGAACCCCAACCACAGGCAGTGGAATAAGGGGTGCCTTTGAAATGCCACCTGTTTTGCCACTGGCTTGACAGGTTTCACAGGACTTACAAAATTCCTTTGTGTCCTCTGACATTCTAGGCCAATGAAACAAGGGAACAAGCCTGTCCCAAGTTTTCATTTGCCCCAAATGTCCAGCTAAGGGAATGTCGTGGGCTAGAGTTAGGAGGAACTTTCTGTACTCCTGAGGAATCACCAATCTCCTGGCAGCTCCAGGTTTTGGATCCCTTGCTTCAGTGTACAAGAGGTTGTCCTCCCAGTAAACTCTGTGAGAGTCACTGACATCCCCATTTGCTTGCTTGACAGCTTGCTGCCTTAGACCCTCTAGTGTGGGACAGGTCTGCTGTGCCACACTCAACTCCTCCCTGGCAGGCCCCCCTTCACCCAAAAGCTCAGCAGTGTCTGCTTCCAGCTCCTCTGGTGTAGGTTCTGCACAGGGTGGAAATTCTTCTTCCTCAGAAGAAGAATCCACTGTAGAGGGAGGGATAGTAGGTAGTGCTTTACTTCTACTAGCCCTAGCTTTGGGGAGCACTTGGTCCATTCTTCCAGGATCCAAGTCACCCTGTCCTTTTTGCTTTTTGGCCTGAGCCCTTGTCAAAGCAAAAATATGCCCTGGAATGCCCAGCATTGCTGCATGGGCCTCCAACTCCACATCTGACCAAGCTGATGTCTCTAAATAATTTCCAAGTAGACAGTCTACAGGTAAATCTGAGGCAACCACAACTTTCTTTGGACCAATAACCCCCCCCCCCCAGTTGAGATTTACAACAGCCATGGGGTGGCTAAGTGTGTTGTTGTGAGCATCGGTTACTTGGTACTGGTGACCAAGTAGGTGTTGTTCAGGGTGGACCAGTTTCTCTATTACCATTGTAACACTGGCACCTGTGTCCCTGTAGGCCTGAACCTCAACACCATTTATTAGGGGTAGTTGCTTGTACTTATCCATGTTAAGGGGACAAGCAACTAAGGTGGCTAAATCAATAGCTCCCTCAGAGACTAACACAGCCTCTGTGGTCTCCCTAACAAGACCAACCCCAACTAAGTTACCAAAAGTGAGCCCAGCTACTCCCTTGGATTGGCTATTAGTAGGTTTGCTCCCACCACCACTGCTATTACTAGGGGCACTAGGTGTAGCAGCAGGGGTTGTAGTGGTAGGAGGCTTGGTGCTTTTCTTTGGACAACTGGGATCTGTTGTCCAATGGCCTTTTATTTTACATAAATAGCACCATGGTTTCTTTTCTTTGTTTTGATTTGAAGAGGATTTGGACCCACCACCCCCACCAAAGTGTTTTTGTGGGCCTGATGAAGACTCATTTTTAGATTTGTCCCCACCCTTGTCAGAAGACTTACCATCCTTCTTCTTGCCATCTTTGTCACCCCCTGTATGAACTTTTCTGTTCACCCTTGTTCTGACCCATTTGTCTGCCTTCTTTCCCAATTCTTGGGGAGAGGTCAGATCAGAGTCCACCAGGTACTGGTGCAACAAATCAGACACACAGTTATTAAGTATATGCTCTCTCAGGATTAAGTTATACAGGCTTTCATAATCAGTAACTTTACTGCCATGTAACCACCCCTCCAAGGCCTTCACTGAATGGTCAACAAAGTCTACCCAGTCTTGTGAAGACTCCTTTTTGGTTTCTCTGAACTTCATCCTGCACTGTTCAGTGGTTAAGCCATAACCATCTAGGAGTGCATTCTTAAGAACTTTGAAATCATTGGCATCACTTTCTTTTACAGTAAGGAGCCTATCCCTACCCTTTCCACTAAATGATAGCCATAGGATAGCAGCCCACTGCCTTTGAGGGACATCCTGTACAACACAGGCCCTCTCAAGTGCAGCAAACCACTTGTTAATGTCATCCCCCTCCTTATAAGGGGGAGCTATCTTATGCAGATTCCTAGAATAATGCTCTCTTGCAGGATGACTACTGGGAATACTGCTGCTGCCACCATGGGTTTCTAACCCAATTTTCTGTCTTTCTCTTTCTATTTCTAAGGACTGCCTATCTAAATCCAGCTGTTGCTTCTTGAGCTTCAGTCTGGATTGTTCCACTCTCAATCTATTGAGCTCCCTTTCTAACACTCTGTCATCAGGGTGGGTGGGTGGGGCATGCCTTGAAACAGAAGTATGGTGAGAATGAACAGAAGGAGACCTGTCCCTAACAGATGGCACTCTAACAGCCTGGCTAACAGAAACAGCACTTCTACTATGATGAGAAGGAATACTCTTACTGTGATGTGAGGCAACACTATTACTGTGATGTGACTCTACATCAGTACCAGCTATGCTAGGTGGTCTGCTAATGGGCAGGCTAGGAAGTTTCCCTTCTAAATCTTTTGCTAGGGGTGCCCCAGGGTCAGATTGGGAACCATCAGCTAATTTCTCAACAGAAGTGCCAACTCTGGTCTTATCTTGTTCAATGAGCATATTAACCAACAGTTCTCTACAGGGATTCTTCCCTATCCCTAAACCTCTTTCAATGCAGAGACTCCTTGCTCCTTTCCAGCTAAGGTGATCATAAGCAAGTTTGGACAGATCAACAGTTTGGTCTGTGCCAGACATTTTAGAAAGTGTTTAAGGGATAGAAAAAGTGAGAAAAAAGTTTTTCAGAACTTTTTGAAAGACAGAAAAAAAACTTTTAAAAACTTTTAAAGAACTTTTTAGAAATATTAGAGGTACTTTTCAGCACTTAGCAATGAAGTGAAAGGAGAAAAGCAAAACTTTTTGGTTAGGTGTACATACACTGAACTTGTTTTGTATATTTTTCTCTTATGAAAAGTACAATGACAAAAGTGGTAAGTAATTGCAAAGTACTTATCCCACTGCTGCACAACCAATGTAGGAGGCTGGACTGGCTTGTAGTGAGTACCAAGGGGTACTTACACCTTGCACCAGGCCTAGGTATCCCTTATTAGTGTATAGGGTGTCTAGCAGCTTAGGCTGATAGATAATGGTAGCTTAGCAGAGCAGCTTAGGCTGAACTAGGAGACGAATGAAGCTCCTACAGTACCACTAGTGTCATATGCACAATATCATAAGAAAACACAATACACAGATATACTAAAAATAAAGGTACTTTATTTTTATGACAATATGCCAAAGTATCTTAGAGTGTACCCTCAGTATGAGGATAGCAAATATACACAAGATATATGTACACAATACCAAAAATATGCAGTATAGTATTAGAAAACAGTGCAAACAATGCATAGTTACAATAGGATGCAATGGGGACACATAGGGATAGGGGCAACACAAACCATATACTCCAAAAGTGGAATGCGAACCACGAATGGACCCCAAACCTATGTGACCTTGTAGAGGGTCACTGGGACTGTAAGAAACCAGTGAGGGTTAGAAAAATAGCCCACCCCAAGACCCTGAAAAGTGAGTGCAAAGTACACTAAAGTTCCCCAAAGAGCACAGAAGTTGTGATAGGGGAATTCTGCAGGAAAGACCAAAACCAGCAATGCAACAACAATGGATTTCCAGACGAGGGTACCTGTGGAACAAGGGGACCAAGTCCAAAAGTCACGACCAAGTCGAGAGTGGGCAGATGCCCAGGAAATGCCAGCTGTGGGTGCAAAGAAGCTGCTACTAGGTAGTAGAAGCTGAGGATTCTGCAGGAACGACAAGGGCTAGAAACTTCCCCTTTGGAGGATGGATGTCCCACGCCGTGGAGAGTCGTGCAGAAGTGTTTTCCTGAAGAAAGACCGCAAACAAGCCTTGCTAGCTGCAAGTCGTGCGGTTAGGGTTTTTGGATGCTGCTGTGGCCCAGGAGGGACCAGGATGTCGCCAATTGCGTCAGGGGACAGAGGGGGCGGGGTGCCCAGCAAGACAAGGAGCCCTCTCAGAAGCAGGCAGCACCCGCAGAAGTGCCGAACAGGCACTACGAAGAGGAGTGAAACGGTGCTCACCCGAAGTTGCACAAAGGAGTCCCACGCCGCCGGAGGACAACTCAGGAGGTCGTGCAATGCAGGTTAGAGTGCCGTGGACCCAGGCTTGGCTGTGCACAAAGGATTTCCGCCGGAAGTGCACAGAGGCCGGAGTAGCTGCAAAAGACACGGTTCCCAGCAATGCAGTCTGGCGTGGGGAGGCAAGGACTTACCTCCACCAAACTTGGACTGAAGAGTCACTGGACTGTGGGAGTCACTTGGACAGAGTTGCTGGATTCAAGGGACCTCGCTCGTCGTGCTGAGAGGAGACCCAGGGGACCGGTGATGCAGTTCTTTGGTGCCTGCGGTTGCAGGGGGACGATTCCGTCGACCCACGGGAGATTTCTTCGGAGCTTCTAGTGCAGAGAGGAGGCAGACTACCCCCACAGCATGCACCACCAGGAAAGCAGTCGAGAAGGCGGCAGGATCAGCGTTACAGAGTTGCAGTAGTCATCTTCGCTACTTTGTTGCAGTTTTGCAGGCTTCCAGCGCGGTCAGCAGTCGATTCCTTGGCAGAAGGTGAAGAGAGAGATGCAGAGGAACTCTGATGAGCTCTTGCATTCGTTATCTAAGGAAATCCCCAAAGCAGAGACCCTAAATAGCCAGAAAAGAGGGTTTGGCTACTTAGGAGAGAAGATAGGCTAGCAACACCTGAAGGAGCCTATCAGAAGGAGTCTCTGACGTCACCTGCTGGCCCTGGCCACTCAGAGCAGTCCAGTGTGCCAGCAGCACCTCTGTTTCCAAGATGGCAGAGGTCTGGAGCACACTGGAGGAGCTCTGGGCACCTCCCAGGGGAGGTGCAGGTCAGGGGAGTGGTCACTCCCCTTTCCTTTGTCCAGTTTTGCGCCAGAGCAGGGCTGAGGGGTCCCTGAACCGGTGTAGACTGGCTTATGCAGAAATGGGCACCATGTGTGCCCATGAAAGCATTTCCAGAGGCTGGGGGAGGCTACTCCTCCCCTGCCTTAACACCATTTTCCAAAGGGAGAGGGTGTAACACCCTCTCTCTGAGGAAGTCCTTTGTTCTGCCTTCCTGGGCTAAGCCTCGCTGGACCCCAGGAGGGCAGAAACCTGTCTGAGGGGTTGGCAGCAGCAGCAGCTGCAGTGAAACCCCGGGAAAGGCAGTTTGGCAGTACCCGGGTCTGTGCTAGAGACCCGTGGGATCATGGGATTGTGCCAACAATGCCAGGATGGCATAGAGGGGGCAATTCCATGATCATAGACATGTTACATGGCCATATTCGGAGTTACCATTGTGAAGCTACACATAGGTAGTGACCTATATGTAGTGCACGCGTGTAATGGTGTCCCCGCACTCACAAAGTCCGGGGAATTGGCCCTGAACAATGTGGGGGCACCTTGGCTAGTGCCAGGGTGCCCACACACTAAGTAACTTAGCACCCAACCTTTACCAGGTAAAGGTTAGACATATAGGTGACTTATAAGTTACTTAAGTGCAGTGTAAAATGGCTGTGAAATAACATGGACGTTATTTCACTCAGGCTGCAGTGGCAGGCCTGTGTAAGAATTGTCAGAGCTCCCTATGGGTGGCAAAAGAAATGCTGCAGCCCATAGGGATCTCCTGGAACCCCAATACCCTGGGTACCTCAGTACCATATACTAGGGAATTATAAGGGTGTTCCAGTATGCCAATGTAAATTGGTAAAATTGGTCACTAGCTGTTAGTGACAATTTGAAAGAAATGAGAGAGCATAACCACTGAGGTTCTAATTAGCAGAGCCTCAGTGAGACAGTTAGTCATAGCACAGGTAACACATACAGGGCACACTTATGAGCACTGGGGCCCTGGCTGGCAGGGTCCCAGTGACACATACAACTAAAACAACATATATACAGTGAAATATGGGGGTAACATGCCAGGCAAGATGGTACTTTCCTACACACGAGCCTTAGGTAATTGTGAGATTGGTATCAGCGGTGAGTATGATATGTTGGGCTGTTTGCTGTGAATGTATCTCAGCCAGCATGTTTTGGCCCAGACACATGTACCTTAATTGAAAAAAACTGCAATCCTGATTTCGCAAGGTGAAGGAGGTAGGGTAGAATAACCTCCTCTTGAACCAGAATTGGATTAAAGCAGTTCTGGACACAACACATGTAGAATCTTTTCCACTTGAATGCATAAGAGCGTTGTGTTGAGGTTATTTTGGACTCCTTCAGAATATTCATGCATTCCTGTGAAAAGCCTAGATGGCCATACTGCAGGAATTCAGGAGCCATCCTGTCAAGCTCAGCAAGGGAAGGTTGGTATGAAAAACCTTCCCCTCTAATTTGTGGAGAAGATTCGGTCTGCACAGAAGCCTCTTGTGAGGCTTTTCTGATAACTAGAGGAGATCCGTGTACCCCCATTGACAGGGCCATTCTGGGGTTATCAGTATCATCCTGGTTTTAGCCCTGTAGAATTTGTTGATCACTGTGGGAATTAGAGGAATGGGAGGAAAAGAGTAGAGAAATGTCTCTGACCAGTCTATCAACAGGGCATTCCCCTTTGTCCCTGGTCGGTAAAACCTGGATGCAAAGTCTCTGTTTTTTTGTTGTTTTTGTCGGCAAACAGGTCTAGCTGAGGATACCCCCATTGTTGGAAAATGTCTCTTATGACGTCATCGTGAAGCACCCAGTCGTGCAAGTCTGAAAAACTTCGGCTGAGGGAATCCGCTTGTGTGTTCTGGTCTCTCGGAAGGTTGAGCCGCTGTGATTGACAGCTTTCTCAAACAGTAGCCAATGCCAGATGGTTTGTGACTCTCGACATAGAGGGTGAGATCGAGTGTGCCCCTGTTTGTTCAAATAGTACATTGTGGTCGTGTTGTCTGTTTCGACTAAGATGGAGTTGTCCTTCATGGATGGGTAAAAGGACTAGGAGGCTAGATGCACCGCCCTCAGTCCCAGCAGATTGATGTGATATTGCTGCTCTTTGTCTGACCATAGTCCTTGGGCTTGGAGAGAGCCCATGTGAGCCCCCCAACCCTGAAGCGATGCATCTATTACCAGCGTCTGGGTAGGAATGCTCTGACGAAAAGGGACCCCTACCAACAAATGTTGTCAGTGAGCCCACCATCGTAGTGAGTTGTTTGCCACTGGTGAGAGAGTTATTCTGTCATCCCATGTGTCTGCATATTGGCTCTACTGATCCTCCAGTATCTCTTGAAGAGGTCTCATGTGTAACCTGGCATTTGGAACAACGAAAATGAAGGAAGCCATGGAACCCAGGAGTGATGCTATTTTTCTGGCCATTGGTCGTAGATTGTAAAGTATGCTGTGACACTTGTGTGCAATTGACAATAGTCTCTCCTCCGAAGGATACACTTTTTCGAGGTTTGTGTCCACTATTGCTCCCAAGTAGTGAAGCCTCTGAGTTGGAGTCCTTATGGACTTCTGTAGAGTTACTTGAAGACCTAGTGATTTGAAGGTATAAAAAGTCATTTTGAGGTGTTGCAAGGTTTGGACTGAGGTGCTGCCTTTCAGTAACCAATCGTCGAGGTATGGGTATAAAAATCTTTTTCTTCCTCAAGTGTGCTGCTATTGTTGCTACGCATTTGGAAAATGTTCGAGGGGCTGATTTTAGCCCAAAGGGTAGTAAGTACCCTGTATTGATAGTGGTGGGATGCAACTACGAAGCATGTGAAAATATGCATCCTGTAGATCTATGGAACATTGATGGAGTTGGAGAAATATTTGATGAAGGGCCACCATTCTGAATTTTTCTTTTCAAATGTACTTGTTGCGATGTCTCAGACCCAATAGTTCTGAAAGCTAGACCTTTCTTCTGTACCAGGAAATAGCTGGAGTACACTCATTTTCCTCTGTGCGAAGGTGGAACTGTTTTGATAGCTCTTTTTTTAATCAGAGTGAGAGCCTCTTTTGCAGGAGAGGCTAGTGATGACAATCTGTTTTTGTTGGGTGCACCGGAGGAGGAGGTGACTTGAAACAGAGAATACCCAGTTTTGACAATATTTAGCACCCATTTGTCTTTTGATATGGAGTGCCACTCGTTTATTTAGTTTGTAATACTTCCTCCCCCCACTGGAGTGGGTGACAGGATCGGGGGAAGCGAGTCCTCATTGTTTCCTTGATGTGTTGGTTGCAGACTGATTTTGCCTGCTGGAGCCACATTCCCTTGTCGTTTTTCGGGACTGGCAGAAAGGTCGTCCTTATCTTTGCTGCTGTCTTTGTGCCCAGTGAGGGGTTTGAACCCTCTGCTGGTATGAATGTCTATCACAGGGCCTATACCTTCTACAGTATTCCTTATGTTTTTCCTGCCCTACGGCCTTGCATGCGTCTAGTTCAGATTTCATCTTGGCCATTACCTCATCTGTGTGGGCCCCAAATAAAGAATTTTCAGTAACTATGAGGTTCAAGAAGCGATGCTGAGCCTCTGGTTTGAGTCCTGTTGAGCGAAGTCAAGATGATCGTCTTGCACATATACCATGCGCATATCCGTGAGAGCTAGATCTGAACCAGCAGCAGCCACGCTGATTATCTGATTGGCTACTAGGCCTCCTTTTTATTGGATTTGTTGAAAATCCTGTCTGTCTTCCCTAGGTTGTTTGTTGACAAACCTGTTTAGAGAGTCCCACAGAGATCGGTCATACCTTCCTAAAAGCGCAGATGCACTTAATACCTTCATAAAGGAAGCAAAGGTACAACACATCTTCCTCTCCAACAAATACAGATCCTTGCTCTCCTTGTCTGGAAGGACTGTGACGAAGATGCCACTGAATGGATTTTCCTGGCTGCACGTAGAAGGATAGAATCTGGTGGAGGATCAGTTCTAAGAAATAAAGGGTCCTGGTCTGGGGCCTTGTATTTCTTTAGGATTCTTGCAGGTGATGCAAGCAAGCTTGCTGGTGTCAGGAAAGTATAAATGGCTGGTTGCAAAAGTCCAGGTGCAGGGTTTCAAAGATTACGGACAATGACGCTGTAGGTTCAGGAAGGTCTCAATTAAGCTTATGAGCTCCTCTAACCAACACCTTATTAAAAGTGTTTATGTCATCCACTGGAGAGACTCTTTCCGGAGGAGAGCCTGTTATCGTGGGCAAATAGTCTTTAATAGAAGACGTAGAAGCAATAGACCAGGAACAAGATCTGCATCTCTGGTGACAGGATCAAGAGACTCGGGATCTTGATCGTGGTCTGGATGTCTGTGGCGACCTGCTCCTTGTGTGCGACCGAGAAGTACTGCGCCGTCATCGTGCAGCGGGTTGTCCTGTAGAAGATGGTACTGTTGCCCGCTTGGCTGGAAGCGTTGGAGGTGGTGTCCTTGGAAAGGATGCCGAGGGGGAATACAACCGTGAGTACTGAGAGACCGGAGATTGATGAGCCGGGGTCTTGTTAAGGCTTTCTAACCACCTTGGCGAAAGATTTATAGGAGAGACCTGTCTAGAGTGTAACGAGGCTCTCGAGGACGCGATAGAAGACCTACTTGGTATGGTCATGAAGGGGTCCTGCGTCTGTGGCCTGACGTTGTGAAGGTTGCAGTAGGTGAAGATTGTCTTTGTGCTGTCTGTGGTCGACGTTGTGGCGAGCGTGAACGGTGCTGAGAAGTTCGTTTTGACATTAACTGAACAGGTGAGGAGTGTCTCGACGTCGAACGGCGATGTAGTACCATCGACGGAGACCGTTCATATCTTTAACGTCAAGTGTTTTGCCGGAGAATGCCTTGGAGATGAATGTCTTGGTGGTGAATGTCTTGGTGGTGAATGCCTTGACATCGAACGCCTTGACACCAAGTGGTGGGCAGCTGGGGGAGTGTGTCTTGACATCGAATGGCGTCTTGTTGCCGTCGACGGAGACCGCAATCTTTGCCTTGATGTTGTCTTCGACATTGATTGTTTCAACATCAATGGGTCTAGGCATGCCCTTGATGGAGTATCAGCATGTTGGTGCTGGCTCGACTTCGAGCGGTGGGTGACTGCCTACAGAGACTTATCCATCAGAGGTGGCTGTGTCTTTGTCATATCCTTTGACGTCACGTGTCGCCGTTGACGGAGGGGTGCTCTTCGATGTCGGCTGACAATGTTGATGCGACGACTACAGAAGTGATGACGTCGACCGGGAACAAAAGGGTATCTTCCTACCTGCTGAGGTAGATCTTTCTTGCCATTTGTCTGAAGAAAATTTTTCCCTGGAAACCTTCTTCTGAAGAGAGGTGGGTGACGTTTTTTCCCTCTCATGCAGGCCGTGGAGACAAATTATTTCTATTTCTTTAAAAGTTTTTTTTGACAGATTCTGGCAGTGCTTGCAGGTCTAGGGACAGTGGCTTTGAGGTAAGCACACTATGCACACTGAGTGTGGATCAGTCTGAGCCTTCTTTTTGCCACAAGCAGGGCATTTTACAAAAAGGTAAGGCATTTTCCTCAAGAGAAAAAAAGCTATTTTACTAAGCAAAAGAGAAACTACATCGAGTAAAATAAAGACAATTGTGTTTGTAGAATTTTTACTGGTAAAAAACTCAGACAAATGAGAGTTTAATGCTCCAAGATCCTAACAGAAGGAGCCGGAAAAAAAGAACTGACCTAATTGTAACCCAACTGTCACTTCACTCTCACCTCTGAGGCATGGTGCGATACTGGAGGTGCTCAGGGCCTTAAAGGCACGGTGCCAGTTTTTTGGTTCTGCTTTGTTAATTGGGATTCAGCCTATTGGCTAATAATGCCCCTGTATTTTCAATGCAGTCTCTACGTGGAATTGCTTACACTTTCTATGCTCCCTTCTTTGATTGCAGAAAGGTTTTACCTCTAATTGAGGAGTATGATTAAAGAAAAGCTTCACAAAAATAAGACATTTTTAGCCTGTTTGTCAACATAGACTGCATTATTGCTTACACATGTATATGTTATATATGTACTAAAATTCTCTACACGATTATTACTCTTACACATACATTTAATGCATATACATGTGTGTTTATATATGCTCCGGGGTTCCCGCACGTGGGTGGGAATATTGAGTGTTTATGACTGTTGATGAGGATCCCCTGGAGGAGAAACAATGTTGAAGAGAGTGGTCTTTGCTGTAGTTGCAGATTATCACTTCCTAGAGGGTCCAGTTGCAGTCCCAGTGGCCAGAAGATGAAGTAAAAGATGCAGAGGAGCCTTGGTGGAATCTTGCACGTCGAATCTGAGGACCCACCCAGATGGGAGACCCTAAATAGCCCAGGAAGGGGGCTTGGTCACCTGTGAGGTGACCACTTATCAGGAGGGGGCTGTGATGTCACCTGCCTCACCTGGCCAGTCAGATGCTCCCAGGGGCCTCTGCCCATCTTGGATTCAAGATGGCTGAATCAAGTTGCTACCTGGAGGAGCTCTGGGCACCACCCCTGGGGTAATGATGGACAGAGAAGGATAAGTTACTTACCTGTAAATCCTAGTTCTCTTCCAGGGGTATCCTCATCAAAGTCATAAACATTGAATATTCCCGCCCTTGTGCGGGGACCCTGGAGCATATATAAAATATACACATATTATACATGTGTAACAAACAGTCATGCAGGCTATCATGTTAAAAACAGGCTAAAATGCTTTATTTCTATGAAGTTTTTTTTATTTTTATTTTTATATTAAATACTACAATAGAGCATAAATATGTACCCAAGCTCCTAAAACTAGGCTTAGGGAAGTAAGCAGTAGCAAACTCTAGAGAAAAAATAGAAAAAACTGCATTGAAAAACAATGAAGCATTCTTAGCCAATAGGCTGCATGCAGGTTAACACAGGAGAACCATAAAAACTTTGGCACCGTGCCTTTAAGACCCTGAGCACCTCCAGTATCCCACCATGCCTCAGGGGTGAAGGAAAGGTGACAGTTGGTTCACAGTTAGGTCAGTTCTTTTTACGGTGACAATTTGTATAACTCATTCCAGACACAGTCTGTCCTGCACTTCTAGGAGACGTGCATCCGGGGAGGAGGGTGGGTTGTTTATGACTTTGATGAGGATACCCCTGGAAGAGAACTAGGATTTACAGGTAAGTAACTTATCCTTCTCTTCCAGGGGATCCTCATCAATAGTCATAAACATTGAATAGATTAGCAAGCCCATCCCTAAACCCAGCGGACTGTCCGATAGAAGTGCAGGAATAGATATGTCTTACGCAAATAGATTTCTTAGAGAGGCCTGCCCCACTTGGGCATCCGCTCTTGCATCTGAGTCTAAACAATAATGTCTTGTAAACGTATGGACAGACTTCCATGTAGCAGCCTTACAAATCTCAGATATCAGAATATTGTTAAGGAGAGCAGCAGTAGCCGCTTTACCCCTTGTGGAATGCGCTCTAGGCCGCGCTAGTAATTGTTTATTAGCTAGCTGGTAAGTATTAACAATACAAGAAACTATCCATCTTGATATTGTTCGCTTAGATGCTGCCTCTCCTGTCCTTAAATGACCATAGTTTACAAACAAGCGGTTAGAGTGTCTAATCGATTTTGTCCAGATAAAATTTCAGCACTCTTTTCAAGTCTAATGAGTGCAATGCTTTCTCTGCCGGAGTCTCCGGATTGGGAAAGAACGTCGGTAAAGATATGGGGGGTCATTCTGACCTCGGCGGTAAAAGGCCCTTACCGCCGGTCAGAACACTGCCATACTACCGCCGCGGCCGCGGTAAACCGCCACGGTCATTCTGACCACCAACTGTGAATCCGCCAAAAACCCGACATCCAAGGAAGGCCGCCTCATCAGCGGGCCGTGGAAAACTGGAGATGACCAAACCTCCACCGCCACGCCAACACAAACACGCCCATGCCATTCTGACCCACCAATCCATGCGGCGGTCTTTCAACCGCGGTATTCCATTGGCGGTACACACCGCCGCGGTCAAAATACACACACAGCTCCAAAACACAGCCACATTGGACAATTTGAAATACACACACCTGACACACATACAAACAACACTCCCACACATCCAATCAACTATAAAACACACACCCACATCACCCACAAACCCCTACGACCGAAGATCAGAGACGAAGGAGAGAGAGACACATCACAGAATAGAGAGCTACATCACACAGAGGCACACTACACCATCACACACACCACATAGAAGCACAAAGCACCACACACCAACACACTCTTCACCATATACACCACCCCACACCTCATCCACACCACCCCATGGCACCCCAAAGGCACCCACGCTTTTCGGACCAAGAACTCTGGGTCATGGTGGAGGAAATCATAAGAGTTGAACCCCAGCTCTTCGGCTCACAGGTGCAGCACACCACTATAGCCAGGAAGGCGGAGCTATGGCAGCGGATCGTGGACAGGGTAAACGCGGTGGGACAGCATCCCAGAAATCGAGACGACATCCGCAAACGCTGGAACGACTTACGGGGAAAGGTGCGCTCGATGGTCTCGCGACACAACATCGCAGTGCAGAAGACTGGCGGGGGACCCCCACCCACTCCACCCGAATTCACAGCATGGGAGCAAGAGGTACTAAACATCCTGCATCCTGATGGCCTCGCTGGAGTACACGGAGGAATGGACTCTGGTAAGTACAATCTCAACTACTTCCCCCCCCCAGCATGCTAACCCCCACCACCACCCTCACCCCCAACCCCCCATCACACATCCTCCCTGAGAATGTCTCTCCAGCACAACCCACCCAACACCAACCCCTGCATGCCACCACAAACTATGGACACCCATCACCTAAGCATGACCACTGCACATACCCCCCCCCCCAAACACCCCCACAACACCTCCCCCAAGGGAATGACAGCACTGGTGGACAAGGGCACCCATAAATCGCACACAATAGCACACACAGAAACAATAACCATACTCTCTTACCCCATGCAGGACCCGAACACCAACACACCGGCCAGGAGGGTCCAGAAATGTCCATCCCCCCGCCGGAAGAGGCCCCCAGTGATGACAGCAGCTCTGTCGACCTGGAACCTGATGACCAGCCCGGACCATCGGGGACCTCTGGACAGTCGGTTCCCCACACACAGGCCACAGCAGACCCAACCCCCTCTGGGAACAACAGCACAGCTCCCACCCAGCGGGCCCATGGCTCTGTCTCTAGGACAGGTCAATCAGCGGTGTGTCTGCCACTACAGGGCACCCAGGCTAACCCACCACCCCAACAACAACAGGGACCTGGGGGCAGTGGTAGTGGGCACACCGTCCAGGGGACAGAGGCCGGGGGAAACAGGGCAACTCGGAGGGCTGCTGTGCGACAGGGGGGGAGGAGAGGCCCAGGGAACCGACTCTCCAAGAGGCCCTCACCACCATCATGGCAGCCTACCACCACTCCCAAGAGACGATGGCGACGGTACTGGCCAGGTTCCAGGAGATCCAGGCACAGCAGGAGGAACGCTACATGGGGTTCACCAATCATCTCAACAACATCTCTACCGCTATGGGGAGCATAGTCCAGGCCCTCAACCGGATAGAAGACACGTTGCGGGACCATGTGGCACCACACAGGGCCCCTGTCACTAGCCCGGACCAGGAACAGCCTACCACCTCCGCCGGCGCTAGTGGACAGGAGGCCCCACCTCAACGACAGGCCACCAGAACCCCACCTCCTGCTGAAGAACAACCACCCCGCAAGAGGAGCCTGAGATCCAAAAAAAAGACAGAGTAGGATGTCAAGACCCCCGCCAGCATGAGATACCCCCTGAAGTCATCCCACTGTCCCACATTGCCACCCTGTCCAACCTTGAACTGCCCCTGCTCCATCCTTCCACAGGCATATGGACAATGCACCTGTGAGACTGAGAACTGGACTCTGCCATGGACATTACTCCACCCGCACCCATCACCGTGTACATATCATGTACCATTATCTAGCACCAAAAATAAATCACTCAATGCACTGAAATCATGCTGGAGTCAGGCTGTATTATTTACAAATGTATAACACATTACCGATCAATTATGTTCTGTTAACTTTGTGCTGAACACATACCGAGATCAATAAGCATTAGTCCATGGGCTAACCAAGCAGAAGTCACGCAGTGGGTCATACAGCACTGAAAAGGGAAGGGAAAATCAAACATCAGTTTTAAAGAACTGGGGGGTCATAGACAAAGTTGAGAAGCTGGAGGCTTTCAGGAAAATTAAAATGGCGTGTGTGATTCTTACCTGTGTGCTACTGAAAATACTGTTGGATAACTCTGTCCCTGTTGTCTGTGTCGTCCTCTGAGTCTTCCTCCTCTTCACTCTCCACAGGCTCCACAGCTGCTTCAACACCACCATCTAGACCATCCTCCTGCAGGAAAGGCACCTGACGTCGCAATGCCAGATTGTGAAGCATACAGCAGGCCACGATGATCTGGCACACCTTCTTTGGTGAGTACATCAGGGATCCCCCTGTCATATGCAGGCACCTAAACCTGGCCTTCAGGAGGCCAAAGGTCCTTTCGATGATCCTCCTAGTTCGCCCATGGGCCTCATTGTACCGTTCCTCAGCCCTGGTCCGGGGATTCCTCACTGGGGTCAATAGCCAAGGCAGGTTGGGGTAACCAGAGTCACCTATTAGCCACACACGTTGTCTCTGTAGCTGTTCCATCACATAAGGGATGCTGCTATTACGCATCACATACGCGTCATGCACTGAACCAGGGAACATGGCATTCACATGGGAGATGTACTGGTCAGCCAAACAGACCACCTGGACGTTCATAGAATGGTAACTTTTCCTGTTTCTGTACACCTGCTCATCGTCTTTTGGGGGGACTAAGGCTACATGGGTCCCATCAATGGCACCAATTATGTTGGGAATATGTCCAAGGGCATAAAAATCACCCTTCACAGTGGGCAAATCAACCTCCTCAGGGAAAATAATGTAACTCCGCATGTGTTTCGTCAGGGCAGACAACACTCTAGACAAAACTTTAGAAAACATTGCCTGAGACATTCCAGATGACATGGCCACTGTTGTCTGGAATGAGCCACTTGCAAGAAAATGGAGGACTGACAGCACCTGCACCAGAGGGGGAATTCCTGTGGGTTGGCGGATGGGGGACATCAGGGCTGGCTCCAGCTGGGCACACAGTTCAAGGATAGTGGCACGGTCAAGTCGGTATCGTAGTATGATGTGGCGTTCTTCCATTGTCGAAAGGTCCACCAGCGGTCGGTACACGCGAGGATTCATCCTTCTCCTCGCAAGTCCCAGCGGACGGTGCCTAGGAATGACAACATGGAGCACAGAGTCAAGCTAATCACTGGTACGTTCACCACAGCTTGCATAGCACACGGTTATCTATGTATTGAAAGGCGTGTATGTGTGGCAATGCAAGGCCTAGGCCTGTGTGTCGCAGTAGAAATTATGCCATGTGGGCCCTTGAAATGGCGGCTGCCTGTGAAGTGGGACAATGGGATGTGAGGTCACTGCGCTGGCGGAGCACACCGTGGCGGCAGGCGGTCGAAGACCGCTATACGGAGCCGCATTGGATAACATTGAAGCCTATGGGTTTCAGGAGCCAATGACGATGTGCGCCGGCGGTCGCGGTACGCACCGCCGCGGTACGCACCGCCGCGGGCGTGACCGCCATTTTATATCTGCTTAATCACTCGAGACCTGATCATCCACAGGAGAGGACCTATACTGCAAGTGCTGCTGTGAACTCGGTCTGGAAGAGACAATGGCTGCTGCGACTGGGGAAAGGGCCCCTGCCTTCACGTCTGAAGAGTTGGAGAAGCTCGTGGATGGGGTCCTCCCCCAGTATGCGTTACTCTACGGTCCTCCAGACCAACAGGTGAGTACACCGGGTGCACATGGAATGGGCGATGCCTGTGTGGAGTGGGGTGGATGTAAGTTGGTGGGGTGGGGGGCGAATGAGGAGTGCAACGCACGACAGATGAGAGCATGTGCTATATTGCAAGGTTGGGGAGGGGGGGCCAATCACATCTAACATGCAGTAAGTTGATTTATGTTTCCTTCCCACCCTGTACATGTCACATAGGTCAGCGCCCATCAGAAAGTTGAGATTTGGCGTGCCATCGCCAAGGAAGTCCGGGCCCTGGGGGTCCACGTCAGACGGGGCACCCACTGCCGCAAGAGGTGGTAGGACATCCGCCGCGGAACCAGGAAGACCGCCGAGTCACTGCTGGGGATGGCCTCCCAACCTAGGAGGGGTGCCAGTCGTACCCTGACCCCCCTGATGTCCCGGATCCTGGCGGTGGCCTACCCTGATTTGGATGGGCGCTTGAGAGCATCACAGCAGACACAAGTGGGTGAGTATCAGCACATTCTGCTATCTTTCTGCGCAGTGGAGGCGTCTGGGTGGGGGAGGAGGGTTGTGGGTGACATTAGGCCAGGGCGCTTTCTGTAGTGTAGTCCTCTCCCTTAGGCATGGCCCTGTGCTCCCGGCCCCCACCTCTGTAGGGTGACAAGTACAGCTATTGATGGTCCAGCCTCACACATGTGCGCGTTTGTCGTCTCTTGACCTGTTGTCCGAGTCAGAAGTACTGAGTAGTGTACCCCGAATGCGCGGCTTAGTGCATGCGGCTCCTGTGTCTGTCCTCTCCACCAACGGTGTGGACATTGCATGCACTCAACCAGGTCTTCTTTTTCTCCCCCCACCCTTCTTCTTCATCTTCTTGTGCATGTGTGCATTAGCATCATCAGGCGGAGGAGATTTGGCATCGGAGCACGAGGGAGCTGCAAGCCACAAGGCCCCGGTGGGCCCAGGAACAGACACCGAGGGCACCAGTGAGCCGGAGGGCGAGGGGAGCACCACAACGGGGACCGGTGGTGAGAGCAGCGACACAGACACGTCCTCGGATGGGTGCTCCCTAGCGGTGGCGGCAACATCCGTGCCCCCCGCCTCTACAGGTACAGCCGCCACCCAGCACACCAGCCCCGCCATCCCTGCAGCCCCTAAGCCTACGCTCCGTGCCCGCTCGCCCAGAAAGGCGGGCGTCTCCTTCGCCCCAGGCACCTCAGCCCCTGCCCCTGTCACCCCTGCTGCCCTCAGTGCGGAGCTCATTGACCTTGTGAGGACGCTCATTGTTGGGCAGACTACCCTTTTGAATGCCATCCAGGGGGTAGAAAGGGAGGTGCATCGGAGCAATGCCTACCTGGAGGGCATTCATTCGGGTCAGGCTGCCCATCAACGATCGTTCACTGCTCTGGCCTCAGCACTGACGGCAGCCATTGTCCCTGTTTCCAGCCTCCCTCTTCTGACTGCCTCCACCCTGTCTCTGTCTCCTGTTCCTCAGCCTATCCCATCCACACCATCTGACCAGCCTGCACACACCTCAACACCCAAGGGTAGCTCATCCAGACACAAGCACCACAGATCCCACAAACACTCACCCAAGCAACACCCAGATGCAGACATTCCAACAGTCACTACCACCCCTGTGTCCCCCTCCTCCTCGTCTCCCTCCTCCCTCCCTGTGACGTCTACACTCACACCTGCATGCACACCAACATCAGCCAGTGCTTCCATCACCACCACACCCTCCTGTACAGTCCGCACGCGTGCAGTCACTACCCCCACTGCCATTTACACGTCCCCTGTGTCCTCTCCCACTGTGTCTGTCACCACCTCTTCCAAGACACACAAACGCAGGCAGCCACCCACCCAACAGACATCCACCTCACGACAGCCTACAGCACCTGCACCTTCACCCAATGACAGCACACCTGACTCTCCTACAACCACATCCTCTTCCTCCACTCCCATCACCACTTCTCCTACCCTTTACCTTGGCCCTAAAAAACTTTTCCTGGCTAATCTTGACCTCTTTCCCTCCGATGACCTACCCCCTCCATCTGCAAAGAGTCCCAAGAGCACCACAGCCACCACCAGCCCAGCTTCGGGTGTCACTGTTGTGCATAGGTTCTGGAGTCCACCCTTTGCCAGCAGTGACACCTCCATCAGCAGCAAGGACACATCCAGCCCCCCCCCCGGCAAGAGGACCAGGAAACACAAGGGCCGCCGTGCGAGGACTGATACGGCTGCCCCCAAGGAGCAGAGTTCGCCCACTTCACCAGCCACAACATCTAGGGGAGGCAAGGGCCCGAGAGCCCCATCTAAGGAGCGTAAGGGCAGCAGGGCGGAGAAGTCAACCAGCAGGAGCGCGGAGCAGGTGGGCCCCACATGCCACATCCCAGCTGTACAGGAGGACACCAAAGGGCCCAGGACTCCGTCACCGAAGGGTCCAGAAACATCACGGTCGGAGGGCGACTGAGCAGGGAGTCCAGCCCAGGTCTGGCTCCCTTGAACCTACTGGATGTGCACCGCTGAACAGGGCCCGCCGTGCAGAAGAGCACCGCTGAACAGGGCCCCGCCGGGAAGATAGGCACCGCTGAACAGGGCCCGCCGTGCAGAAGAGCACCGCTGAACAGGGCCCGCCGTGCAGAAGAGCACCGCTGAACAGGGCCCGCCGTGCAGAAGAGCACCGCTGAACAGGGCCCGCCGTGCAGAAGAGCACCGCTGAACAGGGCCCGCCGTGCAGAAGATCACCGCTGAACAGGGCCCCGCCGTGCAGAAAGGCACCGCTGAACAGGGCCCCGCCGTGCAGAAGAGCACCGCTGAACAGGGCCCCGCCGTGCAGAAGAGCACCGCTGAACAGGGCCCGCCGTGCAGAAGAGCACCGCTGAACAGGGCCCCGCCGGGAAGATAGGCACCGCTGAACAGGGCCCGCCGTGCAGAAGAGCACCGCTGAACAGGGACCGCCGTGCAGAAGAGCACCGCTGAACAGGGCCCGCCGTGCAGAAGAGCACCGCTGAACAGGGCCCGCCGTGAAGATAGGCACCGCTGAACAGGGCCCGCCGTGAAGATAGGCACCGCTGAACAGGGCCCGCCGTGAAGATAGGCACCGCTGAACAGGGCCCCGCCGTGCAGAAGAGCACCGCTGAACAGGGCCCGCCGTGCAGAAGAGCACCGCTGAACAGGGCCCCGCCGTGAAGATAGGCACCGCTGAACAGGGCCCCGCTGTGCAGAAGAGCACCGGTGAACAGGGCCCCGCCGGGAAGATAGGCACCGCTGAACAGGGCCCGCCGTGCAGAAGAGCACCGCTGAACAGGGCCCGCCGTGCAGAAGAGCACCGCTCCGGTGGGCCCCGCCGTCTCAAGCACCGCTCCGCTGGGCCCTTCCTGTCAAGCACCGCTCCGCTGGGCCCCGCCGTCTCAAGCACCGCTCCGCTGGGCCCTTCCTGTCATGCACCGCTCCGCTGGGCCCTGCCGTCTCAAGCACCGCTCCGCTGGGCCCTTCCTGTCAAGCACCGCTCCGCTGGGCCCCGCCATCTCAAGCACCGCTCCGCTGGGCCCTTCCTGTCAAGAACCGCTCCGCTGGGCCCTTCCTGTCAAACACCGCTCCGCTGGGCCCCTCCGCCTCAAGCACCGCTCCGCTGGGCCCCGCCGTCTCAAGCACCGCTCCGCTGGGTCCTTCCTGTCAAGCACCGCTCCGCTGGGCCCCGCCGTCTCAAGCACCGCTCCGCTGGGCCCTTCCTGTCAAGCACCGCTCCGCTGGGCCCTTCCTGTCAAGCACCGCTCCGCTGGGCCCCGCCGTCTCAAGCACCGCTCCGCTGGGCCCTTCCTGTCAAGCACCGCTCCGCTGGGCCCCGCCGTCTCAAGCACCGCTCCGCTGGGCCCCGCCGTCTCAAGCACCGCTCCGCTGGGCCCTTCCTGTCAAGCACCGCTCCGCTGGGCCCTTCCTGTCAAGCACTGTTTATGGTTCACTGTGCCCACCATGCCTCCTCCTTGACCAGTGGAGACTGTCATCCACCTGATGGACTGTGGCTTTGCACTCCCCAGGATGGCAGAGTGGGCAACCCACCCACTGTAGAGACTTGGGAGACTGTGGCTTTGCACTCCCCAGGATGGCAGAGTGGGCAACCCACCCACTGTAGAGACTTGAGAGACTGTGGCTTTGCACTCTCCAGGATGGCAGAGTGGGCAACCCACCCACTGTAGAGACTTGAGAGACTGTGGCTTTGCACTCCCCAGGATGGCAGAGTGGGCAACCCACCCACTGTAGAGACTTGTGAGACTGTGGCTTTGCACTCCCCAGGATGGCAGAGTGGGCAACCCACCCACTGTAGAGACTTGAGAGACTGTGGCTTTGCACTCCCCAGGATGGCACAGTGGGCATGGTGGCCCCTTCGTGGATCTGGCGTCGTGGACTCATGTGGCTGTGGTGCCCCCCCCTTCCCTTCCCCCTGAGGTGCCTGTAGTTTTTTCATCAGATGCCCCTGCAGTGTTCTCTCCAAAGGACTCAGGTCTCCTGTGTGGGCTTTGCCCTTGTGTCGCTACACTCTAGCCCACGGACTGTTCTATTTAACTTTGATGTAGAGGACTAATTGCCTCGGTTCTCCATGGCAGTGTGTATAGTATTATTTTGTTATGGATATTTTGCATAGTTGACCGATACATATCAGAGTCTATTTTTTATATAAATTTTTCTTCACAATTTAATTATGTCTTTGCATTTTTCAGGGGGGTTTGGGTGGTGTCACTGTGCATTGTTGCTCTGCATTGGTGTGTACATAGTTTGGGGGGGTGGGGGTCGCATATGTGTGTGCCCGTAACCTTTCCTCCTCCCCCCTCCCGTGTGTCGTAGGTGCAGTACTCACCGTTGTCGTCTGCGCCGGCGTTCGTACTCGTGGTAGATGAGAAGGTAGACGAGAGCAGGTAGGATGTTTAATTCAGGTTCCATGCTGTCCTCCGTACTCGTGGAGTGTGTTTTGGTGAGCGTTTTCCCGTCCGTAGTCTGTTTCCGCCGTGTTTTTATCGGCGGGGCTCCCGCCCCGGAAAAGGTGGCGGATTGGTGAGTTGTGATAGGGTGGGCGGTACATTGTCTGCCGCCTGCCTGTTGGCGGTGACCGCTGCGCTGTTTGTCTGTACCGCCGTGGCGGTCGGAGTGTTAATGTGGCGGGCTGTGTTGGCGGTTGCCGCCAGGGTCAGAATTCCATTTTTTGGACCGCCGGCCTGTTGGCGGGTTGGCCGCCGCTTTATCACCGACCACCAGGGTTAGAATCACCCCCATGGTCTGATTAATATGGAATTCTGACACCACCTTCGGAAGGAAAGATGGGTGAGTTCGAAGAACCACTCTATTGTCATGAAAAACCGTGTACGGTTCTTTTGAAGACAAGGCCTGGATTTCACTGACCCTCCTCGCTAAAGTAATGGCCACTAGAAAAGCCGCCTTCCACGTAAGGTGTTGTAAAGAGGCCTTATGTATAGGCTCGAAAGGAGGGCCCATAAGTTTTGCCAGGACTATGTTCAGTTCCCATGGAGGAGAAGGCCTCCGAATTGGCGGAAACTTTCTTCAAACCTTCTAAGAAATCCTTGACTACAGGTTTTGTAAAGAAGGATTCCTGAGAAGGTGACTTGCGATAGGCTGTAATAGCAGACAAATGTACCTTAATAGATGATACCTGCAGACCGGACTTCGCTAGATGAAGCAAATAGGACAGTATGACATCCTCCTGCGCCCGTATGGGATTATGACCTTTCTGACAGCACCATATGTAGAATCTCTTCCACTTAAAAGCGTAAGAACGCCGCGTGGAAGGCCGTTTGGACTCTTTCAAGATGTTCATGCACTCCTGCGAGAGCCCTAGGTGCCCATACTGCAGGAATTCAGGAGCCATGCTGTTAAGCTCAGAGAGGGTAGGTTGGGATGTAGAATCCTGCCCTCCATTCTGCTCAGAAGATCCGGTCTGCACGGCAGCCTCCTGTGAGGTTTTTCCGACAGGTTGAGGAGATCCGTGTACCAGAATTGTCGGGGCCATTGTGGCGCTATAAGAATCATTCTGGTCCTGGATCTGTAAAGTTTGCTGATCACTGCCAGAATGAGGGGAATCGGCGGAAAAGCGTAAAGAAATATCCCTGACCAGTCGATCAACAGGGCATTCCCTCAAGATCCCGGACGGTAGAACCTGGATGCGAAGTCTGGGCATTTCTTGTTTACTTCGTCTGCGAAGAGATCCAGTTGAGGCCGACCCCATTGCGCAAAGATGTATTCTGCGACTTCGCCGTGTAGGACCCAATCGTGAACGTCCTCCAGGTGTCTGCTTAGAAAGTCTGCTTCCACGTTCTGCTGACCTGGCAGGTGAACTGCTGTAATTGACATTCCTGTGGCCAGGAGCCAATGCCATATCGCTTGGGACTCTCGCGATAGGGGTAGGGACCTCGTTCCCCCTTGTTTGTTCAAGTAATACATCGTGGTTGTATTGTCCGTCTGTATCAAGAGAGTTTTCCCCTGAATTAGCGGTATGAAAGACTTGAGAGCCAGATGGACCGCTCTGAGTTCTAGCAGATTGATGTGGTACTGCTTTTCCTTGTCTGACCACAGACCCTGCGCTTGAAAAGGACCCAAATGAGCCCCCCATCCCTGAAGAGATGCATCCGTTACTAGGGTGTCGGATGGAAGCACCTGGTGAAACGGAGCACCCACTGACAGGTGAGGTCTGTGCATCCACCATCTCAATGACTGAAGTGCTACCGCCGGTAGCCGCACTGTGTCCTCCCAGCGACCTGTTCTTTGGCTCCAGTTGGTCTCCAATGCCTCTTGGAGGGGTCTCATGTGGAGTCTGGCATTTGGGACAATAAAAATGCATGATGCCATGGAGCCCAGCAGCGATGTCACCTGACGCGCCGTAGGTGCGTTGGCTCTCAACAGGTCCTGACACTTCCTGTCTATTGAGGATAGCCGTTCCTCCGAAGGATACACTTTTTGGAGTTCTGTGTTTATGATAGCTCCTAGGTAGTGAAGCTTCTGTGTTGGAATCAAGGTTGACTTCTGGTAATTGACCTGAAGACCTAGAGCTTTGCAAACTCCGAGTACAATGTCCCGATGGCTTCTCGCCTGCTCCGGAGAAGAAGCCTTCAGTAGCCAGTCGTCTAGGTATGGATATATGTATATCCTTTGTCTTCGGAGATGTGCCGCCACCACTGCCATACATTTCGAGAAAACTCTTGGGGCAGATTTCAGGCCAAAGGGTAGAACTCTGAACTGGTAATGCTGTAACGCTACTCGGAAGCGCAGGAATTTTCGATGTTTGGGAGCTATTGGGATGTGAAAATACGCATCCTGCAGGTCGATGGAGCACATCCAGTCTCCCTGATGCAGTTGAGGGAAAATCTGGTGAAGCGCTAGCATTCTGAACTTCTGCTTCCTTATGTATTTGTTCAGCAGCCGTAGATCCAGGATTGGCCTGAAAACGCCCTCTCGACCCTTCTTCGCCACCAGAAAGTAACGGGAGTAGACCCCCTGTCCTCTGTGTGCAGGTGGAACCTTTTCTATGGCATTCTTTTGCAGGAGGGCGAGAGCCTCCTTGCGTAGCAAGCTGAGATGAGATGGATTGTCTTTGGTTGGTGGCAAGTGTGGTGGAGGCTGTTTGAAAAGAAGAGAATAGCCATGTTCGACAATATTGAGCACCCATTTGTCTCTTGTGATAGAGTGCCACTCGTGAAGATAAGCCGTAATACTTCCCCCCACCGGAGTGGTGTACAGTGTCGAGGGAAGCGAGATTTCATTGCTTGGTGGGTGCTTTCGGAGTGGACTGTTGAGGTCTACTTGACCCTCGCTCCCTTGTGTTTCTCAGTTGAAAAAGAGGGCGTCCCTGTCGTTGCTGTGACCTTTGCGACCAATGAGGGGTTTGAACCCTCTGCTGGAAAGGGCGCCTGTCATACGGCCTGTACCTCCGCCTGAAATCTTTCTTTCTTTCGAGGCCCACCGCCTTCATGGTATCCACCTCGGTCTTCATGCGGGCCATCTCTTTGTCTGCATGGGCACCGAATAGAGAGTTCCCGGCAAATGGGAGATTCAGGATGCGTTGTTGTGCTTCCTGTTTCAAGCCAGTGAGCCTCAGCCAGGAAGATCTCCTCGCACAGATACCATGTGCGTATCCATGAGCAGCCAAATCCGCCCCATCTGCTGCCGCGCTGATAACCTGGTTGGATACCAGGCATCCTTCTTGTAGTATCTCCTGGAAATCTTGTCTGTCTTCTCTGGGCAATTTTTCTGTAAATCTACTGAGGGAGTCCCACAGAGAACGATCATACCTGCCCAGGAGCGCAGACGCACTGGACACCTTCATTGCTGAAGCCGCTGTTCCGCATATCTTTCTCCCTAGAGAGTCTAGATGCCTGCTCTCTTTATCCGGGGGCACCGTGGATGAAGATGCCACCGAGTGGGTCTTTCGGGCGGCAGCTATGATAACCGAGTCCGGTGGCGGATCCTTTCTAAGGAATAAAGGGTCTTGTTCTGGAGCCTTGTATTTTTTGAGAATTCTAGCCGGGGCAGACTTAAGCGAGGCTGGGGCCAGAAAAGTGTCCATGGTTGGCTGCAACAAGCCAGGCACTAGAGGCAGCAACTTTTTTGACGCTGATCTCTGTTGTAGAGTCTCAAAGATGACCGATGAGGAGGTAGATGGTTCTGGAACCTCTATGTTGAGTTTCTGCGCTCCTCTTAGCAACACCTCGTTGAATGTGGTAATGTCATCCACCGGTGAGACTCTAGCAGGTGGTGAATCTGTTAGGGTGGGTGAGTAACGCCCGACAGATGAACCTGATGAAGACCAAGAGGGTGATCTTCTTCTTGACCGCGACCTGGATCTTCGTTGAGAGCGAGACCTGCTGCGAGACGCTGTAGCCGAGCGTCTAGGCCTCGCGGTCGGTTGGCGAGGAGCTGAACGAGCCCGTTCTGCCCTGGCTGTCGGTGATGGCGTTCTTGGCAGGGAGGCAGTAGGTGAATACATTCGCGAATATTGCGAATCTGGGGAGGCCGCTGGTCTGTTGAGGCTCTCCAGCCATCTCGGAGATAGGTTGATGGGCGAGACATGCCCAGATGATGCCGCTCTTGACCGAGAAGAGTCGCTCGGTATGGAGACCACTGGAGATGGCGCCTTGTCTGGCGTGGGGTGATGTTCTGCTCCCTGTGGGACAGGTAAAACCTGTGTCGACGTTGATGGCTGTTTCGACGTCGAAGGGCGCCCAGCCGGTTGCTCATGCCTCGACGTTGAGTGCCTTGACGTCGAACGGCGATCCTTGGACCTCGACCTGCTCGCCGTCGTGTGCCTCGACGTGGAGCGATGGGAGGTCGACGGCAGATGTCTCTCGTGCCGTCGTGGTGATTTCGACGTCGTGTGTCCTGACGTCGGGGGGCGTACAGCCTTTGGCGGCGACCGGGCACGCCGGCGATGGCTCGACGTCGATCGGCGGGCTGCCGTCGACGGAGACCTGCCCCTGCTCTGATGTTCCCCCGACGCCGTTCCCTTCGACGTCGGGCGTGTCGCCGTCGACGGCGATCTATGCCGGTGAGACGGTGGTAGCGACGACGTCGACGGTGAACAAACAGGTACTTTCCTACCTGTCGGCGTCGACCGGGCCATTCTCTCCTGAGAATGGCCTTCTGGCTGTCTGGGAAGTGAGGAGGACGATGTTCTTTGCCTCTCCTGAAGCCCATGTAGCCGGATCTTCTCTCTGTCTTTCAGAGTCCTCCTAGACATGTTCTTGCAGTACTTACAAGTGTCAGGGCAGTGACTCTGAGGCAGGCACACTATGCACAGAGAGTGGGGATCTGACTGGGCCTTCTTCTTCCCACAAGCAGGGCATTTGACAAAAAGTGAAGGCATTTTTCTGTCAGAAAAAACCTGCCTAGCTCAGACAAAGGTGTTATTTGTCGAGTGAAAAGTGAAAAAACGCTTTTTTAAAGAATTTTTCTGAGAAAAACTCAGAAAAACTGAGAGCTCAATGCTCCAGGATCCTCTCAGAAGAAGCCGGAAAAAAGAACTGACCTAACTGTGAACCAACTGTCACCTTTCCTTCACCCCTGAGGCATGGTGGGATACTGGAGGTGCTCAGGGTCTTAAAGGCACGGTGCCAAAGTTTTTATGGTTCTCCTGTGTTAACCTGCATGCAGCCTATTGGCTAAGAATGCTTCATTGTTTTTCAATGCAGTTTTTTCTATTTTTTCTCTAGAGTTTGCTACTGCTTACTTCCCTAAGCCTAGTTTTAGGAGCTTGGGTACATATTTATGCTCTATTGTAGTATTTAATATAAAAAAAATAAAAAATAAAAATAAAAAAAACATAGAAATAAAGCATTTTAGCCTGTTTTTAACATGATAGCCTGCATGACTGTTTGTTACACATGTATAATATGTGTATATTTTATATATGCTCCAGGGTCCCCGCACAAGGGCGGGAATATTCAATGTTTATGACTATTGATGAGAATCCCCTGGAAGAGAAGTGGTCATTCCCCTCTCCTTTGTCCAGTTTCACACCAGAGCAGTGACTAGGGGTCCTTAGACTGGTGCAAACCGGTTTATGAAAGGAGGGGACCAAATGTGCCCTTCAAAGCATAATGCTGGCTTGGGGAGACTACCCCTCTCATGCCATGTAACACCTATTTCCAAGGGAGAGGGTGTTACCTCCCTCTCCCACAGGAAATCCTTTGTTCTGCCTTCCTCTGCCTTAGCTAGTCAAGCAGCAGGAAGCCAGAAACCTGTCTGAGGGGTGGCAGCAGCTCAGGCTGCCCGGAAAACCCCAAAAGGTTGGTAGGAGCAATGCTGGGGGTCCTCTAAGGAGCCCTCAGAGTGCATGGAATCATTCAACCTATACTAGCAACAGTATTGGGGTATGATTCTAACAAGTTTGATACCAAACATGTCAGGATTGGAATTACCATTATATAGCTGGACACAGGTAGTGACCTGCATCCAGTACACTGTTAAAATGGCTGCCCCTCACTTACGAAGTCCAGTGTAATGGAGCTAGAGTTCGTAGGGGCACCTCTGCTCATACATGGGGTGCCCTTACACACAGGGACCTGCACCCTGCCTGCTGGGCTAGGAGGGCCTACCATATGGGTTACATCTGTAACTAGGTGCAGTGACCTGTGGTGAAAGGTGCATACACCTTTTCACGCAGGCTGCAATGGCAGGCCTACAGACACATTTTGCATGGGCTCCCATAGGAGGAATAATACATGCTGCAGCCCACGGGGAACCCTTGGTGCTCCAATGCCCTGGGTACCGAAGTAACATATACTAGGAGCTTACATGGGGGCACCAGTATGCCAATTGTGGGGTGTGCAAAGTCCTAAGCAACCAAATTGAGAGGTAGAAAGTACAATCACTGGAGTCCTGGTTAGCAGGATCCCAGTGAAAACAGTCCACGCACACTGACAGCAGGCAGAAACTGGGGTAACCATGCCAAAAAGAGAGCACTTTCCTACATGGATCAGCACACCTGGCACAGTTTTGTATTGGAGCAGAAAGGGTGTGTGAGGTTGTTAACAGTAGTGCATGGACCAGCACACCTGGCAGTCTTGATTTTGATAGGAAGGATGCGTGAAGCTGTGAACAGTAGTATATGGACCAGCACACCTGGCAGTCTTGTATCTGACTAGGAAGGATGTGTGAAGCTGTGAACAGGAATATATGGACCAGCACACCTAGCAGTCTTGTATTCCAGCAGGAAAAGGTGTGAAGCTGTGAACAGCAGTGTATGAACAAACACACTCAAAAAGATACTTTAGTAGTACCCTCACTTTGAGGGATATACAGGCTCTGTTTGAAGCAATGTTAATACTGGACAGAAAAGTCTCACCCACACTTTTGTGGCATGCTTAATCAATTAGTCTGATGGGATAATATCAGGTAACCTTTAAGGGATTTAAAATGACATTTGGAAAGGCATATGCTCCAACACAAAACTGGTACAACTGCCTTAATGTAAGCCTAAAGGATGTACCTTTATTGCGAGGGTACACAGGCAGGGTTCAAACATTACTCGGAGGGAAACTGGGACTATTAGGCCTCAATCACCCTCTAGTTCGTGATGTGCCAACACTTCATAGGCGTCTTTGCACCATCTCTGTACATGCAATATAGGTTAGACTGAGTCCTGCATTCAAAATGTGAGCTCGTGGATGGAGAACATAGGTTGGATGGAGGATCGCTTCTTGGTGAATGTTTGACTTCAGAAGGAGTGACCCGCCGAGAAGACCATTGGGTCACTGACCCCTGAAAAGTGGGGGAGTTATAAATGAACAAACGTCCCTAACGAAGGCCCAAGACTTCTGGGGGCTCGTGGATCATCCAAGACATGCTGACACACTAATAACTAGAGGAAGACTGACACCGAATATTCTCAATTTTCTTCCGAGCAATTTTTTTTAACCCTGCCCTGTGTACCCTCTAAACAAAGCGATATCCTTTAGGTTTACATAAAGGCAGTCTTAAACAGTTTCCTCTTGAATCCTACACCTTTACTATTTTAATTTATTGTGAAGTCCATTCTCTTCAGGTTGAGGCCACCTCGATGGTGAGATGGACTAGTTGATAATGAAGCATGCCACTAAAATTCAAGTGTTATCCGTCCAGTGTTAGGTTATATATTCTTATGAAGCACGCATATACCCAAAGGTCATAACAGTATTGATCCCAAGAGAACCCATATGTCCCTGTGTGCACTAGCACACCTGGCAATCTTGTATTTGAGCTGGCAGTGAACAGTAATGTACGAACCAACACTCCTGGTAGAGTCTGGTATTCTATCAGGAAAGATGCATAGAGCTGTCAACAGGACTGTACGGACCAGCACTCCTGGTACAGTCTGGTATTCGACCAGGAAGGGTGCACAGTGCTGTGAACAGTAATACATGGACCAGCACTCCTGGTACAGTCTGGTATTCGAGCGGGAAGGGCGCATAGGTCTGTGAACAGTTTAATGTACGGACCAGCACTCCTGGTACAGTCTGGTATTCGAGCGGGAAGGGCGCATAGGTCTGTGAACAGTAATGTACAGACCAGCACTCCTGGTACAGTAATGTACGGACCAGCTCTCCTGGTACAGTCTGGTATTTGAGCGGGAACGGCGCATACAGCTATGAACAGTAATGGAGGAACCAGCACTCCTAGTATAGTCTGGTATTCGACTAGGAAGGGTGCATAGGGCTGTGAACAGTAATGTACAGACCAGCACTCCTGGTACACAGCACTCCTGGTACAGTAATGTACGGACCAGCACTCCTTGTACAGTCTGGTATTCGACTGGGAAGGGTGCATAGAGCTATGAACAGTAATGTACGGACCAGCACTCCTGGTGCAGTAATGTACGGACCAGCACTCCTGGCGCAGTAATGTACGGACCAGCACTCCTGGCGCAGTAATGTACGGACCAGCACTCCTGGCGCAGTAATGTACGGACCAGCACTCCTGGTGCAGTATCCTGTACAGTAATGTACGGACCAGCACTCCTGGTGCAGTAATGTACGGACCAGCACTCCTGGTACAGTAATGTACGGACCAGCACTCCTGGTGCAGTAATGTACGGACCAGCACTCCTGGTGCAGTAATGTACGGACCAGCACTCCTGGTGCAGTAATGTACGGACCAGCACTCCTGGTGCAGTAATGTACGGACCAGCACTCCTGGTACAGTATCCTGTACAGTAATGTACGGACCAGCACTCCTGGCGCAGTAATGTACGGACCAGCACTCCTGGCGCAGTAATGTACGGACCAGCACTCCTGGTACAGTAATGTACGGACCAGCACTCCTGGTACAGTATCCTGTACAGTAATGTACGGACCAGCACTCCTGGTGCAGTAATGTACGGACCAGCACTCCTGGTACAGTAATGTACGGACCAGCACTCCTGGTACAGTAAGGATAAGTTACTTACCTGTAAATCCTAGTTCTCTTCCAGGGGTATCCTCATCAAAGTCATAAACATTGAATATTCCCGCCCTTGTGCGGGGACCCCGGAGCATATATATATAAAATACATACATATTATCATGTGTAAAACAGCAATGCAGGCTATAATCATAAATAGGCTAAAATGCTTTATTTCTATGCAAGTTTTTTTTTTTTTTTTTTTTATATTATAAAATCACAATAGATCATAAATATCTACCTAAGCCCCCAAAAACTGGACTTAGGGAAGTAAACAGCAGTAAATAGCAGAGAAAAATAGAAAAAACTACATTGAAAAACAATGAAGCATTCTTAGCCAATAGGCTGCATGCAGGTTAACACAGGAGAACCATAAAAACTTTGGCACCGTGCCTTTAAGACCCTGAGCACCTCCAGTATCCCACCATGCCTCAGGGGTGAAGGGAAGGTGACAGTTGGTTCACAGTTAGGTCAGTACTTTTTTACGGTGACAATCTGTGTAACTGATTAGAAAAATAATCTGTCCTGCACTTCTAGGAGACTTGAGTCCGGGGAGGAGGGTGGGTTGTTTATGACTTTGATGAGGATACCCCTGGAAGAGAAGGATTAGTTACTTACCTGTAAATCCTAGTTCTCTTCCAGGGGTATCCTCATCAAAGTCATAAACATTGAATATTCCCGCCCTTGTGCGGGGACCCCGGAGCATATATATATAAAATACATACATATTATCATGTGTAAAACAGCAATGCAGGCTATAATCATAAATAGGCTAAAATGCTTTATTTCTATGCAAGTTTTTTTTTTTTTTTATATTATAAAATCACAATAGATCATAAATATCTACCTAAGCCCCAAAAACTGGACTTAGGGAAGTAAACAGCAGTAAATATCAGAGAAAAATAGAAAAAAACACATTGAAAAACAATGAAGCATTCTTAGCCAATAGGCTGCATGCAGGTTAACACAGGAGAACCATAAAAACTTTGGCACCGTGCCTTTAAGACCCTGAGCACCTCCAGTATCCCACCATGCCTCAGGGGTGAAGGGAAGGTGACAGTTGGTTCACAGTTAGGTCAGTACTTTTTTACGGTGACAATCTGTGTAACTGATCAGAAAGATAATCTCTCCTGCACTTCTAGGAGACTTAAGTCCGGGGAGGAGGGTGGGTTGTTTATGACTTTGATGAGGATACCCCTGGAAGAGAACTAGGATTTACAGGTAAGTAACTAATCCTTCTCTTCCAGGGGATCCTCATCAATAGTCATAAACATTGAATAGATTAGCAAGCCCATCCCTAAACTCTGCGGACTGTCCGAAAGAAGTGCAGGAAAGAATACATATTCATGCAAATAGATTTCTAAGAGAGGCCTGCCCCACCTGGGCATCCGCTCTTGCATCCGAGTCTAAACAGTAATGCTTAGTAAAGGTATGCACAGACTTCCATGTAGCAGCCTTACAAATCTCGGAAATTGGTACATTGTTAAGGAGGGCAGCAGTAGCCGCTTTTCCCCTTGTGGAATGCGCTTTTGGCCTAGCCAGTAATTGCTTATTAGCCAGTTGGTAAGTGTTAACAATACAAGACACAATCCATCTTGATATAGTTCGTTTAGACGCTGCCTCTCCTGTTCTTAAATGACCATAATTCAGAAACAAATGGTTAGAATGTCTAATCGGTTTTGTTTTGTCCAAATAGAATTTCAGCACTCTTTTTAAGTCTAAAGAATGCAATGCTTTCTCAGCCGGAGTCTCCGGATTGGGAAAGAAAGTCGGTAAAGATATAGTCTGATTGATATGGAATTCTGACACCACCTTCGGAAGGAAAGATGGGTGAGTTCGCAGAACCACTCTATTATCGTGAAAAACCGTGTACGGTTCTCTGCAAGACAGAGCCTGAATTTCGCTGACCCTCCTCGCTGAAGTAATGGCCACCAAAAAAGCCGTCTTCCACGTAAGGTGCTGTAAAGAGGCCTTGTGGATAGGTTCAAAGGGAGGGCCCATAAGTTTTGACAGGACTACATTCAGTTCCCATGGAGGAGAAGGTCTCCGAATGGGAGGAAAAACCTTTTTCAAGCCTTCTAAAAAATCCTTGACTACAGGTATCGTAAAGAAGGATTCCTGAGAAGGCGACTTACGATACGCTGTAATTGCAGACAAATGAACCTTAATAGAAGATACCTGCAGACCAGACTTCGCCAGATGAAGTAAATAGGATAGTATGACGTCCTCCTGAGCTCGTATGGGATTTATACCTTGTTGAGAGCACCAGATGTAAAATCTCTTCCACTTAAAAGCGTAAGAACGCCGCGTGGAAGGTCGTTTTGACTCTTTCAAGATGCTCATGCACTCCTGTGAGAGCCCTAGGTGCCCATACTGTAGGAATTCAGGAGCCATGCTGTCAAGCTCAGAGAGGGAAGGTTGGGATGTAGGATTCTGCCTTCCATTCTGCTCAGGAGATCCGGTCTGCACGGCAACCTCCTGTGAGGTCTTTCCGATAAGTTGAGTAGGTCCGTGTACCAGAATTGGCGGGGCCATTGTGGCGCTATCAGAATCATTCTGGTTCTGGAGTTGTAAAATTTGTTGATTACTGCCGGTATGAGGGGAATCGGTGGAAAGGCGTAGAGAAATGTCCCTGACCAGTTGATCAACAGGGCATTCCCTTGAGATCCCGGACGGCAGAACCTGGACGCGAAGTCTGGGCATTTCTTGTTTGTTTCGTCTGCAAAGAGATCCAACTGAGGTCGACCCCATTGACCGAAGATGTCCTCGACGACTTCGTCGTGTAGCACCCAGTCGTGCGCGTCTTCCAGATGTCTGCTCAGGAAATCTGCCTCTACGTTTTGCTGACCTGGCAGGTGTACCGCTGTGATAGACATTCCCCTGGCCAGGAGCCAATGCCATATCGTTTGGGATTCTCGAGACAGAGGTAGTGATCTTGTTCCCCCCTGTTTGTTCAGGTAATACATTGTGGTTGTATTGTCTGTCTGAATTAGGATAGATTTCCCCTAAACCAATGGAGAGAAAGATTTGAGAGCCAGATGGACTGCTCTGAGTTCCAGAAGATTTATGTGATAGTTCTTTTCCTTGTCGGACCACAGACCCTGAGCTTGGAAGGAACCCAGATGAGCACCCCAACCCTGAAGAGACGCATCCGTTACCAGAGTGTCGACTGGAATTGTCTGATGAAATGGAGAACCTATCGACAGGTGAGGTCTGTGCATCCACCATTGTAGTGATTGAAAAGCCACTGCTGGTAGTCGAACTCTGTCCTCCCAGTGACCAGTCTTTTGGCTCCAATTGTTCTCTAATGCCTCCTGAAGGGGCCTCATGCGTAGCCTGGCATTCGGGACAATGAAGATGCATGAAGCCATGGAGCCCAGAAGCGATGTCACCTGACGAGCTGTAGGTGCATCGGCTGTTAATAGATGTTGACACTTCCTGTGGATTGATAAAAGTCGTTCCTCCGAAGGATACACTCTTTGGAGCTCTGTGTTTAGTATCGCTCCCAGGTAGTGGAGGTTTTGTGTTGGAATCAAGTTTGACTTGTCGTGGTTGATTTGAAGACCTAGAGACTCGAAAGTTCTTAGAACGATATCTCGATGTTTTCTCGCCTGATCCGGAGATGAGGCCTTCACTAGCCAGTCGTCCAGGTAGGGGTAGACAAATATTTTTTGTCTTCGAAGGTGTGCCGCTACCACTGCTACACATTTTGAAAAGACTCGGGGTGCAGACTTCAGGCCGAATGGAAGAACTCTGAATTGGTAGTGCTGTGACGCTATCTGGAAACGTAAAAATTTCCGATGTTTGGTTGCTATTGGGATGTGAAAATATGCATCCTGTAGGTCGATGGAGCACATCCAGTCTCCCTGATGCAGTTGCGGGACAATCTGGTGAAGGGCTAGCATCCTGAACTTTTGTTTTCTTATGTACTTGTTCAGGAGCCGTAAGTCCAGAATTGGTCTGAAGAGGCCCTGTTGACCTTTTTTCGCCACCAGAAAGTAACGGGAGTACACCCCTTTTCCTTTTTGTGCCGGAGGAACCTTTTCTACAGCTTTCTTTTGTAGGAGTGCGAGAACTTCCTTGCGTAGCAGGCTGAGATGAGAAGGAAAACACCTTGCTGGCGGCAAGTGTGGAGGAGGTTTTTTGAAAAGGAGAGAATAGCCATGTTCGACAATATTGAGCACCCATTTGTCTTTTGTGATTGAGTGCCACTCGCGAAGATGATGCGTAACACTTCCCCCCACCGGAGTGGTGCACAGTGCTGAGGGAAGCAATGCCTCATTGCTTTGATGGTGTCTTTGCTGTAGACTGTTGAGGTCTACTTGACCCTCTGTCTCTTGTGGGTCTACGTGCCTGAAACAGGGGACGTCCCTGTCGTTGTTGTGGCCTTTGAGACCAGTGAGGGGTTTGAACCCTCTGCTGGAATGGTCGTCTGTCATACGGCCTGTACCTCCGCCTGAAGTCTTTTTTACGTTCCAGGCCCACTGCCCTCATCGTGTCGACTTCCGTTTTCATTCGGGCCATCTCTTCATCCGCGTGGGTACCGAACAACGAACTCCCGCTGAATGGGAGGTTCAAAATGCGCTGCTGTGCTTCCTGTTTCAGACCCGTGAGCCGTAACCAGGAAGACCTCCTAGCGCAGATTCCGTGCGCATACCCATGCGCAGCCAAATCCGCCCCGTCCGCCGCCGCGCTGATGACCTGGTTAGATACTAGGCCCCCTTCCTGCAAGATTTCCTGGAAGTCCTGTCTATCTTCCCTGGGCAACTTTTCTGTAAATCTGTGGAGTGAGTCCCACAGAGAGCGGTCATATCTGCCCAGAAGTGCTGAGGCGCTGGAGACCTTCATAGCAGATGCCGCCGTACCGCACATCTTTCTCCCCAGAGAGTCTAGGTGTCTGCTCTCCTTATCCGGGGGGACTGTGGAAGATGATGCCACAGAGTGTGTTTTTCTGGCTGCGGCTAAGATCACAGAGTCCGGTGGCGGATCCTTCCGCAGGAATAAAGGATCTTGTTCCGGAGCTTTGTATTTCTTTTGAATCCTAGCCGGGGCAGACTTGAGAGTGGCTGGAGACAGAAAAATGTCCATAGTCGGTTGCAGCAAACCCGGTACTAGTGGCAGCAGTTTTCTCGAGACTGATCTGTGTTGTAGGGTCTCAAAGATAACTGAGGATGAGGTGGCCGGCTCCGGTACCTCAATATTTAGCTTCTGCGCTCCCCTTAGAAGAACCTCATTAAAAGTGGTGATATCATCCACCGGGGAAATTCTAGCAGGTGGAGAATCTGTGAGTGTGGGGGAGTAGCGCCCCACAGACGATCCTGAAGAAGACCAAGAAGGTGATCTTCTGCGTGGTGTTCGTGACCTGGTTCTCCTTCGGGAACGGGACCTGCTCCGAGAGGCTGTAGCAGAGTGTGCAGGTCTTGTGGTCGGCTGACGAGAAGCAGAACGAGCCCGTCCTGCTCTAGCTGTAGGCGATGGCGTTCTCGGTAATGAGGCAGTAGGAGAATACATCCTCGAGTATTGTGAATCCGGGGATGCTGTGATGGGAGAAACATGCCCCGATGCTCTGGAATGGGATGATGCACTCCTTATAGAGACCACCGGTGAGGGAGCTTTGTCCGCTGGCTCTACTGCCTGTGACACAGCTGAAGGTTGTGTCGACGTCGATTGTATCATCGACGTCGAAGGTTGCGATGGCTGATCTGTTCTCGACGTCGAAGGTCTTGACGTCGGAGGTCTTGCCGTCGAGTGTCTTGACGCCGATCGCCTATCGCGGGACCTGGACCTACTCGCCGTTGTGTGTCTCGACGTTGAGTGGCGAGTGGTCGACGGCGGATGTTCATGCCGTCGAGGTGTTTTTGGTGTCGTGTCCTTCGACGCCAAGGGGTGAGACGTTCTCAACGGCGAACGGGAGCGCCGGAGATGACTCGACGCCGAACGGCGGCCTGCCGTCGACGGAGATGTACCCCTGTGTCCATGCTTCGACGTTTTGTCCCTCGACGTCGCTCTGGTCGCCGTCGACGGCGATCTATGCCGGTGAGACGGTGGTGCCGATGACGTCGATGGAGAACAAACAGGTACAATCCTACCTGTCGACGTCGATCGGGCCATTCCTTCTGCTGTAGGTCTGGGAAGTGAAGAGGATGTTGACTTTTTCCTCTCCTGAAGCCCATGTAGCCTGATCTTCTCTCTGTCTTTGAGAGTCCTCCTTGACATGTTCTTACAATACTTGCAGGTGTCAGGACAGTGACTCTGTGGCAGGCAGACAATACACAGAGAGTGTGGGTCTGACTGGGCTTTCTTCTTCCCACAAGAGGGACATTTTACAAAAAGAGATGGCATTTTTCTGTCAGAAAAACCCTTCCTAGCTCAGACAAAGATGTTACTTGTCGAGTGAAAAGTGAAAAAACGCTTTTTTAAAGAATTTTTCTGAGGAAAACTCAGAAAAACTGAGAGCTCAATGCTCCAGGATCCTCTCAGAAGAAGCCGGAAAAAAGAACTGACCTAACTGTGAACCAACTGTCACCTTCCCTTCACCCCTGAGGCATGGTGGGATACTGGAGGTGCTCAGGGTCTTAAAGGCACGGTGCCAAAGTTTTTATGGTTCTCCTGTGTTAACCTGCATGCAGCCTATTGGCTAAGAATGCTTCATTGTTTTTCAATGTGGTTTTTTCTATTTTTCTCTGATATTTACTGCTGTTTACTTCCCTAAGTCCAGTTTTTGGGGCTTAGGTAGATATTTATGATCTATTGTGATTTTATAATATAAAAAAAAAAAAAAAAAAAAACTTGCATAGAAATAAAGCATTTTAGCCTATTTATGATTATAGCCTGCATTGCTGTTTTACACATGATAATATGTATGTATTTTATATATATATGCTCCGGGGTCCCCGCACAAGGGCGGGAATATTCAATGTTTATGACTTTGATGAGGATCCCCTGGAAGAGAACTAGGATTTACAGGTAAGTAACTTATCCTTCTCTTCCAGGGGATCCTCATCAATAGTCATAAACATTGAATAGATTAGCAAGCCCATCCCTAAACTCTGCGGACTGTCTGAAAGAAGTGCAGGAAAGAATATATATTCATGCAAATAGATTTCTAAGAGAGGCCTGCCCCACCTGGGCATCTGCTCTTGCATCCGAGTCTAAACAGTAATGCTTAGTAAAGGTATGCACAGACTTCCATGTAGCAGCCTTACAAATCTCGGAAATTGGTACATTGTTAAGGAGGGCAGCAGTAGCCGCTTTTCCCCTTGTGGAATGCGCTTTTGGCCTAGCCAGTAATCGCTTATTAGCCAGTTGGTAAGAGTTAACAATACAAGACACAATCCATCTTGATATCGTTCGTTTAGACGCTGCCTCTCCTGTTCTTAAATGACCATAATTTAGAAACAAATGGTTAGAATGTCTAATCGGTTTTGTTTTGTCCAAATAGAATTTCAGCACTCTTTTCAAGTCTAAAGAATGCAATGCTTTCTCAGCCGGAGTCTCCGGATTGGGAAAGAAAGTCGGTAAAGATATAGTCTGATTGATATGGAATTCTGACACCACCTTCGGAAGGAAAGATGGGTGAGTTTGCAGAACCACTCTATTATCGTGAAAAACCGTGTACGGTTCTCTGCAAGACAGAGCCTGAATTTCGCTGACCCTCCTCGCTGAAGTAATGGCCACCAAAAAAGCCGTCTTCCACGTAAGGTGCTGTAAAGAGGCCTTGTGGATAGGTTCAAAGGGAGGGCCCATAAGCTTTGACAGGACTACATTCAGTTCCCATGGAGGAGAAGGTCTCCGAATGGGAGGAAAAACCTTTTTCAAGCCTTCTAAAAAATCCTTGACTACAGGTATCGTAAAGAAGGATTCCTGAGAAGGCGACTTACGATACGCTGTAATTGCAGACAAATGAACCTTAATAGAAGATACCTGCAGACCAGACTTCGCCAGATGAAGCAAATAGGACAGTATGACGTCCTCCTGAGCTCGTATGGGATTTATACCTTGTTGAGAGCACCAGATGTAAAATCTCTTCCACTTAAAAGCGTAAGAACGCCGCGTGGAAGGTCGTTTTGACTCTTTCAAGATGTTCATGCACTCCTGCGAGAGCCCTAGGTGCCCATACTGTAGGAATTCAGGAGCCATGCTGTCAAGCTCAGAGAGGGAAGGTTGGGATGTAGGATTCTGCCTTCCATTCTGCTCAGGAGATCCGGTCTGCACGGCAACCTCCTGTGAGGTTTTTCCGATAAGTTGAGTAGGTCCGTGTACCAGAATTGGCGGGGCCATTGTGGCGCTATCAGAATCATTCTGGTTCTGGAGTTGTAAAATTTGTTGATTACTGCCGGTATGAGGGGAATCGGTGGAAAGGCGTAGAGAAATGTCCCTGACCAGTTGATCAACAGGGCATTCCCTTGAGATCCCGGACGGCAGAACCTGGATGCGAAGTCTGGGCATTTCTTGTTTGTTTCGTCTGCAAAGAGATCCAACTGGGGTCGACCCCATTGACCGAAGATGTCCTCGACGACTTCGTCGTGTAGGACCCAGTCGTGCGCGTCTTCTAGATGTCTGCTCAGGAAATCTGCCTCTACGTTTTGCTGACCTGGCAGGTGTACCGCTGTGATAGACATTCCCCTGGCCAGGAGCCAATGCCATATCGTTTGGGATTCTCGAGACAGAGGTAGTGATCTTGTTCCTCCCTGTTTGTTCAGGTAATACATTGTGGTTGTATTGTCTGTCTGAATTAGGAGAGATTTCCCCTGAACCAATGGAGAGAAAGATTTGAGAGCCAGATGGACTGCTCTGAGCTCCAGTAGATTTATGTGATAGTTCTTTTCCTTGTCGGACCACAGACCCTGAGCTTGGAAGGAACCCAGATGAGCACCCCAACCCTGAAGAGACGCATCCGTTACCAGAATGTCGGCTGGAATTGTCTGGTGAAACGGAGAACCTATCGACAGGTGAGGTCTGTGCATCCACCATTGTAGTGATTGAAAAGCCACTGCTGGTAGTCGAACTCTGTCCTCCCAGTGACCCGTCTTTTGGCTCCAATTGTTCTCTAATGCCTCCTGAAGGGGCCTCATGGGTAGCCTGGCATTCGGGACAATGAAGATGCATGAAGCCATGGAGCCCAGAAGCGATGTCACCTGACGAGCAGTAGGTGCATCGGCTGTTAATAGTTGTTGACACTTCCTGTGGATTGATAAAAGTCGTTCCTCCGAAGGATACACTCTTTGGAGCTCTGTGTTTAGTATCGCTCCCAGGTAGTGGAGGTTTTGTGTTGGAATCAGGGTTGACTTGTTGTGGTTGATTTGAAGACCTAGAGACTCGAAAGTTCTTAGTACGATGTCTCGATGTTCTCTCGCCTGATCCGGAGAGGAGGCCTTCACTAGCCAGTCGTCCAGGTAGGGGTAGACGAATATTTTTTGTCTTCGAAGATGTGCCGCTACCACTGCTACACATTTTGAAAAGACTCGGGGTGCAGACTTCAGGCCGAATGGAAGGACTCTGAATTGGTAGTGCTGTGACGCTCTCTGGAAACGTAAAAATTTCCGATGTTTGGATGCTATTGGGATGTGAAAATATGCATCCTGTAGGTCGATGGAGCACATCCAGTCTCCCTGATGCAGTTGCGGGACAATCTGGTGAAGGGCTAGCATCCTGAACTTCTGTTTTCTTATGTACTTGTTCAGGAGCCGTAAGTCCAGAATTGGCCTGAAGAGGCCCTGTTGACCTTTTTTCGCCACCAGAAAGTAACGGGAGTACACCCCTTTTCCTTTTTGTGCCGGAGGAACCTTTTCTACAGCTTTCTTTTGTAGGAGTGCGAGAACTTCCTTGCGTAGCAGGCTGAGATGAGAAGGAAAACCTCTTGCTGGCGGCAAGTGTGGAGGAGGTTTTTTGAAAAGGAGAGAATAGCCATGTTCGACAATATTGAGCACCCACTTGTCTTTTGTGATGGAGTGCCACTCGTGAAGATGATGCGTAACACTTCCCCCCACCGGAGTGGTGCACAGTGCTGAGGGAAGCAATGCCTCATTGCTTTGTTGGTGTCTTTGCTGTAGACTGTTGAGGTCTACTTGACCCTCGGTCTCTTGTGGGTCTACGTGCCTGAAACAGGGGACGTCCCTGTCGTTGTTGTGGCCTCTGAGACCAGTGAGGGGTTTGAACCCTCTGCTGGAATGGTCGTCTGTCGTACGGCCTGTACCTCCGCCTGAAGTCTTTCTTACGTTCCAGGCCCACTGCCCTCATCGTGTCCACTTCCGTTTTCATTCGGGCCATCTCTTCATCCGCGTGGGTACCGAACAACGAATTGCCGCTGAATGGGAGGTTTAAAATGCGTTGCTGTGCTTCCTGCTTCAGACCCGTGAGCCGTAGCCAGGAAGACCTCCTAGCGCAGATTCCGTGCGCATACCCATGCGCAGCCAAATCCGCCCCGTCCGCCGCCGCCGCGCTGATGACCTGGTTAGATACTAGGCCCCCTTCCTGCAAGATTTCCTGGAAGTCCTGTCTATCTTCCCTGGGCAACTTTTCTGTAAATCTGTGGAGTGAGTCCCACAGAGAGCGGTCATATCTGCCCAGAAATGCTGAGGCGCTGGAGACCTTCATAGCAGATGCCGCCGTACCGCACATCTTTCTCCCCAGGGAGTCTAAGTGTCTGCTCTCCTTATCCGGGGGGACTGTGGAAGATGATGCCACAGAGTGTGTTTTTCTGGCTGCGGCTAAGATCACAGAGTCCGGTGGCGGATCCTTCCGCAGGAATAAAGGATCTTGTTCCGGAGCTTTGTATTTCTTTTGAATCCTAGCCGGGGCAGACTTGAGAGTGGCTGGAGACAGAAAAGTGTCCATAGTAGGTTGCAGCAAACCCGGTACTAGTGGCAGCAGTTTTCTCGAGACTGATCTGTGTTGTAGGGTCTCAAAGATAACTGAGGATGAGGTGGCCGGTTCCGGTACCTCAATATTTAGCTTCTGCGCTCCCCTTAGAAGAACCTCATTAAAAGTGGTGATATCATCCACCGGGGAAATCCTAGCAGGTGGAGAATCTGTGAGTGTGGGGGAGTAGCGCCCAACAGACGATCCTGAAGAAGACCAAGAAGGTGATCTTCTGCGTGGTGTTCGCGACCTGGTTCTCCTTCGGGAACGGGACCTGCTCCGAGAGGCTGTAGCAGAGTGTGCAGGTCTTGTGGTCGGCTGACGCGAAGCAGAACGAGCCCGTCCTGCTCTAGCTGTAGGCGATGGCGTTCTCGGTAATGAGGCAGTAGGAGAATACATCCTAGAGTATTGGGAATCCGGGGATGCTGCCGGTCTATTCAGGCTCTCTAACCATCTGGGTGATAGAGTGATGGGAGAAACATGCCCCGATGAGACCGCTCTGGAATGGGATGATGCACTCCTTATAGAGACCACCGGTGAGGGAGCTTTGTCCGCTGGCTCTACTGCCTGTGACACAGCTGAAGGTTGTGTCGACGTCGATTGTATCCTCGACGTCGAAGGTTGCGATGGCTGGTCTGTTCTCGACGTCGAAGGTCTTGACGTCGAAGGCCTTGACGTTGAATGTCTTGACGCCGATCGCCGATCGCGGGACCTGGACCTACTCGCCGTCGTGTGTCTCGACGTTGAGTGGCGAGTGGTCGACGGCGGATGTTCATGCCGTCGTGGTGGTTTTGGTGTCGTGTCCTTCGACGCCAAGGGGTGAGACGTTCTCGACGGCGAACGGGAGCGCCGGAGATGGCTCGACGCCGAACGGCGGCCTGCCGTCGACGGAGATGTACCCCTGTGTCCATGCTTCGACGCTTTGTCCTTCGACGTCGGTCTGGTCACCGTCGACGGCGATCTATGCCGGTGAGACGGTGGTGCCGATGACGTCGATGGAGAACAAACAGGCACAATCCTACCTGTCGACGTCGATCGGGCCATTCCTTCTGTTGTAGGTCTGGGAAGTGAAGAGGATGTTGACTTTTTCCTCTCCTGAAGCCCATGTAGCCTGATCTTCTCTCTGTCTTTGAGAGTCCTCCTTGACATGTTCTTACAATACTTGCAGGTGTCAGGACAGTGACTCTGTGGCAGGCAGACAATACACAGAGAGTGTGGGTCTGACTGGGCTTTCTTCTTCCCACAAGAAGGACATTTTACAAAAAGAGATGGCATTTTCTGTCAAAAAAACTTCCCAACTCAGACAAAAGATGTTATCTGTCGAGTAAACAGGAAAAACACTATTTTTTAAGGATTTTTCTGAAGAAAAACTCAGAAAAACTGAGAGCTCAATGCTCCAGGATCCTCTCAGAAGAAGCCGGAAAAAAGAACTGACCTAACTGTGAACCAACTGTCACCTTCCCTTCACCCCTGAGGCATGGTGGGATACTGGAGGTGCTCAGGGTCTTAAAGGCACGGTGCCAAAGTTTTTATGGTTCTCCTGTGTTAACGTGCATGCAGCCTATTGGCTAAGAATGCTTCATTGTTTTTCAATGTAGTTTTTTCTATTTTTCTCTGCTATTTACTGCTGTTTACTTCCCTAAGTCCAGTTTTTGGGGGCTTAGGTAGATATTTATGATCTATTGTGATTTTATAATATAAAAAAAAAAAATAAAAAAAAACTTGCATAGAAATAAAGCATTTTAGCCTATTTATGATTATAGCCTGCATTGCTGTTTTACACATGATAATATGTATGTATTTTATATATATATGCTCCGGGGTCCCCGCACAAGGGCGGGAATATTCAATGTTTATGACTTTGATGAGGATCCCCTGGAAGAGAATGTACGGACCAGCACTCCTGGTACAGTAATGTACGGACCAGCACTCCTGGTGCAGTAATGTACGGACCAGCACTCCTGGTGCAGTAATGTACGGACCAGCACTCCTGTACAGTAATGTACGGACCAGCACTCCTGGTGCAGTAATGTACGGACCAGCACTCCTGGTGCAGTAATGTACGGACCAGCACTCCTGGTGCAGTAATGTACGGACCAGCACTCCTGGTACAGTAATGTACGGACCAGCACTCCTGGTGCAGTAATGTACGGACCAGCACTCCTGGTACAGTATCCTGTACAGTAATGTACGGACCAGCACTCCTGGCGCAGTAATGTACGGACCAGCACTCCTGGTGCAGTAATGTACGGACCAGCTCTCCTGGTGCAGTAATGTACGGACCAGCACTCCTGGTACAGTAATGTACGGACCAGCACTCCTGTACAGTAATGTACGGACCAGCACTCCTGGTGCAGTAATGTACGGACCAGCACTCCTGGTGCAGTAATGTACGGACCAGCACTCCTGGTGCAGTAATGTACGGACCAGCACTCCTGGCGCAGTAATGTACGGACCAGCACTCCTGGCGCAGTAATGTACGGACCAGCACTCCTGGCGCAGTAATGTACGGACCAGCACTCCTGGCGCAGTAATGTACGGACCAGCACTCCTGTACAGTAATGTACGGACCAGCACTCCTGGCGCAGTAATGTACGGACCAGCACTCCTGGTGCAGTAATGTACGGACCAGCACTCCTGGTGCAGTAATGTACGGACCAGCACTCCTGGTGCAGTAATGTACGGACCAGCACTCCTGGTGCAGTAATGTACGGACCAGCACTCCTGTACAGTAATGTACGGACCAGCACTCCTGGTACAGTAATGTACGGACCAGCACTCCTGGTGCAGTAATGTACGGACCAGCACTCCTGGTGCAGTAATGTACGGACCAGCACTCCTGGCGCAGTAATGTACGGACCAGCACTCCTGGCGCAGTAATGTACGGACCAGCACTCCTGGCGCAGTAATGTACGGACCAGCACTCCTGGTACAGTAATGTACGGACCAGCACTCCTGTACAGTAATGTACGGACCAGCACTCCTGGTGCAGTAATGTACGGACCAGCACTCCTGGTGCAGTAATGTACGGACCAGCACTCCATGTACAGTAATGTACGGACCAGCACTCCTTGTACAGTAATGTACGGACCAGCACTCCTGGTGCAGTAATGTACGGACCAGCACTCCTGGTGCAGTAATGTACGGACCAGCACTCCTGGTGCAGTACTGTACGGACCAGCACTCCTGGTGCAGTAATGTACGGACCAGCACTCCTGGTGCAGTAATGTACGGACCAGCACTCCTGGTGCAGTAATGTACGGACCAGCACTCCTGGTACAGTATCCTGTACAGTAATGGACGGACCAGCACTCCTGGCGCAGTAATGTACGGACCAGCACTACTGGCGCAGTAATGTACGGACCAGCACTCCTGGTACAGTAATGTACGGACCAGCACTCCTGGTACAGTAATGTACGGACCAGCACTCCTGGTACAGTATCCTGTACAGTAATGTACGGACCAGCACTCCTGGTGCAGTAATGTACGGACCAGCACTCCTGGTACAGTAATGTACGGACCAGCACTCCTGGTACAGTATCCTGTACAGTAATGTACGGACCAGCACTCCTGGCGCAGTAATGTACGGACCAGCACTCCTGGTGCAGTAATGTACGGACCAGCTCTCCTGGTGCAGTAATGTACGGACCAGCACTCCTGGTACAGTAATGTACGGACCAGCACTCCTGTACAGTAATGTACGGACCAGCACTCCTGGTGCAGTAATGTACGGACCAGCACTCCTGGTGCAGTAATGTACGGACCAGCACTCCTGGTGCAGTAATGTACGGACCAGCACTCCTGGCGCAGTAATGTACGGACCAGCACTCCTGGCGCAGTAATGTACGGACCAGCACTCCTGGCGCAGTAATGTACGGACCAGCACTCCTGGCGCAGTAATGCACGGACCAGCACTCCTGGCGCAGTAATGTACGGACCAGCACTCCTGTACAGTAATGTACGGACCAGCACTCCTGGCGCAGTAATGTACGGACCAGCACTCCTGGTGCAGTAATGTACGGACCAGCACTCCTGGTGCAGTAATGTACGGACCAGCACTCCTGGTGCAGTAATGTACGGACCAGCACTCCTGGTGCAGTAATGTACGGACCAGCACTCCTGTACAGTAATGTACGGACCAGCACTCCTGGTACAGTAATGTACGGACCAGCACTCCTGGTGCAGTAATGTACGGACCAGCACTCCTGGTGCAGTAATGTACGGACCAGCACTCCTGGCGCAGTAATGTACGGACCAGCACTCCTGTACAGTAATGTACGGACCAGCACTCCTGGCGCAGTAATGTACGGACCAGCACTCCTGGTACAGTAATGTACGGACCAGCACTCCTGTACAGTAATGTACGGACCAGCACTCCTGGTGCAGTAATGTACGGACCAGCACTCCTGGTGCAGTAATGTACGGACCAGCACTCCATGTACAGTAATGTACGGACCAGCACTCCTTGTACAGTAATGTACGGACCAGCACTCCTGGTGCAGTAATGTACGGACCAGCACTCCTGGTGCAGTAATGTACGGACCAGCACTCCTGGTGCAGTACTGTACGGACCAGCACTCCTGGTGCAGTAATGTACGGACCAGCACTCCTGGTGCAGTAATGTACGGACCAGCACTCCTGGTACAGTATCCTGTACAGTAATGTACGGACCAGCACTCCTGGCGCAGTAATGTACGGACCAGCACTACTGGCGCAGTAATGTACGGACCAGCACTCCTGGTACAGTAATGTACGGACCAGCACTCCTGGTACAGTAATGTACGGACCAGCACTCCTGGTACAGTATCCTGTACAGTAATGTACGGACCAGCACTCCTGGTGCAGTAATGTACGGACCAGCACTCCTGGTACAGTAATGTACGGACCAGCACTCCTGGTACAGTATCCTGTACAGTAATGTACGGACCAGCACTCCTGGCGCAGTAATGTACGGACTAGCACTCCTGGTACAGTAATGTACGGACCAGCACTCCTGGGACAGTATCCTGTACAGTAATGTACGGACCAGCACTCCTGGTACAGTAATGTACGGACCAGCACTCCTGGTACAGTATCCTGTACAGTAATGTACGGACCAGCACTCCTGGTGCAGTAATGTACGGACCAGCACTCCTGGTGCAGTAATGTACGGACCAGCACTCCTGGTGCAGTAATGTACGGACCAGCACTCCTGGCGCAGTAATGTACGGACCAGCACTCCTGGCGCAGTAATGTACGGACCAGCACTCCTGGTGCAGTAATGTACGGACCAGCACTCCTGGTGCAGTAATGTACGGACCAGCACTCCTGGTACAGTATCCTGTACAGTAATGTACGGACCAGCACTCCTGGCGCAGTAATGTACGGACCAGCACTCCTGGCGCAGTAATGTACAGACCAGCACTCCTGGTACAGTAATGTACGGACCAGCACTCCTGGTACAGTATCCTGTACAGTAATGTACGGACCAGCACTCCTGGTGCAGTAATGTACGGACCAGCACTCCTGGTGCAGTAATGTACGGACCAGCACTCCTGGTGCCGTAATGTACGGACCAGCACTCCTGGTGCAGTAATGTACGGACCAGCACTCCTGGTGCAGTAATGTACGGACCAGCACTCCTGGTGCAGTAATGTACGGACCAGCACTCCTGGTACAGTAATGTACGGACCAGCAGTAATGTACGGACCAGCACTCCTGGTACAGTAATGTACGGACCAGCACTCCTGGTACAGTAATGTACGGACCAGCACTCCTGGTGCAGTAATGTACGGACCAGCACTCCTGGTGCAGTAATGTATGGACCAGCACTCCTGGTGCAGTAATGTACGGACCAGCACTCCTGGTGCAGTAATGTACGGACCAGCTCTCCTGGTGCAGTAATGTACGGACCAGCACTCCTGGTACAGTAATGTACGGACCAGCACTCCTGTACAGTAATGTACGGACCAGCACTCCTGGTGCAGTAATGTACGGACCAGCACTCCTGGTGCAGTAATGTACGGACCAGCACTCCTGTACAGTAATGTACGGACCAGCACTCCTGTACAGTAATGTACGGACCAGCACTCCTGGTGCAGTAATGTACGGACCAGCACTCCTGGTGCAGTAATGTACGGACCAGCACTCCTGGTGTAGTAATGTACGGACCAGCACTCCTGTACAGTAATGTACGGACCAGCACTCCTGGTGCAGTAATGTACGGACCAGCACTCCTGGTGCAGTAATGTACGGACCAGCACTCCTGGTGCAGTAATGTACGGACCAGCACTCCTGGTGCAGTAATGTACGGACCAGCACTCCTGTACAGCAATGTACGGACCAGCACTCCTGGCACAGTAATGTACGGACCAGCACTCCTGGCGCAGTAATGTACGGACCAGCACTCCTGGCGCAGTAATGTACGGACCAGCACTCCTGGCGCAGTAATGTACGGACCAGCACTCCTGGTGCAGTAATGTACGGACCAGCACTCCTGGTGCAGTAATGTACGGACCAGCACTCCTGGTGCAGTAATGTACGGACCAGCTCTCCTGGTGCAGTAATGTACGGACCAGCACTCCTGGTACAGTAATGTACGGACCAGCACTCCTGTACAGTAATGTACGGACCAGCACTCCTGTACAGTAATGTACGGACCAGCACTCCTGGCGCAGTAATGTACGGACCAGCACTCCTGGCGCAGTAATGTACGGACCAGCACTCCTGTACAGTAATGTACGGACCAGCACTCCTGGTGCAGTAATGTACGGACCAGCACTCCTGGTGCAGTAATGTAGGGACCAGCACTCCTGGTGCAGTAATGTACGGACCAGCACTCCTGTACAGTAATGTACGGACCAGCACTCCTGGCGCAGTAATGTACGGACCAGCACTCCTGTACAGTCATGTACGGACCAGCACTCCTGGCGCAGTAATGTACGGACCAGCACTCCTGGTGCAGTAATGTACGGACCAGCACTCCTGGTGCAGTAATGTACGGACCAGCACTCCTGGTGCAGTAATGTACGGACCAGCACTCCTGGTGCAGTAATGTACGGACCAGCTCTCCTGGTGCAGTAATGTACGGACCAGCACTCCTGGTACAGTAATGTACGGACCAGCACTCCTGTACAGTAATGTACGGACCAGCACTCCTGTACAGTAATGTACGGACCAGCACTCCTGGTGCAGTAATGTACGGACCAGCACTCCTGGCGCAGTAATGTACGGACCAGCACTCCTGGCGCAATAATGTACGGACCAGCACTCCTGTACAGTAATGTACGGACCAGCACTCCTGGTGCAGTAATGTACGGACCAGCACTCCTGGTGCAGTAATGTAGGGACCAGCACTCCTGGTGCAGTAATGTACGGACCAGCACTCCTGTACAGTAATGTACGGACCAGCACTCCTGGCGCAGTAATGTACGGACCAGCACTCCTGTACAGTAATGTACGGACCAGCACTCCTGGCGCAGTAATGTACGGACCAGCACTCCTGGCGCAGTAATGTACGGACCAGCACTCCTGTACAGTAATGTACGGACCAGCACTCCTGGCGCAGTAATGTACGGACCAGCACTCCTGGCGCAGTAATGTACGGACCAGCACTCCTGGCGCAGTAATGTACGGACCAGCACTCCTGGCGCAGTAATGTACGGACCAGCACTCCTGGCGCAGTAATGTACGGACCAGCACTCCTGGCGCAGTAATGTACGGACCAGCACTCCTGGCGCAGTAATGTACGGACCAGCACTCCTGTACAGTAATGTACGGACCAGCACTCCTGGCGCAGTAATGTACGGACCAGCACTCCTGGTACAGTAATGTACGGACCAGCACCCCTGGCGCAGTAATGTACGGACCGGCACTCCTGGTGCAGTAATGTACGGACCAGCACTCCTGTACAGTAATGTACGGACCGGCACTCCTGTGCAGTAATGTACGGACCGGCACTCCTGGTGCAGTAATGTACGGACCGGCACTCCTGGTGCAGTAATGTACGGACCGGCACTCCTGGTGCAGTAATGTACGGACCAGCACTCCTGGTGCAGTAATGTACGGACCAGCACTCCTGGTGCAGTAATGTACGGACCAGGACCAGCACTCCTGGCGCAGTAATGTACGGACCAGCACTCCTGGTACAGTAATGTACGGACCAGCACTCCTGGCACAGTAATGTACGGACCAGCACTCCAGGTACAGTAATGTACGGACCAGCACTCCTGGCGCAGTAATGTACGGACCAGCACTCCTGTACAGTAATGTACGGACCAGCACTCCTGGCGCAGTAATGGACCAGCACTCCTGGCGCAGTAATGTACGGACCAGCACTCCTGGTGCAGTAATGTACGGACCAGCACTCCTGGCGCAGTAATGTACGGACCGGCACTCCTGGTGCAGTAATGTACGGACCAGCACTCCTGGCGCAGTAATGTACGGACCGGCACTCCTGGCGCAGTAATGTACGGACCAGCACTCCTGGCGCAGTAATGTACGGACCGGCACTCCTGTACAGTAATGTACGGACCAGCACTCCTGGTGCAGTAATGTACGGACCGGCACTCCTGGTGCAGTAATGTACGGACCGGCACTCCTGGTGCAGTAATGTACGGAGCAGCACTCCTGGTGCAGTAATGTACGGACCAGCACTCCTGGTGCAGTAATGTACGGACCAGCACTCCTGGTGCAGTAATGTACGGACCAGCACTCCTGGTGCAGTAATGTACGGACCAGCACTCCTGGTGCAGTAATGTACGGACCAGAACTCCTGGTACAGTAATGTACGGACCAGCACTCCTGTACAGTAATGTACGGACCAGCACTCCTGGTGCAGTAATGTACGGACCAGCACTCCTGTACAGTAATGTACGGACCAGCACTCCTGGTACACAGCACTCCTGTACAGTAATGTACGGACCGGCACTCCTGGTGCAGTAATGTACGGACCAGCACTCCAGGTACAGTAATGTACGGACCAGCACTCCTGGCGCAGTAATGTACGGACCAGCACTCCTGTACAGTAATGTACGGACCAGCACTCCTGGCGCAGTAATGGACCAGCACTCCTGGCGCAGTAATGTACGGACCAGCACTCCTGGTGCAGTAATGTACGGACCGGCACTCCTGGCGCAGTAATGTACGGACCGGCACTCCTGGTGCAGTAATGTACGGACCGGCACTCCTGGCGCAGTAATGTACGGACCGGCACTCCTGGCGCAGTAATGTACGGACCGGCACTCCTGGCGCAGTAATGTACGGACCGGCACTCCTGGCGCAGTAATGTACGGACCGGCACTCCTGGTGCAGTAATGTACGGACCAGCACTCCTGGTGCAGAAATGTACGGACCAGAACTCCTGGTGCAGTAATGTACGGACCAGCACTCCTGGTGCAGTAATGTACGGACCAGCACTCCTGGTACAGTAATGTACGGACCAGCACTCCTGGTGCAGTAATGTACGGACCAGCACTCCTGTACAGTAATGTACGGACCAGCACTCCTGGTACACAGCACTCCTGTACAGTAATGTACGGACCGGCACTCCTGGTGCAGTAATGTACGGACCAGCACTCCTGGCGCAGTAATGTACGGACCAGCACTCCTGGCACAGTAATGTACGGACCAGCACTCCTGGTACAGTAATGTACGAACCAGCACTCCTGGTGCAGTAATGTACGGACCAGCACTCCTGTACAGTAATGTACGGACCAGCACTCCTGGTGCAGTAATGTACGGACCAGCACTCCTGGTGCAGTAATGTACGGACCAGCACTCCTGGTGCAGTAATGTACGGACCAGCACTCCTGGTGCAGTAATGTATGGACCAGCACTCCTGGTACACAGCACTCCTGTACAGTAATGTACGGACCAGCACTCCTGGTACAGTAATGTACGGACCGGCACTCCTGGTGCAGTAATGTACGGACCGGCACTCCTGGCGCAGTAATGTACGGACCAGCACTCCTGGTACAGTCGGGTATTTGAGCAGGAAGGGTGCTAGCAGGATAGAGCTGTGAGATGTACCAACGCCATGTACTAAGCCATATACACGCAGACCAAGGTAACAGGTCGTTAAGTAGAGAGCATGTGAAGAACAAGCAATGTGGGGATGTTAACGCCGCCCCTTCGCCCTGTGCTAGACCGGAGGGCCACGTGGATGCACTTGCCGCAGGCATGGAGTCCCAGCAGTGGGCTGTATGGATCGGCATGGAGGTTAAGCAATGAATTATAAACAGTAGAATTGTGTATCCATCTAGAACAGAACGGACATGTGAACAGCAGACTATCTGGCAAGCATGCAGGGCAGACAATGGAGCGTCAAGCAAGGAGTTATGAACAGTGAATTGTGTATGAATCGGAAACGGGCACTGAAAGCAAAAAGCAGGTGGGTGCGTCTGGCACGAAGTTACAAGCAGTTAACTGAGTATATATCTGAGACAGACACTGAAAGCAGGGGTGTGTCGGGCAGGGAGTTACAAGCAGTGAACTGTGTATGTATCCGAGACAGTCGCTGCTTCCCACCTGCTTTCAGTGCCTATCATATGTATCGGAGACAGGCACTGAAAGCAGGCGGGTGCGTCGGGCAGGGAGTTACAAGCAGTGAACTGTGTATGTATCCCAGACAGGCACTAAAAGCAGATGAGAAACAGCGACTATCATATGTATCTGAGACAGGCAATGAAAGCAGGCGGGTGCGTCGGGCAGGGAGTTACAAGCAGTGAACAGTGTATGTATCTAAGACAGGCACTGAAAGCAGGTGGGAAGCAGTGACTATGTATCTGAGACGGGCACTGAAAGCAGGCGGGCGCGTCAGGAACGGAGTTACAAGCAGTGAACTGTGTATGCATCTCAGACAGGCACTGAAAGCAGGTGGGAAGCAGTGACTATCGTATGTATCTGAGACAGGCACTGACAGAAGGCGGGTGCGTCGGGCACGGAGTTACAAGCAGTGAACTGTGTATGTATGTGAACCAGGCACTGAAAGCAGGTGAGAAGCAGTGAACTGTGTATCTATGTGAGACAGGCACTGAAAGCAGGTGGGAAGCAGTGAACTGTGTATGTATGTGAGACAGGCACTGAAAGCATGTGGGAAGCAGTGACTATGTATCGGAGACAGGCACTGAAAGCAGGCGGGTGCGTCGGGCACGGAGTTACAAGCAGTGAACTGTGTATGTATGTGAACCAGGCACTGAAAGCAGGTGGGAAGCAGTGAACTGTGTATCTATGTGAGACAGGCACTGAAAGCAGGTGGGAAACTGTGTATGTATCTAAGACAGGCATTGAAAGCAGGTGGGAAGCAGTGACTATGTATCTGAGACAGGCACTGAAAGCAGGCGGGCGCGTCAGGCACGGAGTTACAAGCAGTGAACTGTGTATGCATCTCAGACAGGTACTGAAAGCAGGTGGGAAGCAGTGACTATCGTATGTATCTGAGACAGGCACTGACAGAAGGCGGGTGCGTAGGGCACGGAGTTACAAGCAGTGAACTGTGTATGTATGTGAACCAGGCGGGAAGCAGTGAACTGTGTATCTATGTGAGACAGGCACTGAAAGCAGGTGGGAAGCAGTGAACTGTGTATGTATGTGAGACGGGCACTGAAAGCAGGTGGGAAGCAGTGACTATGTATCGGAGACAGGCACTGAAAGCAGGCGGGTGCGTCGGGCACGGAGTTACAAGCAGTGAACTGTGTATGTATGTGAACCAGGCACTGAAAGCAGGTGGGAAGCAGTGAACTGTGTATCTATGTGAGACAGGCACTGAAAATATGTGAGACAGGCACTGAAAGCAGGTGGGAAGCAGTGACTATGTATCGGAGACAGGCACTGAAAGCAGGCGGGTGCATCGGGCATGGAGTTACAAGCAGTGAACTGTGTATGCATCTCAGACAGGCACTGAAAGCAGGAGAGAAGCAGTGACTATCGTATATATCTGAGACAGGCACTGACAGAAGGCGGGTGCGTCGGGCAGGAAGTTACGAGCAGTGACTTGTGTATGTATCTGAGACAGGCACTGAACTGAAAGCAGGTGGGAAGCAGTGACTATCGTGTGTATGTGAGACAGGCGCTGAAAGCAGGTGGGAAGCAGTGACTATCGTGTGTATGTGAGACAGGCACTGAAAGCAGGTGGGAAGCAGTGACTATCGTATGTATCTGATACAGGCACTGAAAGCAGGTGGGCAGCAGTGACTATCGTGTGTATGTGAGACAGGCACTGAAAGCAGGTGGGAAGCAGTGAACTGTGTATGTATCTGCGACAGGCACTGAAAGCAGGCGGGTGGTCGGGTAGGAAGTTACGAGCAGTGACTTGTGTATGTATCTGAGACAGGCACTGAAAGCAGGTGGGAAGCAGTGACAATCGTATGTATCTGAGCCAGGCGCTGAAAGCAGGTGGGAAGCAGTGACTATCGTGTGTATGTGAGACAGGCGCTGAAAGCAGGTGGGAAGCAGTGACTATGTATCGGAGACAGGCACTGAAAGCAGGCGGGTGCGACGGGCATGGAGTTACAAGCAGTGAACTGTGTATGTATGTGAGACAGGCACTGAAAGCAGGTGGGAAGCAGTGACTATCGTGTGTATCTGAGACAGGCACTGAAAGCAGGTGGGCAGCAGTGACTATCGTGTGTATGTGAGACAGGCACTGAAAGCAGGTGGGAAGCAGTGAACTGTGTATGTATCCGAGACAGGCACTGAAAGCAGCTGGGAAGCAGTGACTATCTGAGACAGGCACTGAAAGCAGGCGGGTGCGTTGGACATGGAGTTACAAGCAGTGAACTGTGTATGCATCTTAGACAGGCACTGAAAGCAGGTGGGAAGCAGTGAACTGTGTATGTATCTGCGACAGGCACTGAAAGCAGGCGGGTGCGTCGGGTAGGAAGTTACGAGCAGTGACTTGTGTATGTATCTGAGACAGGCACTGAAAGCAGGTGGGAAGCAGTGACTATCGTATGCATCTGAGACAGGCACTGAAAGCAGGTGGGAAGCAGTGACTATCGTGTGTATCTGAGACAGGCACTGAAAGCAGGCAGGTGCGTCGGGCACGGAGTTATGAACAGCAGAGTGTGTACATCCGAGTCAGATGCCTGGAGAGTAAGTCAGTAGTCTGTGGTGCCACCTGGCACAGGATGGCAGATTCAAGGCAGTGCAGAGTGGCATGGAACCGTGCACATGGCATTGCGGGGAGGCAGCGCGCGTAGCTCAGGTGATGAGATACACAGGGGCATTTGGAACACTCAAGTGCCAAGATGCAGCGGGCATGACTGCGCCATAAAAGAACTAACGAGAGGTGAGTGTAGTGCATTCTGGCAAACCATGGCCATCAGGCCTTGTTACTGTGCCCAGTAGACTCGGACCCAAAGAAAAGCACCACCAGGTTTGACTTTTTATTCAGATTACAAATTTTAACAAATATTTCTAACAGTTTACCCGGTGGTACACGATTTGCACAGAACGGGAATACAAACACAATTTGGCAACGTCCTTTGTACACATAGTGCTTATACTGAGAAGGCTTGCATGGCGAAGTGGCGAAACTCCTTTTTACAACAAAAGGGTTTTTACACTATCAAGATGTAACACGGACCAGAGATGTGCATCACAAGACCAAACAATGCTGGTTTCATGACTTGGCTGGATCGGGCTGGACAGTGTCACCTTGAGACAGTCTTGTTGGCGCCCGTGGAGAGCGGACGCCCAGCAGCACGGCTTCCAGTCACAAGAGCCCCCCCCCGCCAGCAGGGGGCTGCCGCCCTAGGGGTCTCCCTCGCCCGGAGGTGCGAAGGCAACACGGGTCGTGCTGAATGTCCGTCCCCGCTGCGAGAAGGGAAGTGGGGGTACAACTCCAGTTTTACAAAAAGGTTGTCGGTCAGTCTGTCGCGACTCCAGGAGCCTCTAGGCGCACGCCCACAACTCTAGCAGGTCGACTCATGTAAACTCGGATGGCCACCCCTAGCCCAGCAGATCTGACCCGAAGACAGTGGACCTCACAAGGCGGGGAGTTCCCGGCCGAGAGCCGAGGCTTTAGCCGTCTGCTCCTCCCCTAGGACACAGCCCCGGGCCACCCGCACATTCCGTGAAGGCGCGGCCCCCTCTGGAGGAGGGAGCTCGAACACTCATCAGAAGACAACAGAAGCGTCCAAGTTCATGGAATAGGTGTTCCATTCTGTATAAATAAGGTCCGTGTCTGAGTCCAGTTCCTTGTAAAAAAAAGAAAAACACGAGGGCGGATGGGGCTAAAAGGCCACGATGGGCCGCGTCCAGGCGCCCAGGCTGCCCATCGCCTGCTTGGCGCACAACAGCTGCTCGGCGTCAGCCTGCTGCTGCCGCACCAGCCCAGAGAAGCCGGAGCCGAAGATGGAGATGAGGCTGGAGATGGAGGGCTCGGACCTGGCGCGCTTGCTGGGGGAGTCTGTAGGGGCTGGGGGGGCCTTGCGCTTGGCCGCAGAGTGGCAGCAGTCCTGGTGCAAGAGGCCGCTCTCGACCGTGGTCACCACGTGCGTGTCCAGGTCCAGCACCGTGGTGTGAGAGCAGTGAGAAAAGTCACATTCCGGGAGCCCGGGCAGAGGCGCGTCCTGCGCCGGGGAGCCCTGCGTGCCAGGCTCTGGGAAGTCCTGGCGGCTGCTCAGCGCGGGCAGCTGTTCGGGGAAGGGCCGCAGTCGGTCCTGGTCGCAAAGCACCGGTAGCTCCTGCGGGTGCCGTGGGTGGACCAGGCGCTGCTCTATCTCCTCCCCTGGGTCGCTGGGAGGTTGGAGGCGGTGGGCACACATCGCTGGGGGATAGGACATCTCCTCTGCGTGGCCGTGCGGATGCTGACCCTCGGGTGACTCTTGGAGATGGAGTGTCCGACTGCACGGCCCCACTGCGTGCGGCATGGGGCGGTGGTCCTCTGCCGGGGCCGAGAGCAGTCGTGCGCGGGCGCCAAGGTCCGGGGCCGACAGACGGAGGTGGAGGTTGTCCATGCGCTCGTGGAGCTTCAGCGCGCAGGGACCGTGGGCCTGCGGCGGGTCCGCTGCTTCCGCCCTGCGGGAGCAGACGCCAGTGAAGTGCGGTAGATGGAGCAGGTCCCCTCCCGGCTCATGGGGCTGCGATCTTTGCGCACACAGCGGCGGATGGCGATTGTTCTCTCCTGCCTCGGGGGGCTCCGACCTGCGGGCGCACCGCGGTGGATGCAGAAAGGCGTCTCCGAGCTCCTGGGTCTGGGGCCTACGGGTACACACCCGCTGGAGATGTGGCAAGTTCTCCCCCGGCCGCTGGTGCGGAGCTCTGCGGACTGTGCACAGTCTCTGTGGGTTGAGGGGGCCCTCGCCAAAGTCCTGGGCTCTGCACCGGGAGAGGTGGGGTGGGTGCATATCCTCCCTCGGCTCTTGGGGCTGGGGTCGGAGGGTGTACATGCTCGGGTGGTGCGGCATATGGGGCTGGTCTTCTGCTGGCACTTGGAGATGAGATCTGCTGGCATACAAGCCGGGAAGATGCGGCGTCTCCTCCGCAGGGTCCGTGCCGTGCGCTCTGCGGACGCACAGCTCCGGGAGGTGCACCTCGTCTCCCGGTTCCTGGAGCTGGGACCTTCGGGCGCAGAGTTCAGGCAGGCTTGGCGTGTTCTCTGCCGGCTGCTGGTGGGAACATCGGTGACCAGACAGGCGGTGGGGCTGGTAGGGGTCCTCTGCGAACTTAGGGGCGCTGTAGGCACAAAGCTCCGGGAGGTGTGGGCACTGGTGAACGCCGTCTCCAGGCTCCCGGAGCTGGGACCTGTGGACGCACTGCCCGCGGGGGTGGTACATGTCCTCGCCAGGCTCCTGCGCTCTGCGCTTGCAGAGTTGCGCGTCCTCGGAGCCCTCCTGGATGTGGGGTCTGAGGGCGCACAGCCGAGGCGGGTAGGGTAGCTGGTGCGGCTCCTGTCCCTGGGATCTGTGGGGGTACGGTCCCAGCCGGTCCCAGTGCGGGGAATAGTGCACGTCCTCCTCCGGCTCCTGGACGTGATCTCCGGCCGCGCACGCAGCCGACAGCTCCATCTCTTCTTCCTCCTCCTCCTGGGGTTGAGCCGAGCGGAGGCACAGTCCGCCGAGGCGCGGCATCTCCTCCTCCTGGGCCAGGGGTCTGCGGGCGCACGGCCCCCGGAGGTGCGCCGCCTGGTGTAGCTCCCCGGCCAGCTGGGAGCAGGGCGGCCGGGGCGCGTAGGGCAGCTCGTCGGGGCGCCGCAGCTGCGCGTACCGCTGTGCCAGGTAGAGCTGGCGGGCGTTGCGCAGCACGTAGGAGACCAGCAGGTTCTTGTGCAGCTTGATGCCGCCGCGCTGGCTGCGGGAGCTGTGGATCTTGCGCAGGGACAGGCTGATGAGGCTCTGCGCGTCCACCACCGAGCCCTCCATGGCCGGAGGAAGCATGGCTACCGGGATCGGCTCTGGCTATCTGGGGCACGATCTCTCCGAGTCTCGCACACACTTTTCGGCCTTTCCAGCCCAGTGTGGTCTTAAGTAGCCCGTGAAGCTCCACGCCCCTCGTCCCCGGCCAATCCAGGTGCCCGCTCGGTCCTGACTGACAGCGCACTTCCGCCCCCGGGGAGTCCAGAGACCAATAGGAAAAAGGCGGGTCCTTTGTGCTATTCAAATACCGAAAGAACCGGCTCTGCACAGAAGCGTCGTGACAGCTGAGCCTGGGAGGGAGCGCAGGGACAGCGGCCGCGGCGCACCGGGGCTCCTGGGGGAGAGCGGAGCACAGCACTAGCGCCTGGAGGGACTGGTGGAGGGGGTGTTGGGCACGGAGCACAGGCCCGAGGGAGATGCTGGAGGGAGTACAGTGCCACCGTGCACAGGTGCATGGAGGAAGTGCAGGAAAACACTGCTGCACCTGATGGAGAACCTGGAGGAGTGCAGGGGCACAAAAGGGACCGTGTAAAGAATGCAGGGGCGCAGGGGTGGAGTTAGTGCAGGTGCACCGATAGCGGCACAGGTGCTGGGGAGATCCTGGGACACGCGGCTGCAGAGGAGGGGCACCAGGAGTAACCCGGAGGGAATCCCCAGCATGGGATGAGCATGGAGACATGGGCAACCTGAAGCGTTTAGGACAATGAGCACAGGTGCATAGGCGGGCACAGAGGACATGAAGGGACTTGGGTACAAGGTGGAACCTGAAAGGAGTGCAGAGGCACATGGTGCATCCTTTTACCGGTCGTAAACGGACATTGGGTCATTTGCAAACAGTAAAATGTTTTTTGGCATATACCAACCCTATTTTGCAAGTCTGTAACCTATTACAGACTCACAAAATAGAGTTTGCGGCTTACTATCAGGAAGGTGTGTGCCAAGGGCGTCCCGTTCTAATAGTGGGCCGCACTAGTATGTAGGAATGTTTTGCGACTGGGAATTCAGACGCAAACGTTTGCAGTAACCACCAAATTCAAGTTAGTGATAAGCCATTCACAAAGGGGAAGGGGTACACAAGAGAGCCCTTCCCCTTTGCAAATGGGGTTCAAGTATTTTTTAAGAGCCGGCAGTGGTCTCATGGACCACTGCCTACTCTTAAAAAATTAAAAGAAAATTTTTCATTTTCTTTTTGTAATGCACCCCTTTTTCCCTTAAGGAAAACAGGCTGCATTACAAAAACAAACAAAAAAAGATTGCTTTATTGAAAAAGCAATCACAAACACAGTGGTCTGCTGACCACAGCAGGCCACCATCCCTGTGATTGTCGCTACTCCCATATGGGTGACAAACTGCAACCTGCTGCATGATTACTAAGGAGGTAGGTCTCTTGCGACCCATTTGGGAATCGCAAACAGTGTTAAACACACTGCTGTACATATCAGTTTGTGATTGCCTAATAGTGAATCGCAAAAATTCACTATTAAGGAATCGCAAGCCTAAAGCTACATACATCTGGCCATAAATTCCTTACCCCACAGATAGGTTTTTAAATGTTGCAAACGTCATGGGCATGCCAAGGCCTCCCTTTCAATAGTGGAATAGTTGGCTTCAGGACATGAAAGGGGTCGTTAAGCAAAAGCCACAGTATTCTCCACCCCTGGCGTTTTTGAATTGGTATGACCCAAGCCCTCCAGCACTAGCATCAACTGATATTGATAAAAATGTGTTAAGTGCAACAAATGCCCGGAGGCATCCTGACGCTAACAGCCTTAAAGCACCAGATTCAAAAAACACAAGGTTCTTCACACACGTCTCGGTTCCTCCACCTCGGACCCTCGTACCTCAACCACTGCCTGTCCTACACGCCCACCAAACACATCCGCTCCACCCAACTGGCCCTTGCCACAACCCCAAGGATCCACAAGAACTCACGAAAGGAGATTCTTCTCTTACCTCGCTGCGCAGACCTGGAATGCTCTTCTGCTACACCTCAGGCAGTCGCCCTCACTGCCTCAATTCAAGAAGGACCTCAATACCTGGCTCTTCAACTGAACTGCAACCGCCCTCCCCTTAGTGCCTTAAGACTCTCACGGGTGATTAGCCATGCCCTAGAAGAACCTGATTGATAGATTGAAAAGGTTAGAGAGGGAACAAAAAAAAAACCCTAGTTTTATGTTGTTTTCTAAAGGTGGAAAAGTTCTGCTGATTTTTAAGTCTAAGCAAACAAAGCTTCTACCGCCTCAAGAAGTTTTGTTACATTTGGGTACTATAAGTGTTTTGGACGTAGCTGAACACAAGGATCTCTTTGGTACGTACCGTGTAAATCTCTTCCTCAAATACTTGAGGCCTATCCCATGGAGAGATCTATGGTCCGTACAGAGTGCCTTAAAGGCCACTCGTTTCTTGAGAGGAAGCCAGTAAAGCTGCATGACGCTTGGGACACTGATTGAAATGTAGGTATTTTCTTTAAGAGCCAGGCTGCTGCATTCTGTAAAACCTGGGACATAGAGGAACAAACACCCTTATAAGGGGCATTACAATAATCCAGCCTGGACCATACCAGCACAATGACAACTGATTTTTGCAATTCAAATGGGATAAAAGAAATAATTTTTCTCAACTTTTTTAAAATAAAGAAACAAAAAGTGAGTTGGTTGATCTGATCCCTAAAAGTAAAGTTGGTATTGAAGATCACCCCCAGGTTCCTTCCTTTTGGGACAGGGCTGAGGCGGGAAACAAGGGACTAGGGCCACCAAGATGAATTCCAAAATGAGGTATCCTCTCCAAAAAGGAGAATCTCTGTTTTATCTGAATTTAACTTAAGGCTGTTGCATCTCATCCAGTTTACAACCTCACACGTGCAATTGTTGAAGGCTCTAGAAATCTCTTCAACACTGCTCGAAATTGGCACTATAATTTGAGTGTCGATTGCATACGTAATAGTTGAAAAAACAAAAGATTGTATTAGTTTAACTAGAGAGGCTGCATAAATATTAAAGAGCCTAGGGATCAATGATGACCCTTGATGGACACCGAAGAGCAAAGGGTTTTGACCTAAACTCAGTGAGGAAAACTGACTTTGCTGTTGGAGAGAAACGATCACAGGAGATCCAAGGCTGAACCACAGACCCCAATATCAGCTAAACAACCTAAGAGGTCACTGTGGCTCACAGTGCCAAAGGCTGTAGACAGATCTAGAAGAATCACTGCCACCTTCCCACCATTGTCCATCATTGCTCTTATCTCCTCTGTAGCTACAACATACAAATAACATCTCAGCTGTTAATAAAAAGGTAGCAGAGGAAATGCATTGACAATGGGACACCTCAATTTGTTAAATGCATCCTGATGTACTTTAGTCCACTCAAATTGCACACCTTTTTAAAGTAGCTCCCTTAAGGGTAAAGCTAAATGGAAAACTTGCATAGAAACCTAGAGTACAAGTCACACAATCCCAAAATCATGAATTATCTTTATCTGTGAGTGTAACTAACTTTTCCATAGCTTGAATCAGACTCAGTTTAGGTGAAATGCCCTAGCCTGAAATAATATGACCAAGATACTCAACCTCCTCCACTTCCCTATTTGCAATGTCATACCCCATGTTTTGTAAAAATATATAGTACCTCTGATAAACGGGAGTTGTGCAAGTCAATAGAATCTGCAAAAAACAAAATGTCATCTTAAGAAGCCATGCCCCCTTGCATGCCTTCGAAAAGTGTGAACATGAGCTTCTGGAAAACAGACGCAGCTGACGCTAGTCCAAAGGGTATGTGTACATAATTAAAAGCATCATCCAGCGTGAATGTGGTCAGGTGTCTACAGCTCTCTTCCAATTCAATATGGTAATATGCAGACTTGAGGTCTAAAGAGGTCATTAAAAAAAATCACACCCTCCAATTGTGTAAATAGTTCCTGTATTGTGGGCAGAGGATGACAGTTTACAATAATCTGTTTATTGAGAGACCTCAAGTCTGCACATAACCTCAAGGAAACAGTTTTTCTTTTAACTAACACAATGGGGGAAACCCACTCAGATGAATCAATGGGTTCAATAACACCATCAGCCTGAAGCTGTTGTCGTTCAATACTTAGGACCCTTCTGACACTAAGGGGAACATCCCAAAGTTTATGCTTAGCCGGACATGCCGTAAGTTTGATCTCATGAGTGAATCCATTTACCACACCCAACTCTTTCCTAAATATGTCTTTTGTAATTGGAAATAACACCACCAATACCTCGGTGGATGGCCATGCATTAAACCAGGATGTCAGAAGCTGGATGAAGAGTAAGTCGAGGATTTCCCTGGTGCCTCCATCCAAACACATGTTGAACATTCTTAACTACATATATCTTTTCTAGAATAGTGCAAGACTAAGAAAACAAGTTACTTACCTGTAACTACAGTTATCCAGTATTGGTATCTTTCATAAATTCACATGCTTGAATCATCCCCGTCGTCGAAGTGGGAGTCCCACAGTACATAAAATAGCAATAAATAATAAATACAATTTTTTTGCCATAGGCTATAATGGAGCCAGCACTTGCTCACATAGCCTATCCATGTCCTTTTGTGAAAGGACCCAAACCTGCCTGCTGTCCAATCAGGCACCAGCACCCTCTAGAACCTTCTCCAGAGAAGCTCCCTTCCTCAGATTTTCCAGCACAAGAGTGAAAAATTAAAACCTGAGAGGAAATGCGAGCATCAAAGGGGAGGAGGGTGGGTCGCATGTGAATTTATGAAAGATACCAATACTGGATAACTGTAGTTACAGGTAAGTAACTTGTTTTCTTATCCAGTATTGGATCTTTCATAAATTCACATGCTTGAATCTGAATAGACAGCAGTATGGTTGATAAACATTGTATCCAGCGTGGGTGGAGGGTGCGAGCATGAAGACCCTCTATCTCAAATATAAATAATAATAATCATAATAATAATAATAATAATAATCGTAGTAAACTCATACATTTCTGACCCTGAGTTACGAAGGAATACAGATACTTTAAGTACTGTATATATATAGTAAAATTCATGCTGTAAATACCGACATAAATATATATATATATATATATATATATATATACACACATATATATATATACACACACATATATATATATGTATATGTATACACATTCAGAAGTACATACATACACCTTACATATTCACATGGAAGCATAATGGAAACATGGTTATTTGCATCTCAAACCATATGACTATAACTAAGGAAAGGTCTCACCTTAATGAAAGAGATGGCGTAGCACAGCTTGTCCTACTAAAGAGTCTGTTCTTTGTGATGACTCCAAACAATAGTGCTGCGTAAAGGAGTGCGTAGTTTTCCATGTCGCAGCCTGGCAAATTTTATCAAGGGCAATACCTTGAAACAAAGCAGCTGATGTGGAGACTGCTCTTGTGGAGTGGGCTCTCGGGCGCCTAGTCAAGGGTTTTCCTGCCTTGGTGTGACAAAATTGGATTGTTGAAGAAATCAATCGGGCTATAGTGGCCTTGGTTACTCCTGTTCCCTGACGTCCCAGAGAATAAGATACTAGGAGTTGGTCTGATTTTCTGATGTGCTTGGTACTTTGTAGGTAAAATTTTAGGCATTGTTTGATGTACAAAGAGTGGAGAGTTCTCTCTGCTATCGTAGTAGGGTTTGGAAAAAAGGTTCGTAGAATAACGGGTTCATTGAGGTGGAACGAAGATGGAACTTTGGGAATATATTTGGGATTGGTTCGGAGCATAACGAAGTCCTCAGAGAAAACTAAAAAGGGTTCTTTAGTAGTGAACGCCTGTATATCACTGACTCTCCTGGTAGAGATGAGAACGAGCAAGGTTGACACTTTCCAGGTGATGTACTTGAGTTCCGCCCTATGAATGGGCTCAAAAGGAGCTTTCATGAGTTGGGAGAGAACAATATTAAGATGCCACTCTGGCGGAGGTAAGCGTACCGGAGGAAAGGTGCGGAACAGCCCTTTCATAAACTGTTTGATGACTCTGGTTGAGCCGATAGACGGCATGTCAGCCGATCGTCTGTAAGAGGCTATAGCTGCCAGGTGAATCTTGACTGATGCATGGGAAAGACCAGCTTTGGAGAGGGAGAGCAGGTAAGAAATAATTTGCTCAGGATTAATCTGAAATGGGTGAAAATTGTTCTGAGAGCACCAAACACAGAATCTCTTCCATTTGAGTTTGTATGTCTTGTTCGTGCTCTCTGCTCGTGCCTTAGATAATATGAGCCTACATTCTTGATCAATGTTCATATCTTGGTACTCTCTGTACTCAGGAGCCAAGCATGCAAGTGTAGTGAAGTTGGGTCGGGATGTAAGATGAGACCCTGATTCTTCGTTAGAAGATTGTGGTTGCAAGGGAGGCGGACTGGATTGGCTATTGACTGGAGTAGGAGCTCCGTGTACCAGTACTGCCTCGGCCACTTGGGGGCTATGAGAATGATACTGCAGCATTCGGTCTTCATTTTCCTGAGGAGCCTGGGAATCAGTGGAATGGGGGGAAAAGCGTATGCAAAGATCCCGGACCATCTTATCAAAAGAGCATTTCCCCACGACCCCGGGAGTGGGTATCGACTGGCGTAAAACTGTCATTTGACGTTCAGATTGGTGGCGAACAAGTCTAGGATCGGCCGACCCCATCATTGGAAGATGTCCTCGAGTATGGTCTGGTTGAGTTCCCACTCGTGACAGTTGTCGTCTGTCCTGCTGAGAGAGTCCGCTAGAGCATTGTTGACCCCAGCCAGGTGCTCTGCCTTGAGGCGGACGTTGTTCAGTGTGAGCCAGTTCCAGAGAGACTGAGCTTCTCTTGAGAGGGAGAGGGATCTTGTTCCTCCCTGCTTGTTGATGTAGAACATGCTTGTTGTGTTGTCTGTTCTGACTAACACTGATGATCCTGCGATGCGTGGCAGAAAAGCTTTGAGCGTGAGATGAATCGCCTTCAGCTCCAACAGGTTTATGTGCATCTCTTTTTGGAGCTTGGACCATCTGCCTTGAATGCGCATGTCCTGTAAGTGGCCTCCCCATCCTTCCAAGGAGGCGTCCATGGTGACGACGAAATCTGTTATTGGTGCCAGAAAAGTTCGACCGTGGGAGAGGTGGTTGATGTGAGACCACCATTCTAACACCTGCCAAATCTTTGGTGTGATAGTTATTAAGTCGTCGAAGGATCCTTGCGACTGGGTCCATTGAAGTTGCAGTAATTCTTGCAGCGGCCTCATTTTGAGTCTTGCTAGCCGTACTAGGACTATGGCTGAGAAAATCATGCCCAGAAGCGATTTGAATAGTCATACTGAAACGAACTTTCTTGCGGAGATTGTGACAGCCAATTGGGTCAGCTTCTGCTGCCTTGCTAGGGTAAGATATGCCTTGTTTTGGATAGTGTCTAATTCTGCTCCCAGGAAAACTCTCCTGCGTGCGGGAAGCCCGACTGACTTCTGTAGGTTCACTGTTAGACCCAAACTGTTGAATAGTTTTAGGCAGGCGTTTGTGGCTTTGGAGGCTAGTAGAGATGACGGATTTCGTGAAGATTCTCTGAGCTGATCTGAGGCCAAATGGTAGGACTCTGAACTGATAATGGGCACCGGCTACTGTAAAACGGAGATATTTGCGATGCTTTTGGTGTATTGGAATATGGAAGTAGGCGTCCTGGAGATCTAGAGTTGTCATAAAATCTCCAGGATTCAAGAAGTGCAAGATATCTGACAGTGTGATCATTCTGAAGGATTGTTTTCGAAGGAACTTGTTGAGTTTCCTGAGGTCTAGTATAGGACGCCACTCTCCTGACTTCTTCCTTATGAGGAAAAACCGGGAGTAGAATCCGAGACCCCGTTGTTGCAGAGGAACTGCCTCTATAGCCCCTTTGGCCAGAAGGCTGAAGACTTCCGCTTGAAGCAGACGAAGATGGAGAGACCTGCTTGATGTTGGTGGGTGAAGCGGTGGCTTTTGTGTGAATTCCAGGGTATGACCTCTTGTCACTATATCCAGCACCCATCTGTCTGATGTTATTTTCTTCCACTCTTGGATGAAGTTGGAAATGTTTGCTCCTATTTGCTGATGTTGTGGGCATTGGGGGTAGCATAGCCGGTGCCTGTAGAAGATCATTGTTTTCTGGGTTGATCTCTGGATTGCGAACCCTGCCTTCGTTTACCTCCTTGTCTGGTATAAGAGGCAGTGGATGATTGCCTGTACTGCTGGTGGTATGAAGGCCTGTACTGGGATTGCTGGTATTGTCTATTGAAGGAACCTTGAAATGAGGTGAAACCTCTTCCTCTAGCCCCTCGAAAGGGCTGTTTCCGGTACTGTAGGGTACCCAGGGACTTGGCGGTGTCTGTGTCCGTCTTGATGGCTTGAAGTGCGTCATCCACATGTTTGCCAAATAGAGATTCGCCATCGTAAGGCATGTCTAGGATTCGGGACTGCACTTCTGGTCTAAAAGATGTGGCCTTGAGCCAACCTTGTCGTCGTAAGACCGCGGCACCCGCTAGTTGGCGGAAACCAGTAGAGGCTATGTCAAGAGCGCAGTCGATAATTTCTTCCGACGTACGCTCACCTTCCTGTAGGATCTTTCGTGCCTCTGCTTGTTTATTTTCCGGGATGAGGTCCAGGAAAGGTTGCATGTCGGACCACATTTGGCGGTCATATCGGCCTAAAATCGCTAAAGAATTTGCTGCCCTGACAGTGATTGCAGACATGGAGGAGAATCTCTTGCCTATATTGTCAAGTCTGCGACCTTCCTTGTCTGGAGGAGTAGAGATAGGCGTTGATGGATTTTTGGAGCGTCTTTGAGCAGCCTGTGAGATGACTGAGTCAGGCTTTGGATGGCCAGTAAGGCATGCCGGGGAATCTTGGGTTGCCTTGTATTTTTTATCCAGTTTTTGTGGAACTGGAGGAACCGTAGCCGGGTTTCGCATAATCTTTGTGCCCTCGCTCCATATGAAATCAATAATCGGAATGGACCGTACCGACTTCCGTGATTGCTCCTTGAAATCATGTAGGAAACATTCCGACTGGGAGACAGATGTTGGAAGGTGGAAACATACCGCGGCTCTGTCCATAAGATTATGGAAACCACCTATGTCCTCAGGCGGAGAATCAGAGGGGCGAGGAGGTGGTGGAGAAGGAGTGGGGGCCAAGTAATCATCCCATTCCTCGGTAGGATGTTGTGGAGTGGAAATTTCTCCTTCTTCTTGTTCCTCTTCCCCTGAAGTGGAACCTTCATCTCTGGGGGGTGCAGCTAACACCGAGTGGGATGTCAATCTTGGAGTAGCTGGAGGAGGAGGAGCATTAATTGGTGTCACCGGAGAGACCGGCGCTGGTGGTTGATCTTCCGCTGGGAACCTTCTCCTATAATCCTGAAGCATGGATTGTAAATCCTGGATTAAGGAGGAAGGCATTTGTACGGTATCTCTGTGTTGAGGCTCTCGTGTTTCGTAATATTGCTCCTGATGAGAGTAGTATGGTTGATATTGTTCATACTCATCCTCTTCATCCTCATCTTGGTATTTGACATGGAGCTGCGAGGGGCTATGTGCATCTCCGAAAGGACCTTCGTCAGATTCCTCCCAGTCAAGAAGATGACTGGGTACTAAAGCCGACACCTTGTTTGGAGATGTGTCGGTAGGATAAATGTCCGGTGCAGGTAGAGATCTGATCCTGACCATGGCTTGGAGATCTGGAGACTTGGAAGAGGTAGGAGTGGCCTCAACCTGTCTACTAGGCACCACTGCTGTCGATGGCGTGAAAGTTGATGCATCCGTGGATGGTATAGATTTTTCCGTCGACGGTGGTTTCGCCGACGATAGTGTCGTCGACGGTAGTTTCTTTGACTGTGTCCCCGTCGATGGCGAAAGCGCCGATGACAATGGCGTCGCTGACGTTATAGTCGACGGGGCAGTCGTCGACGGTGTTGCAACCGACGATGTTTTTACTGTACTCGTCGATGGAGTCTTGAGTGAGGGGATCGGATCCCTTACCGTCGATGTTAAGGTCGTCGACGCTGACGATGGTCTCGTCGACGATGTAGTGGAGACGGTAGTTGTTGGTATCGTCGTCGTCGTCACGGTCGTCGACGGTGTTGTCGTCGATCTAATTTTTAGAGTCATTTTTCCAGAAGTGGAAGGCTCTGAGGAAGGAGATAGACGGTAGGACTCCTTCTTTTGAAGAGGAGAGGAAGGCTCAGAGGAGACTGAAGTCTGTAAGCCCTTCCCATGATGTGATTTCTGCCTCTTCCTGGATTTTTCTGTGTGGCCTAGGTCCTCAGACCTGGACCTTTTGTGTGGCCTCTCTGACCCACTCTCCTCACCTGAAGTACAGGATTTGGCCTGTAACCATGTCAGGAGCCTGCCCTCACGGTCTCTGAGGGTCTTTGTGGAGAAGGTGCGACATATTTTGCAGTCCTTAACCTGGTGTTGTGGGTAGAGACAATACAAACAGTCTTTATGTGGGTCATCCACATGGAGCCTTTTCTTTCCACAGGTCTTGCAAGGGTGGAAAAGGCCTTTCCTAGAAGAATCTGACATATTTTCAACTCTTTTGAGAGAAAAAGTTCTGAAGTAGAAGATAAACTGAGCAGAGCTCAGGGAGACTCCCTTCACACGACGTGCGGTAGAAAATCTGAGGAAGGCAGCTTCTCTGGAGAAGGTTCTAGAGGGTGCTGGTGCCTGATTGGACAGCAGGCAGGTTTGGGTCCTTTCACAAAAAGACATGGATAGGCTATGTGAGCAAGTGCTGGCTCCATTATAGCCTATGGCAAAAAAAAAATATTTATTATTTATTGCTATTTTATGTACCGTGGGATTCCCACTTCGACGACGGGGATGATTCAAGCATGTGAATTTATGAAAGATCCAATACTGGATAAACTGAATTACTCGTAATTCTCAACACCATGGCGAGCTTGAAGAACAGGTAAATGATTGAAAATGTTCTGTGCCTCAGCATCTATAGCATTAAATAATTATTCTTTCTTTCTTTCTTGCAGACGTAAAATCACTGGCATCTAGGACAACCATGAAATTGTTAAATAATCCTACCCATTTGTTCCATTTCATGGGTTGAGCTCCAGGATTTTGTTGTAACAGAGGAGAAAGATTACAATATTTTTGCATAATGAACAAAACAAAAACACCAATAAATTACAAACTTTAACAGTCGAAATTTGCCAGTTGTCATTCAGGAATTTAGATCCCAAAACAGGATGTTGGTGTATACAATTTCTTTAACCAATTCAACTTTGTTTAGCTTGCAGGTTTACTTCTGTCCAGGTACCTAAAGGCACGTCAGTGCCAGGCTTGCTTGACTGCTGCACTAACACAGTTGCAGTAAATGCTGAGCGGATGTTGCAAAATGGTGGCACGTATTTAGTGTGCTCGCAGGGTGGTTGTCATTGCAGGAATGCGCCAAGAACTGCTGATAATGCGACGCACGTACGTGTGATGTTGTGCATTCCATAGACCTGATGTGGTCCGCTGATGCAGTGTGGGCCACCAGAAGAAATAATAGGGAGCTGGTAAAAATGTAAAAATTGCACAGTTCAGTACTGATTATCACCGAGGAGCAGCAGAAGGCCTGCTCCAGGACTAAGGCAGTGCAACATGTCGTCACAGCCCCAGCACAACCAGCTTAGTGTGGAGTAGACGAGGATGGTCCGATTCCACCGCAGTGAAACACAGTTGGGGACAACACCACTCGTCGACAAAATGTGGTGATGACAAGACAAGACTTGTAGGGCTAAGTATATTTATTGTAGGTAAAAGTTCCCAGCAGTTGAGCGGTGATCGTACAGCGAAGCCACCGGTCACCAACCGTCTAGAACAAGGAAAAATAAAAATTCTTGAAAACAAAACTCTGCTTGGCGCGAGATAGCCAGTGCGGGAAACATGCAAGCAGCTCGCACAGCATATAATGAGAAAAATACAACAAATTATATAAACCTTAATGAATAAACAATGTAAAACTACAACACTTTACTACCCTCTACTTGTGTTTCCATGACACAGTTATGCCTGGATACCCTTTAGACCAGCTTTCTTCCTTTTGCTCCCTGCTTAACTTTTACTAACCTACCTCTCGGTATTACTCTGTCCTCTATGCTGTTCACACCTTACAATATTACTTCAGTCTGTTGACCCCCTACAATGTTCTCATAGCCACCTCATCTTTATCTTTTCCTATGATCTGCTCCCCATATCTTTCATAATGATGCCCTCACTCTCTTCCCTGCTAGTGTCTCTATTATGATGTGATCTCTCTTGGCAAACCCACTCTCCCAACCTTTCTGCCCCCCCCCCCCCCCACACCAGCGTTATGTCAATCTTTCCAGTTTACCCTCATCTTTCATTCTCTTTACTGTCTCTACCTCTATCTTTCTCTCTCGCGGTTTTCGTTCCTTGCTCTAGTCTTTCTCTTTTTCTTCCCCCGGCAGTCTCAAACTCTGTCTTTTGGCTACTCTTCTTATGCCAATACTCCCTCACTCTTTTGTTATCCACACTGCTTCTCCATCTCAGAATCTATTTATTTCCTCTTTGTGAGCACTCTCTCTACCTCTACACTGTCCCATCTCCCTACCAAACCTTGTCACCAGCGACGACTCAATACTGTTTTTCTGTCTCGCATTGTGTTCTCTTTTAGCTCTTTCTATTCTAGTCTGTCCCTCTCGCTTTGTCCCACTCTCCTTACCCAGGCCTCACTGTCTTTTTCGGTTCTTCCTTCTGTGCCCTTGGTGTTGTCTCACAGTATGTTGCTGTCTTCCACGTCTATATCTTCATTCCATTTCTATCAGTCTATCTTCCTTGCCTGCTCTCTCCAACTCTCTTTTAAGCTGCTTTCTATCCCTCCTGTTACCTTTACCAGTTATATTAGTTGACTCTCTACCTTTTCACTTCACCTTGCTGTCTCTCCAGTCACTACCTTTCTTGGTTCTGTTTGCTGCCTTCCCGTTGCTATTCTGCTCACTCCTAGCCTTAGCTTTCGGCCACTCCAGTAAGTTCTTGTTCATTTCCTTACCGTTCTGTCTCCCAATCTGTCATACTTAGTCTTCAGCCTTAACTAGATCTGTCTGCCCCGTGGTCTCCCTCTTGCTTTCTGTGTCGATCTTCCTTTCTCAGGGCCCTATTTATAACCTGGGTTGCGTTGCTCTTGCACCACACAACGTGGTGCAAGAGCAACGCAAACCTTAAGTGCGATTTCTGAAGTCGCGCAATGGCACCTTGAGGCTTCAAAAATCTTGAGTAAAGCAACAGCTGAAATCACTGGGATACGCTGCTCTGCACCAGGGAGGCATTTCCATGGGTGTTGATTAAGCCTGGAAATGCGCCACAAAGATAACGCCTCCCCATGAGAAGCGTAAAGAGGAGAAATTTGTTTATTTTTCCTCCTCTTTCCATGTGTGCTGCATTTGCAGCACACATATCAAGAGGAAAAAGACACTCAGGATTTTTTGGTGCAGAAAGGTATCTCTTTCTGCACAAAAACAACCCTGCGTGCAACGCAGACGCCCTTGCACCATGGCGTAAGGGTGCCTGCGTTGGCGCTAGACTGCCAAAAGACCGCCAGTGCAAGGGGAAAGGACGGAATGCACCACATTGGATAAATGTGGTGCATTTCTGCCCTTCCCCTGCGATGCAGGCAAGTGCAGCAAGGTGACTTGCTGTGCTGCCCTACGCCACAAAGCCCATAAATATGGGCCTCAGTTTTTGTTCTTTCTGTCTCTCCATCACTGTTTTTTCGGTCGCCCTTGATCTTCTCTTGCTGTCATTGTTTCTGCCAGCCCTTCCATTCGCTGTCTTTGGCATCCCTCCTCGTGGTCGTTCCCTCTCTCGGTTTCAGTTCTAGCTGTTACTCCCTGTGTCTGTCCGGCTTGCGGTTTCCTCTCGCTGCCATCTGCGCTGGCTGTACCCGTCACTGTACTTCTCTCGCAGCCTTTCTCTTCGGCGCTGTGGCTTCGTTCACTCTCCTTTTCAGTCCTTGTTGGTTCCCCTCCAGCTGTTTTTCCTTTCCGTGAAGTTCTATTCTGCTGACTCCACCTTATCTTTCGGACTCCCAGTCTATCCTCTTGGCTGCCTGTGCCCCAACTCTCTCTTTCAAGCCTTGAACCTCTCTGCAGCTCGCCCTCCCACCATCCTTCTCTTGGAGTCTCCGTCCCCGCTGCTTTATACCCGGATTGCACACAACCTAGGAGTACCGTTCAGGAAATGCATCCCGGCTGAGCACGTCACATGACCACAAACCACGAGTTGGCGACGCGTCCTACAAGCCACGACAGGCTGAATCGTGCGATTTGAACATGGCAAGGCTTCCCGGCGAGAAACAGCGCTGGTTCAGACTTGGGCTACTCGGGAATCAAGAAACCACCCAAAGTCCGCCCCCTGGAGGTATCATCGCTGGAGGCAACTCCGCCGGTAGGCATGCTGGTGGCCGACTGAACACTGGCATCCGGTGTTTTTATATCAATAAAGCTATCTAAACTAGCTGCTAGACGTCTTGTAGCCCCGTTACCAACTGCGACCTCCACCTGCTCCAACAGAGAGATACAAGGGGGGGGGGGGAGAGAACAAGGGCCGTGAAGGACATCGGGGAGATTTCTCATGGAATCGCACAGCACCAGGGCCTCTTCTGAAGTTTAACAAAAGCCGGCTGCCGTGCTAGAAGTACACACTTCGACCACCAGGGGACAGTCCGAGGAAGAGCTGTGTGCCTCTGCCTGGTCTCCAAGGAAAGGCTTGATGTTCAACAAAGAAACTCGGGAAACGTGGGCCTGTACAAGCCCAGATAGAGGAATACGGGAAAGGAGGGTAGGCTCGAGAAAGAACCAGAGCAGGGACCAGGGGTGCCAGTGCGATCGAAAGGGGGGAAAGAACAGAACACCAGTACGTGGAGAAGAACTGAGGCGGTAATGAATAAACTCCCCGTTTTCATTTCCTTTCAGATTTGATGCCAAGAGACGGTCTTGCGGGTGGCAGAAGTTTGACAGGAATTACACCTTTAGATAGCCGTCGCTAGTGCACAGGTAAACATGCCAGCCCCCTACATGTGATAAATGAAACGGATACAAACGTGCAGCCCCGGGCCACCAAACGGTGCAGGTCCAGTGCCCCATTCCACAACCACCTCCGGTCTCTTCCCAAAACACAGAAAGAGGACGGATACAACAGCACCCACATTCTAAGGTGTGAAATGTCACAAAGCAACGAGCACCAGGGCATCCCTTCATCCATGCCCACGTGTGCCCTGCCACACCCGTCCCCAACGGAGAAGGTGAGCTGAGGCCCGGAAGCTTGCCAGCTACACACCTGGGCGAGAGGACAACGCAATCAGGCCAAACGCACAACGGGACGCAGTAAACCGTTTGCCTTTTCAGCTCAGAAAGTTTAAGTAAAAACCCATTCATCAGCAAGATCTCGGGGAGTTTGATGGATTAAAAATAGAAATCCGATCACCACCATGAGAGGATGAGGTAAACAACCTTGATACTGCTCGAGTAGACGGAAAGTTCTGCAGTCTTCGAACTTCCAAGCGTTGTTCCCAGTAAATTGTGAGAAGGAAAAGGGTTTATCAAGACTATCATTGAAAACCAAATCACTGTTGTTGACCGATTGATATTTTATTCATAAATTTGGGGGGGGGGGGAAATTGAGTTTATGAATTGTCTAATTACAGAATTTGGAGTGGAGAATACTATGATGCACGCAATGCACCATGGCATAAGGAAGAAGGTCTATTTACAATACAGCCACATTTGTAATAGCGAAATGAGGCTTGTGGAGACTCCCCTAGCAGACCATATCTACTTGGTGTTCCAGCCCACTCTTGCTGCCAGTTGTGCCACTTTGTACATGCATCTTTCTGATCAAAATTTGGCAATCCTGGCTTGTATCCTAATGGTGGGTGCACCACGGATGGATGATGCATGATTCAGTGGAGAACCTCAATTAATCTCTCCTGGAGGGAAATAATTTTAGATTTATGAGGATTCCCCATATCCTCTGTCCATCTGAACCAGAGGAAAACTAAGGCAAGCCCGTTTGCACCAAAGTATCTCTGGGTGCTAGCCATCGTCTGGGTGTGACCATGTAGATTTAGGAACTTTTGTTTCAATTCTAGTCCCAACGTTGCCCAGTAAGTTCGTGATTTTATCTTCTTCTTGATGGCAGATGTTCCAATTAGCTCTGGTTCTGTCAAAGGAACCCCGAGTGGACCTTGGGGTCAGTTACATTCACAACCACAAGCCCATTTAGAAAGATTGCCTCTTAAATTTCTAATCCTTAGAAGACCAATTTAATTTTATCATTCAGCTTGAGATCATTTTTACTGAATACTCACAGTCCCTTAGCAACCATGAAGGAAGAGGGCTCAATGAATACTCAAGCTGGTGGTGCCTTGGTGGATGCGGACCCTAGGGTTCAGATACCCAACTTTAATTTAGCTGGAAGGTTACTGACACTGATGTAACAATTCCCCTCTGTCTCATCATGGGTTGTCACCTCCCACTTAAGCAACCTGTATGAATTTGGGAGATTCCATGCACTCCAAGTCGAGAATTTGTGGAATTGGCACCTTACAGCAAATCCACTTTATAAACAAACTTTAAATTAACTACCTGGACAATGACATTTGAGTGCTGTTTGTGATTTTTAAAAAATCCAAAATCACCTCCAGGATTAAGTTTCTAAGAGTCTAGACCAGGAAGGAGCTTTTACCACTTCTGATCAGTGTAACTGTATCGAAGACTGCAAGACAATAGTGGTAAATGACCGTTACTCACTGAGGGGCTGTCCAGCTGCCACAGACTACGCCAGAAACAGTTCTACTATCTTACATGTTGCCCAGTCTGTGTCCGACTACAATCTGCCCCTCTGCTCTCGCTTCCAGGGCCTCTTCCACCTGTTGTCCGTCTTCTACCTACATCTCCAGTCTCAGTAATCCTTGTGGTGCGTTTCATGGTTACCCATTATCTTCTACTGAGTGTTCTTTGTTAGCTCACTCTAGCCACTTTCTCCCTTTCGGTTCGTCCTTGCTTCTCCCATCTCTTTTCTGTCATTTGTTCGCCTCCTCTCATCTACCTATTTCTCCTAACACCCATTTTTCTCTCTCCATGTCCACTGCCGTTCTTTCTCTCAGCCTGCGGCCCCTCCCTTGATCTCTCTCCCCCACTCTGTCCTTATTGAGGTAACTCTCTCGCCGTCTTTCATTCAAACAGCCTTTGTCCTCCTCGCTTTATCCCCCTTTCCCTCCTCTGTCGTCTTGCCCAATCTGTACTTCTTGCTGGTTTCTCCCAGCTCCTTGGCATCTGCCCCTCACTCTCCCGCTCGGCCACCCTTGCTGTTGGCAGTAATGACCTTTCTGTCTCACTTATCCCCTCGATGTCCCCCTCACTAGCTTTCTCGTCCAGTCTATCCCCTTTTAGTCTCCCTCTTTCTCTGTCCCAGTTTATCCCCGTTGCTCTCTCACAGTCTCTCACTTTATCCTTCTATCACCCATTTACCCCCGGTGTTCTCTTCCCGCCTCAAGTCTCCATCCCCTCAATATCTTTCTCCCACTTTATCACATAGCTGTTTCTCTGGCTCCCTTTATCTCCCACCTTGCTGTCTCTAGCTCCGATGCTCACAGGACTCTGCCCACAAGGTCTATCGCCAGCCTGGCTTGCTGCTTCTCCCCTCGGTAGCTGGGCTCTATGTGGCGCCTCGCCTCAGTATCTTAGTTTCGATGTTCCTCGGCGCATATTAGGTACTCAAGTACTTACACAGTGTCAACCTCACTGTTTACCCTCAGGCTACATGCGCCCAATTCCTTGGGCCCTTCCCTTACAGAAACCAAAAGGGCAGCCTCTACTAATAAAAATACACCCCTAAAAGGGTCCACTTGTTTTCCAAAACCGAAGTTTCTGGTCCGTGGGAGGCACCGTAGCAGACCCCTTACACTACTGACATGAGTAATTCTCCAAATGGTAATGCTTTCCAATAGGAAACAAATCAGCCTGAACCCAGATTAAAGTGTAACTGCTGAAAGGTTCAGGATTGTAAAGAGGCGTGCTGCTGCCCTCACGGGGCGCTTCTATGGCATAGTTTGTCAACGCACGCTGCTGCCTGAATCTCCAAAGGCAAACAGCATTTCTAAACTCGGATCTTCGGCCCGTCTCTTCTGCAGCCGTGTCCATGCGGACTTTCGAAATGCTCTTATATCGATCATATTCTAGAAATGCAACTGAAATCGAAAGCACAAGCTACTCTACCTTTCCCAACCCCAAAAAATAAAATAACTGCAAATTAAATCACCATTCACGTGTGCAATCGGATGGAATTTCTGAAGCAATCCGATAAGCGGCAGTTTGTGCTGAGTTCTGTGAGGGGCCGCGAGGGGCGCCACTTCACTGCAGTCAGCCCGCACCCCATCACAGAGATCCTCGGATCCAGGCAAGCAGAAAGGCTAGCGGCATTTATACGAAGTGGAAGGGCTAGCAGCACATCCAAGCACTGCAGCAGTTCTGCTGAATATACGAAGCGGAAGGGTTAGCGGCACATCAAGGCACTGCAGCAGTTCTACTGCTGAATATTCGAAGCAGAAGGGTTAGCAGCATATCTGAGCACTACAGCAGTTCTACTGCTGAATACATGAAGCAGAAGGGTTAGCAGCACATCCAAGCACTACTGCTGAATATACGAAGTGGAAGGGTTAGCAGCACATCTGAGCACTGCAGCAGTTCTACTGCTGAATGTACGAAGCAGAAGGGTTAGGGGAATATCCGAGCCCTGCAGCAGTTCTACTGCTGAATGTATGATATACGAAGCGGAAGGGTTAGCGGCACATCCGAGCACTACTGCTGAATATACAAAGTGCCAAGGTTAGCAGCACATCCGAGCACTGCAGTTCTACTGCTGAATATACGAAGCGGAATGGTTAGCAGCATATGCGAGCACTGCAGCAGTTATACTGCTGAATATACAAAGCGGAAGGGTTAGCAGCACATCCGTGCACTACTGCTGAATATACCAAGTGCAAGGGTTATCAGCATGTCAGAGCACTGCAGCAGTTCTACTGCTGAATATTCGAAGCAGAAGGGTTAGCAGCAATCTGAGCACTACAGCAGTTCTACTGCTGAATGTACGAAGCAGAAGGGTTAGGGGAATATCCGAGCCCTGCAGCAGTTCTACTGCTGAATGTACAAAGCGGAAGGGTTAGCAGCACATCCGTGCACTACTGCTGAATATACCAAGTGCAAGGGTTATCAGCATGTCAGAGCACTGCAGCAGTTCTACTGCTGAATATTCGAAGCGGAAGGGTTAGCAGCATATCTGAGCACTACAGCAGTTCTACTGCTGAATACATGAAGCAGAAGGGTTAGCAGCACATCCAAGCACTACTGCTGAATATACGAAGTGGAAGGGTTAGCAGCACATCTGAGCACTGCAGCAGTTCTACTGCTGAATGTACAAAGCAGAAGGGTTAGCAGCACATCCGTGCACTACTGCTGAATATACCAAGTGCAAGGGTTATCAGCATGTCAGAGCACTGCAGCAGTTCTACTGCTGAATATTCGAAGCGGAAGGGTTAGCAGCATATCTGAGCACTACAGCAGTTCTACTGCTGAATACATGAAGCAGAAGGGTTAGCAGCACATCCGAGCACTACTGCTGAATATACAAAGTGGAAGGGTTAGCAGCACATCTGAGCACTGCAGCAGTTCTACTGCTGAATGTACGAAGCGGAAGGTTTAGCAGCACATCCGTGCACTACTGCTGAATATACCAAGTGCAAGGGTTATCAGCATGTCAGAGCACTGTAGCAGTTCTACTGCTGAATATTCAAAGCGGAAGGGTTAGCAGCATATCTGAGCACTACAGCAGTTCTACTGCTGAATACATGAAGCAGAAGGGTTAGCAGCACATCCGAGCACTACTGCTGAATATACGAAGTGGAAGGGTTGGCAGCACATCTGAGCACTGCAGCAGTTCTACTGCTGAATGTACAAAGCGGAAGGGTTAGCAGCACATCCGTGCACTACTGCTGAATATACCAAGTGCAAGGGTTATCAGCATGTCAGAGCACTGCAGCAGTTCTACTGCTGAATATTCGTAGCGGAAGGGTTAGCAGCATATCTGAGCACTACAGCAGTTCTACTGCTGAATACATGAAGCAGAAGGGTTAGCAGCACATCCGAGCACTACTGCTGAATATACAAAGTGGAAGGGTTAGCAGCACATCTGAGCACTGCAGCAGTTCTACTGCTGAATGTACGAAGCAGAAGGGTTAGCGGCACATCCGAGCACTGCAGCAGTTCTACTGTTGAATGTACGATATACGAAGCGGAAAGGTTAGCAGCGCATCCGAGCACTGCAGCAGTTCTACTGCTGAATATACCAAGTGGAAGGGTTAGCGGCGCATCTGAGCACTGCAGCAGTTCTACTGCTGAATATACGAAGCGAAGGGTTAGCAGCACATCCAAGCACTGCAGCAGTTCTACTGCTGAATATATGAAGAGCAAGGGTTAGCGGCATATCAGAGCAGTACTGCTGAGTATACGAAGTGGAAGGGTTAGTAGCACATCCGAGCACTGCAGCAATTCTACTGCTGAATATGCAAAGCGGAAGGGTTAGCAGCACATCCGTGCACTACTGCTGAATATACAAAGTGCAAGGTTTAGCGGCACATCAGAGCACTGCAGCAGTTCTACTGATGAATGTACGAAGCAGAAGGGTTAGGGGCATATCCGAGCACTGCAGCAGTTCTTCTGCTGAATGTACGATATATACGAAGTGGAAGGGTTAGCGGCACATCTGAGCACAGCAGCAGTTCTACTGCAGAATATACAAAGCGGAAGGGTTAGCGGCACATCCGAGCACTGCAGCAGTTCTACTGCTGAATATACAAAGCGGAAGGGTTAGCAGCACATCCAAGCACTGCAGCAGTTCTACTGCTGAATATACGACGCGCAAGGGTTAGCGGCACATCCGAGCAGTACTGCTGAATATACAAAGTGGAAGGGTTAGTAGCACATCCGAGCACTGCAGCAGTTCTACTGCTGAATATACAAAGCGGAAGGGTTAGCGGCACATCCGAGCACTGCAGCAGTTCTACTGCTGAATATACGAAGCGCAAGGGTTAGCAGCACATCCGAGCAGTACTGCTGAATATACAAAGTGGAAGGGTTAGTAGCACATCCAAGCACTGCAGCAGTTCTACTGCTGAATATGCGAAGCGGAAGTGTTAGAGGAACGTCAGAGCACTGTAGCAGTTCTACTGCTGAATATACGAAGCAGAAGGGTTAGCAGCACATCCGTGCACTACTGCTGAATATACAAAGTGGAAGGGTTAGTAGCACATCCGAGCACTGCAGCAGTTCTACTGCTGAATATACAAAGCGGAAGGGTTAGCGGCACATCCGAGCACTGCAGCAGTTCTACTGCTGAATATACTAAGCGCAAGGGTTAGCAGCACATCCGAGCAGTACTGCTGAATATACAAAGTGGAAGGGTTAGTAGCACATCCAAGCACTGCAGCAGTTCTACTGCTGAATATGCGAAGCGGAAGTGTTAGAGGAACGTCAGAGCACTGTAGCAGTTCTACTGCTGAATATACGAAGCGGAAGGGTTAGCAGCACATCCGTGCACTACTGCTGAATATACAAAGTGCAAGGGTTAGCGGCACATCAGAGCACTTCAGCAGTTCTACTGATGAATATACAAAGTGGAAGGGTTAGCGGCAAATCCGAGCACTGCAGCAGTTCTACTGCTGAATATACAAGGCGGAAGGGTTAGCTGCACATCCGAGCACTGCAGCAGTTCTACTGCTGAATATACAAAGTGGAAGGGTTAGCGGCACATCCGAGCACTGCAGCAGTTCTACTGCTGAATATACAAAGTGGAAAGGTTAGAGGCATGTCAAGAGCACTGCAGCGGTTTTACTGCTGAATACGTAAGTAGAGAGTTAGCAGTGTTACAAAGTGAGGCTGAATGTGTGATGCAGCGGGTACCCAATCGTCAGAGCACTGCAGCAGTTCTACTGCGGAAAATACGAAGTGGAAGGGTTTGCGGGATGTTCGAGTGCTGCTGAATATGAGGAAGAGGGTACCTGAGAGCCCGAGCACTACAGCAGTTCTACTGCTGAATATGTGATGCAGAGGTAGCACACATTAGAGTGCTGTTGAATGTGAGGCCGAGGGTGCCATGCGTCCCAGCACTGCAGCAGTTCTGCTGCTGAATGTGCAAGGCAGAAGGTACCTGAGCGCAGAGCACTGCAGCTCTACTGCTGATATACGAAATGCTGAAAATCTGCTGCTCAAACCTCCAAAAGATAAAGAGTCATGGCGTATTCCTTCTCGGGCAATGCGATTAGAATCTGGGTTAAGCTAACTCCAAATCTTCACACCACCACCTCTTTTTGGATCTTCCAGAAGGACCTTAAAACTCTTTTCATCCAAAGACCTTTTTTCTCAATAGTAGTCCTTGTCATTGCTCCCTTATTATATAGCTTACCCCTTTATGTTGTGTGACACCTTTGATTTATTTAATGACCTTTAGCTACAACTTTGTAAATATGCAACTATGTACATTTTCTCTATTCATTTTATCCTTTACGCTATTCAATTTGTTTGAATTTTATAATTTGTAAATATGAGCAACTGTAATATCTATGTATACTGCTCTGACACCTCTGGATAATGTTTGCGCTATATAGAAACGCATAAATAAATAAGTGGAAGGGTTAGCGGCATGTCAGAGGGTTGCAGCAGTTCTACTGCTGAATGCGTGAAGCAGAGTGTTAGCGGAGTGTTCGACTGCTACTGAACGTGTGAGGCAAAGGGTACTGAGCATCCGAGCACTGCGCAGTGCTACTGCTGAATAGGTGAAGCAAACAGTTAGAGGGGCAGCCGAGTAGTGCTGAACGTGAGGCAGAAGGTACTCGAGCATCTAAGCACTGCAGCAGTTCTGTTGAATATGTGAAGCAGAGGTTGAGCAGCGCATGCCAGTACTGCTGAACATGTAAGGAAGGCGATAACCCAGCGTCCGAGCACTGCAGCAGTTCTACTGCTGAATATACGAGACGTAAGGGTTAGCTACACATCCGAGTACTGCTGAACGTGTAAGGCAGGGGGTACGCAAGCATCCGAGCAATGCACCAATACTTTTGCTGAATATGGGAAACAGATTTAGAGGCGCATCCAAGTAGTGTTGAACGAGTGAGGCCGAGGGGACTAAGCGTCCGAGCACTGCAGCAGTTCTGCTTCTGAAAACATGAAGCAGAGTTATTGTGGCACCAGAGTGCCGCTGAACGCGTAAGGCAGAGGGTACCCGAGCGTCAGAGCACTGCAGCAGTTCTGCTCAATATATGAGACAAGGGGTTAGTTACACATCTGAGTGGTGCTGAACGGGCGAGGCAGCGGGTACCCGAGCATCAGAGCACTTCAGCAGTTCTGCTCAATATGAGACAAGGGGTTAGCTACACATCCGAGTGGTGCTGAACGGGTGAGGCAGAGGGTACCCGAGCATCAGAGCTCTTCAGCAGTTCTGCTCAATATGAGACAAGGGGTTAGCTACACATCTGAGTGGTGCTGAACGGGCGAGGCAGCGGGTACCCGAGCATCAGAGCACTTCAGCAGTTCTGATCAATATGAGACAAGGGGTTAGCTACACATCTGAGTGGTGCTGAACGGGTGAGGCAAAGGATACAGAGCGTCCGAACAGTGCAGCAGCTCTATTGCTGAACAGGTGAAGCAGAGGCACATGCAACTATTTCTGAACATGCACGGAAGACGATGACCGAGTGGCAGAGCACTGCAGCAGCTGTACTGATGAATGCATGAAGCAGAAGGCTTAGGTACACATCTGAGTACTGCTGAACATTTGAAGCAGAGGGTAGCTAAGCGTCTGAGCTCTACAGGAGTTCTACTGCTGAAAAAATGAAGCAGCTTGTTAAAGGCAGAATTAACAGCCTTAACAACTACTGCCCAATCAGAAACCTGCCTTTCCTCTAAAAAATCATTGAAAGATGTGTAGCAGAGCTACTCCCCCAACAGATCAAAAACAAATACTGCCTAGACAAATTCCAACCTAGTTTTAATCAGGGCTTTAGCACAGGAACCGATCTACTATCGGTGGCGCAGGATGCTCTTTGAATTCTAGACTCAGACAACACTTGCCTCCAGATTGTTCTCACCTTATTATTAGCTTTCGACATGGTCAACCACCACTCAAAAAAATCGAATGGGCATTAATGTCATGGTCTTGAAATGGTTCGCTTCATTCCTCATGGCAGGTCGCAATGAGTAAAAAATTATGGCCATCTCTCTTCACCGATTGTGGTGGGCCAAGGGGCCCCCCAGGGGTCCATCCTTTCCCAAACCCTATTCAACCTATAGCTCGAGCCACTTAAAAAGTCCTTCTTAAGAAGTCAGAGATATTTAAATCACCAATATGCAGGTGACACACAGCTGTATCTAAAGGTCTCCTCCCAAAACAATATTTCGCTGATCGCCACCATCCTAACCTTTGTTCATGACTGTATGATCTCTTATCATCTTCAGCTAAACCCTTCTAAAACTGAATTTCTCCTTATCTTCCCTTAAAAAAAAAACAATTCCGCTGCAATCCTGGATGAACACAACATCCTCAATAGTAAACCTCACCATTGTTGACAGTTTCAAGTCTCTGGGAGTCATCTTAGACAAAAGGCTCAACCTACATTCTGAAATCAGCACCATGACCAAAACCACTTGTTATCAACTACGTCTTCCGTGGGAAATCCATCCTTGCATCCCAGAACAAGATTCTGAATTTCTTGCTCATACACTGGTGCTCTCCAGAACAGACTATTGTAACTCTCTCCTAACTGGTCTCGCCAAACCCATCTTACCCCCTAAAAAATATTCTACACTCAACAGCATGGTTCTACTTTGGGGCAAAAATAAATTACCACATTACTCCCAAGATGGTCACCCTCCAATGGTTGAAAATTGAAGCAAGGGCTATCTCCAAGACGTCCTGCATCACCCATAAAGCCCTGCACACATCCACTCCCCGTTACCTTGCGGACAAACCCAAGCTATCAGGCGGCTCCAGACCATCACAAAATGCTAAAGCACGGCTCACTAAAGGGAAAAGACTGGCAGTCCTTCTTGGGAAGGACAACCAGAAGAACAAGTTACTTACCTTCAGTAACGCATTATCCAGCTGCAGATTCCTTACCTTTAGAAGTAGGCAGGCAAAACCTGAGCTAGAGTAAGCATTTTGAATTTCTCCTTTTTGAGAAAGAGACTGACGTTCCGTAAACCCAGAATAGGGGGAAGACCCTTGTTCTTTTGGGGTATCAAAAAATTGCTGGAATAACAACCACTGCCTGCTTCTGATATCCGGACCCTTTCAATGGCTCCCTTGGGCAAGAGAGACGCAGTTTCCTCCCAGAGCAAAGTTAAGTGATCCTCCATCAGCCGTTCTTTTGAGGGAGCCATTGGAAAGATTGGAAGGGGAGAGAACAGCCATTCTGTATGATCTCCCATTTGTCCAATGTTATGGACCGTCAGTGAGGGAGATGATATTGAGTTCTCCCTCCAACTGGACGTACATGGTGTAGGAGGCTGGACTGGCTTGTAGTGAGTACCAAGGGGTACTTACACCTTGCACCAGGCCCAGGTATCCCTTATTAGTGTATAGGGTGTCTAGCAGCTTAGGCTGATAGATAATGGTAGCTTAGCAGAGCAGCTTAGGCTGAACTAGGAGACATGTAAAGCTCCTACTATACCACTAGTGTCATATGCACAATATCATAAGAAAACACAATACACAGATATACTAAAAATAAAGGTACTTTATTTTTATGACAATATGCCAAAAGTATCTCAGTGAGTACCCTCAGTATGAGGATAGCAAATATACACAAGATATATGTACACAATACCAAAAATATGCAGTATAGTATTAGAAAACAGTGCAAACAATGTATAGTTACAATAGGATGCAATGGGGACACATAGGGATAGGGGCAACACAAACCATATACTCCAAAAGTGGAATGCGAACCACGAATGGACCCCAAACCTATGTGACCTTGTAGAGGGTCGCTAGGACTGTAAGAAAACAGTGAGGGTTAAAAAAATAGCCCACCCCAAGACCCTGAAAAGTGAGTGCAAAGTGCACTAAAGTTCCCCAAAGAGCACAGAAGTCGTGATAGGGGAATTCTGCAGGAAAGACACACACCAGCAATGCAACAACAATGGATTTCCAAACGAGGGTACCTGTGGAACAAGGGGACCAAGTCCAAAAGTCACAAGCAAGTCGGAGATGGGCAGATGCCCAGGAAATGCCAGCTGTGGGTGCAAAGAAGCTGCTACTGGACAGTAGAAGCTGAGGATTCTGCAGGAACGACAAGGACTAGAAACTTCCCCTTTGGAGGATGGATGCCCCACGCCGTGGAGAGTCGTGCAGAAGTGTTTTCCTGAAGAAAGACCGCAAACAAGCTTTGCTAGCTGCAAGTTGTGCGATTAGGGTTTTTGAATGCTGCTGTGGCCCAGGAGGGACCAGGATGTCGCCAATTGCGTCAGGGGACAGAGGAGGTGCCCAGCAGGACGAGGAGCCCTCTCAGAAGCAGGCAGCACCCGCAGAAGTGCTGGAACAAGCACTACGAAGAGGAGTGAAACGGTGCTCACCCGAAGTTACACAAAGGAGTCCCACGTCGCCGGAGGACAACTCAGGAGGTCGTGCAATGCAGGTTAGAGTGCCGTGGACCCAGGCTTGGCTGTGCACAAAGGATTTCCGCCAGAACTGCACAGAGGCCGGAGTAGCTGCAAAAGTCGCGGTTCCCAGCAATGCAGTCTGGCGTGGGGAGGCAAGGACTTACCTCCACCAAACTTGGACTGAAGAGTCACTTGGACAGAGTTGCTGGATTCAAGGGACCTCGCTCGTCGTGCTGAGAGGAGACCCAGGGGACCGGTGATGCAGTTCTTTGGTGCCTGCGGTTGCAGGGGGACGATTCCGTCGACCCACGGGAGATTTCTTCGGAGCTTCTAGTGCAGAGAGGAGGCAGACTACCCCCACAGCATGCACCACCAGGAAAGCAGTCGAGAAGGCGGCAGAATCAGCGTTACAGAGTTGCAGTAGTCGTCTTCGCTACTTTGTTGCAGTTTTGCAGGCTTCCAGCGCAGTCAGCAGTCGATTCCTTGGCAGAAGGTGAAGAGAGAGATGCAGAGGAACTCTGATGAGCTCTTGCATTCGTTATCTAAGGAATTCCTCAAAGCAGAGACCCTAAATAGTCAGAAAAGAGGGTTTGGCTACTTAGGAGAGAAGATAGGCTCCTTCAGGTGTTGCTAGCCTATCAGAAGGAGTCTCTGACGTCACCTGCTGGCCCTGGCCACTCAGAGCAGTCCAGTGTGCCAGCAGCACCTCTGTTTCCAAGATGGCAGAGGTCTGGAGCACACTGGAGGAGCTCTGGGCACCTCCCAGGGGAGGTGCAGGTCAGGGGAGTGGTCACTCCCCTTTCCTTTGTCCAGTTTCGCACCAGAGCAGGGCTGAGGGGTCCCTGAACCGTTGTAGACTGGCTTATGCAGAAATGGGCACCATGTGTGCCCATGAAAGCATTTCCAGAGGCTGGAGGAGGCTACTCCTCCCCTGCCTTCACACCATTTTCCAAAGGGAGAGGGTGTAACACCCTCTCTCTGAGGAAGTCCTTTGTTCTGCCTTCCTGGGCCAAGCCTGGCTGGACCCCAGGAGGGCAGAAACCTGTATGAGGGGTTGGCAGCAGCAGCAGCTGCAGTGAAACCCCTGAAAAGGCAGTTTGGCAGTACCCGGGTCTGTGCTACAGACCCGTGGGATCATGGGATTGTGCCAACAATGCCAGGATGGCATAGAGGAGGCAATTCCATGATCATAGACATGTTACATGGCCATATTCGGAGTTACCATTGTGAAGCTACACATAGGTAGTGACCTATATGTAGTGCACGCGTGTAATGGTGTCCCCGCACTCAAAGTCCGGGGAATTGGCCCTGAACAATGTGGGGGCACCTTGGCTAGTGCCAGGGTGCCCACACACTAAGTAACTTAGCACCCAACCTTTACCAGGTAAAGGCTAGACATATAGGTGACTTATAAGTTACTTAAGTGCAGTGTAAAATGGCTGTGAAATAACGTGGACGTTATTTCACTCAGGCTGCAGTGGCAGGCCTGTGTAAGAATTGTCAGAGCTCCCTATGGGTGGCAAAAGAAATGCTGCAGCCCATAGGGATCTCCTGGAACCCCAATACCCTGGGTACCTTAGTAACATATACTAGGGAATTATAAGGGTGTTCCAGTATGCCAATGTAAATTGGTAAAATTGGTCACTAGCCTGTTAGTGACAATTTGAAAGAAATGAGAGAGCATAACCACTGAGGTTCTGATTAGCAGAGCCTCAGTGAGACAGTTAGTCATAACACAGGTAACACATACAGGGCACACTTATGAACACTGGGGCCCTGGCTGGCAGGGTCCCAGTGACACATACAACTAAAACAACATATATACAGTGAAATATGGGGGTAACATGCCAGGCAAGATGGTACTTTCCTACACATGGTCTTGCGAAATCACACTAGGAGGCCTTGGACGTTGTAGAAGTAGGGGGCTGGTGTGGTGGACGACTTCTGGCCTGACCCTCTAGGTCTGAAGGCACCACAACCACATCACTGCACAAGCTACTGACCTGGTGCAGGATGGTGGGTGATCTGTGGATGACTCCCCCACCAAAGCCATGAAAGGGGCGATAGACAGACTGCTGGCGAGGTGTCGCTGAGAGGCAGAAGGACTTGGCAGTAGCCTGGGAGTCCTTGAAGTGCCCCAGGGCAGAGTCTGCCTTTTTGCCAAATAGGTGGGACCGATCTAAGGGCATGTCCATTTGCTTTGCCTGGACATCCCCCAAAAAGCCAGATGTACATAGCCAGGCGTGGCGTTGAAGGACCACTGTCGATGAAATCGCTCTACCCAGCCAGTCAGTCGTGTCCAACCCACACCTTATGATAAACTTCGCCACATCTCTCCCATCCTTAACTGCCTGGGAGAGGATGGCACGTGTCCTCCGGGACCTGAGGCAGCACCACCGTATCCCACAAAGTGTGGAAAAAATGGCCCAATAGGCATGTTGTGTTTACCGACCTCAATGTCAGGCTGTTGGAAGAAAACATTTTCTTCACAGGCTGATCCAGCCTCTTGAATTCCCTATCCAGAAACGCAGAAGGGAAGGTGCCTTGGGAAGTGGGGTGTTGTGTGAGAAAACTATGGTCGCCCGGTGCTGGGTGATGGCAGCAGCCAATTGTTCTGTTTGCAGGAGCCCCTGAGCTGGGTTTGGACCACGTCCCAAGCAGGACATCCGTGAGGCCTTCATTGCAGGGCAATATTAGTTACGATGTGAAGCACCTCAATCAGGAGGTTAGTCAACTGGCACTGAAGGCAGTTCGAGATTAAGGACCTCTGCTGCCCTAAGCACCACCATTGCATATGATGCACCCTCCTCCGCAGCCACTGTAGGAGAGGAGAGCAAGCCAGTATCTGGAGAGGTGTCCAGTCCACTGACCTCTCCTGGTTCCATATACTAGTCCAAGGGTTCCAAATGGGTTTCCAGGGGGTCCAAAGACCCCTCCGATTCCTCACCGTGCCTGGCTGATCGAGTAAATGCTCAGGCAGTTGAGGGCGACGTAGAAATCGGTGCCGTGCGAGGCTGATCCAGCTCATCGGTGGTAACAACGGGGCTCGAGCCACTGGTGGGCGCAGAGATCATTGTCATCAGGAGCGGCGCCGAAGAAGGTAGACTGTGTGAAGCGGGCACCGCTCCGGAATCAGATCTATGAGGCCCATCAAAGCCGAGGCCTTAGTTGCCGGCGCAGAACCTGATGGGGACTCTGCCAAAGCTGTGTGGCCTGAAGGCACTCCAGTGGGGCCAGCCCGCTCAAAACACGAGGCGCATGGCCTCGTAAAACTCTTAACGGAGTTGGGGGGTGGGGGTGCTCCGGCTTCTGAAAAGGGAGGAAGGCGCAGAGTCGGCTCTGGCAACGGCTCCGCGCAACCGTGTCTGGAACATCGACGTTCCCGTGTCACCTCATCGGCTGACAAGCGAGGCGAAGTCGAAGTCCACTTGGACTTCCTCTTCTTGTGCCCCTTCCCCAGAGTGCCTGGAGGACCTTGAGTGGGATGAAGAAGACGACATGGGGCTCCTGGAGCGGTCCCGCAACCTCCTCCTAGAAATGAACAGTGATCACCAAAGAGTCACGCCGGCTGATGTCAACTGCCGGGCCGCTATTAGCTTCAGGAGCCGCTCCCTCAAAGCATTCGAAGCCATGGCCCGGCAGTTCTAGCACGAATTTGAGTCGTGGTCGCGCTCGAGGCAACAAAGACATGGTAGGCGCCACACAGCTTGAATCCCCTCTTGCTCGAGGTCATCCCCACAAAAGGTTGAAAAAGGCCTATCAAAAAAGACAGAAGGGTAGCTCTGTTCCGGATCTGCACTTAACCAGCACGGAAGGTGGTGCCTTTATAGAAGACAGATGGCTCCAACAACGCCACATGGATCTGAACGACATCACCTGATGGCGCGCTCAAGGGTATTACTCAGCAAAAGTCCCGGATTCTAAGCCGACGCCTGGAAATTCTAAAGGTAAGGAATCTACAGCTAGAAGTCTATATCAGATTCTGGAATTCACTACCTCCAAACCTATACACAACTACCTCACTGACTACTTTCAAAATGGACCTGAAAGCCCTTCTCTCCCAATGGTATTTTAGCTAAAACACTGTAACCAACTCTTGGCACAGACCACTAGAATACTTCAGCCTTTTTACAGCTGTATACTACCTCAACCTTTTTACAGCTTTTTTTACATTCTGTTTCATGTAATGATCAGAGGCAGCTGCTTCCAATGTCAAGTGGGGAGGTGGTGCCAGCTGCCTTGCTCCTTTTCTCTCCTGCTCCTGATGGTGTCTCTGGGACACCAGCCCAGGCTCCCCAAAGCAAACCTGGTGCTGCTCATGCTATAACTAGAATGCGCATGTCTGTTTGGCAGGCGTAAGAAGGCTGGTCAAACAGACATGCACAATTTTAAGTGCACTCCTGTGACTCCGCTTCACTCCTCCTTTCCCATGGCCAGGCCCGCCCCTTCCTGCACATGCTGGCTCAGCCAGCAGCTGAAATCTTTCAGCTGCTGGCTCTGACCAGTCGGGCGACGCTCCTCTGCCATTGCAGACCTAATGATGTACCTTGTACTTTCATCCTTGGTAATTACTTATAGCTGTACTGTCTACATTTAAACCAACTGTAAATTCCATGCAACAAAATATTTCTCCTATAAAGTTCTCTACACTTTTGGGTAATGTCCGTGTTATAGAAATATGCATAAAATAAATAAATTCCAGCACTGCTGATTGTGTGAAGCAGAGGGTACTTGGGCACTGCAGTAGTTCTACTGCTGAATGTGAAATGCAGAGGGTTAGCGCGCCTTTGAGTGCTGCTGAAAATGTGAGGCGGAGGGTACCCAAGCGCGCAGAGTACTGCAGCAGTTCTACTTCTGAATATACAAAGCGGAAAGATAGCAACACATCACAGTACTGCTGAACAAAAGGACCAGGCGAGTTACAGGGTGCATTAGAGCACCGCAGCAGTGCTACTACAAAACATATGAAGTAGAGGGATTAGTACCCATGCCACTGGGACACCTCAACAGCTGTATGTATCAACAAGTGAAGCAGCGAGTCTTTAGAGCTTTCAGATGCCTCTAGCAGTGATCAAATGTACAATGGGCCATTTAACCTGATCATGGTTACATGTTCTCAGTCCCCCCCATCTCATTCTGTTATGAATAACTTTGTCTTAGCTTATCAACACCCACATGGTTATGTTCCACTTAACCCTTGTCTGAGATACTCTGCTACTATTAAGTACATGTTCTCTAGAAACCTTGCCAGTGGTCCATCGAATAAAGAAGAGAAAGGGGGGGGAGGGGGAGGCACAACCCTCTATATCTATGCAGCTGTTCTAGCCATGAAGCAGAACAGACCATGTTATCCCGGGCTCAAGATCGCTGGTGCATTTATAGCCCCAAAGAAGTGGGTTCTTCCTGGACACAGAACTGTACAGCAATTCTAGCTGGAACACCGTAAAGCATGATGTTATCCAGGGCTTTACAGCAATCCTATCCCTCATCCTCTGAATTCTGAGCTCCATATCTTTGTAGAAGTTCGAGTGCAAAGCTAATGAAGAAAAAGTAACTTCTATTTAAACCCAACTCCCTTCCTCTTGACTGCTTGGGGATTTCAAAACATGCAACTCCTATTAGGACAGTAACAGGCAATCTAAGACTACAGACTACCAGCTGAAAACCTCCTCAAAGGCTTGGGCAAACAGACCATCATTTCAGATGAATACATCTAACTGCAGATTCATCACTTTTAGAGTATCCCCCAAGCACCAGAGTGGATCCAGAAGGCATTCTAAAAAATAATCCAGTTTGTCGATAGTAGAGCTTTGAGGCTCCACTGTGACTACGTTCTGCCCTGCCCCAGAATTGATGGAGTGCCACCCATGCATGCAGACGTCAGTTCCTTTCTTTCTGTGTCTTCGAACGTGGATCAGGAGCTCAGCTTCCCTTTACTCGTCAGTTTAACAAGATTCCTTTCTTTAAAAACTTTCCAACCAGTGTGAAACTATGTCCCCTTTTAAAACTACAGGATTTAAACTTTACCGGGACTTGTACAAACAAATGGTATATGTCAAACCTGCATGAGGTATGCCTTTGCTATTTTAGCTCCGGACAAAAACTACAAGTTGTATGAGGAATGTGCTCTCATCGATCTGAAAGTGATCCGGAACATGTATTGAAGCTGTACGTCACCGACCACTGGGAAAAAAAAAACACGCAAGTCCAGCTCCTGTTCAAAGTCAAAAGCACAGACCCACTCCCAGAGTTGTTCCCACAACAGGTCCCCATTGCAGACGAGGGCTTCAGGAAAGTAAAAATCACAGTCAAAGAAGAAACACAAGAAAGTTATTTGTGCCACTATCTCTCTCTCTCTCCCAATCCTATGAGGAGCTGAATCCACAACTGGTCATGATGCATCCAGAGATTCCTGGGTCATTGGTGAAGGTGCAACAAATCGAGGACATTATAGAGGCTATGTTTTGCATCTCTGGCACTTTTTCAGTTGTCTCAGACAAGCCTTCAGGCCCCAAAGATTTGTAGGGGTCTTCAGTCAGGTTACCACTGGCAGATCCATCCTCGCTGCTTGTTCCACATTGACTTTGGTGCAAAATCCCCACACAGGTCTGATGGCGCCAGCTCAGATTATTTATACCTACACTGGTGTACAACTCCAAGCCTAACTTGTCTCTGCCTCGACCGGGGTCTCGTCTGGACTTCACTTTGTTGCATCTGGTCAGATTCAGAAAGAATACTGCCTCTACTGTAAAGCCACTATTAGTCTTCTATCAGCTTTTTGGCTCAGACTCAGATCAAAGCCAACTACCTATTGAGATGATGTTTCCCCACATTTCATTGACACACTATGTAAGGACCAACAAGAGGCCCGTGAGCTCAATACCTCCCCTGATACTGGACTGATTACTACCTCCTGGGCCACCAATAAAAGAAAGACGTGCAGCTGAGGCCTTAGACGAAAAACTCCCCTATTTGGAAGCTAAAAGATATGTACTCACAGAAGATTTGCAGCCTGGGCAGACCAAATCTGAGCCACTACTACAGTTTAATGAATTGATGAAACAATGGGCAACTGGTCTAAGTCATGCTCTTGCCCACCAGTGAACTGGAAGGTAGCCAGGTGCCACAGCCCGGCTCCAAGTCACACAGATTTTTCGGACTCAACATTGTACTCCAAAGAGTCTGGTGGGACAGGCCACCACCAACAAGGTGAACCCTATATTTTCCCCTTGACTGCCCCAGACACAGAATGAAAGATGACCATGGCATTTGGAAAGCAGACATTCTATTCAGCCAGCCTGGCCTTAGGGTTTGTCAATGTCAACTGACTGCTCAGGCATTACACTGATGATTTCTGGGAGATGGTCAGCGACATCTTGCTGGCAGTACCTGAATTGCTTTGGGCCTCCTTTAGCTCAAACTATTTACGATGGTCAGGATGTAGACAAGCGTGTCACACATTCAGGTCTAGACAGCATCAACTGCTTGGGACAAGTAGTCGGCACTAGTGTGTGACATGGATGAGGTCTTTGGGCTTCTCTATTGATGTGTAAGCGGCAACGGATGTAGCCTGTTTGGTGAAAAACTGATTCTGTCCTGAAGTGTCTCAAGGAGAGCTGGGCTAGGATACCTTCTTTGGGCCTTTCAACACCTGCCAGACAGTTCCCTCAACAGTATCAGCCCTTATGTGGCTACTCACAAGATCATCTAGTGTACAGGCAATGTAAGAGGGGTCCCTACAACAGTCGGCAAGTTTCTGACCCTCCCCAGTTTTTTTTGGGCCTGGAATCAAGCAGGCAATTTACAGGTCTCCTTGAGCACTGATCTTCCCAGCCCCCTTCCACTGTTGTCTAAGCATCCAAACAGCTTTAGTTTGCCCTCAGTGGCACACAGACAACTTGTAAGAAGCAGGGCCAAACATTTCCTCCGAGGGTGGCAAAGTGTTACATCAAAAAGATGGGTCCTTAAGTAGCTGCCTTGCACCACCTTTTTACCAGATAAACTGGCCTTGACAACCAGGGTGGGCATTTTGCCAAAACTTGTGACCCTTTTCAAGTTGGGCAATTCTCACTCACCCACTCCATTCTAAGTTGTTTGTTCCACCTCACCCCTTGAAAGAGGAGAGACTCCAATAGCTGGATCACAATGGAGCCTTGAGTTTTACGTTGATTGCACCAAAGACAATCAGGCGGATTATCAGCTTAATGTGGGGGGTTTTCTAATTCAAAGAACGGAAAAACTGTGCAAAAAAGAGTTTTGTAACGGTGGCTAGTCCTCTGCATGAGGTCTCATTTCACCAGGGCCTAGTCTGCTACCATTGCATTGGAACATGGAGTGCCTGTTCTTGATATTTGTCAGATCGCAAATTGGATATTAGTGCATACGTTCACAAAGCACTACTGCCCCTGTCAGCCAGGTCTGACGGGATGGATATTTTGCTCATTCAGTCCTCCAGGACTGTTTGGTTTAAGTCCAATCCACAGACCCTTCACCATAGGAGGTATTGCTTTAGTATTTAAAGGAGAGGAATCTGGGGATGGAAGTATCCATCAGAAGAGCAAGTTACTTAACTTTAGTAACATTCTTTCTGTTGGATACTTGATCTAACTGCACATTTCTCACTGCCCTCCAGCCTTCCCATTCACTTAAGTGGTCTCTCTCGTTCCATCTAAAAAGGTCCCAACTTAGGAGATTTGCTCACAGGTACCTCTTATTGTTTTTGTGCTCTGTGTTCAAGGGTGTGGAGAGCGCCAAGAAAGAAATTGATATCAGCGCACATGCACTGAGGAACCAAGTGGTCCCACCTACCGGTGCAAAGAAGCACAGCTGTGAAAACTTTCTGGATCCTGTATGGTGTCTGGGGGATATTCTGACAGTGAGTGCAGTTAGATACAATATCCACTTGAAAAAGTGTTAACAAAGGTAAGTAACTTGTTCATTTAGAGCAAACATCCATGACAAGGGAGAGTGTGTGAGCTTTTGCATGGAATCACAGGCAGAAGCTTTTGTTACATGAATTAAAACATAACATTGGCGAAGCCGATAGGTCTGGAAATGTCAATCTATGAAAACTTCCAGTGCAATGGTGAATTTTATAATTTAGATTATTGCAGATGCGCGGGGACAAAAATAATAAGAAAACCAACAAATGCTGCTGCTTAAATGTGGTGGGCATAAGCTTGCAATAAAATAAATAAAAAAAGCATTAACCAACACACCAGTCTTGGAATGCTATTCAGGATAAGGTCTCATTGTTTTACCCCAAGAGGGCCACCACATTTAGACATTGGACTCAAAATGGCTGCCACCTTGGAACAGTCAATCAAACATTTATAGAGCGCTGCAAATCACCTGTGAGGGTCTCGAGGCACTGGAGCTATATACTGCTGCGTGGAGGTATGATCATTCGAACATCCATTCAGTTCTCTTCTGAATCGCTGGAGTGACGGTGTGGTCCTGAGGTGCAGGTTGTTCCAATCCTTGGTTGCCAGGTGCGAGAAGGAGCATCGCCCGCTGTTGGCTCAACTGATCCATGGGGTGTCTGCAAGTGAGAGGGAAGCTGAACAGAGGTATCTGGTCAGTTGGTGGCAGGTCAAGCGTTTGTTGATGTATGCTGGTCCTTTGTTGTGGATACACTAGCTACCTTTGGATTCCTCACCTAAAGAATTTTCCCCACGCGCCAGCATTCAACAGAAATTTTCTTCTAGCTCTGCACGTCGACGATGACGCCACAATTGACCAACTCCCACGCGACGACGTATGACGTCATCCAGGCAATAAGAGGTCCTCGTCAACGTGCAGACGTCAGTTCCCTTTTTTCTGTGGCTTCAAGTAACGTTTTTTCTTCGAGGCTACCAGGGAGCTACTGTTTCACTCCTTGTGTAACAATGTCGCAGCCAAGGAAGTAGGGTTTTAAACCCTGTAGGGAGTGCGGAGGTCGAATGTCGGTCACAGACCCACACGGAAATTGTTTGTGGTGTCTCAGTTCTAACCATGAATTCGAGGCATGTGGTTCATGTCAGCGCATGAATCCGAAGGCCCTTAAGGAGCGGGAGGCCAAATTGTTCCTGGCAAGGTCCACAAAGAAGGAGAAGCATCATCGCTGTGAGTCTTCTTCTAAGTCCTCGAGATCTCACTGGCGTAATCAAGACTCCCGGCGCCAGCATGGATCGCAGCGCCGGTCAAGTAAGGACTGCTCCCGTTCGAGGTCGCCATCGGCTCGGCGTCGACCGACTTGGGAGGTCAGTCCAACTGTTACACCTCAGCCTCCGACGACTCCAGCTTCCCTGACGTCTCCACGGTCGGTCTTTGAGATTGATCCGCATCAGGAGCCAAGGGCCTCTCCAGCGCAGATGGAGATGCCTGAGCAGACGTAGGCTTTGCCTCATGCACCGGCTACACAAGGTTATCCAGAGTTCCCGGTGCCGGGCACGGACCCGGCTGCATTCCTCAATGCAATGTTCAACATCTTCGCCACCATGGCGCAGGGAGGTGTGCATGCGGGGCCTTCAGGTCCATTGGCCTTCGACATAGGTGTTCCGGCTCCATATAGAAAGACACCCTTCATCCCTTTTCTTCCTTTGGGAAGTGCTGGTTCGGCGCCAGTTCCAATGGCATCGCCTAGAAGACCGGTGACGCTGACGATGTCCACTGCCCCAGCACCGATGAGTTCGCCACAGCTTCAATCAACCTTGAAGAAGCCTATGGCGCCGGATGACGCCGATGGTCAACACGGTCCGAGGTCTTCGGCGTCGGCTGATGCCTTAATGACGCCGGTCATTGAATCCAGGCTCTACCCCAGAAGGTTGGCTCCGAGGCTGCTAGAGGAGCAGGCGTATGAGAAGCAGCTCTTGGAGGAAAGAAGGGAACTGACGTCTGCACGTTGACAAGGACCTCTTATTGCCTGGATGACCTCATACGGCGTCGCGTGGGAGTCGGGCAATTGTGACGTCATCGTCGATGTCCAAAGCTAGAAGAAAATTTCCGTTGAATGCTGGCGCGTGGGGAAAATTCTTTAGGTGAGGAATCCACAGGTAGCTAGTGTATCCACCAGAAAAGGCGTTACCGAAGGTAAGTAACTTGTTCATATATACACACACATACATAGAAGTTATCTAGCCATATATCCATATCAATATCTAGAAACATATACATACATATACTTTATGTGTAAAAAAAAAATATATATATATATATATATACACATATATATATATATATATATATACATATATATGATAAATATCAGTGTAGAAATAACATTCAAGGATGGTGGGAAAAGAAGATTATTGGCTCACCTTATGCAAATAAATTACGCAAAACTGCTTGTCCTACCGCTGCATCCATCCTGTCAGCAGCATCCAGGCAGTAGTGTTGAGTAAAGGTGTGGCTGCGAGTCCACGTTGCTGCTCTGCAGATCTGATTTAGAGGCACCCCTGCGAAGAGATCTGCTGACGTAGACACCGCTCTAGTGGAGTGCGCCTCGAACGCTGGTTGATAGCGGTCTTCCCGCTAGCTGATGACAGAACTGTATGGCAGAGGAGATCCACCGTGCTACAGTTTGTTTGGAAACAGCACTCCCCTTAGTGAGTTGGCCATAGCTAATAAACAGCTGATCAGCTTTTCGGAAGCTGCTAGTTCTCTGTATGTAGAATTTCAGACACCTCTTAAGTTCTACGGAATGTAATGCTCGCTCTGCTGGAGTTCGAGGATTCAGGAAGAAAGTTTTCAGAATCACTGGCTCATTTAAATGAAAGTTCAAAGGAACTTTGGGAATTAATTTTGGGTTACTCCTTAGAATGACCATGTCTGATTTAAATTGCAGAAAAGGTGGTGAAACTGTGAATGCTTGAATGTCACTAACCCTCTCTGCTAAAGTATGGGCCAAAAGGAGCGCTGTCTTCCAAGAGATGTATTTCAGGTCGGCTTTGTGAATAGGCTCAAATGGATGCCTCATCAATTGGGACAGCACAATTTTTAGATGCCAGGAAGGAGGAGGCGCTGAATCGGAGTAAACATCCGGGTTGGGATGACGGAGCTGCCCTTGATTCATCATTAGCAAGTCTGGTGTTGGTCTCAGTCGCATGTGAGGCTGTTCCGAGAGGAGTAGAAGCTCTGTGAACCAAAACTGGCATGGCCATCTGGGAGCGATCAACAGAAGTCGGCATGGTTCTCTCCATCTTCTGAAGAAGTCTCGGGATGAGTGGGGGAAAAGTGTAGGCATAGATCTCTGACCATTTGATCAAAAACGTATTCCCCTTTGACCCTCCCTGAGGTTGCCAGCTTGTGAAGTGTTGTTCTCCCTTGTCGCAAACAGATCTAGACTGGGTTTGCCCCAATGACGAAAGAGGTGGTCGAGAATTGCCTGGTTGAGCTCCCATTCGTGACAGGTGGCCCGAGTTCTGCTTAGGGCATCCGCCAAAGTGTTGGAAACCCCTGGGAGATGTTCCGCTCTGATTGATATCTGATGACGAAGAACCCAATGCCACAGTTCCTGTGCCTGCAGAGACAGCGCTGATGATCTTGTACCCCCCTGCTTGTTGAGGTAATGCAGGACTGTGGTGTTTTCGGTTCTTATCAACACCGAGGAACCTCTGATCTTGGCGAGGAAGGCCCTGAGTGCCAGGAAAACTGTTAAATTCTAATATGTTGATGTGGAGAGCTGATTCCTGGGTGGACCATCTTCCTCTCATTGATGGGTCCTGTAAATGTGCGCCCCATCCCTCCAAAGACGCATCCGTTGTTAGAATGTGTACTCGTTTGTCTTTCAGGAAGGGGAGACCCTCCGAGATGAGAGGGATGTTCTTCCATCACTTTAAGGCTTGCCTCGCTGGTAAGGTTATATGGACTACATCGCCGAAAGATCCATTTATTTGTTTCCACTGAATGTCCAATTGTTGCTGAAGTTCTCATTTGGAGGCTTCAGATTGCTATCAACGGAATGCACAAAGAATGCATCCCCAGAAAGTCCGGACAGAAGCGGACCTTCTTCTGCTGAGACAGCTTGCTAGATCTTGAAGCTTTTTCCGTCTGTCGTGAGAAGCAAAAGCTCTCGCTCGCTCTGTATCCAAAACTGCTCCTAGAAAGGTGATGTTCTTCGAAGGGTCTAGGCGAGACTTCGGGTAGTTGACTGTTAGACCCAACGCCTTAAAGAGAGATTAGCATGTCCTTGTGTCTCTGGCCGCAGTTCGCGCTTTTATTAACCAGTCGTCGAAGTACGGGAACACCTGAATTCCCAGCTGCCTGAGGTAGGCTGCAACTGGTGCCAGGACCTTGGTGAAAACTCTTAGGGCTGATCTGAGGCCAAAAGTTAACACACTGAACTGATAATAGGTGCCTCCAACCTTGAACCGTAAGATTGTTAGAGTGTGACTGTTAAGTAATGGTCTGTATTTCCTGTGACTGGGATGAATTGGGATGTGGAAGTATGTGTCCTGGAGATCCAAGGACGCCATAAAATCTCTGTGGTTGTGTAAGCGTAGCACATCTTGAAGGGAGACCATCCAAAATGATTGATTTTTCAAGAATTTGTTCAGAGAGCGAAGGTCTAAAATAGGTTGCCAGTCCCCTGTCTTCTTTCCTATGAGGAAGAAGCAAGAGTAGAAACTTGTCCCTCTCCGATTCCTTGGTACAATCTCTATTGATCCCTTGTCTATCAAGTCGGCGATCCGTGCTAGGAGTTCTTTTAGATGGGCAGGTGAGGGTCCTGCTGGTGGTTCTTGTGGGGGAGGTTGATGGAATACTAGTGTGCGCCCCTTGCTGACAATATCGAGGACCCATCTGTCTGATGTAATCTGGGACCAGTGGTGAAAGAAGTTGGAAATTCTGCCCCCTATCAGAGTGCTGAATAGGGTTGAGTGCAGGCAACTGATGGAGGTCAGTGTTTTCTCACCTCGTCCTTGGCCTTGTAAGAGGATTTTCCTCGTGTGGCTTGCCGGAAGTGTGCAGATGGTGGTTGCCGATAATCATGCGGCTGCTGTTGACCAATGGTGGAGCGAAATTGGTCTTGGTAGGATGGATATTGTCGGTACTGGTGTGATCCGCCTTTGTAAGAATAAAGCCCTCTTCCCCTCACTCCTTGAAAGGGCTGTCTTTTAAACCGTAGTGTACCCAGGGATCTGGCTGTTTCCGTGTCTGCCTTTATGGACTGCAAAGCATCATCAACATGCTTACCGAATAATAGTTCACCATCATAAGGCATGTCTAAGATCCTTAATTGCACCTCTGGACGAAAAGATGTTGCCTTCAGCCACCTCTGATGTCTGAGTACAGCTGCCCCGGCTAACTGGCGGAAACCCGTAGATGAGACAATCGATGGCACAGTCTATAATCTCAGCAGAGATCTTCTCGCCTTCCTGCAATATCTTCCACACCTCCACGCCTCCGCTCTACTATCCTCAGGCAGGAGGTCCATAAACTGGGATATGTCTGACCACATCTGATGGTCATATCTTCCTAAGGGAATTCGCTGCTCTGACCGTGGTGGTTGCCATAGTTGAAAATTTCTTCCCAATTAAATCTAACTGCCGCCCCTCTCTATCCGGGGGCGCAGTCAAAGGTGAAGACAGATTCCTGGACCTTCGCTGGGCTGCCTGAGATATCACTGAGTCCAGCTTAGGGTGACTAAGCAGGCTAGTGAGTTATCTGGTGCCTTGTACTTCTTTTCCAGTCCTTGTAGCACCACTGGGATTGAAGGCGGGGTCTGCATGACCTTAAGCCCCTCTTCCCAAATAAAGTCAACAATCGGTATTGCTCTCACTGACTTTCTAGTGTCCTCCTTGATATCATAGAGGAAACAGTCCGGCTGCTTGGATGTTATGGGCAGTTGAAATCTCTTTGCTGCTCTCTCCATCACACTGTGGAAACCACCGATGTCTTGCGGTGGAGAATCAACCGGTGTTGGCGTAGAATGGGATGGCGTCTGAATTTGATATTCATCCCATTCCTGGATAAGTGATTTCGAGTCCTGTATTTCGTCCTCCTCTTGTTGGTCATCCGACAAAGGCGGATCGTTATCCTGGCCCGATGACAGGACTGGGATAGGCCCTATAGATTCTGATGGCTGATTGGGAGGGCTCAGCGGCATGGGTGGAGGTTGCACCGGAGTGGTTGAGCCAGGTGGGGGAAATCTAGCGTAATAATCTTGCATCATGCGCTGAAGGTTGGCAATCAAAGACTCTGGCATCTGGATGGTTTGCTCCTGTTGCAATTCCTGAGGTTCTGTGTTTCTGCTCCTGTAAAGAGTGTCCTAGATACAGTTGTTCACTCTCTTCCTCATCTTCCTCCTGACATTTTATGCACACTTCCGAGGGGCTACGTGCCACCTGGAAAAGCCCATTGTCTGAGTATATTTCCTCCTTGTCATCATCAAACAGATGTTGTGGAAGTGCTGGCGACACTTTACTAGGCGACGTGTGAGAAGGCAAAAGGGTTTGATGAGTAGATTTCCTGTTTATTGCTAAAATCCATACAGGCAAGAAAGAAGATCCTTCATATTCCTTGGTTGTGGACTCAGAAATTTGACCCGTCTACAGAGCTGTCCTCGACGGTGCGGTCGTCGATGCTGCTGTCGTCGACGGTACCACCATTGATGGCATGGCCGTCGATGGTATGGTCGTCATCAGAGATTTCATGGACAGGGTGATCGTCGACTGTGAAAATGTCATCGCCGGCAGAGTAGATTTTCGTGCCGTCGTTGATGCAGCCGTCAGTGGAACCGTCGACGATGGTCTTTGCAGCTTACCCGTTGATGTCGAAGGTGCACTCGTCGACGATAGAGACCTCACCTTCTTCTCTGTTGATGGTCTCTTTGAAGTCTTGATGGTTTGAGCAGATGCGGGACCATTCTTTAAACTCACCGATTTTTATAGTAGAGGCTGATAATGGTGAGGAAGTCATGTTCATCGACGACGACGGAGTTGTAAATGTCGCTGTCACCGATGCACTCGTCGATGGTGCCGCCGACGGTGTGGAAATCTTAGATGCCAACAGTGGCAGGGAGCTTGATGATTTCTTTAACTGCTTTGAGGTGGTAGCTGGAGTAGATGGCTCAGAACAAAACTTACCATCATGTTCTATGGAAGTTGAGGGATGTTCATCAGGCATGCAGCCTCTTGACTGACTTACTGGTTTTGGGAGAGGAGCTCTCCAAAGACCTCTTCCTCGAGGCCACTGAAGTGTCACTGTCCTCCTCATTAGACAACAACTCTCTGGACTTCCGCTTCTGTAGCCAAAGAAGGAGTCTGGCTTCTCTATCTCCGAGAATCTTGCTGGGAAATGTTCTTCAGATCTTGCAGTCTTTCACTTCATGTTCAGGATGCAGACAGTAGATACAGTCCTTGTGAGGTTCTTCACAATGAAGCCATAGCTTCCCACAGGTACTGCAAGGTCTAAATAAACCTTTTTTAGCTGTAGACATGATGACAAAAATACAGCCAAAGTTAGGAATGAAAAAACTGGATAATATCTCCTGAAGAGAAGGCAAACTGAGCAGAGCTCAGGGAGACTCCCTTACACACGACGTGTGGTAGAAAATCTGAGAGACTGAGCCTCTGTGCTGAGGGCTCTAAAGGGGTAGTCTCACCTGACTGGCTGAACTTTGGGCCTTTCCTAATGAGGCTAATAAGCTAGGAAAGTGGATGTATTTTTGCCATTGACTACAATAAAAAAAATAAAAAATGTTTCCTACTGTTTTCTATGTACCTTGGGACTCCCACTTCGACGACGGGGAATGATTCAAGCATGTGAATCTATGAAAGATACCCCAATACTGGAGAATGCCTAATACTGGAGAATGAGTGTTACAATGATATTACACATGGAAAAAATACCCTAATAGGAGTATTCAATGGGATCTCACTTTACTGCATAAATGTTAGTCATTGCAACCTGTATTTGGCTACATTAAAAAAAAACAGTAAACAAGAAAACATGCCATGGTAAAAATCACACAGAGTGTTAAAATGCTAATATTTTTTAGTGTAAGAAGGGGCATCATGACCCACTCCAGTCTTCATCGCTGGAGAGACTTGACCACTCCGCCAACTCAATAATGGCAATAAATGAAGGGATGGAACTTGCAGGGCCCGAAGATAGCAGCCAACTAGGGGCTCTCCTTCAGGCCGTTAATTCATCCAGTAGGATCCTGGTTCTTAAAATCATTGGGAGACCACCGAAGCCACTTGTATGAAGCCCACAAGCCCCTATGTACCTAATGTGCCTGAAAAATGTGGAAACTCACCATTACAATGGGCCTAAAACTATCCCATGAGTGCCGCAGAGCAGACTGCGTCCGGCGCAGCCTTACACTGGAGATGAGCTACAGCCTGGGTGAACCGGCGCCCTGGAAATAGAGCCTTGGCTGCAGTCGGAGCCCCGTCCGAGACAGACTCAACAGTTGCGATTGGGACCAACATTGCACTAGCATGAGTAGATCAGCAGTCTGGGGACCACACTTAGAAGGGAGACAGGCAAGACTGCACAAGGGATTTGCCAATCCTAAGCGTACCTACACACTAAGCAGAGGGAGGATCAGAAAGCCAGTAGTGGAGCGAGCCTGACATTCCCACAGGGCGTACCTACCTATGTGTGGAGCGAAGATGTTCCCTGACCTTGCGCTGGAGGTAGCTTAGGGGACACTGGCCAGAGGTAAAGTGTGGTATACATGCTCCCCCCCACCCCCCAAATCCTACAGTCTCGGGGAGTGATTTCAAAGTGTTGTGAACTGTGGTGGGGTGCACATAAACCCTGTCACGTTTCCCTACGCAGGAGGCACAGATGGCTGTGTAAGAGACTCCAGTGAATGGGTGCACGCCGCACAACACTGCGTACTCTCCTCCCTGAGGGGTAGACTCCCTGCTTCTTCTCCAGTCCTCCTGTGCTGGAATATTGGGGGCAGCCAGACCTTGGACACAGTGAAATATTAATTCCCCTGGATTCCCCTATGGAGCTGGTGCATGACCTGCTGCATGAATTATCACTTAATACCTGCTGATCCCGGTGGTCTGGCGTGAAGCCCTCTGGAACTTTTCTTAAGACAGTGGTCTCCTAACTTTTTAATGCTGCGCCCACCCAGATGAAAAATAAAAATCATTGCCCCCCCCCCCCATAGAATCTTTCCACAATTTTATAAAGATGGCAATGTTTAAATAGGTCTAGACGTATTTAAACATTACAGTTAAGTACTGTTGCCTTTTAAAAAATGCAATAACATGTTTCTGCTTAAAACAAAATAATGTTATCTGTGTAATGCTTATTTTGGCCAGAGCCTGGCACCCTGCCTGGGATCACTTGAGGCCCCCCTAGGGGGGCCCGCCCCACAGCTTGAAGACCTCTGTCTTAAGACACCAAAAGCACTAGGCATGCTTTGGTGGCCAACTTATACATGTAATACAGATTGTTAGAGTGGGACTGTTAAGTAATGGCAGAGCCACATGGTCTATATTAGCTAGGTACACACCACATTTTGATGCAACAAATAGGACACTTCCAGAAGGAATGGTTTCTTACCTGTAATCCCTGTTCTCTCTCAGGGGAATCTCTATTAAAGTCATATGTTTTTAATAGTCCCACTGACGTGCAGGATCCCAGAGCACATCTTTAAAATATGTGTTCTTAAGTGTAGATGCTCGTCTTTCTTCAATAAGGCCAGGAGAGACACTCCAGGCATTAATAGTTTATAGACTAGAATAAAAGACTACAATGGCCAATTTCTTGAGATTGAACTAAAAAAAAGGTAAAACAACAAACTAAGTCAGATTGTCTGGAAAAAAGGTCAGGTGACTATTTAAATCTCTTCAGAGATCATTTTTTAAAACAGAGATGGAGGGAGAGAAGACAGTATACACCCATAGGCTGCCCTTATGTAACTGTGAAAACAGCATCTGCTCATTTAAGGGCTCAGAGACCACCTGTATCCCATCATGCCCAGAGGTGGCAGTTGCTTCAGTTCTTTTTGCCAAGATGTGGCAGAGTCAGATAGATCTAATAATCATCTCTCTCATTTCCACCAGGGAGGAGAGAGGGTGCTTAAGACTTCAATGGAGATTCCACTGAGAGAGAACTGGGACTACATGTAAAAAACAATTCCTTCCCTCTCGGGGGGATCTCAATTGATACTAATAAACTTTGAATAGAGTAGCAAGCCCATCCCCACCAAAGAGCAGTGGAAAGGACAGAGAACCCAATCAACTGACCAGATTAAGCAAATACATTTCTCAGGGACGCCTGTCCTCCTTGAGTATCCATTCAAGCATCATAATCTAAACAACAGTGTTTGGTAAAAGTGTGAACAAGTCTCCATGTAGCCGCTTTGCAGAACTCAGCAATTGGAATATTTCTTATTAAAGCAGCTGTAGCTGCTTTCCCTCTAGTGGAATAAGCTTTAGGTCTACCGGACAGAACCTTATTTGCCTTCTGATAACATAAAAGAATACAAGCCCACAGGTGCGTGGATAAACCTGTACAGAACAGCCCATAGTTTACAATTGGTCCAGTTTGTGGATATCTTCTGTCCTGTCCAGGTAAAACTTTTAAACTCGCCTGATGTCTAGAGAAAGCAGAGACCTTTCAGCTGGTATAGGAGGGTTCTGAAAGGTAGGTAAAGTGATGGTGAGATTAATGTGAAAACCTGGAACAACTTTAAGGTAGGAACTTTAGATGAGTCCTTATGATAACCTTGTCAGAATGAAAAAACGTGTATGGTTGATGAAAATATAATGCCTTATGGGAGGAAAAACCTTTTTCAAACCCTCCAAAAAATCCTTGAAAACTGGAATTTTGAAAAAAAAAAAGGTTTGTGAAGGTTATTTTCTGTATGCAGTAACTGCCGCCAAATTAACTTTCACAGAAGAGAATTGTAATCCTGACTTGGCCAGGTAAAGCTAGTATGGAAGACTTGCTTATTCTTGGTCGGATCAAAGTTCTTATCAGAACACCAGATACAGAAATGCTTCCATTTCAACAAATAAGCAGAAATTGTTGCTGGATATTTTTCTTCCTTGAAAATGTTCATACAGTTTTGTGGCAGATTCAAATGTCCATATTGTACTATCTCAGGAGCCAAACTAAAAGAGGAGAGACTGAGGTGAACCATCTGGCCTGTGAACTTCGTGAGAAGATACGGTATGCATGGCAGCTTCATGTGCGGATGCTCCGACATATGGAGAAGGTCTGTGAATCACAATTGCTTGGGCCGCTCTGGAGCTATCAAGATCAGTCTGGCCCTCGAGTGAGATAGTTTGAAAAGAACTGCTTGACTCAATGGGGGAATCAGAGGAAAGGAGTACAGAAATTTTCCACACCAGTCGACCCATAGGGCATTCCCCAGTGACCCTGTTGGGAAGTACCCCGAGGCAAAGCATGGGCAGTTTTTGTTTTCTGCAGTGGCGAATAAGCCTATGTGGGGAGTGTCCCACGTGCTGAAAATGCTCCACATGACGTCCTGAAGGACCCATTTGTGGTTTTCCTGAAGGACTCTGCTTAGAGTCTGCTTGAACATTTTTAACACCTGGGAGGTGGGTTGCAGTGATCCACAGTTCTCTGGCTATCGGCCAATTCAAAATTGTATGGGCTTCGTGAGAAAATGGCCTAAACTTGTTACCCCTTGTCTGTTGAGGTGGTACATGGTTGTCGTGTAGTCTGTCTGGACAAGCAGAGATTCCGTCTTGAAGGATGGGGAAAAAAAGCCTTCAACGCTAAGTGAATTGCTTGTAGCCTGAGGAGACTGATGTGATGTCATCTCTCACTGGGGACCATGTTCCCTGGATTTGAGGTGATCCAAAGGCACTCCTCAACCTGGGAGGCACCTGTGACTATTGTCAGAGATGGAACATCCTGAAGAAATGGCATCCCTTGAAGAACTCCGTCATTTCACGGACTGTTTTGCTTTGGGACATAGTGTGATCATGTCCTTCCTATTGCCTCAGTATTGATCCCATTGATCTTACAGACACTCTTGAAGTGGCCTCATGTGGGGATGTGCATTCAAAAATGCACAAAGCCAAAGACGAGAGGTAACAATTCTCACCAAGGGATGAGAGACTTTCATGACAGAGTGACACTTCAGACTGAAACTAATCTCTCCTTCGAAGGAAACACTCTCGCTTGTATGGTGTCAATGGTGACTCCTAGGTAATCAATAGCCTGGACTGGAGCAGAGGTGCTGCAATCCTAATCAGTGGATAAGATTGCTCGTCAACTGACAATGAAGTTGGGCTTGTTGTGGTGTTGACGCTTTGATCAGTCAATCGTCTAGATATAGACAAAGATTCTGGGCTTCTGGAGATATGCCGCGACCGCTGGAATACACTTTGAGAAAGTTCTGGGGGATGATTTGAGGTTGAAAGGAAACACTTTGTACTAGTACTGATTGTGACCTACAACACACCTCAAGAAGTTGCTGTGTTTTTTGGCACCTGGAAAATGAAGGTACACATCTTGAAGTACTAGCAAACACAGCCAGCCTCCTTGATGTATTTGGTGATAAATCTGATGCAGTGCAAGCATTCAGAATTTTTCTCTCTGAACCCATTTGTTGGCTAGCTTCAGATCGAGAACAGGTTTAAATTAAGAGTTTGGGGCCATTCTTTTCCACCACAAAATAACGAGAATAAATTCCCATGCCTCACTATTTGGGAGAAACGATCTCCACCGCTTGCTTGTGCAAAAGGTTGTTTACTTCAGAGCGCAGCTCTGTAGATATTGATTGGATGGTTCTGGTGGGATATTTGGTAAAGGACTGGTAAATCTGAGACAATACCTATTCAGTACAATATTTAAAAACACAGGTGTCTTGTGATGGACTGCCATTCTTTCAGGAAATGAGAGCTACTGCCCCCTACCGGAGTGGGTAATAGAAGAGGGGGAAGTAGAGGGCCATTGTTTGGAGCCCGTTGTAAGTTTTTCCCATGGAGCAGGCTGGAAGCTGGCCCTTGCTCTGGGATGGTGACGATGTTGGTGTTGATAAGGTCTTTGATGTTGTTGTGGGTGACCTCAGTAGCATTGAGGGGGTTGAACCCTCTGTTGGTGAGAACGTTGTTGGTGTTAGAAATGGAGTCTCTAGTTGCCAGTGATTTGCACTGGAATCCCCGCACATGGGTGGGAATATTCAGTGCTTATGTCTACAATGGAGATTCCCCTCACAGAGAACTGTTATTTGTAGGGAGATAATGCTGCATAACTGATGTTGTGTGTCTTGAACACTTGATGTAGTCGTTATTAATTCCACGTAACTTCATATAACTTATAACGACAATGCTATTAGTAAACTAAGATGCAGGGGTCATGTTTACTTCATATGAAGGCTAAACTATTATTCTACATGGAGCAATGGTTTAGTCTTTTAAATCAAACACAGGATTTATTTTGTCCAGAACACATGCTGAACTCACATATTTGATGGTACTCTCATGTGATAATAAAGAAAAGGAGGCTTGCTGAAATAAAATATTTGCCTAGGATCACACAATTTGAGACCAGAGTATGGATCAAGAGCATTACAATTAGGTGGGGTACATTATGCAAGTTACTTTACCTGCAGGTCTGGTAACATTTACATGATTTTTGAAGGCCTGGGATATCCCAAGATTGTAATATGAATTCATCAAAGCTTGGCTTTATGATTATATGTTTTGCTGTTTGTATGTAAGGAGAGAGTCTGTAATATTGAGGTTATATTCCTATGTTATTTATCCACGTGTGGCCCACTGCTACAGTTCTCATGCCTTTGGTTGGGGATAGCAATGGTTCCAGACTGTGAATGCTCGATACGAACGTTTGAGCTGGAGGGTCAGTTGACAAAGTGGTTGAATAGATATGCCACCTCCAGCCTGGGCACCTGTTGTTGGCATTAAACTTACCTGTACTTATTTGCCTGGTCTAGTCATGCTTATGTGGTTGTGTCACACCACAGATGAGGTGAAAAGGAAAGAGAACTTTTACTCTATGTAATTTAACAATTTTTGAGAAAATTGAAATAACTGGACTATTTCAGGAACACTGCATCATCGTACTGTAGTTACATAATACTTAAGAAGCCTCAGATTTACCATCACACTGTTTTCAGCTGGGACCTTAAGAAGTATACCTGTACTTGAGTGTGAAATCAATGTCGTAGCATGTGGGAAATGCAGCAAGGACAGGCAGGCAATGTGCAGCCTGGGTACAGGAGACTCAGTCGGGGCTATACAGAAAGGAAGGCCACTTGTGAGTAATTTACATGTGTAAATTTACTCTTACACCTTTTTTAATTTCAACACATTTTTATTGTGATTTTACAAACTCAAATTATTAAACAAAAACTTGTACATTTGGGAATGAATACTTCTCAGTAATAAAAGAATCATAAGAATATCTCATATAATGGAAATGAGCAAACAATTTCATAAGTAAAATGGTGCACATCAGCAACTCGTATACAAGATAACAATAAGATGGGAAGCATATGATGTTTGATGGATGGTAGTAATAACAGATGACTAAGGGCCTCACTACAAGGCTGGCGGTCTTCAGACTGCCAGCCCCACGGTCAGGACCGCTGCTGCTATGGCGGTCCGACCACCACATAAAGACTCTGGCGGTCAGACCACCAGGGTTCCCCCAGCACCACTGGGAATCGGTTATCTCGATGGCCTGGTGGTGGCAGAGATCGTAATCCGCCAGGGCAGAGCTACCCTGCGGATTATGACTTTGTTTCACTGCCATGAAAAGGCTGGTGGAGAACAGGTGCAGGAGATCACAGGGGGGCCCATGCACTTGGCATGGGCAGTGTAGGGGTCCCCCTGGCAGCACAGTCGCAATATTCACTGTCTGCTATGCAGACAATGAATATTGCGAGGGTGCTGGTGCACCCTTTGGGCTACAGCATTACGAGCCAGAGACAACGCTGTAGCCTGTTTCCCGCTAGTCCAGCAGGCAGAAACCGAGGTTGCCGTCCGCTGGCCTAGCGGGAAACTCATAATGGGTCCAGGGAGTGGTCGCCAGTACAGCGGCAGCCACCCTCTCTGGAGTTTGCCGGACTTGCTTTCCCGTCCGCCAAACTCAAACTCAAATGAGGGCCCAAGTTTTAAGCTCAAAGAAGGTCAATATAACATCTACACTAGTATCCCGAAAAAACAAGCGAATAGCAAAGCATGGATAAGAATAGACAAGTAGAGAGTGAGGGGATAAAGGGAGGGGTGGAGTCTTTGTTAAGCAGACAACACTTCGCTCGGATAATTCTGATGAACTATTATACAGAGTAGAGGATGTGTACTCATTACATTTGTAAAGTGGAAGACATATATTAGGCGAGAATCTAGTGGATGTCTGTGAGTTGTGTGCACTTCAGAGATAGATAACCCATGCCCACAAGGTATGAAAGGAAAAATGATGAGCAGGTTTCAAATAAATGAGAACCTTTTCGACTGCACCTTTTAAGAAAAAATCATGAAGTGCGTTGTCTATTTGGTTGAGTGTCAGGATATTTGTGGACACAAGTGGGCCAAGTAGCACTGTGAGAAAATCAAGCAAACAGGTTGCTTAAACATGCTAGATAAATATTCTTCCACTTTGTAATTTACAATCGAAAAACATGTATTATAAGTCGTCGGAGCCCCAATGCAGGTCCAAAAAGGGTTTCTGTCAACTAATTTAACCCTGGCCAGTCTAACTGGAATCCAGTAACCTTCGTGGAGCATGAAGAGCTTCGACTGCACCAGGGACAGCATAATTTTATGTTACAGTGCATTAGAGGATATGTTAGTCCAAGTTTCTACATCAGGAGGATACCTGCCAAAGTCTGAATCTGCTTTTCCAATAAAACGGGAAAGAAGAAAGGTGTGCTTTTATGGAAATTCAATAATTTATAAATCTAGGTCGTCATGTGTGCCAATTCACAAATAGAGCATTTATCTCCAAGTTGTTAAAAGAGCTCTAATTTAGATTATTTTGCCTTACACTTCTGAGTAACCTTACTAGTTTTGGTTAGTCACAAAATCTGACTGTAGAGTTACTCAAAGGTGTTGGCTTACACATGTCCACCGACTGAAAAAGGGGATGGAGCCTAAATTACAAGCGTAAATTGCTACAAAGCGAAACAAATAGTAATGCATCTAGCACTAGTCTTAGCCAAGTGGCTAATCCTTTTCACTGCAAGAACCCTCCCAAAGAAAATAATGGAGGCATAGACTTAAATGTAAATCCCATAGAAAATATTAATTTAAATTGAATTATTTCAAATAGTTTAAAATATTTTTTAAATAGTTTAATGTTAAAAATATACATAAAATTACATATTTTAAATTTCATTATAAGATATTTAACAACCTTATTTAATAAGCTTAAATAACTGTTTTGCTTTTCAAAATCAAGGTAACAATAACTTATTAAACATATGTAAATTAATTCCAGGCATCATTTTAACAATAATTTCTTTTTTTTAAGTGGAAATGTATTTTTTAATTTAACCTTAAGAAAAACAATGTTAATGTAATTTTATATAGTTTTAAAAAATGACAATTCAAAAACTTTAGTTAACTGTGATGTAGCATTTTTTGCTTTAGTTACACATATAAGATATATAAAAATTACTTTCATTTATATTTAACATAATATTTGTACAAACATTTTTTTAAGTTGAATGAAACCTTTTTACTTTTTCTTATACTTTACTATGTGGACATCGCTGCCCTTGCTGTGGAAACCTCCCTATAATAAATTATAGGCAACATTTCCCTTTATTTTACCATACGGAGAACTCCAGTGTGAATGCAGTATCACTAAATGTTTAAATTAATTTACAAATATGTACTTTATTTTTTTAACATGAAATTACATTTATTTATATTTTTACTATTTAAATTCATTTACCATTATTTTCTTTTGAGTTTTATTTGAAGTCACTAACCGCTTTTATTTCTATAGGGCACTGCAGTACAAAAAGTTGACGATGACTGGTTCTCGACTTATTCCAGTTCTGAGCTGGAGTACATTTACTATGTAGGGTCCTGTAGCAAGTTTAGAATTGTAGTTAGTGAATAGGTTTACTCTTTTGCAGGTGGGTAGACGTCCCTCTCTAACCCTCCCGTAACCCCTTCTTATTGCTTCCCATTTCTGTTCCCTTAGCTTGTAAGTATCCCATTTTCCTGACACTTCCCTCAGTCCCTCCCACATCTACTACTAAAACATATCTCATAACTCGAGTGTTTTGCATTCAGAGAGCGGAGATTTCTGCAAAGAAAATGCTAGAAACGGGCATAATTTCATCACACTGGTTCGTGAAATTGTTTTTGCAGTATGTTTTGTAGTTCTGCAAAATGCAGTTTATGAATAGGCCCCAGCATATTCAAATATGAGCAAAAGCAGTGAGCAAGGCGTGTGTAGGCCAAACAGCTCAACTGTCGGAGAACAAGTTGTGACATTTAACACTAATCCCAGGCTCAATGGTGCCTCGGGGAGAGCAGGCTGATCCCGGGGATTAGGAATACCTCAGAAGATGCTGAATGGGGATAAGAAATACCTCAGAAGATGCTGAACCCAGATCTCTGAAGCACCTCAGGAGAGGGCACAGCACCGGGACTCCGGGTAACCTCATGGGGGGGCTGCTAAATATATTCTGGAATATATAGCAAACTGAACCCAGGTATTCGCACCGCTGTAAGGAACACAGAACCCACACACGCCAAGATACTCCGTTCAGCCAGGAGATTCCGAAAATGCTTTCCTTTAATTTATTCCCACCTGAAAATGTTTTTGCCTGAATGTACATTGATGAGGAACAAGAAGTGCCCCTGTTTCCCCCCTCAAAGTCTCGCTCTTTCTAGTTTCAGCATGTTGGCATGCATGGGAACCCGGGGCTCTCGGGCACATCTGTGAGGGGGCTCGATATCCAGGCCTCTGAAGTGAGTCGGGGAGAAGCAGCCACGGGGATACCAGCCAACAAACCCAGAGTCATGCAGGAGACTCACACGGTTTGAACGCCGCCAAATATAGCTTTGGCTTAGCTGTCTCCCGCCTAAAATCGCTCATATTTCTATATAATGGAATAGGGAAATTACACCCCACTATTTTTTGGCAAAATGTCCCAAGCCCCTGTAGTAAAACGTTGGCATGTATGCGGTATACCTATCCGTGAGGCCCGCGTCTCGAGAGGCGAGCGGCCGTTGACCCGAGGCCGAGCGCCCGCCGCGCGCTCTGAGGCTCACTGCGTCACTCACTGAACGCGTCAAGACACCCGCGCGTACCGCGTCAATGACGACGTCAGACATTCACGCCGCCGCGCGCGTCGCTTTACGAAGAGCCTCAGGGGAGCCTGGGCTAACGCCCGCCTGCCCCCGCGCGCGCTGCGCCGTTGACCGCCTCACGCGAGGCCCGCGCGCGCCGAGGACAGCGCTCCTCACGCGGAGCCCGCGCGCGCCGCGTCAGCGTCTGCGAGCCACGTGCGCCGCGTAAGCGCGCGCCCGGTTGGGGGGACCCCTACGTTTGACGCTTCAGGGACCCTCAGACTTGTTTCTCTCTCCCACCTCCAGAGGTGGAGGGGAGGAGGGGTCCCCCTTTGTGTCCACAGGTCGGTACCTGGACGAGCAGTAACTGCCACTGACCTCCTCCAGCTCGCCTAATTCACCAATAACTTCCCTTCCTGGCACGGGTGAGGGAGAGCAAGGAGGGAGGCTTAAAAGGTGCCAGAATCCTCACCCAGGAATGAAGTTGGACAGAAACAAACTGGAGAACAATGCTGGAGCAGGATGAGAGGGGGCTGCTGATGGCGTAACCGTAATGCACACCGATCCGTGACGTCAATAACCTTAATGCACACCGCTCTGTGCGCCTCTCGGGACACTAGCGCCCTGGGCCTGCGCCCAGCCCGCCCAGCCCGCCCATGATAAAGGAGACCCTGCTCATAACCTTAACGCACACTGCTCCGTGCGCCCCTCGGGATACTGCTACCCCTGGGCCTGGGCCTAGCTCGTCCATGATAAAGGACGTCCCTGCTCATAACCTTCATGCACACAGCTCCGTGCGTCCCTCAGAATACTGGTGCCCATGGGCCTGTGTCCACCTGGCGCATGGTAAAGGACGTCCCATACCTTAATGAACACAGCTCCGTGCGCCCCTTTGGACACTGGCGCCCTGGGCCCGCGCCCAGCTTGACCATGATGAAGGACGTCCCAGGTCATAACCTTAATGCACACAGCTCCGTGCGTCCCTCAGAATACTGCTGCCCCTGGGCCTTGGCCTAGCTGGCCCATGATAAAGGACGTCCCTGCTCATAACCTTAATGCACACAGCTCCGTGCGCCCCTCGGGATACTGGCGCCCTGGGCCTGCGCCCAGCCCACCCATGATAAAGGATGTCCCTGCTCATAACCTTAATGCACACAGCTCTGGGCGCCCCTCGGAATACTGGTACCCATGGGTCCAGCTCTCCTGTACCAAAGACTGACCCTGGAGGAATCTAGGACGTCGTTTTAGCCACCTGCATCTTCAAACTCTCCACGCCACAAGGCGACTTAGTGAGGAATTCAATCCTCCCCACAGTATTCCAGTTCGGGATTCCTCTTGTCGGTTCTTGTAACCCGTGTACCCCTTCACTTCCTTGCTTCAGCACGGGCCAAGTGTGCACCATCCTTTTCTCGTGCCTTTTTCAAAGGTTGTGACTGTGTCAGCTATGGGATACATACTCCACAGATCTGTCCTCCCACTGACAGCTGTTTTCTTCTTAGAAAGCGTTTGCTTCGGATAGCACAGCTGAGTTGATTATGGAGGACAAGTTAGTGTTACAGACTGTGGGCAGCATTGGTTCATTTTGCAAGGCTGTGTCACAAGCCATAGGTCTGATCTGTTTATTAAGAAAAGGTACAGCAAAGAGATGCACCCAATTTATATATTGAGACAAACACGCCAACACAAATAGGTTTTCAGGGTACATTTGCCATTACACCGTCTTAAAAACCTGTAAACTGGTATTCTGTTATATGGACTCTCACAGATTATGGTGATAGCCAAGGCTTTTGTTGCTTCTTCTGACTAACCCTCAGGGTATACATTTGCATTGTGACAACGCTTGTTTAGATGATTTTAAAAGATGTAGAATATCATTTTTATGAACACATTTTTGCAAATAATTTTGGAAATGTATGTCTCCCTTAAGAGAAATATGGTAGGTCTGAGGTCTCTGTTGTAACAAGCCTATGTTAAAGGTATAGGCCTTATTCTTTCATAGCAAAAGGTTACGTCCGATGCCCTAGGTCTGAGCAAATTGTTTTTAAAAATTGCGACAAAGACAGTAGGTTTGACTTTATTATTGTGAAAAATTGCATTAATGCTAGTAGGCTTTAAAGAGCAAATGGTTGTTTCACTATGTTTAAGCCTGTGAACCCCTAATTTAAAACATGGGACAAGGGGTTCTGTGTTTGTTACTCCCTTTTACAAACCCCGAGGATGTCAGATGTGCACTGTGATTGTAGTGTGGTTAGTTTTACGTATTCATTGCGCTTTAGCTTCAGGCTTTAGGCCTTTGTGCACTTTGCCCTGAATATATTTTATTCATTTGCTGACAGCTTAGAGCCTCTGTGTACTTTGCTCTACATGCTTTTTATTAGGCTTCGTACTGTTATTTTTCAAATAGCCAGTTCTACGGTGTTGTTTTTTATTCATATCACACTGTTTTGCCTACTTCAGCACTGGAGTTCTCCATAACATACTTACTCTGTGCTTCAGTCAAGGATACAGTCTGGTACATTGCCGATAGACGTGGTAAGAGTTTAGACTTGGCATTCCTGCGCAGGGACATTTTGTGATCACGATGACATGTTAGTTATAAAATCACTTCCTTGTCCCAATACACGCAAGAAGGAGATTCCGACCAGGGAACCACAACTTGACGCTCACTGCCTCGTTGCAGATGCTGAACCAAGATCACAGGTCTTTGCTCAGGTATGAGGGCTGATGTCTCCACAGTGATTCTAATAGGCAAGCTAGAAGCTTTACATGCTGTGCTCTAGATAGAACAAGCAGAGGGAGAGTAGAAACTGTTTGACAATATGATAGCTTTGTTTTTATGTTTTACTCTCCTGATAACTATTACAATCCTACTGTGTTGTATCGTTCTGGTTATTGCGGCTCACGCCTTACTATCTAAAATACAGTCGTTTTATTAAAACATTATATAAAACTTATACTGTCTTTGTCATTTGTATATGAGATCATATTTGGAAATAAGAGAGTTGGTTCGGATCTGAGTAACCACGACTTCCCTGAGAAGTTCCAAAGACGTCATGCGCTCGGCTGCCAAATCATTCCTTCCACATGGGAGAAATGAGGCACTGCTAGTTAGCCGGAGCAAAAACCGGATTTAGGGTGACAGAGTTCTTCACACGTGGGTCAGACTCAGTCCCCCACACCGTTATAGATCCTGCTACCTAGAAATCCAGTAGTCTCATTTAGAATAATGAGAGCCCACGCAACATGGCGCCGCCAACGTTTGGTCTGGCTCTAATGATTAGGTCCGACTGACTCTCTTGGTCTCATATATTTTGACTCCTCGGTTCCGTATACGGAGACGTCCGTGGGGCTGAGGGTTTCCGCCGCCACGGCATAGGTGCTTACTATTGCTTAGTGGTTGGTTGTTCAAGCTTGAACTTTGAAAGGAAAAACCCCGATATTGGTGTGCCTTCTCTGACCTGAAGCCGTTTTTTATAAAATGGCGAATCCTAATGTAGTGAACATAGCAATTAATATGCGACATCCACTCACGGGACATCTGTTGACACATGGACTGACAGTCCAGGGGGGTCCAGTCACTTTTGTGGTGGACGCCCATGCAGCCTATAGAACGGAACTTTTTTATTCTTGGGTCGGATTTCCAGCAGTGGATGGGGGAACAAATACTTTTCACGAATACACATTGCGAATGTCCCTGGACAATACAGGGCTTACGCTTATTTAGAAATACCTGTATCTTATCAAGAACACCATAATTGGCTTGATGGCGCCCTCCCACACACAATAGCACAAGTTAGGTTAGGTCCACTGAGTAATGATGGTCCTACCTGGCCTTTATTGGCTACATATACACCACATCCTGCGGATGCTCAATTGGCAGTGGTTGATGTTCGTCGTTTATATACGGAATTAACGGCTACATATAGACGATTAGTTCAGTTTGTGATGCAGACATTAAATACGAATGCAGCGCGTGCTGCTCCAGCGCACCCACAGGCTGTGGTTCCGGGTCTTAATCCGGCCATTGTACACTCAGTTATGGGTAAGGTACCGGCTAAACGAGAGGAGATTCCGTTTTGGCTGGCGCAAAAAATTAATACGCTGGAAGCAGTATTTCCCCATACGGGACCTCAGGATAAACATAGAATTTTGACGATGTGTTTGCCGTACGGGATGGTTCCTCCGGTGGACCTTTGTAATACCTGGGGCACGGTGTTTGCCGCGCTCTACACTACGGCACACGGTACACCGACATTAGCTAATTTACCGGACGTACTTAAACAGATTCAGGATGAATATGGGGCTGCCCCTGCCTTGGATTTGGGCATGCAGTTGCTGGGCAATTTTGCCACAGTTTCTTCTATTATTTTGAGTAATCTCAAAGGAGAGGCAGTAGCACTAGCAGTGCGTATGCGTCTTCGGGATGTACCGCTGCTTAATCAGGAGCGGGAGCTTCCGAGAATAATAGCGGAAACATATTCTAGTATTGGTCGTGATAGCCTAGGGGCTAGACCACAAAAACCCCAGTTACAGGGTAAAAATAATAAAGAAAATGCTAAACAGCCACAACCTGAGGGTTCGAAAAAGCGCTGGGAAAAGAAACAGCAAACACCGAAGAAAGATGGTGGGCAGTCTCCGCAACCGGAGACCCCACAGAATAAGTATAATCTCAGGAATAGGGATACTTTGAAGACGCCTGATAGATATCAATATACTGATACACGCCAATCTCGTTCCTTTCAGGACTCCTCGGAAAAGAGAAGTGAGAGAGGTGGGCGGTCAGAGCGGGGGACGGAGTACGTGAAACCGAGACAGGATTCACAACGCTCAGCGGAGGTTTCTATTAAACAAGAAGAGAAACCGCTGCAACAGAAACAGCAATTTAAAAAGAAGAAAGTGGCAGCTGTCTCAGTTAGACATGCCACTCAAGAAGAGAGTTCTCTTGACGAACAAGACATGGGCGTTAGCACTGTTAGACAGCGCGGCAGAGGTCACAATAGTTCGCCGGAGTCTTGTAGAGCATCTGGAGGTGAAAGCAACTGATGACTTCATACAAGTCGAGACGGCGGATATGCGTGTCTCTGATCCTGATAGAGTATATGAAGTGACTCTGCGATTGGAAGGGGACATTGACCGTGTTATAAACGCCATTTTTTGGGACCATGTGGTAAAATCATATGATGTTCTGTTGGCCGAACAAGATTGGCCACCTGACTTTGTTCGCGACTGTCCAGTTGGGGAGGAGGTTATTACACCTTCCTTCTCACCACTTGTTCTGAGAGAACTCGCGGAGTCCTATAGTAAATCATGGGCTCTAGCACAGGCTCCCGCCTTGTATAGAAATAACGTGGGGTGGGACAGACAATCACCTTATCATGTAATTCCGATAAAGGGCGAACCTCAGCCACAACCGCAATATCCTATCAAATTTGAAGCTAGCGCATCGGTTAGAAAAATTCTTACACAATTGGAGTATCAGGGTGTAATTGAGCCCTGTGTCTCGCCGATGAATAATCCCTTGTTTCCGGTTGCTAAACCGGACCATTCATATAGGATAGTGGTGGATTACCGACATTTAAATAGTCATACACACACATATGCTATACAGAATTCACACAGCGCAGCGCTTATGAATAATATAGTGCGTAAAAAATACAAGACAACATTAGATATCTCTAATGGATTTTTCTGCCAGAATATAGCGCCCGAGAGTCGGGACTATACCTGTTTCAGTGCGTTTGGCTCTCAGAATTTTTTTTGTCGTTTGCCTCAGGGGTATAAGAATAGCCCAGTACTGTTTTCGGCTCGTGTAACTGAAATGCTGCATGAGTTCGACCCTGAAGCATTATCATATGTTGATGACATATATCTGACAGATGATGAGATTCTGCAACATCTAAGGCGTGTATCGCGCATTGTTGTGGGGTTTGCTGATATTGGCTATAAGTTTAATTTTAAAAAATCAAAGATTGCCTTCCTCAGCGTCATTTTCCTGGGATATGAGTTGTCGAGTGAGGGCAAGAGCCTGGCGCCACATTTTTTGGAGAAATGTGCTTTATTGCAGCCTCCTAATACGGTTCGGAAGCTCCAGTCATTGTTGGGGTTTCTGAATTTTGGCAGAACTTACATTCCTGATTATGCAACGCGTATAAAACCCTTATACGAGTTGATTCGCCCTAATTTTTCGAGTAAATTTTGGACGATTGAACATACACACATACTGCGAGAATTACAGAGGGATCTTTTAGCAGTTAAGCACTTACACACACGGGACAATAAGACACATTTAGTGATCAGGGTGATACCTGGGGCTGTTTGGTTTACTTATGTCACCTTTAATGAAGGGGAGACTGTCCCGATTGCATACAAGTCTCACTTGTATTCTGCTGCAGAGCAACGTTTTGCACAAACTGAGAAAATTCTCACTGCAGTACAGATGGCTGTTATTAAAGAAAGACCGCTGGCCCAGGGTCAACGCATAGTTGTCGTTTCCCCGGTTCCGGCCTTAGAGGCTGTTACAAAAGCGAGTGTTCCTAATTCGAAAGCTTTACACCCGCGATGGATACAATGGGCTACGTCTTTGACAGCCACTGATGTAGATTATGTATTTGACCCTAAACTGCAGACTCAAGAATTTCTTCAATACGAAATAGAATACCCTGTTCCTGCTGGTACATTGCCTATTGACCAATATGAAGTGGTCATGTATACCGATGGCTCTGCGCAACCAGCGGTTGGGACTAAACAACAGTATTCTGCTGCATGTGCGGTGGTGTGCGGCACTATGGAGGGGGAAGTGTTCTGCCCCCGACATACTTATACTAAAACCTTGGGAGATTGCACGGCACAGCTGGCTGAGCTCAAAGCTCTATTGTTAGCGTTGGAACACGCGGATCCGGCACTTTTAACCTTGCTGGTCTGTGACTCCTACTACTGTGTGCAGTCACTGGAATATTTACACTATTGGAAGATTAAGGGGTTCAGAGATACTAAAGGCAACACCATTAAGCATAAAATGTTGTGGGGTAAGGTTGCGGATCTGAAGGAAACGCTTCCTAAAGTCCATGTTGTGCATACACTTGGACACCAGCGCGTTGGAATACACGTTGCTGGGAATACTTTGGCTGATGAAGCCGCGAAATCGGCAGTGGCTGTCGCCACTGTGGCCGCAGTGACTCGTTCGAGTTCCAAACCAGACACATACATTTCGGCTGCCATAAAGGCTACGGCTGATGGCACGCCCTTTCCTAAAGGATTTCCTTCAAAATATAGTTACTGCTTGAATGGTGCGCTAAATGCTACTGTTACAATTCCAGGCATTGGTGTACGTGAAATTCCCAATAAGATTGAGAGACCTCGATTGATTTCTGCAGCACATGAGGGGGTGGCTTCTGCACATGCTGGGGTGGCTGCCACGATTTCACTTTTACAGGCTCGTTACTGGTGGCCTGGTCTCTTTAAAGAGACAAAGCAATATGTCCTTTGTTGTGACGTTTGTCAACAAATTAAAGCGTCATCGGCTAGACGCCCGCAGCAGACGCCCCTTCTGATTTCAAATAAACCTTTACAGTGTGTGTACTTGGATCATTGTGGTCCGCTGACGCCAGATAGTGCATACAAATATATATAGGTTGCTGTAGATTCGTGCTCCAGATTTGTATGGGTATGGCCACAACGCTCGGCTGACGCTCGCACTGTTATTAAAGATTTGCGCATCTTTGTCGATATATTTGCAGTTGCGGCTTTTCATTCGGACCAGGGCCCTGCTTTTGCCTCTAAGGCATTCAGGGACACCATGGCTTCGTTGGGGGTCCAACTCCAATTCTCGTCTCCATTTCATCCCGAGGGAAATTCTGTCGTGGAGCGTTTAAATCGTGATTTAAAGCAGTCCTTAACGGCCAGAGTTATAGGTACGGGTCGTGGTTGGCTAGCCCACCTATATGGAGTACAGAGAGCACTTAATAACTTGCCTAGAAGGTCACTGGGGGGTCATACTTCATATGAGTGCCTGTTTGGAACACGAATGTATGTTCCTGATCTAGATGGTCCTGGTGTGGAGGCGGCAGATACACCCTTTGACATAAATGATCGTGTCACTGTTTTGCAGGATTTACAACAATTCCGTGAAGATAACTCTTCTGCCAGTGCTGCCTCCTCAGGAATTAAGGATGAGCCAGTAACACCTACTGGTTGGATACCCAGGATTGGGGATCTAGTGCGTGAAAAGGTCGCAGTTAAAAAAGAATTTGGTCCTTCTTATCGAGAACCTGTCCCTGTGTTAGGGGTAAGCGGCACGAGAACTGTGATTTTACCGCTGCTGCGAGGGGCCAAAGGAAATCGCTTTGTTTCCATTGATAATGTCAAGTTACAACATGTGGCCGATTCTGCACAGCAGACCAAGAGGGACACCCAGTAGTTCCGGAATCCCTCTCACTACTGGGGAAGAGGTCCCGCTGCAGGTGATTTTCAACGACACTGTTTCCTCTCCGAGCTTGGGGAGGGTGGATGATGATCTTGCGATTGTTCCACCGACGGCGATTAATATGGAATCTTGTGATCAAATTGCTGTACGTTCTACTGACGTTTCTGAACATGTGGTTTATAGCGTGCCACGGCGAGAGCCTCCATCTGCTTCTTCGTTCACAGTTGCACCTTTTGCTAGAACTGCTTCTGGCTGCTTCAACGACGCTGATAATGATGGGTCCGGCTCCTCGTCCTCGATGTCTTCTGTCCACGGTCCTCGACGGCTGCTGGGATGGCTTAAACAAACATATTTTGTTTTTCCTTGGAACTATTTTTGGCTGTTTTTGGCTGTGATGACTATTTTATTATGGTTGGGATTTGTGGTTACTTTTTTTCTGATAATACATGGTCATTTTCTTCCTGATCGATCTGACATTGAGCACGTGGAGACTGTGTTAAAACCGCATTTTTCGTCTCATATGGTTCGAAGAGACTTGTCCACAGTGAACATTTCTGCTATACCAGTTCCGGATGGAATTGTGTGGGATAAAGTAATGTTTGATATATATGGTCCCACTGAATTGATTCAAATACCGTATGTCCTCAAATTATCAATGAATGATATTGTTATACCTGGCATTGTTTCTGATGATTGGGATGTGAAGACAGTAGATTCTATGCTAACTGATTTGCAATATTATACTGTCTATGACGATGAAGATGCTTACCAGTTTAGAGATAATCACGGTGACATGTTTTGTTATAACTATTATGGACACCACTTTATTCATAAAGCTAGTAGCCCTAAGCCCATGTTTAATTATGTGCAATGGGAACATTGCTCGACTCCTCCACAAGGGAGTTCAAAAACGTATTATGAAAAGTTTGCATATTTTGCTGGGCATGATCCACGTAATGCTAAGTCCTACTATTTTAAAGTTACACCGTATTCTAATAAGCAAATGTTATTGACCGATACTAAATTACTGTATTCCAATTTGTTTATATCTAAACTGTCGGTCGAGGGATATGAATACTGGTTCAAAACTGTTGACTTGAAAAGTGTTTGGGGTACGAAAAATTGGCAAATGCAAGGCAGGGACACGTTATTTAGAGCATGTATTATCCCTGTGCAGATGATTTTCCTCAATGACACAGTACAACAGACTAGCTGTTTGGGTTTAGCGACAATTAGGGAGTTGACTTTGCCTAGTATACCTGTCCCTTCTAAATTAAAAAATTGGCAGCTCTATGTGAATGCTACTTTCAGTGACTTTACACATTGGGTCCAGAATGGTACGCTTAACACTTCATCGTTACATCCAGGCGGGTGGTTATTATGGCCTGTAGACACTAATATGTGTCATCAACGTTTTGTCACCTCTTCAGGGGGGTTCAGGTCTAGTAGGGCAGACCCTCGTTACGTTTCACCGGAACATGCTGATATTATAACTACATACAGTGTGGGGAAGCTTTGTCAGCAATGGTTGAAGTCATCCACGCTGGATGCAGTTAAGTCACATCTCATGTTACTGTCTAATAATACTGATTTACAAGATTTTTTGTCAGGTCCCAAAGTACCACGGAAGAAAAGGTTCTTATACGAGGTTTATAATGAGATTTGGAAGCTTTCACAACAAGAGGCTGCAGCCCGGTTGAGGCAGATTGATCAAGAAAATCTGATGCAGACTTTGTCTGTTGTTGATAACGGCATGCATACCCTTTCTGAACGTGTTTACACGATTGACAGCATTGTTTCCTCTGCCATTGACATTATTAAATCGGACATGTCTTCTTTATATCATGGGCAGAGTCAGACGCGGTCCATCATGCAGCTGGGTTGGACTCTTCAGACCTTGAAGGCGGGTCGCGTTCCATGGCAGCACGTTCGTGCTAGAGAGATCTTTATCTCTTTTAATTTGACTCGTCAACAACAACTGATGGCTAAAAAGGAAGCGACATATGTTATGTTAAATATTGAGAAATTAGAGAAACTGCCTTTCACGGTAGCTGAGATTCCGTCAGCTGAATGGTTGATCCATGGGGTTATTAATTTGCCTATCTCTACTTTGCAATGTACTTCGTGTTTGAAGCACATTCCGGTGGGTAGATATGAACTATTGGGAGACAGTTACATACACGAGGTGTGGGACCTTCCCTTTCAGTACAGATGTGTTAATGGTTTGAAGGAGGTTTTTCTTAGCGGCAGCGAATGCGATGCTTCTGTCAGACATTCAATGGTTTGTAAACAGCTGTCCTTGCACGGGGCGTGTAACGCTTCGATTGCTAACTTAGCTTGTTATCTGAAGGGAGTTCCAGTCCCGGTTATTAAAAACACTTTCCAGGTGCTTTCTAACGGCAGTTACATTGTTCTTAACAGCGAACGCTGCTGTGGCATGCGTGCCGGAATAGTTTACATCGTCGTTGTCAACAAGGCCGTTACGTGCTGCGGGAATGTGTTGTTTCCCCCCACTCAATTTAGGGAGGTAGCGGACATCTGGTCTCATATTGCTACTTCCAAGGTTGATTTCGACAAGTTGAGTCGGCTAAAAGCTTTATTGTTTCAAAAGCATGTGGCCCTTACATCTGCTAGCGAGACCTACGCACTTCAGGTGGCAAGGTCATCGGCGGAGATACAGTCCCTTTTGAATACTAACTTTCCAAATCACTTCGGTGAACTTGTGGGACGTATATTTAATGCATCCGGCACTGCTGGTATTGCACATTTTTTCAAAGTCGTTGGTGTTGGTTTTGCTCATACCTTCTCTTCCATATTCGGTTTGATACCTTCGGCTATACATTCTATTTTCAGAAGCATTTTTGGGGGTTTCCCGATTACTTTGGCTTTATTGGCTGGAGTCTTGCTGTTGTTGCTATTTTTTCGCAATGGCTGTCCCGTCACGACGAGATCCTGTATTGCTGCTCCCATCAGCGCAGCTGTGTCGTGAACGCATGATGCAGCATTTTGGAGCGACACTCCTGGGACATTTGGAGTGCGACTGGTCTCTGTCATTCAGACCGGTTTTGGATTGTGTGCAACCCGTGTTTCGATGCCTTTGGTGCTCGTTTGAACATGCACTGGCTCTCTGTCTCTCATTGCAGCGCCCTCCTATGGTCGATACTGATCTGTTGATGTTCCCGATTAGGGCTCATTCCCAGACTTGTGCACTACGGATGCGTTTGCTTCGTGAGGCAGTTTATGAGATTCCCTTCCTGGAGGAAGATGGTATTGTCTCTTTCATAAGCCCTGCACGGGGTGCCGCCCTGAATGGTTTTGGGGCTTTGGATCACACCTGCTCCATGGTACTTTGTGGCGTGGATCTTCCGATATTGACATATATCGAAGTGAAGGAACTCCTGCGTTCTATTGCTTCTATCTGACGATTGGATTTTTACGAAATTGACATTATATTGAATTTGGCTTTATGATCACATGTTACCAAAATTTATGACTTTGTTGTCTTCTCACCTTGTCGAAATATTTTTTTTTAGGTATTGTTTATATTTAGGGCATCCTTTTATATTATTGGAACCACTTGCTACCGACAAGGGGAGGGTGTAGTGTGGTTAGTTTTACGTATTCATTGCGCTTTAGCTTCAGGCTTTAGGCCTTTGTGCACTTTGCCCTGAATATATTTTATTCATTTGCTGACAGCTTAGAGCCTCTGTGTACTTTGCTCTACATGCTTTTTATTAGGCTTCGTACTGTTATTTTTCAAATAGCCAGTTCTACGGTGTTGTTTTTTATTCATATCACACTGTTTTGCCTACTTCAGCACTGGAGTTCTCCATAACATACTTACTCTGTGCTTCAGTCAAGGATACAGTCTGGTACATTGCCGATAGACGTGGTAAGAGTTTAGACTTGGCATTCCTGCGCAGGGACATTTTGTGATCACGATGACATGTTAGTTATAAAATCACTTCCTTGTCCCAATACACGCAAGAGGGAGATTCCGACCAGGGAACCACAACTTGACGCTGACTGCCTCGTTGCAGATGCTGAACCAAGATCACAGGTCTTTGCTCAGGTATGAGGGCTGATGTCTCCACAGTGATTCTAATAGGCAAGCTAGAAGCTTAACATGCTGTGCTCTAGATAGAACAAGCAGAGGGAGAGTAGAAACTGTTTGACAATATGATAGCTTTGTTTTTATGTTTTACTCTCCTGGTAACTATTACAATCCTACTGTGTTGTATCGTTCTGGTTATTGCGGCTCACGCCTTACTATCTAAAATACAGTCGTTTTATTAAAACATTATATAAAACTTATACTGTCTTTGTCATTTGTATATGAGATCATATTTGGAAATAAGAGAGTTGGTTCGGATCTGAGTAACCACGACTTCCCTGAGAAGTTCCAAAGATGTCATGCGCTCGGCTGCCAAATCATTCCTTCCACATGGGAGAAATGAGGCACTGCTAGTTAGCCGGAGCAAAAACCGGATTTAGGGTGACAGAGTTCTTCACACGTGGGTCAGACTCAGTCCCCCACACCGTTATAGATCCTGCTACCTAGAAATCCAGTAGTCTCATTTAGAATAATGAGAGCCCACGCGACATGATAATCCAGATAATCTATGTTGAGGTATTTTAGGAGCTGATGCATCAATTGTAATTTTGTACATATTTGTGATTTTAGGGCTGTATGCCTGATGGTGGCCTTGTGGAAAAGCTTTTCCTCAGTATAATAGGGTGAGTTGAGTATGGCAACATACGGACTGTAAAGACCACAGGCATGATTGGTTGTTTAGGAAAAAATTGTCAGATGCAAAGACATTAGGCCTAACATATAATGAAAAGTATATATCAAAGCAAACATGCCTTTAAGGGTGGATTATTTTCAAACTATGGTAGAGCCTGTAGATAAGTATTTTGTTACACGGACTCTCACAGAATACCATAATAGACTAGAATTTTGGTGTTGGCTGCCTTCTTTGACAAACCACAGCGTTGTAGACTTGCACTGATAATCCTTTTTAGGCTTGTACCCCAGGCATATTGTTTTGATAACTTATTTTGTTCTTGTGTATAATTTCATGTGTAATACTTAGCTGAGCGTAAAGTATTTTTTAGATCTGTCATAATAGCTTAAGCTGTTCACTAGCTTCTTGTAATTAAAACAAGCATTTGCAATGCAATGGGTCTTGTGTTTGCCCAAGTTACAGCTATTAGCATTGTAAATTCCTATCTGGACTTTTCTTGCCACATAAATTGAAAATTAAAAGTGAAACAGTTACATAAGCAAGCCGATTCAAAGCGCCACGGCGGCCAATAGCATGAGCCCGAAGGAGAGACACAAAAAAAAAAAGAAGATAGCTTGCAGTCAAACGTATCAGCAAACGTGCAATTATTCAGGTAGCAGGGTTGAGGGCCAAGGCGGTAACAAAACTGCCCCAAGGAGGGACAAACGTAAAGTATTTAACAATGATAACAAAGGACTTTTGAAAGGCAAGCCCATGAACGAGTGATAGTGATGGGCATGCATTGGGCGTGGTTAAAAGCCCACAGATAGATTACAACGCACCAGAGCGCTTGCACGCTCAACCTAAAAAATAATTTTAATAATACATGGCTTTGTCCATAGTGCCATTGTTTTACTGTTCCTAAGATGGTTGCCTTGTTTACTGGCAACACCCTGACCATCTTGGTTCTCAACACCATTCCAAGATGACCATCTGGTGCCAAGGTTTTCTGTGCAACAGTCTTTGAATAGTATTGTTTATAGTATAACATTTTTACAGTACTGAGGTGACATTATTTGTGCCTAAAGATAATGGCAATGTTGGGATTTTTTAAAACAATTATATGCAATACTCTCTACAACTGCAAGATTGCTGATCACTCATATGTTTAAAATGTCCATTTTTTTCAAATTGCAAACATATCCCCATCATAGTTAAACGGCAGGGTTTTTGTTTCCACACTTGCATATTGTGTGTGTGTGTTTTATTATGGATGGGTGAGTTGGTAAATGTAGGAATCACTTACTGGTTTATAAATGAAATCATGCATGCAGTGGTGAGTGATAGTGAATATGTGATGAGTTATTGAGTGTTTAAACTCACCAGTGATTTAACAGTCACTTTTAGTTATGAGTAGACCTATTACTTGTTCATACTTGTGTATCCACAGTAATTGTAATACATACTTGTAAGAAATTGGATTATTAATTGGGACGGGTGACTACCCTTCACAAAGAATAATCACACGCCCTGTTATGGTGAATCAATAAAGTTGCAAAATTAATCTGAGCTCTATTCCCTGGTAGCTACAGCACAGAGAAGAAGAGGGTCACCTCGGAGACAACATATAAAGTATTTATGCTGTTAGTAAAATAAAGCAAAATGTAAGAAACAAAATGACGCTAAAGCGACAAATATCCAATAAGATGAATCAGGGGTATGAAGTTTCAAGAAGAAACCACACCAAGAAGCATAGAGTGCCAATGGTAGTCAATGGTGTCAGTAGAACAGGACCTAGACGCAATTTGACGCAGACAGTTGGAGCGCAGGTCAGATAAATTAACCCAGTTTCATCCTGGGGAAATGATTTTACTTTATGGTTTTTAGTCCCAGTTCACATCTAAAGCCCCCTAAGGCCCCGGGGAAGGCACTTGGAGACTAACAGGGTGTTTGACAGTGGCTGAATAGCCCCATCAGGGCCCCATCAGATCCGGTTACTACTTGTCAGCTAGGCAGATGCAGGGAAGGGCTTCTTTAAACTTTTTATGTGTCCTTGTAGCTTTCACAGAAGGTCAGTCTTATAACCCTTGGAGTCTACTTCTTTATACTGGGAATGAGAGAGAGGGAGCAGGTCCAGCGTTCTAGGATCTGTTCTGGTTTCAAACAGCATGTTCATTCCTTTTCTGGTATTTCACAGGTCCAGGAGTGTTTTGAAGATGCCAATTTTATGCCTGGCACAGGGCAGTGAGTGGAAATGACCTCTGGACATGCCCCAACCAATGGGTTAAAGGTTCACAGGGCTAACCCTACCCACTTTGGGAATTTTCAAGATAGTGAAAGTCATTAGCCACACTAAACTTGGGCTCTGAGGGCTGTGTGTGTGTGTGTGTGTGTGTGTGTGTGGAGTGTACTATGGTAATCCTAGTTTTCTCCCACATCAAACACTAAAATACAGTTTGAGGTAGTCCATGTACCCCCAAAAATTCTTAAAGAAAAGTAATTTAGAACCAAGCTGAGTTTTCCAGCAACTAAACAGTAGAAAACAATAATTGTTTTGACATCCTCTCTTTGCCCTTTGAAGTGCACCTTACGTGTTCTGTGTAAAACCCCACAGACCTGTCAAGATGGTTTTGACACTTCTGCAGTATATGACACTAATGTCAACTCTATTGGAGACTGCCTGGTTGAGAGTAGAAAAGAAGGGGCCGATCTGGTTGTTAGCTACACCTCCTTGTGAATGAGTAGGCCTCTTGAAGTTAATAAAGTCTCAGGTGCAGCCCACAGGCTAGCGATCAAGGGTACAATAATACCTCCCTACACTCAGGGCCTTTTGCCCCTGTCCTGGATGCTACTTCACACCTCTTGAAATGCCTGCTGATTGCTGGAGCGCATGCCAATGGGCTTCTACAGGTTCTTGGTAGGGAAAAGTTAGCTGTCTAAAAGTAACTTTTTCTTAAGAGTTATACATATTCGATTGTACCATTAACATGGATTTTGAGTGACTATTAAAAAGAGACTTTGAAATATATTTCTATGAGCTTCCAAATCGAAGTTATCATTATGAAACGTAATATTGTAACCCACAGTTTTTCTACGGAACAGCCATCCTTGTTACAGTGAAAATTGCCTTTTGGGGCTTTATCACCGTAAGGACAGGTTTAACATTAAATTCCTGTGTATCCTATTTGAAGTATCATTCACCCTGCTTATGTGCATTATGACCTACTTGGGGTGAATTATAAATATTTAAAAGAAAGGTTTTGACCTGTCAAAAGGGTCTATTTCAGGTTTGCATTGCAACTTGAGTGGACGGTACAATGAATGCTGCAGTCCACAAGTTGCATTTAACTTACAGGCCCTAGGTACACTTTGTAGGGACTTCCAAGTAAGTCAGATATTCTAATTATGGGCATACCATTTTCATCACATTGAAAGGGGGAGCACAGGTGCTTTACTTCTGTTTAACATGGATAAAGAGCTCAGAGTTCTTCAACCAGCAAAAAAACGGGTCTGCAAAAAGCCCCAAAAAATCTGGGATGACTCAGTCGAAAGGGTACATTTTTAATAATACTCCATAGCTGAAGTGGATTATCAGATGGGGTGGCAGGCTACACTAGTCTAAGTATTTGGTTGAAAGGCTGTTGTTCCTGCAGGGAGGCCATTTTGCTGGAAGTGTTTTGCTGTTGGGACCCAGCGAACAGAGTGGTAGACCAACCATGTCTTTGGTCAGTGTGATGGAGGAAGCTTGGCAGAGAGACAGAAAACACTTAGTTTACGGGGCTGCTATAAATTCTGCTACCAGCCACATCCAGAGTTTTTGGTGATTATCCAGTGGCCTCCCTGCTCCCCTTATTGGTTTCATGGTATTTGGAGTTGTGCATGACTAATGCAATAATTTTAGTTTCTGTTTCCCATCTTCCAGCCTTTCCACTGGAAAATCTGTGAGGAATGCCTGAGGTGAATCATTGTTACTTGTGTTAATTGAAACCCATTGCCCGTAGACAGTGCATTTGAGAGATTAATATGCCTAACACACCAAGAATCCAAGTTATTGTTAAATGCTGAGCTATACAGATGTCCTTTATGTAATCAATTAGGCTTAAAATGTAAAAATATTAAAGTATCTGTTAGGACTGAGTGCCGTTGTGCTCATGGTGCCTTATTGCTGGCATCACAAACACTCACCCACAAGGCCTGCTTACAGGGGGAGAGGTGGCGTCTGGAAACTGTTAGCACAGTGGAGACTGTTTGTTACAGGCAGTCAGGTCACACGGCAAAGGATGCCAGGAAACGCCAACACTATGTTGGAAGTTACTGATAGGCAAGCTCTTCTTTTATAGTGCAGCTCTCTCTGGTGGGAACTTGCTGTGTAACACATGCACCAGCACACCTGAAATCAATTACCAGCCACAGAAAGGTCAATAAAAGGCACAGCTACAGAAGGGGCCACGTCTCTGCAACTTCCTCAGAACAAGAGAGTATTCGCGAAGATTGCTTCTGCTTTTCGCAAAGATTGCTCCTGCTTTTCTGTCCTTACTGTTGAGGTATCTTTACTTTGGGGTGACCTTCTGTGACGGGCTGAGTGTGGCCCACCCGCACAGGAACCGGACTTGTGCTGTCACTGCCACATCTAACACCGACCTTCCTGGTTTCCTTCCCCGTGATTTGCTGGTTCCATTCCAGCCGCGGGAAGACGAGAGGTCAAAAGTGGCAGCGTCAGTACCTGAGGTGTCGGTGTTAGGAGGTGGAGGAGAAGACCTGAAGGACGCCGAAAACACGCGAGGACGAGAAGAAGACGACCAGAAGGACGCAGAAAGCACGCAAGGACGAGAAGAAGACGACCGGGCGGACGTGGAGTGCAAGACAGGAGTCTGTGCAGCAGAAGACCGGGAGGGCGAGGGAAGCCTGTGGCCTGACGCGAGGAATCGAACACCGTGACGGGCATCAAACACCAAGGACGGAAGCCTCAGCATCGAGAAACCCTGGGGAAACGAAGCGCTATTGCCCGCCACGCTTCAGGAGAAGCGTGGCTATACCAGGTGCGTGAGACTTGAGGAATAAAGGAGCGGGAGGGCGACAAGGGGAAAAAGGGGAAGAGAAAGGGGGGGAAAGGGGTGGGGTTGGGCTGGGCACTAATGTACAAACCACTATATAGCACTTAGGAACGGAGTATCGCACAAAAATAGAGCACGGAGAGTCACAACCTGAATAGTACAAGATAGTAGGAGTTTTGGCTACAGCAGAAAAGGGACAAACGAAACATTACAGGAAGAAGAGACACTTCCCAGAAAGAGCGAAACAAGAAGAGCAGGAACTAGAGAAAGATAGAGCGAGCAAAGCCAAATATGACATACAAAAAAAGGGGAGATACGAGGAAACAGTTCAGGAGAAACGAAGGAGAAAAAAAAAAGCGTTCTGAAACGCGAAAGGAAAGAAAGACAAGAAAAGGCAGGTGTTTTTTCTATACAAAAACCTATTGGCCTGGAATTGTCTCTGAGTGTGTGTTCCTCATTTATTGCCTGTGTGTGTACAACAAATGCTTAACACTACCATCTGATAAGCCTACTGCTCGACCACACTACCACAAAATAGAGCATTAGAATTATCTCTTTTTGCCACTACCTTACCTCTAAGGGGAACCCTTGGACTCTGTGCATACTAGTCCTTACTTTGAAATAGTACATAGAGAGCCAACTTCCTACATTGGTGGATCAGCGGTGGGGTACAAGACTTTGCATTTGCTGGACTACTCAGCCAATACCTGATAACACGTCTAAATTCCCAAAATTGTCATTACAAACTGATTTTTGAAATTTGAGCTATTTTTCTAAATTTTTTAAAGTCCTGCTAGGGCCTTGTGTTAGTCCCTGTTAGCATTTCTTTTAGAGTTTAAAAGTTTTGTAAAAGTATTCTAACTTTTAGAAACATACTGTCTAATGCAGAAGAGAATGTGATGGAACTCGACGTCACCCCTTACCTGAATCTTAGGATGTCAGAGTTAAGGTCTCTCTGCAAAACAAAAAAGATTAGAACTGGTTCAAACCCTACCAAAGTGCAGCTCCAGGAGCTTTTGGCAGAGTTTGCCAAGAACAACCCCTCTGAGGATAACCTCCCAGAGGGTGAAGCTAGTGATGTGGAGGAATTTCCACCTCCAGTCTTAGTTAGGGAGCACAGGGTCCCTCAAACCCTGTCTCCACAAGTGATAGTCAGAGATGCTGCTTCTCTCACAGGAGAGTCCAGCACCTCTGGAATCATTGAGGATAGCCTCAATGAAGAGGACCTCCTGCTAACCAGGATGGCCAAAAGATTGGCTTTAGAGAGACAGCTCCTAGCCATAGAAAGGGAAAGACAAGAGATGGGTTTTGGTCCCATCAATGGTGGCAGCAACATAAATAGGGTCAGAGATTCTCCTGACATGTTGAAAATCCCAAAAGGGATTGTAACTAAATATGAAGATGGTGATGACATCACCAAATGGGTCACAGCTTTTGAGAGGGCTTGTGCAACCAGAAAAGTAAACAGATCTCACTGGGGTGCTCTCCTTTGGGAAATGTTCACTGGAAAGTGTAAGTATAGACTCCTCACACTCTCTGGAAAAGATGCAGAATCCTATGAAGGCTACCCTGATTGAGGGCTTTGGATTCTCCACTGAGGAGTATAGAATTAGGTTCAGGGGGGCTCAAAAATCCTCGAGCCAGACCTGGGTTGATTTTGTAGACTACTCAGTGAAAACACTGGATGGTTGGGTGACTGGAAATGAGGTGCATGACTATGTTGGGCTTTATAATTTGTTTATGAAAGAACACATTTTAAGTAACTGCTTCAATGAAAAGTTGCATCAGTATCTGGTAGACCTAGGTCCAATTTCTCCCCAAGAGTTGGGAAAGAAGGCACACCACTGGGTCAAGACTAGGGTAACCAAAACTACCACTGGGTGTGACCAAAAGAAAGGGGTTACAAAGCCTCCCCAGGAGAAAGTGGGTGACACTAGAAACAAAGAAAAAGAGTCCTCTGTAGGCCCCCAAAAACCAGACCAGGTGGGTGGGCCCCAAGACACAACCCAAAACAAAGGTGGGTACCAGGGTAAGAACTGGGATGCCACTAAGGCATGGTGCCAAAACTGTAGACAGACAGTACACCACACCAAGGACACTTCTTGTCCCAAAAACAAACCCCCTAGCAAAATCCCAGGGGTGACCAATGTAGCCATTGGGGATGACTCCTCAGATGAGGAGGTCTTCATAGCCTTTAACTGGAAAAAGGGCCCAACAGGTGAGTTGAGTTGGAGATTCCAGAGGGAAGTAGACACTTCCACCACCTACTGGTGAATGGAATCCCAGCCACTGCCCTGAGAGACACTTGTGCCAGTCACACTATTGTGCATGACAGGCTGGTGTTCTCCAACCAGTACATCCCAGGTGAGACTGCCAGAGTAAGAGTTAGCCCAGACAGGGTCACTGATAGGCCTGTGGCTTTTGTGACCATAGAAGTGGGTGGGACTTTTAGCTGGAGAAGGGTGGTAGTCAGTACCGACCTCCCCCTTGATTGTCTCCTTGGAAATGACTACCCAGAGGTTAGTTGTAGTGAATCCTAGTTTGTTTTAACGGGTTAACAGGAGTTAGCTTAGCCGTAGGCTTGTAAACTCGTGCCCCCGTCACCCAGTGACTTTTAACCTACTTAGCTTGCTCTGGCTTAGTCCATTTAATTATTTATTTCCTTTAAAATGGCGGCCTTGTTTATAGTTAGGCCACTTGTTATGGGTTCTATTATCAGTGTCACTGCGCCAAGGCGTCAAGATCAAGCACGAAAGACAAACATACAGTAGGCATTCACACTTAGGGATTTTCCCTCTCTATACTTTCGAGGGATTGTTGATATTAATTGCCGTCCCAAGCATGCCTGTTATCTATTGTTATGAATAACACTTATGTCAGGGGACCTTGTAGATCTGTATAAATACAACACACTTTTAGACAGATAATCAGAGGGATTCCGACCAGAGAGCATCGCCACCATCGCTGATACCGATGCTGCAGTCATCTTGACACTGACCCAGTCTTCGTGTCCCTGCGGAGTCTGAGATAGAGACCTCATTCCAAGGTAACGAGGGTTGGGGGCTCCTCTTATGGACACGGCTTCGGCAGATTAGGTTTAACGAACCCAGCTCTCCTTTTTTAGGTAGGAGGTTAGACCTACTCTCCTTAGGGTATTAGGGCTTATTCCATCTTTTACATATACATATATTTCTTTCATATATTACCTAATGGTGGGGGTCTTTATAACAATGACTCTCCTCTTCACAATACTGTTGCTTGGTATATTCATTATCCTAATCATTGCAGTTCATGCAACTTATCACAAATTGCAGTTATGTTGAATAAAAACTATTATAACTTTACTGCATCTGTGTTATTGCCTTTGTTTGTATGAGACATAATAAATCTGTGAGAAAAGGGTAATTTCCGTTTAACCACGACAACCCTGAGATATTGTACTTTGAGTCCATGCGTAAGCGACTGCTACAAATCACCTTTTACTATTGTGTTTCTCGTGAGGTACTGCTAGTAAACCGGTAAGGTTTGGACAACAGTTACAACTAGTTGTAGGAAGAGACTTGGGGCCAGATGTAGCAACGTAACAATTTGCGAGGTGCAAAGTGCGAGTCCATGCGACTCGCAATTTGCACCTCGCAAATTGGTATGCAGTACGGTGTCTCAGACACCGACTGCAACTCGCTATGGGGTCGCAATGACCCACCTCATGAATATTCATGAGGTGGGTCGCAAATTGTGCCCCATAGCGAGTATAGGCACTCGCAAACATGGAGGCCTGCTGTCGTCAGCAGACCTCCATGTTCGTGACTGCTTTCAATAAAGCAGTTTTTTTTTTTTTAAGTGTAGCCCGTTTTCCTTAAAGGAAAACGAGCTGCACTTAAAAAAAAAAACGAAACCTTTAGTTTCGGTATTTTTTCAGGGCAGGGAGTGGTCCCTGGGACCACTCCCTGCCCTGAAAAAATATTTTTGGGTCCATTCACAAAGTGGAAGGGGTCCCATGGGGACCCCTTACAATTTGCGAGTGGGTTACCATCCACTTGAAGTGGATGGTAACTGCGATACCATTTGCGACCGCGTACGCGGTCGCAAATGGTATTGCATACCACTCAGACTCGCAAATAGGAAGGGAACACCCCTTCCTATTTGCGATTCTGAAATGCATATTGCGAGTCGGTACCGACTCGCAATATGCATTTCTGAATAGCAAAGAGGCTTTTGCGCCTCGCAAACGGGGATTTTCGCAGTTTGCGAGGCGCAAACCCTTTGCTACATCTGGCCCTTAGTCACCTACAAACGAAAGTGCTGTCATCCTGAGACCAGCAGTCTTGCTCAGAGCAAGAGTCCAAACTACGACATGGCGCCACCAACGATGGTGTTTAGGCACTAATTTACGGTTACCCTGACTATCACTGTCTCACAGACAACAGGTACCCTCGGTACCATTATACGGAGACGTCCGTGGTCTTTGGGAGAATCCTCCTCAGCCACACAGGTAACACCTGATTAGGCTGTAGGTTGTTTGAGCTCGAACTCACAAAAGGAAAAACTTCCCCTATTTTGGTGTTCCGTTTCTCTAAAACAAATATGGCCCATACCATAGACATTCCTGCAAATGCTAGAAATGCACTTACACAACATTTAATAGCGCATGGCCTTACAGAAGAGGGCAGGGATGTTACTATGATTGTAGAAGCGAGTGAAGCTTACCAAACAGAAACATTTTACTGTTGGGTTGCCTTTCCTGAGGCTGACCAACGGACGCACACATTTCACACATATGACATTGCGGACGTGCCCGTAAGATACGAAGCATACCAGTATCATGAAATATCGCTCACATATCAAGAACACCAGAACTGGTTTGAAGGCGCCCTACCACATGTACTAAGACGGGTGAGGCTAGGTCCTTTAAGTAATGAGGGACCTACATGGCCTATGTTTGCCACATATACACCTCACCCAGGCATACAGACTATGCCGATCGCAGATTTACGAATATTATATAATGAATTAGTGGCATTTTATAGGAGATTGGTTCAGTTCGTGATGCGAACATTGAATACTACCGCAGCGCGTCCGGCACCGCCAGTAGCTTGTGGATATCAATTGGCTACCGGGATTAATACACAAACAGTGCATACCATTATGGAAACTCCAAATATGGAACAAGAGAGACAGCTGCTGAGAATAATATCCGATACCTATACTAGTATAGGACGGGATGGTTTGGGAGCCAAACCTAAAAAATTGGAATTACCAAATACCACCCATAAGGAAGGTACGAAGCAGGCACAAGAGGGCTCTAAGAAGCGCTGGGACAAACAAAAAGATTTCAAGGATAGGAGAAACAAAAGAGCTGATTCTCCTCATCCGGAGTACTCCGACAGGAGATATAATCTCAGAAATATGGGATAAAATTAGAACTCCAGACAGATATACTGATTCACGTCCTTCTCGTTCCTTTCAGGAAGCACCGGATAGACGTAGCGAGAGAGGGGGCTGTCAAGATCGACGTCCGGAATACGTGAAAGAAAAGAAAGACTCGCCACAGTCTACTGTTAAAAAAGAAGAAAAGACTCCTCAACCAAAGCCACAATTTAAAAAGAAGAAAGTGGCTGCACTGACCGTTAAAAATGCCGGTAGTATTGAGAACACTGTTGAGGAACAAGAGGTGGGCAGTGACTCTGTTGGACAGCGCGGCAGAGGTCACGATATGTCGCCAGAGTCTGAAAGATCATCTGGATGCGACAGCAACTAGCGATACAGTTGAAACGGCGGATGGCCGCGTTCTCCCACCCGATCAGGTTTATGATTTAACAATTCAGATAGAGGGAGACGCGGAACGCATTATTAGTGTAATATTCTGGGATGACCTTACTAGTGACATCCTGTTGGCCGAAAGAGACTGGCCACCTGAACATGTCCGCAAGCTCCCACATGGGGAAGATGTAATTTTGCCTTCTTTCTCCGATCTTGTTCCAGAGACAGACAAACAAGCCTATGCTGCTGAATGGGCTTTGGCGCAGGCACCTGCATTATACCGTAATCATGTAGGATGGGACAAGGACTCTCCTTGTCATGTTATTCCCGTTCGGTCTACACCACACCCGCAGCCACAATACCCTGTTAAACATGAAGCGAAAGCTCCAGTGACGGAGATACTGACACAACTTGAATATCAGGGAGTACTTGAGCCCTGTACATCGGCAATGAATAATCCGCTATTTCCCGTTGCGAAACCTGATAATTCCTATAGAATAGTGGTTGATTATAGGCACTTGAATAGTCATGCACGCACATATGCTATACAAAATTCACACAGCACAGCACTGATTAATAATATAGTGCGTAAAAAATACAAAACTACATTGGATATATCTAATGTTTTTTTCTGCCAGAATTTAGCACATGAAAGCAGAGACCTAAGTGCATTCTCCTTTGGTTCCCAGAAACGCTTTTGTCGTTTACCTCAAGGTTATAAAAACAGCCCAGGACTGTTTTCAGCCCGTGTCACATCAATCTTGCACAAGCTTGATTCCGAGGCATAATCCTATGTGGATGGTATCTATCTCACTGATGACACCCTTGACATTCATCTTGCAAGGGTCGATCAGATAATTATGGGATTTGCTGCCTACGGATATAAATTTAATTTTAAGAAAAGCAGGATTGCCTTTCTTAGTGTATTGTTCCTAGGATATGAGCTATCAAAGGAGGGGAAGAGCCTGGCCCCGCACTTCCTAGAGAAGTGTGCTCAGCTACAGCCTCCGAACACGCTTAAGAAATTGCAGTCATTACTGGGTTTCTTTAATTTTGGCAGAACATACATTCCAGATTATGCTGAACGCTTAAAGCCCCTATATGACTTAATTCAGCCCAATTATTCTAACAAGCGATGGACAATTGAACACACACACATCCTTAGGGACATACAACGAGACATGCTGGAAGCTAGACACTTGTACACACGGGACAATAAAACGAATTTGGTCATCAGAATAATAGCTGGTGCCCTAGGATTTACCTATGTCACCTTTAATGAGGGTGACACGGTGCCGATAGCATACAAATCACATTTGTACTCCAATGCAGAGAAACGTTTTGCTCCTACTGAAAAAATTCTGACAGCAGTTCAGATGGGCGTCATAAAGGAGAGACCGCTTGCCCAGGGGAAACGCATTATTGTTGTCTCCCCGGTTCCGGCCTTAGAGGCTGTCACTAAAGCGAGCGTTCCAAACGCTAAGGCATTGCATCCAAGCTGGATTCAGTGGGCGACGTCTCTGACCGCCACTGATGTTGATTATGTGTTTGACCCAAGACTTCAGACACAGGAATTTCTCCAGTATGAACAGGAGTACCCCGCTCCTCTACACATATTGCCAATAGACAGTTATGATACCATCATTTATACTGACGGATCGGCACAACCGGCTGTGGGTACTAAACATCAATACTCGTCCGCTTGCGCAGCCGTGTGCGGGGTAATGAAAGACAGAGTTTTCCATCCTCATAATACCTACACACAGACCTTAGGGGACTGCACAACCCAGTTGGCCGAGCTTAAGGCTCTTCTTCTAGCGCTCGAACATACAGAGCCAGGAACACAGACTTTGATTGTCTGTGATTCATATTACTGCGTCCAGTCATACAATGACTACCTCAATCATTGGAAACTGAACCGGTTTAGAGGCTCTAAAGGGAACACCATTAAACACAAAATGTTGTGGGGAAGGGTGGCTGATCTTAAAGATAAGCTGCCATGTGTCCATGTAGTACATACATTAGGGCACCAACGTGTAGGAATACATGTTGCCGGTAATACATTGGCTGACGAAGCAGCCAAAGCATCAGTAGCGACGGCTTCTGTGGCTGCAGTGACTCGTTCTCGGACGAGGTTGGATAATGAAATACTGATTGCCGTTAAAGCCTCGGCTGCAGGCAAGACCCTTCCGAAAGGATACCCTACGAACTATATCTATCATATCAGTGCACAGAATGTTGCTTTTGCAACAATTCCTGATGATGGTGATCGAGTGATCCCAAATGAAGACCAAACGTTAGAGCTGATTACAGCTGCACATGAGGGTGTCGCTTCTGCACATGCTGGTATACAGGCCACTATCACCATTCTACAACAAAGGTACTGGTGGCCTGGTCTATGCAGACAGACTAAACAGTATGTCCTTTGCTGTGACATTTGTCAGCAGATTAAGGGTTCAAATATCAGACGCCCTCCGCAGGCATCTCTCTCAGTGTCAGACAAACCACTCCATTGTGTGTACCTGGACCATTGTGGTCCTTTGCAACCTGATGGTGCATACAAATACATTTTAGTGGCTGTAGATTCCTGTTCTAGATTCCTGTGGGTATGGCCACAGTGGTCGGCTGACGCCCGGACTGTTATAAAAGGTTTGCTGATCTTTATCGGTACATATGCGGTTGCAGCATTCCATTCGGACCAGGGCCCTGCCTTTGCCTCTAAGGCTTTCAGGGACACCATGAGGACGATGGGTGTTGAACTCCATTACTCCTCACCATACCATCCCGAGGGAAATTCGGTAGTGGAGAGGCGGAATCGTGATCTAAAGCAGTCCTTAACAGCTCGAGTATTAGGTTCAGGCCGCAGTTGGTTACATCACCTATATGGGGTCCAGAGAGCACTGAATAATCTGCCAAGACGGTCCTTGGGGGGAAAGTCTCCATATGAGGTTCTCTTTGGGACAACTATGTATGTCCCCGATCTTGATGCCCCTGGTATGGTGGCAGCAGAAACACCATTTGACATAAAAGAACGTCTCGCTGTTTTACAGGAGCTTCAACAATTCCGTGATGATAAATCATCTGCAAGCGCTGCCACCTTGGGAATAAGGGATTTGGCGAAAACTTCGACTGGCTGGATTCCTAACGTTGGGGATCTGGTTCTTGAGAAGATCGCTGTGAAAAAAGAGTTTGGGCCAGCATACAGAGCACCTGTACCGGTCTTGGGAATAAAAGGCACCAGGACTGTCATCCTTCCGCCATTGTCTGGTTCCAAATCAAACAGATTCATCTCCATTGATGACATCAAATTACACCATGTGGCCGATTCTTCACAGTAGACCAGGAGGTCCCTTGGGTGGTTCCTGATCCCCTCTCACTACCCAACAGGACATCCCTCTACATAGTAGGATGACCATCGCTACTACTGACTATGCAACTATGTCAGCTGCTGTTCCAGACACTTCCTCGACCATGGGTAGGGCGGAAAAGGAACTTTTGTTGGTTCCTGTAACGAATTCGGAGAAGACACCGCTACAGGATTTGGCTGTATTTTACAGGAACACTTCCACGACTGGTAACGTCATCTATCATGAACCTCCACGAACAGTGGATGGGAATTCGATGAGTCCTGTGTTTGCGGAGACTTCCTCTGGCTATTTTGTGGACATTGATGATTTTTCTGCAGATTCATCCTCAACTGAGACTGACAAACTTTCCAGGGGTAGCAAGTTATATCAATGGCTTAAAAAGAACTATTTGATATATCCATGGAACTATCTCTGGTTCTGTTTGACATTTATTACATTGTTTTTATGGATTGGTTTTGTGACTGTTTTCTTTTTACTAATTAATGGTCACTATATTGCTGATCGCTCCTCAGTGGAGCCTGTTGATGTAATTTTAACACCACATCATTCATCACATAAGGTCCGACGTGATTTGTCCCCTGTCAATATTACAGCTATTACAATTTCTGATGGGATTGTTTGGGACAAAGTTCCGTTCGATATATACGGGCCTACAGAGATAATTCAAATACCATACGTGTTCAAAATTTCTATGTCTTATATTATTACACCTAGGGGGTATTCCAACTTTGGAGGAAGTGGTAATCCATCCCAAAAGTGACGGTAAAGTGACGGATTTACCACCAGCCGTATTACGAGTCCATTATATCCTATGGAACTCGTAATACGGCTTGTGGTAAATCCGTCACATTTGGGACGGATTACCACCTCCTCCAAAGTTGGAATAACCCCCCTAATGTTGTCTCTGATGATTGGGATGTCCAAACAGTTGATTCCATGCTAACTGAAATGAAGGACTACTCCGCTTTTGGAAGTGATGATGTATATCATTTTACAATGAATTATGGTGAAATGTTCTGCTATAATAATTGGGGACATCACTACCTGCACCGTGCAACTAGATATAGGCCTCTTTTTAACTACACACAATGGGAACATTGTTCAACACCAAGGGTGGGGAGTCCAAAGTATTACAGTGACAAATTCACATACTTTTCTGGGCATGATACAAAGAAAGCCGAATCTTATTATTTTAAATTACCAACAACACACATTAGAAAACTATTGCTAACAGATACAAAACTGATTTATTCAGATCCCTTTGTTTCCCGACTTTCGATTGAGGGTTATGAATATTGGAAGAACACTATTGATTTGAAGAGTGTATGGGGGATGCAAGATTGGCAGATACAGGGTAGGGAGGCTTTGTTTCGAGCTTGCTTAATTCCTGTGCAAATGATTTTTTTGAATGACACTGTTGAGCAGACATCATGTCTGGGATTAGCAAAAATTAAGGATCTAAACACGCCCAGTATTACTACACCGACAAAATTTAAAGATTGGCAACACTTTCTGAATGTTTCTGAGAAAAGGCTAGATGCATTGGTTAAGGCTGGTGACAATAATTCTTCACTTTCCAGTCCCGGGGGATGGTTGGTATGGCCCACCGATACTGATGAGTGTCAAAGGTGTTTTTTGAACTCTTCAGGGGTTTTTTCCATTCATAGACCAGACCCTCGATTTTTGTCAGGTCAGCATGCTGGTATCATTACAACATACAGTGTGGGCAAGCTGTGCCAACAATGGGTACAAACGAACACCTTAACAGCGGTGAAACAACACCTGAATACTCTTTCTGACAGTATAGACCTGCAAGATTTCCTATTAGGTCCTAGAAAACAACGCTCGAAACGGTTTTTATATGCCATGTATAATGACATTTGGAAACTTTCTCAAATTGAGGCTGCTGCACGTTTATGGCAACTTGATAAAGAGCATTTGGAAAAAACATTGGCTGTTGTCGACAATGGCATGAACACACTATCAATCAGGATTTATTCCCTGTCGAATATAGTGTCATCTGCTATTGATATCACTCAGACTGATTTGTCTCGGTTATATCATGGGCAAACACAGCTGCGTTCCATCATGCAGCTGAGTTGGGCATTGCAGACGCTGAGAAGTGGCCATATTCCATGGAAATACCTAAATGGGAGTGAACTATTCGCTGCTTTTAATTTTTCCAGGAAACAGGAGACAATGGCTAAAAGGGAGGCTCGTTTCACCTTGCTTCAAGTTGAAAAATTAGATAAGTTGCCCTTCACGGTAGCAGAGAGTCCTTCAACTATCTGGCTCTTACACGGCATTATTAATTTGCCGTTTTCAATGTTTCGTTTCTCAAGCTGCCTGAAACATCTTGCATTGGGACGATATGAACGACTAGGAGATAGCTTTATTAAGGAAGAGTGGGAGTTGCCCTTTGAGTATCGATGTCTGAACGGCGAACAAGAGGTCTTTCTTAGCGGAAGTGAATGTGAGACTACTGTTCGTCATTCCATGATATGCAAACAGGTGTCTCTTCACGGTCTTTGCAAGTCGGGGGTCGCGAATTTGGCCTGTTTTCTGAAGGGTACTCCCGTCCCCTTGATTTGTTCAGTGTTTCATGTACTTTCTAATGGGAGTTATGTTCTGAGCGATGACAGCTGTTGCGGCTTGCGACCTGGAATTGCCTACGCAATCTCAGTCACGAAGGTCGTTACGTGTTGTGGCCATGTTTTGTTTCCCCCCACACAAGAGATACAAGTATCTGAAATGTGGCCCCCCACATTGATACTATTAATGTGAACTATGACAAGTTGAGTAGACTGAAGGCGCTATTGTTTCAAAAAACAGGTCGCCTTGACATCCGGAAAAGAGACGTATGCTCTCCAGGTTGCGAGATCAACAGCCGAGATACAATCCCTTTTAAATACTGATTTCCCCAAACACTTTGGAGAGTTGGTGTCCAGAATATTCAATGCTTCAAGCACAACTGGGATTGTTCATTTCTTTAAGGCTGTCGGGTCTGGTTTTGTGTCCATCTTCCAGACTGTCTTCGGAGTCATCCCATCAGCCATCCATTCTCTCTTTTCCAGTGTGTTTGGTGGCTTTCCAATTATTTTGGCTTTAATTGGCGGACTACTACTGCTATTTTTTCTGATTCGCGATGGTTGTTTTTTTCCAGCGACACAGAGCAATGGAGCCGCTCCCGTCAACACCGCTGTGCCGTGAACGCATGGTTCGGATCTTGGGTACACCTTTGCTGGTGGAACTGGAATTTGACTGGTCATTGTCATTCTGGCCTCTACTGTGGTGCGTACAACCGGTGTTCCGCTGCATATGGTGTCTCTTTGAACATCTGCCTATGGTCTGTCTTGCTGTTGCACTGACATCTCCTGTGGACCACGAACTGCTGATGTCCCTGATGAGGGTTCATACACGGTCATGCCCCTTGAGACTGAGGTTGCTCCGCGAGGCCACCTATGAGCCTTCTGTTATACGATCTAACATGGATGAGGACACTGCAGCGAGTGTCGATACACCAATGACTATGGCTCACTTCTGCTCTGTGGATCCGTTTGTCCGTCCAGCTCTCAATTTCACTTCAGACGATGTTGACTCATTTTTAAGATCCTTGAATGGTGACTTCGATGACATTCTTCAAGATCCTGCATATAGCACATAATTTGATGAATTCGCTTGCCAGTTCCCGATTCTAATAAAGTAGCAATTATACTAAAAGTTTGCTATACTTGTCATGGTTGATATTAAAGTCTCTGAAATGTTTTTTAAGCAAATTTTATAACACAGCATTTATTTTATCATTAAGTTTTTTGGCTTTTTAGTTCAGTAGCAGCTTTTTAGCGATTGGGTTTCTTTACCTTCATCATACCTGTTACGGCAATGGGGTGGGTGTAGTGAATCCTAGTTTGTTTTAACGGGTTAACAGGAGTTAGCTTAGCCGTAGGCTTGTAAACTCGTGCCCCCGTCACCCAGTGACTTTTAACCTACTTAGCTTGCTCTGGCTTAGTCCATTTAATTATCTATTTCCTTTAAAATGGCGGCCTTGTTTATAGTTAGGCCACTTGTTATGGGTTCTATTATCAGTGTCACTGCGCCAAGGCGTCAAGATCAAGCACGAAAGACAAACATACAGTAGGCATTCACACTTAGGGATTTTCCCTCTCTATACTTTCGAGGGATTGTTGATATTAATTGCCGTCCCAAGCATGCCTGTTATCTATTGTTATGAATAACACTTATGTCAGGGGACCTTGTAGATCTGTATAAATACAACACACTTTTAGACAGATAATCAGAGGGATTCCGACCAGAGAGCATCGCCACCATCGCTGATACCGATGCTGCAGTCATCTTGACACTGACCCAGTCTTCGTGTCCCTGCGGAGTCTGAGATAGAGACCTCATTCCAAGGTAACGAGGGTTGGGGGCTCCTCTTATGGACACGGCTTCGGCAGATTAGGTTTAACGAACCCAGCTCTCCTTTTTTAGGTAGGAGGTTAGACCTACTCTCCTTAGGGTATTAGGGCTTATTCCATCTTTTACATATACATATATTTCTTTCATATATTACCTAATGGTGGGGGTCTTTATAACAATGACTCTCCTCTTCACAATACTGTTAATTGGTATATTCATTATCCTAATCATTGCAGTTCATGCAACTTATCACAAATTGCAGTTATGTTGAAACTATTATAACTTTACTGCATCTGTGTTATTGCCTTTGTTTGTATGAGACATAATAAATCTGTGAGAAAAGGGTAATTTCCGTTTAACCACGACAACCCTGAGATATTGTACTTTGAGTCCATGCGTAAGCGACTGCTACAAATCACCTTTTACTATTGTGTTTCTGGTGAGGTACTGCTAGTAAACCGGTAAGGTTTGGACAACAGTTACAACTAGTTGTAGGAAGAGACTTAGAGGGTCATTCTGGCCCTGGCGGGTGGCGGGTGTCAGAAGACCGCGGAAGCCATTCTGGCTTTCCCGCAGGGGCCGGCGGGCGACCGCCAAAAGATCCGAATGGAGCCGGCGGAGTTGCAGGGGTGCGACGGGTGGAGTGGCATCCGTCGCGATTTTCACTGTCTGCAAAGCAGACAGTGAAAATCTTTATGGGGCCCTGTTAGGGGGCCCCTGCACTGCCCATGCCGGTGGCATGGGCAGTGCAGGGGCCCCCAGGGGCCCCACGACACCCGTTCCCGCCATCCTGTTTCTGGCGGTGTAAGCAGCGCCGCCATGGAGGATTCTCCGGGCCAGGGGAAATCCCGCGGGAAACCGCCGGATCCCCTTTTCTGACCGCGGCTTTACCTGTTGGCGGTGCTTCCATGTCCCTCCACGGGTGGGAATGAGGGCCTTAGTCACCTACAAACGAAAGTGCTGTCATCCTGAGACCAGCAGTCTTGCTCAGAGCAAGAGTCCAAACTACGACATAGTCAGAGCCCAAGAGAGGAACTGGTCCAGTGCCAGTCCTCTTCCAAGGACTCTGGAGGTACTACCCCTGCAACAACTGCAAGTAGGCCCCAGAAGAAAAAGAAAAGAAAACAGAGTAGGAAAGGTGGACAACCTTTAACCGAGGTTCCAGCAGGCCAAAGGGATTTTGCTCCAGTAGGGGAGAACTCCAAAAATGGCACTAGTAAAGTCCAACCTGACCCACAAGAAGTCCTGGCTAGTCAGGCAACTGTTAAACCTGAGTGGGTGGCTCCTCAGTTAACAGAAGAAAGAGTGGAAGAAGGGTGTTTACTACAAGATGTAGTAACCCCCCACTCTTACACAGCAGACAGGCACCCTGAACCCAAAGAAGCCTGTAACTTAGCTCCTTCCCTTGCAGGTGAAGAGCTAAAGGTGTGGTTCTGGGCACTGACAGCTGTCAGTGGCCTCTGCTGGGTGTTAGCCTTTATGGCTGCACTATCCTTGGCATGGTGGTCTGCCAAATAGCAAGTTAGGCCCCCTGACCCTGTTGGTCATGGTGGGGTTACTCCAGCTCTGAGTAACCTCTTTGGGTAAGCTAGGGGTGACCCTGGCTAAAATAAGATTAGCATAGGTGGATACCTCTAACCCCAAAATAGAATGGGTGAAGACATTAAAGGCACAGACAAGAGGCAATTCAGATTAGGTCCTATCACTGTGGAAGTGGGTCAGTTCCCCAGAGGGAATGACCTGAACAGGAGGATGTAAGGTAGAGTAGGTCCTGCAACAAACCAGCCTATTTCCTCTACTCTTCCTCGCCTGACAGACTAGGAAGACTCTCCCAGCTTTGGCTGAGTCTCCTGGCCTGTGGGCTGGGGGGGGATTGTGTAAGGAAATGGCTCCCTGTTGCAGTTACCCCCCACTTTTTGCCTGATACTGATGCTGACTTGACTGAGAAGTGTGCTGGGACCCTGCTAACCAGGCCCCAGCACCAGTGTTCTTTCACCAAAAATGTACCATTGTCTCCACAATTGGCACAACCCTGGCACCCAGGTAAGTCCCTTGTAACTGGTACCCCTGGTACCAAGGGTCCTGATGCCAGGGAAGGTCTCTAAGGGTGGCAGCATGTCTTATGCCACCCTAGGGAACCCCTCACTCAGCACAGACACACTGCTTGCCAGCTTGTGTGTGCTGGTGAGGACAAAACGAGTAAGTCGACATGGCACTCCCCTCAGGGTGCCATGCCAACCTCACACTGCCTGTGGCATAGGTAAATCACCCCTATAGCAGGCCTTACAGCCCTAAGGCAGGGTGCACTATACCACAGGTGAGGGCATAGGTGCATGAGCACTATGCCCCTACAGTGTCTAAGCAAAACCTTAGACATTGTAAGTGCAGGGTAGCCATAAGAGTATATGGTCTGGGAGACTGTCAAAAACGAACTCCACAGCTCCATAATGGCTACACTGAATACTGGGAAATTTGGTATCAAACTTCTCAGAATAATAAACCCACACTGATCCCAGTGTTGGATTTATTAAAAAATGCACCCAGAGGGCATCTTAGAGATGCCCCCTGTATTTTACCCGATTGTTCAGTGCAGGACTGACTGGTCTGTGCCAGCCTGCTGCTGAGAGACGAGTTTCTGACCCCATGGGGTGAGGGCCTTTGTGTTCTCTGGGGACAGAAACAAAAGCTTGCTCTGGCCTGCAGGAACTGTAACACCTAGCAGTGAGCCTCAAAGGCTCAGGCTTCGTGTTACAATGCCCCAGGGCACTCCAGCTAGTGGAGATGCCCGCCCCCTGGACACAGCCCCCACTTTTGGTGGCAAGTCCAGGAGAGATAATGAGAAAAACAAGGAGGAGTCACCCACCAGTCAGGACAGCCCCTAAGGTGTCCTGAGCTGAGGTGACCCCTGCCTTTAGAAATCCTCCATCTTAATTTTGGAGGATTCCCCCAATAGGAATAGGGATGTGCCCCCTCCCCTCAGGGAGGAGGCACAAAGAGGGTGTAGTCACCCTCAAGGACAGTAGCCATTGGCTACTGCCCTCCCAGACCTAAACACACCTCTAAATTCAGTATTTAGGGGCGACCCAGAACCTAGGAAACTAGATTCCTGCAACCTAAGACGAAGAAGGACTGCTGAGCTGAAAAACTTGCAGAGAAGACGTAGACACCAACTGCTTTGGCCCCAGCCCTACCGACCTGGCTCCCCACTTCTAAAGAACTGCTCCAGCGACACATTCCACAGGGTCCAGCGACCTCTGAAGCCTCAGAGGACTACCCTGCATCTAGAAGGACCAAGAACTTCCGAGGACAGCGGCTCTGTTCCACAAAGACTGCAACTTTGCAACAAAGAAGCAACTTTGAAACAACACACGTTTACCGCCGGAAGCATGAGACTTTGCACTCTGCACCCGACGCCCCCGGCTCGACTTGTGGAGAACAAACACCACAGGGAGGACTCCCCGGCGACTACGAGATCGTGAGTATCCAGAGTTGACCCCCCTCAGCCCCCACAGCGACTCCTGCAGAGGGAATCCCGCGGCTCCCCCTGACCGCGACTGCCTGCTTCAAAGACCCGACGCCTGGTAAAGACACTGCACCCGCAGCCCCCAGGACCTGAAGGATCCAACCTCCAGTGCAGGAGCGACCCCCAGGTGGCCCTCTCCCTTGCCCAGGTGGTGGCTACCCCGAGGAGCCCCCCCCCCCCTGCCTGCCTGCATCGCTGAAGGGACCCCTTGGTCTCCCATTGAAACCTATTGCGAACCCTACACCTGTTTGCACACTGCACCCGGCCGTCCCCGTGCTGCTGAGGGTGTACTTTTTGTGCTGACTTATGTCCCCTTGGTGCCCTACAAAACCCCCCTGGTCTGCCCTCCGAAAACGCGGGTACTTACCTGCTGGTAGACTGGAACCGGGGCACCCCCTTCTCCATTGAAGCCTATGCGTTTTGGGCACCACTTTGACCTCTGCACCAGACCGGCCCTGAGCTGCTGGTGTGGTAACTTTGGGGTTGCTCTGAACCCCCAACGGTGGGCTACCTTGGACCCAACTTTGAACCCTGTAGGTGGTTTACTTACCTGCAAAACTAACAAACACTTACCTCCCCCAGGAACTGTTGAAAATTGCACTGTCTAGTTTTAAAATAGCTATATGCCATTTGTGTGAAAACTGTATATGCTATTTTGCTAATTCAAAGTTCCTAAAGTTCCTAAGTGAAGTACCTTTCATTTAAAGTATTGTTTGTAAATCTTGAACCTGTAATTCTTAAAATAAACTAAGAAAATATATTTTTCTATACAAAAACCTATTGGCCTTTGATTGTCTCTGAGTGTGCGTTCCTCATTTATTGCCTGTGTATGTACAACAAATGCTTAACACTACCCCCTGATAAGCCTACTGCTCGACCATACTACCACAAAATAGAGCATTAGAATTATCTCTTTTTGCCACTATCTTACCTCCAAGGGGAACCCTTGGACTCTGTGCATACTATTCCTTACTTTGAAATAGTACATACATAGCCAACTTCCTACAGCAGGGGAAGAGATAGACGAAAGGAACATAACCCAAATTACTTACCGGTATATATTTCTGTCTCTCCACATGCATTTTCCCGGGGAACCTGTGAGACGAAGGAAGCCAAAGAGAAGACTGAGAAGAGCAGTCCAAAGAACAACATCGTAAAAACTAGAGGAAAGAAGACAGGAACATCACCAGAACCCCAGGAGAAGAGTACAGAGAGAGACTGTAACCTAAAAAGCTATCTAAAAATAAAACCACATAACTCACCAACTGACTCACAAATTTTCCCTATACGCCGAGTACGTCACAAGTGGTGTCAGAAGTGGGATTTGAAGGACCACCATGGAAGAAAAGGCAACCTTGGCCGATGTGATAGCCCAGCTGGCCGAAGGGCAGCGGTATCTCCAACTGGTATGGGAGCAGCAGATGAAAGAAGCTAAAGAAGAACGTGAGGCGTTGCAGACAGCCCTGAAGAGCCAGGCAACAATTATGGCAAACAACCAGCTAGTACACGAGACGGCCCTTGGCAAACTTACCGATACAATTGCCCATACGAAAGTACACCCCAATGTACCAAGTAGTATACTACAGCGTTACCAAGAACCAGAGGACCTCAATGCTTTCTTCACAAACTTTGAGAGGATTGCTAGTACGGCCAGTTGGCCAGAGGAGAAGTGGGAACAATATATAGCTCCCCTTCTCACAGGCCATCTGCAGACTACTTACCAGGCTATCAATCCAGGCGGCACCTTGCCATATAAAGAACTTAAGAAAACCATCCTGGAAAGGGTTGGATTGGATGATGAAAACTACCGCACACGGTTCCGCCAAGTAAAGTGGCAACATCAGGAAAACCCCCGAACCTTGTATTACCGAGCCCAGAATGCTGCAGGACGATGGTTGCACCCCACAGAAAAAACCCAGGAGGAAATGTTTGATACTATAGTCCTGGAACAGTACCTAGAGGCCTTACCCTCTGCAAGACGGAACTGGGTCTGGCAACATCCAGGGCTAACAAATGAAACAGCTGTGGATCTTGCTTGCGCATATCATAGAGCCCCGGACTTCCGGGCTACAACCAGCAGGCCACCGCCTCTTCCCCTGGTACGACCCACCAACTCCAAGAGTATCACCCATAGAACAACCCCAATACATGGACCAGAACGGTCTCAGTCGGCCGCTGCAGCAACACCCAGCTATCCAAGTATAGGACCCCAGAGCTATCATTGTTCAGAATGGGGCCACATTGCCAGAAATTGCCCACAAAGGAGGGAGACCGAGGAGCCCATGGAAATTGGTTTGACGAGAGGGAGAGTTCTTTGGTCAGGAGGGGAGAAACCCAAGTACACCCTCTCTGTAGTTGTTAATGGGGTGAAAAGAACCGTGCTAATTGACTCAGGATGTCCTCCTTCCCAGTAGTGACAATAAATTGTTAGCTAGTTGGCAGGGACCCTCTGACGTAATTGCACAAATTAACCCCACCACTTATAAGTTAGCCATTCCCCAAGGAAGTGGACGAGAGCAGGTTTATCATATTAATCTCTTAAAAAAATGGTAAGAACCCTCGGACGGACAGCCTGTCTGGTACATTACACACGATCCTGTAGAATTTATCCCATATCCCTCTTTCTCCACTCACACCCGTCAGTATACGCCCCAACCATGGTTAAATCCCACAATACCCGAGATCTATCGTCTTCAAATTACCCGACTAATAACTAGTCACCAAGCAGTCTTTTCTAAGGTCCCCGGTAGAACAGAGTTCGTGCAACATCCCATCCAGCTCAAGGTGGATAAGGTATCCAAACAAAGGCCCTATCGTATTCCGGAAGCCAAAAAAGCTATCATAGAACAAGAAGTCCACTCCATGCTGGCGGCTGGTTCATTGAGCCATCAACCAGTCCCTGGTGCTCACCGGTGGTTTTAGTTCCCAAGCCGGATGGGAATACCCGGTTTTGTGTGGACTATAGACAAGTTAACGGACTATCCCATTTTGACGCCTACCCCATGCCGCGTATTGACGAGCTCATTGAACGGCTGGGCCAAGCCAGATATCTATCCACTCTGGACCTCACAAAGGGGTACTGGCAGATACCCATGAGACCAGAGGACAAAGAGAAAACAGCTTTTTCTACTCCTTCAGGACTTTACCAATTCATTGTACTCCCCTTTGGCCTCCATGGGGCACCCGCCACTTTCCAGAGACTCATGGACACAATACTATGGCCTCATCATCAATATGCCGCAGCATATCTTGATGATATTGTCATATATAGTGAAACATGGAGTGACCACATGACACATTTAGACAACGTTCTGCGGGCCTTACGAGCGGCTCAGTTGACAGCAAATCCGGAGAAATGTCGCTTAGGACAAACCAGTATCAAATATTTGGGTTATGTAGTGGGGGAGGTCAAGTTAGCCCACAAACTGAGAAAATAGAAGCCATACAGAACATACCTTTGCCTAAAAACAAGAAAGATGTCAGGGCCTTCTTAGGATTGATAGGCTATTATCGCAGATTTATTCCACAGTTTTCTACTCTAGCCGAGCCACTCACTAACCTGTTACAGAAGACCAGTCCCAATTCTCGATCCAAACCCACTGCATTTGAACTTCAAAGCTTTGACAGCCTGAAAGTCATACTCACCTCAGATCCGGTATTATGTTGTCCGAACTTCCTTAAACCTTTTCTCCTACAGACTGACGCCTCAGATGTTGGTCTGGGGGGCAGTTCTTTCCCAGGAGCAGGACGACGGGACACAACACCCCATTCTGTACATCAGTAGAAAACTCCTTCCAAGAGAAAGGCACTACCCCACTATTGAGAAAGAGTGCCTAGCGATAAAATGGGCTATTCAATCACTTAGGTACTACCTGTCTGGCAGGTCCTTTACCTTGGTTACCAATCATGCTCCTCTCACCTGGCTTGCCCGGCACAAGGACACGAATTCCCGTATTTTGCGATGGTTCTTTTCCTTACAGCCTTTTTCCTTTCAGGTTTTGCACCTTCCCGGAAGCAACATGGCCAATGCGGACTTCCGGTCTCGTTACCCTTCATCGGAGTGTCCCGCCCGGCCGCTCCCTAGGGGGAGTGTATGTGACGGGCTGAGTGTGGCCCGCCCACACAGGAACCGGACTTGTGCTGTCACTGCCACATCTAACACCGACCTTCCTGGTTTCCTTCCCCGTGATTTGCTGGTTCCATTCCAGCCGTGGGAAGACGGGAGGTCAAAAGTGGCAGCGTCAGTACCTGAGGTGTCGGTGTTAGGAAGTGGAGGAGAAGACCTGAAGAACGCCAAAAACACACGAGGACGAGAAGAAGACGACCAGAAGGAAGCAGAAAGCACGCAAGGACGAGAAGAAGGTGACCGGGTGGACGTGGAGTGCAAGACAGAAGTCCGTGCAGCAGAAGACTGGGAGGGCGAGGGAAGCCTGAGCCTGACGCGAGGAATCGAACACCGCGACGGGCATCAAACACCAAGGTCGGAAGCCTCAGCATCGAGAAACCCCGGGGAAACGAATCGCTATTGCCCGCCACGCTTCAGGAGAAGCGTGGCTATACCAGGTGTGTGAGACTTGAGGAATAAAGGAACGGGAGGGCGACAAGGGGAAAAAGGAGAAGAGAAAGGGGGGGAAGGGGGTGGGGTTGGGCTGGGCACTAATGCACAAACCACTGTATAGCACTTAGGCACGGAGTAGCGCACAAAAATAGAGCAGAGAGTCACAACCTGAATAGTACAAGATAGTAGGATTGTTGGCTACAGCAGAAAAGGGACAAGCGAAACATTACAGGAAGAAGAGACACTTCCCAGAAAGAGCAAAACAAGAAGAGCAGGAACTAGAGAAAGATAGAGCAGAGCAAAGCCGAATACGACATACAAAAAAAGGGAGATACGAGGAAACAGTTCAGGAGAAACGAAGGAGAAAAAAACCAGAGGTCTGAAACGCAAAAGGAAAGAAAGACAAGAAAAGGCAGGGGAAGAGATAGACGAAAGGAACATAACATAAATTACTTAACGGTATATCTTTCTGTCTCTCCACATGCGTTTTCCGGGGGAACCTGTGAGACGAAGGAAGCCAAAGAGAAGACTGAGAAGAGCAGTCCAAAGAACAACATCGTAAAAACATTAGGAAAGAAGACAGGAACATAACCAGAACCCCAGGAGAAGAGTACAGAGAGAGACTGTAACCTAAAAAGCTATCTAAAAATAAAACCACATAACTCACCGACAACCGACTCACGAGTCTTCCCTATACGCCGAGTACGTCACACCTTCCTTTACATTTTCTTTAAAGAGAGTATCTTTGATTCTTCACAGGGGTGGAATTTAATAAAATATCTACTTGTCAATGAGACAGGTTGCTTCATAAATCTAACTGTCCTGTAAAAAAAATCATCCTTTTGGAGCCATGTAGTCCAGCAACATATTATGGCAGCCATCTCATTATACAAGAACTCTGATAATTGCCTCTCCGATTATGCAGGGGCTCATACTACTGTAGGGGTTGAATAGTAGCAGTTCCCTTATTTTGCCAACTGTCAGCAGATCTGCATACTGAGGTTGGATACAGAGGTCATCAATAGTTCCAGGGTTGGATAGTCCTTTTGAGTCTGTGCATATCTGCTGCCTTGCATGTTTTAAGGGTTTTCACCAGCTCTTCTCTAATCTTTTACCATACTGAGAAATGTTGGAAATTCACTCCTGACAAGGGTCCGAGGTAATATGTCTCCAGAGTTGCGAAAAAAAGTGATTGGAGGGAAAGTGGACTTGTAAACTCTCAACACAGTTTCGCATAAGCAAATCTACACATGCATATTTGCTTGTGCTAAAATACAGTTCACAAATATTTTCTAGAAGTATAATATCCTGGTCTACTTCTATAAATTTGTGTGCATTCTCCAAATACGTAAATGTGCACTAATGCAAAGACATATACCATAGTTGCACTTTTGTGACTTTCTTTAAGAAATAGGCCCTCTAATTAGGTCTGGCATTAACCAAGACCTTTTGTTTTTATTCAAATTCTATCTCTCTATGGCTGACTTCACTGTGAATGACCGCAAACTGCTCTGTCATAAGGAGCATATTAGTACACAAAGTAGTTTCATTCAGTGCCAGGAACTACTATGGCAAAGTGTGCTTTTTGAGACCAAAAATATTTTTGCTTTTTGCCAATGTTTGTTACAATAGGGAGGGCCCAGCAGCTCCCACAGCAATAACGTTTTACAAAAGCCATGTCAAAACAAGACATGCATTGACAAATCCAAAAGGCTGACCACCAATGTTGGACCTATTGGCTTTGCCAATGCCTGTTTATTTTCATGTTTATCATAATCTTGTTGAAACTGGTTACACTGACTTTCCATTCTGAATATTGTTTGGAAATAGTAGCATCTATCAACACATTTTACTAAATGATGCTTCAAAGAAATGCTACTTAAAATTTCACAGCAGATTAGCAAAACATTTTTTTCCTAGTTGAACATTTTGTGAACATTTTATTTTTAAAGTAAAGAATCATCAGTCTTGCTTTCAAGCTTCTGCAAATAGGTGCATCTAATCAGAGAGCATTCTGGGAGCATTATACTTAGCCTTATAATATTAAGCCTTTCAAACACGTATACACATTTTTTTTCCTGGAATCACTGTCAGTAGTACAGTCCGAGCTTACAACATTTATTTAGAGTGCTCATCCTTATAATAAAGGCTTTGCAATAATGAACCATAAGTACACGTTCGAACAGCATTAACATATGGGCACAAATATAACCTTAACTGCAGACAATTCTCTTCCCTGCTCCATAATGGTGTACGCCAAATTGGCAACAGGGTGTGTGCTGCAGGGGTCCACGCTCCCTCTTACTTCTTTGGTCCACTTTCCTGCCTCCATTTCTTTGACTACTTTCCACTGATGATCCAGTGAAGCTGCCCATCAGGTTCCCTATGAATGATTACACTGACATGCACGTGCGCCACCTTTGAACCATTATTCAGCGAGATTTAGCACCATTTCTCTGAATGTGTTTCTTAGGATACGGATGATCAGTAGCATTGCATTCTGAATGAGGTAGTTCACAAAGGGGGTCTACAGTAGGAAAGGTGATCTAGTCACCAGGAGCAAGCACTCATATGGTAGTGTAAGGACATTTTACTTCTTATTCGCCTGGCTTCATTTTAGCCCTCTTACTGTTGTGCTGTTTCCCTGCCTGTTGGGTGCTCCCTGCTGTACAGTCTGATACACTGGCGAGCAGTGGTCACTTATGAAGAGAGGGAGTTGCATTTATAGTTTCACTCCTGAAGCTTCCAGCCAACAGAACATGTCAGTATATATCATTTTATGTGTTGGTTGTAATTTAATTAACTCCTTTCTGTAGTTTGCACAGTTTCCTATAAACCTAATCAAACTAAAAACAAAGAACTGAAAATGTGTGTAGATGTACGGGTTTGATGTTAACTGTTGGTTTGTACTTGAACATCGGGCAGACTGGCACTGCCAAATGGGTCAGCTTCAAAGGCCCATTGTGTAAGCCCTATTTGTTATTTATTTATTTATTTTTATTTATGTTTTTAGTCCAGAGGGCCGTGACAGGACCAAAAACCACCCCACACACTTGGCCATTCTAGCTAATCCTTCTGGCTGTGCTAAAAATGGCAGAAATTCCAGTCCGATACTGACTGTTCCAGTTACTATTTGAAAGGCTTCTTTAGGTTTTGTCTACAGACAGCCTTCAGGTGTCTGTTGCCAAAGACCCTTTATCGGGATCCATGGTCCACGTTCACCTTTGGATATTGGGCGAGCATAATCCCCTCACATTCATGGGCACGAGTTCCTCATTTCCGAGAAGGCCTTAGGTGCTACATAGAGCATAGATGCTGTTTTAATAAAGACTTTGCTGTTGCAAAACCTGCGCTTTGCGAAGCATAAAGCAGAGCTTATGCGGACTACACTTCCCAGGATTCTGCATGTTGTTCATTGCTAGGCAGTTGAGCTTCATTGTGCAGTTGATATCTTTGCATCCTTCCACTCTGTTTAGGATGTTCACAAGTATGCTGGATAACACTGTAGATTTGACATGTAGTTTTGTTCATTAAACTCTGCTGGAGTCATCCACAAATTCTTCCAACTAAATGCTGCAACCATTGTTACTCCTACAGACTTAATTGTTCAAACTGTTACTTCGCTTGACTCGTGTGCGTAGTGAGGTATTACTATCGGTGGTTACGTGATTGCATTTGACCAGGACTGAAATGCATAACACTAATGTATTATGACTACATTGCAGGTAATTTAGGATGAATTCAGGATTATTCAAATTATTTATTTAATTTCCTATCTGCTAAAGATGCTTACTGAGGAATAGAACACACATTATTAGTGAGGTTGTTTTATGTAATGTATTCTTCCTTTCAGCTCTAGGAAATCAGAGTTTGTAACTTCAGAGTGTGGGTAGTGCTGTGATTACAAGGTTCATTGTGTAACCTAGTAGTCTCTTTGAATGTAATTCTTGCTGTCATCTCAATGAGTGTTCTTTTGTTGTAGATATCCACGCCTCCACAGCACGGAAGACCAGGCGAGTTGAAGCTAGGTTTGTTTCTCTCTCTTGTCCCACTCCCGATATCGCTGGTTGGGTTTCTTGTCAATGCCATTTGCTTGCTTTGTAGGCAATTGCTTTCTTTCCCCTTCTCTTTTTTAGTCCTTCCCCAGAACTATATACTGTATTTTTAGCATTATTTGATTGGCTGCATTGTGTATTTCCATGGCTCACAACAGAGAACTACTTTTTTCTGCGTGCATGCCTTGGGAGTGTGTGTACATTGTTTTATCTCCCTGACCTGCTTCTCTTCTCACATCCCTGCGCCCCTCACTGCGTGTTTCTCCCCACTCCTCCCAGGTCACTCATAAAAGCACACAGCAGTTGCATTTTCCAGGCTTGAATAAATAGCAGGCTTTATTGAGATGATTTGCTTTTTTTAATCTCCTGCCTTCCACATGTTGCATGACAGCCCAGACTTTGCGCACACAGGCATCATTTGTGGTGCTGGGGGAGGGCCAGTGTAGCAGATAGTCCACCATTTTTTTTTGCTTAGGATGACCCAGTTGTTGGACTTTTTACTTTGAGTGAGTCGCACTACCTGAGAGTCACTCACAGTACATTCATGGTAATTGGACTGAACATGCTTACTGGCAGTGTTCGCCTTTTAAGATAAGGATCCTGCTGTGCACCAAGGGTAAAGTGCATAGGGCTGGGTACAAGCTGAGCAAGTGTGCACACGTGTATGGTATTCTGCCGATGAGGCTGCCATTGTGCATAGGTAGCCTCTCGAACAAGGGACTCTGCAAGGATTGGTGGTGACCTGGGGAGGGCGTTCTTTATGAATCTGCATTTGTAGTGCTTACTGGAAAATGTGTAGTGCTTTCACTGTACTGTACGTACAGGTGAAATCTGCCTTCAAGTAAAGTTTCCCTTTACTTAAGCCTACAGGGTCTAGCATGGTATCAAACTGAGGTAAAATATGCATGCCAGGCGTGAATTTGTAGTCCCCAACATACTACATCCAGATGCTATGGAATTTCAGGAATTGTCCTATTTCTGTGGCTCAGCTCATAATCAGATTCCAAGACTTTGTCCCCCTGCACCTGGCCAAGTGAATTACTCTGGGCCCCATTTGAGTAAATAAAGGCTTCCCTAATCAAAGGGAGAAACTGTCAATAATTGACAGCTCCTGGGAAAGGAAGGCATGTAGAGAAATTATGCATCAGATAATTCGCTAGTCACTGTGCTGCTATGGGACAGGCCAGGCCCCCTAGAATAAAGGGGGAGGACCGGACCGCTGGAGCCCAAACTGTATGTAGGGGCTCGCCTTTGGTGTTTTGGTGGGAAGGGATCAGGCAGTGATGTCAGCTAGGGTTGAAGCCGAGGTCCCCAGAGGAGCACTTTACTAGAAAACTTAGTTACCATGTTCTATTGCCCCAAAATGCTGTGCAGGAGGGTTGAGATGAGGTGGAGGGATGGTGTGGCATCCTAAAGTTGGCCATGGGTGCCTGGCATCTGAAACATTCCACCCCTCTTGAAAATCTCTATACAAAGAGAGACAATTGAGATGACCCTGGATTTGGGAGGCGATGATGGTGGAAAGGATGCCCGGCTGGAAAGAGAAGCCACCAGTTTCACTGTGAAGATGGACTAAGGATATTGCATCCAGATGACCCCCCCAGGACAAGTATGGGTCTCTCCAGGGCCCCCAGAGGACCAGTTGGGTGACAGGACCTGGACTCCACTGTTGTCCCCCAGGTGCTCATTATGAGGATGGAAAGCCACATGCCTGGTTAGTGCAGGCAGGAGGGTATTCTGATGGCTGGTAGCAGAGGGTCTGCGCAAGATGCCCCCACCAGAAGTCGAAAAGTATCAGGAGCCAGGTAGAGGGAGAAGAAAATCCCCTTTCCCACAAAATGTGCCATTTCAGAATCTAGGAGGTCTAATGAAAATGGTCCTGGTGACAAGGCCTAGCCACTAGAAGCACAATGAGCTCAAGTTGAGGAAAATTGGTTCAATGGGCCCCGAGATATGCAGCCTCCAAGATTTACCTTTTGTTTAAAGAAAAAGGAGCATTTGGTGCTCCACTGCACTTTCTGGAAATACCCATGTAATGGGCCATGGTCCTAGTGTTGATACAGCTGTCTTTAATTGACCCCTTTGTAGAGAGGCCCTCCATGCACAGTCTCTCCTCATGCTTATTTTCTGCACCCAGGACCCATGTACCAAGGGTCTGATGGAACAGAATCTCGTCTCCTGGCCACAAGGAGAACTATTGCGATACGTTGCTCGTCCTCCAGTGCCCAAGTAATGGAGAGCAGTGCCAGGAAATGTGGAACATGCCTCTTGGTGTGAGAAAAATGATTTTTAGCACCCTAATTTGGTGTTTTTGTTCCAAACTTGCAAATTCAACATTAAATAAATAGTACAGGTAAAGGTAAGCAAGGAAAAGTTAAGTTTAAAAAGAACATGAATGTGAGGGCGGTACATATATGAATATAAAATAATTAATTACTTTGAATAAAAAAGAATTTGATATATCAAATGGCAAATTAAACCAAGTTTGTGAATAAAACTGTTTCCCAAGGAGGAGGAGTGTGACAAGGAAAGGAATTTCTGAACAAGTACAGATAAGGATGGAAAAAGAAAGTAGGTGCAATAAAATATTCCATGGTTTGGTGTGAAATTGAGCCCAAATTTGAGTTTTTGAAAGCAAACAAAATCACAAAGCTGTGCATGCCATAATTGCATGCATTATGTGGTCTTTGCACATATGACGTAGGGTCACCGTCCACGCCCCATTGCGCACATCTAAAGGCTGTGCACAGTGGGTTGTGGCCATGCACAGTGGGCTAGGTGCAGGGTCAGCTGGTTTAGGTGTGATGGAGGTCAGGAGCAGGATCTGGCATTCATCAGGCCCTGCACCTGTGCATATTGTCTATGATCAAGAGTTATACTTAGCTGGTTTGGACGAGATGGGGGCTAATTGCAGAGCCTGGCCTTTTCTATGCCCTGTGCTTAGCCCTGTGTGGGCAAACCCCATGCACAAAGACCAAAATAGACTTTTACGTCTCCCATCACTTTGCTCCTAGTTTAGCAGCAAGTTGAAAATCAGACTTTGCATTCTTCGTCCATTGGACTTAGCCCTACGATAGTTGGGTGGGCACCGGGTCTAATTCGGAATCTCTTGAGCTTTTAAACAGTACCACTTATAGATTTATTCTTGCTATTAAGCGTGGTGCTCTTCCTTTACTTATCATCCGCTGTGGGTTGGTTACAACATCAGAATCCATTTTGTTGGCTTCTGTCATTACGACCATCATTTATGAATCTTATGTAGATGTCCAGCTCTCCCCCCCCCAATAAAATCAATCATGGTGGAGCCTAAAAAAAGAGCAACTGAGATGATGAAGCCTCACACAGTTATGGACTTACCGCATGTGTCAACTTTCAGTTATGTGCTTCTGCATGGCAGGTGCATCTAGTTCACAATAATGTCCCTGATGACAGTCGGTTGTGATGCTCATCTGGTGATGGGGCTGTCACTGCACTGATGGTTCTGGTGGGTTATGTATTAGAAATGACTGAGAGCTTGGTGGACCTGTATATTTTACTTCTCCTCTTGGCAGTTGTCCGTGTCTTTTGATCCACCGGCTCATACTAATTGAAAGAGGTAAAAGCTGTCCTCACGTGGTTCATTTCTTTTTCAGTCAAAGCCTACCGGGTAGAGCAGCTGTCTGGTTTGCTAAAGACATTTTGAGGACATTGAGAAAGCTTCTCTGGGAATGTATTGTGCCTGTTTCTTACCATTGGCATGGTGGTTTTTAGCTTACATTTTCTGGTTTTCTATTTGCTGGCTTTATTTGTTTTAGGATGTCCAGGTTCAGTTTGTCCCTCCCAATGAACACAACCTTTTCACGCTACCTCACTTTGTATTCCGCCACCAGTGCTTTTTTCTGTAAACAGGGCTGTAAATCTTGCTATTATCTTTTCACATTTGCTGTGCATTTAATGACAGAGGTAAAATGTCAGGTTCTGTCTTCCAAGGCAGCTTTACATTTCTTTCTCTGACTTCAAAGGGAGAGGATTTATGTGACAATCTTGATGGATTATGAGGATAGGGGAAAGGGAGCTTTTTTTTTATAGAACACAACATTTAAATGAACTGTGCAAGTATTTCAGAATGTATCAGAATTTGCTAAGTACAAATGAAACACATTCTAGTTAATTCTGAAGCGTGTTGGAAGCAAATCCTTTAATAGATCATATCAATAGACTAGGTGATGCTATTTCCACACATTATCGTTTGTGTGCTGTATATTTTTAAACAGTTCTTTGTACAAAGTTAATGGTCATTTCAATTGCAAAGGTGTTGTCTGTAATGGCAGCGTGCCACCACACCATGCATACTCCAGTCTATGCCACTCCACTCCACGCAACTGCACTCTGCTCTGCACTGCTATGCTTTATATCACGCCACTACGCTGTACTCCCATCTGCACCTCTCCATTCTACGCCACTGCACTCAATGCCACTTCACTCTACTCCTCTCTACTCTGCACTACTCTACTTTAAACCACTCCAGTTTAGGCCACTCCACTCTACTCTGCATAGTTCCACTCTACGCCTCTCCAATCTATGCCACTGCACCACTACACTCTACACCAGTGCTCTCTATGCCAGTACACTCTACACAATGCATTCTACTTTATACTACTCCACTCTACACCCTTGCACTCTATGCCAGACCATTCTATGCCACTCTAATCTACTCTGCACCACGACGCTCTATGCCACTGCACTTTATGCCATTCTACACTATGCCACTGCGCTCTACCTTTCACCACAACACTCTGTGCCACTTCACTCTTCCCTGCACCACTCAACGATATGCCACTTCACTCTACTCTGAAACTATGTAGTCTGTGCCACTAAACTGTAGGCCCCTCCACTCTACACACTCCACCATACTCTGCACCACTCTACACCATGGCACTCTGTCACTCTACTCTGCACCACTGCACTCTACAATACTGAATTGTGTACTGCTGAATTCTATGCCGCTGCACTCTACTCCACGGGGCTCTACGCCAATTCACTGTACCCCAGTCCACTCTACTCTACACCACTCCACGCTACTGTACTCTACTTTTTGCCACTGCTCTCTATGCCATTGTACTCTATGCTGCTGTACTCTACGCAGCACCACTTTACTCTATGCCACTCAACAGCACTCTACTCTATACCACTGCAATCTGTGACACTACTCTGCAACACTGCATTCTACCAAAATGAACTCTACCCCATTTTATTTTGCACCATTGCATTCATACACCACTTCACTCTACTCCACGCTACTTTGCATCACTCCACCCTATGCCATTACCCTCTGCATCACTCCACTCTACGCAACTTCACTGTATGCCACTCCACTCTGACTCTAACGTTTAGCCACGCTGATGTACAACATGGCTAAAACACATTGGCAAAGTTAGTAGCTCTTGAATAAGTGGGACCTATTGGCTTTGCCAATGCTTGTTTTCATTTGTTAAGTTTAGTTGGAGTGGATATATTCCTCACCCTTTGTTGTGTGATGTGGAGTTCCACATCACACAACAAAAGGTACCACTTCACAACTCTCTTAAAAGTCATAAACTCTTACATCAGTCATTTCCTGTTAAGAAACTGAGAGTTGTCCAGATTGGTAAGAATCCTCACTTGAAAAATAGGAAGAATTGCAGAGAGTCTGAAGCCTGGTTCTTACCACAAGAACTAGTCTCAAAAGATAATCGTTAGCAGGCCCGAGAGTTGTCCAGATTGGTAAGAATCCTCACTTGCAAGATAGGAAGAAATGCAGAGAGCCTTAAGCCTGGTTCTTACCACAAGAACTAGGCCCAAAAGATAATCGTTAGCAGGCCCGGGGCCTGACATTTGTAGACAAGAGATCATGTCAAGAAACAGGATGACAAGACAAAGGTTCTCTTTGGATGAACTTGCCAGCATCTCCCAGCTTGGTAATGCTTCCGAATCATATTAAATCCTGCATGTCTCATAGAGGTCACAGACGAGGAACCTGTGCGTCTAAGAACGGCTCTCATTGGAGCACTAGTCAATTCTCAGTTGGATTATTTGTTTATTGTGTGTGTGTATTTTTTAAATTTTTGTAACCAATTTAATTGAGTTTAACAACAATCATAATATAGACCACTCAGATAGCATGACATGGTACATGGTAAGTAGATTACGGGACAGACGAGCACCGTCAGATATCAGGCGGGGTTGGTTAATCAAAGAGAAACAACAATGACAAAGCACAAAACTAGCTGTTACCAGTGGACCATCCCATGTGACCCAACCACCTACCCCAGACCCGCTCATGCTTTGAAGGGACCTCTCTCCCACTGTTTGAGGAGCAGAGTTTTTCCATTTGACTTCTGTATGTCGCTTAGCCACCATGGTGGCACTTCTCCACCCAAGACCCTCTGAGGCCCTGGAGAACTCCCAGTATCAACACCACAGGGGAGGGCTGGACCTCGTTCTCTAGCACATCAGTAAGGGCCAGATGTAGCAAAGGTTTTTACCCATTCTGTGTCTATGGGAAAAAGTGTTCGTACATATGGCCCTAAGTTCCCAATAACTGCGGATCGCAGGACATGACCACGCCATATGGTAAGAATCGCCCGGGGCTGCGGGGAAGCGAGACCAGGTGGGGTCTGGGAGTATTCCCGCTCTGTGCAATCTGGCGGGGGGAGATAGGCACACTAGAGGTAATAGAGTTGGATCAAGTGCAGCCTAGAGGAGATGGCAATGACTTGAGGGGCCATCTTAGCATCAAGCCAATTGTCGTCTTCCAGGGGACCCGGTCAGCCCTCCCAGCGCAGCCTATCTTGTGGTTGTAAATCAGGCGGAGATTACCAAAGGGTACCGGAGGGCATTATGAAGTATATATTTTTGTACAAATATTTACATTCCACAGTAAGGCACGTTTACACTGAGTAAATAGGTTGATTTTGCAAATGCGTTTCAGTAAATAGGTTGATTTTGCAAATGCGTTTCAAGCGAAGGTCTGGGGAGTGTTGATACATTTATCAGGTTTGGTAAAAGCCTCTGTCTGGTCATCGAGGTGGCCATGTTGAGGATGCAGTTAGAGTGTAGTGTGAATATTAATATACAGGAATGAAGCACGTTTACATTGGCAAGACAGGATACTTATGTAAAGCTGATTTGACAAACAAATTATGTGTTTAGTTGTGTGACGGAAATGGCGGTGGTGAGAATTATTGGGTCTGGTTTTCAAGGGTGGGGAGGATTGGCGGAGGCTTTAACTGGGGGTATATTTTACAAGCCAGGGACTTAGTTACCTGTATTCTAGCCCGGGAGCATGCTTAATTCTAAGGTAGTCTTCTCACATGGAAGGGTGAAGAGTAAAAAAGTTATCTTCAGTTGAGAAATTTTGTATGAAAACTAGTGTTTTTATTCTGTTTTTGAGGGTTTCTTAAGAGGGAATCATCTGGGTTTGCAGCAAAACTGGAATGGCAAAAAGTGTACCCCGGGATGCTGCAAACAGGGGGTAGAAGGTGTCAGAAAGCAAGTAGGGTTGTCAGGGAATGAAATCGTACTACGTGTGGTTGGAGAGGCGGCTTGTACAGTCCTTTTCCAAATACTCTGCCCCCAAAGTATTTGGCAACAAGGACAGATAGTAAGTCTACACTGCTTTACTCAACTGGTCAGAAACAGGCTGTAGGGTTCAAGGGACCTTCTGCCTGATTTCTGTGTTCCCTGCAAGTTCCAGGGTAGAATACAGTCTAATCTTAGGTGTGCCTGTTCCAAAGCACAGCGTATAACAAGCAGATCACAGACCTGTGTTTTATGCAGCTCAGTAAGTAGGTCAGTTCTTTCGTTGCAGAGATCCTTCTGGGATATGTTTGTCCTCTATAACATAACTTAGACAAACCACAGTGATTTATGAATCAGCTTTTCGAGCTCCTAGCAAACTGAAAGTCAGAAGTTTACTACCTTACTGTTTTCCCTCAATCATTCATCATTCTTAGGTTACTTAAAATGATTCAGTTAGCTCCTAGAACACTTATTTTAGGTGCTACGAATGATCTGTTGGTATATTTACTCGTATAGAGAGATGCATCATTCTTCATCCCTCAACTACTGGAGGTCCCTTTACCAAGCACAAAAGTGCGAGACACGCCAGGACGCAAGGTGGACTCCTCACTCCTCACGCAGGTTAACTGTTCCAGATTCCCACTCTCCCCTCTAAAGTTTTATGAGAAATCTACATTTTATACACCGAAAAAACAAATATACCCTTTGTAGGAGGCTGGCCTGGTTTGTAGTAAGTACCAAGGGGTACTTACACTCTGCACCAGGTCCAGTTATCCCTTATTAGTGTAGAAGAGGTGTCTAGCAGCATAGGCTGATAGAAAAGGTAGCTTAGCAGAGCAACTTAGGCTGAACTAGGAGACGTGTAAAGCTCCTACTATACCACTGGTGTCATATGCACAATATCATAAGAAAACACAATACACAGATATACTAAAAATAAAGGTACTTTATTTTTATGACAATATGCCAAAGTATCTCAGTGAGTACCCTCAGTATGAGGATAGCAAATATACACAAGAAATATGTACACAATACCAAAAATATGCAGTAATAGCAATAGAAAACAGTGCAAGCAATGTATAGTCACAATAGGTTGCAATGAGAGCACATAGGTATAGGGGCAACACAAACCATATACTCTAGAAGTGGAATGCGAACCACGAATGGACCCCAAACCTATGTGAGCTTGTAGAGGGTCGCTGGGACTGTAAGGAAACAGTGAGGGTTAGAAAAATAGCCCACCCCAAGACCCTGAAAAGTGGGTGCAAAGTGCACCTAAGTTCCCTAGAGAGCACAGAAGTCGTGATAGGGGAATTCTGCAAGGAAGACCAACACCAGCAATGTAACATCAATGGATTTCCAGACGAGAGTACCTGTGGAACAAGGGGACCAAGTCCAAGAGTCACACTCAAGTTGGGAGTGGGCAGATGCCCAGGAAATGCCAGCTGTGGGTGCAAAGAAGCTGCCACCGGATGGTAGTGTCGCATGGGCTCTCATCATTCTAAATGAGACTACTGGATTTCTAGGTAGCAGGATCTATAACGGTGTGGGGGACTGAGTCTGACCCACGTGTAAAGAACTCTGTCACCCTAAATCCGGTTTTTTCTCCGGCTAACTAGCAGTGCCTCATTTCTCCCATGTGGAAGAAATGATTTGCCAGCCGAGCGCATGACATCTTTGGAACTTCTCAGGGAAGTCGTGGTTACTCAGATCCAAACCAACTCTCTTATTTCCAATATGATCTCATATACAAATGACAAAGACAGTATAAGTTTTATATAATATTTTTAATAAAACGACTGTATTTTAGATATTAAGGCGTGAGCCGCAATAACCAGAACGATACAACACAGTAGGATTGAAATAGTCACCAGGAGAGTAAAACATAAGAACAAAGCTATCATATTGTCTAACAGTTTCTACTCTCCCTCTGCTTGTTCTATTTAGAGCACAGCATGTTAAGCTTCTAGCTTGCCTATTAGAATCACTGTGGAGACATCAGCCCTCATACCTGAGTAAAGACCTGTGATCTTGGTTCAGCATCTGCAACGAAGCAGTCAGCGTCTAGTTGTGGTTCCCTGGTCGGAATCTCCCTCTTCCGTGTATTGGGACAAGGAAGTGATTTTATAACTAACATGTCATCGTGATCACAAAATGTCCCTACGCAGGAATGCCAAGTCTAAACTCCTACCACGTCTATCGGCAATGTACCAGACTGTATCCTTGACTGAAGCACAGAGTAAATATGTTATGGAGAACTCCAGTGCTGAAATAGGCAAAACAGTGTGATATGAATAAAAAACAACACCGTAGAACTGGCTATTTGAAAAATAACAGTACGAAGCCTAATAAAAAGCATGTAGAGCAAAGTGCACAGAGGCTCTAAGCTGTCAGCAAATGAATAAAATATATTCAGGGCAAAGGGCACAAAGGCCTAAAGCCTGAAGCTAAAGCGCAATGAATACGTAAAACTAACCACACTACAGTAGAAGCTGTGGATTCTGCAAGAACGAAGAGGACTAGGAACTTCCCCTTTGAAGGATGGATGTCCCACGTCGTGAAGAAGCTTGCAGAGGTGTTTCCATGCAGACAGACCGCAAACAAGCCTTGCTAGCTGCAAGGGTCGCGTTTAGGGTTTTTGGATGCTGCTGTGGCCCAGGAGGGACCAGGATGTCGCCAATTGTGTGAGGAGACAGAGGGGGCGTCCAGCAAGACAAAGAGCCCACTCAGAAGCAAGCAGCACCTGCAGAAGTGCTGGAACAGGCACTACGAAGAAGAGTGAACTGGAGCTCACCCGAAGTCGCAAAGGAAGGTCCCACGACGCCAGAGGACAACTCAGGAGGTCGTGCACTGCAGGTTAGAGTGTCGGGGACCCAGGCTTGGCTGTGCACAAAGGAAATCCTGGAAGAGTGCACAGGAGCCGGAGCAGCTGCAAATCACGCAGTACCCAGCAATGCAGTCTAGCGTAGGGAGGCAAGGACTTACCTCCACCAAACTTGGACTGAAGAGTCACTGGACTGTGGGAGTCACTTGGACAGAGTTGCTGAGTTCCAGGGACCACGCTCGTCGTGCTGAGAGGGGGCCCGGAGGACCGTTGATGCAGTTTTTTGGTGCCTGCGGTTGCAGGGGGAAGATTCCGTCGACCCACGGGAGATTTCTTCGGAGCTTCTAGTGCAGAGAGGAGGCAGACTACCCCCACAGCATGCACCACCAGGAAAACAGTTGAGAAGGCGGCCGGAGCAGCGTTACAAGGTCGCAGTAGTCGTCTTTGCTACTTTGTTGCAGTTTTGCAGGCTTCCAGAGCAGTCAGCGGTCGATTCCTTGGCAGAAGGTGAAGAGAGAGTTACAGAGGAACTCTGATGAGCTCTTGCATTCGTTATCTAAAGAATTCCCCAAAGCAGAGACCCTAAATAGCCAGAAAAGGAGGTTTGGCTACTTAGGAAGGAGGATAGGCTAGCAACACAGGTAAGAGCCTATCAGAAGGAGTCTCTGACGTCACCTGCTGGCACTGGCCACTCAGAGCAGTCCAGTGTGCCAGCAGCACCTCTGTTTCCAAGATGGCAGAGTTCTGATGGATACAGCTACCTGTGGATTCCTCACCTAATGAATACTCCCATGGCGCCAGCATTCGACGGAAATCTTCTTCCTAGCTTCTGCACGTGGACGAGGACGTCACACTGGCCCACGCGACGCCGTCTGACGTCATACAGGCAATAAGAGGTCCTCGCCGACGTGCCGACGTCAGTTCCCTTTTTTCCGTGCATTCGAAACGGTTATATTCGAGGGAGCTACTGTTACTTTCGTGGTTACAGTGTATTTTTTTTGCTGCGTGATTTTCTCTGCGGTTATAATGTCTCAGAGAAAGTTGGGTTTCAAGCCCTGTCGAGAGTGTGGGGGCAAGATGTCAGTTACTGACCCTCACTCCGACTGTTTATGGTGTTTGAGCTCTGACCACGACGTCTCTACATGTGATTCATGTCAGCACATGAATCCGAAGGCCCTGAAAGAACGAGAGGCTAAGCTCTTCATGGCGAAGTCGAAACGGAAGGAGAAAAAACATCATAGAAAGTCATCTTCGCCGAGATCTCACCGGCGTCATCGAGACTCCCGGCGCCGTAAGGATTCACGGCGTCATTCCAGCAAGGAGTCTCGTTCGAGGTCGCCTTCGGCTCGGCGTCGGAAGACCTGGGAGGTCAGTCCCATGGTCACGCCACATCCGTCGACGCCGTTGCCTTCTCCGGCGTCACCGACTTCGCTTGGACAGGCTTCAGTGATTGAGGTGACGCAGCCCCGGGCGTTTTCTCCGGCGTCTCAGACGTCGAGGCTGGCGTCGGGGTCGCCTTCGATCCAGGCACCCCAGTATCTGGCTTTTCCTGCCCCTGGAGTCGATAATACCGCATTCTTGAATGCGATGTACACCATCTTTCAACAGATGGCTCCAGGCGGTGCTCCGGCTGGTCCTTCGGGGCCGTTGGCTTTTTCATTGGGTGCTCCGGCGCCTTTACGACCGGCACCCTTTATGCCCTTTCTCCCTTTAGGGAATGTGGGCTCGGCGCCGGTATCGGCGCCGGTGGCCACTCCGGTGGCTTCAGAGGGTTTGGCCCCGGAGGTTTCCATCCCGTCGACTTCGGGATTTCGACCTGTGACTCCGACGAGACCTTCGGAGACTCCAAGACGCGACCCTCTTCGTCCGGCTTCTGCCTCGGCCCCGAAGCTGCTTGTGGTGCCGGATATGGCGTCGGATGGATCCGGAGATCGGCGCCGATCCTCGACTTCGGCAGATGGCGCGCATCGAAGAGAGGCTACACTCTAGAAGGCGTGCTCTTCGTCTTTTGGAAGAGCAGGAATACCAACGAGTCTTGGAGGAAGGAGATATTGAGGACTCTGGTGATGGACTTCATGGTCTTGATACGGCCAGTGGGCTGGATACTTCCCCTGAGTGGGACCTTTCATCTCCAGGGGAGTATACGGAGGAAGCTGCTACCTTTCACACGGTGGTAAGAAAGGCAGCTAACTTTCTGGACCTGCCTTTGCCGGTGGCAGAGGCGAAGCAGAATTTGCTGACTGAAGTTCTGCATCCGGCCTCTTCTGCAGCGGAGCCTCTCTTGCCATTTAATGAGGCTTTGCTTGATCCGGTGTTGGAGGTGTGGAAGAAGCCAGTATCTTCCTCGGCGGTTCATAGGGCTGTGGCCAGGAGATATTGTGCTGCGCCTTCTGACCCTGGCTTTCTATCTAGACACCCTACACCGGAGAGCTTGGTAGTGCAGGCCTCCTGTTCTTCTAGGTCAGCTCCTGGATCTTTCCCGACGGTGCCAGGGGACAGGGACTCCAAAAAGTTGGATGCACAGTCCAAGGAGATATTTTCGTCCTGCAGTATGGCGTTGAAGGCCACCAACGCGACTTGCATTTTGGCAAGATACATCCATGCTCTTATGGACGACATTTCATCTTCTTATACGGAGCTTCCCCAGGGGCTTTTGAACATTGTTTCGGATGCCCAGGCTGCCGCGACTCAGAGCACCTCCTGTTGCTAGAACAGGAAGTCCAGATCCTCCTATTAAAGGGCGCGGTGGAGTTGGTCCCAGAGCAGGAAAGGGGTCGAGGTTGTTATTCGAGGTACTTCCTGATTCCCAAGAAGGATGGTCGGTTGAGGCCAATCTTGGACTTGAGGATCTTGAATTGGTTCCTCAAACAGGAAAAGTTCAAGATGCTGACCCTAGCTCAGGTGCTTTTGGCGTTGAACAATGGAGATTGGATGGTGTCTGTCGACTTGCAGGATGCTTATTTTCATATCCCGATACTCAAGTCGCACAAGAAGTATCTCCGGTTTGTGGTAGGGACGCAGCACTATCAGTTTGCGGTCCTCCCATTTGGTCTTACTTCGGCACCTCGAGTCTTCACGAAGGTGATGTCGGTGGTTGCGGCAGAGCTCAGGAGGAAAGGGATAGCAGTATTCCCTTACTGGTTGATCAAAGCCATGTCCCCGGAGCTTGTGTCGTATCATCTGCTGTTGGCAACCCAGTTGTTGTTCGACCTGGGCTTTTCGGTGAACGTGCCCAAATCTCACCTGGAGCCCTCTCAACGCCTCCTGTTTATAGGGGCAGTACTGGATACAACATTGAATCGAGCCTTTCCTCCGCCTCAGCGGATTCAAGACATTCAGGCGTTGGTTCCAATGTTTCAAGGTGGAGCGGTCATTCCAGTCCTCAAGGTCCTACGTCTGCTCGGTCTGTTTGCCTCCTGCATACTGTTGGTCACGCATGCTCGCTGGCACATGAGGGCTCTTCAGTGGTGCCTCTGAAGGCAGTGGTCTCAACACAAAGGAAATCTAGACGGTTCGGTCAAAATCTCCAGAGATGCTGCTGCGGACTCGAAGTGGTGGATTGCGGGCGACAATCTTTCACAAGGGAAGCCGTTCGCGCAGTCACCACCAGTGGCCACAGTCATAACGGATGCTTCCACTCTAGGGTGGGGAGCTCATCTGGGGGATCTGGAGATGAAAGGGCTTTGGTCTCCAGAAGAACAGATTTTTCATATCAATCTGTTGGAGTTGCGGGCTGTACGTCTGGCTCTCAAGGCCTTCCTCCCATCCCTTCGCGGTCAGTTGGTTCAGGTCCTGACGGACAATACTACCGCGATGTGGTATATAAACAAACAGGGAGGAGTGGGGTCGTACCTTCTCTGTAGAGAAGCTCTTCGACTATGGTCCTGGGCAAGGGACCATCAGATTTGCTTGGTAGCAAATCATCTGGCCGGAGTCTTGAATGTACGTGCGGACGGTCTCAGTCGCCATTTCTCGGCCGACCACAAGTGGCGTCTCCATCCAGATCAAGTCCGTCTAATCTTCCAGTTGTGGGGGGTTCCTCGGATAGATCTGTTTGCCACCCAGGAGAACACGCACTGTCCGTTATACTGCAGTCTCCAGTATCCGGTGCAGGGGGCTTTGGGGGACGCGTTTCAGATGACTTGGTGCGACCAGTTACTTTACACGTTTCCCCCCATGCCCTTGCTTCCTCGAGTGTTGAGGAAAATTCGCCAAGACCGGGCCCAAGTCATTTTAATAGCTCCGGATTGGCCAAGGAGGGTGTGGTACTCCGACCTTCTCCAACTCTCGCTGTGCCCTCCGCTCCGTCTCCCTCTCAGGGCAGACCTCCTCTCGCAGTCGCAGGGGCAGGTTTTACACCCCAACCTCCAGAGTCGGCACCTACATGCTTGGAGATTGAACGGGGCAACCTGAGTTCCTTCTCTCTCCCGCCTGATGTAGTGGATGTTATATTAGCGGCCAGGCGACACTCCACTAAATCTATCTACGCTAATAGGTGGTCTAAATTTGTTATGTGGTGTGGAGAGAGACAGATTGATCCCTTACATGCTCATCTGTCAGATGTTTTGTCTTTTGCTTTATCACTAGCGCAGAAAGGTTGTGCAGTGGCTACTATTAAAGGTTACTTGTCTGCCTTGTCAGCCTTCATTTGTCTTCCAGACCAACCATCGTTATTTAAATCCCCTATTGTTCTTAGATTCTTGAAAGGTCTTCTAAATAAATATCCTCCAAAACCATTCGTTATGCCTCAATGGGATTTGTCCTTGGTCCTGACTTTCCTTATGGAGTCCCCTTTTGAGCCTATGCATTCTTGCCCTTTAAGGTACTTAGGGCCAGATGTAGGAAACTGTTTGCGACTCGCAAACGGCAAAATTTGCCGTTTGCGAGTCGCAAAATGCAGTTTCCTATGCAGAAATGCATTTTGCGAGTCGGAACCGACTCGCAAAATGCATTTCCGACTCGCAAATAGGAAGGGGTGTTCCCTTCCTATTTGCGAGTCGCAGTGGGATGCAATACCATTTGCGACCGCATACGCGGTCGCAAATGGCATCGCAGTTACCATCCACTTCAAGTGGATGGTAACCAACTCGCAAATTGGAAGGGGTCCCCATGGGACCCCTTCCACTTTGTGAATGGACCCAAAAATATTTTTTCAGGGCAGGGAGTGGTCCAAGGGACCACTCCCTGCCCTGAAAAAATACAGAAACTAAAGGTTTCGTTTTTTTTAAAGTGCAGCTCGTTTTCCTGTAAGGAAAACGGGCTACACTTAAAAAAAATTAAAACTGCTTTATTTAAAAGCAGGTCACGAACATGGAGGTCTGCTGACGTCAGCAGGCCTCCATGTTAGCGAGTGCCTATACTCGCTATGGGGCCGCAATTTGCGACCCACCTCATGAATATTCATGAGGTGGGTCATTGCGACCCCATAGCGAGTCGCAGTCGGTGTCTGAGACACCGTACTGCATAGCAATTTGCGACTTGCAAATTGCGAGTCGCAGGGACTCGCAATTTGCAGGTCGCAAATTGCCGATTTGCTACATCTGGCCCTTAGTTATTAAGACAGTCTTCCTGGTGGCTATAACATCTGCAAGGAGAGTGAGTGAGTTGCAGGCCTTATCGGTAAAACCCCCTTATACAAGTTTTTATGGGGATAAGGTGGTGTTGAGGACCAAGGCTGCTTTCCTCCCGAAAGGTTGTTTCACCCTTCCATTTGGCCCAGACGATTACTTTGTCCACGTTCTATCCTCCGCCTCATCCTTCAAAGGAGGAAGAGAGACTGCATCGCTTGGACCCAAAGAGGGCGTTAAGCTTCTACATTGATAGAACAAAGGACTTCAGGCTCTAGGATCAGCTGTTCATCGGATACGTGGGCAAGAGGAGAGGAAAGGCAGTCCACAAGAGAACACTCTCCAGGTGGGTTGTTCTTTGCATTAAAATCTGTTACTCTTTAGCAAAGAAGGATCCTCCTGATGGTATTAGAGCTCATTCCACCAGAGCTAAGTCGGCCACTTCGGCCTTGGCTAGGGGTGTTCCTGTGGTTGACATCTGCAAGGCCGCAACTTGGTCGTCCCTTCACACTTTTGTGAAGCACTACTGCTTGGACTCTGAGGTCAGAAGGGACGGCCATTTTGCACGGTCAGTGCTGCAGGATTTCTTGGTTTGACCATTTAGGCACCCACCGCCGGGCGTGGTACTGCTTTGGGACTCTATTCATTAGGTGAGGAATCCACAGGTAGTTGTATCCATCAGAAGAACGAGTTACTTACCTTTGGTAACGACTTTTCTGGTGGATACATTAGCTACCTGTGGATTCCTCACGGTGCCACCCGCCTCCCCGTTGCCTTTTTGGTCTTACCAAGTAATCCTTGAGTGTGCTCCTTTTGGTCTTTAAGGCTGCTATAGATTTTGTATATATGGATACTTGTATATATATATATATATATATACAGGGAGTGCAGAATTATTAGGCAAATGAGTATTTTGACCACATCATCCTCTTTATGCATGTTGTCTTACTCCAAGCTGTATAGGCTCGAAAGCCTACTACCAATTAAGCATATTAGGTGTGCATAATTATTAGGCAACTTCCTTTCCTTTGGCAAAATGGGTCAAAAGAAGGACTTGACAGGCTCAGACAAGTCAAAAATAGTGAGATATCTTGCAGAGGGATGCAGCACTCTTAAAATTGCAAAGCTTCTGAAGAGTGATCATCGAACAATCAAGCGTTTCATTCAAAATAGTCAACAGGGTCGCAAGAAGCGTGTGGAAAAACCAAGGCGCAAAATAACTGCCCATGAACTGAGAAAAGTCAAGTGTGCAGCTGCCACGATGCCACTTGCCACCAGTTTGGCCATATTTCAGAGCTGCAACATCACTGGAGTGCCCAAAAGCACAAGGTGTGCAATACTCAGAGACATGGCCAAGGTAAGAAAGGCTGAAAGACGACCACCACTGAACAAGACACACAAGCTGAAACGTCAAGACTGGGCCAAGAAATATCTCAAGACTGATTTTCTAAGGTTTTATGGACTGATGAAATGAGAGTGAGTCTTGATGGGCCAGATGGATGGGCCCGTGGCTGGATTGGTAAAGGGCAGAGAGCTCCAGTCCGACTCAGACGCCAGCAAGGTGGAGGTGGAGTACTGGTTTGGGCTGGTATCATCAAAGATGAGCTTGTGGGGCCTTTTCGGGTTGAGGATGGAGTCAAGCTCAACTCCCAGTCCTACTGCCAGTTCCTGGTAGACACCTTCTTCAAGCAGTGGTACAGGAAGAAGTCTGCATCCTTCAAGAAAAACATGATTTTCATGCAGGACAATGCTCCATCACACGCGTCCAAGTACTCCACAGCGTGGCTGGCAAGAAAGGGTATAAAAGAAGGAAATCTAATGACATGGCCTCCTTGTTCACCTGATCTGAACCCCATTGAGAACCTGTGGTCCATCATCAAATGTGAGATTTACAAGGAGGGAAAACAGTACACCTCTCGGAACAGTGTCTGGGAGGCTGTGGTTGCTGCTGCACGCAATGTTGATGGTGAACAGATCAAAACACTGACAGAATCCATGGATGGCAGGCTTTTGAGTGTCCTTGCAAAGAAAGGTGGCTATATTGGTCACTGATTTGTTTTTGTTTTGTTTTTGAATGTCAGAAATGTATATTTGTGAATGTTGAGATGTTATATTGGTTTCACTGGTAATAATATATAATTGAAATGGGAATATATTTGTTTTTTGTTAAGTTGCCTAATAATTATGCACAGTAATAGTCACCTGCACACACAGATATCCCCCTAACATAGCTAAAACTAAAAACAAACTAAAAACTACTTCCAAAAATATTCAGCTTTGATATTAATGAGTTTTTTGGGTTCATTGAGAACATGGTTGTTGTTCAATAATAAAATTAATCCTCAAAAATACAACTTGCCTAATAATTCTGCATTCCCTGTATATCTTTGTGGGTATACATAATTAGTGTATATTTGTTTTGTTTAAAAAAAAAAAAGAAAGAGGAGTTTTATTAAATCTACAGCCATTTTATTGCAATGTTGTGTGATTTACAATGTTATGAGATGTTGCCTTAATCTTTCATTAAGTCAGGTTATTGTTCTCATGCACGTAAAAAATGTTGGTACTGACGTCGGCACGTCAGCGAGGACCTCTTATTGCCTGTATGACGTCAGACGGCATCGCGTGGGCCAGTGTGACGTCCTCGTCGACGTGCAGAAGCTAGGAAAGAAGATTTCCGTTGAATGCTGGCGCCATGGGAGTATTCATTAGGTGAGGAATCCACAGGTAGCTAATGTATCCACCAGAAAAGTCGTTACCGAATGTAAGTAACTCGTTCGTCTGGAGCACACTGGAGGAGCTCTGGGCACCTCCCAGGGGAGGTGCAGGTCAGGGGAGTGGTCATTCCCCTTTCCTTTGTCCAGTTTCGCGCCAGAGCAGGGCTGGGGGATCCCTGAACCAGTGTAGACTGGCTTATGCAGAGATGGGCACCATCTGTGCCCATCAAAGCATTTCCAGAGGCTGGGGGAGGCTACTCCTCCCCAGCCCTGACACCTTTTTCCAAAGGGAGAGGGTGTAACACCCTCTCTCTGAGGAAGTCCTTTGTTCTGCCTTTGCTGGGCCAAGCCTGGCTGGACCCCAGGAGGGCATAAACCTGTCTGAGGGGTTGGCAGCAGCAGCAGCTGCAATGAAACCCCGGGGAAGGTAGTTTGGCAGTACCCGGGTCTGTGCTAGAGACTCGGGGGATCATGGAATTGTCTCCCCAATGCCAGAATGGCATTAGGGTGACAATTCCATGATCTTAGACATGTTACATGGCCATGTTCGGAGTTACCATTGTGACGCTATACATATGTGGTGACAAATGTATAGTGCACGCGTGTAATGGTGTCCCCGCACTCACAAAGTCTGGGGAATTTGCCCTGAACAATGTGGGGGCACCTTGGCTAGTGCCAGGGTGCCCACACACTAAGTAACTTAGCACCCAACCTTTACCAGGTAAAGGTTAGACATATAGGTGACTTATAAGTTACTTAAGTGCAGTGTAAAATGGCTGTGAAATAACGTGGACGTTATTTCACTCAGGCTGCAGTGGCAGGCCTGTGTAAGAATTGTCAGAGCTCCCTATGGGTGGCAAAAGAAATGCTGCAGCCCATAGGGATCTCCTGGAACCCCAATACCCTGGGTACCTCAGTACCATATACTAGGGAATTATAAGGGTGTTCCAGTATGCCAATGTAAATTGGTAAAATTGGTCACTAGCCTGTTAGTGACAATTTGAAAGAAATGAGAGAGCATAACCACTGAGGTTCTGGATAGCAGAGCCTCAGTGAGACAGTTAGTCATAACACAGGTAACACATACAGGGCACACTTATGAGCACTGGGGCCCTGGCTGGCAGGGTCCCAGTGACACATACAACTAAAACAACATATATACAGTGAAATATGGGGGTAACATGCCAGGCAAGATGGTACTTTCCTACACCCTTGTAATGCTCTCTCCATATAGGGAGCAAATCGCCTGTAGTACAGAGTGACTCCTCTATTCTGGGTGATAAGTCTGTCCCGGTCACTGTGGTAGGACCGAGGGACATTTGCCATCCCATTAAATAATGGGTGGGCTTCACATGCCCCCCGGGTGTCATGCTTCATCCTCAGCCATCCCGCATTCGCCAAAGAAACCTCTGGTTGCAGGTGGCCCGTCCTAAGGCTGAGGGGCTATTATGGGAAGATCCGGGGCTGGGGATCCAACCAAAAATCCTTATCACCTGCCTAACCAGAAAAACTATACTTTTATTCAGATGGCAAAAAAACAACAGGACGTATGAGGCTTTACTGTGACTCATGTCCACACAGAGCGACACGTTTCAGCCCTGAAAAGGCCCTCTTGTGGGTCCGGGGCTTTCCTCAAGGCCAGAACACTGTCTATCCCTATTTATATCCCTGTTTTTATGCTGGTGCACTCAGTCACTGCACATTCATACATGCAAGACCAGATGATAATCTCTGGTTAAGCACGGTTCTAGCCCTGAGGGAAGCCACATTGGACTAGAACATGCTTTGGCAGGTTGGCCAAGGATGAAGCATGACACCCAGCGGGTGTGTGAGGCCACCCATGTAGGCTTTTTAGGCGCATGCCCCTGGGCTCCGAACCATAGTGGTTGGGACTGACTTATCACCCAGAATAGAGGAGTCACTCTGCGCAATTGCTGATTTGCTCCCTAGCTGGAGAGCACATTAGAAGGGCACATTGATAGGGAGAGCACAAACGTGTCTCCTTACCCAAAAAACTCTCTCCTCCCCCAAGCCCTTCAGCTATTAAGGGCATTTGTGTTACATATAAATCTACATTTTACCCGTGGTATAAACTGGAGGAGTTGAGATTGAGAAGTTGGTTGCACTCGATAGGGTTGGTAAGTTCTCAGGTGCATGAAGGTCTGGTGAGCAGATTCACAGCAGCCCAGCTTTGCTTTGAAATGAAAACCATGCAATATGGTGGATCTGGCTGGCAGGTGAAGGCGCCGCTCTGCTGCCGCAGGGCAGACACACGCAGCAGTGGGCGAGGCGGGCAGCTGCAAGAAGCCGAGCCTGCCCTGGCCAGTCCGACCGGATCCCTGGATCTTGTGTCTGCTTCTGGGCGAGGCCTCTGCGTCGAGGAGGTGCTGGGAACTGAAGGAGAGGGGATGTGTGTGCTGTGCTCCTAACAACACTGTGTGCACTGTGCTCTTACCAACACTGTGTGCACTGTGCTCCTAACAACACTGTGTGCGCTGTGCTCCTAACAACACTGTGTGTGCTGTGCTCCTAACAACACTGTGTGTGCTGTGCTCTGTGTGTGCTGTGCTCTTAACAACACTGTGTGCACTGTGCTCCTAACAACACTGTGTGCGCTGTGCTCCTAACAACACTGTGTGCGCTGTGCTCTTAACAACACTGTGTGTGCTGTGCTCCTAACAACACTGTGTGCACTATGTGTGCTGTGCTCTTAACAACACTGTGTGCACTGTGTGTGCTGTGCTCTGTGTGTGCTGTGCTCTTAACAACACTGTGTGCACTGTGCTCCTAACAACACTGTGTGCACTGTGTGTGCTGTGCTCCTAACAACACTGTGTGTGCTGTGCTCTTAACAACACTGTGTGCGCTGTGCTCTTAACAACACTGTGTGTGCTGTGCTCTTAACAACACTGTGTGCACTGTCTGCTGTGCTCTTAACAACACTGTGTGCACTGTGTGTGCTGTGCTCTTAACAACACTGTGTGCACTGTGTGTGCTGTGCTCTTAACAACACTGTGTGCACTGTGCTCCTAACAACACTGTGTGCACTGTGTGTGCTGTGCTCTTAACAACACTGTGTGCACTGTGCTCTTAACAACACTGTGTGTGCTGTGCTCTTAACAACACTGTGTGTGCTGTGCTCTTAACAACACTGTGTGCACTGTGCTCTTAACAACACTGTGTGCACTGTGTGTGCTGTGCTCTGTGTGTGCTGTGCTCTTAACAACACTGTGTGTGCTGTGCTCTTCCCAACACAGTGTGCACTGTGTGTGTTGTGCTCTTAACAACACTGTGTGCACTGTGCTCTTAACAACACTGTGTGCGCTGTGCTCTTAACAACACTGTGTGCACTGTGTGTGCTGTGCTCTTAACAACACTGTGTGCGCTGTGCTCCTAACAACACTGTGTGCACTCTGTGTGCTGTGCTCTTAACAACACTGTGTGCACTGTGCTCTTAACAACACTGTGTGCACTGTGTGTGTTGTGCTCTTAACAACACTGTGTGCACTGTGCTCCTAACAACACTGTGTGCTCTGTGTGTGCTGTGCTCTTAACAACACTGTGTGCACTGTGCTCCTAACAACACTGTGTGCACTGTGTGTGCTGTGCTCTGTGTGTGCTGTGCTCTTAACAACACTGTGTGCGCTGTGCTCTTAACAACACTGTGTGCACTGTGTGTGCTGTGCTCTTACCAACACTGTGTCACTGTGCTCTTAACAACACTGTGTGCGCTGTGCTCCTAACAACACTGTGTGCACTGTGCTCTTAACAACACTGTGTGCACTGTGCTCTTAACAACACTGTGTGCGCTGTGCTCCTAACAACACTGTGTGCACTGTGTGTGCTGTGCTCTTAACAACACTGTGTGCACTGTGTGTGCTGTGCTCTGTGTGTGCTGTGCTCTTAACAACACTGTGTGCACTGTGCTCCTAACAACACTGTGTGCACTGTGTGTGCTGTGCTCTTAACAACACTGTGTGCACTGTGCTCTTAACAACACTGTGTGTGCTGTGCTCTTAACAACACTGTGTGCACTGTGTGTGCTGTGCTCTGTGTGTGCTGTGCTCTTAACAACACTGTGTGCACTGTGCTCCTAACAACACTGTGTGCACTGTGTGCACTGCGCTCTTAACAACACTGTGTGCACTGTGTGTGCTGTGCTCTTAACAACACTGTGTGCACTGTGCTCTTAACAACACTGTGTGCACTGTGTTCTTAACAACACTGTGTGCACTGTGTGTGCTGTGCTCTTAACAACACTGTGTGCACTGTGCTCTTAACAACACTGTGTGCACTGTGTGTGCTGTGCTCTTAACAACACTGTGTGCACTGTGCTCTTAACAACACTGTGTGCACTGTGTGTGCTGTGCTCTTAACAACACTGTGCACTGTGCTCTTAACTGAGTCTCGCACTGTTTGTGCACTGGGCTCTTAACTGAGTCACGCACTGTGTGTCCTGTGCTCTTAACAACACTGTGTGTGCTGTGCTCTTAACAACACTGTGTGCACTGTGCTCTTAACAACACTGTGTGCACTGTGTGTGCTGTGCTCTTAACAACACTGTGTGCACTGTGCTCTTAACAACACTGTGTGCACTGTGCTCTTACCAACACTGTGTGCACTGTGTGTGCTGTGCTCTTAACAATACTGTGTGCACTGTGCTCTTAACAATACTGTGTGCACTGTGTGTGCTGTGCTCTTAACAACACTGTGTGCACTGTGCTCTTAACTGAGTCTCGCACTGTGTGTGCACTGTGCTCTTAACAACACTGTGTGCACTGTGCTCTTAACTGAGTCTCGCACTGTGTGCGCACTGTTCTCTTAACAACACTGTGTGCACTGTACCCTTAACCGAGTCTCGCACTGTGTGTGCTGTGCTCCTAACAACACTGTGTGCACTGTGCTCTTAACTGAGTCTTGCACTGTGTGCTGTGCTCTTAACAACACTGTGTGCACTGTGCCCTTAACTGAGTCTCGCACTGTGTGTGCTGTGCTCTTAACAACACTGTGTGCACTGTGCCCTTAACCGAGTCTCGCACTGTGTGTGCACTGTGCTCTTAACAACACTGTGTGCACTCTGCCCTTAACCGAGTCACGCTCTGTGTGTGCTGTGCTCCTAACAACACTGTGTGCACTGTGCTCTTAACTGAGTCTCGCACTGTGTGTGCACTGGGCTCTTAACTGAGTCACGCACTGTGTGTCCTGTGCTCTTAACAACAATGTGTGCACTGTGCTCTTAACCGAGTCTCGCACTGTGTGTGCTGTGCTCCTAGCAACACTGTGTGCACTCTGCTCTTAACAACACTGTGTGCACTGTGCTCTTAACTGAGTCACGCACTGTGTGTGCACTGTGCTCCTAACAACACTGTGTGCACTGTGCTCCTAACAACACTGTGTGCACTGTGCTCTTGACTGAGTCTCGCACTGTGTGTGCACTGTGCTCTTAACAACACTGTGTGCACTGTGCTCTTAACCGAGTCACGCACTGTGTGTGCACTGTGCTCTTAACAACACTGTGTGCACTGTGCTCTTAACTGAGTCTCGCACTGTGTGTGCACTGTGCTCTTAACACTGTGTGCACTGTGCTCTTAACTGAGTCACGCACTGTGTGTGCTGTGCACTTAACAACACTGTGTGCACTGTGCTCTTAACCGAGTCACGCACTGTGTGTGCACTGTGCTCTTAAGAACACTGTGTGCACCGTGCTCCTAACTGAGTCACACACTGTGTGTGCTGTGCACTTAACAACACTGTGTGCACTGTGCTCTTAACCGAGTCACGCACTGTGTGTGCACTGTGCTCTTAACAACACTGTGTGCACTGTGCTCTTAACTGAGTCACGCACTGTGTGTGCACTGTGCTCTTAACAACACTGTGTGCACTGTGCTCTTAACCGAGTCTCGCACTGTGGTTGTACTGTGCTCTTAACAACACTGTGTGCACTGTGCTCTTAACCGAGTCTCGCACTGTGTGTGCTGTGCTCTTACCAACACTGTGTGCACTGTGCTCTTAACTGAGTCTCGCACTGTGTGAGCACTGTGCTCTTAACAACACTGTGTGCACTGTGCTCTTGACTGAGTCTCGCACTGTGTGTGCACTGTGCTCTTGAGTGGGGGCACAGACTGCGAGTGAACTGTTAATCACAGGAGGTCTCTGAGAGCCCTGCACTGTCAGGTAGGAGACAATCTGAGTGCACTTTGCTCCTACGTGGGACACGGACTGTGTGTGCACTGTAATCACAGGAGGAGGTCTCCTGAGAGCCCTGCACTGTTAGGTAGGACACAGACTGTGTGTGCACTAACTGTGATCACAGGAGGTCTCTTGAGACCCCTACACTGTCAGGTAGGACACAGACTGTGGGTGCACTGTAATCACAGGAGGTCTCTTAAGAGCCCTGTACTGTCAGGTAGGAGACAATCTGAGTGCACTTTGCTCCTACGTGGGACACGGACTGTGTGTGCACTGTGATCACAGGAGGAGGTGTCCTGAGAGCCCTGTACTGTCAGGTAGGACACAGACTGTGGGTGCACTGTAATCACAGGAGGTCTCTGAGAGCCCTGCACTGTCAGGTAGGACACGGACTGTGTGTGCACTGTAATCACACGGACTGTGTGTGCACTGTGATCACAGGAGGTGTCCTGAGAGCCCTGTACTGTCAGGTAGGATACAGACTGTGTGTGCACTGACTGTGATCACAGGAGGTCTCCTGAGAGCCCTGCACTGTCAGGTAGGACACGGACTGTGTGTGCACTGTAATCACACGGACTGTGTGTGCACTGTGATCACAGGAGGTGTCCTGAGAGCCCTGTACTGTCAGGTAGGATACAGACTGTGTGTGCACTGACTGTGATCACAGGAGGTCTCTGAGAGCCCTGCTCTGTCAGGTAGGACACAGACTGTGTGTGCACTGACTGTGATCACAGGAGGTCTCCTGAGAGCCCTGCACTGTCAGGTAGGGGACAGTCTGAGTGCACTTTGCTCCTACGTGGGACACGGGCTGTGTGTGCACTGTAATCACAGGAGGAGGTCTCCTGAGAGCCCTGCTCTGTCAGGTAGGACACAGACTGTGTGTGCACTAACTGTGATCACAGGAGGTCTCTTGAGAGCCCTGCACTGTCAGGTAGGACACAGACTGTGGGTGCACTGTAATCACAGGAGGTCTCTGAGAGCCCTGCTCTGTCAGGTAGGACACAGACTGTGTGTGCATTGTAATCACAGGAGGTCTCTTGAGAGCCCTGTACTGTCAGGTAGGAGACAATCTGAGTGCACTTTGCTCCTACGTGGGACACGGACTGTGTGTGCACTGTGATCACAGGAGGAGGTGTCCTGAGAGCCCTGTACTGTCAGGTAGGACACAGACTGTGTGTGCACTGACTGTGATCACAGGAGGTCTCCTGAGAGCCCTGCACTGTCAGGTAGGACACAGACTGTGGGTGCACTGTAATCACAGGAGGTCTCTGAGAGCCCTGAACTGTCAGGTAGGACACAGACTGTGTGTGCACTGACTGTGATCACAGGAGGTCTCCTGAGAGCCCTGCACTGTCAGGTAGGACACAGACTGTGTGTGCATTGTAATCACAGGAGGTCTCTGAGAGCCCTGCACTGTCAGGTAGGGCACAGACTGTGTGTGCATTGTAATCACAGGAGGTCTCTGAGAGCCCTGCACTGTCAGGTAGGACACAGACTGTGTGTGCATTGTAATCACAGGAGGTCTCTGAGAGCCCTGCACTGTCAGGTAGGGGACAGTCTAAGTGTACTGTTGTATCCCAGTGCCCCAACCCCAAACAAAACACATGGAGGCTGGTAAGAGTGTGAACGTGGTTCTTTATTCTTCTGCAAATACCTCTCACACAAGTGCGGGCACGTCCTTCCTGCCTCATGTTCTTGTGCAAGTGTCTTTCTTCTTTTCCGTGACCAGAGTGGTGTTGGGTCACCATTCCTCTCCTCCCCTTGTGTGTGTGTGTGGTCCTAGTGCCCACTAGCACACGTTGTTTTGACATCTCCCCCTTAGTTTACGAAATATGCACATTCCCACACTTGTATTTGTTGGTACCAGTGGACATGTTCCATGCTTTCCTCAGGCTTCCATTCTAAAAATAAGGAGGGAGAGATAGATAGATATTTCTGATGGATACAACTACCTGTGGATTCCTCACCTTATGAATTCTCCCAATGCGCCAGCATTCAACGGAAACTTTCTTCCCAGCTCTTCAGGACATCACAATTGCACGGCTCCGCATGCCACTCAGTCTGACGTCATTGTGGCAATAAGAGGTCCTCATCGGGATGCTCACGTCAGTTCCCTTTTTTCTGTGCCTTCAACATTAACGTTTTTTCCTAGCTTTCGAATAGCTACTGTTTCGACGGTGCCTTATTGTACCTTTTACAATGTCTCCTTCTAAGAAGTCAGGTTTTAAGCCTTGTCATGAGTGCGGGGGGTCGTATGTCAGTTACGGACCCTCATGAAGACTGTTTATGGTGTCTTAGTTCGGACCACGACGTGGAAGGGTGCGTTTCTTGCCTAAGGATGAATCCAAAGGCATTGAAAGAAAGAGAAGCTAAGCTCTTCTTAGCAAAGGTGAAGAAAGGACACAGAAGTCACCGGAGGTCCAAGACAAGGGACTCGCCATCCCATAACTCATCGAGGTCACACAAGAAGTGGCGCCCGCACGATTCTCAACGCCGTTCTTCTAGAGATCGGTCTAGATCACAGTCTCCCTCTAGACGACGTTGTACGGCGTGGGAGGTCAGTCCTACTGTTACTCTCCAACCGCATCCGGCGCCATCACTCTTTGAGGTGGTCGAGTCCACGACGAGTTCTCCAACTCATTTTTCGCTGGTATTGGTTCAGGAGTCGGTGGCACAGGTTCCGGATCCGAGCCAAGCGCTGCATGAAGAACAAAGGTTTCCTGCCTTCCCGACTCCCGACTCCAGGAGCGGATCCGGCGGCTTTTCTGAATGCTATGTTCAGCATTTTTAATAAAGCTATGGCCCCTGCTGGTGCACGGCTGGTCCCACGGGTCCATTAGCGTTCTCCTTCGGCTCTGCGGCTCCATATAAGTCGGCTCTGTTTGAGCTTTTCTATCATGCTGAGGGTGCTGGTTCGGCACCAATGACGTCGCCTCATATGATGCCGACGGTGCTGATGGAGTCATCTATGGCGCCGGATTATGGTGCCGGATGGGTCCCAGTCAGGGCGGAGTGCATCTTCTTCTTCTCCTTTGCAACGTCCATCTGTCTTGAAGCCGGTGTCGTTGACGTCGGCTAATTTTCTGTCTATGCCGAGGTTGGAGGCCAGGCTGAGGTCGAGGAGGAGAGCGTTGAGGCTCTTGAAAGAGCAAGAATACCAGAGACAATTATTGGAGGAAGAAGAGATTTCTGAGCCCTTGGGAGAGATTCAGGGTCTGGACTCAGCTAGTGGACTGGATACGTCCCCTGAGTGTGACCTTTCATCTCCTGGTGACATTACGGAAGAGGCTGCTTCCTATCACTCTGTCGTAAGGAAGGCTGCAGATTATTTTGAGCTTCCATTGCCATCTTCTGAAGTTAAAACAAACATTTTAACGAAGGTATTACATCCTTCCTCCACTTCGGCGGAACCTCTGCTTCCTTTCAATGATGCTCTTACAGAGGTTTGGAGAGTCTGTTATGTCGCCAGCTGTGTCCAGAACTGTAGCAAGGAGGCACAGGGTTGCTCCTGGGGATCCAGGATTTTTATCCCAACATCCGACTCCCGATAGCTTGGTGATCCAGGCTTCTTGTTCTGCTCGTTCTGCACCTGGTTCCTTTCCTGCTACTCCATCGGACAGGGAGTCCAAGAGGAAGGAGCAAGCAGCTAAAAAGACTTTCTCTTCTTGCAGTATGGTCCTAAAATCAGTCAATGCTACCTGTGTGCTAAGTAGATTTGTTCATGCCCTGATGGACACATCTAGAGCTGTGGTGCCTAATGTGCCGCATGATATGCAGGGGCAGTTTGACGAGCTGCTGTTGGACACCCAAGCTGGGGCCAGACAGATCACCCAGTCTGGTCTGGATACAGCAGACTCAGTAGCCACGCCAATGGGTACTTTGGTGGCCACCAGGAGACATGTGTGGCTAAGGTCTTCTGGGTTTTCTACTGATGTTCAGACAACTTTATTACTCCCTTTTGACGGTGAAAAAGTTGTTTGGGGCCAAGGCGGACTCTGCTTTAGAGCGCTTCAAAGACAGCAGGGCCACAGCAAAATCTTTGGGACTGCAGGCTTTTACATCTGCTCCCATCAGATCCTTTCGGAGATTTAGGGGTTTTGGCCGTGGAGCCCCTTATCCTGGAAGACCTTAGTCCAGCACTCAACAGCCTGCCAACCCTCCCTATAGATCTTTTAGAGGGCAGGGGAGGGTTAGGACATGGGGAGCCCCCCAACAGCACCCTGCCTCATCCTCTTCCTCCGGGGGAGCACAACAAGGAAAGCAGCCCTAGTTTTCCATCCATTTTAAGTCATTGTTTTCCCATACGGGCAGTATTTTTTATTTTCTCCACGAGTGGGAGTTAGTGACATAGGAATCTTGGGTACTAAACATTGTGGGGAAAGGTTATGCCCTTCCTTTCTGGGAGTTTCCCCCTCTCCTCCCTCCCCGTCCTTTGTTTTGTTCAGAAGAGCATCTCCTGTTGCTGCAGCAGGAGGTTCAAGTCCTTTTATCAAAAGGTGCAGTGGAGTTGGTTCCAGAGCAGGAAAGGGGTCAGGGTTGCTCTTCGAGATATTTCCTGATTCCCAAGAAGGATGGTCGATTGAGGCCTATCCTGGATCTAAGGATTTTGAAATTGGCTTCTCAAACAGGAGAAATTCAAAATGCTGACTCTAGCGCAGGTGCTTCCGGCGTTGAACAAGGAATATTTGATGGTGTCTGTCGACTTGCAGGATGCTTACTTTCATATCCACATTTTCAAGTCACACAGGAAGTATCTCGAGTTTGTATTGGGGTCACAACACTACCAGTTTGCGGTCCTTCCTTTAGGTCTTACTTCCGCGCCTAGAGTCTTTTACGAAGATGACAGCAGTGGTTGCAGCAAATCTCAGAAGGAAGGGAGTATCTGTATTCCCTTACATGGACGATTGGCTGATAAAAGCCAAGCCCCCAGAGCTTGTGCTACATCACCTGCAAATGTCAACTCAGTTGTTGTTAAACCTGGGCTTTATGGTGAATGTGCCCAAGTCTCACCTGGAGCCCTCTCAGCACCTCCTTTTCATAGGGGCAGTACTGGATACCACATTGAATCGGGCCTATCCCCGCCTCAGCGGATCTAGGATATTCAGGTGTTGATTCCAGTGTTTCAAAATGGAGCAGTTGTTCCAGTCCTCCGTCTGCTCGGTCTGTTTGCTTTTTGCATTCTGTTGGTCACTCGTGCACGTTGGCACATGAGGGCTCTCCAGTGGTGCCTCCGCAAGCAGTGGTTTCAACACAAAGGGGATCTCGAAGAGTCAATAACGATGTCCAGAGACGCTGCAAAGGATCTAAGATGGTAGGTTGTGAACGGCAACCTTTCCTAAGGAAGGCTGTTTTGTCTACCACCTTTAGTGGCCACGGTCATAATGGATGCTTCCACTTTAGGGTGGGGAGCTCATCTGGGGGACCTGGAGGTCAAAGGTCATTGGTCTCCAGTAGGACAGATGTTTCACATCAATCTGTTAGAATTGCAGGCGATACGTCTGGCTCTCAAGGACTTCCTCCGATCCCTTCGCAGTCAGTCAGTTCAGGTCTTGATGGACAACACTACCGCGATGTGGTACATCAACAAGCAGGGAGGAGTTGGGTTGTACCTTCTCTGCAGAGAGGCTCTGCGGCTCTGGTCCTGGGCTCAGGACCATGGGATTTGCTTAGTAGCAAACCATCTGTCCGGGGTTCTCAACATTCGTGCGGACAGTCTCAGTCGGCATTTCTTGGCAGATCACGAGTGGGGTCTCCATACAGACCTGGTCCTGCACATCTTCCGGATGTGGTTTTTTTCACAGATAGACCTGTTTGCCACTTGGGAGACATGCACTGCCCGTCGTTTTGCAGCCTCCAGTATATGGCGCAAGGAACATTGGGTGATGCATTTCAGATGTCTTGGTGCGACCTGTTACTTTATGCGTTTCCCCCCATACCCTTGATTCCTCGGGTTCTGAGGAAGATTCGCCAAGATCGGGCTCAAGTTATTTTAATAGCTCCGGATTGGCCAAGAAGGGTGTGGTACTCAGACCTTATTCAACTCTCACTGTGCCCACCGCTCCGTCTCCCTCACAGGGCAGACCTCCTCTCACAGTCGCAGGGGCAGTTTCTACACCCCACCTCCAGAGTCTGCACCTACATGCCTGGAGATTGAACGGGGCAATCTGAGTTCTTTTTCTCTCCCTCCAGAAGTGGTGGATGTTATTTTATCACCCAGGTGACTCTCCACCAAGACCGTCTACGCCAGCAGATGGGCAAAATATGTTACTTGGTGTGGAGAGAGGCAAATTGATCCCTTAAAGGCCCATTTATCTGATGTTCTGATGTTTGCCCTTACTTTAGCACAGAAGGGTTGTGCAGTTGCGACTGTCAAGGGCTATTTTTGGGCACTGTCAGCCTTTTTGTGCCTTCCTGATCAACCTTCCTTGTTTAAATCACCTATAGTTGTTAGGTTCTTGAGAGGCCTGACTAATAAGTATCCTCCCACTCCGTTTCTCATGCCTTAGTGGGATTTTAATTTGGTTTTAACTTTTTTAATAGGTTCCCCGTTTGAACCTATGCATTCTTGTGTATTGAGACTGTTAGTCTTAAAAACAGTTTTCCTTATAGCTATCACGTCTGCGTGGCGTGTGAGTGAGCTCCAGGCTCCTAGTGTCAAACCTCCCTTTACATCATTTTCTGCTGACAAGGTGGTGTTGAGAACCATGGCAGCTTTCCTTCCTATGGTTGTCACTCCCTTCCATTTGGGGCAGTCTATTACTGTTTCATCCTTCTACCCTCCTCCTCCCCCTTCAAAGGAGGAAGAAAGACTTAATTGCCGGGCCCGAGAAGAGCTCTGAGTTTTTATGTTGAAAGAACAAAAGACTTTCGTGAGGGTGACCAACTCTTCAATGGATATGTGGGCAAGATGAAAGGCAAAGCCGTCCATAAGAGAACCATATCCAGGTGGGTCATTCTTTGCATAAAGATCTGTTATTAATTGGCAAATAAGGTTCCTCTTGAGGGTACTAGAGCTCATTCCACCAGGGCTAAGTGTGCCACTTCCGCCTTGGCTAGAGGTGTTCCAGTGGTGGATATTTGCAAGGCTGCAACTTGGGCTTCCCTCCACACTTTTGCGACACATTATTGCTGGATTCGGGAGTTAGGAGGGATGGCCATTTTGCACATTCTGTGTTGCAGGATTTCTTGGTGTGACCGGTCAGGCACCCACCTCCGAGTGCGGTTCTGCTTTGGGACTCTATTCACAAGGTGAGGAATCTACAGGTAGTTGTATCCATCAGAAGAATAAGTTACTTATCTTCGGTAACGCTTTTTCTGGTGGATACAGTAGCTACCTGTGGATTCCTCACAGTCCCACCTGTGTCCCCGTTGCCTGTCTGGTCATACCAAGACTTCTTTTACTAGTTTTGTATATAGGTTTTTGGGTATTTTTATATAAATATATATGGTGTTTATCTTGTATTTGGATTGCAATATATATATGTTGCTTTCGTGAGGTCGGTTTTCACCTGTTCGCCTCAAAGGCACGTAAAAAAGGGTGAAACTGACATCAGCACGCCGACGAGGACCTCTTATTGCTACGATGACGTCTGACAGAGTTGCATGCAGAGCTGTCCAATTGTGACGTCCTTGTCGACGTGAAGAGCTGGGAAAAAAGTTTCTGTAGAATGCTGGCGCACTGGGAGAATTCATATGGTGAGGAATCCACAGGTAGCTACTGTATCCACCGGGAAAAGCATTACCGAAGGTAAGTAACTTGTTCATTTTGTGGAGACATCGCAGCTGACTCTCCCAGCAAATGTTCTTCGAGTAGGTCCTCATAGCTCTTCAATCAGTCTTTTAGGCCTGCTGCTTGCTCTCACTGGTCAGGAGCTCTTCTTTCCATGGCCCTTTTCTTTATTTGCACCCTCGGCCCAGAGGGGATCCTCCCTGTTGGGCATAGATGCTTGCATTGACTCTCCAGAGTCTTCGGTCGGAGGCTGCTGTTCAGCCTTCGGCTGTTTCTCTCCTTCTTCATCGTCTGACACTTTGAACTCTCCGAAGTGAGAGTCCTCTAGTGATGGAGTAGGACCCAACAGCTGCAGTGATTAACCCTTTGATGTCTGTTATCTTGAGAACCTGGGTTGGGAGGGGACTGTCTGATTTTCACGTTTACACTGACACATAAGGACTAGATCGGCAAGCTTTAATCCGGGCACTGGGGCATGATGCCGTGCATCAGTCTGTTGCTTCATTTACTGTTTGGCCTCTTGATCACGTGCAACATATCACTGTGTTTTTACCGAACCTTCCCTTCCAGTTGGGGCAGACAGGTCCTACTTACTCTCCCCAATACCAGTTTTTCTGGGCACCTCCTTGTAGAGCGGTGTGGGGTGTTGTGGTAATCCCGAAGTGTTTGTCCCAGTGCTTGTCCCACAGAAATCTACACCAGCTTAGCTTGTTGGACAGCCTTCTTAATGTTGCCCATGAATGTTTCTACCATGCCATTTGCTTGCTGCCACAGCAGTGTTATTTTCCTATGATACACTCCCAGATATACCATGAATTTGCAAAGTTCTTCTCCTGAGAGGGCCCATTGTCTGTCTTGAGTGTCAGAGGGGCACCCCAGGCTGGAAAGATGTCACCCAGAATCGGTAGAGTGGCGGTAGCGGATATTGAGTACACCTGGAGCACTATGGGTAAGCGAGAGTATTCATTAATGACGACCAACAGGTAGCCACTGGTGTTCAAAGGTCCATAGGAGCCTGCAGCCATGTTGTCCATACGGTCTCGGAAACGTCAGACATGCGTTGTTACTCTGGTTTGGGTGGTCTTCCCATTATCTGACAGAGATGGCAGCTCATATTCATGTCCTCTGTCAGCCAGTCAAGTCCCAGGAACCATACTTTCTCTCTCAGCTTTTTTTTTTTTTTCGCCACCATGCCTCTGTGAGACTCATGTGCAAAGCTGACTGTTGTCAAAGTGTCTTTGGTATGACTATCCTGGTGCCATGGAGCAGTTTCCATTGTTCTGTCTCTGACAGGTCCTCCTGCATCGGTGTGAACGCAAGCATTTCTTCTTACCTGACCCCTTCACCTACTGGCCTGATGTCGATCACATGTCTCCATCCTGTTGGTGCATCAGTGTTTTGACTGCTTGTAGCGTGGCATCAGTTGTTTTATCTTGCACCAGTTTCTTCATCGTGACTGTGGTAGGTGTGTTTTCTCCCAGCACAAAATTGAGGTATTCCTCGGCTACGGATGGCATCTTGGTTGCCTGGGGCAGGGGATGTTGTGACATGTAGTCGACAGGATTATGCTCCTTCCTAGGTTTGTGCACTATTTTGAAGTCATGGTCTATCAGGTGCATCCCCCACCTTTTGATACATAGTGGAATTTTTGCATTGGGATTGCCATATATCTTGACCAGTGCCTGGGGGTCTGTCACTATGGTGAATGACTTTCTGTATATGAACAAGTGGTAGTGCTCGCATGCCCACACTACCGATAGGCTTTCTTTCTCTTGTTGAGAATATGCTATTTCTACGTCCGACAAGCTCCTGCTTGCATAGGCAACGATGTGCCTTGGTGAGTCTCTTCCGGGCTTACGTTGTGCGAGAATGGCTCCTAACCCCACGGGTCGACATCTACGATGAGCTCTGTACATAGAGACGCGTCAAAGTAGGCGAGGTGATCTACGGTTGTGACGGTGTCCTTAATGTCCTTGAACGCCTTGTCACATTCCGAGGTCCAGAGGAATGGCTGTCCTTCTTTAGTCATGTCCACGTAGTGGGATGGGCACAGTGGCAAAGTCCTTGCTATACCAAGCACAATAATTCGCCAACCCCAGGAATTACCTTACTCCTGCAACATCCACTGGAGTTTGTGTTTTGCAGAGTGTTTCGACTTTGCTGGGGTCCAGCCGCATTCCTTTTCGGGAGAAGATGTGTCCAAAGAAGACAAGTTCTCCTTTTCCCAGTTCGCATTTGTCCTTGTTCAGTGTCAGGCCAGCTGCTTCTAACTGCTTGCATACCTCCCGTAGAGCCCTGTCGTGCTCCTCATTTGTGCAACCAAATACTAGGATATCATCGCTGTAGTTTAGACAGTTTTTCACAGGCCTGATCACTCAACATCTGAAATATTTCTGCTGTTGATGACACTCCGAAGCTTAATCGTTTGTTGCGAAATAGCTCTAGGTGGGTGGAGAATGTGGTGATGTAACGGGACTGCGGGTCAAGTTCTAGCTGGTTGTATCTTTTAAATAGGCCCAGCTTTGAGAACACACACGCCTCAGTGAGGCTGCTGATCATGTCATAAGTGAGTGGCTGGGTGCCGTTCTCTTTCGATAGCTGTGTTTGGTAGACATATGTCGACACAGATTCGTCGTTTTTGTGTTGTTTTTTTCGGCACAGCCACAATGTGGGACACCCAGGGAGCTTGATGATGTCCTGAGCTAGCAAACTCTTAAGTTCCTCCTCTACCGGCAGTTGGAGGTATATAGGAACTCTGTGGTGATTCTCAGCCACTAGTTTGATAGCTTTGTTGATATGAAGAGTGACTTGCCTGTCCTTCAGCTTTCTAAGCTTTTTGAGGATTGTAGGGTGTTCTCGCAGGTTGTTGTGATGCGCAGCTATGTGGTATGTCATGGTCAGAAGGCCCACAACTTGTGCACGTTGCTGAGCAGACATTGCGCTGTGACGCCTCCCCACAGAACATGCACCTCTTCTTGCACCAATGTGGCATTGTGAGTGTCTCCTGTGTTTTCTTTCACACCCCACGCTCCTCTCTCATGTTCCTGCACAAGTGTCTTGCCCCTTTTCCCTGACCGGAAGTGGTGTCCGGTCGCCATTCCTCTCTTCCCCTTGTGTTTGTGTGGTCCTTGTGCCCACTAGCACACGTTGTTCCGACGTGCACTGTGCTGTTTGGTGGGACAAGGACTGTGTGTGCACTGTGCTCCTTTTTTGAGACACGGACTGTCAGTGCACTTTACTGTAAGGTGGGACACGGACTGTCAGTTCACTGTGCTCCTAGGTGGGACACAGAATGAGAGTGCACTGTAATCACAGGAGAAGGTCTTTGAGAGCCCTGTACTGTCGGGTAGGAGACAATCCGAGTGCTCTGTGGTCTTAGGTGGGACGCAGACAGCGTGTTTACTGTGCTTCTAGGTGGGACACGGACAGTGAGTGCACTGTAATCACATGAGAAAGTCTTTGAGAGTCTCTACTGTCAGACAGACTGTGTTCACTGTGCCCCTAGGTGGCACACAGACTGTGAGTGCCCAGTAATAACAGGGGAAGGTCTTGAGAGCCCTGTACTGTCAGGTAGGAGACAGACTGTTCTCCTAGGTGGGACATGGCCTGTGTGTACACTGTAATCACAGGACTAGATCTCTGAGAGCCCTGTATTGTCGAGTAGGAGACAGATTAAGCACACTATGGCCCTCATCTTGACATTCGCGGTAAATCCCGCATACCGCCACAGTGACGGCCGCCAACATACCGCCACTGTGGCGAATATCCATTCGCCATGTTATGACACACACATCAATCCGACAGAACACTGCCATATACACAAATCCGCCACCCCAAAGGTCAGTGTTAAACTGTCAGTACCAACACCCGTACTGTTACGCCAACAAAACAACGCCCACTACATCATAACCCACGAATCACCACGGCGGACATTCAATGGTGGTAAACCATTGGCGGTACACACCGGCACGCTCAGAATTGCCACCCAAATGCTAAACTACACAACATTGGTCAATACCAAATACACACACCTGACACTGATACACACACACCCACCCACAGAAATATAAAACACACACCCACATCACCCACAAACCTTCACGAATACAAATTATTGCCACCAGACCACTGCGACAACTAGACACACACACCCAGACATCCCTCATGCACCCCTCTACGCACACCCAACCACAGTACCCAACACCCACACAGTTACACACACCACCAATGTCCCCACAAAGGCACCCCTTTTCACAGATGAGGAGTTGCGGGTCATGGTGGAGGAAATAGTCAGGGTAGAGCCACAGCTGTTTGGAGCACAGGTACAGCGAATATCCATTGTCAGGAAGATGGAGGTATGGCGGAGAATCGTGGACAGGGTGAATGCCGTGGGACAGCATCCAAGAACAAGAGATGACATCAGGAAGAGATGGAACGACCTACGGGGGAAGGTACGTTCCATGGCAGCCATGCACCAGGTCGCCATACAGAGGACTGGTGGTGGACCCCCACCTCCTCCCCCACAGCATGGGAGGAACAAGTCTTGGGATTACTGCATCCTGACGGACTCACTGGAGTTGCCGGAGGACTGGACACTGGTGAGTCAACATTTTTACTGCTTATTAACCCCATACCTGCATGCCATCTCACATCCTCACCCTCACTCCTATCATTCCACTTCATCCCACACAGTGCACCTACACATATGACTAACCCCAATGCCAAGCCCTACATGCCATATCAATGCATGGACAGCCCTCCCAGCTCTGCATGGACACCCATCACCAAAGCATGCACAGCATGGAGAACTAACACTCCCACAATACATCACCATACACAATCAAAGGTGGCAGGGCAACAGCAACGACAGAGGGGCCGCTAGGGATGTACAATATGTCACATGCATCAAGCATAATACATCACTTACATCCCCACAGGTGCCCCAGCCAATGTCAGCCGAGAGGAGGTGCCATGACTATCCAGTCCCCCATCAGAAGATGCCCCCAGTGATAACGGTAACTCTGGACTTCTGGATCTGGATCAACAACCTGGCCAATTAGGGACCACTAGACAGTCGGTCACCCCAGCCCACACCCAGTCCACCACAGAGCCTCCCACATCAGTATCCAACAGCACAGCACCCACCCAGCGCCCCCACACCTCTGTCTCCAGGACATGTCAATCAGCAGTGTGCCCACCTGTACAGGGACCCCGTCCACACCTCACCCCCAAGACAATCATGGACCTGGGGTCAGTGGCAGTGGGTACACCATTCAGGGGACAGGGGAACAGGGACACTAGGAGGACCGCTGAGCACCAGGGGGAAGACAGGCTCAGGGAAGCGACTCTCCAGGAGGCACTCACCAAGATCCTGGGGGCCTACCAACAATCCCAGTGAATGATGGGCTAGATTCTTGACAACATGCAGGAGAACAAGCAGCTGCAGGAGGAACACCATCAGGAGATCAGGGAGGACTTGCAGGCCCTCAACACCACCATGATCTCCATAGCAGGGGTGCTGGCAGACATGGCCAACATCGTGAGGGAATCAACAGCACAGCAGCGGGCCCCTAACACTAGCCAATCTATTGACCAGCCCTCCACTTCTGCTGCAGCTAGTGGACAGGAGGCCCCGCCACAGGGCCCACAGGCCACCAGCACCCCTCCCCCTGCAGAAGGTGAACCACCCCATAAATGTTTCCTGCAACCCAAACAGAAGCCAGAGACACTTGCCAAAACCAAGACCACTGCCAGAAAGTGAGACTTTCTTGATTGTCCCCCTTGTGTCCCACCCTGTTACCTTGTCCACTTTGACCTGCCTTTGCTCCCCTACCTATGGCCCCTTGGACACTGGACCTGTGCTACAATCACACTGGAACAATACCCTGGACTTTCCTCTGCCATCACCCCATTCCATTGCACTTTTCTCTCAATTTTATAGCACTACAATAAACACACTTGAACACAACTTGACTGATAGTATTTTATGTGTTGAGAATGTGCATTTAGGGAAACAGTCACATCTAGTGCAAATTATCTGAACACTGTGATAGCATACAATTAATGACCTGTAACTGTCTGTAGTAATTACATCAGGACACTGTTGTCATATCACCAAAATCTGTAAAATTACAAGCCATAGGTGACAGTAAGTTGAGATGCAAAGGAAGTGAATGCCGTCATGCTACAGTGACACAGATGAATTCAATAGTCAGAGCAATGATCAGTTCCACTGTCTCACCTGTGTGTCATTGAAGTATTGACGTATATCTGATGTCCTGTTGTCCACATCTTCATCCTCTGCCTCCTCATCCTCACTGTCCTCAGGGTCCACTGCTGCCACAGGGGCATCTCCAGTCACCTCCTCCTGCAGAAAAGGCACATGTTGTCTGAGAGCCAGGTTATGCAACATGCAGCATGCCACTACTATCTGGTAGACCTTCCCGGGTGAGTAGCACAGGGATCCACCTGTCAGATGGAGGCACCTGAACCTGGTCTTCAGGAGGCCGAAGGTCCTTTCGATTATTCTTCGGGTTCGCCTATGTGCCTCATAGTAACGGTTTTCAGCCCCTGTCCTGGCATTCCTCACAGGGGTCAGGAGCCATGATAGGTTTCAGTAGCCAGAGTCACCTACAAGTATTGAGGGACAAACATTAGCCTAACACAATGCTATGGGGATAGCACCTGAAGTCATACACTGACATACAGTGGGTGGGGACTCTGGTTCACCTATTAGCCACACCCTGTGCCTCTGTAATTGGGCCATCACATTTGGGATGCTTCTATTCCCCAGGACAAAGGCGTCATTCACCGACCCAGGATATTTGACAGTGACGTGGGAGATGTACTCGTCCGCCAGGCACACCATTTGCACATTCATTGAGTGGAAACTCTTCAGATTCCTGAATACCTGTTCATTCTGGCGGGGGTACAAACACAATATGTGTACAGTCAACCGCCCCAATAATATTGGAGATATGCCCCATTGCATAGAATCGTGCCTTCACAGTGGCCAAATCTTCCACCTGGGGGAAAGCAATGTAGCTGCACATGTGTTTCACCAAGGCAGACAATACCCTTGCCAGCATGATTGAGAACATTGGCTGTGCCATTTCTGCTGCCAAGCCCACTGTCACTTGGAAAGAGCCAGTTCCCAGGAAATGGAGCACTGATAGCACTTGCAGAAAAGGGGGGATCCCAGTGGATGACAGATAGCTGATATCAGGTCAGGCTCCAATTAGGCACACCGTTCTGTGATTGTGGCCCTATCCAGTCTATAGGTGACTATAATATGCCTGTCCTCCAGTGTAGCCACAAGGGGTCTGTACTCGGGGGGTTGTCTCCTCCTCCTATTCATCCACAGCGGTAGCCATGTAAGGGACACAAGAGTGAGTAGGCTGTCACAATTTTAACAATGGAACCACCACCTAGGTGTACATACAGCATCAATGTAATGGGACAGTGGGAATGGGAATATATGTGCAATTCTAGGCAATGACGCAGTTATGGATAATCTGATTGTTGTCCACCACCATGAAATTGTGACCGACAGTCCTGTATCTTGGGACAGGTGGAAGTGTGGTAACTCCACCGACGTTGGGCGTCGTGGCGGAAGGCGGTCTTGCAGCGCCATGCAATTCCTCATTGGTTAATATGGGGCTCTATGGAGTACAGTGGCCAATGGGGATCAGCGCTGGCGATGACGGTGTACACCTCTGCGGACGTGACCGCCATTTTCTATCTAAATCCTCACTTGTTTCCTGACTGTCCACATGACAACACCTACACTGCGTGTGCTGCTGTGACCTGTGTCTGGAACTTACCATGGCCCGTGTAACCGAGGAAAGGGCCCCTGCCTTCACTTCGGAGAAGTTGGAGCGACTGGCGGATGGGGTCCTATCCGAGTATGGACTGCTGTATGGGCCTCCAGACCAACAGGTGAGTACACCTTCGGCATGATGCATGTGGGAAGGATGCATGGAGATGTGTGTGCAAGCATAGTGTCATTGTGGGGGAAGGGGGGAATGTCTGGTGGTATTGTACATGGTGGGCGCCAGGCGATGTGTGTGTCAGTGGAGATGGAAATGGCATTGGTGAGCCATATGTGTGACAGGCTGGATTGTATGTGTAATGGTGTCCTCCCGTCTGTATCACCTCTGCAGGTCGGCGCCCATCAAAAGACGGGATTGTGGTGTGCCATCGCCAACGACGTGGGGACCCTGGGGGTCTACAGCAGGCGGAGCACCCACTGTCGGAAAGGGTGGGAGGACCTGAGACGCTGGGCACGGAAGACTGCGGAAGCCCAGCTGGGGATGGCATCCCAACGAGGAAGGGGTGCCCGTTGGAACCTGACTCTCCGGATGGCCCGCATACTGGCAGTGGCCTATCCAGAGCTGGATGGGCACTTAAGGGCATCACAGCAGCTACAAGGGGGTGAGTACAGTGGGAGTTACAACAATAATTGGTAGGTGGCATGGGATCCGGGTGGTGGGTGCGAGTTAGTGGGTGCCCTTTAATGCCAGGTCAGACATTGCTGCGTAGTCCAGCTCAAGGGTAATGGGTGTATAGCAAATCCAGGTAACCTAGCTAGGTTGTGTTCCATGTCAGACAGGGCTTAGTGTGTCCCAGGAGGGGTGCAGTTGGAGGTGGTTGGCCCTCATCTTGCTGTGGCATCTAGCCAATTGAATGCCAGTGCAATGCATAGTGTTCAATCCTGATCCCTGTGTGTGATGGTACTGTGTATGCCAACTGTGGTGTTGGTGCTGTAATTGACCCAGTGCTCCCTTTCTCTCTACCCCCCTTTTTTTCTCTTTCTGTCATCCTGTTCATGTGTGCATTAGCATCATCTGGCGGAGGAGCAGGGGCACTGGCGACAGAGGGAGCTGCATCCTACAGGACCCAGGAGGCAGAGTCCACCGACGCTGTGGGAACCAGTGGGACAGAGGGCGAGGGGAGAATCACGGCGGAGACACGAGGTGACAACACTGACTCAGATACCTCTTCTGATGGAAGCTCCCTGGTGGTGGCGGACACCTCTGTGACCACCTCAGCCGCAGGTACAGCCGATACCCCGTACCAGCACTGCCCTCCCAGTAGCCCCCCACCGAGTTGCCCGTGCCGCTCACCCTGGAGGGTGGGCATCTCCTTCGTCCCAGGCACCTCAGGCCCCGCCCCAGTGAACCCTACTGCCCTGAGTGAGGAGGCTATTGATCTCCTGAGATCCATCTCTGTAGGGCAATCAACTGTTGTGAATGCCATCCAGGGGCTGGCATCCCAGATGCAGCAATGAAATGCATTCCTGGAGGGCATCCACAGTGGATTGGCGGCCCAACAGAGATCGATTCAGGCTCTGGCCTCCTCTCTGATGGCAGCCATTGTCCCTGTTCCTACCGTCCCCCCTCCAACTACCACTTCCCATTCTCCTCAACCCCAACCCATCCCATGCACACATACAGACGGACATGCACACAAGACAACATATAAGAGTGGCACAGTCAAACACAGGCACCACACTTCAGTCCACAAGCACTCATGCAAACACCAGACAGTTGCACACACAACCACATCTACCACATCCACTGCCTCCACTGTCTCCTCCCCCTCCTCCTCCTCCACCTGCCTCACAGTCACGTCCACACTCACACCTGCATGCACTGCTTCAACATCCACCACCAGCATCACCACACCAAGCAGCACACACACCTCACTAGCAGACACCTCCACAACATCCATCCATGTGTCCCCTGTGTCCTCTCCCACCCTGTCTGTCCCCCTCCCTCCTAAAGGACACAAACGCAGGCACTCAGACACCCAACAGCCATCCACCTCACATCAGCACACTGCCCATGCACCTGCACCCAAGTTCAGCAGACGTATTCCTCCAACAACCACTCCCTCATCCTCCACTCCCATCCCTCCTGCCTCCTCCCTCATCCTGCCCCACCATCCCTAAGAAGCTTTTCCTTGCCCAACTTAACCTCTTCCTTCCCCTTCCCCCTCCCGTACTGCCTGTAAGAGCAGGGTCCCAACGACCCATCCCAGCACCTCAGCCAAACAGTCCTTGGGGACAGTGGAGGCACCTCCTAGTCGTGGAGGCAAGACAGTGAAGGATCCCACTCCACCAGCCAGGAAAGGGAAGGATCCCACTCCACCAGGAAGGAGTAGGCTCCCATTCCACCACCCAGGAAGGGGAAGAAGCCCTCACCTACTGCCAGGAAAGGGAAGAAGCCCTCACCTCCAGCTAAGAGACAGCAGCTCTTGCCTCCAACAGAGGCTGCCCAGGAGGCCCCTTCCCCTGCTGAGGCACAGCAGCCCTCCCCTCTTGCAGAGGCTGGCAGGGTACCAGCACCACCACCACTAGTGGGCATGGGGCCCTCATCCCATGCTGAGGCACAGCAGCCCTCTCCTCCTGCAGAGGCTGGCAGGGTACCAACACCACCACCACCAGTGGTTACGGAGCCCTCACCTCCAGCTGAGACAATGCAGCCCTCACCTCCAGCAGAGGGCATGTACCCCACCTGAGAGACTGTGACCTTGCACTCCCCAGCAAAGGATAATGGGCATGGAGCCCCCTCCAGAACCAGTGGGCAACTACCCCACCTGAGAGACTGTGACCTTGCACTCCCCAGCAATGAGTACTGGGCATGGAGCGCCCTCCAGAACCAGTAGGCAAGTACCCCACCTGAGTGACTGTGACCATGCACTCCTCAGCAAAGGATAATGGGGATGGAGCCCCCTCCAGAACCAGGTGGCAGGTACCCCACCTAAGAGACTGTGACCTTGCACACCCCAGCAAAGGATAATGGGCATGGAGCCCCCTCCAGAACCAGTGGGCAAGATTCCGACTTCAGCTGAGGTGCCCCCCTTCCCCTGAGGTGCCTGCCCATTTCCAAAATGATGCCCCTGCAGAGTTCTGTGCAGATGTTGTCAGGAAACAAGTTGGGCCTTGGACTGTGCCCTGTGGCCATGTGGGCCCTTTGTACTTTGGACTGGGCATTGGCCCTTTCTGGACAATTGTACATATCTCTTTGTTATCCAATTGGTTCATTTGTGGCTGTTCTCATTCAATACATTATCAGTACTGCCTTACTGTAGTCCTTGCATTATTTTGCCTTGTGCCCTGTACCATTGTTCCTGATGGATACAACTACCTGTGGATTCCTCACCTTATGAATTCTCCCAATGCGCCAGCATTCAACAGAAACTTTCTGCCAGCTCTTCACGTCGACGTGGACGTCACAATTGCACGGCTCCGCACGCGACTCCGTCTGACGTCATAGTGGCAATAAGAAGTCCTCGCTGTCGTGCTAACGTTAGTTCCCTTTTTTCCACGCCTTCAACGCTAACGTTTTTTCCTGGCTCTTGAACAGCTACTGTTTCGAAGGTGTCTTGTTGTACTAGTTACAATGTATCCACCAAAGAAATCAGGTTTTAAGCCGTGTCATGAGTGCGGGTCGAATGTCAGTCACGGATCCTCATAAAGACTGCTTTTGGTGCCTAAGTTCGGACCACGACGTGGAGGGGTGCGTATCCTGCCAGAGGATGAACCCGAAAGCCTTAAAAGAAAGAGAGGCTAAGCTCTTCTTAGCAAAGCCTAAGAGGGGACACAAGGGTCATCGAAGATCTAAGGCGAGGGGCTCTTCTTCTCACAAGTCGACGTCGTTCTTTCAGAGATCGGTTTCGGTCATGATGCCCTCAGAGACTACGCCATACTGTGTGGGAGGTCAGTCCAACTATCACTCCCCAGCCTCAGAGTCCACAGGCTTCTCCGGCGCCGTCACTGATTGAGGTCGTCAAGTCCCCAGCGAGTCCTCTGACTCACTTTTCACCCATGTTGGCTCAGGAGCTGGTGGCGCAAGTTTCAGATCCGACCCAAGCGCAGAAAGATTTGTAGAGGTTTCCTGCCTTCCCGACTCCGGGAGCAGATCCAGCGGCTTTCCTTATTGCTATGTTTAGCATTTTCAACAAGGCTATGGCCCCTGCTGGTGCACCAGCTGGCCCCACTGGTCCATTAGTGTTCTCTTTGGGTTCACCGATGCCATACAAACAGGCTCTGTTTGTACCCTTCTATCTGGCTGAGAGTACTGGTTTGGCACCGATGACGTTGTCGCCTCAGATGATGTTACCGACGGCGCCGATGGAGTCGTTGCCGGCGCCGTATGGATCCCGGTCGGGACGTTGTGTATCTCCACCACATCCATCTGCCTTGAAACTGGTGTTGTCGACATCGGCTGACTCTGTTGGCGCCAAGATTGGAGGCCAGATTGAGATCAAGGAGGAAAGCCATGAGGCTCTTGGAGGAGCAGGAATATCAGCAATAGCTGTTGGAGGAAGGAGAGATTCCTGAGCCTATGGGGGAGTTTCAGGGTCTGGACTCTGCAAGTGGACTGGATACCTCCCCTGAGTGGGATCTTTCATCTCTGGGTGAATTTACAGAGGAGACAGCATCCTATCACACTGTTATAAGGAAGGCTGCTGAATTCTTGGAACTTCCCTTACCAGCATCGGAAGTGAAGGCAAACATCTTGACGGAGGTGTTGCATCCTTCCTCTACTCCTGCGGAGCCCCTACTCCCTTTTAATGATGCCCTTACTGAGCCCATTTTAGACATTTGGAGAAAACCTGTCACAACTCCAGCGGTTTCCAGGGCTGTGGCTAGGAGGTACAGGGTTGCACCTGGGGATCCTCAGTTTTTATCTAAACATCTGACTCCTGAGAGCTTGCTGGTTCAGGCTTTTTTTTCTGCCCGATCTGCACCTGGCTCGTTTCCTGCTACTCCATCAGACAGGGAGTCTAAGAGAATGGAGCAAGCAGCTAAGAAAGGTTTCTCCTCATGTAGTATGGCCCTGAAATCGGTCAATGCCATCTGTGTGCTGGGGAGGTATGTTCATGCCCTGATGGACACAGCAAGAGCTGTGGTGCAGAGCTTGCCTCAGGATGTGCAGGGGCAGTTTGATGAGCTCTTTTTGGACACTCAAGCGGTAGCCAAACAGATTATCCAGTCAGGTCTAGATACAGCAGATTCAGTGGCCAGGGCTTTGGGCAATTCGGTGGTGACCAGGAGGCATGCGTCGCTTAGGTCTTCTGGCTTTTCCACAGACGCACAACTTTGTTGGACCTTCCGTTTGATGTTGAAAAGTTGTTTGGGTCCAAGGCCAACACTGCATTGGAACGTTTTAAAGACAGTAGGGCTACTGCAAGATCCTTGGGGTTACAGGCTTTGGCCCCCACACCCTTTAGATCTTTTTGGGGATTTGGCCGTGGATCCTCTTTTCGTGGAAGGCCACAGTCCAATACTCAACAGCCTGCCAACCCTCTCTATAGGTCTTTTAGAGTGCAGGGGAGGGTTAGAACACGAGGAGCCGCCCAGCAACATCCTGCCTCATCCTCTTCCTCTGGGGGAACCCTACAAGGAAAGCAGCCCTAGTTTTCTATTCATTTGGATAATGCTTCCCCCGTAGGGGGCAGGATATTTCATTTTCTCCACGAGTGGGAGCTAGTCACATCGGACTGTTCGGTACTAAATATTGTGGGGAAAGGTTATGCCCTTCCTTTTCAGGAATTTCACCCTCCCATCTTTCCCGGTCATTCCTTTTTGTTCAGAAGATCATCTCCTGTTGCTTCAGCAGGAGGTGCAAGTCCTTTTGTTAAAGGGTGTAGTGGAGTCAGTTCCAGAGCAGGAAAGGGGGCAGGGATGCTATTCGAGATATTTCCTGATTCCCAAGAAGGATGGTCGATGGAGGCCTCTCCTGGACCTGAGGATTTTGAATTGGTTCCTCAAACAGGAGAAATCTAAAATTCTGACTGTAGTACAGGTACTTCTGGCGTTGAACAAGGAAGACTGGATGGTGTCTGTCGACTTGCAGGATGCTTATTTTCATATCCCCATTCTGAAGTCGCACCGGAATTATCTCCGGTTTGTGGTAGGGTCGCAGCACTATCAGTTTACGGTCCTTCCTTTTGGTCTTTCGCACCTCGGGTCTTCACGAAGGTGATGGCGGTGGTTGCAGCGGACCTCGAAAGGAAGGGAATATCTGTATTCCCTTACCTGGACAATTGGATAATAAAGGCCAAGTCCCCAGAGCTTGTACTGCATCACTTGCAATTGACAACAGAGTTGTTGTTCAACCTCGGTTTTACGGTAAACATACCCAAGTCTCAGCTGGAGCCCTCTCAGTGCCTCCTGTTCATTGGGGCAGTACTGGATACCACATTGAATCAGACCTATTCTCAGGACATTCAGGCGTTGATTCCAATGTTTCAAAATGGAGCGGTTGTTCCGGTTCTCAGGTTCCTACGTCTGCTCGGTCTGATTGCTTCTGGCATTCTGTTGGTCACTCATGCACATTGACACGTGAGGGCTTTCCAATGGTGCCTCCGCCAGCAGTGGTTTCAACACAAAGGGGATCCCGAAGAGTCAATAATGGTCTCCAGAGACGCTGCAACGGATATACGATGGTGGGCTGTGGATGGCAACCTTTCCCAAGGAAGGCTGTTTTGTCTACCACCTCCGTAGGCCCCAGTCATAACGGATGCTTCCAGTTTAGGATGGGGAGCACATCTGGGGGATCTGGAGCTCAAACGTCATTGGTCTCCAGTGGAAAAGATGTTTCACATCAATCTGTTAGAATTACGGGCAATACGTCTGGCTCTCAAGGCCCTCCGCTCATCCCTTTGCAGTCAGTCAGTTCAAGTCTTGACAGACAACACTACCTCGATGTGGTACATCAATAAACAGGGAGGAGTAGGGTTGTACCTTCTATGAAGAGAAGCTCTGCGGCTCTGGTCCTGGGCTCAGGACCATCGGATTTGCTTAGTAGCAAACCAAATGGCCGGGGTTCTCACCGACAGTCTCAGTCGGCATTTCTCGGCCGATCACGAATGGCGTCTCCATCTAGACCTGGTTCTTCACATCTTCTGAATGTGGGGTTTCCACAGATAGACCTGTTGCCACTCGGGAGAACGCGCACTGCCCGTCGTTCTGCAGCCTCCAGTATCTGGTGCATGGAACATTGGGGGACGCGTTTCAGACGTCTTGGTGCAACCAGTTACTTTACGCGTTTCCCCCCATATCCTTGATTCCTCGGGTTCTGAGGAAGATTCGTCAAGATCGGGCCCAAGTCATTTTAATAGCTCCGGATTGGCCAAGAAGGGTGTGGTACTCAGACCTTCTCCAACTTTTACTCTCTCCACTTTTTAGATACAGTTTTTTCTGGTTTTAAGACTCTGCACACTTTACCACTGCTAAACAGTGCTAAAGTGCATCTGCTCTCTCCCTTTAAACATGGTAACATTGGATCATACCCAATTGGACTAATTAATTTACTTCTAAGTCCATAATAAAGTGCACCAAATGTGCCCAGGGCCTGTACATTAAATACTACTAGTGGGCCTGCAGCACTGGTTGTGCCACCCACTTGAGTAGCTCCTTAACCTTGTCTCAGGCCTGCCATTGCAAGACCTGTGTGTGCAGTTTCACTGCCAATTTGACTTGGCATTTAAAAGTACTTGCCAAGCCTAAAACTCCCCCTTTTCTACATATAAGTCACCCCTAAGGTATGCCCTAGGTAACCCTTAGGGCAGGGTGGTGTGTAGGCAAAAGGCAGGACTTGTTCATGTGTAGTTTACATGTCCTGGTAGTGTACAACTCCTAAATTTGTTTTTACACTGCTGTGAGGCCTGCTCCCTTCATAGGCTAACATTGGGGCTGCCCTCATACATTGTTTGAGTGGTAGCTGCTGATCTGAAAGGACTAGGAATGTCGTAATTAGTATGGCCAAAATGGTAATACAAAATCCTGCTGGTGAAGTTGTATTTAATATTACTATTTTAGAAATGACACTTTTAGAAAGTGAGCATTTCTCTGCACTTAAATCCTTCTGTGCCTTACAGTCCACGTCTGGCTGGGTTTAGTTGACAGCCCCCTTGTACATTCACTCAGACACATCCCAAACACAGGATACACAGCCTCACTTGCATATATCTGCATTTTGAATGGGCCTTACTCGGCTGGGAGGGTGCAGGGCCTGACACTTGCATGTCAAAGGACAGTAGCCTCCCTCACACAAAGGATTGCCACACCCCCTACTGGGACCCTGGCAGACAGGATTGAAGTGAAAGGGGACCTTGTGCACCTCTAAGCCACTCTTTGATGTCTCCCCCACTTCAAAGGCACATTTGGGTATTTAAATAGGGCCTCTGCCCCTACCAACTCAGACACTTCCTGGAGAAGAAACCTGAACCAGAACCCGCATGCTGCCAAGAACTGCCTGGCTGCCCAAAAGACTCACCTGTCTGCTTGCTGTGAAGGACTGCTGCCTTGCTGTTGCCCTGCTGCCTTGCTGCTCTCTGGCTGTGGTAAAGAAGTGCTCTCCAAGGGCTTGGATAGAGCTTGCCTCCTGTTCCCTGAAGTCTCTGGACCAAAAATAGTTCATCTCTACAAGAAGTACTCCTTGTGCGCCAAAATACGACGCACAGCCTGCACCGCAGTAAAAATTTCACTGCACGCCGAACCGGAACAACGCAGCCTGACTTCGCATTGGGAAGATCAACGCAGCGCCAGCGTAGCGATCAGAAATTCGATGCACGGCCCACCGGATTAACGCACAACCGAGCTGGAACGACGCAGCCCAACTTCCAGAGAGGAATCGCTGCAGCACCTGCAGTGCGGTAGAAAATTGGATGCAACGGCCACCGAATCAATGCAGCTCATGTGACATCGTGCCAGCGCAGGAAATCCACGCATCATCCCCAGGGCGTCCGAAAACCCCGCAACCCGGAGAGGATCCACGACCGAGCACCGGAAATTGCACACAGCCGTCCCTGTGTGAAAACTAAACAATGCAACGCCGTGTGCGGCCCGAGAAATCGACACACATCCATTTGTTTCCACTCATCTCCTCCTCTGTGGTTCTTTGCAGAGATTTTGCAGGTACTTTGTGCTTGAAAGATACTTTGATTGCTTTTAAAAGACTTAACACACTTTATATCACTTTTACAGTGATATCTCAACATATACTTATTGCATTTTAATCGTTTTGATCTGCATTTATCTAGATAAATATAAAAAACAGATATCCAGATAAACATTGTGTGGTGTATTTTTGTGGTGCTATACTGTGTTGTTGTATGATTTATTGCACAAATACTTTACACATTGCCTTCTAAGTTAAGCCTGACTGCTCAGTGCCAAGCTACCAGAGGGTGGGCACAGGAAAATTTGTATTGTGTGTGACTTACCCTGACTAGAGTGAGGGTCCTTGCTTGGACAGGGGGTAACCTGACTGCCAACCAAAGACCCCATTTCTAACAGTGAGGAATCCACAGGTAGTTGTATCCATTAGAAGAACAAGTTACTTACCTTCGGTAACGCTTTTTCTGGTGGATACAGTAGCTACCTGTGGGTTCCTCACAGTTCCACCCACCTCCTCGTTGCCTGTCTAGTCATACCAAGACTTCTTTTCTTATATATGTATATATGTTTTTGGTGTTTTTTCATATAAAGAAAATTTGTGGTTTATATTTGTATTTGGATTGGTATATATATTATTCCTGTTAAGTCGGTTTTCACCTGTTCGCCTCAAAGTCACGTAAAAAAAGGTGAAACTGACGTCAGCACGCCAGCGAGGACTTCTTATTGCCATGATGACGTCAGACGGAGTTGCTTGAGGAGCTGTGCAGTTGTGACATCCTCGTAGATGTGGAGAGCTAGGAAGAAAATTTCCGTTGAATGCTGGCACATTGGGAGAATTCATAAGGTGAGGAATCCACAGGTAGCCACTCTATCCACCAGAAAAAGCGTTTTTCGTCTGCAGCTGGTTGTGTGTATGGTGTGTGAATGATGTGTGTGTTGTGCGAGTGTGTCACTCTCCTTTTCCTCCCTAGGCGGCTGTACTCACCGTCGTCGTCTTCGTCGTCGGCGTTGGTGTTCCAGGTGGAGCATGGCATAGAAGAGCATCGGGAAGACTTGCAGTTCTGGTTCCATGGTGGCGTTGATCTTCTCTGTGTCTCTGATGGTGAGTTATTCGTCTTCTGTGATGTGTTTCTGCCAGGCTTTTCATGGCATTGGTACCACCCCAGAAATCGTGGCAGATTGCAGTGTCATGATATGGTGGGTGGTACCTTGTCTTCCGCCTGGCTGTTGGTGGCTACCGCTGTGGTGCGTGGTGTTAATGCCCTGGCAGATGGTGTGGTACATTGGCTGTCTATGGGAGTTCTCACCGCCATGGTCTTAATTTGGCGGTAGTTACCGCCAGCATGTTGACGGTATTACCACCACTTTAACTGTCACCGCCAATGTCATAATGACCACCTGTGCTCTTAGGTGGGACACAGACTGTGTGCACTGTGCTCTTAGGTGGGACACATACTGTGAGTGCACTTTACTCACAGGAGAAGGTCTTTGAGAGCCTGTACTGTCAGGTAGGAGATAGTCTGAGTGTAATGTGGTCTTCGTTAGGACAGACTGTGTGTGCACTGTGCTCTTAGGTGGGACACGGACTGTGTGTGCACTGTGCTCCTAGGTAAGACAGGTACTGTGCGTGCACTGTGCTCCTAGGTGGGAGACAGACTGTGAGTGCACTGTCATCACGGGAGAAGGTCTTTGAGAGCCTCAGGTAGGAGACAATCTGAGTGCACTGTGGTCTTAGGTGGGACACAGACTGTGTGTTCACTGTGCTCTTAGGTGGGACACGGACTGTGAATGCACTGTAATCACAGGAGAAGGTCTTTGAGAGCCTCTACTGTCAGGTAGGAGACAGACTGAGAGCACTGTGCTCTTAGATGGGGCACGGACTGTGTGTGCACTGGCCTCCTATGTTGGACACGGACTGTGTGTGCACTGATCTCCTAGATGGGACACGGACTGTGTGAACTGTAATCACAGGAGTAGGTCTCTGAGAACCGTGTACTGTCAGGTAGGAGATAGTTTGAGTGCACTGTGCTGTTAGGTAAGACACAGACTAAGCGCACTGTAGTCACAGGAGAAGGTCTTTGAGAGCCCATACTGTCAGGTAAATGACAGACTGAGCACTCTATGGTCTTAAGTGACACACGGAATGTGAGTGCACAGTAATCACAGGATTTCGTATCAAGAGCCCTGTATTGTCACTGTGGTCCCATTTAGGAGCAGGACTAGGTTTCATTGGTCTCAGAAAAGGAACATTGAATACACTGTGGTCCCAGTTTACTGTGGTCGGAGCAATTTGAGGGATTCTGATTGCAGTGGCTTCAGGGAAGGGACTGTGAGCGCGCTGTGGTCTCAGAAAGAAGAGGGGCTCGGTGCACTGTGGCTTCAGGGAAGGGACTGTGAGCGCGCTGTGGTCTCGGAGAAGAGGGGCTCGGTGCACTGTGGCTTCAGGGAAGGGACTGTGAGCGCGCTGTGGTCTCAGAAAGAAGAGGGGCTCGGTGCACTGTGGCTTCAGGGGGGACTGTGAGCATGCTGTGGTCCCAGAAAGAAGAGGAGCTCGGTGCACTGTGGCTTCAGGAAAGGGACTGTGAGCGTGCTGTGGTCTCAGGGAGAAGAGGGGTTCGGTGCACTGTGGCTTCAGGGAAGGGACTGTGAGCGCGCTGTGGTCTCAGGGAGAAGAGGGGCCCTGGTGCACTGTGGCTTCAGGGGAGGGACTGTAAGTGCACTGTGGTCTCAGGGAGTAGAGGGGTCCTGGTGCACTGTGGCTTCAGGGGAGGGACTGTGAGCGGACTGTGGTCTCGGGGGGAAGAGGGACTCGGTGCACTGTGGCTTCAGGGGGGACGGTAAGCGCACTGTGGTCCCTGGGAGTAGAGGGGCTCAGTGAACTGTGGCTTTAGGGAAGGGACTGTGAGCGCGCTGTGGTCTTGGGGAGAAGAGGCGCCCTGGTGCACTGTGGCTTCAGGGGAGGGACTGTGAGCCCACTGTGGTCTCAGGGAGAAGAGGGCCCCTGGTGCACTGCGGCTTCAGGGGAGGGACTGTGAGCGTGCTGTGGTCTCAGGGAGAAGAGGGCCCCTGGTGCACTGTGGCTTGAGGGAAGGGACTGTGAGCGCGCTGTGGTGTCAGGGAGAAGAGGGGCTCGGTGCACTGCGGCTTCAGGGGAGTGACTGTGAGCGCGCTGTGGTCTCAGGGAGAAGAGGGGCTCGGTGCACTGCGGCTTCAGGGGAGGGACTGTGAGCGCACTGTGGTCTCAAGGAGAAGAGGGACTCAGTGCACTGTGGCTTCAGGGAAGGGACTATGAGCGCGCTGTGGTCTCAGGGAGAAGAGGGGCCCTGGTGCACTGTGGCTTCAGGGGAGAGACTGTGAGAGCGCTGTGGTCTCAGGGAGTAGAGGAGCTCGGTGCACTGTGGCTTGAGGTAAGGGACTGTGAGCGTGCTGTGGTCTCAGGGAGAAGAGGGGCTCGGTGCACTGTGGCTTCAGGGGAGAGACTGTGAGAGCGCTGTGGTCTCAGGGAGTAGAGGGGCTCAGTGCACTGTGGCTTCAGGGGAGGGACTGTGAGTGCATTGTGGTCTCAGGGAGAAGAGGGGCCCTGGTGCACTGTGGCTTCAGGGAAGGGACTATGAGCGCGCTGTGGTCTCAGGGAGAAGAGGGGCTGCGGTGCACTGTGGCTTCAGGGAAGGGACTGTAAGGGCGCTGTGGTCTCAGGGAGTAGAGAGGCTCAGTGCACTGTGGCTTCAAGGAAGGGACTGTGAGCGCGCTGTGGTCTCAGGGAGAAGAGGGCCCCTGGTGCACTGTGGCTTCAGGGGAGGGACTGTGAGCGCGCTGTGGTCTCAGGGAGAAGAGGGGCTTGGTGCACTGTGGCTTGAGGGAAGGGACTGTGAGCGCGCTGTGGTGTCAGGGAGAAGAGGGGCTCGGTGCACTGTGGCTTCAGGGGAGGGACTGTGAGCGCGCTGTGGTCTCAGGGAGAAGAGGGGCCCCGGTGCACTGTGGCTTCAGGGGAGGGACTGTGAGTGTGCTGTGGTCTCAGGGAGAAGAGGGGCTCGGTGCACTGTGGCTTCAGGGGAGGGACTGTGAGCGCGCTGTGGTCTCAGGGAGAAGAGGGGCTCGGTGCACTGGGGCTTCAGGGGAGGGACTGTGAGCTCGCTGTGGTCTCAGGGAGAAGAGGGGCTTGGTGCACTGTGGCTTCAGGGAAGGGACTGTGAGCGTGCTGTGGTCTAGGGGAGAAGAGGGGCCCTGATGCACTGTGGCTTCAGGGGAGGGACTGTGAGCGTGCTGTGGTCTCAGGGAGAAGAGGGGCCCTGGTGCACTGTGGCTTCAGGGGAGGGACTGTAAGTGCGCTGTGGTCTCAAGGAGAAGAGGGGTTCGGTGCAATGTGGCTTCAGGGGAGGGACTGTGAGCGCACTGTGGTCTCAGGGAGTAGAGGGGCTCGGTGCACTGTGGCTTCAGGGGAGGGACTGTGATTGCGCTGTGTTCTCAGGAAGAAGAGGGGCTCGGTGCACTGTGGCTTCAGGGGAGGGACTGTGAGCACGCTCTGGTCTCAGGGAGAAGAGGGGCTCGGTGCAATGTGGCTTCAGGGAGAGACTGTGAGCGCACTGTGGTCTCAGGGAGTAGAGGGGCTCGGTGCACTGTGGCTTCAGGGGAGGGACTTTGAGCGCGCTGTGGTCTCAGGGAGAAGAGGGGCCCGGTGCACTGTGGCTTCAGGGGAGGGACTGTGAGCGCGCTGTGGTCTCAGGGAGAAGAAGGGCCCTGGTGCACTGTGGCTTCAGGGGAGAGACTGTGAGAGCGCTGTGGTCTCAGGGAGTAGAGGAGCTCGGTGCACTGTGGCTTGAGGTAAGGGACTGTGAGCGTGCTGTGGTCTCAGGGAGAAGAGGGGCTCGGTGCACTGTGGCTTCAGGGGAGGGACTGAGCGTGCACTGTGGGCTCAGGGATAAGCGGGACTCAGTGCACTGTGGCTTCAGGGGAGGGACTGTGAGCGCACTGTGGTCTCAGGGAGAAGCGGGACTCAGTGCGCTGTGGCTTCAGGGAGAGACTGTGATTGCGCTGTGGGCTCAGGGATAAGCGGGACTCAGTGCACTGTGGCTTCAGGGGAGGGACTGTGAGCGCACTGTGGTCTCAGGGAGAAGCGGGACTCAGTGCGCTGTGGCTTCAGGGAGAGACTGTGATTGCGCTGTGGTCTCAGGGAGAAGAGGGGCTCAGTGCACTGTGGCTTCAGGGGAGGCACTGTGAGCACGCTGTGGTCTCAGGGAGAAGAGGGGCTCGGTGCACTGTGGCTTCAGGGAGAGACTGTGAGCGCGCTCTGATATCAGGGAGAAGAGGGGCTCAGTGCACTGTGGCTTCAGGGAAGGGACTGTGAGCGCGCTGTGGTCTCAGGGAGAAGAGGGGCCCTGGTGCACTGTGGCTTCAGGGGAGGGACTGTAAGTGCGCTGTGGTCTCAGGGAGAAGAGGGGCTCGGTGCACTGTGGCTTCAGGGGAGGGACTGTGAGTGCGCTGTGGTCTCAGGGAGAAGAGGGGCTCGGTGCACTGTGGCTTCAGGGAAGGGACTGTGAGCGTGCTGTGGTCTCAGGGAGAAGAGGGGCCCTGGTGCACTGTGGCTTCAGGGGAGTGACAATGAGCGCGCTGTGGTCTCAGGGAGAAGAGGGAACCTGGTGCACTGTGGCTTCAGGGGAGGGACTGTGAGCACGCTGTGGTCTCAGGGAGAAGAGGGGCTCGGTGCCATGTGGCTTCACAGAAGGGACTGTGAGCGCGCTGTGGTCTCAGGGAGAAGAGGGGCCCTGGTGCACTGTGGCTTCAGGGGAGGGACTGTAAGTGCGCTGTGGTCTAGGGGAGAAGAGGAGCTCGGTGCACTGTGGCTTCAGGTGAGGGACTGTGAGTGCGCTGTGGTCTCAGGGAGAAGCGGGACTCGGTGCACTGTGGCTTCAGGGGAGGGACTGTGAGCCACTGTGGTCTCAGGGAGAAGAGGGGCTCGGTGCACTGTGGCTTGAGGGAAGGGACTGTGAGCGCGCTGTTGTCTCAGGGAGAAGAGGGGCTCGGTGCACTGTGGCTTCAGGGGAGTGACAATGAGCGCGCTGTGGTCTCAGGGAGAAGAGGGACCCTGGTGCACTGTGGCTTCAGGGGAGGGACTGTGAGCACGCTGTGGTCTCAGGGAGAAGAGGGGCTCGGTGCCATGTGGCTTCACAGAAGGGACTGTGAGCGCGCTGTGGTCTTAGGGAGAAGAGGGGCCCTGGTGCACTGTGGCTTCAGGGGAGGGACTGTAAGTGCGCTGTGGTCTAGGGGAGAAGAGGAGCTCAGTGCACTGTGGCTTCAGGGGAGGGACTGCGGGTGCACTATGGTCTCAGGGAGAAGCGGGACTCGGTGCACTGTGGCTTCAGGGGAGGGACTGTGAGCGCACTGTGGTCTCAGGGAGAAGAGGGGCTCGGTGCACTGTGGCTTGAGGGAAGGGACTGTGAGCGCGCTGTTGTCTCAGGGAGAAGAGGGGCTCGGTGCACTGTGGCTTCAGGGAAGGGACTGTGAGCGCGCTGTGGTGTCAGGGAGAAGAGGGGCTCAGTGCACTGTGGCTTCAGGGGAGGGACTGTGAGCGCGCTGTGGTGTCAGGGAGAAGAGGGGCTCAGTGCACTGTGGCTTCAGGGGAGGGACTGTGAGTGCGCTGTGGTCTCAGGGAGAAGAGGGGCTTAGTGCACTATGGCTTCAGGGGAGGGACTGTGAGTGCGCTGTGGTCTCGGGGAGAAGAGGGGCCCTGGTGCACTGTGGCTTCAGGAAAGGGACTGTGAGCGTGCTGTGGTCTCAGGGAGAAGAGGGGCCGTGGTGCACTGTGGCTTCAGGAAAGGGACTGTGAGCGTGCTGTGGTCTCAGGGAGAAGAGGGGCCGTGGTGCACTGTGGCTTCAGGAAAGGGACTGTGAGCGTGCTGTGGTCTCAGGGAGAAGAGGGGCCGTGGTGCACTGTGGCTTCAGGGAAGGGACTATGAGCGCGCTGTGGTCTCAGGGAGATGAGGGGCTGTGGTGCACTGTGGCTTCAGGGAAGGGACTGTGAGGGCGCTGTGGTCTCAGGGAGTAGAGAGGCTCAGTGCACTGTGGCTTCAGGGAAGGGACTGTGAGCGCGCTGTGGTCTCAGGGAGAAGAGGGCCCCTGGTGCATTGTGGCTTCAGGGGAGGGACTGTGAGCGCGCTGTGGTCTCAGGGAGAAGAGGGGCTCGGTGCACTGTGGCTTGAGGGAAGGGACTGTGAGCGCGCTGTGGTCTCAGGGAGAAGAGGGGCCCTGGTGCACTGTGGCTTCAGGGAAGGGACTATGAGCGCGCTGTGGTCTCAGGGAGAAGAGGGGCTGCGGTGCACTGTGGCTTCAGGGAAGGGACTGTAAGGGCGCTGTGGTCTCAGGGAGTAGAGAGGCTCAGTGCACTGTGGCTTCAAGGAAGGGACTGTGAGCGCGCTGTGGTCTCAGGGAGAAGAGGGCCCCTGGTGCACTGTGGCTTCAGGGGAGGGACTGTGAGCGCGCTGTGGTCTCAGGGAGAAGAGGGGCTTGGTGCACTGTGGCTTGAGGGAAGGGACTGTGAGCGCGCTGTGGTCTCAGGGAGAAGAGGGGCTCGGTGCCATGTGGCTTCACAGAAGGGACTGTGAGCGCGCTGTGGTCTTAGGGAGAAGAGGGGCCCTGGTGCACTGTGGCTTCAGGGGAGGGACTGTAAGTGCGCTGTGGTCTAGGGGAGAAGAGGAGCTCAGTGCACTGTGGCTTCAGGGGAGGGACTGCGGGTGCACTATGGTCTCAGGGAGAAGCGGGACTCGGTGCACTGTGGCTTCAGGGGAGGGACTGTGAGCGCACTGTGGTCTCAGGGAGAAGAGGGGCTCGGTGCACTGTGGCTTGAGGGAAGGGACTGTGAGCGCGCTGTTGTCTCAGGGAGAAGAGGGGCTCGGTGCACTGTGGCTTCAGGGAAGGGACTGTGAGCGCGCTGTGGTGTCAGGGAGAAGAGGGGCTCAGTGCACTGTGGCTTCAGGGGAGGGACTGTGAGCGCGCTGTGGTGTCAGGGAGAAGAGGGGCTCAGTGCACTGTGGCTTCAGGGGAGGGACTGTGAGTGCGCTGTGGTCTCAGGGAGAAGAGGGGCTCAGTGCACTATGGCTTCAGGGGAGGGACTGTGAGTGCGCTGTGGTCTCGGGGAGAAGAGGGGCCCTGGTGCACTGTGGCTTCAGGAAAGGGACTGTGAGCGTGCTGTGGTCTCAGGGAGAAGAGGGGCCGTGGTGCACTGTGGCTTCAGGAAAGGGACTGTGAGCGTGCTGTGGTCTCAGGGAGAAGAGGGGCCGTGGTGCACTGTGGCTTCAGGAAAGGGACTGTGAGCGTGCTGTGGTCTCAGGGAGAAGAGGGGCCGTGGTGCACTGTGGCTTCAGGGAAGGGACTATGAGCGCGCTGTGGTCTCAGGGAGATGAGGGGCTGTGGTGCACTGTGGCTTCAGGGAAGGGACTGTGAGGGCGCTGTGGTCTCAGGGAGTAGAGAGGCTCAGTGCACTGTGGCTTCAGGGAAGGGACTGTGAGCGCGCTGTGGTCTCAGGGAGAAGAGGGCCCCTGGTGCATTGTGGCTTCAGGGGAGGGACTGTGAGCGCGCTGTGGTCTCAGGGAGAAGAGGGGCTCGGTGCACTGTGGCTTGAGGGAAGGGACTGTGAGCGCGCTGTGGTCTCAGGGAGAAGAGGGGCCCTGGTGCACTGTGGCTTCAGGGAAGGGACTATGAGCGCGCTGTGGTCTCAGGGAGAAGAGGGGCTGCGGTGCACTGTGGCTTCAGGGAAGGGACTGTAAGGGCGCTGTGGTCTCAGGGAGTAGAGAGGCTCAGTGCACTGTGGCTTCAAGGAAGGGACTGTGAGCGCGCTGTGGTCTCAGGGAGAAGAGGGCCCCTGGTGCACTGTGGCTTCAGGGGAGGGACTGTGAGCGCGCTGTGGTCTCAGGGAGAAGAGGGGCTTGGTGCACTGTGGCTTGAGGGAAGGGACTGTGAGCGCGCTGTGGTGTCAGGGAGAAGAGGGGCTCGGTGCACTGTGGCTTCAGGGGAGGGACTGTGAGCGCGCTGTGGTCTCAGGGAGAAGAGGGGCCCCGGTGCACTGTGGCTTCAGGGGAGGGACTGTGAGTGTGCTGTGGTCTCAGGGAGAAGAGGGGCTCGGTGCACTGTGGCTTCAGGGGAGGGACTGTGAGCGCGCTGTGGTCTCAGGGAGAAGAGGGGCTCGGTGCACTGTTGCTTCAGGGGAGGGACTGTGAGCTCGCTGTGGTCTCAGGGAGAAGAGGGGCTTGGTGCACTGTGGCTTCAGGGAAGGGACTGTGAGCGTGCTGTGGTCTAGGGGAGAAGAGGGGCCCTGATGCACTGTGGCTTCAGGGGAGGGACTGTGAGCGTGCTGTGGTCTCAGGGAGAAGAGGGGCCCTGGTGCACTGTGGCTTCAGGGGAGGGACTGTAAGTGCGCTGTGGTCTCAAGGAGAAGAGGGGTTCGGTGCAATGTGGCTTCAGGGGAGGGACTGTGAGCGCACTGTGGTCTCAGGGAGTAGAGGGGCTCGGTGCACTGTGGCTTCAGGGGAGGGACTGTGATTGCGCTGTGTTCTCAGGAAGAAGAGGGGCTCGGTGCACTGTGGCTTCAGGGGAGGGACTGTGAGCACGCTCTGGTCTCAGGGAGAAGAGGGGCTCGGTGCAATGTGGCTTCAGGGAGAGACTGTGAGCGCACTGTGGTCTCAGGGAGTAGAGGGGCTCGGTGCACTGTGGCTTCAGGGGAGGGACTTTGAGCGCGCTGTGGTCTCAGGGAGAAGAGGGGCCCGGTGCACTGTGGCTTCAGGGGAGGGACTGTGAGCGCGCTGTGGTCTCAGGGAGAAGAAGGGCCCTGGTGCACTGTGGCTTCAGGGGAGAGACTGTGAGAGCGCTGTGGTCTCAGGGAGTAGAGGAGCTCGGTGCACTGTGGCTTGAGGTAAGGGACTGTGAGCGTGCTGTGGTCTCAGGGAGAAGAGGGGCTCGGTGCACTGTGGCTTCAGGGGAGGGACTGAGCGTGCACTGTGGGCTCAGGGATAAGCGGGACTCAGTGCACTGTGGCTTCAGGGGAGGGACTGTGAGCGCACTGTGGTCTCAGGGAGAAGCGGGACTCAGTGCGCTGTGGCTTCAGGGAGAGACTGTGATTGCGCTGTGGGCTCAGGGATAAGCGGGACTCAGTGCACTGTGGCTTCAGGGGAGGGACTGTGAGCGCACTGTGGTCTCAGGGAGAAGCGGGACTCAGTGCGCTGTGGCTTCAGGGAGAGACTGTGATTGCGCTGTGGTCTCAGGGAGAAGAGGGGCTCAGTGCACTGTGGCTTCAGGGGAGGCACTGTGAGCACGCTGTGGTCTCAGGGAGAAGAGGGGCTCGGTGCACTGTGGCTTCAGGGAGAGACTGTGAGCGCGCTCTGATATCAGGGAGAAGAGGGGCTCAGTGCACTGTGGCTTCAGGGAAGGGACTGTGAGCGCGCTGTGGTCTCAGGGAGAAGAGGGGCCCTGGTGCACTGTGGCTTCAGGGGAGGGACTGTAAGTGCGCTGTGGTCTCAGGGAGAAGAGGGGCTCAGTGCACTGTGGCTTCAGGGGAGGGACTGTGAGTGCGCTGTGGTCTCAGGGAGAAGAGGGGCTCGGTGCACTGTGGCTTCAGGGAAGGGACTGTGAGCGTGCTGTGGTCTCAGGGAGAAGAGGGGCCCTGGTGCACTGTGGCTTCAGGGGAGTGACAATGAGCGCGCTGTGGTCTCAGGGAGAAGAGGGACCCTGGTGCACTGTGGCTTCAGGGGAGGGACTGTGAGCACGCTGTGGTCTCAGGGAGAAGAGGGGCTCGGTGCCATGTGGCTTCACAGAAGGGACTGTGAGCGCGCTGTGGTCTCAGGGAGAAGAGGGGCCCTGGTGCACTGTGGCTTCAGGGGAGGGACTGTAAGTGCGCTGTGGTCTAGGGGAGAAGAGGAGCTCGGTGCACTGTGGCTTCAGGTGAGGGACTGTGAGTGCGCTGTGGTCTCAGGGAGAAGCGGGACTCGGTGCACTGTGGCTTCAGGGGAGGGACTGTGAGCCACTGTGGTCTCAGGGAGAAGAGGGGCTCGGTGCACTGTGGCTTGAGGGAAGGGACTGTGAGCGCGCTGTTGTCTCAGGGAGAAGAGGGGCTCGGTGCACTGTGGCTTCAGGGGAGTGACAATGAGCGCGCTGTGGTCTCAGGGAGAAGAGGGACCCTGGTGCACTGTGGCTTCAGGGGAGGGACTGTGAGCACGCTGTGGTCTCAGGGAGAAGAGGGGCTCGGTGCCATGTGGCTTCACAGAAGGGACTGTGAGCGCGCTGTGGTCTTAGGGAGAAGAGGGGCCCTGGTGCACTGTGGCTTCAGGGGAGGGACTGTAAGTGCGCTGTGGTCTAGGGGAGAAGAGGAGCTCAGTGCACTGTGGCTTCAGGGGAGGGACTGCGGGTGCACTATGGTCTCAGGGAGAAGCGGGACTCGGTGCACTGTGGCTTCAGGGGAGGGACTGTGAGCGCACTGTGGTCTCAGGGAGAAGAGGGGCTCGGTGCACTGTGGCTTGAGGGAAGGGACTGTGAGCGCGCTGTTGTCTCAGGGAGAAGAGGGGCTCGGTGCACTGTGGCTTCAGGGAAGGGACTGTGAGCGCGCTGTGGTGTCAGGGAGAAGAGGGGCTCAGTGCACTGTGGCTTCAGGGGAGGGACTGTGAGCGCGCTGTGGTGTCAGGGAGAAGAGGGGCTCAGTGCACTGTGGCTTCAGGGGAGGGACTGTGAGTGCGCTGTGGTCTCAGGGAGAAGAGGGGCTCAGTGCACTATGGCTTCAGGGGAGGGACTGTGAGTGCGCTGTGGTCTCGGGGAGAAGAGGGGCCCTGGTGCACTGTGGCTTCAGGAAAGGGACTGTGAGCGTGCTGTGGTCTCAGGGAGAAGAGGGGCCGTGGTGCACTGTGGCTTCAGGAAAGGGACTGTGAGCGTGCTGTGGTCTCAGGGAGAAGAGGGGCCGTGGTGCACTGTGGCTTCAGGAAAGGGACTGTGAGCGTGCTGTGGTCTCAGGGAGAAGAGGGGCCGTGGTGCACTGTGGCTTCAGGGAAGGGACTATGAGCGCGCTGTGGTCTCAGGGAGATGAGGGGCTGTGGTGCACTGTGGCTTCAGGGAAGGGACTGTGAGGGCGCTGTGGTCTCAGGGAGTAGAGAGGCTCAGTGCACTGTGGCTTCAGGGAAGGGACTGTGAGCGCGCTGTGGTCTCAGGGAGAAGAGGGCCCCTGGTGCATTGTGGCTTCAGGGGAGGGACTGTGAGCGCGCTGTGGTCTCAGGGAGAAGAGGGGCTCGGTGCACTGTGGCTTGAGGGAAGGGACTGTGAGCGCGCTGTGGTGTCAGGGAGAAGAGGGGCTCGGTGCACTGTGGCTTCAGTGGAGGCACTGTGAGCGCGCTGTGGTCTCAGGGAGAAGAGGGGCCCAGTGCACTGTGGCTTCAGGGGAGGGACTGTGAGCGCGCTGTGGTCTCAGGGAGAAGAGGGGCTCGGTGCACTGTGGCTTCAGGGGAGTGACTGCGAGCACGCTGTGGTCTCAGGGAGTAGAGGAGCTCGGTGCACTGTGGCTTGAGGTAAGGGACTGTGAGTGTGCTGTGGTCTCAGGGAGAAGAGGGGCTCGGTGCACTGTGGCTTGAGGTAAGGGACTGTGAGTGTGCTGTGGTCTCAGGGAGAAGAGGGGCTCGGTGCACTGTGGCTTCAGGGAAGGGACTGTGAGCACTTTGTGGTCTCAGGGAGAAGAGGGCCCCTGGTGCACTGTGGCTTCAGGGGAGGGACTGTGAGCGCGCTGTGGTCTCAGGGAGAAGAGGGGCCCTGGTGCACTGTGGGTTCAGGGGAGGGACTGTGAGCTCGCTGTGGTCTCAGGGAGAAGAGGGGCTCTGGTGCACTGTGGGTTCAGGGGAGGGACTGTGAGCGTGTTGTGATCTCGGGGAGAAGAGGGGCTCATGCACTGTGGCTTCAGGGAGGGACTCTGAGTGTGCTGTGATCTCAGGAAGAAAAAGGGCTCTGGTGCAACGTGGCTTCACGAAGGGACTGTGAATGCCCTGTGGTCTCTGGTCGGACAGGGGCTCAGAGTGTCCTGTGGGTGAACGCACTGAGGTCTCTCGGAAGAGAGGTACTGTGAATGCACTGACATTTTATGAGGAAGAGGGATTCTGAGTACACTGAGGTCTCGAAGAAGAGAGGGACTCTGAGTGCACTGTGGCCTTCGGAGAATGTCTGAAGTCACTGGTCTGAGGGGGGAGCGGGGCTCTGAGTGCACAGCTTCCTCAGGAGAGTGACTGTGCGGCTCTGAATGAGTTGTGATTTCCGGTAGGAGCAGGGCTCGGAGTCTGAGTGCACTGTGATTCAAGGTAGAATACGGGTTCTGAGTCTATAATGGACTTTGGTCAGAGAGGGGCTCTCTGTGTACTGTGCACTCAGGCCTCTATAGAGGGTTGAGGGTTTGACTGGAGCTGCCTCAGATTTCACTTTAAATCTGCGGGTCCATTTCTTCGGAGTTGAGTTCTCACAGCTGGTCCAGTGCCAAGTGAGCTCAGTATGGGCCAGATGTAGCAAAGGTTTTTACCCATTCTGTGTCTATGGGAAAAAGTGTTCGTACATATGGCCCTATGTTTTCTAAGTGCTGTTGCATGCAGTCACTTTCCAGTGGACTTGTGATCTGGTGCCTTCGGGCCGTGTAACAGGTCTAATGCTCTTGAGGGTCTCCACTGGGGACACAAGTGTCCAATCCTCTCTGATTTGAAACATGAATGCGAGTATGGATGCAGCTGGGGAGGCTGTGTGCGTGCAGCTGGCGTTGCATGTCTGCCAGAGCATTCCCCCCTTGGAGAGGTGCAGGCAGTTGTCTGTTGGAACATGCCCAAGCACCTTCCTGTATTAACCTGCCCAGGTTCCTGAGAAGCTTCATTCCTGGGCTCGCAAACAAGGTGGTTGCAGGCACCCCTGGTGTTTGCATGGCAACTGGGTACTGCCTCCAGTTCATCGGGCACTGAGCATGGCACTTAAACTTCAGTCCTGCTACTGAAGGAGTAGGCCAGGAGAATCAGATATGTGGTCTGGGAGCTCTGCCTAGTCCCTCAGGCCGTGGGCAGCGGGTTTTAGTGTACCGTAGGGGTGCACTGCCTCGGGTCTTAGACACTCATGCAGTGGGCCATATGTTCAGGAGAGCTAATGCACACTCCTTGTGCCGAAGACTTAGGGCCTGATTTAGATCTCGGCGGATGGAATGCTCCGTCCCAGTGGAGATGGATATATATCACGTCCACAGCATTCCCATTCCCATGGGCTATAATGGGATCCTAATACAACGGACGGGATATTCGTCATGTTTGTGATGGGGTAGCCCCATCCTTCAAACTCAAAATCAGGGCCTTCGTGATCATATGGGGGCAATTTACTGCTGCTCCTTGGTCCCACAGCTTGAATATTTGGGAGAGAATGTTTCTGGTCCCATTACTAGATGTTGGCTGCACAGATTTCCTTGAATAGCTTGTTAGGAGAGCAGTTATCCACAGCATCATGAAAGAGCATGCACACCTGCCCATAGTGCCTGTCTGAATGGGAAACTGGTATCCTGACTTTTTGTTTGCCCATGGCGTTGTGGAAATCTAGGGTGTATGCAGAGGCCTGGGCCTGCCACTGGTAATGCAATGTTTAGAAACTGTTTATGACCTTGAGGGAGGCAGAAAGCATTCCCTCACAGCAGGCATAGGTTTGCCCTCCCTGCCTGGTTTGAATCGCTCGCATTCTGCAGCAGTGGCCACATACTGAGGGCTTTATGAATCAGCAGTGTGGCTAGACCTTTTTCTCTGTCTCGGAAGTGATTGCAGTCTACTAACCGCTCTTGTGTAAAGTTCTGCTGTCGTGTGAACTCCCCAGAACCCTGCTTTGACATTCCATGTGCGTGTATGTACAGTGAATGTATAAAACATATATGGTATTAGGCTCTGTGTCTACTGACAGCCTGAGTGCTAGGACCAGTGGGATCCATCATGAATGACTGCTGGCATAGCCTGTTCAAGAGGAAAAGTGCTTGTAGCTTCCTTCGAGTTTGTAAGTGTTTGGCTTACATTCCTTTGGCTGGAGGGGGATACCCAGACTCTGAAGTGAAGGGTGATGGAGACAATGCTTCCTTTAGAAATTCTTGGAGAGCCTTGTTAGGAAGTGGCTTCTGCCTACATCTTTCTGACCCTTGACATTTGCTAGATGGTGAGGGTGAGATGTGGGACTGCAGTTTTTGTTGCTCAAGGTGAGGCAGTATCTAGGCAGGGCCTGTCCTTCAGTGTGTCCCAGATTGTTCCTTCAAGAAGGCTGATGTCAGCCAGGTGCAGAGATCCCATACTCCAGACGTGCCCTTGATTTGCATGGAGTCCCCATCATTGATACCTGCTATGAGAGCAATCGCCTTGCACTGAGGCTGTGTATTAGGAGCAGGTAGTAAATCACATCTGAAAGAGACTCGATCCAAACCAGCTCTGAAACTGTAGGTGGCGGTTTCACATCTTGTCTCCGGAAAGTGTATTTGAAAGATGGAGTCACACTAGTGGTGTGTGAAATTCACGTGATGTGCCTTTGAATAAGTCTGTGAAAATTCAGCAAAATTGCATGTTACTATGTGAAATGCAAATCTGACATTTCGTGCTATACTTTAGCGCAAAATGCTTCCTCCCATCCATTTTTAGGGAGAGGGCGCATTTAAACAAGAGCGCAGTGAACAACAGCAGCTCACTTCTGGTTGTTCCAGGTAAATGTTTACTACAAACAGTTATACATATAAAATGCAAAACAACAACTTGGGAATCCCAGAAGGTGACACTCCAGGGTAAAAATGGAGCACATCTTCATTCAGAAAACGAACTCTGACTCGTTTCTGCTCCCCTGAGCCTATGTCACGGTGACCCACCACCCTTGAACATAAATAGAAATATGTACATCGACAGTGACGTGTCTATTTAGTAAATCGAACGACAACATTCTCAAAGTCTCTGCTCATTGCGGTCAATCAGCATATCCAACTATAAAGATACAATCCAATGCACCCTTATAATCCACAATATTTCTTATATACATGGCCATTAAAAAAAGTAATTGCCAAACAATCAAACAGAAAAAATGTAAATTACACCAATAGAAATATAAACACGGGGTGGGAAATGTTACTATACATATAGTATGATGCTTCCAGATCATATATTGTCATGCAGTGCTAATATCACCACATTTTACATCACGCATGACACCTTCTATGACTTCATTGATACTATCACTGCAACATTGGAAGTGAAATTATTGATGAGAAAACTGTGCATGGGGGCGCGAGTTATAGTCACGTTAGGGCATGAGTTATATAGTTACTTGAGATAACTATAACTTTAACTGGTGAATTTTTGTGGTTTTTTAAGTTTAAAATATTATTACTATACATTTCACCTAACCTTAATGTTAATTAAATTTTTTGCTGTGAATATGCATATGTATATTTTCCAATCCTGACTGAAATGTCACCTCATCCACCTTGCATGTGGGTGCTCCATAGTAGGCGCGAGTCCCCCGCAGTACTTGCAAAACAACGACGTCAGGAATCCCAAAGAGAAATGGACACACTATGGCCCTCATTACAACCCTGGCAGTCAAAGACCGCCAGGGCTGTTCTGACAATTGCACCGCCAACAGGCTGGCGGTGCAATCCTGCTAATTACGACCGCGGCGAAAGCGCCGCGGTCGCACTGCCGGGACTGGCGGTTTACCGCCAAGTTGGTCCCGGCGGTTGTAATCCCCCAGGGCAGCGCTGCCCAGGGGATTACGAGTTCCCCTAGGAAAACCTGAAAAGGCTGGCGGAAAGGGGAGTCGTGGGGCCCCCTGCCACAGCCCCATGGAGCTTTTCACTGTCTGCATAGCAGACAGTGAAAAGCGCGACAGGTACAACTGCACCCGTCGCACTGCCGCAACACCGCCGGCTCCATTCGGAGCCAGATCCCGTGTTGCGGCCGACATCCCCGCTGGGCCGGCATGCGGAAACTAGGTTTCCGCCCGCCGGCCCAGCGGGGATCTCGTAATGGCCACCGCGGGAGTGCGGCCGCATTGTTGAGCACACAGCGGTTACAACTTGGCGGGCGGCAATGGCCTATGTGTTCTTTACAGCCCTGATGAAGTCCCTTGTGGGAATGAATCACATTGGCTGAGCTGATTTGAACTGTTTTGTATGAAGGAAATAGAAGAATAAATACTAATTGTATTAATCACAATCAACAGTGTTCTAGTCTGTTGGATGAACTTAATTTTGTCAAGTCATCACAACACCATGGACTTTCGAGTATACTATTAGGAGTGCTTCCTGTTATAGTGTATCTATAGTTCCTTTACATGCCAGAGACTACTATGGCAGTGTGTGATTTTTGAAGCAAAATTATTTTTTCTTTTAGGCAAAGTTTTATTTTAAATTGGGAAGGGCCAGGCAGATTCCCCAATCAAGTTCTGCAAGAACATGACAAAATAAGCATAACTCGCACAACAGTGTGGAACCTTCATGTAATCTCCAGTTCACTGATTGGTAGATGCCATGCATCTTATTGTTTGATCACAACTTTCTCTTCAGTTGACCAATGATCCATTGATTGGTTATCTCCTGTCTATCAGTTACTTACTCTACCTTCTATTGATTGTTTTGATCTCTAAAAATGCTTCAACGCATCTTCCCGCACCCAGGATCTCACCACAAGGTCAAAGCAACACTTTCTCTTGTCCTATCAAACTGGTTATGCTAATGGTCTGTACCATGGTTCACCTTAATCATCTATGAGAAGATCACAGAGAATTCGGAACTCTGGTGCTAGATTTCTCCTACATGTAAAAGCCAGATGCACACACATCTCCTGCCTTGATGTCCCCACACTGGTTACCCTTTGCCAGAAGATCCACCTCAAAGCTGCTTGGTATCCCCCACGAACAATGCATAGAACAGGACCACGTTTACTAAGGAAGAAAATAACCAAATGCATACAGCAAAGGATCCGACGTGCTAGAATGGCACCCCGCCTCAAAATTCCAGCGTACAAGGGACAAACATGCGTGGAACATCTTTCTCTGTTCAGGCACCAAAACAAGGCTACTTCTTACCCACAAACATAACATCCACTGGCAAGCCTCTCCACTTCAGAAGATTGTTCCAGAGCGAGCTGTTCCCTAGACGACCGCTATACTCTCAACACAACACTGAAATACAACAGTATCTGAAAGAAAATAAAGCATCTGCTGTATATATGTGTGTGTGTGTGTACATATATATATATGTGTGCTATATGCATACACGTTTACATCCTTGCACGCATATATAGATATTTGTCTAAAGAGATATTATTATGAGTATGTACCTATATGGAGATATATGGCCCTGTACTTCCCATAGGGCTAACACTTATCTGCATGTTAACAGATGCCTATATACATGTGTATGTTTTTTTTGTCTACTTATATTTATTAAAAAATCAACTCCATATATAACAAGATATTTGTTTATGCATTTCATCCTTCATTAGCTCTTTGTATTTCGAAAATAAATATGTAGATGGGTTTTTGAATTTAGGTTTCTGCCCCTTTCTAGGATAATACAGATACGTCACAGTGGAGTATGATTTGACGGAAAAGTAACAGTAAAAGAAGTGTATACCAATATATCTGATACAAAAAATGTAAAAAAAACAAGCCTGCATGGAAAATGTATGTGTACATGCAACATACATACGTATGTTTGAATATGTGACTATTACATGCATCTACATATGGACTGAATGGAGAAATAAATATATATAACCGGTGTATGTATTTTGCATTGTATGTCATAGTACATAATAAATACATCTTATCTCTGTACATGTTAATTTCAGTTATTGTTTAAATGTAAAAAAACAATTGGTCCCTTCACCTTTGTCCCAACTCTACTCTCTTGGAGTCATCGCAAACCTTTCTTACTAGTGTGAACTCCCAAACATCTTTTTCAAACTTCAAACCCCTTTTCAAGCAATCCATCCAACTAAGAAGCACACATGACCACTACTGTGTGCTCAGCACACTAGTCTCTTCTGGCAACCCTGAGCGCTCAACTACTCAGGGACTCTTTGCACTCCTGAGACCTTAGAAACCTAAAGTCTCCCTCCCTCACTTGGAACTCACAACCCAGTGTGTGCATCCTATCCCCTTACTCGCAGTGACTCATCTCTCCCAGCCAGCCCATACACATAACAACCCAACCTCTCCCTGACGCCCCCATGCGCACAACAACCCAACCTTCTGTCACCCCTGAGCATTCTGAAATTCACCCTCCCATGGCTAACCTGAGCACATAACATCCCAACCCCTCCCTACCGCCCCATGTGCACAACACCCCAACAGTCTGTCACACCTGAGAGTCTTCCGGCCACCCTATGGATGTAACAACCAACCTCTGCCTACTGACTCGTGCACAACAGCCCGACCTTCTGTCACCCTGACAGCCTCCCGGCCACCCTGTGGATGTCACAACCCAACCTGTCCCTACTTCCTTGCGCACAACAGCCCAATCTTCTATCACCCCTGAGCGCTCAGAAATTCAACCCAATTTGGCCACCGCATGGATGTAAAAACATAACCCCTCCGGACCGCCCACATGTGTGCAACAACCCAGCCTTCTGGGTGCTTAGACATTCAACATCACCTGGCCACCCCATGGACAACACAACGTCTCCCTACCATGCACACAACAACCCAACCTTCTGTCACCCCTGAGAGTCTCCAGGCCACCACATGGACAACACAACGTCTCCCTACCATGCACACAACAACCCAACCTTCTGTCACCCCTGAGAGTCTCCAGGCCACCACATGGACAACACAACGTCTCCCTACCATGCACACAACAACCCAACCTTCTGTCACCCCTGAGAGTCTCCAGGCCACCACATGGACAACACAACGTCTCCCTACCATGCACACAACAACCCAACCTTGTGTCGCCCCTGAGAGTCTCCCAGCCACCCCATGGATGAACAATCAAACCACTCTCTATTGCCACACAGCAACCCTGTCACTGCTGAGCGCTCAGAAATTCAACCTCATCTGATGACCCTATACATGTGACAACCCAACCTCTCCCTGCCATCCCCAAGCGCACAACAACCCAACCTCTCCCTACTACCTCGCACACAACAACCCAATCTTGTGTCGCCCCTGAGAGTCTCCAGGCCACCACATGGATGTAACAACCCAACCCGTCTCTACTGCCTCATGTGCACAACAACACAACCTTCCGTCACCCCTGAGAGTCTCCCTGCCACCCCATGGATGTAACAACCCAACCTCTCCCTACTGCCTCGCTGTGAGAAGCTGGCCTGGTTGGAAGTGAAAAAGTGACTGCTAGGTATAATTGTGTATAGCTCTAGGTATTGGAGTATACTTTTCTTGTGGAAAGCACCAGTGACAAAGTGGTAAAGCAATTGCAAGAACTTATCCCACCGCTGCACCACAAGTGCAAGAGGCTGGCCCGGTTTGTAGTGGGTACCAGAGGTACTTACACCTTATATAAGGTCCAGTGATCCACCTAAGTGAAATGTAGGCAGTGTCTACAAATTAGGCTGTCCAGAGGTAGCTGTAGCAGAGCAGCCAAGGCTGAACTAGGAGACATGCAAAACTCTTGCAATACCACTACAGTCACACAGTACTTATACACAAGGAAGACAATACTCAGTGTTACAAAAAATAAAGGTACATTATTTTAGTGACAGAAGGCCAAAATATCTTGGAGGCTATACTCCCTCTGGAGGTAAGTATTATACACAATATATACACTAGTAACAAAAATCAGGTAAGTAAAACAGTCATAGAATACGACAAACAGTGAAAAACACAATAGGTTGCAATGGGCCTAGGGGCAACACAAACCATATACAAAAATAGTGGAATGCGAATGTCAGTTTCCTCCCTAGGCAAGTGTAGTGTGTAGAGGGGTGCTGGGAGTGTAGGTAATCACCAAAGGTAAGTAAATTACCCCACCCCAGAGCCCAGGAAAACAGGAGTAAAGTAAAGCAAGTTTCCTCAGGTGCACAATAACCCAATTTTCTGTGACTCCTGAGAGTCTCCCAGCCACACACTATAAGTCGTGGTAAAGGATTATGCAAAAACCAAGCAAGACTGCAAGACACCAACAATGGATTCCTGGAGCTAAAGACCTGCAAAAAGAGGAGACCAAGTCCAGAAATCGATGAAGGGTCCATTAAGAACAGGAGCCCCTGCTAACCCGGATGAAGGTGCAAGAGTGGATTCTCTGGTTGGAAGAAGAAGACAGCTGCGGGTTCCTGCTTGGTGCAAGAGATGTCCCACATCGAGTCGTTGGATGCAGGCTGTTTTTTGACGTTGGATTCCGCCAACAAGCCTTGGCTCATGCAAATGTCGCGGTTGGCAGGAAAAGGTGCTACCTCGTCCCAGGAGGGACCTGGGGGTCTCAACTCAGACTGAGGAGACAGAGGGGGCTCTCAGCACGTTAGAGAGCTCTCAGAAGACCAGGCAGCACCCACAGGAGTCCCAGAACAAGGGGACAAAGGAGTTGCAAAATGCAGTCATCGCAGCACTATACAAAGGGACCCCCACGCAGCCAGAGAACAACTCAGTGAGCTGAGCGTCGCAGGATAGAGTGCTGGGGACCTGGGCTACGCTGTGCACAAAGGATTTGTGGAAGAAGCGCACAGAAGCCCTAGGAGCTGCAAAACACGTGGTGCACAGGGGTACTGTCTGGCTCGGGAGGCAAGCCCTTATCTCCACCAAATTTGGACAGCTGGACCTTTGGACAGTCAGGATCACTTCGCTCATCCACCTGTGTTCAAGGGATCAAGCACGTCGACAGGAGAGGAGTCCAAGAGTACAGATTCCCTTGGTCCTTCTGGTGCAGAATGAAGACAGGCAGTCCTCAGGGCGTGCACAACCTGGAAACTGTTGCAGTTGCTGGTAGGAGCTTAAGTTGCTGAGTTGCAGTAGCCTTCTTAGATTCTTTGTTGCAGTCACAGTGTTCCCGAAGCAGCCTGCGGTTGATCCGACCGTCAGAAGCTGAAGCAGAGGATGCAGAGGAGTCCTGGTGGAATCTTGCAAACTGAATCTGAGGAAACACCCAGAGGAGAGACCCTAAATAACCCTGAGAGGGGGATTGGCTACCTGACCAGGCCTGGGCCTATCAGGAGGGGTCTCTGACGTCACTTGCTGGCACTGGCCACTCAGATACTCCCAGAGGGTCCCCACACCTTTGAACCCAAGATAGCTAACGCCAGGGACACTCTGGAGGAGCTCTGGACACCACCCCACGGGTGGTGATGGACAGGAGAGTAGTCACTCCCATTTCCTTTGTCCAGTTTCTCGCCAGAGCAGGGACTGGGGGTCTCTGAACCAGTGTAGACTGGATTATGCAAGGAGGGCAACGTTTGTGCCCCTGAAAGCATTTCCAGAGGCTCTGGGAGGATACCCCTTCCATGCCTGTAACACCTATTTCCAATGGGAGAGAGTGTAACACCCTTCTCCTAAACGAAATGCATTGTTCTGCCTTTCTGGGATTGAGCTGCTCAATCCCCAGGAGGGCAGAAACCTGTCTGTGAGGTGGCAGCAGCTGGGGCTGCAGTGGAAACCTCAGAGAGATGGTTTGGCAGTAGTGGCCCCCCCAATTCCAGAATCAGATTGGGGGTACAATTTCTCAATCTTAGACACCTCACATGGCCGTATTTGGAGTTACCATTGTGAAGCTACATATATGTAGTGTATGCTTATAATGGTGTCCCCGCACTCACGAAGTCTAGGAAATTTGTCCTGGACAACGTGGGGGCACCTTTGCTAGTGCAAGGGTGCCCTCACACACAGTAACTTTGCACCTAGCCTTCAGTAACTGAAGTTTAGACATATAGGTTACTTATAAGTTACCTTGTGCAGTGAAAATGGCTGTGAAATAGTGTTTGCACTTTTTCACTCAGGCTGCAGTAGCAGTCCTGAAGCAGTGTTTGTATGAGCTCCTTATGGGTGGCAAAAGAAATGCTGCAGCCCATAAGGATCTCCTGGAACCCCAATGCCCTGCGTACCTAGGTACCGTATACTAGGGACTTATCAGGGGGGTCCAGTATGCCAATCTAGATTGGAATATGGAGTCACTAGACTATAGTGACAAATTTGGAACAGAGAGAGCATAAGCACTGGAGTTCTGGTTAGCAGGACTCCGGTGACACAGTCAAGCATACTGACAACACAGTAAAACATACTGACATATAGGCCACAAACTATGGACACTGGGGTCCTGACTAGCAGGATCCCAGTGAGACAGTAAAAACACACTGACAATCGGGTAGAAATTGGGGGTAACATGCCAAGAAAGATGGTACTTTCCTACACTCGCGCACAACAACCAAACCTTCTGTCATCCCGGAGAGTCTCCCAGCCACCTCATTGATGCAACAACGCAATGTCTCCCTACTGCCTCACGCACAACAACCCAACCCTCTGTCACCCCTGAGAGTCTCCCAGCCACCCCATGGATGCAGCAACCCAATGTCTCCCTACAGCTCCTATGCGCACAACCCAAACTTCTCTCGTAGGGGATTTCCATGTATAGTCATAAGCGTAGAATAATTCCCCGCCCGCCTGCGGGGACCCCTTAGCACTTTTTGCAATATCACTGCTTAAGTGTCCCTGTTCGCCTCCCTTCAGGAAGGCCTGTCAAGACACTTAAGAATGTTCCCATGCAGCCTATAGGAAGGGTTACAGTGTTCAAGCTCCTGCATTCAGATTAGCCTGGAAGTAAAAATATTAAATGTTTGCCAAATAAAAGTCATTTTCCAAACCAGCTACTTCCAAAATCTTCTTTTATTTTCACAAAACCCCTATAAAGGAGTGCAGAACAGTGTAGTCCAAAGGCTGCCATTAGAATTGAAGAAAAGGGATACTGTGGCCCTCATTCTGACCTTGGCGGGCGGCGGAGGCCGCCCGCCAAAGTCCCGCCGTCAGATTACCGTTCCGCGGTCGAAAGACCGCGGGGGTAATTCTGACTTTCCCGCTGGGCTGGCGGGCGGTCGCCTTCAGACCGCCCGCCAGCCCAGCGGGAAAGAGGCTTCCACGATGAAGCCGGCTCGGAATCGAGCCGGCGGAGTGGAAGCTGTGCGACGGGTGCAGTTGCACCCGTCGCGTATTTCACTGTCTGCGCAGCAGACAGTGATATACATGTAGGGGCCCTCTTACGGGGGCCCCTGCAATGCCCATGCCAGTGGCATGGGCACTGCAGGGGCCCCCAGGGGCCCCGCGACCCCCCCTACCGCCATCCGGATCCCGGCGGTCGGACCGCCGGGATCTGGATGGCGGTAGGGGGGGTCGGAATCCCCGCGGCGGTGCAGCAAGCTGCGCCGCCGTGGAGGATTCAATGGGGCGGTGGTACACTGGCGGGAGCCCGCCAGTGGTGCCGGTCCGACCGCGGCTTTACCGCCGCGGTCGGAATCCCCATTGGAGCACCGCCGGCCTGTCGGCGGTGCTCCCGCGGTCCTCCGCCCTGGCGGTCAAAGACCGCCAGGGTCAGAATGACCGCCTGTGTCTTTAAGAACAGCCAGTCCTCCTGTATCCCATCATGCCTAGAGAGAGGCTGTTACGTCAGTTCTTTTTTCCGGCACCTGCTGACAGGACCCTGGAGCATTGAACTCGACCTTTTTAAGTTTCTCATCCCAAAAAAGGACAAAAACGAAGTCAGACCCATTTTAGACCTCAGAACGGCCAACAAATGGATCCGAAAGGAGAAGTTCAGGATGCTATCCTTACACCAGATATACCCTCAGATTCGGCAAGGAGATTGGCTTTGCTCAGTGGATCTACAAAATGCGTATTTCCACATCCGCATTGCAAAGAAACATTAGAAGTTCCTGAGGTTTTTGGTAGGTCAGGATCACTTCCAGTACATGGTCCTGCCATTCGGTCTCAAGTCTGCGCCCAGGACCTTTTCCAAGTGCATGGCAGTGGTGGCAGCTCACCTCCGAAGGAAACGGATCTTCATCTACCCGTATCTCAATGACTGGTTGATCAAAGCATCTACGTATGCAGAAGCAAAACGGCATTTCCAACTGACCTGCGACCTTCTGTACCGGTTAGGTCTTCATATCAACTTTCAAAAGTCAACAGTAGTACCAGTCCAGAGGCTACATTACTTAGGAGCTACCATAGACACACTGCAGGCAAAAGTGTGTCCTTCGGAGGAACGATGCTTATCTATTCTACAGAAGTGTCGGAATCTCCAGACAACGACTCTCCCAACAGTGCGGACAGTCTCCTCACTCCTCGGATCCATGGCATCCTGCATTTACCTGACACCCAATGCTCGCCTCCACATGCGTCCGCTTCAGGAATGCCTGGAGGACCAGTGGGATCAGTGCTCGGGGAGCTGGGAAGATCACATTCACCTCTCCACTCATGCTCACAGATCTCTAACTTGGTGGTGCTGCCCATCCAACATCCTAAAGGGGATGCCATTCCAGGCGCAGCCTCCAACGCAGACTATTGTGACAGATGCCTCTCTCCTTGGATGGGGAGCTCATATGGATCACCTGCAGATTCAGGGCCGATGGTCACAGAAGGAATCGTTATACCACATCAATCTTCTAGAGCTACGAGCGGTACACCTAGCTCTCAAGGCGTTCCTACCCTAAATCACGGCACACAACCTGCTGGTGCAGACGGACAATACCACCAATATGTTCTACCTGAACAAACAAGGGGGCACCAGATCCAGAATCCTGTCTCAGGAGTCCCAGACAATTTGGCACTGGCTCCTGGGCAGAACATTTAACATAGTGGCTACCCATCTGCCAGGCGTTCAGAACAGTCAAGCGGATACCCTCAACAGAGTTCTCGAAGAGAACCACGAGTGGGTGCTCAACGAAGACATCACTCGAGACATTTTCTGTTTGTGGGGCACACCTTCTATCGATCTATTCGCCACAGAAGAAAACAGGAAATGCCGTGACTTCGCCGCCAGATTCTACCACCCACAGTCGCAGGGCAATGCTCTGTGGATAGACTGGTCCAACAGATTTCTGTACGCTTTTCCACCGATTCCGCTGATCCCGGCAGTCCTCCTCAAACTATCCATGACATCAGCCATGATGATCCACATTGCACCGGAGTGGCCGAGACAGTGGTGGTTCCCGGACCTTCTTCAGAGATTACTCCAACCACATCTCAGGATACCCTGCAGGCCGGATCTCCTGACGAAGTTCGGCGGACAAATGAGGCATCCCAATCTCTCATCTTTTAATTTGGTGGCATAGCTCCTGAGTTAGTCCAGTATGGTCATCTCAACCTGCCACAGGATTGTATGGACATTTTAAAGGAAGCGAAGAGGCCATCTACGCGGTCAGCGTATTCCTTTAAGTGGAAACAATTCTGCATTTGGTGTTCCTCTAAAGGGATAGATCCTACATCTTGCAAAGAAGATGTTGTTCTACCTTACTTGTTGTATCTAGCCCGATCGTGCCTCCAGCTTTCCTCCATTAAAGTGCATTTAGCAGCATTAACTGCTTATAGAAAGACTCCTTCACAGACCTCTTTCTTCAGAATCCCAGTGATCAAAGATTTTGTAGAAGGGTTAAAGAAGGTCTTTACCCCAATTAGACGCCCCTCACCACCATGGGAACTGAATGTGGTCCTTTCACGTTTAATGCAGGCCCCATTTGAACCCATACACAAGGCATCCCTCCAACACCTCACTTGGAAAACAGTCTTTCTAGTAGCAATCACTTCAGCACGAAGGGTCAGCGAAATACAGGCCTTCTGTGCTCATGAACCTTACACAATATTTCATTCTTCCAAGATAGTCTTACTGACACATCCGAAATTTCTTCCTAAGGTCATATCCGACTTCCACTTTAACCAGTCGATTGCCTTGCCCACATTCTTTCCAAACCCTTCCACTCCAGCTGAGAAGGCTCTCCATTCCCTAGATGTTAAGAGAGTACTAAAGTTTTATCTAGATAAGACCACTCCTGTTCGGAGAACTACACAATTATTTGTTAATTACGGACCTGTTCGAACTGGCTTAGCCACCTCCAAGCAATCAATAGCGAGATGGATAGTATCTTGTATTTTATTGTGCTATCAACTAGCTAAGAAAACCTTACAGGGTAGGCCTAGAGCCCATTCCACCAGAGGAAAAGCGGCTACCACTGCTCTATTGCGCAATGTTCCTTTAGCAGAAATTTGTAAAGCTGCGACGTGGAAATCTGTTCACACATTTACTAAACATTTTTGTTTAGATTCGGACACTAGAGCAGATGCTTGTGTAGGCCAGGCTTCGCTGAGAAACCTGTTTGCTTGAGTACATATGTATGGTTTACTCTAACTGTTCCTCCGCTGGCGTGGGGGATGGGCTTGGTATTCCATTCTACGCTTATGACTATACATGGAAATCCCCTACGAGAGAAGGTATACTTTCTTACTTGTAACTCCAGTTCTCTCGTAGGGGTATTTCCATGATAGTCATAAGCAACCCTCCCTCCTCCCCAGGGGAACCGCTAGAGGTCTTGATACGTTTATTCTGATTGTCAGTCAGTAACTACCTGCAAAAAGAACTGAGGTAACAGCCTCTCTCTAGGCATGATGGGATACTGGAGGACTGGCCGTTCTTAAAGGCACAGTATCCCTTTTCTTCAATTCTAATGGCAGCCTATGGACTACACTGTTCTGCACTCCTTTATAGGGGTTTTGTGAAAATAAAAGAAGTTTTTGGAAGTAGCTGGTTTGGAAAATGACTTTTATGTGGCAAACATTTAATATTTTTACTTCCAGGCTAATCTGAATGCAGGAGCTTGAACACTGTAGCCCTTCCTATAGGCTGCATGGGAACATTCTTAAGTGTCTTGACAGGCCTTCCTGAAGGGAGGCGAACAGGGACACTTAAGAAGTGATATTGCAAAAAGTGCTAAGGGGTCCCCGCAGGCGGGCGGGGAATTATTCTACGCTTATGACTATCATGGAAATACCCCTATGAGAGAATTGGAGTTACAGGTAAGAAACTATACCTTCTTTCACACCTGGGAGTCTCCTGACCTCCCCATGGATCTAACAACCCAACCACTCCCTACTGCGTCACGCACAACAACCCAACCTTCTGTCATCCCTGAGTGTCTCCCGACCACCCTATGAATGTAACAACCCAACCTCTCCTTATTGCCTCATGTGCACAACAACACAACCTTTTGTGACCCCTGGGAGTCTACCAGTACCCCAATGGATGTGACAACCCAACCTGTCCCTACTGCCTCATGCGCACAACAACACAACCTTCTTTCACTCCTGAGAGTCTCCCGGCCACCCCATGGATGCAGCAACCCAACGTCTCTCTACCACTCCCATGCACACAACAACCCAACCTTCTGTCACCCCTGAGTCTTCCGGCCTGCCCATGTACCTAACAACCCAACCTTCTGTCATCCCTGAGAGTCTCCCTGCAATGGATGAAACAACCCAATCTCCTTATACCTGCTCATGTGCACAGCAGCCCAACCTTTTGTGACCCCTGGGAGTCTCCCAGCCACCCCATGGGTGCAACAACCTAATATCTCTATACTGCCTCAGGCGCACAACAACACAGCATTCCATCACCCCTAAGAGTCTCCCGGCCACCCCATGTATATAACAACCCAATCTCTCCCTACTTCCTCATGTGCACAACAACCCAACCTTCTGTCACCACTGAGGCTCTCCACACAAACCCCATGGATGCAACAACCCAATCTATCCCTGCTGCTCCCATGCGCACAACATCCAACCCTCTGTCACCCCTGAGAGTCTCCTGGCCACCTCATGGATGTAGCAACCCAACGTCTCCCTACTGCCTTGCAGACAACCACCCAACCTTCTGTGACCCCTGGAAGTCTCCCAGCCACCCCATGGGTGCAGCAACCTAACGTCTCCCGACCGCTCCCATGCGCACAGCAACCCAACCTTCTGTCACCCCTGAGAATCTCAAGGCCACCCCATGGATCTAACAACCCAACCTCTCCCTACTGCCTCGCGCACAACAACCGAACCTTCTGTCATCCGTGAGAGTCTCCCAGCCATCCCATGGATGCAACAACCCAATCTCTCTATACTGCCTCATGTGCACAACAACACAACCTTCTGTCACTCCTGAGAGTCTCCCGGCCACCCCATGGATGCAGCAACCCAACGTCTCTCTACCACTAGCATGCACACAACAACCCAACCCTCTGTCACCCCTGAGTCTCCCGGCCTGCCCATGTACCTAACAACCCAACCATTTGTCATCACTGAGAGTCTCCCAGCCATGGATGCAACAACCCAATCTCCTTATACTGGCTCATGTGCACAACAACCCAACATTTTGTGACCCCGGAGAGTCTCCCGGCCATCCCATGAATATAACAACTCAATCTCTCCCTACTGCCTCATGTGCACAACAACCCAACCTTCTGTCACCACTGAGACTCTCCAAGCCACCCCAAGGATGCAAAAACCCAACCTACCCCTGCTGCCCCCATGCGGACAACATCCAACACTCTCTCACCCCTGAGAGTCTCCTGGCCACCTCATGGATGTAGCAACCCAACATCTCCCTACTGCCTCGCGCACAACCACCCAACCTTCTGTGACACCTGGGAGTCTCCCAGCCACCCCATGGATGCAGCAACCCAACGTCTCCCTACCGCTCCCATGTGCACAACAACCCAACCTTCAGTCACCCCTGAGAATCTCCCGACCACCCCATGGATCTAACAACCCAACCTCTCCCTACTGCCTCGCGCACAACAACCCAACCTTCTATCATCCCTGAGAGTCTCCCAGCCATTGCATGGATGCAACAACCCAATCTCTCTATACTGCCTCATGTGCACAACAACACAACCTTCTGTCACTCTTGAGAGTCTCCCAGCCACCCCATGGATGTAACAACCCAACTTCTCCCTACTGCCTCATGTGCACAACAGCCCAACCTTTTGTGACCCCTGAGAATCTCCCGACCACCCCATGGATCTAACAACCCAACCTCTCCCTAATGCCTCGCGCACAACAACCCAACCTTCTGTCATCTTTGAGAGTCTCCAGCCATCGCATGGATGCAACAACCCAATCTCTCTATACTACCTCATGTGCACAACATCCCAACCTTTTGTGACCCCTGGAAGTCTCCCAGCCCCCCATGGATGTAACTGCCCAACCTATCCCTACTGCCTCACGTGCACAATAACCCACCTTCTGTCACCCCTCCGAGTCTCCTGGCCACCCCATGGATGCAACAGTCCAACCTGTCCCTGCTGCACCCATGCGCACAACATCCAACCTTCTGTCACCCCTGAGAGTTTCCCGGCCACCCCATGGATGTAACTACCAACCTCCCCCTACTGCCTCGTGCACAACAACCCAGCCTTCTGTCACCCCTGAGACTCTCCCGGCCAACCCTCGGATGCAACAACCCAACCTTCTGTCACCCTTGAGAGTCTCCCGGCCACCCCATGGATGCAACAACCCAACCTGTCCCTGCTGCCCCCATGCACATAACATCCAACCTTCTGTCACCCCTGAGTCTCCCGGCCACCCCTTGGATGTAACAACTAACCTCTCTCTACTGCCTCGTGCACAACAACCCAGCCTTCTGTCACCCCTGAGACTCTCCCGGCCACCCCATGGATGCAACAACCCAACCTTCTGTCACCCCTGAGAGTCTCCCGGCCACCCCATGGATGCAACAACCCAACCTGTCCCTGCTGCCCCCATGTGCACAACATCCAACGTTCTGTCACTGCCTGAGAGCCTCCTGGCCACCTCATGGATGTAGCAACCCAACGTCTCCCTACTGCCTTGCGCACAACAACCCCACTTCTGTCATCCCTGAGAGTCTCCCAGCCACCCCATGGATACAACAACCCAATCTCTCTATACTGCCTCATGTGCACAACAACACAACCTTCTGTCACTCCTGAGAGTCTCCCAGCCCCCCATGGATGTAACAACCCAACTTCTCCCTACTGCCTCGTGTGTACAACAGCCCAACCTTTTGTGACCCCTGGGAGTCTCCCACCCCCCCCAATGGATGTAACAACCCAACCTTTCCCTACTGCCTCATGTTCACAACAACCCAACCTTTTGTGACCCCTGGGAGTCTCCCAGCCACCCCATGAATGTAACAACCCAACCTATCCCTACTGCCTCATGCGCACAACAGTCCAACCTTCTGTCACCACTGAGACTCTCCCAACCACTCCATGGATGCAACAACCCAACCTATCCCTGCTGCCCCCATGCGCACAACAACCCAACATTCTCTCTCCCCTGAGAGTCTCCTGGCCACCCCATGGATGTAACAACCAACCTCTCCCTACTGCCTCGTGCACAACAACACAGCCTTCTGTCACCCCTGAGATTCTCCCGGCCACGCCACGGATGCAACAACCCAACCTTCTGTCATCCCTGAGAGTCTCCAGGCCACCCCATCGTTGTAACAACCAACCTCTCCCTACTGCCTCTTGCACAACAACCCAGCCTTCTGTCACCCCTGCGACTCTCCCGGCCACCCCACGGATGCAACAACCCAACCTTCTGTCACCCATCAGAGTCTCCCAGCCACCCCATGGATGCAAGAACCCAACCTGTCCCTGCAGTCCCCATGCGCACAACATCCAACCTTCTGTCACCGCCTGAGAGCCTCATGGATGTAGCAACCCAACATCTCCCTACCGCTCCCATGTGCACCACAACCCAACCTTCTGTCACCCCTAAGAGTCTCCCGGCAACCCCATAGATGCAGCAACCCAACGTATCCTGACCGCTCCCATGCGCACAACAACCCAACCTTCTGTCACCCCTGAGTATCTCCCGGCCACCCAATGGATCTAACAACCCAACCTCTCCCTACTGCCTCGCGCACAACAACCCAACCGTCTGTCATCCCTGAGAGTCTTCCAGACATCCCATGGATGCAACAACCCAATCTCTCTATACTGCCTCATGTGCACAACAACACAACCTTCTGTCACTCCTGAGAGTCTCCCGGCCACCCCATGAATGTAACAACCCAACCTCTCCCTGCTGCCTCATGTGCACAAAATCCAGCCTTCTGTCACTCCTGAGTCTCCCAGCACCACATGGATGTAGGACCCATCCTCTCCCTGCCGCCTCATGTGCACAACATCCAGCCTTCTGTCACCCCGAGGTCTCCCACCACCACATAGATGTAACAACCCATCCTCTCCCTGCCACCTCATGTGCACAACATCCAGCCTTCTGTCACCCAGAGGTCTCCCACCACCACATGGATGTAACAACCCATACTCTCCCTGACTCCTCATGTGCACAACATCCAGCCTTCTGTCACTCCTGAGTCTCCCCCCACCACATGGATGTAACAACCCATCCTCTCCCTGCTGCTTCATGTGCACAACATCCAGCCTTCTGTCATCCGAGGTCTCCCACCACCACATGGATGTAACAACCCATCCTCTCCCTGCCGCCTCATGTGCACAACGTCCAGCCTTCTGTCACTCCTGAGTCTCCCACCACCACATAGATGTAACAACCCATCCTCTCCCTGCCACCTCATGTGCACAACATCCAGCCGCCTGGCACCCCTGAGTGCCCAGCATTTCAGCCTTTACTTCCTGTCCCTTGCCATCAGCAACTTAACTTACTTTTGCTGGACCGTGTCCTCATCCACTTGTGCCCTCCGGAACTTACCACCCCGTGCATCACCAACCCAGTGTTTCCATGCTGAATGCTTTAAATGGGCAGGTACTATCAGGTACTCTGTACCTGCACTTCTTTAGTTTGGAAAGTATCTATCCGCCACTTGAGGTCTTAGCACTGCTGTGATGCTTTTAATGGACTAGTTCCAGCACTTCTCAGCACAAACTAGTGCCCTGGGGCACGGTGTGCCGGTGCTTCTGTGTTACTCTGGGGCAAGGAGTGCCTGCGCTTCTGTGTTACTCTGGGCACGGAGTGCCTGTGCTTCTGTGTTACCCTGGGGCAAGGAGTGCCTGCGCTTTTTTGTTACTCTGGGGCAAGGAGTGCCTGCGCTTCTGTGTTACTCTGGGGCACTGAGTGTCTGCGCTTCTGTGTTACTCTGGGCACGGAGTGCCTGTGCTTCTGTGTTACTCTGGGGCAAGGAGTGCCTGCGTTTCTGTGTTACTCTGGGGCACGGAGTGCCTGTGCTTCTGTGTTACTCTGGGGTAAGGAGTGCCTGCGTTTCTGTGTTACTCTGGGGCACGGAGTGCCTGTGCTTCTGTGTTACTCTGGGGCACGGAGTGCCTGCGCTTCTGTGTTACTCTGGGGCACAGAGTGCCTGCGCTTCTGTGTTACTCTGAGGCATGGAGTGCCTATGTTACTCTGGGGCATGGAGTGCCTGCGCTTCTGTGTTACTCTGGGGCACGGAGTGCCTGTGCTTCTGTGTTACTCTGGGGTAAGGAGTGCCTGCGTTTCTGTGTTACTCTGGGGCACGGAGTGCCTGTGCTTCTGTGTTACTCTGGGGCACGGAGTGCCTGCGCTTCTGTGTTACTCTGGGGCACAGAGTGCCTGCGCTTCTGTGTTACTCTGAGGCATGGAGTGCCTATGTTACTCTGGGGCACGAAGTGCCTGTGTTACTCTGGGGCACGGAGTGCCTGCGCTTCTGTGTTACTCTGGGGCACGGAGTACCTGTGTTACTCTGGGGCACGGAGTGCCTGCGCATCTGTGTTACACTGGGGCATGGAGTGCCTGTGTTACTCTGGGACACGGAGTGCCTGCGCTTCTGTGTTACTCTGGGGCAAGGAGTGCCTGCGCTTCTGTGTTACTCTGGGGCACGGAGTGCCTGCACTTCTGTGTTACTCTGGGGCAAGGAGTGCCTGCGCTTCTGTGTTACTCTGGAGCACGGAGTGCCTGTGTTACTCTGGGGCATGGAGTGCCTTCGCTTCTGTGTTACTGTGGGGCACGGAGTGCCTGCGATTCTGTGTTACTCTGGGGCACGGAGTGTCTGCGCTTCTGTGTTACTATGGGGCACGGAGTGCCTATGTTACTCTGGGGCATGGAGGGCCTGCGCTTCTGTGTTACTCTGGGGCACGGAGTGCCTATGTTACTCTGGGGCAAGGAGTGCCTGCGCTTCTGTGTTACTCTGAGGCACGGATTGCCTATGTTACTCTGGGGCACGGAGTGCCTGCGCTTCTGTGTTACTCTGGGGCACGGAGTGCCTGTGTTACTCTGGGGCACGGACTGCCTGTGCTTCTCTGTTACTCTGGGGCACGGAGTGCCTGCGCTTCTGTGTTACTCTGGGGCAAGGAGTGACTGTGTTACTCTGGGGCACGGAGTGCCTGCGCTTCTGTGTTACTCTGGAGCATGGAGTGCCTGTGTTACTCTGGGGCAAGGAGTGCCTGCGCTTCTGTGTTACTCTGGGGCACGAAGTGCCTGTGTTACTCTGGGGCACGGAGTGCCTGCGCTTCTGTGTTACTCTGGGGCACGGAGTACCTGTGTTACACTGGGGCACAGAGTGCCTGTGCATCTGTGTTACACTGGGGCATGGAGTGCCTGTGTTACTCTGGGGCACGGAGTGCCTGCGCTTCTGTGTTACTCTGGGGCAAGGAGTGCCTGCGCTTCTGTGTTACTCTGGGGCACGGAGTGCCTGCGCTTCAGAGTTACTCTGGGGCAAGGAGTGCCTGCGCTTCTGTGTTACTCTGGAGCACGGAGTGCCTGTGTTACTCTGGGGCATGGAGTGTCTGTGCTTCTGTGCTACTCTGGGGCACGGAGTGCCTGCGTTTCTGTGTTACTCTGGGGCACGGAGTGCCTGCGCTTCTGTGTTACTGTGGGGCAAGGAGTGCCTGCGCTTCTATGTATCTATCTCAAGCCCTGCCCGTGCTACCCCGTGAACTGAAGAATCCAGCCTCCTCCTGGCACTCAACACCCCTTCTCCCCGGGCACCCCTGCCCTGGGGTACTCTTGGGTGGCACTAGAGCACAGGCTGCCTATGGCACGCTACCAGCGACCGCACTGCCACGTCTCACAGCTCCTCCACACCCTGCACCCCTCTCATGCACTAGTCTGTAAACTAGGGTATAGCATGGCAGTGTGGCACCTCCTCTGTCCTGGGCACCCTTTCTTGCGGATCCGGTGGGCCAAACATTGAACCCAAGAATCCACCGTTTGGTGCCGTCTTCTTTAGTTGTCTTATTGTGACTGGTAAAGACAGCAGCTGTGAAGCCCCAGGACTCAGCTAGGTGTGAGCAGGAACTCCAGGACTTGGCAGGAGAAAACGGGGCTCTGGTACTGGGTAATCCTTGGTGGTGCCTCAGGGGATCTGACACAAGGAGGCATGTCTGAGAGATGCTGACTGTCAGCTCCTCACAGGAGGCTCTGGAGCCAGACCTGCCCTAACCAGTTCCTGTCTATCTGAAGCTGTCTGCTTCCTCATTCCAGCCCCGCCCGCCTTCCTGAAGCAACTTGTAGCTGCAAAGAGCAGCGCCAGTGCCAAGCTCTGTCAATAAAGCAATGCCCCATCGGCCTCTTGACTCTGCCACAGTGGACAGAAGACCTGCTTTCCTAGGTCCTGAGCAGCATCTTCCTGCATCACCCCACACCCTCTCTTCCCTCACTGTTACTGCTGTCTGTGGTATGTACAGACACTGGAAGCCAAGCCCCCCCTCGGGCCACGAGCAGCATCTTCCTGCATCACACCACACCCTCTCTTCCCTCACCGTTACTGCTGTCTATGCGGTACGTACAGAAACTGGAAGCCAAGCCCCCCTCAGGCCACGAGCAGCATCCTCCTGCATCACACCATGCCCTCTCTTCCCTCACCGTTACTGCTGTTTGTGGTATGTACAGACAATGGAAGCCAAGCCCCCCTCGAGCCACGAGCAGCATCTTCCTGCATCACCCTACACCCTCTCTTCCCTCACCGTTACTGCTGTCTGTGGTATGTACAGAAACTGGAAGCCAAGCCCCTCTAGGACCACAAGCAGCATCTTCCTGCATCACACCACACCCTCTCTTCCCTCACCGTTACTGCTGTCTGTGGTATGTACAAACACTGGAAGCCAAGCCCCCCTCGGGGCACGAGCAGCATCTTCCTGCATCACACCACGCTCTGTCTTCCCTCACTGTTACTGCTGTCTATGTGGGATGTACAAACACTGGAAGCCAAGCCCCCCTCGGGCCACGAGCAGCATCTTCCTGCATCACACCACACCCACTCTTCCCTTACCGTTACTGCTGTCTATGTGGTATGTACAGAAACTGGAAGCCAAGCCCCCCTCGGGCCACAAGCAGCATCTTCCTGCATCACACCACACCCTCTCTTCCCTCACTGTTACTGCTGTCTGTGGTATATACAGACACTGGAAGCCAAGCCCCACCTCGGGCCATTAGCAGCATCTTCCTGCATCACACCAAACCCTCTCTTCCCTCACCGTTACTGCTGTCTGTGTGGTATGTACAGACACTGGAAGCTAAGCCCCCCTTCGGGCCACGAGCAGCATCTTCCTGCATCACACCACGCCCTCTCTTCCCTCACCCTTAATGCTGTCTGTGGTATGTACAGACACTGGAAACCAAGCCCCCCTCGGGCCACGAGCAGCATCTTCCTGCATCACACCACACCCTCTCTTCCCTCACCGTTACTGCTCTCTGTGTGGTATGTACAGACACTGGAAACCAAGTAACCCTCGGGCCACGAGCAGCATCTTCCGGCATCACATCACACCCTCTCTTCCCTCACCGTTACTGCTGTCTGTGTGGTATGTACAGACACTGGAACCCAAGCCCCCCTCGGGCCACGAGCAGCATCTTCCTGCATCACCCCACACCCTCTCTTCCCTCACCGTTACTGCTGTCGGTGGTATGTACAGACACTGGAAGCCAAGCCCCCCTCGGGCCACGAGCAGCATCTTCCTTCATCACATCACACCCTCTCTTCCCTCACTGTTACTGCTGTCTGTGTGGTATGTACAGACACTGGAACCCAAGCCCCCCTCGGGCCACGAGCAGCATCTTCCTGCATCACCCCACACCCTCTCTTCCCTCACCGTTACTCCTGTCTGTGGTATGTACAGACACTGGAAGCCAAGCCCCCCTCGGGCCACGAGCAGCATCTTCCTTCATCACATCAGACCCTCTCTTCCCTCACCGTTACTGCTGTCTGTGTGGTATGTACAGACACTGGAAGCCAAGCCCCCCTCGGGCCACGAGCAGCATCTTCCTGCATCACCCCACACCCTCTCTTCCCTCACTGTTACTGCTGTCTGTGGGAGGTACAGAAACTGGAAGCCAAGCCCCCCTCGGGCCACGAGCAGCATCTTCCTGCATCACCCCACACCCTCTCTTCCCTCACCGTTACTGCTGTCTGTGGTATGTACAGACACTGGAAGCCAAGCCCCCCTCAAGCCACGAGCAGCATCTTCCTGCATCACACCACGCCCTCTCTTCCCTCACCGTTACTGCTGTCTGTGTGATATGTACAGACACTGGAAGCCAAGCCCCCCTCGGGCCACAAGCAACATCTTCCTGCATCACACCACACCCTCTCTTCCCTCACCGTTACTGCTGTCTGTGTGGTATGTACAGACACTGGAAACCAAGCCCCCCTCGGGCCACGAGCAGCATCTTCCTGCATCACACCACGCCCTCTCTTCCCTCACCGTTACTGCTGTCTGTGTGGTATGTACAGACACTGGAAACCAAGCCCCCCTCGGGCCACGAGCAGCATCTTCCTGCATCACACTACACCCTCTCTTCCCTCACTGTTACTGCTGTCTGTGCTATGTACAGACACTGGAAGCCAAGCCCCACCTCGGGCCACGAGCAGCATCTTCCTGCATCACACCGCACCCTCTCTTCCCTCACCGTTACTGCTGTCTGTGGTATGTACAGACACTGGAAGCCAAGCCCCCCTTCGGGCCACGAGCAGCATCTTCCTGCATCACCCCACGTCCTCTCTTCCCTCACCGTTACTGCTGTCTATGTGGGATGTACAGACACTGGAAGCTAAGCCCCCCTCGGGCCACGAGCAGCATCTTCTTGCATCACACCACACCCTCTCTTCCCTTACCGTTACTGCTATCTGTGTGGGATGTACAGACACTGGAAGCCAAGCCCCCCTCGGGCACGAGCAGCATCTTCCTGCATCACACTACACCCTCTCTTCCCTCACTGTTACTGCTGTCTGTGGTATGTACAGACACTGGAAGCCAAGCCGCCCTCGGGCCACGAGCAGCATCTTCCTGCATCACACCGCACCCTCTCTTCCCTCACCGTTACTGCTGTCTGTGGTATGTACAGACACTGGAAGCCAAGCCCCCCTCGGGCCACGAGCAGCATCTTCCTTCATCACCCCACACCCTCTCTTTCCTCACCGTTACTGCTGTCTGTGTGGTATGTACAGACACTGGAAGCCAAGCCCCCCTTCGGGCCACGAGCAGCATCTTCCTGCATCACCCCACGTCCTCTCTTCCCTCACCGTTACTGCTGTCTATGTGGGATGTACAGACACTGGAAGCTAAGCCCCCCTCGGGCCACGAGCAGCATCTTCTTGCATCACACCACACCCTCTCTTCCCTTACCGTTACTGCTATCTGTGTGGGATGTACAGACACTGGAAGCCAAGCCCCCCTCGGGCACGAGCAGCATCTTCCTGCATCACACTACACCCTCTCTTCCCTCACTGTTACTGCTGTCTGTGGTATGTACAGACACTGGAAGCCAAGCCCCCCTCGGGCCATGAGCAGCATCTTCCTGCATCACCCCACACCCTCTCTTCCCTCACTCTTATTGCTGTCTGTGGTATGTACAGACACTGGAAGCCAAGCCCCCCTCGGGTCACGAGCAGCATCTTCCTGCATCACACCACGCCCTCTCTTCCCTCACCGTTACTGCTGTCTGTGTGGTATGTACAGAAACTGGAAGCCAAGCCCCCCTCGGGCCACGAGCAGCATCTTGCTGCATCACACCACGCCCTCTCTTCCCCCACCGTTACTACTGTGTGTATGATATGTACAGAAACTGGAAGCCAAGCCCCCCTCGGGCCACGAGCAGCATCTTCCTGCATCACACCACGCCCTCTCTTCCCTCACCGTTACTGCTGTCTGTGGTATGTACAGAAACTGGAAGCCAAGCCCCCCTCGGGCCACGAGCAGCATCTGCCAGCATCACCACACACCCTCTCTTCCCTCACCGTTACTGCTGTCTGTGGTATGTATAGAAACTGGAAGCCAAGCTTCTCTCGGGCCACGAGCAGCATCTTCCTGCATCACACCACGCCCTCTCTTCCCTCACCGTTACTGCTGTCTGTGTGGGATGTACAGACACTGTGGTATGTACAGAAACTGGAAGCCAAGCCCTCCTCAGGCCATGAGGAGCATCTTCCTGCATCACACCACACCCTCTCTTCCCTCACCGTTACTGCTGTCTGTGTGGTATGTACAGACACTGGAAGCCAAGCCCCCCTCGGGCCACGAGGAGCATCTTCCTGCATCAGACCACGCCCTCCCTTCCCTCACCGTTACTGCTGTCTGTGGTATGTACATAAACTGGAAGCCAAGCCCCCCTCGGGCCACGAGCAGCATCTTCCTGCATCACACCACACCCTCTCTTCCCTCACCGTTACTCCTGTGTATGTGGTATGTACAGACACTGGAAGCCAAGCCCCCTCTGGCCAGAAGCAGCATCTTCCTGCATCACACCACACCCTCTCTTTCCTCACCGTTACTGCTGTCTGTGTGGTATGTATAGAAACTGGAAGCCAAGCCCCCCTCGGGCCACGATCAGCATCTTGCTGCATCACACCACACCCTCTCTTCCCTCACCGTTACTGCTGCCTGTGGTATGTACAGACACTGGAACCCAAGCCCCCCTCGGGCCACGAGCAGCATCTTCCTGCATTACACCACACCCTCTCTTCCCTCACCGTTACTGCTGTCTGTGGTATGTACAGACACTGGAAGCCAAGCCCCCCTCGGGGCCACGAGCAGCATCTTCCTTCATCACCCCACACCCTCTCGTCCCTCACTGTTACTGCTGTCTGTGTGGTATGTACAGACACTGGAAGCCAAGCCCCCCTCGGGCCACGAGCAGCATCTTCCTGCATCACACCACACCCTCTCTTCCCTCACCGTTACTGCTGTCTGTGGTATGTACAGAAACTGGAAGCCAAGCCCCCCTCGGGCCACGAGCAGCATCTTCCAGCATCACCCCACACCCTCTCTTCCCTCACCGTTACTGCTATCTGTGTGGGATGTACAGACACTGGAAGCCAAGCCCCCTCGGGCCACGAGCAGCATCTTCCTGCATCACACCACGCCCTCTCTTCCCTCACCGTTACTGCTGTCTATGTGGTACATACAGAAACTTGAAGCCAAGTACCCCTCGGGCCATGAGCAGCATCTTCCTGCATCACCCCACGCCCTCTCTTCCCTCACCGTTACTGCTGTCTGTGGTATGTACAGAAACTGGAAGCCAAGTACCCCTCGGGCCACGAGCAGCATCTTCCTGCATCACACCACGCCCTCTCTTCCCTCACTCTTATTGCTGTCTGTGGTATGTACAGAAACTGGAAGCCGAGCCCCCCACGGGCCAGGAGCAGCATCTTTCTGCATCACATTACGCCCTCTCTTCCCTCACCGTTACTGCTGCCTGTGGTATGTACAGACACTGGAACCCAAGCCCCCCTCGGGCCACGAGCAGCATCTTCCTGCATCACACCACACCCTCTCTTCCCTCACCGTTACTGCTGTCTGTGGTATGTACAGACACTGGAAGCCAAGCCCCCCATCGTGGCCACGAGCAGCATCTTCCTTCATCACCCCACACCCTCTCGTCCCTCACTGTTACTGCTGTCTGTGTGGTATGTACAGAAACTGGAAGCCAAGCCCCCCTCGGGCCATGAGCAGCATCTTCCTGCATCACACCACACCCTCTCTTCCCTCACCGTTACTGCTGTCTGTGGTATGTACAGACACTGGAAGCCAAGCCCCCACTCGGGCCATGAGCAGCATCTTCCTGCATCACAACACACCCTCTCTTCCCTCACTGTTACTGCTGTCTGTGTGGTATGTACAGACACTGGAAGCCAAGCCCCCCTCGGGCCACGAGCAGCATCTTCCTGCATCACACCACGCCCTCTCTTCCCTCACTGTTACTGCTGTCTGTGTGGTATGTACAGACACTGGAAGCCAAGCCCCCCTCGGGCCACGAGCAGCATCTTCCAGCATCACCCCACACCCTCTCTTCCCTCACCGTTACTGCTGTCTGTGGTATGTACAGACACTGGAAGCCAAGCCCCCTCGGGCCACGAGCAGCATCTTCCTGCATCACACCACGCCCTCTCTTCCCTCACCGTTACTGCTGTCTATGTGGTACGTACAGAAACTTGAAGCCAAGTACCCCTCGGGCCATGAGCAGCATCTTCCTGCATCACACCACACCCTCTCTTCCCTCACCGTTACTGCTGTCTGTGGTATGTACAGAAACTGGAAGCCAAGCCCCCCTCGGGCTGCGAGCAACATTTTCCTGCATCACACCACACCCTCTCTTCCCTCACCGTTACTGCTGTCTGTGTGGGATGTACAGACACTGTGGTATGTACCGAAACTGGAAGCCAAGCCCCCCTCGGGCCACGAGCAGCATCTTCCTTCATCACACCACATCCTCTCTTCCCTCACCGTTACTGCTGTCTGTGTGGTATGTACAGACACTGGAAGCCAAGGCCCGCTCCGGCCACGAGCAGCATCTTCCTGCATCACCCCACACCCTCTCTTCCCTCACCGTTACTGGTGTCTATGTGGGATGTACAGAAACTGGAAGCCAAGCCCCCCTCGGTCCACGAGCAGCATCTTGCTGCATCACATCACACGTTGTCTTCTCTCACACTACATCACTATTATTGCTGTCTGTAGGAAGGTGGCTCCCTATACAGTGTACTAATATGAAGTACACTGTGCAGAGAGTCCAGTGGATCCACAATGGGTTTTTCAGAGGCAAAAGTAGATGGGACTAATGGTATATTTGGGGTGGTGTGGGTGAGCAGTTAGGCTTGTCAGAGGGTAGAGCTAAGCATTTGTTGTACTCACAGAGGCAATAAATGAGACACCCACTCAAAGGATAAATCTGAGACCAAATTAGAAAAATAATTATTTTTATATATGTTTCAAACCCCAGAACATTGTAATTAGGTAAGTAGCCTTTTAAGCAGAAATATTTGCAGTTTCAGAAATCAACTTTCAGAGTTCTCTCAATGTTATCCTATGGAGGAAAAACAATGTTCAGCAAACTCAGGGTTAACCAAAACTTACAAGGTCGAGCTCAGGGAGCAAAGGACTGGACACTGACCAGAACCATAGAAACAGGTAACACCTGGAGGCACTGAGGAGGCCGGGTGCAGAGGTGATCTCTATGGAAGTTGGACCTCATGACAAAAAGACTGCAGGCTCTGACTAGGAAGCCACTCAGGAACAACAAGCAGGTAGGTAGTAGAATTGGGGTGCTCAGGGAAGTAAGTGTACCTTTGGTCCTCTTCGCCTGTGCCCAGGGGTAACGGATGCAGGGGTGTTTCTGATGGATACAACTACCTGTGGATTCCTCACCTTTTGAATTCTCCCATGCGCCACCATCCGACGGAAAATCTCCTTCCCAGCTCTCCACGTCGACGAGGAAGTCACAATTGTACGGCTCCATGCGACTCTGCCTGACGTCATTGTGCCAATAGGAAGTCCTCGCGGACGTGCTGACGTCAGTTCCCTTTTTTCCGTGCCTTCGACGCTAACAGTTTTCTCCTAGCTCTCGCTACTGTTGAAGGTGTTCCATCTTGTTTCTGGTTACAATCTTGTTGCTGGTTACAATGTCTCCTCCTAGGAAGTCGGGATTTAAGCCTTGTCGAGAGTGCGGGGTCGCATGTCGGTCACGACCCTCATGATGATTGTCTTTGGTATTGGAGCTCCGAGCATGACGTTGAGGAGTGTGTATCCTGCCAGAGTATGAATCCAAAGGCTCTGAAGGAGAGAGAAGCCAAAATCTTTTTGGCTAAGGTGAAAAAAGGACATAAGAGCCATCACAGGTCGACTTCTCAGACTTCGTCGAAGAAGCACAAGATGCAACATCGTCATGACTCTCTGCGTCGTTCGACTCGGAGCCCTTCAAGGTCCCGGTCTCCATCTAGATGGCTCCGTGCGATGTGGGAGGTTAGTCCGACTGTGACTCCACAACCTCAAAGCCCTCAGACTTCTCCGGCGCCGTCGGTCTTCGAGGTGGTCACGCCTCCAGAGAGTCCTCGCTTTTCACCTGTGGCGCAGGATTCAGATGCTTAACAGGCGCAAGTGCAGCATGGAGACCAGCGGTATCCTGCCTTCCCAGCTCCGGGAGCAGATCCGGCGGCATTTTTAAATGCCATGTTTTCTATGTTTAATGCTATGGCCCTTGATGGTGCACCGGCTGGTTCCACAGGTCCTTTAGCATTTACGTTGGGCTCCCCGGCTCCTTAGAAGGTGGCGCTGTTTATGCCCTTCTATCCTGCTGAGGGTGCCGGTTCGGCGCCGATGACATTGCCTCAAAGACATGTGGTTCTGATGACATCGCCTTTTAGACCTGCGGCGCTGATGTCATCCCCCTTTCAGTCGACGCCAATGACAGAACCTCAGGTGACCACGGCGCCAATGGGATCCGCTCTGGTGCCGGATGGCTCCGGATTAGACCGTAGTCAGCCTTCTTCTTCCGGTCTGCGCCTTTCGGTTCTGAAGCCGGTGTCATCGATGTCAGCTAATTCTATGTCGATGCCAAGGTTAGAGGCCAGGCTGAGGTCACGTAGAAAAGCTTTAAGACTTTTGCAGGAACAGGAGTACCAGAGGCAGTTGCTGGACGACGAAGAGATTGTGGAGCCCTCGGGGGAATATCAAGGACTTGACTCAGTCAGTGGGCTAGACACTTCCCCGGAATGGGACCTTTCTTCACCAGGGGAGTTTACGGAGGAGGCGGCCTCTTTCCATACTGTGGTCAGGAAGGCGGCAATTTTTTGGGATCTTCCGTTGCCTGCTGCAGAGGTCAAAACAAATATCCTAACTGAGGTCCTGCATTCTTCTTCGACTTCGGCGGATCCATTGCTTCTGTTTAATGATGCTCTTACGGAGCCTATCTTAGAGGTATGGAGGAAGCCTGTGTTGTCCCCAGCTGTCAACAGATCTGTGGCAAGGAGGTATAAGGTGGCTCCTGGAGATCCAGGATTCTTGTTGAAACATCCTACCCCAGAGAGTCTAGTTGTTCAAGCCTCTTGTTCCACACGGTCTGCACCAGGCTCCTTCCCTGTCATTCCGTAGGACAGGGAATCCAAGAGGATGGAGCAGTCGGCGAAGAAGACTTTTTCTTCTTGTAGTATGGCCCTCAAAGCAGCAAACGCTACCTGTGCATTGGGTAGATATGTGAACGCCCTGATGGATTCAGCTAGGGCTATGGTTCCGGACCTGCCGCAGGAGATGCAAGGACAATTTGGAGAACTCCTGTTGGATGCTCAGGCTGTGGCAAGGCAGATAATCCAGTCCGGTCTGGATTCTACAGATTCGGTGGCCAGGGCAATGGGTACCTCGGTTGCTACCAGGAGGCATGCATGGTTGAGGTCCTCTGGCTTTCCCTCGGATGTCCAGACTGCTCTCTTGGGCTTGCCTTTTGATGGGGAAAATCTTATTGGTGCTAAAACTGACTCTGCCTTAGAGCGCTTTAAAGACAGTAGGGCCACAGCAAAGTCCCCCTTTCAGGTTCTTTCGGAGGTTCAGGGGGTTTGGGGGTGGAGCCGTTTATTGTGGGAGACCCCAGTCCACAGTCCAACAGCCTGCCAGCCTCCCTTATAGATCCTTTAGAGGGCGGGGGAGGGTTCGGACAAGAGGGGCCACTCAGCATCACCCTGCATCATCCTCTTCCTCTGGAGGACAAGTGAAGCAGCCCTAGTTTTCTGCCCATTTTCAGCCATACTTCTCCTGTAGGGGGAAGATTACGTCTTTTTCTCCACGAGTGTGAGTTAATCCGACTCCTGGGTTCTGAACATTGCGAGGAAAGGATATGCTCTTCCTTTTCAGGAGTTTACCCCTCCCACCCCTCCCCGTCCCACGTTTTGTTCAGAAGACCATCTCCTATTGTTGCAGCAGGAGGTTCAAATCCTGTTATCAAAAGGTGCAGTGGAGTTGGTTCCAGAGCAGGAAAGGGGTCAAGGTTGTTATTCAAGATATTTCCTGATTCCCAAGAAGGTTGGTCGATTGATATCAAACCTGGACCTGAGGAGTTTGAATTGGTTCCTCAAACAGGAGAAATTCAAGATGCTGACTTTGGTGCAGGTACTTCTGGCGTTGAACAGAGAGGATTGGATGGTGTCTTGCAGGATGCTTACTTTCATATCCCTATACTCAAGTCGCACAGGAAGTATCTCCGGTTTGTGGTGGTGTCGCAACACTACCAGTTTGCGGTCCTTCCATTTGGTCTTACTTCAGCACCTCAAGTCTTCACGAAGGTGATGGCGGTGATTGCAGCAAGTCTCAGAAGGAAGGGAATATCTGTATTCCCTTACCTGGACGACTGGTTGAACAAAGCCAAGTCTCCAGAGCTCGTGCTGCATCACTTGCAGATGACAACTCAGTTGTTGTTCAGTCTGGGCTTTTCGGTAAACGTGCCCAAGTCTCACCTGGAGCCCTCTCAGCGCCTCCTGTTCTTTGGGGCAGTATTGGATACAACACTGAATTGGGCCTATCCTCTGCCTCAACGGACTCACGACATCCAGGTGTTGATTCCAATGTTTCAAAATGGAGCGGTTGGTCCAGTCCTCAAGGTCCTACGTCTGCTCGGTCTGCTCGGTCTGTTCGCTTCTTGCATTCTGTTGGTCACTCATGCACGTTGGCACATGAGGGCTCTCCAATGGTACCTCCACAAGCAGTGGTTTCAACACAAAGGGGATCTTGAGGAGTCGATAACGATCTCCAGAGACGCTGCAGTGTATCTACGATGGTGGGCTGTGAATGGCAACCTTTCTCAAGGAAGGTCATTTTTACTGCCGTCTCCAGTGGCCACGGTCATGACGGATGCTTCCACTCTAGGGTGGGGAGCTCATCTGGGGGACCTGGAGATCAAGGGTCGTTGGTCTCCAGTGGAACAGACCTCATATCAATCTGTCAGAATTGCGGGCGATACGTCTGGCTCTCAAGGCCTTCCTCCTGTCCCTTCGCAGTCAGTCAGTTCAGGTCCTGACGGACAACTCTACCGTGATGTGGTATATAAACAAGCAGGGAGGAGTGGGGTCGTACCTTCTCTGCAGAGAGGCTCTGCGGCTCTGGTCCTGGCTTTAAGACCATCAGATTTGCTTGGTAGCGAATCATCTGGCCGGAGTGCTCAACGTACGTGCGGACAGTCTCAGTTGGCATTTCTCAGCCGATCAGGAGTGGCGTCTCCATCCGGGTCTAGTCCTTCACATCTTTCAGATGTGGGGTTCTCCAAGGATAGATCTGTTTGCCACTCGGGAGAATCCACATTGCCCATCATTCTGCAGCCTCCAGTATCCGGTGCCGGGAGCTTTGGGGGACGCGTTTCAGATGTCTTGGTGCGATCAGTTGCTTTACGCATTTCCCCCCCATACCCTTGAATTCTCAGGTTCTGAGGAAGATTCGCCAAGATCGGGCTTAGGTTATTTTAATAGCCCCGGATTGGCCAAGAAGAGTGTGGTACATGGACTTTCTCCAACTCTCGCTGTGCCGTCTGCTCTCAGGGCAGACCTCCTCTCGCAGTCACAGGGGCAGGTTCTACACCCCCACCTCCAGAGCCTAAACTTTCATGCCTGGAGATTGATTGGGGCAATCTGAGTTCTTTCTCTCTCCCACCAGAGGGAGTGGATGTTATTTTATCCGCCGGGCGACACTCCACTAAGACTGTTTATGCCGGCAGGTGGGCAAAATTCGTGGCTTGGTGTGGAGAGAGGCAAATTGATCCTTTGAGGGCCCATCTGTCCGATGTTCAGTTGTTTGCATTAGCTTTAGCACAGGAGGGTTGTGCAGTTGCTACAGTTAAGGGCTATTTGGCGGCACTGTCAGCCTTTCTTTGTCCTCCGGATCAGCCCTCCTTGTTTAAATTGCCTATTGTCATTAGGTTCTTAAAGGGATTAACTAATAAATTTCCTCCTATTCCTTTTCATATGCCTCAATGGGATCTGAATCTCGTTTTAACTTTTTTAATGGGGTCACCGTTTGAACCAATGCATTCTTGTCCTCTAAGGTTTCTAGTTCTTAAGACGGTTTTTCTGATAGCTATAACTTCAGCTTGGCATGTTGGTGAGCTTCAGGCTCTTTTGGTTAAACCTCCCTTTACTTTATTCTTTCCTGATAAAGTGGTGCTGAAAACCAGGGTGGCTTTCCTACCTAAATTTGTCACTCCCTTTCATATGGGGCAGACCATTACCCTTCCATCTTTCTACCCTCCTCCTCACCCCTTGAAGGAGGAAGAGAGGCTTCATCGTTTGGACCACAGAAGGGCTCTCAGTTTTTATATTGAGAGGACGAAAGACTTTCGCTTGGAAGACCAGCTGTTCATGGGATATATTGGAAAGAGGAAGGGCAGAGCAGTCCATAAGAGAACGATCTCCAGGTGGGTCATTCTCTGTATCAAGGTTTGCTACTCGTTGGCAAAGAAAGTTCCCCCTGAGGGTATTAGAGCCCATTCTACCAGGGCTAAGTCTGCCACTTCGGCCCTGGCTAGAGGGGTTCCGGTGGTGGATGTTTGCAAGGCAGCAACTTGGGCATTACTGCTTGGACTCGGAGGTTAGGAGAGATGGCCATTTTGAGCGGTCTGTATTGCAGGATTTCTTGGTGTAACTAGTCAGGCACCCACCTCCGAGTGCGGTACTGCTTTGGGACTCTATTCATAAGGTGAGGAATCCACAGATAGTTGTATCTATCAGTAGAACAAGTTTTCTGGTGGATACATTAGCTACCTGTGGATTCCTCACGGTCCCACCCGCCTCCCCGTTGCCTGGATGGTCTTATCAAGATTTCCTTGGGTGTGTATCTGTATATTATTGATATGTATATACTGTTGCCATTGTTTATATGTGTGATATATGTATGTATATATATATATAAGTATAGTTTTGTAGTTATGTATATAGTATTGTGGAGTTCATTTCAAATATGTATTGTTGGTAGTCACCTGTTCGCCTCAAAGGCATGTAGAAAATGGAAGTTAGTGTAACCACCAGAAAAGGCGTTCCCGAAGGTAAGTAACTTGTTCATCTATTGAATTAATCTCTATTTCTGGTTTACAAGTGTAAGTCAGTGTGTAAGAAAGAATACATTTTGAAAACTCCTTCTTAATATCATGATATTATAGGAAGAGTCATTTTGAATAACCGCAATTCCAAGTCTCAGATTCTTGAACACATTTAAAAAAATGTCTACTTTTACTTCATACCTGTTAGACCTGACAGCCTTGGTGTGGTCTTCCCCCAAATTGTTTGCCGTTCCCCCCCCTTGTTTGCTGTAATTTGTTTTTATTGTCAGTAGGACTCTGTGCACATTACCACTGCGAACTAGTGCTAAAGTGCTTGTGCTCTCCTTCTAAAGCCTGATACAGTTGGTTTACACCTGATTGGTAAATTTACTTGTAACTGGCTCCTATATGGTACCACGGGTACCAATGGCCTATAATTTAAACACTCCTTTCGGCAGCAGCACTTATTTTGCCACCCATTAAAAGTACCTTATCTGACAGAGACTTCTAGCTGCAGATTCCTTACCTTAGAATTTCCTGGCATCAGCTTGGAATCTAACATTTTTTGCTGAGTAGTACACTGTGCCAATTTGACTTGACAAAATAAACCTTACGTCTTCTTTTTTAATATATAAGCCACCCCTAAAGTAGGCCCTAAACAGCCCATAAGGCAAGGTGCACTGTATTTAGAAAGTAGGACATTTGTTTTTAAGTTTTACATGTTCTGGTAGTGAAAAATTCCTAAATTAATTTTTCACTACTCTAAGGCCCACCTGTCCTATAGAATAACATTGGGTTACCATATTACATTACATAAGTGCTAACTCGTGATTGGAGCAGGTAGAAATATCATGTTTGTACTCAAATGAATTTTAATGTAAGCTCCTCTTTAATGGTAAAGTCAGATTTTAGACTGCAATTTAAAAAAAGCCATCTCTAAAAAGTTGGCATTGTTCTGCTCTAACCTCTCTGAGGTCTTTTAGGAGTTTCCAGCTGCCTAGGCCTGTTAATTGCTCCCCCCATCTAGAATGCATATTGGGGGATACAGTCAACATTAAGACTGGGTGTTGCTGGGAAAGGGCTATGCTACGAGGGTGGGAGAGGCAGAGCTGTATCCTGCCCCTTTACATTTCAAAGGGCTGTCTCCAGCACACTCTCAAAGGAATGTGTCATGCTAGACGTCTTGGAGCCTGGGCAGGGGAAGTTTCCAGTACCAGATGTGGATGTACATTTGAATTTTCCTCCACTTAAAAGATACCAGGATACATATTGGACCTCCTGAGCCACTCATCAGTACACTCCTGGATCTGCAGACGCTACCTAGGAAGGACTGCCTTGTTCCCTAGAGGACTAGCTTGCTCTTTAATGTCTGCCTTATTCTTCAAAGGACTGCCCTCCTGAGGAGGCTTTCCTTGTTCCTCAGAGGACTGCCCTGCTGCTTGAGGCCTGCCTTGCTCTTCAGTGGACTGCCTTGCTGCTTGGGGCCTGCTATGCTCTCTGAGAATGAAGATTGGACCTGTTCCCTTCATCCCCAGCCACCCTGAATGTCTCTAAGGGTCAGTTATCTGTCCTGTCCTGAGCTACATGGGAACAACATTCTCCAGAGGCCTCTCTGCAACCGCCCAGCTGACCTGCTGCAACTGGCCCTGCACGAGTCCTGCAGGATTCTGCTGAAGTGAGTTCCTAGTGCCCCAGACATGCCTCCCTGGTTCTGGATCCTCAGCTGGCATCAGTTCAGCTCCTGAAATCCTGAAGTTTTTAACTCTGCACGCCGGCCTTTGAGAAGGTAACTTTTTCAGCAAGACTAACCATACCCCCATATCCGGCCTGCACTCCATCGCGGCCAGCCTGTACTTGCAACTTTGTCTAGCCCAGCCAGTTAGCTTTCTGCTTCTTGGGGCTATTTTAATTAACCCTTTACAATTGTATATCTCCGGTTTTCCTGATTCAATTTTTGTCATTTTGGTCTCATTTTATTCATTAAGTTTGACTGACTTTTCAGAATTGGTGTGGGATATCTTTTGTGCTGTCCCCTTTATTTACTGTTTATTTGCTGCATTAATACTTAACACAGTTAAGCCTGAATGCTTTTGTGCCAAGCTACCAGAGAGTTAATCACAGATTAATTTAGTGACTTTTGTGGTTTACCTTGACAAGGAATGTGGTTGTTTCTTGAGACGGGGTTTTTCAAACACCCCCCAATCAAAAACCCAATTTCTTACAATACCCATTTTCATTAATTGAGTTTCCCATATAAATTACTGCATGGTTAATTTGGTATGTTTGCAGGGTCACCCCAAAACATTTTGCCTTTACCCTCCACTTTTTGCTGAATTTGTTTTTCATGGGAAAGCTATGTAAAAGGTTCCGGTCCAAGCTGGCACTTAAGGATATTTAAACGGTGAGGAATCTGCAGTTAGATACTATATTTACCGGAAAAAGTGTTACCGCATGTAAGTAACTTGTTCTTTAGATGTAACTAGGTGGTCAGCAGTTCAATTCTTTAAACAGAGCCTTCAAACAGTTTTAGGAGTCCAGCTGAGAAACAGGCTGTGAAGTGTCAACCCTCTCACGCCCAGGGAGCCACTATGACATTACATGCTGTTTATGTTGCACAGATGGAAAGGCGGTGTTTGTTTCTTCATTGCTCCTGACTCTACAGGCTTTCAGTCAATAGCTTGTGCTATATGTGGCTCCTCCTTGTCTTTTGTGGAAAGGTCTTGTCTTTTGTCTTTTTTTTTGCCCCACAGACAAGTGTGATTGTTTCCTCTGAGGATGGGTAGGTCACTGCTGAGCCCTCAGTGAAGACACAGGCCCCTCTTTCTGCATCTTGCTTTTTCTTCTTTAGCTAATGATCCTTGAACCACTACAAGGTACATGGGTTCTCCTTGTTATTCTGATGCATTGAGCAGAACCTTTAGTCATAGGTTGTGTTTTCATCATCTCGTCATCTTTCTTGTTATCTGTTATATATTAGATGAGCCAAAGTTATCAAATTGTTGAGGTTAGATGGTCTCGTCACTCTAGCTAATTCGTCCTTGAGCTTTTCTTTCAGCCCTACTCTAAGTATAACTAAACTAAAGAGGGAATGGGGAGTTTAATGGGAACTTTATCCTCCCCCAGATGATAGTCAATAAAACGCACAAATAAGGTGCCCTAATTTTCAGAGGGACAAAGGGATGATAACTCTGTGCTGTCCCAGTGACCTGCAAAATGAAACACTTGTTTTTTTATATAGGGTCTCTCGACCCACAGCTTGTTCGTAGCATGCTTCATCATTGAGTCCCTCACCCAGAATGATAGTGCATGTGGATGGGCTTGCCTGCTCGCGGTACCTCTTGATAGTTCTAAGGATCTGGTACTTTCTTCCGGGGTTACCCTGGTAAGATTAAAAGCTGTAGGTACCTTGTTGTACCACAGGGACGCTAGGAGATTATTGGTGCTCCAGTGGTGCTCGTCTGGTCTACATGTTACAGCCGTCAGATTGCCCAGAAGGTCAGTTGACCTTCACCAGGACAAAAAAGATCCCTATCTGCACAGTTTAGTTGTGATTTACTGTTTGTGAAGGTTGCTATATAGAGCATGCTTCCACTCATACACGCATACATACACATTCCTTTATTTAGAAGGCCCAGAAGATTGCCTGTGTTGCAGGATACAAAATGACACGCATATAATTTTTTTACCCTGCAACATAGCCAATGCTCGCAGCATGAGTGTATGCATATTTGTCAGCAACGTTCACAAATAGAGAATCAGGACTAGTTTCTGACTGCATGTGTAGGGATCTCCTTGGTCCTGACTTAGGCCACCTGGCTTTTTTAGGTCAAGCGCTTTGACCTGTTGTAAGTATTGTATGCGTTTAACCACGCCCACCTCACGCCCATCACTTTCATTCGTTCGTGGGCTTGCCTTTCAAAAATCACTTGATGTCATTGGTAAATGCTTAACGTTTGTCCCGCCTTGGGACGGTTTGGTTACCGCCTTGGACACCGACCCTGTTACAGGGATATATGCACGCTTGCCGATATACTTCAGAGTGGACAAACTACTTTTTTCTTTTGTCTATGCTTCATGGCTGCCATGGCGATCACAGCGCTCAGTGCGTGAACTCGATTGGTGGCATCGTTTTTACATTATATGCGTTCTGATCTGCTTAATACACGTTCTTTGAAGCAGGCGCATTGACCCTGTGCGTTACCTTATGATGAGTCCAACTTCCACTAGACAAAAGTACTTTATCTCTTCATAAAGAATATTAACCGCCAAAGTTCATTTTTATTTTTTTTACATTACATGCACTTTGTTATTTGCCTAGTACACGTTCTTTGCTGCAGGCGCATTAACCCTGTGCGCTACCTAATGATAAGTCCAAGCTTCCACTGGACAAAAGTATGTGCTCTTGGCTTCCATGGGGCTCACAGCGCTCAGAGCGTGAACTCGATCGGCGGATTCATTTTACATTAGATGCACTCTGATCCGCTTAGTACTCGTTCTTTGCAGCAGGCGCATTAACCCTGTGCGCTACCTAATGATAAGTCCAAGCTTCCACTGGACAAAAGTATGTGCTCTTGGCTTCCATGGGGCTCACAGCGCTCAGAGCGTGAACTCGATCGGCGGATTCATTTTACATTAGATGCACTCTGATCCGCTTAGTACTCGTTCTTTGCAGCAGGCGCATTAACCCTGTGCGCTACCTAATGATAAGTCCAAGCTTCCACTGGACAAAAGTATGTGCTCTTGGCTGCCATGGGGCTCACAGCGCTCAGAGCGTGAACTCGATCGGCGGATTCATTTTACATTAGATGCACTCTGATCCGCTTAGTACTCGTTCTTTGCAGCAGGCGCATTAACCCTGTGCGCTACTCCAAGCTTCCACTAGACAAAAGTACGTCCTCTCTCCAGAAACAACATAAATCGCCAGAGTTATTTTGACATTTGTACGTTATATGCAGTGCGTGATTTACCCAGCACAGGTTCTTTGCAGCAGGCACATTAACCCTCTGTGCTACCTTATAATGAGTTGAAACTTCCACTAGACAAAAGTACGTTCTCTCTCCAGAGAGAGAACATTTACCCTCTGTCCTACCTAATAATAAGTCTAAACTTCCACTACACAAAAATATGTTCTAGCTCCAAAAAGAACATTAATCTCCAGAGTTATGACATTTTTACATCATATGCACTCTGATCTGCTTAGCACACTTTCTTTGCAGCGCACATATTCATTCTGGGACTTGTAGTTTTGTTTTTATAACCTGATACAAGCTGCAAATAGAAAGCAGAAACCTTACTAGATGAACTACACACATTTGAGTCTGTGAAATTTGAGCTGTGTGTGCGTGCATTTATAAAACTAACCTCGAGGAGCGCTTACAGTTGATTATGCAGTACAGTGGTCAGTATTTCATAACTAATATTTTAGTTCAAGACTGACTGGGGATCATTAATATCAGGTGAGGTATCCTCAAGCGTGTGAAAAATCATGGGTGTTTTGTTCGAGTCCCCAGACTGCAGTAAAGGGACAGTGATCCAGTAAGCATGCATTCTTGGCGTACAATTATTGATTAAATGCCCCGTGGGCAATGTTGCCTATACCAAATGGCAAGTAAATATGTTTTGCACCTGTGAGTAGTTTGTGTTTTAAGGACCTTTTTTTAAATAATATTCCAGTAGGTCTACTAGCCCTTTAGTTACATACAGGGCCACTGGAATTATGTGGCAGACAGGACCAAAATATGCAGCAATGTTGACCAATTAATGTGGCGAAAAAAGTCCAGTTTACAATGCCAAGAGCTACAACTCAGGTAAATGCAAGAACTGTTGCATTACGAATGCTTGGTTAAATATTTTTTCACAAAGCAAAGTTAGTCTAATTTGTATTTCATGCAACAGCTTTGAACCTGGTTCTATGATTATGCCAAGTCCAAGGACCCTCCATGAAGCTCTAGCAGGTGCTCTTGAGCAGAACACTTACAATAATGCCTACGGAACCTTTCTTTAAAGGCTGTCAGAAACAAATGGCAATTATCCAACAGTGGGCCGTCTTGAATCACCAAGGTGAACGCTCATGCTAGTATTTTCTGATGGTAAATCCAACTTCAGATTAATCAGAAGACTAAATGTGAGCTTTGAAAGTAAAGTGTAAGTCAAACATATCCAAAAGTTTTCTAATTTCCAGGTGGTTGCCATTAAATTTTAGCTGTCAAGGATAGGTCCACCAAACACAGCTGTAAAACTTCAAGAAATTAGCATAGAGCCACGTTGTCTGTAGTCAGTCTGTACTTAAACTGCTAAATTTACAGCCATGAGTAATTCTTCACTTCATCTGACATTGTCAGTGCCATCAGAATCTGTCAAGGGCAGGATATTTCTGCACTTCTGATCTTTACCTACTCTGATGTAAATAAGGCCCACCGCCTCTTTCTGGTACCAGAATGATGACTGGAGACCAGGTTAGAGTCAGTGGCAATTGGGGAATTCCTAGGACCCCTTAGAAGGAAAAACTAGAAGACCGAAAAAATCATCTTACAACAGGCCAGGAACAGGGGCTGAACGCAGCGCAGATCCAAGGATGACGCCGAAAAGGCAGGACGACTCTGCGTAGCAGCCAGTGAGCCGAAGAGCCCAGTTGTGACCCTGCAGCGTGATCTCAACTTACTTACAGTTCCATGACCTTGACAGTTCTGAAAAGAAGGAAGTGATCTCACAAGAACAACAAGGCTCATGTTCTACAGCAGTCTGGAAGGTTCTAGAAGGAAGAAAGCAATATTGCAGGAATACTAAGTCAAATGACCTAGAACGATCTTGAAGGATCTACAAGGAAGTGATGTCACAGGAATACGAGGCGGACCTCTTGGATTCGGATGTAAGAAGTGTATCCTGGACTCAACGCTCCTTTTCGAGCCTGAAAGCCCAACTTGCGCAATCCCACAAAGTATTGAATTGGAGTCTTTGTGAACATAATTGACATTGCAGTGGCAGAAGTTAACGTGTTCTGTTACTAACTGGTAAGAAAGGAAGTCAGGGGTGGATGCATGCATACTAGTCTGTGTCCAGCCCGGGAGCTCCAGAGACGTGTTGGAGCATCAGGACAGACTGAAGGGCGAGGTAACTCACAGCAGCATCCCAGAACCATATTTGACGAGCCCTTCATGCACTGTGTCTGGTTATGACACTCATACTGTCATAAATGCACACAGCCACTCTAGTAGATTTGTGATATCTCCTTGTAGGGAGATCAAAGATTCCCATTTACACTGGCAACCTCATGTGGGAAGACACCTCGCCTGTTGCCTGCTGAACCAAGGGCTGGGCAAGGACCAGAAGGACGCGGTAGAAGGTTGTATCTGACATTTGCTAACAGTGGCCCAACTTCAGTGACAGAACACAGCTGAAGGTCTGAGCTTCTGGGGATCAGCCAGACCACAGAGGTGTGTCTTACAGAATGTGGAAGCAGAGGAGGGCCTGATGGGGCGGGGAAGGGTTGTTACTCATACAAAAACAAGTGCAGTTCTAAAAGTGGGTTACACCGAGCTGCTCTCCTGGCTGCCTCCAGGTACACAAGAAAAAATCAATGGGAGTGCCCCCACTCCATCCTCACAGCACCTGCATCTCATGCGAGCATAGTAATGAGACCCTCGGGGCCACCTTTCTTTTGTGGTAGATATTACCCACTAATACCAGTGGCCAGTAGGGTTGTCATAGGATCTCACCTCCCTCAGGAGGTATAGTCTGGGTACTAAGTGACAGTTACAGTTGTCTCCAACCCCTCCTAAAACCTTCTCTTTGTTATCACACACAGGGACCAGGACCAGGTTAAGAACATATTGGATGTGTTGGGGACCCCTAATCAGTCCTTCACATCGTATACAGTCTCATAAAGGTCGACATGTTTCAGCCTCTTGCGCTCTTAGTCGGCGACTTTCATCAGGAACAGTGCTGCAGTAGATCCTACTATACCTGAGGAGAGAATTTTCCCTGCAGTATGGTGAATTCAGTCACTTCTCCGAGCAGGAATGCAACAGAGCACCATAGGCTGAACTTACAATTAGGAAAAACGGGGTGCTGTCTATGAGTTTAGGCAGACTTGATAGGACCAGAGTAGACACTGGCTGTTGTGAAGTCTCAAGCCAGAGATACCCACCCTCCTTAAGGAGCTCTGTGAATTTTCAAATCAGTCCACTGTGCCTGCTGGTACCAGGTGACTGACACTCATCCAGCCCCTCAGGCCTCACTGAAGGCAAAAGGTAGGCTGACTTTAGAAGTCATGCTGTGCTTATGGAATGGAAAGAGGGTTGCAGTGTGCAGGAACTGTCATTGACTGGCCATAGATAAGCAAGACGTATGGAGTGCAACTGGTACTTTAAAGCCCTATATATCTGTTAAGTGACTGATAGCATTTTTTGTCAAACTATCTTGTTTAGGTTTTATATAAGCATTGAAATCAACAAATACAGTGTGAAATTGAACAAGAGGTATCCATTTATATTCACATTTTTTTAAATCCTCTGATTGTACATCTGCCATTCATTCCATCGCTATCGCTTGCTACAGGCTGGCATGCCGCTGGGAAAGAGATGGGGCTGTTGGTTTCTTCCAGGCTGCCACTGTGGTTATTTTTGCAGCACCGAGGCAAAGCCAGAGGATGGGGCAGTCACTTGAGGATTGTCGTTTCAGAGAATAGTCTTGAAGGCTTAGTAGAGCAAGTGATGGTGTGAAAGGTGGAGGGTAGCCCAGTATAGTTTTCATTTGTGCTAAAATATCCGCCCAGAAAGGGCGGATAGTAAGAAAATCTCTGATGAGGCCACATCCCCTCCAGCAAAGGTCCGACTGATTGGGGACTACCTTTTTAAGTTTTGTAGAGTAAAGATACCAGTCAAATAAGAGTTTGTAATGTGCATCTCCCATGGCCAGGGAAAGGTTGAATCGAGGGATAGCATTCTATAGTTTCCACCATTGCTTGTCTGAGATTGAGGTATTGAGTCTGGTGTCACAGAACTGAACGTAACGGGGGTATAAGGTGGGGCTGTTGCAAGTAGATGGCTATAGAGAAAGGACATGGAGCCTCTCACACTTTCAGAGCGGCAAACAAATCTTTCAATTGGGGTGAGATCTCTAGTGGCCGCTAGGTGTGTTTGGTTGAAGAGCCCAGTCTATCAGTTGACTGTAGTGTTATCCTTCAGTAGCCATGTCACGTAGGCTCTCATTATTCTAATGAGACTACTGGATTTCGAGTGGCAGAATCGCCTGCGGTGTGGGAGACTGAGTCTCCAATCCGGGTTCTGCTCCGGCTAGCTAGCAGTGCCTCATCTCTACTCAAGCACACGGATGATTGGCCAGCCGAGCGCATGACATAACTGGTTTCTCTGGGGAGCCATGGTCACTCAGGTCTCATCCGTTTCTCTCAGTTACATTAGTCTCACATACACAATGACAAACAGGGGCAGTATATATTTCAGTAATGCTTTAATAAAGCGACTGCATCTTAGATAGCAAAGCGTGGACTGCAATAACCAGGATGATACAGCATGACAAGATTAAAATTGTGACAAGGAAAGTAAAACATAAAAATAATGCTACCATATTGTCACGAGAGTCAACAGACTAATTCCTACCTAAGCTTTGATAGAGCACAGCGTGTTAAGCTCTAATTCTGCCCTTCAGGTTCCCCTGGGAAGACATCATCCCCCATACCTGAGCAAAGGCCTGAAGTCTGCAAAACAGCTGTAGCGAAGCATTTGGCAATCAGCATACAGTCGTGGTTCTCTGGCTGGATACTCCAAAGTCCTTTTGACAATGTTCAAAGGTAAGCACATTCCAGTTGTGAATGAGGTCGGACAGCGTAAGGCAGCCCCACTATCTCCATTGATCAGATGGACCCGGTATTAACACTGGGAGAAATGCTGGATTAAAGCAAACGGGGGTACGTGGGGAGGGGAACGTGGTCCAACCCACCATCCTGGTCACCGAGTCTCATACCGATAGGGTTTTTTAGAGGGTGTGCTAAGGTATACGTTAGGGGGTTGATTATGTTTTGGTTTCCACAAGGCATCCCAAATGTTCCGTCCTGTTACTGCTCTGTCCATATGGAGCCAGTGTTTGTCAGATTCTCTTTTGGGACCAGTCTGGTATAACCCTCAGTTGCGCTGCCTTGTAATATAGGAAGATATCTGGAGTGCCGCCCCTCCTTCATCTCTCTGTTTACTAAGCAGTTTATAAGGAAGATGGGTGGTTGTGTGTCGGAACAACGCAGGTCTTTAGCACGCCTGCCTTAAGAACGTGGCTGAAACCACGAATGCGTCCCCGCAACGCATTCTTTTACCACGCAAGTCATTACAACGACTTGCCTTGGGGAAAGCACTGGACTTTGGAATAATATAGTTTACTATTCCAACTCCAGTCAGCGCCACAGTAGGGAAAGTGTTGGACTTAAAGTCCAACATCAGTCCAACAACACTTTCGCTAAGGCAAGTCGTTGTAATGACTTGAGTGGTAAAGGAATGCGTTGTAAAGACGCATTTGTGATTCAGGCCGCGTTGTGAAGGCACAACCTGACTCGAGCCGCGTTGTTAAGGCTGTTTCCCAAGATGGGCTCTTTTGTTTTGCCATATGAAATGTAGTACCATAGAGCAAAGCTTGGAAAAAAAGTCCTGGTCCGGTTCAATTGGGAGGCCCTGAAAAAGAAATAAAACTCTAGGCAGCACAGTCATTTTGACGCATTAATATGGCCAAGTGTTAAGTTTAGTAGAAAATACTTTTGGGGATTTACTGGTAGCCGGTGATGGCTTCATAATGTGCCAGCTCTTGTTATAAGGTAGATAATGAGGCAGTTGGAGAAGTGAGAGAGAGTAGGATGTCATCTGCAAAGAGGGATATTTTATGATCGGTATGGCCAAAGGGAATACCTTTATTGCCTGTGTTTGCCTGATGCTGATTGCTACGGGTTCTAAGATGACAGCAAATAGCAGTGGTGTGAGGGGATACCCTTGTCTGGTACCCTGGTGTAGGGGAAAGGCGCCTGAGCCTACTCCATTCACCACCACATGAGAGTTGGGACTAGCGTAACTCACTTGAACCATGGTAATAAAGCGTTCATCGAAGCCAAACCTCCGGAGAGTATGAAAAAGAAAGGACCAATCCACTTGGTCGAAGGCCTTTTCTGCACCTAAGGACAGCTGACTTGCTGGGATCTTTTTTTAACTGCGTTATCAATCAGATGAATTACTCTCTTTAAATTATCATGAGTTTGCCGACCCTGAATAAAGCCAGACTGGTCCTGATGGATCAGATCTGGCAGGATGTTTTCTAGTCTGGTCACTAATATTCTAGTATAAGGTTTGGCATCCAGATTCATAAAGGCGATCGGTTGGTAAAAGGCACATTTGTGGGGGTCTTTTCCTTTCTTGGGGATGACTGTAATTAGGGCCTCGACAATAGAGAGGGTGACCTGTTTTGTCAATGCAGTAAAATTGAATAACTGCGTGAGGTGTTCTAAATGTTTTGTAGAAATGAGCTCTGAACCCATCGGGTCCAGAGCATTTATAAAGCTTGAGCTCTTTGAGGGTGCTCAGCACTTCCTCATCTTTGATGGGGTGGCACAAATCTTCGTTAAGATCTGAGGATAATTGGGTAAGTTCTTCCCTCCAAATAATCTAGTTGAGCCTTTTCACTATGTATTCCTGCTGTGTAGAGGGTTTCATAAAAGGTGTGGAACGTTTTTGCTTTGTCCTGTTCTGAAGTGACCATCTCATCTGAGTCTGTTGTGAGGTAGCCTATATATTCCATTTTGTGTTTTACTCTCAATTGGCTGACTAGCTGGGCACTAATTTTATTCCCTTTATCATAGGTCTTATGTGTAAGTCGAAGAAGGATAAATTCTGCTCTATTCATATAGATGGCATTTACTTTGCCCAAAAGCGCAGTGACTGTCTTCTGGCATTGTACTGTAGGGTTGCCTGTATGAGCCCTTTCTGCTATGTGGAGTTCTGCTTCTAGCAGTGATCTTTCACAGGTATTTTGTCTAGTTTGTGTGGCTAGCAAAGATATAGATTTCTCACATATCACAGCTTTAAAAGTGTGCCATGTAGTGGCATAAGACGTGTCTAAGGGAGAGTTATGATGAAAATATTCACAAATGGTTTTACTTATGTTGTCTCTAAAGAGGTGATCTCTCGTGAGGGAGTTTGGAAAAAAACATTGCCGTAATTTAGGAATAGGGGCTACCCAGGCTAGCACCACCTCAACCAGGGCATGATTGGATAGGGCGATTGAGTGGAATGTGGCCCGCCAAATTGAGTGTTCCAGGGACTGGCTGAGGAATATATAATCGAGCTGTGAATAGGAATGATGGGAGTGTGAGAAAAAAGTAAAACCACGTGTGGTAGGGTGGTGTTATCTCCAGGCATCAACTAGTCCCATGGAGTGCATTTCTTGTTTCGAAGCTTTGATGAAGCTCCCTGTGTGAGTCTGCTGTGAATGGGTAGTATCAAGTTTGGGATCTCAAACCAGGTTAAAATCACCCATCAGTATAATTTCCCCTTCAGCGAAACCCCCCAGCAGCGTGAAGAATGTGTGTAGAAACTTGGTCTGTGCAGTTTTTGGTCCGTAATGTGAGATAATTGTGTAGAGCTTGCCTCGGAGGTTGCCTTTAACCATCAATACTCTACCGCCTTTGTCTGTCTTGGTACCTAAAGGCTGAAAATTGAGAGAGGAGTGGAAAAGCAGAGCGACTCCAGTGTGTTTGGTGGATGCTGAGAAACGATAGATCTGGAGGCAGGACCTGTAACGAAGCATGTGATCTTCAGGCCGTTGTAGGTGTGTCTCCTGTAGGGCTACTATGCCATACCTATTATCAAGGAGATATTTCCAGACTTTGTTCCTCTTAGAGGGTGAGTTAAGCCCCTTTGTGATCCAGGTTAGTGTGGTTAATACCATATATGAGATTATCAGGTAATAGTATCTATTTTTATCAATGTTGGCGTACCTTTCCGAAGTGTGGGTTTCACCACTTCTAAAAGTAATACTCCCAGTTGCCCCCCACACATCACTCATGAAATAACAGACACACAATAAAACAGTAACAGTGAGGAGCCTAGGTCCCCAACATCTAGGTATATAAATTGTGGGAAGTAAGTAGAAGAATATCATGTCCCACATGTGGCATTCACGATTGTGTAATCAAAGAATAGTTTGAGGTCAACCGGGGATAGTAAAGTAGTGGTGTAGATTCACCCCAGATGGCTGTCTGTGTCTTAGAGTGTAGTAAGGTACTGTTCGGCAGCCCCGGCCCAGGATTAAAGAAAATGTTCCAAGTCTGCCTCTCCGGCATGCTGCTACGCGCGACCCATCTTACCGGTAAACAATGGAGAGCATTCACAGCAGAAATACTAGGGGAAGCTGTGTGGAGCAGAGGTAACCATGGGCCCTCAGTTGGGGGTGAAAAATCAGCCCAAAGCCCAGTGCTTTCCTTGTCTATTCGGTTGTCGCTGGGGGAGCCATTGTCTATGCTCTGAATCAGCAGTAATCTGAGAAGCTTGACCCTCTTATACCTGCCCCCCCCCCACAACACCTGCCTCCCTCTAAGATTTGCAGCCAGGAATCTTTATACCCAGAAATTATGGTTTCCTTCACTTTAAAAGAACAGAGCTTGGCCAAGACGTCTCTGGGGCGCTTCCCTCCTCCTTGAAGTTGTGGGCCTACCCTTTGAACTCTTTCAAATTTAATCTTCTGAGCCTCCGTGCCTAGGGCTTCTGAAAAGAAGCCAGTGACGAACGCCTCTAGATCAGGGCCCTCGGCGCCCTCCTCCAAATTCCATATGCAGACATTCTCCCTCCTAGAACAATTTTCTAGGTCCTCACATTTCAGTAAAGTGATACGGAGGTGGTCTTTGAGGTACTCCGAGGAGGCTTCGAGCTGTACTACCCTCTGTTCTAGTGTTTGTCTATTGGAGTCCAGTTCCTGTGTTTGAATCCCAATGGAGTCAATAGCTTTCTGCAGGGTGGTAAGTGTTGAATTAAAATCAGCCCACAGAGTCCCAAAGGACATGGTGAAGTCAGCCTGAAGTTCCTTCCATAGCTCTTTCTTAAAACCTTGTAGGGAGGCAAGAAGGTCCTCCTTCATTAGAGCCATGTCTGCAGTTGCTAATGACATGAATGCAGGGTAGGTGCCTCCACCAGTTGAAAATAGCTAGAGACCCTGTTTGCCTGAGATTTTTAAGGCGGCATGTGCGTAAAAGTCCACCGTTGTTTTGGGGGGGGGCACTTAAGAGTGTTCAGTCGCAAATATCTCCTTTATCATGCCACTTTATATCTATGTGCCGCTCTTAAAACGGGCTACAGAGTCCGTGACTCAAGTGGTCATTCCTGTGTCGCCCTCCTTTAATATTTGTACTCAGAGCTGGTGAGGAGATACTTATGGAAGCAGTCCTGCTCATTCTATGTGTACAATGGTGGGGGGGGGGGGCTTCGCATTCGGATCAAGAGTGGCACGGTTCTGAATGGGCTCTCCTGACAGCCATGCAGCATCTGGTTGGCTTTTACTATCTGGCTTTAACCTAATACAGGCATATTTGGAGTGCAAGGGCTTATGCTGGTGTTTTTAGAGCTGCAAAAGTCCCCCTTTCAGGCCTGGTGTATCTTAAAGTAGATAGTACTTACTGCGACAGTCAATGTTGGCAGCCTTAAAAACAGGGTGGATTGCAAAATTCTGATCCTAGAAGATGAGTCTCAAAGCGGTACGGCCACGGACGGGCTCCTACCCGAGCCGTAGGCTTAGTCCGATCCTCCAAGAGCAGCCTGGTATATACGCCAGGAGCTGCGTAGATCGCAGCCGTTAATAGCTGACACCTGCTCTGCTGCAGTCCCAGGGGCGAGCTGTATTCCTCTCCATTGCAGGACAGCATCCATGGCAGCAGGCAGGAAGGGGGCAGGCTGTGAGAGCACACGTCCTCAGGACCGGCCGCACACGTCCGGGAGATCACGTTAGGCCTGCCCACGGCCCATTTGATCGGCGTCATCCCGTCTCTTCATCTCACATGGGGCTTCATAAGAGGCAGCTCGGGGATCCCTCCAGTGCCCTGACAGTCTCGCCCCTCACACCTTGATGGGGAAGCCATCAAGGTTCACGGCTCCCCGTTGCCCGATTACACAAAGCAGTCTCCAACCCCCAGAAGTGTGTCTGGGGCCAGTACAGGAAAGGCAGTTTCTTGTGCACTAGAAAGACTTCTCTTTGAAGTTTCCCTACCAGAGACAGAAATAGGTATAATAAATGGACCTCTGATCCCACAAAGTTAGAGTCCTTCTGGACTGAGGACATTCTGCCAGGAGAGCTGGATGCTTTAGGAGGGACTTCTACTCTGCCTGTTGCTTTTTTGTGCTGGCTTGCTGCTTCTGTGCTGGGAGTGAAAGGACTAGACTTTGCTTTAGACATCCTGCTTCCAAAGGTTCTCCAAGGGCTTGGACTGAGCTTGCCTCCTGTTAGGAAGTCTCAGGGACATCAAAGACTTCATCTGCCAGCCCCTGGTCTCTCTTGAGAATTCTGACTTGCCAAATGGTGCCAAATCCAGTTCCTGGGCCCTTGGGAGTGACTTCTGGTGTAACTAAGAAGAGACAAGCACATCGACACCATAGCATCTTCAGAGCTGGCACCGATGCCCGACTCAACACCTCTGCCTGCACCGCAGCTGTGCAACAACTGCGATCGGAGCCGCAGGCCTGCCACCGCAGCATCATCTCTGAAGTCCCATCACAGCGTGAGTTCCGAGTGATGTGTCACCGACATCCATGACACCCGATTCCGAATCTGCCGCAGCACCTGTGGTCCTAAGGTGTGATTGCGACACCAGGAAGTCGACGCCTCGCGTCTTGACCTGCTGGATTCATCAACCCGCCTTCTCGTAAGGAACCAACGCCTCGCCACCGATCCACATCATCTCCCCTGCAACTGTGAGGAACAGAGTCCTCACCTCCCCTGCCCAGCAGTAAGAAACCAACTCTCCACCTCTCCGGTAGCAGTAAGGAATCAACGCTGAACTGGCTCCAGTGATGCCTCACCTCCCGACTCAGTGCATTGTCTTGGTTTCCTCATTTTCCAAGGTACTGTACCTGGGGTCAGTATGACTCCGTGACTGGCCCGCACTCCCTGTTGTGAATATCTCCATCAAGGCATAGGGATAGCCCCAGGTGGAGCTATTGTGTTTTTAAGTGGTATACTACGATTTAATCTTTGAAAATGTGTATCTTTGTTTCTGCATGATGGATTTTTGTCGTTTTGGTCTTGTTTTACTCAGATAATTATTGACTATGTTTCTAAACTGGTGTGGAGTACTTTTGTGCTGTTTTCAGTGTGTGTGTGTGTGTGTGTGTGTGTCTGTCTGTCTGTCTCTGGCCTGGTTTGTAGTGGGGACCTAAGGTCCTTATACCAGGTCCAGTTATCCATTATTCGTGAAATGTAGGCAGTGTCTAGCAGCTTAGGCTGTCTAGCGGTAGCTGTAGCAGAGCAGCCAAGGCTGAACTAGGAGACCTGCAAGGCTCTTGCAATACCACTATAGTCACACAGTACTTATACACAATAAAAGACAATACTCAATGTTACCAAAAATAAAGGTACTTTATTTTAGTGACACAAGGCCAAAAATATCTTAGAGGCAATACTCCTTCTGGAGGTAAGTATTATACACAATATATACACTAGCAACCAAAATCAGGTAAATAAACAGTCATAGAATAGTGCAAACAGTGAAAAATACAATAGGTTGCAATGGGCCTAGGGGCAACACAAACCATATACTAAAACAGTGGAATGCAAATGTCGAATTCCCCTCTAGGCAAGTGTAGTGTGTAGAGGGCACTGGGAGTGTAGGAAAACACCAAAGGTAAGTAAAGTACCCCACACCAGAGCCCAGGAAAACAGGAATAAAGTACATCAAGTTTCCTCAGAACACACTACAAGTTGTGATGAAGAATTATGCAAGAACCAAGCTAGACTGCAAGCAACCAATGATAGACTCCTGGACCTGAAGACCTGTGGAGGGAGGAGACGCTGTTTGCGTCGCTGGAGTCTGCAAACAAGCCTTGGTTCACGCAAGTACGTGTTTTGTGTCAAAGAGGAGCTGCCCGGACCCAGGAGGGACCTGAGGAGACAGAGGGGGCTCTCAGCACTTCAGAGAGCCCTCAGAAGAGCTGGCAGCACCCACAGGAGTTTCCGGGACACGGGGACAAAGGAGTTGCAAAGTGCGGTCATCGCAGCACTATACAGAAGGATCCCACGCCGCTGGAGAACAACTCTGAGAGCTGTGCATCGCAGGATGGAGTGCTGGGGACCTGAGCTATGTTGTGCATAAAGAACTTTTGGAAGAAGTGCACAGAAGCCCAAGAAGCTGCAGAGGACACGATGCACAGGGGTACTGTCTGACTCGGGGAGGCAAGCTCTTACATTCCACCAAATTTGCACAGCTGGATCTTTGGATAGTCAGGGTCACTTCGGTTCACCACCTGTGTTCCAGGGATCACGTTCATTGACAGGAGAGGAGTCCCAGAGTACCGGTCATCGTCGCAGAGAGGTGCCTGCTGAAGCAGGGAAGTGACTCCATCACTCCACATGAGATTCCTTTGGTTCGTCTAGTGCTGGGTGAAAACAGGCAGTCCTCAGAGTTTGCACACCTTGGAAACTGTTGCAGTTGCTGGCTGGAGCTGAAGTTGCAGGTCACAGGAGCCTTCCTGGATACTTTGTTGCAGTTATAGCGGTTCCTGGAGCAGTCTGCGGTTGATCTGACGGTCAGAAGCTGAAGCAGAGGATGCAGAGGAGTCCTGGAGGAATCTTGGAAACCAAATCTGAGGAAACACCCAGAGGAGAGACCCTAGATAGCCCAGAGAGGGAGATTGGCTACCTACCCAGGTATGCACCTATCAGGAGGGGTCTCTGATGTCACCTGCTGGCACTGGCCACTCAGATGCTTCCAGAGGGTCCCCACACCTCGGAATCCAAGATGGTTAATGCCAGAGACACTCTGGAGGAGCTATGGGCACCACCCCTGGGGTGTTGATGGACAGGGGAGTGGTCACTCCCCTTTCCTTTGTCCAGTTTCGCGCCAGATCAGGGACTAGGGGTCCCTGAGCCGGTGTAGACTGGAGTATGCAAGGAGGGCACCGTTTGTGCCCTTCAAAGCATTTCCAGAGGCTCTGCGAGGATACCCCTCCCATGCCTGTAACACCTATTTCCAATGGAAGAGGGTGTAACACCCGTCTCCTAAAGGAAATGCATTGTTCTGCCTTCCTGGGATTGAGCTGCTCAATCCCCAGGAGGGCAGAAACCTGGCTGTGAGGTGGCAGCAGCTGGGGCTTCAGTGGAAACCTCAGAGAGCTGGTTTGGTAGTACTGGGGATCCATGGTGGCGCCCCTGGGTGCATGGAATTGGCCCCCCAATACCAGATTTGGATTGGGGATTCAATTTCACAATCTTAGACATCTCACATGGCCATGTTCGGAGTTACCATTGTGAAGCTACATACATGTATTGACATATATGTGGTGTACGCTTATAATGGCGTCCCCGCACTCACGAAGTCTGGGAAATTAGCCCTGGACAACGTGGGGGCACCTTTGCTAGTGCAAGGGTGCACTCACTCACAGTAACTTTGCACCTAACCTTCAGTAAATGAAGGTTAGACAGTCAAAATGGCTGTGAAATAGTGTGTGCACTATTTCACTCAGGCTGGAGTGGCAGTCCTGAAGAAAGGTTTGTATGAGTTCCTTATGGGTGGCAAAAGACATGCCGCAGTCCATAACGATCTCCTGGAACCCCAATGCCCTTGGTCCCAAGGTACCATACTAGGGACTTATAAGGGGGGTCCAGTGTGCCAATCAGAATTGGAATATGGAGTCACTAAACTATAGTGACAAGGTTGGTAAACAGAGAGAGCATAAGCACTGGAGTTCTGGTTAGCAGAACTCCACTGACACAGTCAAGCATACTGATAACACACATGATCCACAAACTATGAGCACTGGGGTCCTGGCTAGCAGGATCCCAGTGAGACAGTAAAAACACACTGACAAACTGGCAGAAATTGAGGGTGACTTGCCAAGAAAGATGGTACTTTACTACAGTGTGTTCACAAATACTTTAGACATTGCCTCTGAGATAAGCCTAATTGCTCGTGCCAAGATACCAAGTGGGTGAGCAGGGTTTATCTTAGCTGTGTGGGTCCCTTATCCTGACTAGAATGAGGGTCTCTGCTTGGACAGGGATAAAACCACTGTCAACTAGAGACCCTATTTCTAGCACCACTGAATCTCCTGCTTATCTATGTTCTTCTAAGTCTTCACCAGGATCTCCTTTATGATATTGTGCTAGGGCAAATCATACGCCACCAAAGCACTATGGGCCAGATGTAGGTAGGCTTTTGCACCTCGCAAACGGCGAAAAACGCCGTTTGCGAGGTGCAAAAGCCCTCAAGCGATGCAGAAACACATTTTGCGAGTCGGAACCGACTCGCAAAATGTGTTTCCGACTCGCAAATAGGAAGGGGTGTTCCCTTCTTATTTGCGACTCGCACCGCGATTTAAGTTGATTTGTGACCGCAAAAGTGGTCGCAAATCAACTCGCAGTTACCATCCACTTGAAGTGGATGGTAACTCATTCGCAAAGGGGAAGGGGTCCCCACGGGACCCCTTCCCCTTTGTGAATGATCACAAAATTATTTTTTCAGAGCAGGCAGTGGTCCTATGGACCACTGCCTACTCTGAAAAAAACCGAAACAAAAGGTTTCGGTATTTTTTTCTATTTGCAGCTCGTTTTCCTTTAAGGAAAACGGGCTGCAAAGAGAAAAAAAAAAACCTGCTTTATTTAAAAGCAGTCACGGAGATGGTGGTCTGCTGTCTCCAGCAGGCCACCATCCCCGTGAGTGCCTAGACTCGCTATGGGGTCGCAAACTGCGACCCACCCCATAAATATTTATGAGGTGGGTCTTTGCGACCCCATAGCGAGTTGCAGAAGGTGTCTGAGACACCTTTCTGCATTCCAAATTGCGACTTGCAATTTGCGAGTCGCAGGGACTCGCAAATTGCAAATCGCAATTTGGAATCTTTCTACATCTGGCCCTATATTAGGAATAGAAGCCATCATCCACCAAAGATTTAGGCTCAAATTCAAGCACTTCCCGATTATGTGCTAACATGTCCAAAAAAACTTTGCCCTGGACATATTTGCTTTTGGGGGAATTATCCATCTCCTCATCATCTTCTCCTTTATACTTTTTGCACAAGGCCCAGTCAATGCAGCCTGAACTGCAGAAATATTCAAATCCTTCAAATCAGCCCCGAAAATCTGTAAAAGGGCATTTTCCTCCAGGTCCTGAACATGTTTCCTCTTGTTAACAGACTTGCTAGCAAAGGCCCCTCATCCCCCATGAATGCAGGAAGTGAACTTTAACTACTTCCCATTAATAACTTCCTCCTAGCAACCAATTCTCAAGCCTCACAAGACTTTAGAAGCTAAAAAGACAGCCTTGCTGTCTCCCCCACAGCCACATGCAAAAGAGACACAACCGTGGGGGCCAGGTGCTGCTAGTGTCCTCAGCACCCAAACGACCCACCTAGAATCGTCAAGGAGCCTCCTCGCCCCAGCCAAGCATATGTGAAGGGAGACCATTAACTAGGAGCTGATTTTGCACAATGGTGGCAGAATGTGCCCTGCTGGGCAACCCACTTCCCACAGTAGATACTTTTGAGAAATGGCCAGTAGTTTTGCTGCATGACGGATATCCCTTCCCCCGTTTTACAAGTTCCATAGGATATACCGGAACTTGTAATACAGCGGACAAGATATGCATCACGTTTGTGACGGATTATCCCATCCACCAAGATAGTAATCAAGTCCCTAAGTGTGTATGCATCAATTAAAGCTATAAATCTAGCTACTTGTTAGGATAGTAAAATGAAATAAATAATACAGCGAGGCCGGATAGTGAATTGCAATGTTATTCTGCCAAGCAAAGCCATCCAAGCAGCTCACACTTTCTAAATAAAAAAGCCATAAATAAGTAACTAAAGTGTCATCTTGTCAGCAAAGTAAATTTGTCAAAGATAACACACTGGATCCCGATTACAAGCTGAATGTCATATCATTAGTCTGACAAAAGCCTTAAGCCTCATCACCAAAACCTAATGGGCACACAAATAGGACAGTGTAACAATCCTTAAAATGCTACGGCCTTCATGTACAGCTCACCAGAACAGTGGCAAACATTAATAAATACATGGAAGCCAACGGCCAAAGGAGGCTGACCTAAAGCCCTCTCTTTTTCTTCTTCTGATTCTTTTGTGAAGAAATAATTAGGTTTTCCAGATGGCTAAATGTGTCTGCTGGTAGACCTAACATGGAGCTGCATGAAGGGAGTTTGTGTCCTAGAAGAGGGCTGCAGGAGGTAAAGGGGTATGTCAAGGTCTGTGGGCATGGATGTGCCTCCAATGAGAATCCCACTTCCCCTGCTTCCTCTCTGAGGATAGAACCAGCAGTACTTCAGTCTTACAGAGAGTCAGAAGGGAACGGGGCGAGAAAGAGTGACACTGGTGGTTCTCCTCTCAATCAGATCTTCGGTAAGAGACAAGCAGAGGTTGGTCGCATAGTAGGAACTAAATCAAAACAAATCCATAAATATGGCAGAACCATGGATACAGAAAGGTAGTAGAATCAATACACAACACAGAAGGGTCTTGGCAAACTCCGTGTCTGATGGTGCTTCAATGAGCTCAACACAAACCAGGATACAGAGTTCAACCCCAAGGACACCAGAGAGTCTGTAACTACTAAAACAGATGAGAGACAACCAAAGGAAATTTCCTTCCTAGCCCACTACAAGAGGGAACTGTAGAGGGAAACCACAGTAAAGGAGCAGAGATTGACTATGATGTGAACTCAAAACGGGAGGCCATACAGCTATCCATAATGTTACCAAGCAGCCACTGCATGCTCACCCAGGCTTATAAATCTTTGCCTGCAAATCCCAGGACGTGGTAGGTCTGACTCTTAGCGAGTACACTTCTTAGCGCTCTAGTCTGGTCCCCAAGTTTCCTACACCCTTTTCTCTGCACATTCTTTGAGGCCTCTTGGGACTTGTAGTTTTATTTTCTCTCCTGGCTTCTCTGACCCTTATGACCTACAACTATTGTTCTATTCTTCCCTTATCCTAATCCTGGCAAGGAGCAGACTCTGGAGAAGAGTTGCAGAGAAACAAATGGTGCTGCCGCCTGCATGTTGGTGGGATACAGCAGGATGTGTGCTGGGCACAGACAGGAGGCTATTTTGCCCTTACCGGAGGGCTGGCTGCTCCAGAGTACTGTGGGGAAGAGCAATGATGATGGGATGATTTTGTAAACCTGACATACTTTACCTTATGTGTTTTTTCAGACAACCCTGTTTATTTTCTCAGAGCACTGGGTAAACATGCAGGCCCATTGGAGATGCTTCCTTTGGTTTACTGTTCTATCATGGAGATACCTAAAATGACTATCTCAGCCTCTGCTGTGAGTTGACTGACAGTAGTGGTGTTGATTTTTGTCAGATGCTCAAGCCTTTTTCTTTACCTGGAGAATGTCCACTGTTTCCCCCCCAGTATAGGTTTGTTCAACCCCCATAAGTGGGATCATTTTTGACCTGGATGTATGTTGCACAGAGTTACTTGTGAATGGTGGGGTCCATATTGAGGAAGAGTGTGTGTATGTATTGTAGAAATTGTGGTTTCCTTCTGTGCATCCTAACATGCACCCAAACTCTCCTTGTCCACCTCCTCAAAATTTCTACCTGCTGGAGGTCTCCAGCCTGTTCCACATAGCCTCCTTTGTCTTGAGGTGGTGATGTCCTTCACAAAATCCGAATCTGCATTTCCACTCGCCTTAGCCACCTCCTCAAAGTGTCCTGTTAGAGGTCTTCAGCCTGTTTCACTTTGATCCAATGCAGGTTTCACTTGCCTGAGTGAATGATTCAGTCTGAGGTGAACCACATCTCACCTTGACCAATCTGAACTAGTCTGACTAGACTAGACTTTGAACTCATAAACCAACAAAATCTAACCCAGAACAAGGATAGGGTGCTTCTCCTGAATTTAAGGATAACACAAACCTATGAATGTGTCCCCCCAACCAGACTTACATTATTGTTGTCTGCTCAGAGGCCTGCACATTAGCGTAGTTGAAGAGGAGAAGAAAGCAGCACCAGGCCTGGAATCTCTGCATGTTTACTAGATTTGGGCTAAGTCTGGGAAAGCTTGTGGAGGTGCATTGCTACCCTTACTGGACTTACCTGCATGCAGAGAAGCTGAACTGCGCCGCCAGGAGCTACGGTCTGGTCCCTGGTAAGACCTGCACAAGACACAGCCGACTGAAGACCCTGCAATAACAACAGCTCAAGGGACCAAGCCATCCTGTCATGACACCACAACCAAGCTACCCTGAACAATATCTGGGTTGAGAAGCTGCTCCATCACCTTCAACATAATCTTCAACCCATCCTATACATACAAGTTTCCCCAATTCACTTTTGTTCAGGCCCAGAGGGATCACTCCCAGGATATGAAGACTGTTACAGCAGATTGGAAGTAACCTTCGTGTCCGGGGTGTGGAACCTGCTACTGCAAGTGGGAGAAGGCCATTGTGATTTCTTGACTGCAGCACATACGTCCCGAGGAACAGGCCGCTGCAGTTAACAGCACGCTTGTGACAATATAGTGGGAGCTCTCAAGAGTATAAATAATTCCCACTGTGGAAGAATTTATTTTGTATACCCAAACATACAAAGAAACTTCAGGAATTCTTGACCCTAGGTTCTGTAAGATTATTCTGCTAAGATTTGTGATTTTTGCTTATTAGCTCATTTTCTCTGAACCAAAGGAAAGTCCCTCAAAGGGCTAATGCAAGAGGATTTACCAAAATGTATTTCCATCTTTCTCATTATATTGGACGTATGGAAGATAAAATACAAAAAATCATGTAGAATGGACATTTCAGTCTATTCGGGGGCCCTGTTAGATGTCTAGGTGTAAACCTACCTCAGAAGTCATCAAACATATATGGAAATACTTTGAATAGGGGCAAACATAAGTGTAAAAACAAATGTTCTCCCAGACTTTACTGATCAGGGACCTAATGTACTAAGCATTTTAATGGTCCAAACAATCCTTTCGCACGTTTATGACAATTTATGCACATATTTCTGACCCCAAAAATTGGATTCCAATTGAATACCAATTCAGTATCTGAAAGATGCATGTTGTAAACGTCCCACCCAAATACCAAATGCACATCTTACAAATCAATGTTTTGCAACCCAAATCCGGTCGCAAAACATTGATATTTTACCAAAGCCTCAAAGGAGGTGGTAACGTATTTGCTAAAGGACAGGTGTTTCCTGGGGATCAGTTCCTCTTTCTGAGTGTGAAAAAAAGGTTGTTGGAAAGTAGGCAGTAGTCCAGGGGCTATTGCTAACTCTTAGACGAACAGAAATGAAACTTTTCTTTTTAAATGCAGTACCATTAACTTTGAGAAAAGCAAACTATTTAAAAAAAGAGTTGCTTTATTAAAAAACAATCTCTGACATGGTCGTCTGCTGACCCTAGCAGGCCACTACCTCTGTCATGGCCTCCAATCATTGTGAGTAAAAATTTGCGATCTATCTTGTTAACATTCAAAAGGTAGGTCACATTGTGACCCCTTACGAGTTGGAATTTTAAGAGCTTACTTGTAATACGTAGGTCCATTCTTCATATCCTTTACAGTTCTTAAATTGCTACCATTATTTTGCCACCAGTAAATAGTACATCTGGCCCTAGGATCCCAAAGGCAGAAGAAACTAATATCTTTTTAGTGGCGGTATTGGTCTCCAGGAAATTATTTTATCATGGCATTAACAAAAAGGGATTATGTTTACCAAACTTAAAAGCCTATATTCAGGCTGCCCAGATACGTCCAGCCCTAGACTCGAATCATACCCAGGAAACAAAGTGTGGGTGCGGGTAGAGGAGATTTACTATCTGTACCCTTAAAATTACTTTAATGGATCCCTCTGACAGCAAGACTGGGTGATCAACTCCTCTGACACAACAACTATACTTACAGAGTACTGGCAACAGATATCAAGCAAAGAAGGGGCTGTGATCTTTCCCTACCCAATGAAACCAACTATCCACAGTCCTGATTTTTAACCTGAGATTTTTGACTTATTGTTCAAAAGCTGGAGCTGATATAACCAACGTCTTCGTGGGGAGTTATTTTCAGGGGGGAATTGAATGCAAGGGTGGAGATTCAGGATTATAAAGGATTATAAAGGATGGACCTGGGAAGAGGACTTCCAGATGATGCAGTTGTTACAGTGGGCTTGCACACATAAGGTTGGGGAGCAGATGGTTAGGGAAAAAACCCAGCTTGAGGCTTGTTCTTCCTTAAAGAAGGAAAGGTATAGAGGGCATGGCTACTGCCCAAGGAAAATGTCCACCTAATCGGAGAGCTCTGCCACGCTGAGGGACAAAAACAGCACACTCTGCTGCTAAACCACCTCCACGGACACTTTAAACAGGAAGGTGTGGTGGATTCTGCAAGGAAAACCAACACCAGCAATGCAACAACAGTGGATTTCTGGACCTGAGTACCTGTAAGACAAGGGGACCAAGTCCAAGAGTCGCGACAGTGTCGAGAGTGGGCAGGAGCCCAGGAAATGCCAGCTGAGGGTGCAAGGAAGCTGCCACCGGATGGAAGAAGCTTGGTGTTTTGCAAGAACGAAGAGGACTAAGAACTTTCCCCTTGGAGGATGGATGTCCCACATCGTGAAGAAGCTTGCAGAGGTGTTCCCAAGCAGAAAGACCTCAAACAAGCCTTGCTAGCTTCAAGGGTCGCGGTTAGGGTTTTTGGATGCTGCTATGGCCCAGGAGGGACCAGGATGTCGCCACTTGGATGATGAGACAGAGGGGGCGTCCAGCAAGTCAGGGAGCCCTCACAGAAGCAGGCAGCACCCGCAGAAGTGCCGGAACAGGCACTTGGAAGAAGAGTGAATCAGAGTCCATGCAAAGTCACAAAAGGGAGTCCCACGACGCCGGACGACAACTCAGAAGGTTGTGCACTGCAGGTTAGAGTGTCGGGGACCCAGGCTTGGCTGTGCACAAAGGAAATCCTGGAAGAGTGCACAGGAGCTGGAGCAGCTGCAAATCACGCGGTACCCAACAATGCAGTCTAGCGTGGGGAGGCAAGGACTTACCTCCACCAAACTTGGACTGAAGAGTCACTGGACTGTGAGAGTCACTTGGACAGAGTTGCTGAGTTCCAGGGACCACGCTCGTCGTACTGAGAGGGGACCCATAGGACCGGTGATGCAGTCTTTTGTTGCCTGCGGTTGCAGGGGGAAGATTCCATCGACCCACGGGAGATTTCTTCAGAGCTCCTGGTGCAAGAAGGAGGCAGGCTACCCCCAGAGCATGCACCACCTGGAAACAGTCGAGAAAGCCGGCAGGATGAAGCGATACAAGGTTGCTTGTAGTCATCTAGCTACTTTGTTGCGGTTTTGCAGGCGTCCTGAGCAGTCAGCGGTCGATCCTTTGGCAGAAGGTGAAGAGGGAAATGCAGAGGAACTCTGGTGAGCTCTTGCATTCGTTATCTAAAGAATTCCCCAAAGCAGAGACCCTAAATAGCCAGAAAAGGAGGTTTGGCTACTCAGGAAGGAGGATTGGCTACTAACAGAGGTAAAATCCTATCAGAAGGAGTCTCTGACGTCACCTGCTGGCCCTGGCCACTCAGAGCAGTCCAGTGTGCCAGTACACCTCTGAATCCAAGATGGCAGAGGTCTGGGGCACACTGGAGGAGCTCTGGGCACCTCCCCTGGGAGGTGCAGGTCAGGGGAGTGGTCACTCCCCTTTCCTTTGTCCAGATTCGCGCCAGAGCAGGGCTGGGGGATCCCTGAACCGGTGTAGACTGTCTTATGCAGAGATGGGCACCATCTGTGCCCATCAAAGCATTTCCAGAGGCTGGGGGAGGCTACTCCTCCCCAGCCCTGACACCTATTTCCAAAGGGAGAGGGTGTAACACCCTGTCTCAGAGGAAGTCCTTTGTTCTGCCACCCTGGGCCAAGCATGGCTGGACCCCAGGAGGGCAGAAACCTGTCTGAGGGGTTGGCAGCAGCAGCAGCTGCAGTGAAACCCCGGGAAAGGCAGTTTGGCAGTGCCAGGGTCTGTGCTAGAGACCCGTGGGATCATGGGATTGCACCAACAATGCCAGGATGGCATAGAGGGGGCAATTCCATGATCTTAGACATGTTACATGGCCATATTCGGAGTTACCATTGTGAAGCTACACATAGGTAGTGACCTATATGTAGTGCACGCGTGTAATGGTGTCCCCGCACTCACAAAGTCCGGGGAATTGGCCCTGAACAATGTGGGGGCACCTTGGCTAGTGCCAGGGTGCCCACACACTAAGTAACTTAGCACCCAACCTTTACCAGGTAAAGGTTAGACATATAGGTGACTTATAAGTTACTTAAGTGCAGTGTAAAATGGCTGTGAAATAACGTGGACGTTATTTCACTCAGGCTGCAGTGGCAGGCCTGTGTAAGAATTGTCAGAGCTCCCTATGGGTGGCAAAAGAAATGCTGCAGCCCATAGGGATCTCCTGGAACCCCAATACCCTGGGTACCTCAGTACCATATACTAGGGAATTATAAGGGTGTTCCAGTATGCCAATGTAAATTGGTAAAATTGGTCACTAGCCTGTTAGTGACAATTTGAAAGAAATGAGAGAGCATAACCACTGAGGTTCTGATTAGCAGAGCCTCAGTGAGACAGTTAGTCATAACACAGGTAACACATTCAGGCACACTTATGAGCACTGGGGTCCTGGCTGGCAGGGTCCCAGTGACACATACAACTAAAACAACATATATACAGTGAAAAATGGGGGTAACATGCCAGGCAAGATGGTACTTTCCTACAAGTGGGTACTCCCAGGTCTATGTTCCACTGTATAGTCCATTCCCTGTAGAGATATGGACCACCTCAACAATTTAGGATTTTCACCTTTCATTTGTTTTAGCCAAAGTAGAGGTTTGTGGTCTGTCTGAACAATGAAGTGAGTGCCAAACAGGTATGGCCTCAACTTCTTCAGTGCCCAGACTACAGCAAAGGCCTCCTTCTCAATGGCAGACCAACGCTTTTCTCTGGGGTCAACCTTCTGCTGATAAAAGCAACTGGTTGATCCTGGCCCTCAGAGTTAAGTTGTGATATAAGACTGCCCCTACCCCTAATTCAGATGCATAAGTTTGAACAATGAATTTCTTGGAGTAACATGGGCTTTTTAGGACAGGTGCAGTGCACATGGCCTGTTTGAGCTCCTCAAAAGCTTTCTGACAGCTAGCTGTCCACAATACCTTTTTAGGCATCTTCTTACTAGTGAGATCATTAAGTGGGGCTGCAATGGAGCCATAGTTTTTAATGAATCTCCTGTAATACCCAGTGAGGCCTAGGAAGGCTCTCACCTGGGTCTGAATTGTAGGGGGAACCCAATCCATGATTGTTTGGATTTTCCCCTGAAGTGGTGCAATCTGTTCTCCACCTACCAGGTGTCCCAGATAAACCACCTTTCCCTGCCCTATCTGGCACTTTGAAACCTTGATAGTGAGGCCTGCCTTTTGCAGGGCCCCCAAAACTTTCCACAGGTGGACCAGGTGATCATCCGAGGTAGAGCTAAAGACAGCTATATCGTCCAGATATGCTGCACTAAAAGCCTTCAACCCTTGCAGGACTGTATTCACCAACCTCTGAAAAGTGGCAGGTGCATTTTTCAACCCAAAGGGCATCACTGTAAATTGGTAGTGCCCTCCTATAGTTGAAAATGCAGTTTTAGGTTTAGCATCCTCTGCCAATTTGATCTGCCAATACCCTGCAGTCAAATCAAAGGTGCTTAGATACTTGGCAGATGCCAGTGTATCTATGAGCTCATCTGCCCTGGGTATAGGGTGAGCATCAGTTTTTGTTACCTGGTTGAGACCTCTGTAATCTACACAAAACCTCATCTCCCTTTTTCCATCTTTTGAGTGAGGCTTGGGTACAAGCACCACAGGAGAGGCCCATGGGCTTTCAGAATGTTCAACCACTCCTAGATCAAGCATTTTCTGAACTTCTTGCTTTATGCAGTCCCTGACATAGTCAGGCTGCTTATAGATTTTACTTTTGACAGGCATGCTGTCTCCAGTATCAATTGTGTGTTCACACCAAGATGTGGTGCCTGGCACAGTTGAAAAGAGTTCGGAAAACTGTCCAAGGAGATTTATGCAGTTGTCTTTCTGCTCAGCAGTAAGACAGTCTGCCAAAACTACTCCTTCCACTAAAGCATCATCTTCAGTGGAAGAGAAGAGTTCAGGGAGAGGGTCACTCTTTTCTTCCTGTCCTTCATCTGTTGCCATGAGCAGGGTGAGATCAGCCCTATCATAATAGGGTTTTAGCTGGTTGACATGGAGCACCCTAAGGGGACTCCTGGCAGTGCCCAGGTCAACCAAGTAGGTGACCTTGCCCTTCTTTTCAACAATTAGATGGGGTCCACTCCATTTGTCTTGGAGTGCTCTTGGAGCCACAAGCTCCAATACCCACACCTTCTGTCCTGCTTGGTACTGAATCAGAACAGCCTTCTGGTCATGCCATTGCTTTTAGAGCTCTTGGCTGGCCTGAAGGTTTTTACTGGCCTTTTTCATGTACTCCGCCATTCTGGATCTTAGGCCAAGTACATAGTCCACTATATCCTGTTTGGGAGCTTTAAAGGTTGTTCCCAACCCTCCTTCACAAGTGTTAGTGGACCTCTTACAGGGTGCCCAAATAGGAGTTCAAAGGGGCTGAAGCCCACTCCTTTCTGGGGTACCTCCCTGTAAGCAAAAAGGAGGCAAGGTAACAGGACATCCCATCTCCTCCTGAGTTTTTCAGGGAGTCCCATTATCATTCCTTTGAGAGTTTTATTAAACCTCTCTACCAGTCCATTAGTTTGTGGATGATAAGGTGTGGTGAATTTGTATGTTACACCACATTCCTTCCACATAGCCTTCAAGTATGCAGACATAAAGTTGCTACCCCTGTCTGATACAACCTCTTTTGGAAAACCCACCCTGGAAGAGATTCCCAGGAGGGCTTTTGCCACTGCAGGTGCTGTAGTGGTCCTTAGAGGAATTGCTTCAGGATATCGTGTGGCATGGTCCACAACCACCAAGATAAACCTATTGCCTGAAGCAGTAGGAGGGTCAAGGGGGGCAACTATGTCAACCCCTACCCTTTCAAAGGGTACCCCAACCACAGGTAGTGGAATAAGGGGAGCCTTTGGTGTGCCACCAGTCTTGCCACTGGCTTGGCAGGTCACGCAAGACTTACACAAATCTTTTGTGTCCTCTGACATCCTAGGCTAGTGAAACAGGGGGACAAGTCTTTCCCATGTTTTGATCTGGCCCAAATGCCCAGCCAAAGGAATGTCATGTGCCAGAGTTAGGAGGAACTCTCTGTACTGCAAGGGAATGACCAATCTCCTGGCTGCTCCAGGTTTTGGGTCCCTTGCCTCTGTGTACAAGAGGTTGTCCTCTCAGTAAACTCTATGTGAGTCACTGACATCCCCATTTTGCTGCTTGACAGCTTGCTGTCTGAGACCCTCTAATGTGGGACAGGTTTGCTGTGCCACACTCAGCTTTTCCCTGGCAGGCCCCCCTCCACCCAAAAGCTCAGCAGTGTCTGCTGCCAGCTCATCTGGTGAAGGTTCTGCACAGGGAGGAAATTCTTCTTCCTCAGAAGGAGAATCATCTGTAGAGGGAGGGATAGTGGGTAGAGATGTACCCTTGGTACCCCTAGCTTTAGGGAGCACTTGGTCCATTGTTCCAGGATCCAAGTCACCCTGTCCTTTTTGCTTTTTGGCCTGAGCCCTTGTCAAAGCAAAAATATGCCCAGGAATGCCCAGCATTGCTGCATGAGCCTCCAACTCCACTTCTGCCCAAGCTGATGTCTCTAAATAATTTCCTAGTAGACAGTCTACAGGTAAATCTGAAGCAACCACAACTTTCTTTGGACCAGTAACCCCACCCCCCAGTTGAGATTCACAACAGCCATAGGGTGGCTAAGAGTGTTGTTATGAGCGTCTGTCACTTGGTACTGGTGACCAAGTAGGTGTTGTTCAGGGTGTACCAGTTTCTCTATTACCACAGTAACACTGGCACCTGTGTCCCTGTAGGCCTGAACCTCAACACCATTTATTAGGGGAAGTTGCTTGTACTTATCCATATTGAGGGGACAAGCAACCACGGTGGCCAAATCAATGGCACCTTCAGAGACTAACACAGCCTCTGTGGTCTCCCTAACAAGACCAGCCCCAACTAAATTACCAAAAGTGAGCCCAGCTACTCCCTTGGATTGGCTATTAGTAGGTTTGCTCCCACCACCACTGCTATTATTAGGGGAACTAGAGTTTGCAGTAGGGGTTGTGGTAGTGGGAGGTTTGGTGTTTTTCTTTGGACAACTGGCATCGGTTGTCCAATGGCCTTTGACTTTACACAAATAACACCAAGGCTTTTTAACATGATTTGAAGAGGATTTGGACCCACCACCCCACCAGAGGATTTTTGTGGGCCTGATGAAGACTCATTTTTAGATTTGTCCCCACCCTTGTCAGAAGACTTACCATCCTTCTTCTTGCCATCCTTGTCACCCCGTGTATGAACTTTTTCTATTCACTCTTGTTCTGACCCATTTGTCTGCCTTCTTTCCCAATTCTTGGGGAGAGGTCAGATCTGAGTCCACTAGATATTGGTGTAACAAGTCAGACACACAGTTATTCAGAATATGCTCTCTCAGAATAAGATTATACAGACTTTTATAGTCAGAAACTTTACTGCCATGTAACCACCCCTCCAAGGCCTTCACTGAACAGTCAACAAAGTCTATCCAGTCTTGTGAGGACTCTTTTCTGGTGTCTCTGGACTTAATCCTGTATTGTTCAGTGGTTAAGCCAAATCCATCCAAGAGTTCATCCTTCAAAACTGCAAAATTGTTAGCATCACTTTCTCTAACAGTAAGGAGCCTATCCCTACCTTTTCCATTGAAAGATAGCCACAATATAGCAGCCCACTGCCTTTGAGGGACCCCCTGTACCATACATGCCCTCTCAAGTGCAGCAAACCACTTGTTTATGTCATCCCCCTCCTTGTAAGGGGGAACTATCTTATGTAGATTCCTGGAATCATGCTCTTTAACAGGATTACTATTAGGAATACTGCTGCTGCCACCATGTGGTCCAAACCCCAATCTCTGTCTCTCCTTCTCCAGGTCTAGGGATTCCCTGTCTAGAGCCAGCTGTTGCTGTTTAAGCTTCAGCCTGGTCTCTTCCACTCTCAACTTTTTGAGTTCCCTTTCTAACATGTTGTCTTCAGGGTGGGTGGGTTGGGAATGCTTGGACACTGAGGACAAATTGGAAACAACAGAGGGAGATCTGTCCCTAACAGCTTGGACTCTAACAACCTGGCCTCCAGGAATAAAAACATCCCTACTATGATGGGAGCTCTTATTACTACCAGCATTGCTCTGAGGTCTGCTGAGGGGCAGATTTGGAAGAGAACCATCCACACCTCCCTCAAGGGGTTCCCCTGAGTCAGAATGTGAGCTATCTACTAACTTCTCAGTTATAGTGCCAGCTAGGGACTTATCATTCTCAATGAGCATGTTAAACAGAAACTCTCTGGAAGGGTTCTTTCCTATCACTAAACCTCTATCAATGCAGAGACTCCTTAGGCTCTTGAAGTTTAAATTGTCATAAGTAGTATTGACCAATTTAAGAGCAGTACCTGCATCAGACATGATAGAAGAAGGTTTAGAGACAGTGAGAAGAGAGAAAAAGTTTCAGGACTTTTTAAAGAACAGAAAAAAACTTTTTCAAACTTTTTGGAAACTTTTAGAAGTTTAGGAGTACTTTTCAGCACTTAGTAGAAAGTGTAAGAGAAGAAAAGCAAAACTTTTTGGTTAGGTGTACATACACTGAACTTGTTTTTTATATTATTCTCTTATGAAAAGTACACAATGACTAAGTGGTAAGTAGTTACAAGTACTTATCCCACTGCTGCACAACCAATATAGGAGGCTGGCCTGGCTTGTAGTTGGTACCAGAGGTACTTACACCTTGTGCCAGGTCCAGTTATCCCTTATTAGTGTAGAAGAGGTGTTTCTAGCAGCTAAGGCTGATAGAAGGTAGCTATGGCAAAGCAGCTTAGGCTGAACTAGGAGACATGTAAAGCTCCTACTATACCACTGGTGTCATATGCACAATATCATAAGAAAACACAATACACAGAGTTACTAAAAATAAAGGTACTTTATTTTTATGACAATATGCCAAAAGTATCTCAGTGAGTACCCTCAGTATAAGGATGAGAAATATACACAAGATATATGTACACAAACCAAAATTATGCAGGTTATAGCAAGAAAAGTAATGCAAACAGTGTAAAGTTACAATAGTTTGCAATAGAAGCACATTGGTATAGGGGCAACACAAACCATATACTCCAAAAGTGGAATGCGAACCACGAATGGACCCCAAACCTATGTGAGCTTGTAGAGGGTTGCTGGGACTGTAAGAAAACAGTGAGGGGTAGAAAAATAGCCCACCCCAAGACCCTGTAAGGTAGGTGTAAAGTGCACCTACAACCCCCGGAGAGCACAAAAGTCGTGATAGGTGGATTCTGCAAGGAAAACCAACACCAGCAATGCAACAACAGTGGATTTCTGGACCTGAGTACCTGTAAGACAAGGGGACCAAGTCCAAGAGTCGCGACAGTGTCGAGAGTGGGCAGGAGCCCAGGAAATGCCAGCTGAGGGTGCAAGGAAGCTGCCACCGGATGGAAGAAGCTTGGTGTTTTGCAAGAACGAAGAGGACTAAGAACTTTCCCCTTGGAGGATGGATGTCCCACATCGTGAAGAAGCTTGCAGAGGTGTTCCCATGCAGAAAGACCGCAAACAAGCCTTGCTAGCTGCAACGGTCGCGGTTAGGGTTTTTGGATGCTGCTGTAGCCCAGGAGGGACCAGGATGTCACCACTTGGATGAGGAGACAGAGGGGGCGCCCAGCAAGTCAGGGAGCCCTCACAGAAGCAGGCAGCACCCGCAGAAGTGCTGGAACAGGCACTTGGAAGAAGAGTGAACCGGAGTCCACGCAAAGTCACAAAAGGGAGTCCCACGATGCCGGAGGACAACTCAGAAGGTTGTGCACTGCAGGTTAGGGTGTCGGGGACCCAGGCTTGGCTGTGCACAAAGGAAATCCTGGAAGAGTGCACAGGAGCCGGAGCAGCTGCAAATCACGCGGTACCCAGCAATGCAGTCTAGCGTGGGAAGGCAAGGACTTACCTCCACCAAAGTTGGACTGAAGAGTCACTGGACTGTGGGAGTCACTTGGACAGAGTTGCTGAGTTCCAGGGACCACGCTCGTCGTGCTGAGAGGGGACCCAGAGGACCGGTGATGCAGTCTTTTGTTGCCTGTGGTTGCAGGGGGAAGATTCCGTCGACCCACGGGAGATTTCTTCAGAGCTCCTGGTGCAAGAAGGAGGCAGGCTACCCCCAGAGCATGCACCACCTGGAAACAGTCGAGAAAGGCTGCAGGATGAAGCGATACAAGGTTGCTAGTAGTCGTCTGGCTACTTTGTTGCGGTTTTGCAGGCGTCCTGAGCAGTCAGCGGTCGATCCTTTGGCAGAAGGTGAAGAGGGAAATGCAGAGGAACTCTGGTGAGGTCTTGCATTCGTTATCTAAAGAATTCCCCAAAGCAGAGACCCTAAATAGCCAGAAAAGGAGGTTTGGCTACTCAGGAAGGAGGATTGGCTACTAACAGAGGTAAAATCCTATCAGAAGGAGTCTCTGACGTCACCTGCTGGCCCTGGCCACTCAGAGCAGTCCAGTGTGCCAGCACACCTCTGAATCCAAGATGGCAGAGGTCTGGGGCACACTGGAGGAGCTCTGGGCACCTCCCCTGGGAGGTGCAGGTCAGGGGAGTGGTCACTCCCCTTTGTCCAGTTTCGCGCCAGAGCAGGGCTGGGGGATCCCTGAACCAGTGTAGACTGGCTTATGCAGAGATGGGCACCATCTGTGCCCATCAAAGCATTTCCAGAGGCTGGGGGAGGCTACTCCTCCCCAGCCCTGACACCTATTTCCAAAGGGAGAGGGTGTAACACCCTCTCTCAGAGGAAGTCCTTTGTTCTGCCTTCCTGGGCCAGGCCTGCCTAGACCCCAGAAGGGCAGAAACCTGTCTGAGGGGTTGGCAGCATCAGCAACTGCAGTGAAAACCCCGGAAAGGCAGTTTGGCAGTACCCGGGTTCTGTGCTAGAGACCCGGGCGATCATGGAATTGTCCCCCAATGCCAGAATGGCATTGGGGTGACAATTCCATGATCTTAGACATATTACATGGCCATGTTCGGAGCTACCATTGTGACGCTGTACATAGGTAGTGACCTATGTACAGTGCACTCGTGTAATGGTGTCCCCGCATTCACAAAGTCCGGGGAATTTGCCCTGAACAATGTGGGGGCACCTTAGCTAGTGCCAGGGTGCCCTCACACTAAGTAACTTTGCACCCAACCTTCACCAGGTGAAGGTTAGACATATAGGTGACTTATAAGTTACTTAAGTGCAGTGGTAAATGGCTGTGAAATAACGTGGACGTTATTTCACTCAGGCTGCACTGGCAGGCCTGTGTAACAATTGTCAGATCTCCCTATGGGTGGCAAAAGAAATGCTGCAGCCCATAGGGATCTCTTGGAACCCCAATACCCTGGGTACCTCAGTACCATATACTAGGGAATTATATGGGTGTACCTGTATGCCAATGTGAATTGGTGAAATTGGTCACGAGCCTGTTAGTGACAATTTGGAAAGCAGAGAGAGCATAACCACTGAGGTTCTGGTTAGCAGAGCCTCAGTGAGACAGTTAGTCATCACACAGGGAACACATACAGGGCACATACTTAGGAGCACTGGGGCCCTGCCTGGCAGGGTCCCAGTGACACATAGACTAAAACAACACATATTCAGTGAAATATGAGGGTAACATGCCAGGCAAGATGGTACTTTCCTACACTACTCTACAACGCTCTATAAGGGGAGGAACCTATAATATACAAAAGTAATCTACTGACCAGAGAAAATATCGCACAGCCCCTTCCATGCTGTGCCTGACCCCTCCATTTAATACAGCTCTCTCTAAAGCATGCTCCAGAACCTTCTTACTTCTAAACTACTCACATTGGGATCCTGAATTTCTCCACCTGAACAGCAACCCAAATTGCAAACGGGAGGTGGCTGAGAATAGTCCTTTACACTCCAAAGTGCTGTACCTTGCTATTCAACAATCTGCATTGCGGCACCATCTAAAATTATTTAAGTGTTGCTAACCCAGGAAGGATACTGACTTCTCCACTTCATCCATCCTCCGAACATTCGGCTCCTCCGCCAAACATCTTGAGGACTACCGAAAACCAACCCCTTGAGGCCCCCAACGCGAAATATACAGTAAGGTCTGCTCTCATAATAGCAGACACCAATCTGCACAACCCCAAAGAAGCAAGGGGAGGTCTGAAAGACACCAAACCAGCACAAAAGCAACTCTAGACCTAATTTTGCAGAAACCCGACATGCTGCACATGCTTGCTCAATCGACACAATCCACCACAGAAACTGTATGGAGCGAACTTACATCTTTGATATAAGAAATTATACACATGGGTGGCAGAGTCTCTGAAACAGAATCACAGATAAGACTCCTGGAAAACCACAAACACAACTCTTCCAAAAACTTTATCAACCACCACCGCAAGACTGGCTCAACTGGAATGGAACATCACTGAACTCAAAGATAGCACTAGAATAGGCTACTTGCGCATTTTTGGACTTCCTGAAGGTAGCAAAAACCAAGCTCTTGCTTGTGCAACCTTCATTGAAAAATGGATCCACCAAGTACTCAATATAAACTTAGACAAGGACTTTGAAAAAACCAGAGTGCACAGTGCCCCAAGAGCCCTAATTTTCAGGCCCCTCTGCTACTCACATACTGAAGCCATCCTTACACAGATGAAGAAAATACAGAGAATTAAGTGGCAAGGCGCCTCCATAGGGATCTCTCAAGATTACCCCAAAGACACTGTCAAGCAACGAAAGGCGTTCCTACGTTACGGAAATTCAAGACCTCAAAATGACTTCTTAAAAACTCTGAAGAAATGGCTAACACTTAACACAAATCCTCCTGACTAACTTTCACTAACTTTCTACTCACTTAGTAACATTCAATAATCAAGGGTGCCCACAAATGGGCTAAACAGAACCCTTTTCACGTTCTTCCCATAACGCTACAGAACTCAGATTCACCCATGGGATCGACACACGGGCGTACAAGCTCACACTTCAGTAAAAACTACAACAGGTCGAAATAGTTGTATGCATTGCTTCCACTTCTTCAAACCACGACAGAATAAATAAAGTGGTCATCAACTTACAAAACCTTAACTATATTAACTCACTAGCACCTACTAATAACCTAACAACCTACTGTTAACCCTAACCAATGGTAAGATTTCTCTTCTCTTCTTTAATGACTGGTACTGTGTCTCTATAACAACCTTCAACCTGCTCTGGTTAAATTGGATATTTTATAATTACCTTCAACCTGAGGACGGATTTATTGCAATGTGTCATCTTCTCACTTTCAACATAATTTAGATTTATCAAGTCTCTTATTGACAATAATATTGATACTAGCCTCACAATGATAATATAATACAAATATAGGGCCATTCAATGAGTAATTAGCTGTTGTCCAATTGTTATCGAAACTGCTTTTTGATCCACCGGTTGGACAATACAAAAATCACTAACATTTGCCTCACTACCTACAAAACAGTAACCTGGGGCCACTCGACAAACTCACTTGAATATGTCTTGAATCTATGTTGAGAACATGCTGGCACTATGTGAACATTATGCTGGTACTAGGTTGATAATATGTTGGTTCTAGGTAGACACCTAACTTGTTGAAACTCTGTTGATATTATGTTAGCACTAAAATGACAGTAAGTGGAGAATTTAGTGCAAACTGTACATTGTACTCCATAATTTTGAAGTACATTAGGTACCATTTTTCACAACCCTAACTGCTGACATAAAAACTTAACTCAGCAGAAATAATGATTTGTCACCAGCACCCATCCCAGAAATAGCCACCTCACTCACCACAAATATTACACTTTCTATATATACTACAACTACTATACCTGCAAATACACTAATATAAACAACAGAATACACATTATTATCTACTCCCACTAAATGGCAACTAACTCACTAGATACCACTATGGAAACAACACCAGGCACTCCAACCACTATACAATATAGGTAAACATACCATACTTATACACTGCAGCGACTCTTAATACACTCCCCTTTCTATACAGGGCACGGCAAGACTGCACGATGGACCTTGGCTTGACCACTTTTGGCCTCCATCACTTCTCCTCAGTTAGATTTTGTCAGATACCTCTGCATAGTATCGAGATTCTCATCACAAATATTTAATCAATCACTATACTGTCATTTTCTTTTCCATTTCTTTTTACCTTTCATATCTTTCATCCTGCCCTGTACTGTGCTACTCTGCTATCTCCTTTCCCGCCTCTCTACCTCCTCCCCTTCCTCTCTCACCCATTCCGTTTCCCCTCACCCATGCCATCCCTTCAAACCCATCCACCCACCCCCCTCCTCCCCACACCTCACCGGAAAACAATAACTGGCATATAGCTGGTTACACCCACGAGAAGACTCACCTCCCACAAAAATGCAGAACATAAAACCACTCTCCCTTAATTTCAAGGGTCTAAATCACCCAACCAAATGACAGAAAATCCTAGATTATACACACAAGCTTAATGGAGACCTCATTCTCCAAACAAGGTCGCCATGAAATGAGGCAATCCTCCTGAAAAAACATGATTAAGTGACTTATGCTTCTCAGCCACGAACAAAAAACAATGGGCTGATCACCCTTATCTCGAGTCTCTGTCCTCATTATCCTGTCCTCAGAAGCAGACACTGAAGGCAGATGGCTTCTATCTAAATTACAGAGGGACAACACTGAAATTATAGTCATGAACATCTGTGCCTCCAATAATGACACCCCTACCTTTTACATTACTCTCAATAAAAAACTCTCAACTTTACCTTACAGCCACAAAATGATTCTAGGATGAGATTTCAATTCACCCTGGGACCCCACCCTTGACAGGAATTCTACATGTCAATTTAAACCCAACAAATCCCATAAGCAAATGCTAAGTATGTGCAATTCTCTTAAACTTAAAGACATATGAAGACTATTCAATCCCACAGTGAACGATTACTCATTTGTCTCCCATCCGCACAATACACTCTCTCGCATCAAATGTATCTTAATTGACAAAACATCAAGTCCCAGCCACCTCTTCCCCAACCATTGAACCAATCCTAGTCTCAGACCGTGCCTGTATTTCATTACTCTACGATATCACTTGCAATTCATCAGGAACAAAAACATGGAGAATAAACAACCTCCTTACAGAGGAACACTCCTTCAATGAAATAATCAAAAAAGAGATCAATGAATACATAGAGCTCAATAGGCCTTCAGGTCCAAATTCATCCTGGGCACCCTGAAATGTACTATCCGCGGGCACATGATAAAACTTATGTCAAAGAAAAACAAACTAGACAACAAACCTTAGATTAACTAGAACTAAAAATAAAAGCATTAGAGAAAGATCTAAAATGGACCAAAGACAAAACTCAATTAAACAATCTCATTAAACTCAAGTATGAATACAACAATATTCTGAGTAACAAAACCCACCTAATAGTCCAAAAATACAAAGGCATCAATTTCTGTGCACGTAATAAAGCTGGTGAAATACTTGTGTCTTGTGTAAAACAGACCCATTAGAAGACCAGAATAACCTCTATGACCAATGAGCATGGCATCACATCAACAATCGAGAAGAACATCCTAAATACCTTTAAAAATATTACCATCCCCTCTACTCCAAAAGTAATAACTCATCTTATGACATATGCTTAAACTACCTCAACAAAATTAATGTAAGTAAGATCAACAAAAGAATCACTAGAACAACTGATTTATCGCAAATAAATCATGAACGCAATCAAAACAATGAAAGCCAGGAAGGCTCTGGGCCCAGACGTTTTTCCGGCGTCATTCTATCAAACTTGGGGTACCTCCCTAATCACTCCCTTAGAAGACTTATTCCCCCATTTCTCCTCCACTGACTACGTTAGGGGCTCCTCTGCGGACGCAACCACAATTATTATACCCAAAGAAGGGAAAGACCTATCCAATCCCAAGAACTACCGACTCATATTCCTCATAAAAACAGACTGCATTCACTCACTCAATCTCCCACCCTCCCCCTCCTCTCCCACCATCTCCTCTCTCTACCCACCCCCCACACCCATGTGCTCCCTACTTTTCTCCCCATCACATTCTTCTTCTCTTCTCTCGGCTCTTTTACTCTGACTCATTCATCTACAACTGAGGTATGTTAATCATTCACCACAGCCTCAAAAATCGCTCCGTCACAATACATACACTGATTAACCTCATCTCACCATTGCAAACAAATAAATTTATCTCTACCCTCTACTTTTATAAATGTGGACCGACTCCTCATGCTATAACCTAAACTACTATTCCCACATAATTTGATAGTACCATACAATGTAATGTTTCTTTTCATTTGTTATTTTTTTTTCCTATTGTATAAAATCCCAATAAAACACTCTTGAAATAAAAAAAAAGACGGAGAGGTATCTCTTGGCTTCACTGTCACATAAGCACTTTACAGCAGCTGCACGAACACAATTACGACCTTTTTTGGAAGATAGATTTAGGGAAATGAGGTACCGGAAGAAACATGGACTAACATAGCGACCAGAGCAGCAACATCTTCCATTTGTGCTTAGCGTAAATAAAACGCATCTAAACATTTGACCAGATGATTGTACCCAAGAAGGTCACATACTATGTTTGGTAAAACTACTGTTCCCACTTAATTTGATAGTACCATACAATGCACTGTTTATTTTCATTTGTTATTTAATTTTCCTATTGTATAAAGTCCCAATAAAACACTCTTGAAAAAAAAAAAAAAAGACGGAAAGGTATCACTTGACTTCACCGTCACATAAGCACTTTACAGCAGCTGCACGAACACCATTACGACCTTGGTTGGAAGATAGATGTAGGGACTAACATTTGGACCAGAGCAGCAAAATCTTCCAGTTGTGTTCAGCATAAAGAAAATGTGTCTAAACGTTCGACCACTTGATTGTACCCAAGAAGGTCACATACTATGTTTGGTAGTTCTGATGCATGCTGGAAAAAACGCTGATCACATACAAGTTTACTGGAGGGAAATCCTGTCCCAAATAAGGCTAGAACCGGGGTCGTGCTGCCTTTAGAGCCCCTCCCTTTATTCTTTGGTGACCCAGGTGAAAACATTCTCCATCCCTAAGTCCTCTGGTAGGCCACCCTATCTCTCCCCTGAGCTTCTGGACAGATTAGCAGCATCCCTTTGGAATGTGAACACTACTCCCCCCCTTCACACGTGGCGGGAAAGGTTGAGCAATTACTCGCCATGCCACACGCTCACTATGGACACTGAATGCGCTCTCAGAGATCACATGGCCAAGAAAACCAAGACAGTCTGGTATTAAATCTCTACTAAAGAAAGTGAAACTGTTTATCCCCATAGTGCCTTGCATCTTGATTGCTACAAGATGTTACTCTGTGGCCTCTGAGACTACCCCATCCCCCAAAGAAAGGCACCATGTTATGTTAAGTGCATCTGTAGAGTGCAGCATGTCGCCCATGAGGGTATCCAGGTGCCGAGCAGGTGTGTGGGAGTGAGACAGAGCCTGAGTTACAGGATTTCTATTCTGGTCCCGCATGAATATCGATTGGTTGAAGAGCCAGGTCTTCAGCCTTTTTCAGAACTCCAGAAGTGAGGAGGCCCTCATGTGTTGGGGGAGGTTGTTCCAGGTCTTTGCTGCTGCGAATAAGAACAAACAGACTCCAGTTCTTCTTCTGTGGATGTATGGAGGTGTGCAAATGAGAGGTATGCCGAGTGTACTTGTCATGTGGGTTGGTGGAAGGTTTGGCGGTGGTTGATGTAAGTAGGTCATATGTTGTGCAGTGCCTTGAATGCGTGTGCTAAGAGTTTGGATTGGCATTGTTTCTGGATGGGGAGCCAGTGGAGCTCTCTGAGATATGGTGTGATGTGGGTGTGGCAAGGGTGGTTGAGGACAAGCCTGGCGGTGGCATTCTGGGTGAAATGGAATCTACAGGGTTAGTGGGTTGAGTTTCCTGCACAGAGTATTTTGCCATAGTAAGTCTACTCATGACGAGGGCCTACCTGATGGTGTGTCTGTTTTTCAGGGGGAGCCACTTGAAGATATTCTGCAACATACACAGGATGTGGAAGCAGGAGGAGATGATGACATTGATCAATGGTGCTGTGGTGAGTTTGTTGTCCAGGACATGTCTTAGGTTTCTGGCATTGTCGGTTGGGGTGGGTCCTAAATCCTTGGGCCACCAGGAGACGTCCCAGGGTGAGCTCTTGTTACTGAAGATTATTACTTCGATCTTGTCAGTGTTGAGCTTCAGGCAGTTTTCATGCATCCAGGTGGCCACATTGGTTATGCAGTTTGCAAAGTTGATTTTGATGGAAGTGGTTTTGTCTGTTAGAGGTAAGATGAGCTGTGTGTCGTCGGCATAGGAGACAATTCTGATTCCATGCATCCTGATGATGTTGGCAGTGGTGTCATGTACATGTTGAAGAGAGTGGGGCTGAGTGATGAACCTTACAGGACTCCACACATTAGTTCCTTGGGATCAGGGGTGAATGATGGGAGTCTTGCACATTGGGTTCTTCTGGCGAGGAATGAGGATATCCATTTAAGTGCTGGTCATTGTATTCCTTTGGCATGATGTCTCGTGATAAGAGTGTGATGGGAAATGGTGTCAAAGGCTGCAGAGAGGTTGAGTCAGATGACCACTGCAGTTTGTCTTTGGTCGAGGATGGTATGAATGTAATCTGTTGAAACAATGAGGGCCGTTTTGGTGCTGTGGTTCCAGCGGAAGCCTGATTGAGAGCTGTCTAGAAGATGCTTGTGCTCAAGATGGCTGCAGAGTTGCTCGCTGAACGCTTTCTACATGACTTTGGCTGAGAACAGTAGCTTCAAGATGGGACGGTAGTTGCTGAGTTTTTTTAGGGCAGCCAATGGTTTCTTGAGGAGGGCATTGACCTATGTGTGCTTCCAGCTTTCCGGGAAAATAGCTGTTTCCATAGAGGTGTTAATTATGGATGTGAGAGCATCGCTGATCACGGGTCCTCCTAGGTTGTAGATGAGGTGGGGACACGGGTCTGTGGGGGCCCCTGAGTGAACTGTCTTCATGATTGTAGTTGTTCTTTCGTTGGTGAGTGGGTTCCAGTCTGTCAGATGTTCGTCCTTGGCGGTGGTGATTAGCTGTCTGATGGCTTGGGCTGGGGATTGAAGTTGATATAGATCTTGGAAATTTTGTTGTGGAAGAAGTTGAAGAGGCAGTTGCAGAGTTCTTGGGAGGGGATTCTTCCTATGTTAGAGATGTGGTGGGGGCACGGGTCTGTGAGGTCCCCAGAGTGGACTGTCTTCATGATTGTGGTTGTTCTTTCATTGGTGAGTTGGGTCCAGTCCATCAGGTGTTCATCCTTGGTGGTGGTGATTAGCTGTCTGATGGATTGGGCTGGGGATTGAAGTTGCTATGGACCTTGGAGATTTTGTCGTGGAAGAAGTCGGAGAGATCGTTGCAGAATTCTTGCAAGGGGGTGATAGTGTTTGTTGCAGCTGCTGGGTTGGAGAATTCTTTGATGAAGTAAAATAGTGCTCTGCTGTTGTTGAAGCTTGTCCCTCTTCTTTTCTTCTCTCAGCTGGTGGTGATACCATTAGAGTACGTCCTTATAGGTGCTTCTGTGGGAGGTCTTTCGGCTGGTTCTACATCTCCTCTTCAGTTGCTTGCATATGCAATTGGATTCTCTGAGGTCGTCATTATGCCAACTGGCTTGCTTGTTGGTTCTTCTTTGTTTGGTGTTCTTGATAGGTGCGAGGTTGTTTGTGCAGTCTGTGGTCCAACTGTTAAATTTTCTCATGTCGCGGTCTAGATTGTTGGTGGTGTCTGGTCAGTTGGTATGAAGAGTGTTAGGCCAGTCTGTTTCTGTTACTTTTTTCCAGCTGCGTCAGGGTGCGCTGGGTCTTTCCGGTTGGGTGGCTTGCGGTGTTGAGATTTGGAAGTGCATGGTGGAGTAGTGTGTCCATGTGAATGGGCTGGTGTTGCTGAATTTATCCTTGTTGGTAATGGAAAAGATTATGTCCAGAGTATGTCTAGCATTCTGTGTTAGGCCCTGGATGAGCTGCACAAATCCAATGTTCTGCAGGCTTTCGAGCAGGTTTGTGGAGATGGTGCCCTTCAAGTTATCCAGGTGGAAGTTGAAGCCTCTCAAGAGAATTAAGTCTTTAGAGATGGTAGAGACGAGAATGATGAGGTTGCTGAAGCTGGTCTGAGGTCGAGGGGGGACAGTATGTGAGGGTTTATTTGATTGTGGTTCTTTCGCCTGCAACTTCAAGTGCATGTGTTCCATGAAGCGAGTGTTGGGGTCCATGATTGTGGTGCACTTGATGGCTTTCTTGTGAATGATCACTCGTCCTTCTGCGGGCTTCTGGAATCAGACAGAGTGTGCGATCTTAAATGCCTTTGTTGTCACTGTGGTGATTTTGGGAGCCGATGATGTGTTGCGCCAGGTAGAGTGCATGGGCGTCGATGAGTCCAGACTTTGGTGACGTGCTTGAGCGAGTGCGTGTTGAGAAGCATGCATGTGAGTTGTGGTGCAGGAATTGTGTGTGGGTGGTGAGTGCCGCTGTGTCGTGGTAAGTGAAGTGGTATTGAGTGCAGGCGGAAGGGCCCGCTGTGAAATGAGGTGCGGCCCAGCAGCAGTGGTCATGGCGGCGCCCTGGGTCGCTTCAGCGGCTGCAGTGTAGCTGCGGGGAGGGGGTGGTTGGACGTGGGTTTGTGGCACTGGGCACAGATGGGCACAGGAAGGCTTGCCTTTGGTGCAGCAGCATCACACCTGCGAGGTCACATTCTGGCCACCATTCAGTAGGTCCTGGGAGACAGAAGGGGGGTGGGATGGCCGTGGGGGGGGGGGGGGGAAGAGGCAGGAAGGCACAGGAGAGCAGGTAAGGAGAGGGTGTATGTGGGAAGAGGGAGGGGAGAGGACAGCAGTGCAAGTTGCAATACTCCCAATAAAGGCTGGGAACGAAGAAGTTTGGAAATAAGGGCCAAATGTTGCAAAGGTTTTTACCCATTCTATGTCTATGGGAAAAAGTGTTTGTACATATGGCCCTAAGTGTGTGTCGGTCTGTGTTGAGCGGAGGTTGGACAAAATCGTGTCATTAATCTCCATCCCTTAGCACAAGAGGCCTCCTGCGCCTACAGGACGCAGCACCGGTACCCGTAAGGAGACTCGATGAAGAGGCTGTGGCCATTTTGGCGGTGAGACCCTCCTGTGGCATCCTTGAGCAAGAGCGCGAGACTGGCATGAGGGCATCCTGGATACACTGCCTCCCGGCGACTGGAGTCTGACGTGTTCAAGAGGGGTGGATTGGGGGTGCCCAGGTATGGGAGCCGGGCAGTGCTACTGGGGGAAAAACGATGCTAGGTAAAGACAGAAATGTGGTACCAATGCTGTGCAAAAACAAAGATATCATTATGTATTTTATATTAACCCTCCCCCGAAATAAATGTGTCCAAAATACGAATTGCATCGCGATAAAATGTTTAATGGAGGTGCTACAACTGCTGGGAACAATAGGTATTTTTGTGGGGCCGAAAGCTCGCCTCCTCTGAAGGGGCGTCTGGTATGGGGGTCGGTCGTGAATAAGCAGGTGCCAGGGCAGTAATTGTGTTCCTTGCAATCGTCGGGCTGTGTGAGAGTCTGCCTGTTCTCTCCTGGAGCTCATGGGACCCGCTCCTGCTCAGGAAGGAAGAGAGAAGATGGCAGAAAATCTATAAGGGTCGCAGATCATCCGGCTGGGGAGGGTTTACACTCCGGATGCGAGTGGAAATTCAAGGATGCTGTGCGTGGCTGCGCTGAGCGCACTCTGCTTCTCTGGCCTCTGGTGTCCTGCAGGGCTGTACGGCTCTGCCACTGTGCAAACCGTGCCATCGCTGCCCGCTGAGGACTTGGCACAGTGCAGGGGTGCCCGTCAGGCATGCACAGCTCCAACGCTGTGCCTACTGCAGTCTCAGCACAATGCTGTGGTGCCTTGCAGGCCTCCCACAGTCTGCCTGCTGCAGCTTCAGCACAGTGCTCTGGTGTCTAGCAGGCGTGCAGGGCTCCCTCTCTGTGCATAAAGTGGACATGGCACAGTGCAGGTGTGCCCCTCAGGCATGCAAAGCTCCCACGCTGTGCCTACTGCAGTCTCAGCACAATGCTGTGGTGCCTTGCAGGCCTCCCACAGTCTGCCTGCTGCAGCTTCAGCACAGTGCTCTGGTGTCTAGCAGGCGTGCAGGGCTCCCTCTCTGTGCATAAAGTGGACATGGCACAGTGCAGGTGTGCCCCTCAGGCATGCAAAGCTCCCACGCTGTGCCTACTGCAGTCTCAGCACAATGCTGTGGTGCCTTGCAGGCCTCCCACAGTCTGCCTGCTGCAGCTTCAGCACAGTGCTCTGGTGTCTAGCAGGCGTGCAGGGCTCCCTCTCTGTGCATAAAGTGGACATGGCACAGTGCAGGTGTGCCCCTCAGGCATGCAAAGCTCCCACGCTGTGCCTACTGCAGTCTCAGCACAATGCTGTGGTGCCTTGCAGGCCTCCCACAGTCTGCCTACTGCAGTCTCAGCACAGTGCTCTGGTGTCTAGCAGGCCGACAGGGCTCCCTCTTTGTGCATACTGAGGACGTGGCACAGTGCAGGGGTGCCCCTCGGGCCTGCAAAGCTCCCACGCTGTGCCTACTGCAGTCTCAGCACAATGCTGTGGTGCCTTGCAGGCCTCCCACAGTCTGCCTACTGCAGTCTCAGCACAATGCTGTGGTGTCTAGCAGGCCGACAGGGCTCCCTCTTTGTGCATACCGAGGACGTGGCACAGTGCAGGTGTGCCCCTCAGGCATGCAGGGCTCCCACACTGTATACCTACTGCAGGTTCAGAACAATGCTGTGGTGTCTTGCAGGCCTGCAGGGCTCCCACACTGTCCCTATTGGAGATTCAGCACAGTAGTGTGGTGTCTTGCAGGCCTGCAGGGCCCCCAGTGTGTCCCTATTGGAGATTCAGCACAGTAGTGTGGTGTCTTGCAGGCCTGCAGGGCTCCCAGTGTGTCCCTATTGGAGATTCAGCACAGTAGTGTGGTGTCTTGCAGGCCTGCAGAGCTCCCAGTGTGTCCCTATTGGAGATTCAGCACAGTAGTGTGGTGTCTTGCAGGCCTGCAGAGCTCCCAGTGTGTGCCTATTGGAGATTCAGCACAGTAGTGTGGTGTCTTGCAGGCCTGCAGAGCTCCCAGTGTGTGCCTATTGGAGATTCAGCACAGTAGTGCGGTGTCTTGCAGGCCTGCAGGGCTCCCAGTGTGTGCCTATTGGAGATTCAGCACAGTAGTGTGGTGTCTTGCAGGCCTGCAGGGCTCTCTCTCTGTGCATACAGAGGGCTTGGCACTGTGCAGGTGTGCACTTCAGGCCTGCAGGGCTCCCACACTGTCCCTATTAGAGATTCAGCACAGTAGTGTGGTGTCTTGCAGGCCTGCAGGGCTCCCAGTGTGTGCCTATTGGAGATTCAGCACAGTAGTGTGGTGTCTTGCAGGCCTGCAGGGCTCCCAGTGTGTGCCTATTGGAGATTCAGCACAGTAGTGTGGTGTCTTGCAGGCCTGCAGAGCTCCCAGTGTGTGCCTATTGGAGATTCAGCACAGTAGTGCGGTGTCTTGCAGGCCTGCAGGGCTCCCAGTGTGTGCCTATTGGAGATTCAGCACAGTAGTGTGGTGTCTTGCAGGCCTGCAGGGCTCCCAGTGTGTCCCTATTGGAGATTCAGCACAGTAGTGTGGTGTCTTGCAGGCCTGCAGGGCTCCCAGTGTGTGCCTACTGGAGATTCAGCACAGTAGTGCGGTGTCTTGCCAGGCTGCGCAGTCCTCTCACTGTCCATACTCAGCACACTGCTTTGATCTGTTGAAGGCCTGACATACAGAGGGCTTGGCACAGTGCGGCTGTGCCCTTCAGGCCTGCTTGGCTCCCACACTGTGCCTACTCAGCAGCACAATGCTCATGGATATAGTTGTGGTGGGCGCTATAGTTTCAGCAGTCCCATTGCTTTAAAGTGTGAAATAGCTTTCTAGCACCTGCACATGAAATGCAGTCTACACCCTTTCAATAATTCATTGATTAGCCTTTTTGGTTTCTTCCAAGAATAAATCCCAAAACTTAATTTTATTACATTTTTACATAGCTGCCAAGTAGCTTATTGCCTACTAATGCGCGTTCATACAGTCGTAGATTTCAGGCACCACTGTGCTGCATTCTGGGACTTGACATTTTCAACATTATGAGTAGGTGCTGAAACGATCAAGATGCAGTGTTACTAGCTAAAATTCAAGATACCCTGCACGAAACATGTATTGACAGTGACGTTTGATTTTCCTTACAGAGGAAATCTTTTACTAAGCTTCACTGACGTGTATTGGCTAACACTGGCCACTGCCTTGGAAATGTGCCCTTTGACCCTAGTGCACTTGCACGCTGTCCACACACTTCAAAATCCGGAGACTTCGAAGAGAAATCTCTGCTTGGGAAGTTGATATGGCTGATGTTGATGGAAGACCAGAGGGCGAACTCGGTGGGGCTACAGAGAAGGACATTCCCAATCTTTTTAATTTTACCAAAACATTTTTTAATTAAAAAACCCTGTTCCTGAAGGGTTAACGCGGGCCTTGAGTAGCCTCAGGGGTCTCCTGTGCTGTGCACTGAGGGAAGCGGGGGGTAAGGTGAAGAAGAAACCCGCCTTCTGCCAGGGTGCATGCTACCCGAGAGAGGTGAGTGTGTTCATTTGGTTAATAAGTAAACCGAAAAGGCTGTTTGGGAGCCCGTGTAGGCTTTCATTCATAGGATCCTATGGCGCTTTATGGAGACAATGAATTATTCTTTTCACTAGATACTGTGAGGGTGTTAACAAATTTTGGAATGGTCCTTTTAATGGATACCAATATAAAAAGTTTTCCACTAGCTACAGTCTGATTGCATATTACTAAAATATAACTTTTGAAAGCACTTGTACACTGAATGTACTAGCACTTTTTGGAACAGCCTAGCTTCACTGTGTGAGGCTGTCTCATTTTCTTTTCTGTGTGCAGAGGCACCTGTCTGTGTGCCTACCTGGTTCCCTGTTCCATAGAGATGTTGGCGCAGCTTAAGCTCAAGAGGGGCGCTGCCTTGTTAGTTCACAGAAGGTTGAGTTGACCTTTCAGATCAATTATTTGCCTCCTAAGTTTGATCTTGGGCCTTTCTTTAGTCAGGGAGTTCATTCATAAGTTTGGTTATCCATGGATCTTTCATGGATTCACATGCTTGAATCATTCCCCATCGGCGAAGTGGGGTGAATGTGGTTCTGATGAATAAAACTGACTATGACAATGAAATCCTATCACAACTTAACGATGCAATATGTTATGAGAGGGTATGTGAAAATCCCATTCCCAATCTAACTCGTACAATAAACAAAAAACTGATGACCTGGCGGGAAAAGGGTCTTTTAAACAAAGAAGAATACTTGTACTTGAGAATAGATCATCCCAGATTTCCGTGTCTCTATACACTGCCCAAGGTGCATAAGGGTTTGCCTTTTCCGCCAGGCAGACCTATTGTCTCAGGGATTTCAGGTCCTACGGAGAAGCTTTCGGAATATGTTGATTGCTTTTTGCAACCACTAGTATGTAATCTACCATCTTTTATTAAAGATACCACGCATATTCTGAGCATCCTGAATGATGTGGAGTGGGACAATGACATGATGTTGGTAACATTGGATGTTGTTGCATTATACACATGTATCAATCATGAACTTGGACAAGAAGCTGTCCGTTTCTTTCTACACAAAAGATCAGCGAGTTATTGGGAGCATACTGACATGTTAATTGAAATGATGAACCTGATATTGACCAATAATTTTTTCTTATTTAATAATGATTGGTTTCGACAAAAGCAAGGTGTGGCCATGGGCTCCAAATTCTCCCCCTCATATGCAAATTTGTTTATGGGGTGGTTCGAGCATAAATGGATTTGGGGCCCTAATGCAAGCCAATGGCAAACCTATATATTATTCTGGGGAAGATATATTGATGATTGTTTTATGATCTGGACGGGTGGTGAAGAGAAATTTTTGGAATTTGGTGAATTTTTAAACTCTAATAACATGAACGTGAAATTTACACATCAATATAGTTTCACAAGCATTGAATTTCTAGACATTGAAATTTTCATTGCTGATGGCAAAATTCAGAGCAGACTATTTCGCAAAACCACAGCTTGCAATTCTATACTTCATGCAGACAGCGCGCACCCTAGGCATCAAGTAGCATCTATCCCTTACTCAGAATTTGTGAGGGCTAGACGTAATTGTAGCTTAGATGAAGAATTTTTCCATGAGTTAGATAACATGGGTGAAAGATTTTTAGCACGAGGTTACTCGCATAAATTGGTCAGGAAGGCCCATCATAGAGCTAAAAGCTTAAAGAGAGATGACATATTAAAAAAGATTAGCAACATTAAGAGGACTAATCAATCAAATATAACCCGTTTTATTACTGACTATAATGAGGTTTCATTAATTTTACAAAAATGTATGAATAAACATTGGTCGTCATTATCCCAGGATGAATCACTGAAGGATATTTTGCCTGAAAGATTATCAGTAACATTCCGGAGGGGTCGTAATCTAAAAAGCATATTGAGTCCCAGTTTTACTGCTAATTCTCCTAAGACGACATGGCTTTCCACTAAAACGGTTGGTTTTTTCAGGTGTGGATGTTGCGGAGTATGCCGCTGGGCCTGTCACAAGATGAAAGAATTTTCGGATGGCAAAACACAAATTAAGATTTGCTCAATGATTAACTGTAACACCACTTTTGTGGTTTACATTATACGTTGTAAATGCCAGAAAATTTATGTAGGCAGCACAATTCGTGCACTTAAAATTAGAATTGGTGAACACATGAGAGCGCTAAAGAATTTGGATATGAGATATCCTTTGGTGACACACATAATGATGTGTGACTCACAGACCAATCACAAGAGTTTTGAATTCTTTGGGTTGGAACACATCGCCAAAGACCCGAGGGGTGGAAATAGGGAACTAGCCCTGCGACAAAGAGAGGCACTCTGGATTATGAGATTAAAGGCCGTGGAGTTTGGTCTTAATACTGATAGGGAGTTGGAATTCTTTCTTGTAGAATAATCAAAGAAATGGGTGACCTAGGCATTGATGTTATCGATCATTCAATCAATATTGTTGTCATGCGGTATTCTATGTGTCAATTGAATGTGCTGTATGTTATACATGTGTGTTTTTTGTTTTTTATTCTCTCTATTGCTAACAGATTTGTATTGTTTCAGTTACTAATCAAAATCTTTCAATGAAGTCGTCAGGGGTTCAATTTATTTCCTGATGATTGAACGGGGATTATTCGATCGGGCTCCATCACCAAATTAACACACATATTTTATATAAAAATCTTCTTATCTCTAAAATCGCTATTTTACACCTGTGATTATTCAATTTGGGTAACTATGCCCCTTGAATGGATATATTAGAGTTGGTGAGGTCATCCATTTAATAGGATGATTCGATTGCTTTCAATATTTGTAGGGGCATTTTGGATTTTCATCTAATTTGGATGCTAGTGTTTATATCAGTCTTGTTCAAGTAGTGAGTTTAAATTAGCAGTCTAGATCATAAACATTGGGGTTTTCTTCTGAGGCATTTTGAAGATATTTTGCACTTGGTATTAATGTGAGTCTTTTGTTTAGTTTTATGATGATGCCTTCGATCTTGCCGGGAGTCCGTTTTCTATGTTTCTGATTTTGTGTGTATTTGGACTTCCGGGTTCCAGACGCTAGCTGGAATAATCGCGTACTCGCGTTTCCTGTCGATTTTACAACATCACTCAGTCGAAGACTAGCGTACTCGCCTTTCCGTCTTGCACGTAGCAGCTTTTGGAGCTTATTCCTGCTCATATTGTTAATACGGTGAGTTTTGGGTGGATTCTTGAGCGAGATTATGTTTTTGTTGTTTGTTAAAAGACCCTGATGTGGGGGTGTTTGTCGGCACTTGAATAGTGTCCACGTGTGTTCAATGTTGACTGATTTTTGATGGTTGAGGGTGCCCCTAGTTAATCGTAATGGTATGAGTAAATTGCTTTTGGGACTTCCTGAGATCACACTAGATTGAACGATTGAAGTACGTTCCCCTGTTAACATGGTATACAGACTATTTTCATGAAATCGTTATTCACTTTCTATGGATTTTGTTTATCTGTTTGCTAGATCTGGAGGTGCAATAAAGGTTATTGTATTGGATATTCATTGATTCTTGGACTAATGATCAACATAGATGGTTCATAATCGTACATTGGACTTTAGAAATCCTGTGATGAGAGGTAACTGTATTGCGAACCTTGTTGACTTAATTTTATTTGAGCATTTCCGATTTAGGAAATATAATAGGCATTAATATTCTTGTTTCAGATAATCATCACTTACTTTTTGTGTGATTTTTCGTGGATGGTGCGTGAGGATGGTTGAAGTTGGGTCAACCTTTTGAAAAATTAAGAGGTATGATTTTTTTAAGGTTACTGTACGATAATTGACACAGGGGTGTTTTTTCATCATGGATTGTTGGAATTTGGGTTTAATACAGGTTAGATGTTGTTTTGTAGATTATTTATAATCACCTCTCGAACTTCTTACACATTGATAATCCATTGGGGATTATCTGGGCACTTATTTCACATCGTTTTTCTTTTTCTTTTCTTTTCTTTTCTCTTTTTCCTTTTTCCTTTTGATTAAGGGACACTATTAGAGATAATGATACTATACGGTTTAATACTTCGGCCAATTTGTTTGGGACTTAAGTTAGAATGTCCACTAACACTTTCTTTGTTAACTCTGAGGACTAGGTTGTAGGATTTTGATTTTTAACTTAATCAACTTCATTTACAATTTTAGCCCTGAAGAAGTCGTTTGGGATCGATTTGAAGTGTTCCCAAGACGAAACACGTGTTGGCTTGAATTGTACCGGCTTGAATTGTACCATATTGGAGATATGTTTATACCTATGAGGAGCGAATATGTAAAGCATTAAATGGACTTTTTGAATTTGTATTAAAAGTTGATACTCGAAATTGCAGAATTTTCTACAGACCAAATATCTTTTCTAGGTGTGCCACACTATGTAATCCCATCGGCGAAGTGGGAGTCCCACAGTATCATAAAAAGCAATAGTGAAAACCTACATAGAAGTCATTTTTATGTCAGCTTTGGGACTGGAGGTCAATTTTAAGAAGTCGCACTTTACTGTTTGCGGTAAACCTATGAGTAGGGTGGGGGAGCTAAGGGTGGAGGATCAAATTATTAGCAGAGTCCATGAGTTCCCATACTTAGGGGTCATCTTTGATGAGAAAGGATCTTGGAAACCCTGTATTGCTAGAAGGATTGTGCTTTTTCATGCAACAGTTGGTGCATCCTTTGACTTTGCGGCTAGGGTAGGTAGTAAACCTATAAAACCCCTGCTTGAAATCTATAGGCGGAAATGCCTACCTGTCCTTCTGTATGGTTCAGCACTGTGGGGTTTTAGGGATAGCCGAACCCTTATGGTGGAAGAAAATCGTTTCTGTAGAAGGCTTCTGGGTGTTGGACAAAATATTCCTGGATTTTGCCTTCACCTGGAACTGGACCTTGAGTATGTACAGGACACTACCCAGCTGGCTCCCCTTTTGTTATGGATTTCAATTTGGAGTAACGAACATGCCTCTCTTAATAGGGATATCCTAAGGGATTGTTTGGCCTGCGACAATGTAAAGCATATTCCCTGGTTGTCGCACATAAGGAAGATGGCATATGACCTGGGGCGGTCTGAATTGTTTGATCATCCCGAGGACCTGACTAGCTATGATAAGAAATGGGTCAAGGATAATTTTCAGAGAATACAGGAGACCAAGAGGGAGGAGGTGGCTCTAAGGAAAAAATCGATCAGGGAATTTACTATGCTAAAGATGTGGGTGGGTCCGGAGCGATATCTCTCAGAAATCAAGGATGTGAGGGAAAGGTCACTCATAACTCGATTCCGCTTGGGGATCATTAGAAGTAATTTGTGCTTCCCCCTAGGTCAATATGGGGAGAATTGTATCAGACCCTGCCCCTGTGATGGGGTGTCCCATCAGACCTTGATCCATTTTACACTGTTCTGTGTCTTTTATGCACCATTTCTACTACCGCTCCTTAGGCCCAAGGGTTTTGTACAATACCGTCCTGATTTCATGTGGCTGCAAATGGCCTCAGATGTACTGGTATGGAAGGGCTTGGGATCATTCCTGAAGGGAGCTACTACTTGGCGCAATAATGTTGAATTTTTAGAATGATTTTACTTATTTCGTCTCCAGTTTTTATGAACGAGGTTTATGAACGAGGTTTTTATCTTCTTCTGTTTTTTATTCTTATATATAGATATATATATATAATTATATGTACTTGTTTTTATGATGGGTGCTTTTATTATACATGGTTTTTATTGGTATTTTTACAATGTTTGGTGATTATGTGTTGTAATGGATGAATTTTCTCATATCGAATAAAGCTTCTTCTCTACATAGAAGTCAATGTTAAAAGACATTCACTTTATTAGCTTATTAACTTAATTTGAAAGGACCGCAGAGGCTCCAGTCGCTCAGATTTTCTACCGCACATCGTGTGATGGGACTCCTTGAGCTCTGCTCAGTTTACTGCTTTTTTGCTTTTTTCTCAACTTTGTAGATTTCACTTTAGAGTAACATTTACAACTGTACATATATATATTCTGATTAATCATCATGTCAGAACCAGCTAAAAAAGGATTGTTCAGACCTTGTGGGACATGTGGGAAAAGAGGCTACACTCGTAGGATCCACCTAAGGACTTCATGTACTGCCTCCATCTGGAACATAAGGTGAGAGACTGCAAAATATCTCTCACCTTTCCCCAAAAACTGCAAAATATCTCTCACCTTTTCCCAAAAACTGCAAAATGTTTCTCACCTTTTCCCAAAAAACACTAAAGCACAGAGAGGGAAGACTGTTAATCTTTCTCCAAAAGCTAAGATCAAGATAAAATCCTCTATCTGAGGAAGACAGTGATGAATCCTCAAAGACTGAAAAATCCTGTAAACAGGATAGGTATCTTGAGAAATTACCTCCAGGATAACCTACGAAGACTATGACAAAGACCCATCATGGCTCTTCAGGGCACTCTGAAAAATCTGAGGACCGTCATTATTCAAAAAGGAAAACATTGATTCAGAAAAGGTTTACTCTGAAGCTACTACTTCACCCCTGAAGGAGATTCACCCGACAAAACCACTCAAAAGGGTTTCTACTTCAAAATTTAAATTCTCGTCAACAAGGGCATCATTGACGACCACTTAGACGACAGCAGCATCTACGGTGACTATTACCACTTCAACAGCAACATTTACATCTTCACCCATAATCATCTTGTCATCGCCAATATCGTAGACGACTATCGTAACAGCGAGAATCCTTTCTATTAAGAAAGCGCAGACGAAGACGCAGTCGATGACTATCCCATTGTCAGCAACACCACCATCGACCATACCGACAAGGAGAGAACCGTCAATGAGAGAAATGCCTATGGGACCATGTGACGGGCTGGATCCTGATCGCCCGCACATGGCCCTGACTTGTGCTGACTCTGCCTCTGGCGCTCTCGACCTTTCAAGCCTCCCATCCCATGATTGGTGGGACGGTCGACAATGGCGGGACGCCGGGAGGTCAAAACTGCCACTATCAGAACATGCAGGGGTCGGAGGATCAGAGGAGGAAGACAAACGACCACAGGAGGAGGATGACGAACGACCACAGGAGGAAGAAAACTAACGACCAACAGAGGAGGAAGAAGACGAGAGACTCGCGGAGGAGGGAGATGGCGGAAACCAGACGGACGAGGAAGACGGAGAGTGGTGGCAGCCCAGAACGCAGGGACAGCGAATCCAGTCTTCCACTCGAGGAGAAATCCGGAGGCGCCTGACGGGACCAGCTGCAACAGGCATCCGGGAGGATGGAACGCTGCATCCCGCCACGCTTCTGGAGAAGCGTGGCAGTTCCAGGTGTGTGGGACCACATCCCTGAGAGAGAGGAGTGAGAGACTGAGAGAGAGCTGGAAAGAGGGGGGGGGTTAGAAAAGGAACGGCACGGGAACTGAGAGGGTGGGAAGTGGGAAAGCACTATCAAGCACAACAAAAGCACAGTATTTAGTCTAATCCACACCAAAGGCACCGCGCACAAGATCTGTACAGGCACAGAATAGAGAAAAAGAGGCATGAAGCAATAGAACGAGAGCAAGAGGAAAAGAAAGAGGACAGCGCCTAGAAGGAAACAAAAAAAACTGAGAAGGGGCAGATAACGAGTCTCTGAGAGAGAGAAGAAAGACAGAAAGAGGGACAAAATAAGCCTAAAAAGAGAAAAGAAAACCCTGACCACTTACCGGACTTATTCTGTTCTCTCCACATGTGCCTCCTGGGGAAACCTGTGAGACAAGGAGACAGAGAGAGAGAAGAGTGAAGAACGAACCACGAGAGTAACAGCCACCCTGTCCACCGCATATGAAGAAAAGCTTAAACGTACCTGAACTGTAACTCAACCAAAGCCAAAAATAAAACTCTTGTACATAGGACACGCGAGTTCTGAGTCATTCCTCCGTACTAACCCGGTTACAGACCAACTATATATTCGTCGACGACGGCAACACCAATGGGAATATCGTTAACAGCAGTTCCAAAAACAACAAAACCGTCAACAAAAACGTAATTTCTGTTATTGTGCAGAGTTCCCATAAGAGGAAAATTACCAGCAGAAACAATTTTACATGCTCACACATTGCCGGGAAAGGTTCCTCCCTGCCCACCAGCACATTTACAGGCTTATGAGAAATCAGAAGATGACTGTCTCTTCGAGGTAGCTCACACCCCATCTGAACTCCATGTGAAGTGCCATGAGGACGACGAAGATGAGGAAGAGTATTATGGAGACCAATTTTATGCATCAGGGAAACAGATAGAGCAGTATGAGGAAGAGTATGTTGGTTATGGCAGTCAGGGGCAACAGGAACAAACAGTTCAAATGCTATTGTCTCTAATTAGAAATCTACAAAACATGCTCCAGGATTACTATAAAAGCATCCCGGACCCGACAACAACTGCTTCCCCAGTACAGATGCCAAAACCAATGCGCTCTCCTCAGATCTACACATCAGTTATGCACCCACTGTATGTTTAAAGTGCACCAACGACTCCATTGCCCACACTGGCTACTACTTTGGCTGGTCCTCCAGCTGACCCACCTTCCACAGATGAAAAGAGAGAAGGAGAAATTATTGACACAGCCTTAATTCCCAGTGAATGGAATGATCAACACAATCCCATCCACTACTACCACCAGCGGACTCCCCACCGAATGACATCAGTGTCTTCCATAATTTTATGGAAAGGGCAGCAAAAATGTTTCAGCTTCCTTTATCTACAAAGCAATCAGATTGCTTCCTTTATGATTTTAAAGAGCCCATGAAAAGATCCATCAGATCCAACCCTGTTGTGGACTTTATTTTGGATGAGGGTCTCAAAAATTGAGCTACGGTATCAGCAGTCCAACCTAGACTGGATAAAAAGTACAAGGCACCAGATGAATCTCCCGCATATTTGATTGGCCATCCTAAACCGGTCTCTGTAATATCACAAGCGGCCCAGCGTCGCTCTAAGAATCCGTCCACTCCTATTTCCACACCACCGGACAGAGACTGTCGTAGGCTAGACAATATCAGGGAATGATTCTCTTCCATGGCTCGCCACTACTGTCAAAGCTGCAAACTCACTGGAAATACTAAGCCATTGATAAATATATTGACCTTTTGCCAGAAGATGTCAAATTGGAGGCCAAGAAATTTCTGCAAGAAGAGGAGAGAACCTCCACAAAACTTATTGACTGCGCAATCAATATCTCTTCTATTGGCTTCAGGCAAAGGGCAGGGGCAGCTGTCCACAGGAGACAGGGGTTGTTAAAGGCCACATCTTTCTGTCCAGAAATTCAGAGTAAGATCCTGGATATGACTTACGATGGTGAAGCATTCTTCGGCCAAGCGCATGAACAATGCTTTCCAGACTATAAAGGCTGTTACCAATACCACCAAATCGCTGGGAGCACTACAAATGAGGAGACCGCCTTTTCGGGGAGCTAGGGAACAGGATCATACTCATATATGTATGTATGTATCATGTATTTATAAAGCGCATTCTGGCCCGAGGGCATCTAAGCGCTAACTAGGGTGAGGCTGTGCCGGCTCAGTGGGAGACTATAGCCTTAGAACCCGCCGTAGCGGGCTCTACCGGCTATTAAAGGCCCGCTCCCCGCGTTAAATGCCCGAGCCGAAGGCGAGGGCATTTAACAAGGGAGAGGGACTTTAATAGCCGGTAGAGCCCGCTACGGCGGGTTCTAAGGCTATTAGACCATTCTGCCACTCAGGGCAGAATGTTCTATTAAAAAAAAAAATGTTCACGGAGCCCGAGGGGATTAAAGTCCCCTCGGGCTCCGTGAGGCTTTGTTCATAGCTGTTGCTGTGAACAAAGCGAACATTAGAATTTTGGCGCTGCGGGCTTTTACCGGCTTGCAAAAGCCCGCAGCACTCCATTGTTTTCAATGGAGCTACCAACATTCCAATGTTCTAATCAGGGTTAAGGCTTATCGCAGGAAGAGCCAGGTCTTAACCAGTTTCCTAGAAGTAAGGTAATTATGTTCTCTCCTCAGTTCCAGCGGGAGTGAATTCCAAACCTTAGCAGCTGCAATAGTGAATGCTTTGTCACCCCACTTAGCCTTTTTGGTGTGGAGGACTTGAATTTGATAAGTGCTGGCAGAACGCAGCAGCCTTTTAGGTCTGTACCACTGTAGTTTAGTCGTCAAAAACTTAGGACCAATCCAATGTGCGGGTTTGTGGGTGATACAGAGGGCTTTAAAAAAGATCCGTTGGACTACCGGAAGCCAGTGCAAGCTTTCAAGGCTCTTCTTAGCAGAGGCCGAGCGTGGCAGGTTTAGTAATAACCTAGCAAGTTTTAATGATCTGATTAACCTGGGGTTTAAAGGATGGACGATCGTCAAACAGTAGTCCTAAGTTCCTAGAGGTTGACCCTGGCACAGGAAGAGTGCCACACTCTCTGGGCCACCAATTGGAGGACCACTGTTCCCTCTTGATCCCAAAGCAAAGGATCTCCGTTTTTTCACCATTCAGTTTTAGCTAGTTAGCCTTCATCCAGCTGTTCACCTCTATCATACAGGCGTTAAAGCGGGTCGCCACTTCCTCCATGTCTTTGTTAATCGGGATGATAAGTTGGGTATCATCTGCGTAGGAAGTCGGGATGAAGCCAAATGAGCGAATGAGTTCTGCCAGCGGGGCCACGTAAACATTAAATAGCGTAGGGCTAAGCGAAGAGCCCTGAGGAACCCCGCATGGCAGAAGATAGGCAGGGGATCTAAAGTCTCCACTGCTTACTGTAGCCCACCTATTTGATAAAAAGGATTCAATGAGCTTAAGGGCTTGGTCTCTAATGCCTATCTGATGTAGGCGTTCTAGCAGGATATGTGGCGCAATGGTGTCAAATGCTGCAGACAAGTCCAACAGAACCAGAAAGACCCCCTGACCCTCATCTACCAGTCTGCGTATAGTATCAGATGAGGAGATGAGAGCTGATTCAGTACTGTGGGATTTCTGGAAACCGTGTTGAGAGCTGTCTAAGCCCCCTGACTCTAACAGAAAGTTGACCAATTCTTTATTAATATATTTTTCCAAGATTTTGGCCAGGCAAGGAAGCAAAGCTATAGGGCGTAGATTAGTTAAATCATCAGGTTTACCAGTTTCCTTCTTTTTTAAGGGGATTATGATGGTTTCTTTCCATGCCGTAGGATATATGCTAGTCATCAGGGCCTCCTGAAAAATAGAGACCAGCATAGATGCCACCAACTCCGGGAGTTTGAAAGATGGCGGGGGGACAGGGGTCTAATGGGGAACCTGATTTACATTCGAGGAGCAACTTACAAATAACCTCTTGAGATGTAATTTTAAACTTAGAGAGTAGACATGGATTATCGGGAGCACCAGTGGATGCCATAGAAGGGAGCATCGGCGTAGCTGCCAAGGGAGAGAAATTCCCCTGAGCCTTATCCGGAATGAAGCTAGAGTAGATGTTTAGAATTTTACTTTCAAAGAATTTAGCTATTTTGTTGCAAAAGTTTTGAGAATTCTCCACTTTGGGTGTGCCCAAGGGAGTGGTAAGAACATTAATAACTCTAAATAACTCTCTGGAGGAATTGGCTGCCTCTCTAATTCTAAGTGTGAAATAATCAGATTTGGCCACAAAACAAGCCTCTTTATAAATATTTAAGGCTAATTTTAAATTGGCTTTCTCACTGGCACTAGGATTCAGTCTCCAGCGGCGCTCCTGCTGTCGGTATTTCCTCTGTAGTATTTTGAGGTCCCGAGAGAACCATAGTTGGCTGAGTTTTTTCCCAATGCGTGGTGCATAAGCCCTCAGCGGCGCTAATGAATCAATTGCCAGAGTAATTCCCTGATTAAAACTGGCAAGCGGCGGTAAAACAGACACCTTATGATCTTTCCAACTATGTTTTAATGTCGTTTCCAGAGATTCGGCCTTGATACTTTTCCAAGATCTTAGCAATTTATTCGGGGGAATGGGCGTCAGAAAAGGCTGTCTTTCCATGAATTTAAAAGTCAGGAGCGAGTGGTCAGTTCAATCTAACGGGGTAGTTATACGTTTTAGTTACTCCTCAGGACGGGTAAAAATCCCATCGAGGATATGGCCAGCTATATGAGTGGCCGGCCCTTCCTTTAAGACCCAGTCCAGAGCAGCCATAAGGTTAAGAAATTCAGTAACCAGCGGGTCGCTCGTATCATCAAAATGAATATTGAAGTCTCCTAATATGATTGCTTTAGGGGCCATGATAAGGGGTTCCAACAGGAAAGTCCATGTTGAGAGAAACTTAGGAAGGGGACTGTAGGAGGCTGGATTGGCTTGTAGTGAGTACCAAGGGGTACTTGCACCTTGCACCAGGCCCAGTTATCCCTTATTAGTGTATAGGGTGTCTAGCAGCATAGGCTGATAGATAATGGTAGCTTAGCAGAGCAGCTTAGGCTGGACTAGGAGACGAGTGAAGCTCCTACAGTACCACTAGTGTCATATGCACAATATCATAAGAAAACACAATACACAGATATACTAAAAATAAAGGTACTTTATTTTTATGACAATATGCCAAAAGTATCTCAGTGAGTACCCTCAGTATGAGGATAGCAAATATACACAAGATATATGTACACAATACCAAAAATATGCAGTATAGTATTAGAAAACAGTGCAAACAATGTATAGTTACAATAGGATGCAATGGGGGCACATAGGGATAGGGGCAACACAAACCATATACTCCAAAAGTGGAATGCGAACCACGAATGGACCCCAAACCTATGTGACCTTGTAGAGGGTTGCTGGGACTGTAAGAAAACAGTGAGGGTTAAAAAAATAGCCCACCCCAAGACCCTGAAAAGTGAGTGCAAAGTGCACTAAAGTTCCCCAAAGAGCACAGAAGTCGTGATAGGGGAATTCTGCAGGAAAGACCAAAACCAGCAATGCAACAACGATGGATTTCCAGACGAGGGTACCTGTGGAACAAGGGGACCAAGTCCAAAAGTCACGATCAAGTTGAGAGTGGGCAGATGCCCAGGAAATGCCAGCTGTGGGTGCAAAGAAGCTGCCACTGGACAGTAGAAGCTGAGGATTCTGCAAGAACGACAAGGGCTAGAAACTTCCCCTTTGGAGGATGGATGTCCCACGCCGGGGAGAGTCGTGCAGAAGTGTTTTCCTGCGGAAAGACCGTAAACAAGCCTTGCTAGCTGCAAAGCTTGCGGTTAGGGTTTTTGGGTGCTGCTGTGGCCCAGGAGGGACCAGGATGTCGCCAATTGCGTCAGGGGACAGAGGGGGTGCCCAGCAAGACAAGGAGCCCTCTCAGAAGCAGGCAGCACCCGCAGAAGTGCCAGAACAGGCACTACGAAGTGGAGTGAAACGGTGCTCACCCGAAGTTGCACAAGAGAGTCCCACGCCGCCGGAGGACAACTCAGGAGGTTAGAGTGCCGTGGACCCAGGCTTGGCTGTGCACAAAGGATTCCCTCGGAAAGTGCACAGGAGCCGGAGTAGCTGCAAAACACGCGGTTCCCAGCAATGCAGTCTGACGTGGGGAGGCAAGGACTTACCCCCACCAAACTTGGACTGAAGAGTCACTGGACTGTGGAAGTCACTTGGACAGAGTTGCTAAGTTCAAGGGACCTCGCTCGTCGGGCTGAGAGGAGTCCCAGAGGACCGGTGATGCAGTTCTTTGGTGCCTGCGGTTGCAGGGGGACGGTTCCGTCGACCAGCGGGAGATTTCTTCGGAGCTTCTAGTGCAGAGAGGAGGCAGACTACCCCCACAGCATGCACCACCAGGAAAACAGTCGAGAAGGCGGCAGGATCAGCGTTACAGTGTCGCAGTAGTCGTCTTCGCTACTTTGTTGCAGTTTTGCAGGCTTCCAGCGCGGTCAGCAGTCGATTCCTTGGCAGAAGGTGAAGAGAGAGATGCAGAGGAACTCGGATGAGCTCTTGCATTCGTTATCTAAGGAAATCCCCAAAGCAGAGACCCTAAATAGCCAGAAAAGAGAGTTTGGCTACTTAGGAGAGAAGATAGGCTAGCAACACCTGAAGGAGCCTATCAGAAGGAGTCTCTGACGTCACCTGCTGGCCCTGGCCACTCAGAGCAGTCCAGTGTGCCAGCAGCACCTCTGTTTCCAAGATGGCAGAGGTCTGGAGCACACTGGAGGAGCTCTGGGAACCTCCCAGGGGAGGTGCAGGTCAGGGGAGTTGTCACTCCCCTTTCCTTTGTCCAGTTTCGCGCCAGAGCAGGGCTGAGGGGTCCCTGAACCGGTGTAGACTGGCTTATGCAGAAATGGGCACCATCTGTGCCCAGGAAAGCATTTCCAGAGGCTGGGGGAGGTTACTCCTCCCCTGCCTTAACACCTTTTTCCAAAGGGAGAGGGTGTAACACCCTCTCTCTGAGGAAGTCCTTTGTTCTGCCTTCCTGGGCCAAGCCTGGCTGGACCCCAGGAGGGCAGAAACCTGTCTGAGGGGTTGGCAGCAGCTGCAGTGAAACCCCTGAAAAGGCAGTTTGGCAGTACCCGGGTCTGTGCTAGAGACCCGTGGGATCATGGGATTGTGCCAACAATGCCAGGATGGCATAGAGGGGGCAATTCCATGATCATAGACATGTTACATGGCCATATTCGGAGCTACCATTGTGAAGCTACACATAGGTAGTGACCTATGTGTAGTGCACGCGTGTAATGGTGTCCCCGCACTCACAAAGTCCGGGGAATTTGCCCTGAACTATGTGGGGGCACCTTGGCTAGTGCCAGGGTGCCCACACACTAAGTAACTTTGCACCTAACCTTTACCAGGTAAAGGTTAGACATATAGGTGACTTATAAGTTACTTAAGTGCAGTGGTAAATGGCTTTGAAATAACGTGGACGTTATTTCACTCAGGCTGCAGTGGCAGGCCTGTGTAAGAATTGTCAGAGCTCCCTATGGGTGGCAAAAGAAATGCTGCAGCCCATAGGGATCTCCTGGAACCCCAATACCCTGGGTACCTCAGTACCATATACTAGGGAATTATAAGGGTGTTCCAGTATGCCAATGTGAATTGGTAAAATTGGTCACTAGCCTGTTAGTGACAATTTAGAAAGAAGTGAGAGAGCATAACCACTGAGGTTCTGATTAGCAGAGCCTCAGTGAGACAGTTAGTCATAACACAGGTAACACATACAGGGCGCACTTATGAGCACTGGGGCCCTGGCTGGCAGGGTCCCAGTGACACATACAACTAAAACAACATATATACAGTGAAATATGGGGGTAACATGCCAGGCAAGATGGTACTTTCCTACAGGGACCAGGGGGCCGGTAGAGTAACAAACCTTCTGAGACTAAGGAGTTACCATAAAAAAGTTTAAAGGCCATAGTCTCACATGCCTCTGAAGTACAACTCGTGCCGCTCCAGGTACAGATGAGGTCTGACCTGCAAATAATAGCCAGTCCTCCTCCTCTGCCCGTAGTCCTGTCTAACCTGTAAAAAGAGAAGCCTGCGGAGGAGGCCTCAATAAAATCTGGATCCGAGTCAAGCCTCGCCCAGGTTTCTGTTACAAAAAGACAGTCTATATTAAAGGTGGAAATGAGTTCACTAATTTCAAGTTTGTGCTTGGGGAGAGATCTGGCATTAATGAGGGCAAAGGATCCCATAGCTCTGAAATCCCTTGTGCCTCCGCGAAGAACATACTCTGACTTGTTCCCTCCTTCTCCCCGGACTCTCTGCTCTTCCCCCGTAAGTGGCATAGCCGCAGTCCAATTGCACTGCACACATTTCCAAGGGGCGGAATTGCCAGGAATCAGTGTGTGAGTGCACTGAGTGCCAGCAAAACTCCTGAGGTCTGAGGAGGCATACCTATTATTTCTAGAGGAAGATGTAAGATCCCTGGCACCTCTGGCCCGTCGCGCCCGCTGCGCGCGTCTGCTGCGCAGCCGTGTTGCTGCCTTCATTTATCCCCCCCAGAGCCACTAGACCTAGATCAGCTAGACCGCTAACCGCTGGACCCTGCCGGAAAAACCGAAAGTGGGCTCTGACAGGCCCAAACTTCCTGAAAAGGTCCGTAAACTGAGAGGACCCCCGGCCAGAAGAAAAGTGATCCCCAACAGCCCCCAGAAGAAACGTCCACATAGGTAATGGTGCCTGTTAAAAATCGTTAATCAATATGTGAAGTGCACGCTATAAAAAAATTACTAGCTGTGTCCAAAAATTCTAAAAACAGGAACAGTGCCCACAACACTTAAAAGAAAATAAAAGCACAGAAACACGGATTCAAGTTTAAAAGTATAAAAAATGAGTTAAAAGTACAAATGCTGCAAAATGCGATAAAACACGGACACACGCGCTCACCTCGTATAGGTGGGTCTACCAACCATAATGGCAACAGAATCAGTCCTTTCAATGCCAATATCGCTCCCAATATTCCCTGCAACAATGCAGGCAACCGCCTCCGGTTGCGTACAAAAAAAACCCAGAGGCAAACAACCTTCCAGAGGTAGGGACACTGCCAGAAAGCAGTGACCTTTCAAAGGTGCTTGTTACCCCTCACAATTTGCAAAAAACTACTTGGGGCCGAATCTCAAATTATCTCCACCATTGGTCCCTTATAACATCAGACAGATGGGTACTAGATGTCATCGCTCGTGGAAACACACTAGAGTTCCTCAGGAGACCACCAATTGTTCCCCCAAAAGGAGCGCCACCTCCCCATCTGAAACAACTTCTGCTTCAAGTATCAATCATGCTAAAAAATAAAGCAATACAAGAGGTCCGAAGACTCAGAGGGGAATCTTTTACTACTCTTGCTTCTTCCTGGTTCGGAAAAAGTCAGAAGACAGGCGGCCCATCTTACCCATCAGGATCTACTGCATCTTCTCAATCAACGGGATCACATGACAATTCTTGATCTCCAGGATGCATACTTCCATGTCTCAATTCACCCAAACCATTGCAAGTTTCAATGATTCAAAGGAGCTGCCAAGCACTACCAGTTCAAGTTATTGCTGTTCGGACTGAAATCTGCACCACACATTTTCACTAAATGTCTGACTCCAGGAGCAGCCTATCTCAGACAAGAAGGAGTGCCTATGTCTCGACAAGCACCAAGGGATACAACAGCGTGTCTCTCATTCTTCAACTGTCTAGGCAATAGTATCAACGAACAGAAATCTCACCCTGACAAAATGTTTTGAAATATACAAGTCATTCCTCGGAATGCTCTCATCTTGCATCCCATAGATCCAAATTGCCGCTGCAAGAGGAGTTAGACAACCAATGGTTATAAACCCAAGGGTCATTTGATGACATCATTCAGATTACTCCGACTGTGTTCAGAACTATGCACCCCTGGGCACTGAAAGCAAACCTATCCAAGGGTCTCACATTTCTTGCACAAATTTCAGATTATGTGATAATGACGGAAGTGTCCCTGGAAGGATGGGGAGTTCATATCCAGGATTTAACAATAAATGGCAAGTGGAATCAACTTCAGGAGAAAATGCACATAAACCTTCTGGAACTCGAAGCCATAGCTCTGGCCCTAATCTCCTTCCTCCCCAGAATAGCATAATCATCAGGGCTAATATGCACGGACAATACCTCCAGCATGCATTACATAAACAAATAGGGAGGCACATGTTCACCAGAGCTGTCACAACAAGTGCAGGAAATCCGCTAATGAGCTCTGCAGCACCACATAACACTCAAAGCAGAGCATGTGCCAGGAACAACCAATGTCCTCACTGACACATTGAGCAGGCCAGAAGATGCCAGCTGTCAAGAATGGGAGATCGACCAACAGACTCTGGACAGCATCTTTGATCGCTGGGGGAAAACAAACTTAGATCTGTTTGCGACAAGAGAGAATCGAAGATGCCAATTCTTAGCAAGCTGGCACCCACAGAAGGGATCACGGGGAATGCATTTTCAATAAGATGGTCTGTTATCTATGCGTATGCTTTTCCTCTCATCCCATTAATCCCGAGATTCCTCAGGAAACTGAGGAGAGAACCTTGTTAAGTACTCCTATTTGCTCCCAGATGGCTGAGGCAATCCTGGTTCCCAGAGCTCCTGCTCCTCTTGGCACAAGCTCATATCCAGCTGAAGCCCATTCCAATGCTTCTGACGATGAACCAAGGCCAGGTCCTTAATCCCAATCCGACATTGCTGCATTTATCGGCCTGGCTCCTGAGTTCAATAAATTTGCCACACTAAATATTCATACAGATTGTAGAGAAATCCTTACGAAGGCCAGGGCAGCTTCCACTATTGAATTATACAGACCCATCTCCCTCCTCCCCTTCCCAGCGAAGGTCATCGAGAAGATAGTCAACAGCCAACTGTCCCGCTTCCTGGAGGACAACAGCATGCTAGACATCTCTCAATCCGGCTTCCGCAAGAACCGCAGCACCAAGACCGCTCTCATCGCCGCAACCGACGACATCAGGATCATGCTCGACAAAGGTGAAACCGCGGCCCTCATCCTCCCTGACCTCTCAGCAGCCTTCGATACCGTCTGTCACCACACCCTCCGCGCACGCCTCCACGACGCCGGGATCTGCCACAAGGACCTGGACTGGATTACATCCTTCCTCTCCAGTAGAACTCAGAGAGTCCGCCTCCCTCCGTTCCTGTCGAAAGCCACCAAGACCATCTGCAGAGTCCCCCAAGGATCCTCTCTCAGCTGAACCCTTTTTAACGTCTACATGGCGCCGCTCGCCAACATCGTCCGATCTCAGGGCCTCAACATCGTCTCCTACGCGGACGACACCCAACTGATCCTTTCACTCACCAAGGACCCCGCCTCCGCTAAAATCAATCTCCACAGCGGACTGCATGGCATCGCCAACTGGATGGAGATAAGCCGCCTCAAACTGAACTCTGATAAGACTGAGATCCTCATCCTCGGCTCCAACCGCTCAGCAGGGGACGACTCCTGGTGGCCAGCCACCCTAGGAACCGTTAAACTCCCACCACACACACACGCAACCTTGGCTTCATACTACACTCATCGCTCACCGTGACCCAGCAAGTCAACACCGTCTCATCCTCATGTTTCAACTCTCTCCACATGCTTCGCAAGACCTTCAGATGGATCCCCATCGAAACCAGAAGAATGGTCACCCACGCTCTCGTCAGCAGCAGACTGGACTACGGCAACGCACTCTACGCGTGAACAACGGCCAAGCTCCAGAGGAAACTTCAACGTATTCAGAACGCCTCTGCACGTCTCATCCTCAACATCCCATGCCACGAACACATCTCAGCCGATCTCAGAGACCTACACTGGCTCCTCGTCAACAAGAGGATCACCTTCAAACTCCTCATCCACGCTCACAAGGCTCTCCATGATGCATGCCCTGCCTATCTCAACGAGCGTCTCAGCTTCCACATACCCACCTGCCAGCTCTGCGCTGTCGCCCTCACCACCGTCCCCCGCATCCATCGTACCACAACCGGTGCCAGATCCTTCTCCCACCTCGCCGCCAAAACCTGGAGCTCCCTCCCTGTCAACCTACGTCTGACCAAGGACCTCCTGACCTTCAGGAAACGACTCAAGACCTGGCTATTCGAGCAGTAGCAACCCCTAGCAGTGCTACTGCTGCTCCTGTCTTCCCACCTCCCGCCCCAGCCCCTTCCACCTTCCAGGACACATAATGGAAGCTGCAGCGCAGCTGCGCAGCTGCGCAGCGATACGCACGCAGAGAGCATGCCACCACGCACCAAAGGCAAGTCCATCTGAGCCAGTCCACATCAGAACCCCTGGTCCTCCCACCCCCACCCCCACTGCTACACCACCAAGGAGCTCCAAACCCTGAACATCAGATACCCCAACAGCTGCTTCATTGCCTCCCCACGCTCAGCCAAAGGACCCTTCACCTGCCTACACTGCCGTTTCTCCTGCAGTGTGGTCCCACCTGCGCACACTAACGCCCGCGCTGCGCCCACACAGAAGACTTCAAACAACCAAGCACCATTCCAGTGAATCCTGTTAAAAGCCTGTCCTTATGCAATCACACCACGGAAATCTGTGACACCATCACCACCGACAACCTGGACGTCACCTTCATCACCAAAACATGCCACCCTCCTGAAACCCCAACATCTCCACGGCCACCCCTGACAGCTACAAGATGATACACCAAGACAGCACTAACAAACATGGTGGGGGCATCGCCATAATTTTCAAGGAAACCATCCAATGCACCATCACAGATGACCCAACACCTCTCACCTTCCAACTCCGGACCAATGCCACCACCACGATGGGAGGCACCCTCGCATTTGGCCCCTCTGGACCACACCCAGCCTTCTATGATGCCATCACAAACCTTATCGCCCCCCCTCGCCATTGACTCCCTCCACTACATCCTACTTATTTCCACCTTAACAACACCAACTTCACTTCCCTCATAGAGAACCTCAGCCACATCAGCTTCACCCAACTTGTCACCAAACTGATGTAAACAACAAGCTGGGGACACACTGGATGCCATCTTCACTTCTAGTGACAGAATCAATTTCACCCACATGACTGAACTCACCTGGACCACTTTACCATCTCCAATTCCTGACACACCACCTCCAAGCACCTCAGCACCCCCCACCGAAGCTGGGGTAAGGTAACCAAGACCCTATAGGCACAGGCCCTTGGCACCACACAACCCAAGCCCAAAGCAGACTTTGACCTCAACCAGGCCATCCAAAACTTCACCACCTGGATCACCAAATCTGCCGACAGAGTGCCCCCACTGAAACCAGCTAAAACCAACAACACTTCCAAGCCAGTATGATGGTACACTTCAGAGCTCAGAAACTATAAACACGACTACCACCGACTCAGGAAACAATGGTGTGTGACCAAGGACCCCTGTGACAGAGCCGCGTACAAGGCAACCCTCAATAGCTACCACTACCACATGAAGGCAGCATCGACACCCCAGCCAACCACCCAAAAGAACTCTTCAGACTCATCAAGATATTCTCTAATGTGATAGCCACAGAGACCACCATCCACCCATCCCAGGAAGTCTGCAACACCCTCACAGACTACTTTCACAGCAAGATCCCCAACTATATACAACAATTTCGACCCCCAACCCTCAACCTCCAGAAACACCGGCCACACAGAATCCTCCTGGTCCTCAATTACCATACAGACCACGATAGCCATCATGTCATCCATCCACTCTGGGGCATCCACCAATGCCATCCCCCACCGGCTTTTCAACCTCGGAGCCAACACTATTAGCACGGAACCAACCTGCATTCTCAGCACCTCCATCTCCACAGCAACCTTCCTGGATGAATGGAAGCACGCAGAGGTCATACCCCTCCTAAAGAAACCCCAGCAACCTCAAAAACTACAGACCAATCTCTCTGCTTCTCTTCCTGGCCAAGTAGCTTGAGAAGGCCATCAACCAACAGCTCACCTACTAACTCGAATGAAACCATCTTCTTGACACCTCAAAATCAGGATTCCGGGCCAACCACAGCACGGAGACTGCACTGATCGCCAGTACAGACGACATCAGGACCCTCCTCGACCGAGGAGAGTCGGCACCTCTGATCTTTCTGGACCTCTCGGCAGCGTTCAATACAGTCTCCCACCACACTCTCCTCAACAGCACCTCCTTCCTCCCTTCACTTCTACACCCAAGAACATCACCTGCGGCGACCCCAAGGTCCTTCCTCAGCCCAACCCTGTTCATCATCTACATGACCCCCTCTTTGCAGTCATTGTCAGATCCTATGGACTTAATATAGTCTCCTACGCCGACGACACTCAACTAATCCTCTCACTCACTGAAGACCCCCACAATGCCAAAGCCAACTTCAGCAACGCCATGACCAACGTAGCAACATGGATGAAAAACAGCTTCCTGAAACTAAACACCAACAAAACAGGAGTCCTGATCTTCAGGAAGAACACCTCTGTATGGGACCACAGCTGGTGGCCAGCAGAACTTGGACCAATGCCCTCTCCATCAGAGCATGCACAAAACCTTTGCGTCATCCTCGACTGCCAACTATCCATAAAATCGACAAGTAAACTCAGTTACAGCCTCCTGCTTCTACATCCTCCATATGCTCTGCGGAATCTTCAAATTGATCTCTACCGACAGCAGACAGTCATGCATGCTGTGGTCACCAGCCGCCTCGACTATGGCAACGCTTTCTACATCGGAGTGTCCTCCCAGCTACTTAAAAGACTCCAGCCTCTACAGAACACCGCAGCTAGACTCATCCTAAACCCTCCCATGCATCACCTCACACCTCAAGAACCTCCACTGGCTCTCCGTCCAGAAGAAATGCCAAATCAAAATCCTCACACTTGCATACAAGGCTCTCCACAACCTAGGGCATTCCTACAACAACCACCGACTGAGCTTCTACGTCCTATCCTAGCAAGACAAGACAACTACGCTCTGCCTCACTAAACCTCACACACGCACACACACACATACACTCTTCATCCATTGCAGCCGAAGTGGAGGCTGCGTTTTCTCCTACACAGCAGCCAAGTCCTGGAACAGGAGACCACATCCCTGGAGCAGCAGGCAGGAGTCCACGGATTGCAGGGAAAAGAGCTGAAGACCGGGGCTACACAGAGCCTCAAGATCCCTTGGAAAAAGAGTCAATAAGCCTTGGTAGCTGCTACAGTGGCGGTGCACATAGGTACCATCCTGCAAGGAGAGGCAAAGACTCACTGTAGGAAAGTGCCACTGTTGGCATGGTTACCCCTCCCCACACTTTTTGCCTACTGTTGATGCCAACTTTGATTGAAAGTGTGCTGGGACCCTGCTAACCAGGCCCCAAGACCAGTGTTCTTTCCCTAAAACTGCACCTTTGTTTCCACAATTGACACAGCCCTGGCACACAGTTAAGTCCCTTGTAAAAGGTACCTCTGGTACCAAGGGCCCTGTGGTCAGGGAAGGTCTCTAAGGGCTGCGACATGTATTATGCCACCCTAGGGGACCCTTCACTCAGCACATGCACACTGCCTTGCAGCTTGTGTGTGCTAGTGGGGAGAAAAAGTCAAAGTCGACATGACACCCCTCCCAGGGTGCCATGCCCACAAACCACTGCCTGTGGCATAAGTAAGTCAGCACTCTAGCAGGCCTTACAGCCCTAAGGCAGGGTGCACTATACCACAGGTGAGGGCATAGCTGCATGAGAATATGCCCCTACAGTGTCTAAGTCCATTCTTAGACATTGTAAGTGCAGTGTAGCCATATTGAGTATATGGTCTGGGAGTTTGTCATTACAAACACCGCAGCACCATAATGGCTTCACTGAATACTGGGACGTTTGGTATCAAACGTCTCAGCGCAATAAACCCACACTGATGCCAGTGTGGGATTTATTGAAAAATCCACACGGAGGGCATCTTAGAGATGCCCCCTGTATGTTAGCCCAACTGCTAGTGTAGGACTGACCTGTCTCTGCCAGCCTGCCACTTTCAGACATGTTTCTGACCACGTGGGGTGAGTGCCTTTGTGCACTCTGTGGTCAGAAACAAAGCCTGTCCTGGATGGAGGTGCTTCACACCTCCCCCTGCAGGAACTGTAACACCTGGCTGTGAGTCTCAAAGGCTCAAGCCTCAGGTTACAGTGCCCCAGGGCACTCCGGCTAGTGGAGAGAACCACCCCCCAGGACAAAGCCCCACTTTTGGCGGCAAGTCTGGCAGAAAAATTAGGGAAAACAGGGAGGAGTGACCACCCCAACCAGGACAACCCGTAAGGTATCCAGAGCAGAGGTGACCCCCTCCCTGCAGAATCCTCCATCTTGGTTTGGAGGACAGGGACCAATAGGGATAGGAATGTGTCCGCATCCCCAAAGAGAGTGGGCAGAAGGAGGGTGTAGCCACCCTTAGGGACAGTAGCCATCGGCTATTGCCCTCTGACTCCTGAAACACCCCTAAATCCAGAATTTAAGGGCTCTCCTGAACCCAGGTCATCAGATTCCTGGCGAGCTCACAAGAAGAAAGACAAAGCACTGCTAAGCTGAAACCCCAGCAGAGAGGATGGAAAACGAAAACTGATTTGTATCCAGCTTCAAAAAGCCCTGCAACTGCAAGTGGATCTCACTGTGACCCCTGTGCCTGCTGCCTGTGAGTGCCTGTCGGGGCTGCATCCACGATTTCTTGCTCTCCTGACTGCTGGGGGTCACCTGGGACTGCCCCTCCTTGGGTTGAGTCTCCTCAGACCTTCCTGGTCTCCAGCAGCTCTGCAACTTCTCTTCTGCGACTCCTGCCTTTGCCAAGGCTTGTTGGTGGTTTTTCCACACCACTGATGGACTGCAACTCTTCTTCCGAAGTGGAATATTGACTGCCTCACTTCTGGAACTCTTCCTCTACTCCTGTGCTGCATAGCCAACTCCTGGTCTTCACGGTCAACCTGTTCCTGTATCTCCAGAAGGGTGGGTAGTGGCTCCTGCCCAAACCTGACACTCCAAATGGAACTGGACTTGGTTCCCTTTATTTGCAGGTCCTCTTCTGTCTGGATCCATCTTCTGTTTCTTGCAGTGTTGCTTGGGTCTCGCAGTCCTTTCATAAAGTTTCTCTGTGGGTTTGGGGAAAACTGGTACTTACCTCTCTCTCCTGGTCCCTAGTTCCTCCTGCTCCCCTCTACACATTCCACTTAACTGGGTGGGGGTCCATCATTCGCATTCCATTTTTTCAGTATATGGTTTGGGCTCCCCCTAGGGTCACTATTGTCTATTTTTATTGCACTGTTTTCTATTGCTTTCTATGCAAATTCCTGATTACTGAGGTGTATATAATAGTGTGTTTACTCACCTGCTAGTAGAGTATTGCCTATGTAGTATTTTAGTACTTGTGTCACTAAAATAAAGTACCTTTATTTTTGTAACTGTGTGGTTCTTTTATGTGTGTAAGTGCTGGTTGACTATAAGTGGTATTGCATGAGCTTTGCATGTCTCCTAGAGGAGTTTCGGCTGCTCATCCACAGCTACCTCTAGAGAGCCTGGCTTCCTAGACACTGACTACACCTCCCTATCAGTGGATACATGGACCTGGCATAGGGTGATAACACCATAGGTGGTCACCACACACCAGGCCAGCTACCTATACCTTGTGCGTTCTATCGGATGGCATCGTTTGGATCCTCGTGGCATCATTGGAGCTGTTCGTGATGTCACAGTCGCCTATAAAGGCACCACCCAGGCGCGCGTACGTCAGTTCTTTTCCTTTCGCACTGTTTAGCACAGATGCAGAATTGAGGTACCCTCTGTCTTTTTTTTGACAGACCTTTTTCGACCTTTTTGTCGATGATTGTTTCAAGTCTGTGTAGAATGTCATCTAGGAAGAGGGTGTTCAAGTCGCGCGGCGTCTGCACCGCTCCATGTTGGTGACTGACCCCCATAAGGTATGTCTCTGGTGTCTGGACCGAGACTATGACTCAAAGTTGTGTTCCAACTGCCGGGACATGGCTCCGAAAGCTTTGAAGGAGCGGTCCTTGAAGCTCATGGTGGCCAGGCAGTCGACGTCGGTCGGTGCAACTCCTTGGAGGTCCCAGTCCAGGAACCCCAAGTCCTCTTCATCTCACTCGAGATCCTCCAGGCACTCGGGGAAGAGGCACAAGAAGAAGGAGAAGATGTCCAAGCGGCTTCACCTCCCCCGTCGGCTGACGATGTGAGTCGGGAACGTCGACGTTCCAAGCACAGTTCTGCAAAGCCGATGCCAGGGCCGACTTCAAGCCAGCCCCCCTTTCTGGGAGCCAGAGTTACCCCCACTCAACTCAAGGAGTTTTACAAGGCCATGCGTCTCGTATTTGAGTGGGCTGCCCCCGCTGGTGTGCCTTTGGGTCCCACGGGGTCAGTAGAGGCCCCATCAGGTTCCACGCCAGCGGCTTCGGTGTCTGCGCCAATAGGGTCTCTTGGATCCGATACTGGATCTGGAACGATGCAGAGTCCACACAGTCGGTCTCCTCCATCATTGTTCCCGATGTCAACGCTCCCCCTGCCTTTGGTGGTGCAAGCCCCATCCTCATACCTGATTATCCGGAGCTGGAACGGAGTCGTACGACACCGATTCCGGCGCCGACGGTTCCAACAGGGGCCAGATCATTGCCTCAGTCTTATTATGATAAACTCGGCATTGGTGAGGAATGGGAGGGGTCTCAAGACCCTCTTGGGTATGGATTGGAGCAAATGGACTGGTATGAGGAGTTAGGTGAAGCCAGTGGACTGGACATCTCTCCAGACACTGGCATGCTCTCACCTCCTACCGTGGCTACTGAGGAGGGAGCATCATATGCTATGGTGCTGTGTAGGGCAGCTGAGGTCTTGGACCTAGATCTGCCTACTGTGCCAGTCAGGACTAACCTCCTGACTGAGGTGCTTCAGCCGGGGGTTACCACATCGAAACCAGTGGTACCCTTTAACAAAGCCTTCACTGATGCCCAGCTGGGGACGTGGTCCAGACCCAGCACAGGGGCTCCTGTAAATAGGACAGTTGGCCGCCGCCCTCGCCCAGCTCCAAATGACCTTAACTTCGTCACCCAACATCCCGCCTTGCAGTGGTTGGTGGTCCAAGCCTCCACTTCCCATGGCGCCTTCCCTTCCGTTCCCCCTGATAGGGGATCTAAGAGGCTGGAGCAACTTGGGAAGAAGATCTTTATTCCTCCAGCCTGGCATTGAGGTCAGTAAACACCTCATGCCTATTGCGCTGTTTTTCCCATACTTTATAGGATACGGTGGCGCAGGTGCTGCCTCTGGTCCCGGAGGGCATGCGGGACACTCTCTCACAAGCAGTCAAAGATGGAAGAGATGCAGCCAAGTTTACGGTTAGGTGTGGTTTGGAGACGACTGACCCGCTGGGTAAAACGATTTCTTTGATGGTGGCCCTTCGTGGTCACGCCTGGCTTCGTACTTCTGGCTTTTCGGGGGATGTCCAGGCAAACCTTATGGATATGCCCTTCGATGGGTCCTGCCTCTTTTGTGAAAAGGCAGACTCTGCACTGGAGCGTTTCAAGGATTCTCAGGCTACGGCCAGGTCCTTGGGCCTCTTGGCAACCCATCGCCAACAGTCTGCTTTTTGCCCTTTTTGAGACTTCAGAAGGGTCTCACCAGTGCCCCTTGGGTGTTCACCAAAGTGATGGTGGTGGTAGCAGCTCAGCTGCACAGGTTGGGGGTTTCATTCTTCACCTACCTCGACGACTGGCTGTTGAAGGCTCCTTCTTCCCAGGCTGTCGTCACCCACCTTCAGACTAGGGCGAACCTCCTGCAGTTAGTGGGGTTCACTATAAACGTGCCAAAGTCACACCTGACTCCCTCTCAGAAGCTCCCTTTCATCTGTGCTGTTCTTGGCATAGTGCAGTTTTGGGCTTATCCTTTCGAACAGCGAGTCTAGGATATTCAGATTATGATACAGATGTTTTGGCCTCTATGCTGGATTTCGGTGAGACAAACTCTGAGGCTGTTGGGCCTCATGGCCTCCTGCATCCTGTTACTCAAGTATGTCATATGAGGGCTCTGCAGTGGGACCTGAAGTTCCAATGGGCACAGCATCAGAGGAATATCACTGACACAGATCAGATCTCGGAGGGAACTGCAAAATATCTGCAGTGGTGGTTAGTGAACTGCGATTGGGTCAGAGGCAGACTCCTCTCCCCTCCCCAACCAGTTCTCGCAGTAGTGACAGATGCTTTGCTTCTGGGATTGGGGGGCCATCTGGGAGAGGTGGAGATCAGAGGCCTCTGGTCTCCGGTAGAATCAGAACTCCATATCAACTTATTGGAGCACTGGGGGGCCATCTGGGAGAGGTGGAGATCAGAGGCCTCTGGTCTCCGGTAGAATCAGAACTCCATATCAACTTATTGGAGCTCTGGGCAATCCAACTGGCATTGAAAGCATTTCTTCCTGTTGTAAAAGGGAAGATGGTGCAGGTGTTCACGGACAACACTACTGCAATGTGGTACTGCAGCAAGCAGGGCAGTCTAGGGTCGTGGACCCTTTGTCGACCTTGTGTCTCTGGACATGGGTGGAACAGCAGGGCATAACCCTGGTGGTTCAACACCTGGCAGGTTCTCTGAACGCCAGGGCAGACGAACTCATCCGTCGATGCTTAGCGGATCACGAGTGGTGTCTCCATCCAGAGTTGGCACAAGGACTCCTTCTGCCGTGGAGAGAGCCTTGGTTAGATATGTTCGCCTCCGCAGATAACGCGCAATGTCAGCAGTTTTGCACGTTGAGGTTTCCAAGGTGGCACTTGTTGGCGACGCTTTTCATCGCAAGTGGAGTTCAGGCCTCCTGCACGCCTTTCTGCCCATACCACTTCTGCTGAGAGTTTTCAAGAAGATCAAGAAAGACCGGGCCAAAGTAATCTTGGTGGCTCCAAACTGGGCACGGAGAGTCTGGTATCCCGAGCTTCTGAAAATGAGCATTGATCCTCCTATCATGCTGCCTTGTCAGGAAGATCTTCTGTTGCAGCAGCAGGGGAAGGTTCTCCAGCCGATCCTGTCAACTCTGAGCTTTCATGTGTAGCGATTGAATGGTGGCAGTTGACAGCCTTCGACCTTCCTTTCAAAGTCTGTAAAGTTATTCTGGCAGCCAGGAGTCCCTCCACTAAGACTGTATACGCCTGCCGTTGGAAATGCTTTGTATATTATTGTACAGACAGATCTATGGACCCTCTTTCTGCTTCTCTCTCTGACATCCTTCTCTTTATCTTATCCCTTGCACAACAGGGTTTGCCTTGGGCACTCTCAGAGGCTATCTTTCAACCCTATCTGCATTCCATCGGCTACTCGATCACCCTTCATTATTCAAATCTCCAATTGTAAATAGATTTCTTAAAGGGCTCGTACATATTTATCCTCCTATGTCCTTTGTCATACTTCAGTGGGACTTCAATCTGGTCCTCACTTTTCTAATATGCGCTCCCTTTGAGTCACTGTACAACTGTCCCCTCTGGCTGCTCACCACTAAGACAGCCTTTTTAGTGGCAATAACATCTGCCAGGAGGGTGAGTGAGATGCAGCCTCTTTCATCTGAGCCGCCGGATCTCGCCATGTTTCCAGGTAAGGTGGTACTCAGAACTCATGCCTCTTTCCTCCCCCAGGTGGTGACCCATTTCACCTGGGTCAGAACATCACCCTGCCCATCTTCTTTGATCCACCACATCCCTCTGAAGAGGAGGAGCAACTCCACTGGCTGGACCCAAAAAGAGCGTTGTCATTTTACCTTGACCGCACCAAAGAGTTCCGGGTGGATGACCAATACTTTGTGGGGTACGAGGGCGCAAGGAAGGGTCAGGCAGTTCAGAAACTAATCATTTTCTGCTGGGTCATTCTCTGTATTAAGATCTGCTACACACTGGCCAAAAAGCAGCCCCCTGAGGGCTTGAGGGCTCATTCTACCAGGGCAAGGCTGCTACCACTGCACTAGTACGAAGTGTTCCAGTCCTGGATATCTGTCATGCAGCAACGTGGGCATCATTGCACACATTTGCAAGACATTACTTCCTGTAAGTCAGGTCCGTAGAGGCAGACACTTTGCTTGTTTCGTCCTATAGGACTTTATAGTGTAAAGAAGATCTCTCCGCAGCCCACCGCCAGGAGGTTATGGCTTGGGTATCTATTCTAAGGTAAGGAATCTACAGCTAGAAGTCTCCATCAGATGATCAAGTTACTTACCTTCGGTAATGCATTATCTGGTTAAGACTCTATCTAGCTGCAGATTCCTTACACCCACCCATGCCTCCCTGCTCTGCGGACAAGTCTAATAGGGTCAGGGATTGTCCCTTTCAGGGCCTAGTTCTTGCACAGACAAATTGTTAGTTCTTTCCATGGTTCTGTGCTTCTGGCATGGAAGTTCGTGGGAAAGGAACTGACATACGCGCGGCTGGGTGATGCCTTTATAGATGACTGTGACCTCACAAACGATGCCTATGATGCAACACAGATCTGAATGACGCCACCGATGCAAGGGTATTGCTCTGCAAATGTTCCAGATTTCAAGCTGACGCCGGGGAATTCTAAGGTAAGGAATCTGCAGCTAGATAGAGTCTGTACCAGATAATGCGTTACCAAAGGTAAGTAACTTGTTCATTATGATATTATTTGCAAGTGTTAACTGCTAAGTATTCTGATTCAAGCTTGGGAATCTGTGAAAGATCAACTCTGGAGAAGAAAATGAGTTACTTACCAACTGTTGTTCTCCAGTATTGGTATCTTCATAGATTCACAGGCGACCCTCCCTCCTCCACGTAGAGGATCCACTTGTTCTGGAAGATCTGAGGGACTGGCACCTCTGCTGGCACCTCTGCGGTGAAGGTTCTAAAGGGTGCTGTCGCCTGATTGGCTGGACTTTGAGTCTTTTCAAATGAGATTAATAAGATATTATAGTGAATGTCTTAACATTGACTTCTAAGTAGGTTTTCGCTTATGTTTTTTATGGTACTGTGGGACTCCCACTTCAAGAACTGGGAATGATTCAAGCATGTGAATCTATGAAATATGCCAATACTGGAGAACTACAGTTACAGGTAAGTAGCTAATTTTCTTTCTTACTACTAAGATTCGCTAAGTTGCCTGGCCAAGATACCAATCGCGGACCCTCTTCCCACTACCTTAAAAGTATCCCAGTGCATTTCTGGTGTGGCCTTGTCAGTATTGTTATTTGTGAAACACTCCGCTAATGCTTTCCCCATTTTCCGCTCTCTTCACAGGATCACAGAACAGAATTGGGGGAAACTCCAACAATTCCTATCGTTCCTCTTTCCTTCTGTCCTCTAATCGATCATTTGTGCATGGTCAGAAATGACAATCTCCTCTGTCAGTGTTGTGAGTGATTCCTTGGGAGTAAGATCTGTGGATGCATGAGTAGAAGGTGTAGTCTTAAGCAAGAGGCTGTGCTATTTTGCAAGTCTTTTACTCCAGGATCTGCTGAAAGACCTTTGAACTTTCTGGAGAACAGGCCCATCCTGCCCTCTGACCTCTGCCAGCTGTTTAAGCAGGCACCCCGGACCATATTGAAATCCACTCCCATTATTTTCCCTGCTACACCTGCAAGTTGGCAGGGGGCCAGGGGGGCATCCTGGTCTGTGTTGGGAGTGTAAATGTTCAATTGCAAGAGCGTTAGTGTTCCCACTTGAAACTCTGCCCACATGAAGCAACCCTCCAGGTTCTTGTTCACACGCATCAGCTCCCCTCCTAATAAGTGTTTTAGATTGCTATGGCTGCTGTTTTGGATTATGTGTCTTACTGGAGTATATGGAGCAAACATTTCTGCTTTGCAGGGGCGTTGAGCCCCTTAACATTCAGAGATAATAACTTGAACACAGCACCTGGGGGCGCCTCACTCCGCATTGCCACATACCCTCTCCCACTACTTCCCATGTTAAGCGCAGCTGGGTCAAATTTCCCTCCCATGGTTAAACTATTCCCAACATGCTGAGGGCCAACTGGGCTCTCTCTGATAGAAAAAATAGCTTGTGAAATAACTCTGAGCAGCAGTGTTGGAAATTAATATATTTGCGTGGCATTCCTCCCGATTTTGGCCTTTTTTCCTGAACTCGTTTTTGTTGACCTTGGGACTCTACAAACATTACTCCTGCTAACCAGTGGTAAAGTGCTTGTGCAGTCCTGTCTTTGCATACCCCCTTATTGGTACAGTTAATTTACATGTAAGCCCCTAGTAAATGGTGCCACATATACTCAGGGCCTGTAAACTAAATGCTACTAGTGGGCTGCCGTACTCATTGTGCAACTCTAAAGAAGCACCGTAAAACAAGTCAACAGGCCTGCCATTGCAGCCTGGGTGTGAAATTTTAAACTGCCATTTCGACCTGGCATAAACAACATTTTGAAAGGCTGAAAGCCTCCTTTTTTTAAAATATCTAAGTCACCCCTAAGGTAGGCCCTAAAGGGCCAGTGGATATGATGTTTTTTATTTAAAAAGTAGGGCATGTATATTTAATGTTTTACGTATCCTGCCAGTGAAAACATTACAAAGCCTCTTTCCACTGTAGCAAGGCAGGCTCTTCCGTAGTAAAATGCTACATTATACTATAACAATGTATAGTACCTAATTTCAGTTTGGGAGCAGCTAGTAAAATTATATTAGGACTCATTTTAATATGAATTGGCCAAGATCGATTTTCTATTACCATTTTGCAAATTACACTAATAGAAAGTTGCCATTTTCCTGCCTTAAGCCAAAAGGCTTTTTCTGCCATGGGCCAATGTCACATGATTATTGATGGCTCCCATATGGTGAGATGTGGATTGTAACCAGAGAGTGGACAGAGGTGGTTTTCTTCCTTGAGTAGAATGGCCTGGGGGCTGTCCTCAGCCCTTTCCTGAGCTTCAAAGGATGCTTACCCTGTCATTGGCAGATGTAGCTCACACCCAGTCCTGCCTCAGTGTTTCGTCTTCCTTGACAAGTTGGCCCCAAACCCAGTGGGAAGGGGAGCAGCCCAATAACTGGTTTGGAGTGACCACAAGAGAGGGTAAGCCCAGCATCATAGCCACCTCGCCGAGTGTGCACAGGTACTTTGACCAGGGGAAGAAAGGTTGTGCTATGTTGGATTTAGAGAACGAGGAGTACTGGGAAATGCTGCAAAAGTGGGTGGGGTCACTCATGCAAACTTTTACCCATTGACTAGGAAATGCCTTGATGTTTCCGCCCACTTACAGGCTGTCGCTGAGGACAAATGCACCATCCCCATTACCCTCCTCAGAACACTGCTGGATCAGAAGAGGACTGAACCTGCTGTATGCAACTTGAGAATCACTCTGGAGGACTGGACCTAGTCTCTCTCTTGATCTCAGGACAAGGAAGTGGACTCCAACGGTCAAAAAGGCTGACATTCTGTTCAAGCAATAGGGATACAGCATGTTGCAAGAGGCTGTTCTGCAACTGCTCAGCTGGTCAGTGGCAACTGGACCTGGAGTGGACTCTGCCGGACCATCATTGCGTCCCTAAGTGCCTCCCCTGATGTCCTGTGGGACATTAGAAGTAAATTCCTGTGGTGGATTGGGACTTAATGGACTAAAGCCAGAAGGTCAAATCTTTTGCTCAGGATGAACTTGTTTGGTGCATCTGATCAGCTTTCCATTGCATTCAGCATCAAATTGTGACTAGAACCTGTTCTACGGTGACCATTTACTGTTATTGGCACTATTTTTGCTTAAAACTTTAAAACTGTATATCACAAGTTCCCCTTATTGGATTGGATTAATTTTGGTATCATTTTGTTTCTTAAATTAAATTTCAGTCTATGTCTAATTGGTTTTGGGATTTTTATTGTTTTGCATTTGAATCTCATTACTGTTTTGATCCTGCATAAGTACTTTACACATTGCCTCTAAGTTCAGTCTGTGTCCTCTGTGCCATAACTACCAAGGGTTGAGCGCAGTTTTATTTAGTGACTTTAGTGGTTCATTCTGATAAGGACTGTGATTATTATATGAGGTGGCTACATCCCCCCTCAACTAATTACCCACTTTCTTGCAAACAGGTAGTACCACATGTGTATCCCCCTTTCCCGTCGCTGATTGCAGCTTCAGCTAGCAGTCCGACCACTGCCGGCTCTGTTCCCCCAGGAGCGCCAGTTCAAATGTCTAATGTCCGAGGTCCATGAACTTTGTCTGTGCTGCCGGCCCCTCACGTATGGTCTCTGTAGTGCACAGTAAGGTCGTGCCTTCTTATTCAGCAGCTCTGAGCGGCGGCTTTCTCCTTCACTGACCTGTCCTCAGTGCTTAATTTGTGCTTGTTGTTTCTGGTGCTAAGCACCAGCAGTTATTTTTGAGGGCCGGCGCTTAGTCTTCTGCCTCAAGCATTTACTGTGAGTAAAAGACACATATGGGAAAGACGGAGGAAGAGAAAAACCAAAAAGCGTCACAATGGGAGAAAGAAGAGAGCTGCAAGAGTGAGATTAAGGGGCAAGGAGTGGCTATAAATGGATTGAAGAGGCCCAAGATGACTTCAGGATTACCCTGCCTCAATATTTCGTGTTCCCACATTTAATCTCAGCTGCCGCGTGTTTAGGAGGAGGGCTGTGGGCACGTTTTTATTTACAAATTAAGCACTGCCTGTCCTGCTGTGGTTTTGCTGAAGATGATAGACTCTGTCTGTCATTTACCATTTTGCACACTAAAAGTGACATATTTTAAAAATATGTGCTGCTGTAAGTGGTGTCCGCCATATTTCATGGGTTCGCTGCACCAGTCCTTTTAGAGCTCATTCCCCTCAAAAGCCTTAACTGCCAGCAGTCATGTATGAGTAGATTCTGGTCCAGGCTGCATCTTTGGGAGTTTGGACCGATTTTGTCCTCTTCATGTTAAACGTGATTTAATGCTGCTCTGAAGGGCCACAGGTATACCTTGCCTCATGCATTACCATTTCCATTCCATTTTAGGGGGGTCATTTAGAGTGGGGCTCAAAGATCAGGTGTGAAATGTCTCCCATAAAAATAACATTTGGGCCAAGAGTTTCTGAACTCTGCGCCCAACTTACGTGGTGAAGTGAAACAATCTCTGCACAACCTGTGCACATGATATTTACTATTTTTGCCTGAACTTACACCATCAGCATTTAGCAGGTGGTAGTACAGCTGAAAAAATGGACAACTCTAGTTTGCTACCAGCTCTAAATTGGCCAGAGTTGTAAAATAGGTTCAAAATGTTTGTGGACATTTGTGCAGTACCACTCAGGTCTAAGTAGGCCCTTCATATCTCTTTCCAGTTGTGTCCACACCAAAGCTGTTTGGATTATGTACCTAAATTGGGTCACCCTATGAAATGCAGAGGGCCCTCCCGTTCCTGCTTCCTAGGATCCTTCAGCAATGGATAGGGGTTTCTTGGGATGCTTTGTCCGGTTTCTTTTTTTCAAGGGTATGACTGTAGCCTCTCTCCACGGAGACGGAAAGACCCCAGTAGATAGTACCTCCTGGTAAACTGGGGCAAGTGCCTGGGCAACTAATTCCAGAGCCATCTGTAAGATATAAGGAGGGCATGGATCCTTAGGAGAGCCTGACTTAATTCCCATTAGAAGTTCTGTAATTCTGTCAGGAAGTAAAGGCATAAAATTTGCAAGCAGTGGAATCTCATTGGTTAACAGGGGTTTCAGAGTAATGGGAAGGCCCTGAATCTCTGCATAATGTACGAAACTAGAGTGAATTTGTAAAATTTTAGTTTCAAAATAAGAAGCCACCTTATTGCAAAATTCCTGAGAAGTATCCACCTCAGGGGAAGGAGGCGGGATCGTAAGAAACTGGACCACCCTAAATAATTATTTCGGGGTATTATGAGCACCTTTAATCCACGCTGTAAAGTGGTCAGACTTGGCCTTAAAGCAAGTGTCTTTGTAAGTCTTTAAGACTATCCTCAACTTATCCTTCTCCTCTGGATTAGGAGCCAACTTCCAACGCCTTTCTTGTTGGTGATATTTCCTTTGTAAAATCTTAAGGTCTCTGTTAAACCACGAACACCTGTTTTTTTCCCCGCAGTCGAGGCCACCGGCATCACTGGACCCAGTTGATTCAGACCTGAGTTTACACCAAAATTAAAGCCATCTAAGGCCAACAAAGTGAGACTGCCAGAGGCTTCCCACCCCGCTATCAAGGCCGGGCCCAACAGATCTTTAGTGATCCTGTTCCACTGGCACCCCAAATTGCGTTTACAGATGGAAAATTTATCTGAATGAGAGTTCCTACAACTAAAAATTAGCAGGTGATGATCAGACCACTCCAGTGGAGTGTTCATCACCGTCACTTGATCCTCAGGATGAGCAAAAATCCTGTCTAGAATGTGACCGGCTAGATGAGTGACCGAGGTGACTTTTTGGTCCCAGTCAAAGTTCGCCATAAAGTTGACCAGATCCTTAACATGAGACAGTTGGCCATCATCAGGAAGCCTGCAGATGTGACCACCATGCTGTACATATCTGGCCATTGAGAGATGGCAGTGAGGGTAGAAGATGCGAATTGGCAACTAAGGTGATATGACATTTAGAGAGGGGTGACTTAGGATTCATCCCACTCATCCCAGCATACAAGGACTCCAGTATAAAGACCCCCGGAGAGCGCTGGTTGCACAAGCGCAAGTGAACTGCCATCTAAGAGCAACCACCATGTCACAAAGCCATCTCTTCATTTTTGTGTCGCACTTGTTGCTGGCTTATCATTGTTCCCAAATGGTCCATATCCTTTAACTAACAGATCAGTAAAAGCTCATATTAGTAATCTTTCAAGGTCCTTCACCTTCTGGAGGGGCTGGTGGTACTCCTGCACTTTGGAGTCCGTGATAGGGATGTTGTTGGTTTGGGGGGTGACATTTTACTGTGCTCTTCCCCTATCAGTTAGGCCTTATTTGATGCTTCCAGGTTCTGGTCCAGGCTCCATTTGCCTAAAATTTGCTCTCTGTGGCAGCAGCCTTGCTGGCCTGTGAAAGGAGAGAGTTCTGAACTGTGGAGACTACACAGTGAAAGAGCAGTGTGCAATAGAAGACTTGAGTCAAGGTTAGCTACTCTGCTCGATAAAATGGAATGGTCATCCCCAGTGGTACAAACGTAAGGCATCCTGGAAAGCGTTGTTGGAGAAGTTACCATCGTCAGGTGGGTTCTACAGGTACAACAGCCCCTGGAAACCTGCTTCCGGGGGCAAACTCAAGGCTGAGAAAGAACAGAGGACCTGTTCGCATCCTTTTAGCCAAACAGATCATAGACCCCTCATGTGTTGGAAAGTTCTCCCAGTTTACCTTTTATCTTCACTCGGTATCTCTTTCTCCCAGGCAGCAGGTCTCTCTCTGGACCCCTCTCCTCGGTCTTAAATACACCTTTACTAGTGGAGACCGATGTGGCAAGACTTTGTTGCCCTACTCAGTGTTCTCAGAGCGTCCCAGGACATATACAAGCCTGACCTTATAAACATTCCGGGATGTGCACGTCCTTCCGACCTTTACCTTATAGAAATGTGGATAAAATGCGTCATTTAGTTACCCTTGAGTGATAGATCCCCGTCTCAAAGACGAGTCCAGGCTACTAAGGCTTAAAGAACTTCCTAGCCACAAATAGTCTCCTGAATCATACTGCAAAATGTCAGCCAAATAGTTGTTTCTACAGCACAGGGTGCCAGGTGTTGGTGCCCTGCTGTTTACACATGCCTGCCAGGTGAAAAGAGGTTAGGTGGGTAGGAAGGTAGTCTGGCTCGGTCAGGGTGCAGGAAGGCAGTGAGTGATGTTGGGGTTGTGTAGAGACCAGCGTCAGCAGCTGGGCTCTTCGGTGGTTGCTGAATGTGGGTGTGTTGGAAGACGGTGAGTGGATGTTGGGGTTGTTTGGTGACATGTGTCAGCAGCTGGGCTCTTCGGTGGTTGCTGAATGTGGGTGTGTTGAAAGACAATGAGTGGATGTCGGGGTTGTGTAGAGACCAGCGTCAGCAGCTGGGCTCTTCGGTGGTTGCTGAATGTGGGTGTGTTGGAAGACAGTGAGTGGATGTTGGGGTTGTTTGGTGACATGTGTCAGCAGCTGGGCTCTTCGGTGGTTGCTGAATGTCGGTGGGTTGGAAGACAGTGGGTGTATGTTGGGGTTGTGTGGAGACCAGCGTCAGCAGCTGGGCTCTTCGGTGGTTGCTGAATGTGGGTGTGTTGGAAGACAGTGAGTGGATGTTGGGGTTGTGTAGAGACCAGCGTCAGCAGCTGGGCTCTTCGGTGGTTGCTGAATGTGGGTGTGTTGAAAGACAATGAGTGGATGTCGGGGTTGTGTAGAGACCAGCGTCAGCAACTGGGCTCTTCGGTGGTTGCTGAATGTGGGTGTGTTGGAAGACGGTGAGTGGATGTTGGGGTTGTTTGGTGACATGTGTCAGCAGCTGGGCTCTTCGGTGGTTGCTGAATGTCGGTGGGTTGGAAGACAGTAGGTGTATGTTGGAGTTGTGTGGAGACCAGCGTCAGCAGCTGGGCTCTTCGGTGGTTGCTGAATGTGGGTGTGTTGAAAGACAATGAGTGGATGTCGGGGTTGTGTAGAGACCAGCGTCAGCAGCTGGGCTCTTCGGTGGTTGCTGAATGTGGGTGTGTTGGAAGACGGTGAGTGGATGTTGGGGTTGTTTGGAGACATGTGTCAGCAGCTGGGCTTTTCGGTGGTTGCTGAATGTGGGTGTGTTGGCAGACAGTGAGTGATGTTGGGGTTGTGTGGAGACCAGCGTCAGCAGCTGGGCTCTTCGGTGGTTGCTGAATGTGGGTGGGTTGGAAGACAGTGGGTGGATGTTGGGGTTGTGTGGAGACATGTATCAGCAGCTAGGCCCTTCGGTGGTTGCTGAATGTGGGTGTGTTGGCAGACAGTGAGTGATGTTGGGGTTGTGTGGAGACCAGCGTCAGCAGCTGGGCTCTTCGGTGGTTGCTGAATGTGGGTGTTTTTGGAAGACAGTGAATGGATGTTGGGGTTGTGTGGAGACCAGCGTCAGCAGCTGGGATCTTTGTTGTTTTCTGAATGTGGGTGGGTTGGGTATGGTCTTGATGTGATCTTTAGGGGTGAAAAAAGGGTGAGGAAGCAGCCCCCCATCCAAACTAGGTTGGGTCAGATTTTGATTTGGTATCGTTGCTGCCAGGACTGTAACACTTTGGGGTTGGCGGTTTCTGCGTGGCATGCCCAGCTTGTTTCCTCCTATTTTGCACATGAGATACAAGCCTGTGAATTTAGGAGCTGCCAGTGGAGTTTCTTTAATACTGGGCCATCCATGATCCTAGTTTTTAAAGCCAGCTGTGCTTATTACTGTGGCATTTTTGGGTGGGCGAAAGGAACTGTATGTGCTTTTCTCTATTCCTAGAAACAGTGGGTGGGTGTAACAGAGATGGAAGATGAGGGGGGCTTGGGTGGCTGTCTTGAAACTGTAGGGGTGGGGGAAGGCGATGAGGTCATATGATGTATGTTCGTAAGAGTGGAGGTTCCAAGGCAGAGTCCTGTAGGTTCTTGACACAGGTGGTAAATGCCAGTTGTAGGTAGAGGACTCCCTGACACTTCAGAAGGGGGCAGTTAAGGTGTGCAGCTGAATAGCTGCACAATGGAGGTGATTTTGAGGGAGGGCAAATTATCTTAGTAGCAAAAATTGTGTTTTATCTGTTAGGCTTGACAGCGGGGGAGATGACCCACTTATGAGGCCTGTTGCAAGATGTGGCCAGTCCCTTTGTGGACAGTCGTCTTTTCAAACTGGTGACGAAGAGAGAGGAGGTGCAGCACAGGTGCATACCCACCTTAAGCAACACATTAAGCTTGAGCCTTGCCAGTTTTTGGTTAAGTAGCCTTTGGAATCATGTTTTCTTTATTTTAATGAAAACATTTTTACATTGCACTATCTCAGGTTGTCATTGTGCTTCTCAATGAACAAAATCCATGAGACGTGATTGCAAGATATACATTTAACATGAGAACAGGAATCCTTAAGCCTGTAACATTTGAAAGATGAAAAGAGAAAAGACTTAGGTTGGCTAGCTGGAGCGGAGTAGGAAGAAATGAGGAAGGAGATGACGGTAATGCGGGAGAAATAAGAGGGTGTGCAGGGGGTAGGTGGGCCTAAGATCAGTGGATGGAGCTAAAGTCCTTATGCTTTTTTGAGTGGAGCTAGACAGTTAAACATTCAGACGAATGTTAAAAAGTTGAGTCTCAAGGTTCTCCAGCATTGGAGCTTTCACAGATTCACATGCTTAAATCCTTCCTCGCTGTTTCTTGGTAACTTAAACATAGAAGTACAAGGCACTGACAGCTGAAAAAGCCATAGACAGCACACACTTTGCTAGCCCATCCTCCTCATCCTAAAGAGAGCAAACTCCAACCTATTAGATGAAATAGCTCTCTGCCTTATCACTCCCAGAGGGCTTCACACCTCAGATTTCTACCACACGTCATGTGGAAAGGAGTCCCAGAGCATTAATCTTGCTTCAGGTAAGTGAACTTTAAAACCTTGTTCTTGGGACTTAGGTGTACACTTGAACCCTACTACCTCTGAAGAATGGTAACAGTGGAAACAACAAAGAGAAGCCTTTTTAAAGCTTGCGTTTCCTGAGCGAGAATTAGGGTTTTCTCTCATGACCTTCACAAAAGATGCATTTGCTGCCTCTACCCAGATTACAAAGGCAAAGGTGCACATCCATTTTCATGCGGAGGAGGTTTGCATCCCAACAGTTTTCCTAGTGCCGCATATTATCAAAGTGCATATATGTAGAGTTGAGTATGAGAAACCTATGCTTACCTACATATAGTTATCTTGACAACATTTTGAAGGTCGATATCCTGGCAACAATATATTTTTGCAGGATGGTATTAAATCCACAATATTCCTGTACCATATAGCCTGTGAGAAATGGAGATAAGCTAGATATTGACAGCTCAAGTCTCTCCAGAGTGAACCATTGAGAGAACTCTACACCAGGTATATATGGTCAGGGGTCCTGGAAGACCTCCACACCACGCATATATGGACAGGTGTTTTAGAAGATCTCTCCACCAGGCCTATATGGCCAGGTGTTTTAGAAGACGTCGCCACCAGCCATATACGGTCGGAGCTTCTGGAAGACCTCTTCACCATGCATATATGGTCAGAGGTTCTGGGAGACCTTTCCACCAGGCATATATGGTCGGAGGTTCTAGAACTCCTCTACACCAGGCATATATGGTTGGATGTTTTAGAAGACATCTACAGCAGGCATATATGGTCTGTGGTTTTAGAAGAGCTCTACACCAGGCATATATGGTTGGATTTTTTAGAAGTCCCCTACACCAGGCATATATGATCAGAGGTTTTCAAAGACCTCTATACCAGGCATATACAGTCAGAGATTTAGAAGACCTCTACACCAGACATATATGGTCAGGGGTTTTAGAAGACCTCTATACCAGACATATTTGGTCAGAGGTTTACGAAGACCGCTACACCTGGCATATATGGTCAGAGGTTTTAGAAGACCTCTACACCAGACATATGTACTCAGGGATTTTAGAAGTCCTCTACACCAGACATATTTGGTCAGAGGTTTTAGAAGTCCTCTTCACCAGGCAAATATGGTCATACGTTTTAGAAGTCATTTACACCAGGCATATATGGTCGGAGGTTTTAGAAGAGCTCTTCACCAGGCAAATATGGTCATACGTTTTAGAAGACCTCTACACCAGGCATATATGGTCGGAGGTTTTAGAAGACCTCTACACCAGACATATATGGTCAGAGGTTTTAGAAGTCATTTACACCAGGCACAGATGGTCAGAGGTTTTAGAAGACCTCTACACCAAGCATATATGATAAGACATTTTAGAAGTCCTCTACACCAGGAGTATATGGTCAGAGGTTTTGGAACCTTCCATCAGTTTTGTGACTGAATGTTGCAGAGGTTTCATTAACAAGCGCCTTTTTAAGCGTCTGTTGAGAGGTGTTTGCACAGTAAGTTTTGTAGGTCACAGAATCTCTATGACAGTACAACATTGGATTAGCAGGGGTGAGCGCTATCTGAGACGTTTTAAGGCATGGGCAAAATGGGGAGTGGCCCAGGACCCCCTCCTTCCAAGGGGTGGTCTGAGAAGGTAATGTTACGCTCTCTTTATCTAACCTATGCTTAGTTCTCTGACGCTCTCTTTCTGTATCTAACCTCTGTTTTTTACTCTATCTCAGCCTCGCCACTATCATCTGGAGGACTTCTGCGACGCCAAGCAAGACATATTCCAGAAGTCAGTGTTCATGCGAACCTGTTTCTGAAATATACTTTAATATTTTTGGACACTGTGTGTTGGGCCTTCAGTTCACACAAAATGGCTCATAAATTAAAATTATTCTGAACAGGGGTCCCCAAAACTTATCATGTCCCAAAAAGACCACCAGGGCAGCTCTGGCTGATTGTAGCGCGCATTCAGCCCATGGTGAGGTGCGCGTCTATCTGGAAGGGAGAGATCCGGCACTTTGGCCCAGTCTGGGCGAGAAGCGTCCCTTTGCCGTCATCTCCGTCGGGGCTTCGGTCCATCGCTGCTGCCACCTTTCCTGCTGGTGCTGCTTGCGTGTGAGCCGAGGGTCCCTGAGCACAACAGGTCCAGCCAGTGAATGGAGCGCCTGGACGCGCGCCCTTGCGCGCAGGCACGTTAAAGTGGGCTCTGCGCCCAGCAGCCTTTGGTTCGCGGACTCAGTGGCGCTGCTCGGAATTCAGTTTCTAAAAGTGGAAGTCCTGCCTTGCACAACTTCCTGGTGACGCGGCGGAGGCCTTCCTGGTGCGGGGGCTCCTTGTGGTGCATGCGAGCCAGGAGTTTGCAAACACATGACTCACTTAACACGCGCGCCCTAACGCTGCCTGGGCCTGAAAAAACTGTCACAGTTGGCATGGCGCTAGCAGAGAATGAATCAGTCCTTGGTTCGCGACTGAGTACCTCTAGGATACACGGGGTGGGGGTGTAGCAGGCACACATATGCCCGGGAGAGAGCGGGGGATTGGACATAGCCCCAGGCCCTGGATCCAAAGCTATAGTTCTGGGTACATACTTAGCTTTGGTGTCATTCTTTTTTGCGCCCTCCCCACCATGACTTCCTTCTCCAGGGAATCCCTTGCTATAGGGCACATCATCTCTCCTTAGCCCCCCTCTCTCATTCATTTCATTTGTTTTATAGCGCTACTAATTCCAGTGTAGGGTGTAGGAGCACTTTGCATCACACACACATTACATAGAGACAATGAATCAAACATGTGTAAGTCAGTCTGTAGGAAAGACTAGAAGGTGCAGTAATCATATGTCATCCGTACTAGTAGGCAGTATAGTTTAGGAGTTTTTAGTCCGGACAAGCACAACCCCAGGATTGAAAACATATCACATCATCCATACCATCATGACCTCCATCCACTCCGGATGCCCTGCAGACTCCTGCCCGCTCTGGTTCTACAACCTATGAAGAAAAGGAATCAGAGCCTCCCTCACTGACATCCCCAACACCTCCATCTCCACTGCCACTGTCCCGACGCCTGCAAACATGCCGAGGTCAAACCCCTCCTGAAGAAACCCTCAGCCAAACCCAACAAACTCAAAAACTATTGCCCCATCTTGCTCCTCCCATTGCCCGCCATAGTCTTGGAAAAAGCCATCAACAGCCAGCTCACGGACGACCTCAACAACAAACTGCTCGACCCATGCCAGTCCGGCTTCCAGTCTAATCACAGCACTGAGACTGCCCTGATCGCAGCAACCAATGACATCAGACGCCTCCTCGACCTAGGGGTAACAGCTGCCCTCATCCTCCTCAACTTATTGGCGGCCTTTGACACTGTCGCCCACCATACTCTCATCACCAGACTTCACAGCATTGGCATCCAAGACAACGCACTCAACTGGATCTCCTCCTTCCTCTCTGGCTGAACACAGAGAATCCACCTACCACCCTTCGTCTCCACACCTAAAGACATCATCTGTGGCGTTCCCCAGGGCTCCTCCCTCAGCCCCACACTCTTCGACACCTACATGACTCCACTGGCGGACATCGCATGCAACCACAGACTCAACATCGTCTCCTACGCTGATGACACCCAGCTCATCCTATCCTTGACAGATCACACCACCACAGGAACCAACTTCCAAAACATCATGACGGATATCGCCACCTGGATGAGGGCCAACTGCCTCAAGCTCAACTCAGACAAAACAGAGGTCCTCATCTTTGGGAACAAGCCTTTCCCCTAAGGGCGACACTTGGTGGCCCGCCGCCCTCGGCTCCTCTTCCACCACCACCATCCATGCATGCAATCTAGGAATTATCCTGGACACCCAACTGACCATGAAGCAATGGACCAACGCCGTCTCCTCTACCTGCTTTCACATCCTCTGCATGCTCCGCAAGATCTTCTGATGGATCCCCACCTCTACAAGAAGACAGTCACCCAGATGTCCGTCAGTGGAGGCACATCCTCCGGATGCTCCGCAAGATCTTCCGATGGATCCCCACCTCTACAGGAAGACAGTCACCCAGGCCCTCATCTCCAGCCGACTTGACTATGGCAACACACTTTACACTGAACCCACCAAACAGCTTCTGAATCGCCTTCAGACCATCCAGAACTTTGCAGCAAGAGTCATCCTCAACCTCCCCAAAAGAACCAGCATCATTCCCCAACTCCTGGCTCCCCGTCCAGCAAAGATGCCTCTTGGAGCTCCTCACGCACGCCTACAAAGCCCTCCACAACGCCGGACCCACCTAAATCAACAACCTCCTTGCATTCCACTGACCGACCAGAGAATTCCGCTCAGCTACCCTCACCCAGGCCCACATCCTGTGCATCCGTTGCAACCGCTTTGGAGGTCGGTCCTTCAGAAAGCAGCTAAAGACTTGGCTCTTCAACCACCATCACTATCCCGATGAGGATCCCACCAGCGCCTAGAGACCCCCCCCCCCAGATGACAAGCCGCGTGCTACAAGACCCGTTTGATTGATTGACAGTATTGGGGGTGGGCTTTACTAGTAAGAATGTATTTCTACCCGAACATTCTTTTGACAACATTAGGATAATGAAAGACTGGAACAAAGGCCTGATTTAGAGTTTGGTGCATGGGGTTAGTCTGTCACAAGCGTGACGGATATCCCGTCTGCCTTATTGTCATTCCATTATATCCTATCGGAGCTGTAATATGGCAGATGGAATATCAGTCACATATGTGAAGGAATAACCTGTGCGCCAAACTTTAAATCAGGCCCATAATGATCTCACCCATACCATGCGGTTTGCATGCAGCCCTGATGATAGTTCTTAGGTCATTGTGCTATATTAGATTTGTAACTTATGAACTGCAAGGTTACAAAAGGAACTCTGTGACAAAAGCAGTAGCCTGCTGTTGGACATCGCTCTCTCTAAGGAAAAATCCTGACATTTGTCGCTTTTTCCTCCCAGCCTATGCTGTCTCCCCATGCTGAACCTTAGGACTCTGGACACTTCCCCATTGTCTGGCAGCAGGGGAGCAAGTCCCCTATCCTACCGAAGATAGGGTAAGGGAGGGGAGGACGTGGCTGGAGCACTGCCCCTGGCTAGCCCCATGCGATAGGTGTGCTAGATACCTGTGGGGGGGAAGTTTGCAGCCCTGGTTGCCAAGGGAAATTCTGGTGCATATGCTGCCCAAGTTGGCCACGTCTGCAGGCGCCTGCACTCAGGATAGGAACCGGATGGTTTGGTGCGGTTCAAGTCCTTACGCACCAGACTAATGCCTCCTGTCGAGGGAGGTGAAACGCTAAGAGTTGGTTGAAGAAACCTGATACTGTCCGGGAACCCTCAGTCATTGGGGGCACGACACTGAGCACTTTCTGTGTGGGATCAATCCTGTCTAGGGCCACTGGAAGTTCATGGGCACCAGACAGGGTGCCCCAATCCTGAGACATGGACCTGGTAACTTGTGTGCAACCTGAAGTGTTAAGGACGGGTTGAGTCAACTCGGCCCAATGGCCCCTCTCCATTCCGGAGGTGCTGAATTTGGTTACTATTTCATAACATTTGATTGTCTGGTGGGGTTTGGCGCCTCTGAGTCTAATGGTCGGCCCTTGTGACCACCCCTCTGTGTTTTGCTGACCTCTGAGTAAACCTCCTATTGGGAGCATGAATGTCTCCTCCTTAATTGTTTACTGGCTATTGTCTTTCCTGTCCTCCATGTTGACCCCAACACCTGGGGAGTTGTTACTTAGCCGTGAGCGGCTGGGTGCCCAGGGGAAAGTTACTATAATCAGTGAGGTTGCAATGGAGCGAGGTTAACTGGAGGCTGATTGGCAGGTGAAGGGTGGGTTGGAACCCAGAGGGTGTGCAAGCATGTGGGCATCCACTGGCCACTTATCAGGGCACTAGGGTGCTAGAAGTGAGTGTGTACAAGAGTTTGTGCATTCGTACGAGCGACAACTGATCCCCGTGCCTAGGTGTGGGGTGGATGTGAGGGAGTGAGTCTGAGCGAGAACGAGTGAGTGCTGAGGCAGCACTGTGGTTTTGATGGGTACTCAGGCTCTGCTAGGGAGTTCGTAAGGTTGACATCACAGTTCACTAGTGCGGCTGAGGCCGTGGGTCTAGGTGGGAGTGTGGCTTATTGTGATATACATTGTCCTGCTACTGTCAGCCGTGGGGTGCGTCCTGGTTCCCACGTGTACACTGATTGTGGGTAGTGTGAGCCTAGTGCTGACAGTGGATGGGCGTTTTATGGGGTGCAGGAAGGGATTGAGTGGTTTCCTCAAAATGTATATAGAGTGATCAATGTTTAACACAGTGGGGCCTATTATCGTGTGTTGCGGGGGTCATTGAGATTCACGCCCAAGTCTGCATTGAATATTATTGTGTGTTGTGTGCTCATTGATATTTACACTGAGATCACATTGTAATAAAACTGCATTACTCATGTGTGTGTTGAATAAAATGTTTCCATACATACAACCTGTGTGAAGTCTCTTATTGGGGTTGTTCAGCCGGGGTTTTGTGGGAACGTGCTGTGCCAGCTACCCAGGGGTGAGAGCAGGTTATCTAGCAGGTGTACTTGACCACCCCAGACAGTAGTGGCACGTCCCACCTGGCTGAGCTTACACTATAGCCAACCGGACCGAGCCACTTCCAACACCCACTGAGCTATCCACATAAAATACAGTTCTGTGAGCTGCATGGTCTACATTTTTTGCAGCAGGCGCATTAACCCTCTATACTACTTTATGATGTCAGAACTGCCATTAGACAGAACTATAATTTCTGCAGCAGTTACATTAATCACCAGAGTCATCTTGACATTTTTATTTGTGCCTGAAAACTGCAGAACACGCAACAAACTCTGCAGCAGGTTCTTTTAAACTCATTTATAACACAGCATCTCCCCCAACCCAAGGTCAGCACCAGGTGCGGCTGCACCAGTTGCACTGCCATAAATTCGGTCTTGATAGAAACCAAGAAGGTGGCTAAAGTAAATACAAAGAGCAACAGAGAACTTAGGCTCACAGAATTTGTGGCCCAGGTTGGCAGCACATCAAGCCAAGGGTACAGAGGGCTCCTGCTTGGGCACATACAGGCACGGAATGCCAGAGGCAGCACCCTGGCACATATTGAAAGACCTACGAAGAACTAAGGTAGCCTTCTGGCATGTATCAGAGACACGTGAGGAAAGCCCACTTTCAGAACATAGGCCACAAATCCAGAGACTGCCCTACTTGGGTTCATAGAGTCACATGGTGCAGAGGCTTGATTAGGAAGAACTAAGGTGGCCTTCTCACACATACCTGCTCAGGGACATCCAAGGAAGTCCCAGCTTAGAAACATATCAGAACAGGGAGCAGAGGCTGCCCTATTTTGGCACATAGAGGCATTGGATGCCAAGGCAGACCCCTAGCACATATCGAAACACCTACGGAGAACTAAGGCGGCCCTCTAATGCTTTTCAGCTCAGAGATGCCTGAGGAAGGCCCAGCTTGGGATCATATCGGGCCATGAAGTTTAGAGATTGCCCTGCTTGGGCACATTAAGGCAAAGAATACAGGTGCAGCCCCCTGGCACGTATCGAAAGGTCTAAGAGGAACTAAGGTGGCCTTCTGGCACATACCTGCTTGGGGACGCCCAAAGAATGCCCACCTTAGGAATATATTAGACCAGGAAATCTGTTATGCCCTGTTTGCCTATATATGCCCTGCTTGTTCTTTGAGAGGAATGTTTCTCCATTGCTGCTTTAGTTTTTGCATTCTACTGCAAGTGTTGAAAAGAATCCTGTGCAATAATTCAGAAGGTCATAGTGAGAAGACAATTCTGGTAGAACTGTGGGTGTTGGGGCATATAAGTGAAATAGGAGTCGGCATTGTGACAAAGAAAGACTGAGAAAATAAGAGTTAAAAACAGGAGAGAGAGGAAAGGAACGCGAAGGAGAAGGAAAAATGAAATGGAGGCAGGGGTAGAAAATTTGAAAGGGGGAGGAGTTCAGATGGGACAGGCATGGACGTTGCGGGATGAGTGACGTTATGAGATGGGGAAGAGAGATAACACAAGTGTAAAACATGGAATTAAAAGTAGGAGGATTAATGGAAGCAGCAGGAAGTTGAGAACTGGAAAATATGAAAGTGTGAGATGACCAAGAAGAAGATGAATGGGAATGAGACAGGCAGCAGTGAAGGAACCCCCTGTGGTAGGAGTTTGAAAATGAGAGGGGTAAAAATGGAAGTAATTGGAAAACTGGGAGTGCAGATGTGAGAAGATTATGGAGGCAGAGATGGTGGTGAAAGTGGCAATGAGTGGTGCTAGTGAGAAAATTAGAGGAATAAAGTTGGAGGTAAGAGATGAAAGGAAGAGAGGTATTTAGTGGTCAATGGTATGATTTAATGTGAAAGGGAAAGTTGATGGTATAGATAATAGAGAATGGGAGGTTGAAGGCAGATTGGGAAATTGAACATCAGGGTTGTAGTGAAACTGAGAGAGAGGTAAGGTAGAGACATAGGTTAGTGAAAGAGAGCTTGAGAGTTGGAAGTAAGCAGCAAGATCGAAGTGATACAGTAAATTAATGAGAGACCTAGGTGCAAAAAATCCCAGGACAAATAGAGAATGCAAAATTGTCAGAATAAATAGTGAAGTTGTGAGGAAGCATGGGCATGGCAGTGTCACCTCCACAGTATCAGCATGGAAACACGAAAATGCCCTCACTCTCCTACCTGTGTCAGCGGTTTACTCAAAATACTCAAATGAACTAAAGGTTAACCCAGGGGGGAAGAGAAACAGGTGCTGGAGGTGTAGCGGGTTCTGATGTGCTTCTGACTGTGGCTCATACAGGACGCTTCTCTGACTGCCACCTTGGAAGCTGTAACATGTACACAAAAGAATGTGAGCTTTCTACTAGGAATGCGACGGGGTGAAGTCGGAGAGAGATGGGACTTCTTCGACTTCTTCTTCTTCTTACCTTGACCCAAAGACTTCGAAGAAGACGAGTGGTGATGGCTCCGCGACCGATCTTTAGACCTTCCTCTCGAGCGAGATCGGGATCTACGTGGAGTCGAGTGCCGGGCCACCATCAGCTTTAGAGACCGCTCCCTCAAAGCCTTCAGATGCATTGCCCAACACTCGGAGCACGACTTCGGGTCATGGTCACGCTCGAGGCACCACAGGCAAACATGATGAGGGTCCGTCACCGACATCATGCGGTGGCAGTCCTCGCACGGCTTGAACCCGGTTTTCGGGGACATCCTCGACGCACCAAGTATCGCACCAAAAAAGTTTGACAAAACGGTCGAATTCGGCCAAAAAATAGCCGAGGGTAGCTCTCTCTCGGATCAGGGCGTGGCGCGGAAAGAAAAGAACTGACGTCACTGCGCAAGGGTGGTGTCTATGTACTACTCCCAACGTCATCACAGTGACCACAACGCCTGTGGAATCAACCGACGCCACCTACCGACGCGCAAGGGTATTGGTCGAAGAAAAATCTCCGGATCCAGTCTGATGCCTGGAGGAAAATTCTTAGGTAAGGAATCTGCAACTAGAATATGTCTCTACCAGATATTTCGTTACCGAAGCTAAGTAACTTGTACTTTAACCTATATGAATACATACCTGTCAGAATATGTAGAGCAGCATGTGTTTTTCTTACATCTGATGTCTTTTAAACAAGGCTCTTAAAAGGTAAATGAGAAATCTAAGGTCTGTATAAAGTCATATTACTTTCAGTTCAAAAATTAATTTAAACCACAAACCTGGCAGAACAGGAGTAGCAGCAGGAACAAACCAAACTTTCAATGACAGCAAAGAGTTAATATTTGACAAATAAAGAGTCCAAATAAAAAAATGTTCAGCAACTTTCCTCAGAACTAATTTAGCTCAGTGTGAACAGTAGTCATTTTATAGCCTTTGTCTTCCTCTAGAGTTCAGGGAACATAAATCTTACTTCCTTTCACAGAACAATTAAACAAAGTGAAATGGTTTCACCTTCTAAAATAAAAAATAAATATCGCAAACAGCAGCAGCATTTCTGTAATGTGTGCGTTTGGGAAGAAGAATGTTTCTCTCCAAGCTGCTTAACTATCCAGAAGTGGTGAAGTGACAGATTACTTGACTCATCAGTTTGGTTTTCACAGAGCTCTGTAGATGCCCTGTGACAGTTCAAGCTCTGACTTTGTTTATTGAGCTGAATGTGAGCAAATTCAGGTTTGACACTCGAATGATTATGTCGAAGCCTTCCCTGAGCCTCAACCTATATGATGGTTTGCACTTCTGCTTATTTCATGCTATGATGCTTTAGTCTACAACATGGTCCTACCTGTCCTCTCCTAGTATGTAACAGGGCGGTGGTGCGAGTGTGTCTGTGACCGTGACAGTACCCCACCCCCACCGCAAGGCCCTCTCATATGTCTGATGAAACACTTTCAGTAAGTGGGGAGCGTGAACATTATCAGCAGGTTTCCAGGAGTCCTCTTTCAGTCTGTACCCTCTCCAATGTATTAAATACTGTATCTCCCCCTTCACAACTTGTGAATCTTTTATAGACTGGATTTCATGGTCTATCTCAAAGCCATCTATCGCTGGAGGTGGGGGCTGTGTTGATTGAGTACCTGGATTCAATAGTTTGATCAGTGGCACATGAGACACTGGATGGATATTCATTGTGGGTGATAAACCTAGTTTGATGGCGACTAGATTTATCACCTTAGTAGTGGAAAAGGAACCAATAAACCGAGGATGAGATTTACTTTTGACATGTAATTGTATATGTCTTTTTGAAAGCCATACTGCAGATCCAACCTTGTATATAGACCTGGGTAGTTTCATGTCAGCTTGTTTCTTGTAAAAATCTTTAGCTTGTTTCAGTGCATCCAATAAATTACTATATAGTTAAATGTTTATCCACTTTGGGAAGATATTCAGTAACATCATTTTTCTCAGGCAAGAAGCGTGGAAGCAACCTGTCAAGGATTAAAACTGGGAATATCCAATTGAAGAATGTTTATTGTGGCAAAATTATATAATCAAACTAAATTCACCCATTCATTTTGTGGCTTATAAAACAGAGGAACTTGGTTTCAAGATCTTGATTGACATGCTCTGTTTGTCCATTATTTTGACAATGATAGACTGAGGAAAGCCGTATATCCAGACCCAAAGACTTACAAAATGGGGACTAAAAATATTAAATAAATTGAGAATCTCTATCAGACAAAATTATAGAAGGAAGGCCATGTAATCATACAGTATGTTGTAAAAATAATGTAATAGTCTCTACTAAAATTGGAATACTTTTGGTAGGGATAAAATGAGGCAACTTAGTAAAGGCGTCCACAGCCAACATTATTGTATCATATCCATGATCCGGTGGCAGATCCACAATAAAGTTAACAGTAAGCGTGTGCCAAGGTCTTGGGGGATTGTGCAGTGGACGTAACAATCCCATTGACTTAGTCTTGTTACTTTTAGCCAGTGCACAGATATCACATCTTTAGATACTTTTGTACATCCTGTCTTACATTCTCCCACCAGTAATTTCTCTTGATCAAATCTTGAGCTCTTGTCACCCCAGGATGGCCAGCAGTCTTGGAGTCATGTGTTACCTGTAGAACCTGTACCTGCAGTTCTTGGGTTAGTAAATATAGAAGATTGTTGCACCATAGTAACTCTTGATCGTACCTAGGAAATGTTCTGTGAGATTCCCATGATTGTATCATTTGTGGTGTAATAGAAGCCTTAATTGTTTCTTCTAGTGTTTGGAATCTCTGTTTCTTCAGTGCGCCTATTATCCTTTCTGATGGTATTATTGGCACTGAAAGACCTGGATCAGCACCATCATTTTCTATATAACGTGGTAATGCATCTGCTTTGCCAATTTGTTTACCAGTGTGATAGGTAATAATAAAATCATAATCTGCAATAAAGAGTAGCCATCTTAATGGCCGTGGCAATAATGCTTTTGCTGAACAAAGAAGCATAAAATTCCTGTGAACAGTGTACACAGTGACTGGATGTGTCATACCCAGACGATAACGTCTCCATTCCTTGAATGCGCCTTAACACCCAGTAGTTCCTCATCAGTAATGGCAAAGCTACATTTGGTTAGACTCAATTTCTTAGAGAAGAAGGCCACAGGATGTAATTGCTCAGTAGCAGGATGCCATTGTTGTAGAATTGCACCTACTGGCAAGTCAGAAGCATTGGCTTCTACTTAGAAGGCCTGTGGGGTATCTGGATGACTCAATTCGGTGCTGTAATGAAACACTCTTTCAATTTCTTAAAAGCATCTTCTGCTGTCCAATGATATGGTGTATCTTTCTGCAGTTATCAAGTGATGGGTGTTTTAAGATTGAGAAACCGTGTATAAATCATTGAAAACATTTACAAAATCCAGAAAGCTTTGGGGTGGGGCTGTCTACCACTGCCTTAACCTTGTGCATATCTACTTGAAGACCACATGGAGAGATGATGGATCTCAAAAACTCCACAGACATTGCATGGAAGCTACACATTTCAGGCTTTGCAACGAGATGATTATCTCTTAATCTTTGCAACAGTAGGCGTACATGATGGACATGTTCAGAGGAAGTGAAATAAGTATGTTGTCCATGTATACAACAACAAACACATCTATAAATTCTGTCTGTACAACCTTTATAAAAACAAAAAACAAAAACAAAACTGGAAGGCAGCTAGGACGTTACGAAGACCAAAAGACATAACTTGTTAGTTAGTCCGCCTTCCATTCATCACCTTCACAAACTCTAACTAGATGATATACTCCCCCTAAATCAGTCTTAAAGAAAATTGAAGGAGACTTTGCCTGATCTAGCGAAACTGGAATCAAAAGCAATGTGTTTTATATGGTGATACAGCTTCATGCACTAAAGTCCGTGCATGCGTGCAGCTGCCCTCCCCGACCCCCACCATTATTGGGTACAAAAAAGAGGGGCGAGGCAGCGGGGGACTGAGATGGTCTGATGAATCCATTGGCTAAGTAGGTATCAAGATATTGTTGCAAATGTATGTTTTTTGATCAGTTAAGGCGTAGATGCAACTACATGGTGCTAATGCTCCTTGTTCCAATTCAGTCTTGCAACCATATGAGCAATGGGAGGCAAGGTCTCTGCTTCATTGTTGCTGAAAGCTTCCAGAAGATCATGGTACTGAAATGGAATCATTTGATGATGATTAAATTGTGTCTGATTCCGGGTATTTTCTGTGGTTGTGGCCAAAAGAAAGCAAGTTCTCAGTGCAGACCTCTCTCCTGGATCTACTTCATCAGGTGAATAGCACACGGATGTGCAAACGAGGGAAGACAACTTAACTGTTCCTAAATCTCAAGAAATTACAAGATTGTGTTTTGCCAGCCTAGGTATGCCCTAGATTAAATGAATGTGTGGGACATCTCTTAAATCAAATCCTGTGAATTCCTAACTTGTTGGGAAGCAAACCATTAGAATGGGAAACGGTACAATGTGTTACAGGCCCAGAGGTAAGCAAAGTCCCACCCACTGCTCTGACTTGTTCAGATCTTTCTTTCTGTCCAATCTCATTTCCCAAAGACTCAGCAAATGTCCAATCAGCAAAATGACCAGTGGCTTCTGAATCAGTTATTGCAGACACATCTGAATATACTTTCTCTTGACTAAACAATGATACCTTTAAAGTAATATGTGCAGGTCCAGGCTGCAATATGTTCATCAGGATCTTTTCGTTGGGGTCTGCCTGAAGGCTGTGCTCAGTGGATTGGTTAACCCCCCACCCTGTCTCTGCTGGGCAGTCCCGTTTTTCAGAAACTGCCTTTTAGGTTTCTTTTCTATAAGGAATCACGCCGTCATTTCTAGACACGCTTCCCCGCCAGCCGACGCCTCACTCCGGCATTTAACTCTCTACGACTGTCCCTTGATTGTCCTGATGAGGTCCAGACTTGAAGGCCGAAACGCTTCGACACACTTGCTGGCGAGATAGAGGTCTTGAGCTGTATTCAATCCTTAAAACAAATATGCTTCATATTGCTAGATACCTTTTAAAAAATACACAGGTATTCTAGAGAGGCTCTCACATGGACCCCCTACCATCGCATCCTAGTGGATTACAATCACAAAGAATATATGTAACCACTACCATCTTCTAAAAACTTTACATTAGGGGACAACCCCCTAGTGACAGTCTGCTTGTCTCTGAGTTTGCAACATATATAGTTGCCCTTGAAATAGACTATACCATGTGTAGTTTACTTTGTATATGTATGTTATATATGTTATGTGTTTAAATACCGAATGCCATACAACAGAAGCTTTTTGAGCCATTTTCTACCTTGTAGAAATACTTCTTGAAATAAAATTGGGAAAGGAATTAAACCACAAAGAAAGAATTAATCACGTTTGTTTGTTAATGTATAAATAATTGATCCCGTCTTACTGACCACTGCTCTTTGTGTTTATTTTAGGTTTCTTTGGGCATTGTCCTATGAAGTAATTGTCTGTGCCACAATACAGACAGAGATTTGGGGCTCTATGAAAATCTTGTTCCTCTTTGGAAAGAGGAGCATGCACTTCCCCAAATTCCATTGGCTCGAGAGATCAAGAGAGAAAGAGAGAGAGAGAGAAGTAGATTTTTCAGAAAGCGATTATACTCGTCCTCTTTCCCCAGCCATATATCTGGAGTCTGATTTTCTTTTCTCCTCCTTCCTTTCTGCCAATCTGTCATCTATTCGAAGCACCAAATCATTTAACTCATCGCAGTCTTTAGGCCGGTTGGGGGCCTAAGATAGTAAAACAGGGCTCCACTTTTCTCAACAAGCCACTCAGCTTCTAGTGCTGATCTCTAAAACTGAGATAAATATGCTAAGGGATCCTTTTGCCCTGTCCTAAATTCAGCAGCTCTGAATCAATGGACTGAGTTCCTGTCCTCCTGTAAAAGGTCCGCCTTAATTCATTTTGTTACAATTCCACATTATGCAACAACGGACTGTCTTGAGTTACCAAAGGAAATGACCAGGCAGCTGCATCACCAGTTAAATATGCCAACATGAAGGCCACCTTTTAGGCATGAGTGGGAAATGCAGTAGACCAACAAAAAGGCAGACTGCATTGATTAAGGAATATGGCTGACTTCTGTGGGTCCCCAGCATAGAGCTCTGGAGCCGCTCAAGGAGTCTGTGGTATTGAAGTGGTAGCTTCCCCTCCTTGGCCATTAGCAAGTACTGAAAATGCAGATGCTTGTAAAAAATCAAGTGTCTGAAGTAGAAGGTGTGACACCTGGAAGTGCCGTTTGTGATGCTGTGAGAAGAGGTCTCTTTTTGACATGGTTAACCCCCACTTTTTTCCTGAAGTATGATGCCGCGTAGAAATGGTAGTGCCCAGGGCCCCTGCTAACCAGGTCACTTGGGCCAGAGCTCTTTCCCTAAAACCGTTGTGATGCATTGGCACAGTTGGAGACACCATAAGTTCCTAGTAAATGGTACTTAGGTACCCAAGGGCATGGGGTACTAAGGGTAGGCCCCAGAGGGCAGCAGCACTGATAATGCCACCCTCTAGGGCCCTGCATTCAAGTGCACTCAGCACTGCCATTGCAGGCTGTTTCCTGATGCAAACCTAAAATGAAAGCTACCTTTCACTGCCATGTGCCCTGCCCACTACACACTGCACACACTATAGGTAAGTCACCCCTCTGGTAGGCCTTCCAGTCCTAAGGCAGGGTACACTGTACTCTATGTGAGGGTCTGGATGCATGAGCAAGATGCCCTCACTCTGTCCTTGTCAATTCTTGGACATAGGGAGTGAACAGAACAGCCATCCTAATACATGTGCTGGACACTGGTCAACATGAGTTTTACAGCTACATGATGGCCACTCTGAACCCTGGGTTGTTTGGTACCAGTGCTGGATTTATTATGAAAGGTACCCAGGGGTCACCTTAGAGATGCCCCCCGCAAAAGGTAACTACCCTGGCATGGTTGCTGACTGGTGCTAACCAGTCTGCCACCACGAGACATCCAATCTACAACCTTGGGGTGAGGGATTTGTCTCTCTGGGTTGCAGACAAAGCCCTTCCTGGGTGGAAATGCTAACACCCACTCCCTCAGGAATGTGCACTACCTTGACGGTGAGCTTCGAAGGGCTACCGCCTTTGGAACTTGACCTCCAGGCCTGCTGCTAGCAGCAGATGGCCAAACCCATTGCAAACACCCAATTTTGACGGAAGCAACAGTGGAAAACTCAAAGGATAGGTGGAGTGACCCCACCGGGCATACACCACCCCTAGGGTGTTGTCTGCGAGGTGTACACTCCATTTTATTTTCCTACATCTCAGATGAAAGGAAAATAACCAACCAGGTATAGGGATGTGACCTCTGCCCACCGGAAGTGGTAACTTAGTGGGTGTAGCAACCGTAAAGTAGATGAGCCATTGGTCACTACCAGGTTCCCATTAAAATGCCCCCTAAATTTAGTATTTAGAAGGCAGCCCTAGACCAAGACTTCAGATTCAACGGACAAAATGAACTCCAGCAACAAGAAGAACCAAAGTACGAGAACTGTGGACCAAACCCTGTCTGCTGCATCCAGGACCCAACAGTCGCACTGAAGAGATGCTGGACAACTGTACAAAAACCCCAGAGGACCTCCAGGCTTCGCCAGTCGCCAGAGAACTCCCTCCAGAGTGGAGGAACCGCTCCAAAAACAAAGAAGAACCAGCAACCCAGCGAGGGTCACCTCACTGCCAGCCGCTAACTCGTGCACCAGACACCGCAGCTAGACCAAACTCTATCCCGACAACCATGAGGACAAACCCCACCAGTGTGCTAAGTTTGGTGGCACTGTGCCCTCCAGCAGCCAAACTGGGCCAGTACCCTGGGTATTAGTCAGCTAACATCGCACAACAAGAAAAAAGCCCACCCAGGGCTATAAAAGGACCAGGAGGAAGCCCCAGTTGAAGGACTTCAGAATAAACCTGGACCTCCCACCAGAGTACCGCTGTTGTCATGTAAGTTACTCTTGAACCAACCTACCTCCTGCTCCACATATTCGCTCTGCACCCGGCCGCCCTGTGCCCTGCACCTAAGAAAATGCTGTGCTCTTAGGGTCCCCCAACCCATGTGACCTTGACACTCCAAGGGGTCCCAAGGATTCATCTTTAAACTTACTTGTGCTGTGCTTTTCCAGTTGGTCCCTCGCAGTGGGCCTGCACCAGCTCCAGAGACCTTCTCCCGCTGCTCCCGCCGGAAACTGGAACTGTCCAAACTCCTCCTGCAGGCACAGTGTGCCCACCGATGACCTGGACCAACCTGCAAAAGAAGAACTTGGTAAACCAACTGTATAATTTTATATGTATTTTTAAAGGTGATCCTCCATTGATTTCTATGGTGTGTAATTAGGCACAAAAAGACTATTTATCTTAAAGTTCAAAAATCCATAACTCAAAAAGTACTTAACCAATTCTAATGATCTTGGTCTTAAAATGTATATACAAATCTGAGGTATTTTTATAAATTGGTCTCGAGTTATTCCTTTGAGTGTGTGAATTGCAAGATTGATGCTGTGAGTACAACAAATGCTTTGCACTTCTCTAAGATTGGCCTACCTGCTCGACCAAGCTACTTCCAAAAATTAGAGCATTAGGTGACCTAGTTTACCCCCGTAAACCTCCATGTGGTTGCCTGGGCCCCCTGCTCAGTGTGCCTAGCTTTGTACACCACATAGAGGGCCAGTCTCCTACAGATGCATGTAAATGATCCAGTCTATCTACCATATTGGTAATTTGCTGCTTTACACTGGTTCGGTGCTGAGCACCGGCACTTATTTTTGAGGGCAGGCGCTTATTCTTTCCCCTCACGCATTTGCTGCGAGCAAAAGACACGTATGGGAAAGAGGGAGGAAGAGAAAAATGAAAAAGTGTCACAGAGGGAGAAAGCAGAAAGCTGCAAGAGTGAGCTGAAGGGGCAGGGAGGGGCTATAAATGGATTGAAGAGGACTGAGGTGGCTTCAGGATTACGCTGCCTGAGTATTCCGTGCTCGCACATTTAATTGCAGCAGCCGCGTGTTTAAGAGGAGGGCTTTGGGAACCGGCACCTTTTTATTTACAAATTAAGCACTGACTCTTGGACACTTCTTTCTGACGGGTTTCTATTGTTCACCCTAAATCACTTAAAGTGAAGGCATCAGCGCATGATACTGGGGTGGAGAGTCCACCTGGGCTTCCCAAACGGTCACGGTTCTCACTAGATTCACCTCCGCAGGAGTATTGTGGGAAAACGTAAATGCCCTCACTCTCCCCGAGACTCCAGCAGTTCACTCAAAATACACAAATGAGCCAAAGGACAGGGGTGGGGGACGAAGAAACAGGTGCTGGCGGCGCGGCGGGTTCGGAAGTGTTTCTGAGGCTCACACAGGACTCAGCACTGACTACCTCCTTGGAAGCTGTAACATATGCTCAGAAGAATGTGAGCTTTCTAATGAGAATGAATCAGAGTAAGTATTCCAATGAAAGCCTATAGTAATTTAACTTTATTTGAATATCTGTCGGAATATCTTCTCTATCCTATCTTATTTAGCTCAGCGTGGGTTTCTCTGACATCTGATGCCTTTTAAATATTGTTACTAAAAGGCAAATAACAAATGTAAAGTCTGTATAAAATGCATATTACTTTCAATTTTAAAAATAAATGTGTAACATGTTAAAAACAGAAACCTAGCAGAACATGACTGGAAGCAGGAACAAAACAAACTTTCACTGATAATGAAGAGTTAATCTTTGACAAATAAGGAATCCAGATTGAAGAACTAAATGTTCAGCAACTCGCCTCAGAGCTAATCTAGCTGTGTGTAAACTGTAGTCATTTTATAGCCTTTGGCTTCCTCTGGAGTTCAATGGATATAAATGGTTCCTCCTTTCAGTAAAACAAACAAAATGAAATGGTATTCACCTGCTTGAAGAAATAAACCCGAACAGCAGCAGCAGCAGCAGCAGCAGCAGCAGCAGCAGCAGCAGCAGCAGCAGCAGCAGCAGCAGCAGCAGCAGCAGCAGCAGCAGCAGCAGCAGCAGCAGCAGCAGCAGCAGCAGCAGCAGCAGCAGCAGCAGGCTCGTGGAACAAGCTTTGTGGGAAGTCAGAATGTTTCTCTCTCAGCTGCTTGAATATCCGAAGGTGGCGGAAGTGGGACCCCATCCTTTTCAGAGGCCTGCAGACACCGTGTCAAGGTTCCAACCCAGTCTCTGGCTATTTACCCGAATGAGAGCAAGTTAAGCTTTGAAACTCAAGGAAGTATGTTCCAACCCGTGTGTGTTCAATGCTGCAAAGCCCCCTCTTTTTGCCATTTCTGCCTATTTCTTCCAGTGACTATAACTTACAAAAGCCTCGTTTTTCCTCCTCCGGTGTATGAGAGGGAGGTGGTGTCAGTGTCTGTGACACAGAGGCCTAGGAATGAGACATACATGGAGTGTGAAGAGGAAACTTAAAGAAATGGATAAAACCGGGGGACAGAAGTAGAATTAAGAGGAGAACCGGGGGAGGGAGAAGGTGGGGTGGGGTGAAAAACTTGGACAGACAGACCTACGAATGAGAGCCGTGCCAGTGAGGGGGGGGGGGGGGGTGGGATATGTTGGCGAGGGAAGCAGAGGGCTGGGGGATGTGTTGACAGCAGAAAAGGTGATGAGAGCTGAGGATGAGAGTAGAGACAAATGCCATCTTCCGGTAAGAGCATGCCAGATAAACCCCATGAGTGGGGTGAAGCCAGGCCCCCAGGAGCCACGGTACCCAAGAGCGGCCGTGGGTTTGTGCCGAACGGCAGGAGACATTGTTGGGTAACAATGGTCCAGTTGTTTGTTGCAGTAAATAAAGTCCAGCAAGCAACACTTAACCATGGGCAAGGGATCTCTGCCCCCATCACACCCAGACATACTCTTAGCCACAGGAGTACCACCGAGCACCCTTCGGGGGCCGCCACCAGTCGCCTCGAGCATTAGCGCTAGGTGATGCCATCTGTCCACCAGTAGGTTTGTACTGGGTAAGAAGTCTGCAATGGTTCCCTGGCACCTCAGACAGGCGCCCACCAGGCCTGTTTCACAAGCAGCACCAGGGGACTGTCAATGTGGTGCAAGGATGTGCAATGGAGCAAACTCAGTCTATTGTTTTGGGAGATGGCCCCTGTTTGGGGCAACAATACAGCCAGACCTTGGCTTATAAAGGAGCTCGATCTAGCACAAGGGGCCAGAAGAGGAGCTCCAGTTTGTGTTAAATTCTAGAGCTCAGTGATGACCGGTTTCTTTGTGGTGAGGGTAAGAGAAGCGACAGGGTTGTGCACAGCGGTAAGGAGAAGCTGCAGGGTTGTGCGGTAAGGAGAAGCTGCAGGGTTGTGCACAGCGGTAAGGAGAAGCGACAGGGTTGTGCACAGCGGTAAGGAGAAGCGATAGGGTTGTGCACAGCGGTAAGTAGAAGCTGCAGGGTGGTGCACAGCGGTAAGGAGAAGCGACAGGGTTGTGCACAGCGGTAAGGAGAAGCTGCAGGGTTGTGCACAGCAGTAAGGAGAAGCGGCAGGGTTGTGCACAGCGGTAAGGAGAAGCGGCAGGGTTGTGCACAGCGGTAAGTAGAAGCTGCAGAGTGGTGCACAGCGGTAAGGAGAAGCAACAGGGTTGTGCACAGCGGTAAGGAGAAGCTGCAGGGTTGTGCACAGCAGTAAGGAGAAGCGGCAGGGTTGTGCACAGCGGTAAGGAGAAGCGGCAGAGTTGTGCACAGCGGTAAGGAGAAGCGGCAGGGTTGTGCACAGCGGTAAGGAGAAGCGACAGGGTGGTGCACAGCGGTAAGGAGAAGCGGCAGGGTTGTGCACAGCGGTAAGGAGAAGCGGCAGGGTTGTGCACAGCGGTAAGGAGAAGCGGCAGGGTTGTGCACAGCAGTAAGGAGAAGCTGCAGGGTTGTGCACAGCGGTAAGGAGAAGCGGCAGGGTTGTGCACAGCGGTAAGGAGAAGCGGCAGGGTTGTGCACAGCGGTAAGGAGAAGCGGCAGGGTTGTGCACAGCGGTAAGGAGAAGCTGCAGGGTTGTGCACAGCGGTAAGGAGAAGCGGCAGGGTTGTGCACAGCGGAAGGAGAAGCGACAGGGTGGTGCACAGCAGTAAGGAGAAGCGGCAGGGTTGTGCACAGCAATAAGGAGAAGCGACAGGGTTGTGCACAGCAGTAAGCAGAAGCGACAGGGTTGTGCACAGCAGTAAGGAGAAGCGGCAGGGTTGTGCACAGCGGAAGGAGAAGCTGCAGGGTGGTGCACAGCGGTAAGGAGAAGCGACAGGGTTGTGCACAGCAGTAAGGAGAAGCGACAGGGTTGTGCACAGCGGTAAGAGAAGCGGCAGGGTTGTGCACAGCGGTAAGGAGAAGCGACAGGGTTGTGCACGGCGGTAAGGAGAAGCGGCAGGGTTGTGCACAGCGGTAAGGAGAAGCGACTGGGTTGTGCACAGCGGTAAGGAGAAGCGGCAGGGTTGTGCACAGCGGAAGGAGAAGCTGCAGGGTTGTGCACAGTGGTAAGGAGAAGCGACAGGGTTGTGCACAGCGGTAAGGAGAAGTGACAGGGTTGTGCACAGCGGTAAGGAGAAGCAGCAGGGTTGTGCACAGCGGAAGGAGAAGCTGCAGGGTTGTGCACAGCGGTAAGGAGAAGCGACAGGGTTGTGCACAGCAGTAAGGAGAAGCGACAGGGTTGTGCACAGCGGAAGGAGAAGCGACAGGGTTGTGCACAGCGGAAGGAGAAGCGACAGGGTTGTGCACAGCGGTAAGGAGAAGTGACAAGGTTGTGCACAGCGGAAGGAGAAGCGACAGGGTTGTGCACAGCGGAAGGAGAAGCGGCAGGGTGGTGCACAGCGGAAGGAGAAGCGACAGGGTTGTGCACAGCGGTAAGGAGAAGCAGAAGGGTTGTGCACAGCGGTAAGGAGAAGCGGCAGGGTTGTGCACAGCGGTAAGGAGAAGCGGCAGGGTTGTGCACAGCGGTAAGGAGAAGCGGCAGGGTTGTGCACAGCGGTAAGGAGAAGCGGCAGGGTTGTGCACAGCGGTAAAGAGAAGCGGCAGGGTTGTGCACAGCGGTAAGGAGAAGCAGCAGGGTTGTGCACAGCGGTAAGGAGAAGCGACAGGGTTGTGCACAGCAGTAAGGAGAAGCGGCAGGAATGTGCACAGCGGTAAGGAGAAGCAGCAGGGTTGTGCACAGCGGTAAGGAGAAGCGACAGGGTTGTGCACAGCATTAAGGAGAAGCGGCAGGGTTGTGCACAGCGGTAAGGAGAAGCAACAGGGTTGTGCACAGCGGAAGGAGAAGCAACAGGGTTGTGCACAGCGGTAAGGAGAAGCGGCAAGGTTGTGCACAGCGGTAAGGAGAAGCGACAGGGTTGTGCACAGCGGTAAGGAGAAGCGACAGGGTTGTGCACAGCGGAAGGAGAAGCGACAGAGTTGTGCACAGTGGTAAGGAGAAGCGGCAGGGTTGTGCACAGCGGTAAGGAGAAGCTGCAGGGTTGTGCACAGTGGTAAGGAGAAGCGGCAGGGTTATGCACAGCGGTAAGGAGAAGCGGCAGGGTTGTGCACAGCGGTAAGGAGAAGCGACAGGGTTGTGCACAGCGGTAAGGAGAAGCGGCAGGGTTGTGCACAGCAGTAAGGGGAAGCTGCAGGGTTGTGCACAGCTTTGATCCTTGCGGAGAGGAAGGGAGGCCACCCGGCATTGTGCCTGCAGCCTATAGTAAAGTACTTTATCCAGCTCTCTGCAGGCATGTCTACATCCAGAAGGAGTATGGAATGACCCTACCTCTCGGAAACAAGTCGCCCGTTGTCAGCAGACCCCAGCGAGGAAACCTCTTTCAGCTTTCTCTGTCCTCAGTGAGTGAGTGTACTGGGTAGCGCAGTGAAGATCGCTCAGGGCCATGCGGTATAGGACACCAGTAAGCTTCTGGATCTTATACCATGTAAGTTGTCTACAAGCTGAGGAGTCCATGTCAGGGCAGTTCCGTCGTGAGCATGGACTTACCGCAGCCACTAATGGTGCCTGAGATGATGTATCCCTCTCAACAGAAAGATGGGCCATAAAATGAGGCGATGGAAGCCAGTAGAATGCAAAGTGAGCTTGAGCACAGTGATAGTACAGCTCAAAGTCAAGCGCCAAGCCCCCCGTCAGAGGGCAGCGCCAACCCTTGGGGAGGGACCACCTGCCCATGCCTATTCAATCATACATGAGCGTGGTTGTTTGAAGAATTATTGGTTCCCTTGGATAGGGTTGTTCAGAAAGAGAGAGAGCAGTTGGGGCACAATAACCACCCTTATGAGGAAGATTCTGCCAGACAGTAATAACAGCTTCACTTTGTCTTCAATTTGCGACTTAGCAGTGCTGAAGTTCTCAGATATAATTACATTTTTATCTTTGCTAAACCAAATACCCAATTATTTGATGAAGGACGTGCACCATGGGAGTGAAACTCTCGGGTGAGGTGTGTACTGCCGGTAAGTGAGAATATTGTAGATTTGTTCCCATTTATGAAGACGGCAGACGATTGCTTGAATGACTGGGCGAGACTGCAGTTAGGGTCACTGTAGGAGGCTGGCTCTTTATATAGTGTACAAAAGTGATGAACACTGTATAGAGAATCCAAGCAACCACAACTTGGTTTCCAGAGGTAAAAAGCAGATCACCAAATGCTCTGTTTTTGTGGTAGTGTGGGCGGGCAGTTAGGCTTATCTTGGAGATGTGCTAAGCATTTGTTGTACTCACAGTATCAATAAATAGGGACACACACTAGGAAGAAGAACTCAAGACCAATTTACAAAAATACTTCAGATTTTTTAAAGTTTTTTAAGACCAAAATAATCAACATCGGGCAAGTACTTTTTAAGCTATAATTTTTCAAATTTTAGAAAATATTCTGTTTCTGTGCGTAATTACACACCATACAAATCAGTGGGAGAAAACATTAAAAATGCATATAAAATCAGGCAGTGTTCTTACAAGTATTAACTTCTCTTTTCTGATGGATACCACTACCTGTGGATTCCTCACCTTATGAATTCATCCTTGCGCCAGCATCTGCCGGAAAATCTTCTTCCCAGCTCTCCACGTCGACGTCACAATTGCACGGCTCCACGTGACTCGTCTAACGTCACTGTGCCAATAAGAGGTCCTCGCCGGCGTGCTGACGTCAGTCCCTTTTTTCCGTGCCATCGATGCTAACGGTTTTCTCCTAGCTCTCGCTTCTGTTGGAGGTGTTCCATCTTGTTGCTATCTGACTTTTTAGTTACAATGTCTCCTCCTAGGAAGTCCAGGTTCAAGCCATGCCGAGAGTGCGGGGGTCGCATGTCGGTCACTAACCCTCATGACGATTGTCTTTGGTGTCTCAGCTCTGAGCAGGACGTCGAGGAGTGTGTTTCTTGCTAGAGCATTAATCCAAAGGCTTTGAAGAAAAGAGAGGCCAAACTCTTTTTGGCCAAGGCGAAGAAGGGTCATAAGAGCCATCGTAGATCCTCTTCCCATGCTTCTTCGAAGAAGCATAAGAAATGACGTTGTCATGACTCTCGGCGTCGTTCGGCTCAGAGCTGATCAAGATCAAGGTCTCCATCTCGTCGGTGCCATGCGACGTGGGAGGTGAGTCTGACTGTGACTCCACAACCTCAGAGCCCTGAGGCTTCTCTGGCGCCACCAGTCACCGAGATAGTGGCACCTCTGGACAGTCCTCGATTTTCACCTGCTGCTCATGAGTCCGATGTTCAGCAAGCACAGGTGCAACAGGGAGACCAGTGGTATCCTGCCTTCCCGGCTCCGGGAGCGGATCGTGTAGCATTTTTGAATGCCATGTTCTCTATGTTCAATGCGATGGCCCCTGCTGGTGCACCGGCTGGTCCCACGGGTCCTTTGGCATTTTCGTTGGGCTCCCCTGCTCCATACAAGGCAGCGCCGTTTATGCCAGTCTATTCGGCTGAGAGTGCCACTCTTAGAGGAGGAAGAGTATCAAAAGCAGCTGTTGGCGGAGGGGGAGATTGTGGAGCCCTTGGGAGAATATCAAGGGCTGGATTCAGCTAGTGGGCTTGACACTTCCCCGGAATGGGACTTGTCTTCACCGGGGGAGTTCACGGAGGAGGCAGCTTCTTTTCACACAGTGATTAGGAAGGCAGCTGACTTTTTAGATCTTCCATTGCCTGCTACGGAGGTTAAGACAAACATTTTAACGGAGGTCCTGCATCCTTCTTTGACTTCTGCGGATCCTTTGCTTTCGTTCAACGATGCTCTTAGGAAGCCAAGATTAGAGCTTTGGAGGAAGCCTGTGTCTTCGCTTGCTGTGAATAGATCTGTAGCATGAAGATACAGAGTGGTGCCTGGTGATCCAGGGTTTTTATAGAGACATCCTACCCCGGAAAGTCTGGTGGTTAAGGCCTCTTGCTCTACACGGTCTACTCCATGCTCCTTCCCTGTGATTCCATCAGACAGGGAATCCAAAGGGATGGAGCAATCCGCAAAGAAGACTTTCTCATCTTGCAGCATGGCTCTCAAGGCTGCAAACTCTACCTGTGTGCTGGGTAGATATGTCCACGCCCTCATGGACTCCGTGAAGGCCATGGTTCCTGACCTGCCGCAGGATGTACAGAGACCATTTGGTGAACTCCTATCTGATGCACAGGCTGCAGCAAAACAAATAATCCAGTCTGGTCTTGACTCTACAGACTCGGTGGCCAGAGCAATGGGTACATCTATCGGTGCCAGGAGGCACGCTTGGTTGAGGTCGTCTGGGTTTTCTTTGGATGTACAGACTACTTTATTGGATTTGCCCCTTGATGGGGAAAAGCTGTTTGGAGATAAAGCGGACTCTACCCTAGAGCGCTTTAAAGATAGTTGGGCCATGCGAAGTCTTTGGGTTTGCAAGCCTCCTCTGCTACCCCTTTCAGGTCCTTTCAGAGGTTTTGGGGGTTTGGGCGTGGAGCCGTTTATCGACGGTCCAGCAGCCTACCAGCCTCCCATACCGATCCTTAGAGGGCAGGGGAGGGTTAGGACAAGAGGGGCCACCCAGCAGCACCCTGCATCATCCTCTTCCTCTGGGGGACAACAGCAAGGGAAGCAGCCCTTGTTTTCTCCCCTTTATCGACCATACTTCTCTTGAAGGGGGAAGATTACGTCTTTTTCTCCACGAGTGGGAGTTAGTTACATCAGACTCATGGGTTCTAAACGTTGTGAGAAAAGGATAGGCTCTCCCTTTTTAGGAGTTTCCTCCTCCCATCCCTCCCTGTCCCTCGTTTTGCTCAGAAGACCATCTCCTGTTGTTGCAGCAGGAGGGTCAGACCCTATTGTCAAAAGGTGCAGTGGAGTTGGTTCCAGAGCAGGAGAGGGGTCAGGGTTGTTATTCAAGATACTTCCTGATCCCCAAGAAGGACTGTCGTTTGAGACCAATCCTAGACCTGAGGATTTTGAATTGGTTCCTCAAACAGGAGAAATTCAAGATGCTGACTCTGGCACAGATACTTCTAGCATTGAACAGAGAGGATTTGATGATGTCTGTCGACTTGCAGGATGCTTACTTTCATATCCCTATACTCAAGTCGCACAGGAAGTATCTCCGGTTTGTGGTGGGGTCTCAACACTACCAGTATGCGGTCCTTCCGTTTGGTCTTACTTCAGCACCTCAAGTCTTCACAAAAGTGATGGCAGTGGTGGGAGCAAGTCTCAGAAGGAAGGGGATATTGGTATTTCCTTACCTGGACCATTGGTTGATCAAAGCCTCATCTCCAGAGCTTGTGTTGCATCACTTGCGGATGACAACTCAGTTGTTGTTCAGGCTGGGTTTTTCGATCAACGTACCCAAATCTCACCTGGAGCCCTCTCAACGCCTCCTGTTCATAGGGGCAGTGCTGGATACAACATTGAATCGGGCCTATCCTCTGCCTCAGCAGATTCAGGACGTTCAGGCGTTGATTCCAATGTTTCAAAATGGAGCGGTTGTTCCAGTCCTCAAGGTCTTACGCCTGCTCAGTCTGTTCTTTTCTTGCATTCTGTTGGTCACTCATGCATGTTGGCACATGAGGGCTCTCCAATGGTGCCTCCGCAGGCAGTGGTTTCAACACAGAGGGGATCTTGAGGAGTCGATAACTATCTCCAGAGATGCTGAAGCGGAGTTACGATGGTGGGCTGTGGACGGAAACCTTTCTCAAGGAAGGCTGTTTTCACTGCTGCCTCCGGTGGCCACAGTCATGACGGATGCTTCCACTCTAGGGTGGGGAGCTCATCTGGGGGACCTGGAGATCAAGGGTCGTTGGTCTCCAGTGGAACAGACTTTTAATATAAATCTGTTAGAATTGCGGGCGGTACGTTTGGCTCTCAAGGCCTTCCTCCCGTCCCTTCGCGGTCAGTGAGTTCAGGTCCTGACGGACAACACTACTGCGATGTGGTATATAAATAAGCAGGGAGGAGTATGGTCGTATCTTCTCTGCAGAGAAGCTCTCCGACTCTGGTCCTGGCTTCGGGACCATCGGATTTGCTTGGTAGCGAATCATCTGGCCGGGGTGCTCAACGTACGTGCGGACACTCTCAGTAGACATTTTTCGGCCGATCACGAGTGGCGTCTCCATCCGGATCTGGTCCTACACATCTTTCAGATGTGGGTTTTTCTAAGGATAGATCTGTTTGGCACTCAGGAGAACACGCACTGCACGTCATTCTGCAACCTCCAGTTTCCGGTGCAAGGAGCTTTGGGGTATACGTATCAGATCTCTTGGTGCAACCAGTTGCTTTATGCATTTCCCCCATACCCTTGATTCCTCGGGTTCTGAGGAAGATTCGCCAAGACCGGGCTCAGGTCATTTTAATAGCCCTGGATTGGCCAAGAAGGGTTGGCCAAGAAGGGTGTGGTACACGCTGTGCCCTCCGCTCCGTCTCCCTCTCAGGGCAGACCTCCTCTCGCAGTCGCAGGGGCAGGTTCTACATCCCCACCTCCAGAGCCTGCACCTTCATGCCTGGAGATTGAACGAGGCAACCTGAGTTCCTTTTCTCTCCCACCAGATGTAGTGGATGTTATTTTATTGCCCAGGCGACACTCCACTAAGACCATTTATGCCAGTAGGTGGGCGAAATTCATGGCTTGGTGTGGAGAAAGACAAATTGATCCTTTGAAGGCCCACCTTTCTGATATTTTATTATTTGCTTTAGATTTAGCAAAGAAGGGTTGTGCAGTGGCTACGGTTATGGGTTATTTAGCTGCTCTGTCAACCTTTATCTGCCTCCCGGATCAGCCCTCATTGTTTAAATCACCTATTGTGGTAAAGGTTCTTAAGGGTTTACTTAATGAGTTTCCTCCCACTCCTTTTCAAGTGCCTTAGTGGGACCTAAATCTTGTTTTTAACCTTTTTAATGGGGTCACCTTTTGAGCCCATGCCCTCTTGCCCATTCAGGTTTTTAGTGCAGAAAACAGTTTTTCTCATTGCTATAACCTCGGCTAGGCGGGTTGGTGAGCTCCAAGCTCTTTCTGTTAAACCCCCCTTTACCTTGTTTTTCCCCAGATAAAGTGGTGTTGAAAGCCAGGGCGGCTTTCCTGCCAAAAGTTTTTCTGGTGATTAGACTAGCTAACTGTGGATTCCTCACAGTCCCACCCGCCTCATCGTTGCCTGTCTGGTTACACTAGGATATGTGATTGTATAGATGTATGTATATATTGATGTTTTTCCTGTATATATAAATGATGGTTTTGATTATATTTCATCATGGAAGTTGTATGTATATATGTATTTATTGGAGTTATTGTAGGGTTGGTTCTCACCTGTTCGCCTCAAAGGCACGTACAAAATGGGTGAAACTGACATCAGCACACCGGTGAGGACCTCAGATTGGCACAGTGACGTCAGACGGAGTCGCATGGAGCCGTTCAATTGTGACGTCCTCGTCGACGTGGAGAGCTGGGAAGAAGATTTTCAGTTGGATTCTGGCGCAAGGGTGAATTCATAAGCGGAGGAATCCACAGGTAGCTATTGTATCCACCAGAAAAAGCATTACCGAAGGTACGTAACTTGTTCTTTAGGTCGAGGTCATCGAGATGTCCTGTAAGCCAGCTGGAGAAGTTTGGGTGGTTTCCGGTTTTGGCGGGAGCAGCAGCTGAAAGTCTTGGAGCTGGTGCAGAATTCTGAAGGGGACCACTTGGGAAGACACTGCACAGATGGACTTAAAGGTAAGTCCAGTGGGTCTCCTTGGAGTGTAGAAGGTGCAAGTGGTTGGGGACCCCTAGAGTGCAGCTGTTTTGTCAATGCAGGGGGTCACGGGGGCCACGTGCAGCATGGATAGGTCAACCAAGGATTGTGCATCCTAGGGTCCTTGGAGCCAGGTGCAGGTCACTTTGAGGGTGGTTTGCAGGTCAGAAGGGCTAATCTGTTTTTTTTTCTTGGGTGTCCTGAAGTCCCTTGACTGGAGCTTGCTTCTGGTCTTCAGAGAGTCCGGAGTGGAGATTTCTTCTGGGTGGCTCACTTTGGGAGTCCAGTACCCCAGGCTATGACACATCTCAGCCACTGGAGGATGCAGTGCCACCAAACCTGGCCCAACTGGCTGGGTTTTCCTTTGGGTCAGTTGGGTGGAATTTGGTCAGGCTGCTATGTCCAGTTCGTTGGTCAGCAGCCAGTCAGTGAACTGGACTTCACTGGTTTCTTGCCTGTAGTGCTCAGGGAGTGATACCTTCACTCAGAGGAGGTTCTTGGCGATTTTCAGAATGTTGGAGGTCCTCTGGGGTTTCTTAGAGTCCGTCCGATGTCCAGACGACCCCTCAGTGGCGATTGTCGAGTCCTGGGCAGGGTTTGGCGCCTTTTACTTCTGGCAGCCGGACTTCTGTTCTCGAGCCTTAGGTCTTCTTTGTTGCTGTCCTTTTTGTGTCCATCAAATCTGATCTGTAGGTCGCGGGATGCCCACTGAATACTGTATTTAGTGGTCGTTAGGGGGAGTCCCTGATAGTGGCCACTGGGTCCCCTACTTTAGGGTGGCTACCCCCACTATGTGAACACTTCCTATGGGAAGGGGTCTCATCCCTAACCCTAATTGGGTATTTTCCTACTATCTAGGATGGAGGAAAATGAAATGGAGTTGTCACCTCGCCTGACACACCTGGGGGGTGGTGCAGGCTGGGGGTGGCCCCTCCTACTACTCTGGGTAAGTTTTCCTGATGGCTTAAAATCATTGGGCGGCCATCTCCTGCTAGCAGCAGAGTCAAAGGTGAGATTTCAAAGGCGGTAAAGCCTTTGAAGCTGCCCGCTGGGCCTGGGGGCCTGCCTGGTGGAGAAGGTGTAACAAAGGCTTTGTGTTGTGGCTCCTGAGAGCAGATGCTCTCACCCCAGGAGTCCAGACTTTTGTCTGGTGGTGGCAGGCTGGTAAAAACAGTCTGCAGCCATGCCAGGGCTGTTAGGATTTGAAGGGGGCACCTCTAAGGTGCCCTCCGGATACATGATATAATAAATCCACTACTGGCAACAGTGTGGGTTTACTATTCTGAGTTGTTTGATACCAAACAACCCAGTGTTGAGAGAGGCGATCATGAAGCTGGGGAACTCGAAATGACCAGTGTCCAGCACATGTATTTGCAATGGCTTCCCTGTACACTTACTGTGGGCCTCATTATGATGACGGCGGGCCGCGCTGATAGTCGACGGAAGACCACCAGCGATGCAAAGCACCCGCCGACCCTATAATGATGGTACCAATGGGCCTGGCGGGAGGAAACAGTGTTTCCGCCTGCCGGCCCAGTGGGAAACAGGGCCTCGGGTGCAGCAGCACTCATCGCTCATTTCACTGCCCGTAATTCGGGCAGTGAAATGCACAACGGGGCTGTGCATGGGGGCCCCGAGTCACCCATTCCGCCAGCCTTTCCCTGGCGGTGTAAACTGCCTGGAAAAGCTTGGCGGAATGAGACTCATAATCCGCAGGGCAGGGTGCTCGCCACCACCGCGAGGCTGCCTGGTGGCATCGTTTCCACCGTGCCGTTTCCGCCACGGTCATAAAATGGCGGGCGGACCACCACTACCGTGGCGGCCTGCCCACCTCTGTGAGTCTGGCGGTCCATGGAGGACCTGTGTCTTAAGGTTTTGTAAAAACGCAATAGGGACATATTTGCTCATCAAACATATGTCCTCACATGCATTATAGTGCACCCTGCCTTAGGGCTGTAAGGCCTGCCAGAGGGGTGACTTACTTATAGTGCATGCACTGTTAGTGGACATGGCACTCTTGGCGAGTGCCATGTTGAGTTGCAACTTTTAAATACTCCTTGTTATGCACTTGCAATGGCAGTCTGCATGAGGCTGGTGTGGGGCCTCTCAGAGTGGAACGAGGGGTGCTGCAGCTCTGAGGAGCCCTCTTCAGAAACCATGACCTAGGTGCCAGGGGTACCGTTTACTAGGGACTTACAAGTGTGGCTGAGATGCCAACACAGTACAATTTTGGGGAAAGACGTCTGGCCCTGGGAACCTCTTTAGCAGGGGCCCAGGGCACTTACAGTTTGAAACCACATCATTTTGCATGCAAAAAGTGTGGGGGGCTACCATGTCAAAAGAGGCCCTTTCTCACAGTCAGGGAGGTATAGTGTAATGCTGTTAGTGTATAATAAAATGCCTAGGTTATGTGTAGTCAAATTCAGACCAGTTGCATAGCACTGTCTAATGGCCGAAGCCAAAGGCTCAAGGACCAATGCAAATAATATGGGGGATAGCAGGCATCCTTGGTGGGTGTCCTTCTTTCTATTGAGATGGGGGAGTAGGGTGGAAAGAAGCCCGTTAAGTTGAATTCAAATTTGGGCTCCACATAAAGAGGTTCAATCCATCCCATAAAGCTGAGTGTCATCCCCATCCTAGCCAGGGTACTGAAAAGATATTCCCATTCCAAGGAGTCAAAGGCCTTGGGGTGTCCAAACAATACCACCTTCACTTGCAGGTTGGGGTCCAGTTGATGCATTAGGGCAATTATACATCTTAAACTATGAGAAGTAGACCTATCTGGGATAAAGCCCACTTGATCCGAGTGTACCACGTTGGCTAGTAATAACAATAGCCTATTAGCCAATACCTTGGTAAGTATTTTAGCATACTGTATTTAAGAGGGAGAGGGATAGGGGTCTGTATAATTCACATAGGGCAAAGGGTTTGCCAGATTTTTAAAGTGTGATCAAACTACCCTCACACAGCATGCCCCCATTGTCACTTTGTATTTGTGTTGTGTCATGGGATAATTCTAGGGCAGGGGGACTTTTTTCGCAATAGTGCTGTTAGTGTCTTATTCGGTCTTTCATCCTCCCTATACATTCTAACCTTGGCCTGGAGGCCCATCCCTATCGCTACCGCTTTAAATTCAGTAAGCTTCAATTTGAATACCCAGAATACTTTGATAGTTGGTGAGTATATAAGCCACCTCCATTGTGCTTATCTCCCTGCCCTCTAGCCTATTCAAGTGGCCATGAAAAGTTTTCCTGACCCTGTGCTGTTCTGACATACAGACACCACGAATGACAGCCTTGAAGACCTCCCATATTGTACACATACTATTGACTGATTGTTCATTTATCACAGAGTGATTCACAATCTCCGGTCTCGCTTCCTCCCTAAAAAGCCCATCTTGCAGGGCCAAAGGCGACAAGTGCCAGGAGAATGCTCGATGTTGGGGTGTGGGTAACAGAAACACAAGGTGCACTGGGGTTTGATCAGAGAAGGCGCGTGGAAGGTGTTCCACTGTTTTGGTACAAAAATTGCAAATGAGATTTTAAATAGCACAAAGGCAACACTTTTGCTCAGTGTCATCTTGAGTTATGTTCATAGCCCTCTGATTGTGTCTGGAAAGCCCTCCATGTCATTAAGCATTTTACGTTTTGGAGTTCCTATAGACCAGTGGTTCCCAACCTGTGGTCCGGGGACCCCTGGGGGTCCGCGAACCCTCCTCAGGGGGTCCGCGACTGCTTAGAAAAATGAATAATATTAATAGATTAGGTCCCCAGGTTTAAGTAAAGACTCATTAGGGGGTCCCCGGATTCCAATAATGATTCAGTGGGGGGTCCTTGGGTTCCAGTAATGATAAAGTAGGGGTCCACAGATGTCAAAAGGTTGGGAACCACTGCTATAGACCGATCTTGTAATTCAATAACACCAAAAGCATTTTTGATCGGTCCAAATGTCTGCCTGACTGCAGAAATTCCTAATCTCCTAGAAGCCGTTTATATCCCTGAAAGCTCTGCTGATGGCTTGGGCGTAGGTAGCAGGGGTGATGTGCTTGAAAAGCATGAGGTGGTAGGGTGACTGACTATCGGGCTCCCTCGTAGTCCATTACAGGGGCTCTCTAGGGTTAGGGTCACCTGACTAAATCTGGGTTGGCTTCCTGTGCTTCTGATGTACTGTATCTGCCCAGCAGCAGCTTGAACCCACTTTAAGAGTGTTGCCTGCTACAACTGAAATCACACCCCTCCAACCATTGGTTATTCCCCATCCTGCGCCTGGACCTCCGACTCAGTGGTATACAGGGAACGTCACATTGAAAACGTCACTCCAACCCCTCTCTTTTTATTGGATGTTTGTTTCAAAAGTGTTCCCCTTTCAGCAAGGACCTCTGGACCCAACTCACAATAGTTGGGACCATCCTCTAAAGGCCTATGTTTCCTATGTGGTCGTGGTTACACGTTGTGAATCTAACTAACCAGGTATTTCATTGAGACCCCTGTCCTAAGCCACCCTTTAGAGTGTGAGAATTGAACTATCGTGAAAGAAGAGACCCACCGGCCGCAGGACCTCCTGACTCTTTCAGTCTCTCTTCTGAAATAATCACAGGCTCTATAGACTTATATTGAAAGGATCATAGCGCCTAGGATAATATGTGGAGCCTAGGTCAGTCCTAGAATGTGTTGGAGTGTGTTAGTTTGAGTGCCCAAAGAGGGACTGATTGCCAAGATGGCATTCACAATCATGTATCTTTGTGCAATGCATGAAACATATATTGCAAGCAGAATATAGTCACATGTTATGAAGATAACGTTTTAGTTTAGTGCAGCGCTTGATGAGGGAATCATGGTGTAAGAAATTAAAACAAATGATAGATTTAGAAATAACTTCTGTTTTTTAAAGGAATACATTGAAAGCAGAGTTTCATCACATTGCTCTCGACCCATAACTGGATAGGCCAGACTAAGGGCCGGAGGTACAAAGCATTTTTCCAGTCACAAGTGGCCCATTGGAAAAATAAATGCATTTTCCAATGCACCAAAGACAAAATGCGATTCGGTATTTGGAAGGGGCGTGTTTAGAGCCTCCCTTCCAAACAGCGAATGCCTATGCTATGATGACTGTTTTACAACCAAATTGCGGTCGCAAAACAGTAATACTTTGCCACCAGTTTGTAAATTCTGTGTACTTCCCTTTAACTTGCTTATGTTTATTTTCAACTCTGGTCTCACGCCAGCTCTCTGTTGTGTTTCTGTTTGGTTGAGAGCAGATTGGTTGTGCTGCCAGGCTGTCTCCAATAAAGATACTTTTAACCACATATTGGAGTATTTATCTTTGGATGCTGTAGAGTTTCAAACTGGTGGTAACCCATTTGCAAAGGAAAAATATTATTATTTACATTTGAGAATGTAAATAATATTTTTTAAGAGCAGACAGTGGTCCCACTGACTAGATTGTGTTGCTGCTACATATTAATCTGTGATTTGACTGCCATCTTTGCACTTAGAAGTTGAATGAATGTAATTGCGATTTTGCAGATAAAACGTTTTAAATAATCTTTTTAGCAGTGCCCCACCCGTGTGCTTTTTGGTTGGGTAAGAGGATTTGAGGGAAGAGCGGATGCATAGTGGGGGAGGCGTGGGCTTGGAGTAGGACACGGAGCAACACCATTTTTGTAGATAACGTGTTCTAGTGGTCCCAAAGAAGGGGCAGGAGGACTCTACCCTCCCATATAAATATGACTGCAGAGCGGACACACAGCGGATGCGCCTAAGGCAAGCCCGTCTGCGCTCTGAACGCGGCCAGGGCCAGCCACTATGGCGGAGCTTTGAGGGCCTGGTAAGGGAGGTATATTCTGATTTGGAGTTAAGGGGTACGGGGGGCTCAGATGATTGTGGTCGCTTTCTGCTAGAACATGCATTCTGGAAACTGTCATTACAGTTCTCACCCCCTTTACTACGATGCAATGGGTAGAGTTGGATCTGGAAGAAACCAAAGGGATTTCAGGGCGGTCCTGATTAATGTTGGATCCCTGCACAAATACGCTCTGGACATTTACGATAAACTAAAGGATAATAGTTTACATTCTCTTTTTATTACAGAGACATGGGTGGATGAAGACTCATGCCCAGACTTGCAGTTTGCTACTCCAGAAAATTATGGGGAGACAGAGAAAAAAAGAGGGGGGTGCAGTCGCCATCATTTATAAAAAACAGTATAAATGTAAAACAATCGAGTTAGATGAGTTGAAAGATGTAGAGGCCTTGGGCTTTGTTATTACGTTGGATGGACAACACTCCTTCACAGGGTCACTGGTGTATCGGCCACCAGGATACCCAGGAGACTTTGCATCCTCTCTTCCAAGACTTAGCTCCAAAATACATTGCTTATGCTAATTTTACAATTCTTGGAGACTTTAATATCCACTTGGATGAGGTGGAGGGCTTGTGGACCTATCAATTCGTGAAATCCTTGGTCTCTCTGAACTTAAGTAAAACGACTCCACACACAGAGCTGGTCACACCATTGATAGCATCTTTTCTAACGTTTTGATACAGGGAGAAACTCTCTGCCCTGTGCCATGGTCGGACCACTATTGGCTCCCATTCTCCTGGCAGCTGAATAATTGGAACGAATGGAGACGACTTCTCCTTTGAATGAAACAAGGAGTTGGAGTAAAGTCTAGGCCTACAACCTTAGGAAGGTCTTGTTAAACTCCAAACCGGTTATTCCAGAATCTGTTGTGGAGGGAGATGTAGTTGTTAGGTCTTGGCACAGGAGAGCGGCTGATGCTGTAATTCCACGAGGAGCACATACACTCAGAAGAGGAAAAAGCATTCACACAGATAATCACATGCAGCACTAGTTTCCTGCCCTTCCCAGGTCCGGACAGTCTTGAGGGGGACAAACAACAAGGAACGACCTTGTGCCTTTCATCTGAAGTGGGCTCAAGTGGATCCTTGTAACAGAGAATACCCCTACTTTCTTGCCACTCCTAATTAATCCCTGGTCTCCATACACCTGACCTCGACGCTTCTGGGCTGCTGATTACCGCTGTCCCCGGCAGGTCGGTGGGCAGGAAGAGACCCAACACAAGCTGCGGATTTGCCGGCCTTTGTCTGTTCCTGTCACTGCAGCCCCTTGTGAGAAAGTAGCCTCTTTCTAGCCTTGTTACCCCCACTTTTGGCCTGTTTGTGAGTGTATGTCAGGGTGTTTTTACTGTCTCACTGGGATCCTGCTAGCCAGGGCCCAGTGCTCATAGTGGAAACCCTATGTTTTCAGTATGTTGGTTATGTGTCACTGGGACCCTGCTAGTCAGGACCCCAGTGCTCATAGGTTTGTGGCCTATATGTATGTGTTCCCTGTGTAGTGCCTAACTGTCTCACTGAGGCTCTGCTAACCAGAACCTCAGTGGTTATGCTCTCTCATTTCTTCCAAATTGTCACTAACAGGCTAGTGACCAATTTTACCAATTTACATTGGCTTACTGGAACACCCTTATAATTCCCTAGTATATGGTACTAAGATACCCAGGGTATTGGGGTTCCAGGAGATCCCTATGGGCTGCAGCATTTCTTTTGCCACCCATAGGGAGCTCTGACAATTCTTACACAGGCCTGCCACTGCAGCCTGAGTGAAATAACGTCCACGTTATTTCACAGCCATTTTACACTGCACTTAAGTAACTTATAAGTCACCTATATGTCTAACCTTTACCTGGTAAAGGTTAGGTGCAAAGTTACTTAGTGTGAGGGCACCCTGGCACTAGCCAAGGTGCCCCCACATTGTTCAGAGCCAATTCCCTGAACTTTGTGAGTGCGGGGACACCATTACACGCGTGCACTACATATAGGTCACTACCTATATGTAGCTTCACAATGGTAACTCCGAATATGGCCATGTAACATGTCTATGATCATGGAATTGCCCCATCTATGCCATCCTGGCATAGTTGGCACAATCCCATGATCCCAGTGGTCTGTAGCACAGACCCGGGTACTGCCAAACTGCCCTTCCTGGGGTTTCACTGCAGCTGCTGCTGCTGCCAACCCCTCAGACAGGCATCTGCCCTCCTGGGGTCCAGCCAGGCCTGGCCCAGGATGGCAGAACAAAGAACTTCCTCTGAGAGAGGGTGTGACACCCTCTCCCTTTGGAAAATGGTGTGAAGGCAGGGGAGGAGTAGCCTCCCCCAGCCTCTGGAAATGCTTTGTTGGGCACAGATGTGCCCAATTCTGCATAAGCCAGTCTACACCGGTTCAGGGGACCCCTTAGCCCTGCTCTGGCGCGAAACTGGACAAAGGAAAGGGGAGTGACCACTCCCCTGACCTGCACCTCCCCTGGGAGGTGTCCAGAGCTCCTCCAGTGTGCTCCAGACCTCTGCCATCTTGGAAACAGGGGTGCTGCTGGCACACTGGACTGCTCTGAGTGGCCAGTGCCACCAGGTGACGTCAGAGACTCCTTCTGATAGGCTCCTTCAGGTGTTAGTAGCCTATCCTCTCTCCTAGGTAGCCAAACCCTCTTTTCTGGCTATTTAGGGTCTCTGTCTCTGGGGAAACTTCAGATAACGAATGCAAGAGCTCATCCGAGTTCCTCTGCATCTCTCTCTTCACCTTCTGATAAGGAATCGACTGCTGACCGCGCTGGAAGCCTGCAAAACTGCAACATAGTAGCAAAGACGACTACTGCAACTCTGTAACGCTGATCCTGCCGCCTTCTCGACTGTTTTTCTGCTTATGCATGCTGTGGGGGTAGCCTGCCTCCTCTCTGCACCAGAAGCTCCGAAGAAATCTCCTGTGGGTCGACGGAATCTTCCCCCTGCAACCGCAGGCACCAAAAAGCTGCATTACCGGTCCCTTGGGTCTCCTCTCAGCACAACGAGCGAGGTCCCTCGAATCCAGCAACTCTGTCCAAGTGACCCCCACAGTCCAGTGACTCTTCAGTCCAAGTTTGGTGGAGGTAAGTCCTTGCCTCACCTCGCTGGGCTGCATTGCTGGGAACCGCGACTTTGCAGCTACTCCGGCTCCTGTGCACTTCCGGCGGAAATCCTTTGTGCAAAGCCAAGCCTGGGTCCACGGCACTCTAACCTGCATTGCACGACTTTCTAAGTTGGTCTCCGGCGACGTGGGACTCCTTTGTGCAACTTCGGCGAGCACCGTTTCACGCATCCTCGTAGTGCCTGTTTCTGGCACTTCTCCGGGTGCTACCTGCTTCAGAGAGGGCTCCTTGTCTTGCTCGACGTCCTCTCTCTCTGCTGATCCAATTTGTGACCTCCTCGTCCCTCCTGGGCCTCAGCAGCGTCCAAAAACGCTAACCGCACGATTTGCAGCTAGCAAGGCTTGTTGGCGTTCTTTCGGCGGGAAGACACTTCTGCACGACTCTCCACGGCGAGAGGGATCCGTCCACCAAAGGGGAAGTCTCTAGCCCTTTTCGTTCCTGCAGAAACCTCAGCTTCTTCTGTCCAGTAGAAGCTTCTTTGCACCCGCAGCTGGCATTTCCTGGGCATCTGCCCATCTCCGACTTGCTTGTGACTTTTGGACTTGGTCCCCTTGTTCCACAGGTACCCTAGATTGGAAATCCACAGTTGTTGCATTGCTGGTTTGTGTCTTTCCTGCATTATTCCTCTAACACGACTTCTTTGTCCTTAGGGGAACTTTAGTGCACTTTGCACTCACTTTTCAGGGTCTTGGGGAGGGTTATTTTCCTAACTCTCACTATTTTCTAATAGTCCCAGCGACCCTCTACAAGGTCACATAGGTTTGGGGTCCATTCGTGGTTCGCATTCCACTTTTGGAGTATATGGTTTGTGTTGCCCCTATCCCTATGTTTCCCCATTGCATCCTATTGTAACTATACATTGTTTGCACTGTTTTCTAAGACTATACTGCATATTTTTGCTATTGTGTATATATATCTTGTGTATATTTCCTATCCTCTCACTGAGGGTACACTCTAAGATACTTTGGCATATTGTCATAAAAATAAAGTACCTTTATTTTTAGTATAACTGTGTATTGTGTTTTCTTATGATATTGTGCATATGACACTAAGTGGTACTGTAGTAGCTTCACACGTCTCCTAGTTCAGCCTAAGCTGCTCTGCTAAGCTACCATTATCTATCAGCCTAAGCTGCTAGACACCCTATACACTAATAAGGGATAACTGGGCCTGGGGCAAGGTGCAAGTACCCCTTGGTACTCACTACAAGCCAGTCCATCCTTCTACACCCCTGTAGACAGTGCATCAGGCAATCCCACTTCTGACAACAGCTCGCGGGTTCAACCTGGGCACAAGCCAATCAACCACACGCAAGGTGTCTTAGTTAAAAAGCGTTGTAAGTTTATTGCATTGTACAATGCGGTGGGCGCACTCAGCAGAGGTCTATGAACGTGTCACACCATGTACTTCGTCGATCATGTATTTATACACTTTTTTCAGGTTACATATGGGCATCAGGAATGTTCAAGCAGAGAGTTCAGCTCAGAAATCATACATATCGTAGAAACGAGAGTAACAGAGAGATGGGCTCTGGTATCTTTCTGTGACATTTAAGAGACCCTGGAGCTTGCTATTCCATCTTCTCTGACTCAAACCACATTTCAAGCAGTCCTTCACCTGTCGAGCCCCTTGGCCTCCCAGGGCCCGAGGCAGGCAGAGAAAGCAGAAGCAGGTCTACATAGCCTGTAGTCAAAGGTTCAGTAGGTCACAGTACCAAAAGTTCAGAAAAAGAGTTCAACAGTTTCACTGTAGCAGGGGTCTATCAGTTCATTACACAGGAGTTTGATAGTTAATTTATTTTCCCTCTCAATGACTCTACAATGCACCTTATCCCAGTCGAATTGTCTGTTGCGGTCCTGTTCATGGCCCAGAAGTCGCAGGTGCCACTCCTGAAGTCATTTGTCATTGCACTCCAAATCTTCATGTAAGTTGAAGAAAAAACACAAAAAATCCAACTCGGCCTTCCTACCACTGATATAATCCTGAGAAGGCACAGGGGTGTCACCGTTCTTCCCGATCTTGCTCCCAAAACCGGTTGACTTCGTACGCAATTCAAAAACTTGTCTCGGCACAAATATATGTTTCAGGGGCCATCAGCGACACTGATCCTGATCCATGAGTTCTGCGAGGCCATGCTCCGACTCTTCGGATCCCTTCTGACTCCCTATGGCATGCCTTCGGTCTCCAAAGAACTGAGAGAACATCCATCAGGGTTACAACCGACAGATGGACCTTCAGCACGAGTTGGACCTTCCAACATGCGCTCCGGGCCTCCCCTCTCTCCTTTAATGACTGTGGCTCCACAATCCACGCAGGTTCCCAGAACATCGTATACCGACTCCATCAACATCATAGGACAAGTTGCCCATTGTTCTTTCCGACTCTAGGTCAGCGCTACTACAACCTCAGCTAAGGAAGGTCCCAGACATTATTCTCCTAGTTTGGCACAGATTTAAAATTTAAACAATGATTATGACACATGTAACGAAATTGACCAACCCTACCATGTAGAGAATTGGTATGATGGCCTTCAGGAGGACATTGGCCTTTACTGATTATGGTCTTTTCACACGCCCAGGAGCTGCCACTGGGGAGCGCTTCATTTGAAATGTATTTGCGGAGGGCGGCAAAACTCTTGACCTCCAGCTCTCCACATGGTTGTAACAATCCCATTGGCTTATCATGATCATTCCTATTTCTGGATCAAATGTCATAAGTGGAAACATACTCCATCATATCTGTACTCAAGTTTTCCACCAAAATTATATCTTGATTAATTCAGTTGTTTTAGCTATGCCTTTCATGACCTGAGACTAGAGAATCGCTTAGTCCCTTTAATGCTTCATTTGTAATCTCCACCGCAGGTAAATATAGACACTGGTTAAATCATGGTAACTGATGTATAGTTCTTCATCTCTTATTCTTATCAGCCTTATCCATCATCTCCTTCACAGGCATCTCTCTCAATACTCTCTGAAATGGCTAACATAGCGATTTCTGTTTTGGAATTATTGCATAGACTGTTTGCTCCTTCCCACGACTGTCATGATTGCTACGATGCAATGAGTCGGCTTTCTGATTTTGTTGCCCCAGCCTGAAACGTATTATAAACCTATTGTCTGAGAAGATTGACCGCCACCTCATTAGTCTAGTGGTTAATGCTTTGGCTGATCTTAAGAACACCAAATTATGGCAATCAGTATAAACCTTGACTGGAACTTGCGAGCCAAACAAATTGTGTGAATGCTACTTTAATAGCCAATCAGTCGGTTTTCTGGGTAGGCGCGCTACTGGATACAACTGGCCTCTATCTGGATGTCTTGGGGGTAATATTGCCTCTGAGGCTACACCTGATACATGAGCTTCAATACAGAAAGTTAGTCTGGTGTCAGGAAGTCTAAGTATTGGTGTAATGTTAACATGTTTTTTAATTCCTGAATGCTCCTTTTGCCTCCCAATTCCACTTAAAGGGACCCCTTCTTTAATAGCCTACTAGTGGGCGTTATGACCCGGGAATAATTATTTATAAAATGTCTGTCAAATTGCAAAGCCTAAAAAATGCTGAATGTCTTTCAGTGTCTTTAGAACAAGCCAGTCAGTGACTGCCTGAGTTTTCTTGTTATCCATTTTAAGCCTTCTGGGGAAACCACAAATCCTAAAAAATGAACCTGAGAAACATGAAGCTCACAGTTTGCAGTCTTTGCATATGAATAGAAGAATATAATCAATGTAACAATGTCAGAAAGTCAATAAACCATCTGAAAGTGTCAGTAATAAAAACTGACCTGATATTCATAAATCCCAAATTTTGCATGAAATCCTGTCTTCCAGCCTTTCCTTCACAAACGTTTACCAAATGATAAGCACATCTAGGATTGAGTCAGCACAGCTACGATCACCCTCTTTGAGGCACAAAAAACACAGGTGACAATACAGGACACTCAAATGTCTAATAAAACTATTGACTTTATATTTCTTTATGTGTTGTTCAAAATGATCCGTCTCTTTCTCTTCCAGGAGATCTTCGTCAAAAGGGGGATACTGTATCTAACCAAGAAAATACTAGCAAGCTGTACATGCACGCAGGTCAAGTGGTAAGGGAAATGTTCCCTTAATTCTTGGTACCCTCACACATCTCAAGAAGAGATGTCATGCTTCATCATTGGACCGTTCCTCGTAGGACCAGCGTTGCAATGTCCAACAGGCCCCACAAATTGGCCGTATGGTGAAGCCTGTAAGTCTGAGGGTCTCCTAAGAGTGTGAGGTCACATGTGCAAAGATGAATGTCAGTGAAAGGGAGGAAAGTGGAAGGTTAAAATCGTCTAGGGGTTACCAAAATCATTTAATAATGCGGTACTCCCGGCGGAATAAAAAAAAAGCCACCAAAAATAGAGGCATCCGGGACGACTCTGGGGTGTAATGTACCTGTGTAGTCATAGAAGGTAAAAGTGGATGTGAGAAGTATGCATTGTGGGGATCCGATCACGCAATCCGAAGGCAACACAAACCCACAGATTTATTGATTTAGCTTTAATCATATTTAAACATCCAATAGCGATGCACTGGAAAGCATTGACTGCTCCTGAGGTGAAGGGGTGGTTGGAAACACTGTTGGCATGGACACATGCTGAGGCTGCCTACTACCTCAACCTGAAAGTTAAAGGGGTACCAATACAAGGAGGGGAATCTTGGAATTTTTTTTGTTGTGAAACTAGAAGCTAAAAACGATGAGCGGCCTCCCTGAGATTAGACTTAAGGGAGACATAGATAAATGTTTGAACACTGGGCATTTTTGCACAGTAAAATCCACCATAGTGCAGCATTGGTTGTAGTCCTAGTATGGGACAAATTCCGAGCTACGGCTGAGTGGTTGCACCATCTACTGGCATTAATGAATGGATAATTTGGACGGAGACGAATGTTTTGTTATTAGACAAGTTGTCAACTAATTGGCATGCTAATGTTCATGATACTGGCTTAATGCATGTAAACACAGAAGAATACGGCTACTTTCACTATTTTTTCCTATATTTTCCCACTTTTGATGCCTTTACTACCTGATATATGAATATACGATACATGAACAGAAATATTATCGAGCTATGCATGGTTAGATGATAGTATCTTTGACTCACGTCTACAATGTAATCATATGTAACTATTGTATTGAAAGTAAAGGCAACCACTATATGAAAAAAAGAAGGTAAAAGTGGATAAAGGTCAACATGTTTCCCCGGCGCTTCTTCAGGACTTCTTCAGGACCACAAATTAATTACTGTTCCCTAGTAGGAGCTGAGAGAGTCAACTAGGAGGTAGTTTGATAGTAATGACCTAGTTTGAGCTTAGAAAATAAATTGTTATTATAATACCGTTATGGACACAAAAAAACTTCTGACATGTGTGAATGTCCAGCCTATAGGAGAAAAAGAAGAAACAAGGAATAATATTAAAAGTAATACAGCGCATGCCACAACATGTTAGCATGCTATTCTTTCCTAAAATAGGACAATATCCCAATAGTTGCTCATAAGTAGGGACAATATTGCTATCACTTCCTGGAATAGCCAGGATCCATAATTCAAGTGATGCCCCAGAAGTGGTTAGCTGATACGGAGAGCGCACTCATCACACAACCCACCACAATACAGCCCTCTACATACACAACATATGGACAAATATTGCCAAACAAGTGTTTTGGCAAAACTGACATATTACACAATAACAAAACTCTATTGGGTTTAGTATCGGTATAGGTTGAAGGCCGTCGTGGCCATGTTGCAAAAGCTGGTCAAGCGTATCACGATGATATGTCTGACTAAACAAATCCCTCAGAATAACAATTGGTTATGTATCCACTAACATGGAAACACCAACAAGTAGTTCTATCGTGTAGGAGTATGTCAGCAAGACCAGTGCAAAGGTGTGTCATATTAAAAACAAGCAAAATAAAAATAAAAAAAAATCGACAACAAATACAAAATGGTTCCTATCCCGCAAAATTCAGGACAGTGACCCATAGGTCGAGTGTAGAGGGTGGCCACTCGCTCATTGCTGTGTAGATAGGGGAAAGAGTATGTAATGCCAAGAAAGGAAGGAGTAGCACATGCCTCAGAGGTGAGAGTGAGGTGACAGTTGGGTTACAGTTAGGTCAGTGTTTTTTTCCTGCTCCTTCAGTTAGGATCCTGGAGCACTGAGATCCCATTTTCTGGGTTTTTTTTTAACCCGAAAATCTCTACTTAAACTAGAATTTCAAAATTTTACTTGATGTTTTTTTCACTTTCTGAGTAAAATAATACTATTTCCTGACAGGAAATGTTATTGTTTTTCCTGTAAAATGCCATCCCTTTTTGTCAATTGCCCTTCTTGTGGCAAAAAAGAAGGCTCTGACTGCATTGTGTGTCTGCCTGAAAGCCACTGTCCTGAGACCTGCAGTCATTGCCAGAATCTCTCAAGAAGGACCTTGAAAGACAGAGAAAGGATTCGTCTTCATGGTTTGCAAGCGATGGAGAAAACGACAACAGACGTCTCTAGAACCACCTCTCTTCAGAGAAAGGTCTCCAAGGAAAAAAGCGCAGACAAAATGGAGAAACGACGAGCAAGATCTACCTTAGAAGGTAGTAAAATACTTATTTGTTCACCGTCAGCATCAACATCAACGTTAACAGTTCTGTCTTCGTCGCATCAACTTCGTCAACCGATGTCGGTGACACACGCAACATTGAGGGACATAATTTCGAAAGCCATTTTAGATCTTCAACCACCGGTTTCAACAAAACAAAGGTATCCATCGGCGGTCACTAACTGCTTGAGGTCGAGCCAGCACTGTCTTGCTGATACTCCGTCAACGGTACATCATGGCCCATCGACGTCGAAACAGCACTTAACAACAAATACCACAACGCCAACAAAATTCCAGCAATTATCGATGTCAAGGCAAAGGTCTATTTCACTGTCGACGGCAACCAGGCACCACTCGACGTCAAGACACACACCGCATGTACCATCACACTCGAAGTGAAGACATCATTCAACGTAGAGACAAGGGCGTTCATGGTTTTTGCCGATGACATTGCAGCATAGTTTGACGTAGAGACACACCTCACCTATTCCATTGCGTCGTTTGACGTCGACAAATCATCCACCGGCGAGGACTGCTTCACTTACTGGTGCTATACAGACGTCAGTGGCTCAAAGACATGAATCGCCTGTAAAAACCATAGGAAGTAAATCTTCTCTGGCATTTTTGAGAGCTTCCTCCCATTCTATAGTAGGATGTCAAGTTTCACCTGTTAACCTTTCACCAAGATGGCTTGAGAGTCTTCGCAAGGACCCGGTCCCTCATAGTCGGGACTCACAGTATTCTCAAATGTATTCACCCTCAAGACCAAGGATACCTTCACCAATGCCTCAAACTAGGCGTACGGCAACACCTGCTTATGTAGCTCATACCGTACCACAAAGACGAAGCTGTTCGAGGTCTGGGTTCTCTACAGATGTTCAAGCTACTTTGTTAGATCTGCCCTTTGACGGTGAAAAGCTTTTTGGTGCTAAAGCTGATTCTGCGCTGGAGTGCTTCAAGGACTGTAGGGCAACGGCGAAGTCCTTGGGCCTGCAAACTGGTTCGACCCTATTTAGGTCGTTTAGACGATTTAGAGGATTTGGACGAGGGGCGTCCTTTTGTGGAAGATCTCAGCAAGCAGGCCAGCTGCCCTCATGTCTGCCTTACAGATCTTTTAGAGTGCGGGGTAGAGTCTGCACTAAAGGGGCCACCCAACAGCAGCACCCTGCCTCTTCCTCTTCCTCTTCCTCAGCGGGGGCACAGCAGGGGAAGCAACCTTAGTCCTCTCACCATTGCATCCCATGTCTCTCCTGTAGGGGGAAGACTATCTGTTTTTCATCGCATGTGGGAGTCGATCACATCAGACTCTTGGGTCATCAGTATTGTGAGGAAAGGCTATGCTCTTCCCTTTGGGGAGACTCCTCCTCCCTTCCCTCTCCGTCTTTCTTTTTGTTCAGAAGACCATCTTCTGTTGTTGGAACAGGAGGTTCTATCCCTATTATCAAAAGGTGCAGTGGAGTTGGTTCCGGAGCAGGAAAGGGGTCAGGGATGTTATTCAAGATATTTCCTGATCCCCAAGAAAGATGGTCTGGATTTTGAATTGGTTCATCAAACAGGAGAAATTCAAAATGCTGACTCTAGCACAGGTACTGAACAAGGAGATTGGATGGTGTCTGTCGACTTGCAGGATGCTTATTTCCATATTCCCATTCTCAAGTCGCACAGGAAGTATCTCCGGTTTGCGGTGGGGTCGCAACACTACCAGTTTGCTGTCCTGGCTTTTGGTCTTACTTCAGCACCTCGAGTCTTCACAAAGGTGATGGTGGTGGTTGCAGCAAGTCTCGGGAGGAAGGGAATTGCGGTATTCCCTTACCTGGACGATTGGTTGATCAAAGCCAAGTCTCCAGAGCTCGTGCTGCATCACCTGCAGATGACAACCCAGTTGTTGTTCGATCTGGGCTTTTTGATAAATGTACCCAAGTCTCACCTAGAGCCCTCTACAGCGCCTCCTGTTCTTAGGGGCAGTACTGGATACGACATTGGATCGGTCCTTTCCTCGGCCACAGCGGATTCAGGACATTCAGGCGTTGATTCCAATGTTTCAAAGTGGATCGGTTGTTCCAGTCCTCAAGGTCCTTCGTCTGCTTGGTCTGTTCGCTTCATGCATTCTGTTGGTCACTCATGCACGCTGGCACATGAGGGCTCTTCAGTGGTGTCTCCGCAGGCAGTGGTTTCAGCACAAATGGGATCTTGAGGAGTCGATAAAGATCTCCAGAGACACTGCAGCGGATCTACAATGGTGGGCTGTGGACAGCAACCTTTCCCAAGGAAGGCCGTTTTCACTCCCACCACCAGGGGCCACAGTTATAACGGATGCTTCCACTCTAGGGTGGGGAGCTCATCTGGGGGACCTGGAGATCAAAGGTCATTGGTCTCCAGTGGAGCAGATGTTTCATATCAATCTGCTGGAATTGCGGGCAATACGTTTGGCTCTCAAGGCCTTCCTCCCTTCCCTCCGTGGTCAGTCGGTCAAAGTTCTGACGGACAACACTACTGCGATGTGGTATGTCAACAAGCAGGGAGGAGTAGGGTCGAAACCTTCTCTGCAGAGAGGCTCTGCGGCTCTGGTCCTGGGCTCAGGACCATCTGATTTGCGTAGTGGCGAATCATCTGGCCGGAGTTCTAAACGTACGTGTAGACAGTCTTGGACGGCACTTCTCAGCAGATCACGAGTGGTGTCTCCATCAGGACCTGGTCCTTTACATCTTCCAGATGTGGGGGGTTTCCTCAGGTAGATCTGTTTGCCCCTTGGGGAGAACGTGCACTGCCCGTTGTTCTGCAGCCTCCAGTATTCGGTGCAAGGAGCGTTGTGGGACGCATTTCAGATGTCCTGGAAAGGTCAGTTGCTTTACGCATTTCCCCCCATACCCTTGATTCCTCGGGTTCTGAGGAAGATTCGCCAATACCGGGCCCAAGTAATTTTAATAGCTCCAGATTGGACGAGAACGGTGTGGTACACAGACCTTCTCCAACTTTCACTGTGCCCACCGCTCCGTCTCCCTCACAGGGCAGACCTCCTCTCGCAGTCGAGGGGCAGATTCTACACCCTCACCTCCAGATCCTGCACCTTCATGCCTGGAGATTGAACGGGGCAACCTGAGTTCCTTTTCTCTCCCGCTGGAAGTGGTGGACGTTATTTTATCGGCCAGGCGACACTCCACCAAATCTATCTATGCTGGCAGATGGGAAAATGTTGTTGCTTGGTGTGGAGATAAGCAAATTAGCCCTTTAAAAGCTCATTTGTCGGACATATTGTTGTTTGCATTGTCTTTGGCACAGCAGGGTTGTGCAGTCGCTACTGTCCAAGGCTATCTATCGGCTCTTTCAGCCTTTTTATGCTTACCTGATAAACCCTCCTTATTCAAATCCCCTTTAGTATTAAGGTTTTTGAAGGGGCTTACTAATAGGTTTCCTCCCACTCCGTTTCTTATGCCCCAGTGGGATTTAAATTTAGTTGTAACTTTTTTAATGGGTTCACCCTTTGAACCTTTACATTCTTGTCCATTAAGACTATTAGTCTTGAAGACTGTTTTTCTAACGGCCATCACGTCTACTAGGCGTGTGAGTGAGCTTCAAGCTCTCTGTGTTCATCCCCCTTTTACGACCTTTCATGTGGACAAGGTGGTGCTGAGGACCAGGGCGGCTTTCCTCCCCAAAGTAGTCACTCCTTTTCATTTGGGGCAGTCTATCACACTCTCATCCTTTTATCCCCCTCCACATCCATTTAAGGAGGAGGAGAGACTACATCAGCTGGACCCAAGGAGGGCCTTGAGTTTTTACATAGACAGAACGAGAGGGTTCTGCTTGGACGACCAACTCTTTGTCGGATACGTGGGGAAGAGGAAGGGCAAGGCCGTCCACAAAAGAACACTATCCAGGTGGGTCATTCTTTGCATTAAGATATGCTATTCATTGGCAAAGAAGGTTCCCCCTGTTGGAATTAAAGCCCATTCCACCAGGGCTAAGTCGGCCACTTTGGCCTTGGCTAGAGGTGTTCCTGTGGCTGACATTTGTAAGGCCGCGACTTGGGCTTCCCTCCATACTTTCGCGAAGCATTATTGCTTGGACTCGGAAGTTAGGAGGGATGGCCATTTTGCGCGGTCTGTGCTGCAGGATTTCTTGGTGTGATCAGTCAGACACCCACCTCCGAGGCGGTACTGCTTTGGGACTCTATTCATTAGGTGAGGAATCCACAGGTAGTTGTATCCATCAGAAGAACAAGTTACTTACCTTTGCTAACGCCTTTTCTGGTGGATACACTAGCTACCTGTGGATTCCTCACGGTCCCACCCTCCTCCCCGTTGTCTGTCTGTTCAGACCAAGATCTCCTTGGGTGTATATATATATATATATGTATGTTTGTATATTTCTGTATGTATATGGGTATGTATATATGTATATGTATATATATGTGCATTTTTTAAATATGTATTCTTATAAGCATATATATTGATATTATTTGTTGTTTATTTTGTAATAAAATGTGTATAGAGATTTTCATTGATGCAACTGTAGTGAATGAGTGATTTCGGTTATCACCTATTAGCCTCAAAGGCACGTAAAAAATGGTGTAAACTGAAGTCAGCACGCCGGCGAGGACCTCTTATTGCCACGATGATGTCAGGCGGAGCCGCGTGGAGTCGGGCAATTGTGACGTCCTCGCCGACGTGCAGAGCTGGAAAGAAAATGTCCGTTGAATGCGCGCATTGGGGAGAATTCATTAGGTGAGGAATTCACAGGTAGCTAGTGTATCCACCAGAAAAGGCGTTACCGAGGGTAAGTAACTTGTTCTTCTAATAGAGACTTCTAACCGCAGATACCTCAGCTTTTGCATTGATACCAAAGCAATACCTTTTTGGTGGTGGTTGTGTGATGGACTCAAACTAAAAAGTCCTATAGAACAGAGCGTGCAAAATGCCTCCCTCTCATCGAACCGAACCGAGCTGTCTAAACAATAGTGCTTCGTGAGCATGTGCACTGATGCCCACGTAGCTGCCTGGCAGACGTCCAGGACAGGAACTCTGTATGCCAATGCAGTGGTAGGAGCTTTCGCCCAGGTGGAATGAGCTTGCAGTGCTTCTGGAGGCTGCTTCTTGGACGTGCAGAGCATGATCCAGTGGGAGATGGTCCACTTCTGCACAGCCTTGCCTTTTTTCACCCATTGAACCCCAAAGAGAGCTGATCGTCCACCCGATATTCTCTCGTTCTATCGAAATAGAAGCTCAGTGCTCTTTTGGGGTCCCTGCGATGGAGTCACTCCCCTCCTTAGAGAGGTGAGGTGGAGCATAGAACGCCAGCAGTGTGAGTGTTTGACCAACCTGAAACAGTGTCATGGCCTTAGCAAGAAGGATGCTCTTATCAGTAGAACCAGTTTGTCTAGGAAGAAGGTGGTGCACCACGGGTTGACACAGGGAACCCGAAGCTCCCTGTTATGGCGATAAGGAACACCGTCTTGAATGTGAGAAGACTTAAGAGACAGCTGTAAAGTGACTCAAAGCGAGTACACTTCACTCGCTGATGTGCAGTGACCCTGTTTTGCATTCTCTGCTGTGCGCCCCGTGTTTTTCACTCACAGCTGTGCTGTGGCCCCATATTTTTCACTCACAGCTGTGCTGTGGCCCCATATTTTTCACTCACTGCTGTGAAGTGGTCCCAGTCTCTGCAAACTCTGCTGTGCAGTGTGCCCCATGTTTTTCATTCACTGCTGTGCAGTAGGCCCAGTAACTGCAGTCTCTGCTGTTCAGTGGCCCCAGTCTCGGCAATCTCTGCTGTGCAGTGTGCCCCATGTCTTTCACTCACAGCTGTGCAGTGGGCCCTATTCTGCAGTCTCTGCTGTGCATTGTGCCCCATGTGTTTCACTCATTGCTGTGCAGTGGCCCCAGTCTCAGCAATCTCTTCTGTGCAGTGTGCCCCATGTTTTCCAAACACTGTTGTGCAGTGGGCCCTGTTCTGCAATCTCTGCTGTTCTGTGGCCCCATGTTTCTCACTCACTGCTGTTCAGTGGCCCCGTGTTTTTCACTTACTGCTATTCAGTGGCCTCATGTTTTTTACTCACTGCTCTGCAGTGGCCTCATGTTTTTCACTCACAGCTGTGCAGTGGCCCCATGTTTTTCAGTCACTGCTGTACAGTGGCCCAATGTTTTTCACTCACTGCTGTGCAGTGGCCCCATGTTTTGTTTTTCACTCACTGCTGTTCAGTGGTCCCATGTTTTTCGCTCGCTGTTGTGCAGTAGCTGCAGTATCTGCAACCTCTGCTGTGCAGTGGCCCAAGTCTCGGCAATCTCTGTTGTGCAGTGAGCCCCGTGTCTTTCACTCACAGCTGTGCAGTGGCCCTATGCTTTTCAGTTGCTGCTGTGCAGTGGCCCCGTGTTTTTCACTTACTTCTGTGCAGTGGTCCCATGTTTTTCACTCACTGCTGTGCAGTGGCCCCATGTTTTTCACTTTCTGCTGTTCAGTGGCCCCATGTTTTTCACTTTCTGCTGTTCAGTGGCCCCATGTTTTTCACTCACTGCTGTTCAATGGCCCCTTGTTTTTCACTCACTGCTGCGTAGTGGCCCAATGCGTTTCAGTCACTGCTGTGCAGTGGCCCCTTGCTTTTCAGTCACTGCTGTGCAGTGGCCCAAGTTTTTCACTCACTGCTGTGCAGTGGCCCTATGTATTTCACTCACTGCTGTTCAGTGGCCCCTTGTTTTTCACTCACTCACTGCTGTGCAGTGGCTCCATGTTTTTCAGTCACTGCTTTTCAGTGGTCCCATGTTTTTCACTTACTGCTGTGCAGTGGCCCCATGTTTCTCACTCACGGTTATGCAGTGGTCCCATGTTTTTCAGTCACTGTTGTTCAGTGGTCCCATGTTTTTCAGTCACTGCTGTGCAGAGCCCCCATGTTTTTTTTTCACTCACTGCTGTTCAGTGGTCACATGTTTTTCACTCACTGCTTGGCCCCGTGTCTTTCACTTAGTGCTGTGCAGTGGCCCCGTGTTTTTCACTCACTGCTGTGCAGTGGCACCATGTTTTTCACTCACTGCTGTGCAGTGATCCCATGTTTTGTTTTTCACTCACTGCTGTTCAGTGGTCCCATGTTTTTCACTCGCTGTTGTGCAGTAGCTCGAGTATCTGCAATCGCTGCTGTGCAGTGGCCCAAGTCTCGGCAATCTCTGCTGTGGAGTGTGCCCGGTGACTTTCACTCACAGCTGTGCAGTGCCCCTATGTTTTTCAGTTACTGCTGTGCAGTGGCCCGTGTTTTTCATTTTCTGCTGTGCAGTGGTGCTGTGTTTTTCAATCACTGCTGTTCAGTGGCCCTTGTTTTTTACTCACTGCTGTGCAGTGGCCCCATGTTTTTCACTCACTGCTGTGCAGTGGCCCCATGTTTTTCACTCACTGCTGTTCAGTAGCCCCTTGTTTTTCACTCACTGCTGTGCAGTGGCCCCATGTTTTGTACTCACTGTTGTGCAGTGGCGCCATGTTTTGTTTTGCACTCACTGCTGTGCAGTGGCCCCATGTTTTCAGTCACTGCTGTGCAGTGGTGCCATGTTTTGTTTTGCACTCACTGCTGTGCAGTGGCCCTATGTTTTGTTTTTCACTCACTGCTGTGCAGTGGCCCCATGTTTTGTTCTTCACTCACTGCTGTGCAGTGGCCTCATGTTTTGTTCTTCACTCACTGCTGTGCAGTGGCCCCATGTTTTTCACTCACTGTTGTGCAGCAGTCTCATGTTGTTCAGTCACTGCTGTGCAGTGACCCCATGTTTTTCACTCACTGCTGTGCAGTGGTCCCATGTTTTTCACTCACTGCTGTGCAGTGGCCCCATGTTTTGTACTCACTGTTGTGCAGTGGCCCCATGTTTTCAGTCACTGCTGTGCAGTGGCACCATGTTTTGTTTTGCACTCACTGCTGTGCAGTGGTCCCATATTTTGTTCTTCACTCACTGCTGTGCAGTGGCCCCATGTTTTGTACTCACTGTTGTGCAGTGGCCCCATGTTTTCAGTCACTGCTGTGCAGTGGCGTCATGTTTTGTTTTGCACTCACTGCTGTGCAGTGACCCTATGTTTTGTTTTTCACTCACTGCTGTGCAGTGGCCCCATGTTTTGTTCTTCACTCACTGCTGTGCAGTGGCCCCATGTTTTTCACTCACTGTTGTGCAGCAGTCTCATGTTGTTCAGTCACTGCTGTGCAGTGGCCCTATGTTTTGTTTTTCACTCACTGCTGTGCAGTGGCCCCATGTTTTGTTCTTCACTCACTGCTGTGCAGTGGCCTCATGTTTTGTTCTTCACTCACTGATGTGCAGTGGCCCCATGTTTTTCACTCACTGTTGTGCAGCAGTCTCATGTTGTTCAGTCACTGCTGTGCAGTGGCCCCATGTTTTGTTCTTCACTCACTACTGTGCAGTGGCCCCATGTTTTTCACTCACTGCTGTGCAGTGGCCCCATGTTTTTCACTCACTGTTGTGCAGCAGTCTCATGTTGTTCAGTCACTGCTGTGCAGTGGCCCCATGTTTTGTTCTTCACTCACTGCTGTGCAGTGGCCCCATGTTTTTCACTCACTGCTGTGCAGTGGCCCCATGTTTTTCACTCACTGTTGTGCAGCAGTCTCATGTTGTTCAGTCACTGCTGTGCAGTGGCCCCATGTTTTGTTCTTCACTCACTGCTGTGCAGTGGCCCCATGTTTTTCACTCACTGCTGTGCAGTGGCCCCATGTTTTTCACTCACTGTTGTGCAGCAGTCTCATGTTGTTCAGTCACTGCTATGCAGTGGCCCCATCTTTTTCAGTCACTGCTGTGCAGTGGCGCCAGTCCCTGCAAACTCTTCTGTGCAGACGCCGTTTTTGCACTCAGTACCACCCAGGATGCCCGGTCTCTGCAGCCTCAATCTTGGCTCTTGCAGTGGCCTCCTGTTTGCGCAGTGGTTTCTCTGCAGTGGTCCCTGCCTCTGCACCCCCGGCCCTCGGCGGGCCCCATCCTCTATCAGATAAGGGCCTGGCAGGGCTGGCGCCGCAGGCTGCAGCTTCTGCTCTTCAAAGAACAAACAGATTTTTCTTTGCATCTAGAGGGGGAAGCACAGAGCTAAAAATAAAGGGAGATGAGTATCCGTCAGCCTGACAGCTGATTGGCTGTCTGGGAATGCATCTAATTACCCAGAGCTCTGCTGTAGGTGGATGTTTGCACTGAGGTCTGCCAAAGACAGGGGGAAGGTGATCCCACAACCTTTAAATACTAAAACCCGACAGAAATAACACATCTGTGCCCCGAATAACGTACTGAAGAATAAATGGCTCTTCAGCACACGGTGTGTGCGCACTCCAAGGGCCCAGGAGGTCTGTTTGCAGAGATTTCATCTTTCAATCGACCACCGGGTTGTGAGGGAGAGGGATCGGCGAGGCGCGTGACATGCACGTCAGGGGCAGGAAGGATGTACCCCTTCGTGGGATGGGTAGAATGCGTCCTTCTGCATGCTGGGGGCAGGAGCGCTCACGCCTTCGTGGGATGAATAGAGTGTGTCCCTCTGCATGTCAGTGACAGGAGCTGTATGTTACCCCTTCGTGGGATGGGTGGAGTGTATCCCTCTGCATGCTGGGGGCAGGAGCGCTCACGCCTTCGTGGGATGAATAGAGTGTGTCCCTCTGCATGTCAGTTACAAGAGAGCCCACCCCTTCGTTGGATGGATAGAGTATGTCCCTCTGCATGTCAGTGACAGGAGCTGTATGTTACCCCTTCGTGGGATGGGTGGAGTGTATCCCTCTGCATGCTGGGGGCAGGAGCGGTCACCCCTTCGTTTGATGGATAGAGTGTTCCTCTGCATGTCAGTGACAAGAGAGCTCACCCCTTCGTTGGATGGATAGAGTGTGTCCCTCTACATGTCAGGGGCAGGAAGGATGTACCCCTTCGTGGGATGGGTAGAATGCGTCCTTCTGCATGTCAGTGACAAGAGAGCCCACCCCTTCGTTGGATGGATAGAGTGTGTCCCTCTGCATGTCAGTGACAGGAGCTGTATGTTACCCCTTCGTGGGATGGGTGGAGTGTATCCCTCTGCATGCTGGGGGCAGGAGCGCTCACGCCTTCGTGGGATGGATAGAGTGTGTCCCTCTGCATGTCAGTGACAAGAGAGCCCACCCCTTCGTTGGATGGATAGAGTGTGTCCCTCTGCATGTCAGTGACAGGAGCTGTATGTTACCCCTTCGTGGGATGGGTGGAGTGTATCCCTCTGCATGCTGGGGGCAGGAGCGCTCACCCCTTCGTTGGATGGATAGAGTGTTCCTCTGCATGTCAGTGACAAGAGAGCTCACCCCTTCGTTGCATGGATAGAGTGTGTCCCTCTACATGTCAGGGGCAGGAAGGATGTACCTCTTCGTGCGATGGGTAGAGTGCGTCCTTCTGCATGCTGGGGGCAGGAGCGCTCACCCCTTCGTGAGATGGATAGAGTGTGTCTCTCTGCATGTCAGTGACAGGGAGCGCTCATCCCTTTGTGAAATGGATAGAGTGTGTCCCTCTGCATGCCAGTGACAGGAGCGCTCACCCCTTCGTGGGATAGAGTGTGTCCCTCTGCATGTCAGTGACAAGGAGCTGTTACCCCTTCGTGGGATGGATAGAGTGTGTCCCTCTGCATGTCAGGGGTAGGAGCGCTCATCCCTTTGTGGGATGGATAGAGTGTCCCTCTGCATGTCAGTGTCAGGAGCGCTCACGACTTCTTGGGATGGATAGAGTGTGTCCCTCTGCATGTCAGTGACAGGGAGCTGTTACCCCTTCGTGGGATTGTTAGAGCGCGCCCCTCTGCATGCTAGGGGTAGGAGCGCTCATCCCTTCGTGAGATGAATAGAGTGTGTCCCTCTGCATGTCAGTGACGGGGAGCTGTTACCTCTTCGTGGGATGGATAGAGTGTGTCCCTCTGCATGTCAGGGGAATGGATAGAGTGTGTCCCTCTGCATGTCAGGGGCAGGAAGGATGTACCCCTTCGTGGGATGGATAGAGTGTGTCCCTCTGCATGTCAGCAACAGGGAGTGCTCACCCCTTCGTGGGATGGATAGAGTGTGTCCCTCTGCATGTCAGTGACAGGGAGCGCTCATCCCTTTGTGAAATGGATAGAGTGTGTCCCTCTGCATGCCAGTGGCAGGAGCGCTCACCCCTTCGTGGGATAGATAGAGTGTGTCCCTCTGCATGTCAGTGACAGGGAGCTGTCAACCCTTCGTGGGATGGATGTGGTGTGTCCCTCTGCATGTCAGTGACAAGGAGCTGTTACCCCTTCGTGGGATGGATAGAGTGTGTCCCTCTGCATGTCAGGGGTAGGAGCGCTCATCCCTTTGTGGGATGGATAGAGTGTCCCTCTGCATGTCAGTGACAGGAGCGCTCACGCCTTCTTGGGATGGATAGAGTGTGTCCCTCTGCATGTCAGTGACAGGGAGCTGTTACCCCTTCGTGGGATTGTTAGAGCGCGCCCCTCTGCATGCTAGGGGTAGGAGCGCTCATCCCTTCGTGAGATGGATAGAGTGTGTCCCTCTGCATGTCAGTGACAAGGAGCTGTTACCTCTTCGTGGGATGGATAGAGTGTGTCCCTCTGCATGTCAGGGGAATGGATAGAGTGTGTCCCTCTGCATGTCAGGGGCAGGAAGGATGTACCCCTTTGTGGGATGGATAGAGTGTGTCCCTCTGCATGTCAGCGACAGGGAGTGCTCACCCCTTCGTGGGATGGATAGAGTGTGTCCCTCTGCATGTCAGCGACAGGGAGCGCTCACCCCTTCGTGGGATGGATAGAGTGTGTCCCTCTGCATGTCAGTGACAGGGAGCGCTCACCTCTTCGTGGGGTGGATAGAGTGTGTCCCTCTGCATGTCAGTGAAAGGGAGCGCTCACCCCTTCGTGGGATGGATAGAGTGTGTCCCTCTGCATGTCAGTGACAGGGAGCGCTCACCCCTTCGTGAGATGTATAGAGTGTGTCTCTCTGCATGTCAGTGACAGGGAGCGCTCATCCCTTTGTGAAATGGATAGAGTGTGTCCCTCTGCATGCCAGTGGCAGGAGCGCTCACCCCTTCGTGGGATAGATAGAGTGTGTCCCTCTGCATGTCAGTGACAAGGAGCTGTTACCCCTTAGTGGGATGGATAGAGTGTGTCCCTCTGCATGTCAGGGGTAGGAGCGCTCATCCCTTTGTGGGATGGATAGAGTGTCCCTCTGCATGTCAGTGACAGGAGCGCTCACGCCTTCTTGGGATGGATAGAGTGTGTCCCTCTGCATGTCAGTGACAAGGAGCTGTTACCCCTTCGTGGGATTGTTAGAGTGCGTCCCTCTGCATGCCAGTGGCAGTAGCGCTCACCCCTTCGTGGGATGGATAGAGTGTGTCCCTCTGCATGTCAGTGACAAGGATCTGTTACCCCTTCGTGGGATTCTTAGAGTGTGTCCCTCTGCATGCCAGTAACAGGAGCGCTCACCCCTTCGTGATATGGTTAGAGTGTGTCCCTCTGCATGCCAGGGGTAGGAGTGCTTACCCCTTCTTGGGATGGATAGAGTGTGTCCCTCTGCATGTCAGTGACAAGGAGCTGTTACCCCTTCGTGGGATTGTTAGAGTGCGTCCCTCTGCATGCCAGTGGCAGGAGCGCTCACCCCTTCGTGGGATGGATAGAGTGTGTCCCTCTGCATGTCAGCGACAGGGAGCGCTCACCCCTTCGTGGGATGGATAGAGTGTGTCCCTCTGCATGTCAGCGACAGGGATCGCTCACCGCTTTGTGGGATGGATAGAGTGTGTCACTCTGAATGTCAGTGACAAGGAGCTGTTACCTCTTTGTGCGATGGGTAGAGTGCGTCCTTCTGCATGCTGGGGGCAGGAGCGCTCACCCCTTCGTGGGATGGATAGAGTGTGTCCCTCTGCATGTCAGTGACAGGGAGTGCTCACCTCTTCGTGGGGTGGATAGAGTGTGTCCATCTGCATGTCAGTGAAAGGGAGCGCTCACCCCTTCGTGAGATGGATCGAGTGTGTCTCTCTGCATGTCAGTGACAGGGAGCGCTCATCCCTTTGTGAAATGGTTAGAGTGTGTCCCTCTGCATGCCAGTGGCAGGAGCGCTCACCCCTTCGTGGGATAGATAGAGTGTGTCCCTCTGCATGTCAGTGACGGGGAGCTGTTACCTCTTCGTGGGATGGGTAGAGTGTGTCCCTCTGCATGTCAGTGACTGGAGCGCTCACGCCTTCTTGGGATGGATAGAGTGTGTCCCTCTGCATGTCAGTGACAAGGAGCTGTTGCCCCTTCGTGGGATTGTTAGAGAGTGTCCCTCTGCATGTCAGTGACAAGGAGCGCTCACCCCTTCGTGAGATGGATAGAGTGTGTCCCTCTGCATGTCAGTGACAAGGAGATGTTACCCCTTCGTGGGATTGTTAGAGTGCGTCCCTCTGCATGCCAGTGGCAGTAGCGCTCACCCCTTCGTGGGATGGATAGAGTGTGTCCCTCTGCATGTCAGTGACAAGGAGCTGTTACCCCTTCGTGGGATTCTTAGAGTGTGTCCCTCTGCATGCCAGTAACAGGAGCGCTCACCCCTTCGTGATATGGTTAGAGTGTGTCCCTCTGCATGCCAGGGGTAGGAGTGCTTACCCCTTCTTGGGATGGATAGAGTGTGTCCCTCTGCATGTCAGTGACAAGGAGCTGTTGCCCCTTCTTGGGATTGTTAGAGTGCGTCCCTCTGCATGCCAGTGGCAGGAGCGCTCACCCCTTCGTGGGATGGATAGAGTGTGTCCCTCTGCATGTCAGCGACAGGGAGCGCTCACCCCTTCGTGGGATGGATAGAGTGTGTCCCTCTGCATGTCAGAGACAGGGATCGCTCACCCCTTTGTGGGATGGATAGAGTGTGTCACTCTGAATGTCAGTGACAAGGAGCTGTTACCTCTTCGTGCGATGGGTAGAGTGCGTCCTTCTGCATGCTGGGGGCAGGAGCGCTCACCCCTTCGTGGGATGGGTAGAGTGTGTCCCTCTGCATGTCAGTGACAGGGAGTGCTCACCTCTTCGTGGGGTGGATAGAGTGTGTCCCTCTGCATGTCAGTGACAGGGAGCGCTCATCCCTTTGTGAAATGGTTAGAGTGTGTCCCTCTGCATGCCAGTGGCAGGAGCGCTCACCCCTTCGTGGGAAGATAGAGTGTGTCCCTCTGCATGTCAGTGACGGGGAGCTGTTACCTCTTCGTGGGATGGGTAGAGTGTGTCCCTCTGCATGTCAGTGACTGGAGCGCTCACGCCTTCTTGGGATGGATAGAGTGTGTCCCTCTGCATGTCAGTGACAAGGAGCTGTTACCCCTTCGTGGGATTGTTAGAGAGTGTCCCTCTGCATGTCAGTGACAGGGAGCGCTCACCCCTTCGTGAGATGGATAGAGTGTGTCTCTCTGCATGTCAGTGACAGGGAGCGCTCATCCCTTTGTGAAATGGATAGAGTGTGTCCCTCTGCATGCCAGTGACAGGAGCGCTCACCCCTTCGTGGGATAGAGTGTGTCCCTCTGCATGTCAGTGACAAGGAGCTGTTACCCCTTCGTGGGATGGATAGAGTGTGTCCCTCTGCATGTCAGGGGTAGGAGCGCTCATCCCTTTGTGGGATGGATAGAGTGTCCCTCTGCATGTCAGTGACAGGAGCGCTCACGACTTCTTGGGATGGATAGAGTGTGTCCCTCTGCATGTCAGTGACAGGGAGCTGTTACCCCTTCGTGGGATTGTTAGAGCGCGCCCCTCTGCATGCTAGGGGTAGGAGCGCTCATCCCTTTGTGAGATGGATAGAGTGTGTCCCTCTGCATGTCAGTGACGGGGAGCTGTTACCTCTTCGTGGGATGGATAGAAGTGTGTCCCTCTGCATGTCAGGGGAATGGATAGAGTGTGTCCCTCTGCATGTCAGGGGCAGGAAGGATGTACCCCTTCGTGGGATGGATAGAGTGTGTCCCTCTGCATGTCAGCAACAGGGAGAGCTCACCCCTTCGTGGTATGGATAGAGTGTGTCCCTCTGCATGTCAGTGACAGGGAGCGCTCATCCCTTTGTGAAATGGATAGAGTGTGTCCCTCTGCATGCCAGTGGCAGGAGCGCTCACCCCTTCGTGGGATAGATAGAGTGTGTCCCTCTGTATGTCAGTGACAGGGAGCTGTCAACCCTTCGTGGGATGGATGTGGTGTGTCCCTCTGCATGTCAGTGACAAGGAGCTGTTACCCTTTCGTGGGATGGATAGAGTGTGTCCCTCTGCATGTCAGGGGTAGGAGCGCTCATCCCTTTGTGGGATGGATAGAGTGTCCCTCTGCATGTCAGTGACAGGAGCGCTCACGCCTTCTTGGGATGGATAGAGTGTGTCCCTCTGCATGTCAGTGACAGGGAGCGCTCACCCCTTTGTGAGATGTATAGAGTGTGTCTCTCTGCATGTCAGTGACAGGGAGCGCTCATCCCTTTGTGAAATGGATAGAGTGTGTCCCTCTGCATGCCAGTGGCAGGAGCGCTCACCCCTTCGTGGGATAGATAGAGTGTGTCCCTCTGCATGTCAGTGACAAGGAGCTGTTACCCCTTAGTGGGATGGATAGAGTGTGTCCCTCTGCATGTCAGGGGTAGGAGCGCTCATCCCTTTGTGGGATGGATAGAGTGTGTCCCTCTGCATGTCAGTGAAAGGGAGCGCTCACCCCTTCGTGGGATGGATAGAGTGTGTCCCTCTGCATGTCAGTGACAGGGAGCGCTCACCCCTTCGTGAGATGTATAGAGTGTGTCTCTCTGCATGTCAGTGACAGGGAGCGCTCATCCCTTTGTGAAATGGATAGAGTGTGTCCCTCTGCATGCCAGTGGCAGGAGCGCTCACCCCTTCGTGGGATAGATAGAGTGTGTCCCTCTGCATGTCAGTGACAGGGAGCTGTTACCCCTTAGTGGGATGGATAGAGTGTGTCCCTCTGCATGTCAGGGGTAGGAGCGCTCATCCCTTTGTGGGATGGATAGAGTGTCCCTCTGCATGTCAGTGACAGGAGCGCTCACGCCTTCTTGGGATGGATAGAGTGTGTCCCTCTGCATGTCAGTGACAAGGAGCTGTTACCCCTTCGTGAGATTGTTAGAGCGCCCCCCTCTGCATGCTAGGGGTAGGAGCGCTCATCCCTTCGTGAGATGGATAGAGTGTGCCCCTCTGCATGTCAGTGACGGGGAGCTGTTACTTCTTTGTGGGATGGATAGAGTGTGTCCTTCTGCATGTCAGTGACAAGGAGCTGTTACCCCTTCGTGGGATTGTTAGAGTGCGTCCCTCTGCATGCCAGTGGCAGTAGCGCTCACCCCTTCGTGGGATGGATAGAGTGTGTCCCTCTGCATGTCAGTGACAAGGAGCTGTTACCCCTTCGTGGGATTCTTAGAGTGTGTCCCTCTGCATGCCAGTAACAGGAGCGCTCACCCCTTCGTGATATGGTTAGAGTGTGTCCCTCTGCATGCCAGGGGTAGGAGTGCTTACCCCTTCTTGGGATGGATAGAGTGTGTCCCTCTGCATGTCAGTGACAAGGAGCTGTTACCCCTTCTTGGGATTGTTAGAGTGCGTCACTCTGCATGCCAGTGGCAGGAGCGCTCACCCCTTCGTGGGATGGATAGAGTGTGTCCCTCTGCATGTCAGCGACAGGGAGCGCTCACCCCTTCGTGGGATGGATAGAGTGTGTCCCTCTGCATGTCAGCGACAGGGATCGCTCACCCCTTTGTGGGATGGATAGAGTGTGTCACTCTGAATGTCAGTGACAAGGAGCTGTTACCTCTTCGTGCGATGGGTAGAGTGCGTCCTTCTGCATGCTGGGGGCAGGAGCGCTCACCCCTTCGTGGGATGGATAGAGTGTGTCCCTCTGCATGTCAGTGACAGGGAGTGCTCACCTCTTCGTGGGGTGGATAGAGTGTGTCCCTCTGCATGTCAGTGAAAGGGAGCGCTCACCCCTTCGTGAGATGGATCGAGTGTGTCTCTCTGCATGTCAGTGACAGGGAGCGCTCATCCCTTTGTGAAATGGTTAGAGTGTGTCCCTCTGCATGCCAGTGGCAGGAGCGCTCACCCCTTCGTGGGATAGATAGAGTGTGTCCCTCTGCATGTCAGTGACGGGGAGCTGTTACCTCTTCGTGGGATGGGTAGAGTGTGTCCCTCTGCATGTCAGTGACTGGAGCGCTCACGCCTTCTTGGGATGGATAGAGTGTGTCCCTCTGCATGTCAGTGACAAGGAGCTGTTGCCCCTTCGTGGGATTGTTAGAGAGTGTCCCTCTGCATGTCAGTGACAAGGAGCGCTCACCCCTTCGTGAGATGGATAGAGTGTGTCCCTCTGCATGTCAGTGACAAGGAGATGTTACCCCTTCGTGGGATTGTTAGAGTGCGTCCCTCTGCATGCCAGTGGCAGGAGCGCTCACCCCTTCGTGGGATGGATAGAGTGTGTCCCTCTGCATGTCAGTGACAAGGAGCTGTTACCCCTTCGTGGGATTCTTAGAGTGTGTCCCTCTGCATGCCAGTAACAGGAGCGCTCACCCCTTCGTGATATGGTTAGAGTGTGTCCCTCTGCATGCCAGGGGTAGGAGTGCTTACCCCTTCTTGGGATAGATAGAGTGTGTCCCTCTGCATGTCAGTGACAAGGAGCTGTTACCCCTTCTTGGGATTGTTAGGGTGCATCCCTCTGCATGCCAGTGGCAGGAGCGCTCACCCCTTCGTGGGATGGATAGAGTGTGTCCCTCTGCATGTCAGCGACAGGGAGCGCTCACCCCTTTGTGGGATGGATAGAGTGTGTCCCTCTGCATGTCAGTGACAAGGAGCTGTTACCTCTTCGTGCGATGGGTAGAGTGCGTCCTTCTGCATGCTGGGGGCAGGAGCACTCACCCCTTCCTGGGATGGATAGAGTGTGTCCCTCTGCATGTCAGTGACAGGGAGCGCTCACCTCTTTGTGGGGTGGATAGAGTGTGTCCCTCTGCATGTCAGTGAAAGGGAGCGCTCACCCCTTCATGAGATGGATAGAGTGTGTCTCTCTGCATGTCAGTGACAGGGAGCGCTCATCCCTTTGTGAAATGGATAGAGTGTGTTCCTCTGCATGCCAGTGGCAGGAGTGCTCACCCAATCGTGGGATAGATAGAGTGTGTCCCTCTGCATGTCAGTGACAGGGAGCTGTCAACCCTTCGTGGGATGGATGTGGTGTGTCCCTCTGCATGTCAGTGACAAGGAGCTGTTACCCCTTCGTGGGATGGATAGAGTGTGTCCCTGTGCATGTCGGGTAGGAGCGCTCATCCCATTGTGGGATGAATAGAGTGTCCCTCTGCATGTCAGTGACAGGAGCGCTCACGCCTTCTTGGGATGGATAGAGTGTGTCCCTCTGCATGTCAGTGACAAGGAGCTGTTACCCCTTCGTGGGATTGTTAGAGCGCGCCCCTCTGCATGCTAGGGGTAGGAGCGCTCATCCCTTCGTGAGATGGATAGAGTGTGTCCCTCTGCATGTCAGGGACGGGGAGCTGTTACCTCTTCGTGGGATGGGTAGAGTGTGTCCCTCTGCATGTCAGTGACTGGAGCGCTCACGCCTTCTTGGGATGGATAGAGTGTGTCCCTCTGCATGTCAGTGACAAGGAGCTGTTGCCCCTTCATGGGATTGTTAGAGAGTTTCCCTCTGCATGTCAGTGACAGGGAGCGCTCACCCCTTCGTGAGATGGATAGAGTGTGTCCCTCTGCATGTCAGTGACAAGGAGCTGTTACCCCTTCGTGGGATTCTTAGAGTGTGTCCCTCTGCATGCCAGTAACAGGAGCGCTCACCCCTTCGTGATATGGTTAGAGTGTGTCCCTCTGCATGCCAGGGGTAGGAGTGCTTAGCCCTTCTTGGGATAGATAGAGTGTGTCCCTCTGCATGTCAGTGACAAGGAGCTGTTACCCCTTCGTGGGATTGTTAGAGCGCGCCCCTCTGCATGCTAGGGGTAGGAGCGCTCATCCCTTCGTGAGATGAATAGAGTGTGTCCCTCTGCATGTCAGTGACGGGGAGCTGTTACCTCTTCGTGGGATGGATAGAGTGTGTCCCTCTGCATGTCAGGGGAATGGATAGAGTGTGTCCCTCTGCATGTCAGGGGCAGGAAGGATGTACCCCTTCGTGGGATGGATAGAGTGTGTCCCTCTGCATGTCAGCAACAGGGAGCGCTCACCCCTTCGTGGGATGGATAGAGTGTGTCCCTCTGCATGTCAGTGACAGGGAGCGCTCATCCCTTTGTGAAATGGATAGAGTGTGTCCCTCTGCATGCCAGTGGCAGGAGCGCTCACCCCTTCGTGGGATAGATAGAGTGTGTCCCTCTGCATGTCAGTGACAGGGAGCTGTCAACCCTTCGTGGGATGGATGTGGTGTGTCCCTCTGCATGTCAGTGACAAGGAGCTGTTACCCCTTCGTGGGATGGATAGAGTGTGTCCCTCTGCATGTTAGGGGTAGGAGCGCTCATCCCTTTGTGGGATGGATAGAGTGTCCCTCTGCATGTCAGTGACAGGAGCGCTCACGCCTTCTTGGGATGGATAGAGTGTGTCCCTCTGCATGTCAGTGACAGGGAGCTGTTACCCCTTCGTGGGATTGTTAGAGCGCGCCCCTCTGCATGCTAGGGGTAGGAGCGCTCATCCCTTCGTGAGATGGATAGAGTGTGTCCCTCTGCATGTCAGTGACAAGGAGCTGTTACCTCTTCGTGGGATGGATAGAGTGTGTCCCTCTGCATGTCAGGGGAATGGATAGAGTGTGTCCCTCTGCATGTCAGGGGCAGGAAGGATGTACCCCTTTGTTGGATGGATAGAGTGTGTCCCTCTGCATGTCAGCAACAGGGAGTGCTCACCCCTTCGTGGGATGGATAGAGTGTGTCCCTCTGCATGTCAGCGACAGGGAGCGCTCACCCCTTCGTGGGATGGATAGAGTGTGTCCCTCTGCATGTCAATGACAGAGAGCGCTCACCTCTTCGTGGGGTGGATAGAGTGTGTCCCTCTGCATGTCAGGGGCAGGAAGGATGTACCCCTTTGTGGGATGGATAGAGTGTGTCCCTCTGCATGTCAGCGACAGGGAGTGCTCACCCCTTCGTGGGATGGATAGAGCGTGTCCCTCTGCATGTCAGCGACAGGGAGCGCTCACCCCTTCGTGGGATGGATAGAGTGTGTCCCTCTGCATGTCAGTGACAGGGAGCGCTCACCTCTTCGTGGGGTGGATAGAGTGTGTCCCTCTGCATGTCAGTGAAAGGGAGCGCTCACCCCTTCGTGGGAAGGATAGAGTGTGTCCCTCTGCATGTCAGTGACAAGGAGCACTCACCCCTTCGTGAGATGTATAGAGTGTGTCTCTCTGCATGTCAGTGACAGGGAGCGCTTATCCCTTTGTGAAATGGATAGAGTGTGTCCCTCTGCATGCCAGTGGCAGGAGCGCTCACCCCTTCGTGGGATAGATAGAGTGTGTCCCTCTGCATGTCAGTGACAAGGAGCTGTTACCCCTTAGTGGGATGGATAGAGTGTGTCCCTCTGCATGTCAGGGGTAGGAGCGCTCATCCCTTTGTGGGATGGATAGAGTGTCCCTCTGCATGTCAGTGACAGGAGTGCTCACGCCTTCTTGGGATGGATAGAGTGTGTCCCTCTGCATGTCAGTGACAAGGAGCTGTTACCCCTTCGTGGGATTGTTAGAGTGCGTCCCTCTGCATGCCAGTGGCAGTAGCGCTCACCCCTTCGTGGGATGGATAGAGTGTGTCCCTCTGCATGTCAGTGACAAGGAGCTGTTACCCCTTCGTGGGATTCTTAGAGTGTGTCCCTCTGCATGCCAGTAACAGGAGCGCTCACCCCTTCGTGATATGGTTAGAGTGTGTCCCTCTGCATGCCAGGGGTAGGAGTGCTTACCCCTTCTTGGGATGGATAGAGTGTGTCCCTCTGCATGTCAGTGACAAGGAGCTGTTACCCCTTCTTGGGATCGTTAGAGTGCGTCCCTCTGCATGCCAGTGGCAGGAGCGCTCACCCCTTCATGGGATGGATAGAGTGTGTCCCTCTGCATGTCAGCGACAGGGAGCGCTCACCCCTTCGTGGGATGGATAGAGTGTGTCCCTCTGCATGTCAGCGACAGGGATCGCTCACCCCTTTGTGGGATGGATAGAGTGTGTCACTCTGAATGTCAGTGACAAGGAGCTGTTACCTCTTCGTGCGATGGGTAGAGTGTGTCCCTCTGCATGTAAGGGGCAGGAAGGATGTACCCCTTTGTGGGATGGATAGAGTGTGTCCCTCTGCATGTCAGCAACAGGGAGTGCTCACCCCTTCGTGGGATGGATAGAGTGTGTCCCTCTGCATGTCAGTGACAGGGAGCGCTCATCCCTTTGTGAAATGGATAGAGTGTGTCCCTCTGCATGCCAGTGGCAGGAGCGCTCACCCCTTCGTGGGATAGATAGAGTGTGTCCCTCTGCATGTCAGTGACAGGGAGCTGTCAACCCTTCGTGGGATGGATGTGGTGTGTCCCTCTGCATGTCAGTGACAAGGAGCTGTTACCCCTTCGTGGGATGGATAGAGTGTGTCCTTCTGCATGTCAGGGGTAGGAGCGCTCATCCCTTTGTGGGATGGATAGAGTGTCCCTCTGCATGTCAGTGACAGGAGCGCTCACGCCTTCTTGGGATGGATAGAGTGTGTCCCTCTGCATGTAAGTGACAGGGAGCTGTTACCCCTTCGTGGGATTGTTAGAGCGCGCCCCTCTGCATGCTAGGGGTAGGAGCGCTCATCCCTTCGTGAGATGGATAGAGTGTGTCCCTCTGCATGTCAGTGACAAGGAGCTGTTACCTCTTCGTGGGATGGATAGAGTGTGTCCCTCTGCATGTCAGGGGAATGGATAGAGTGTGTCCCTCTGCATGTCAGGGGCAGGAAGGATGTACCCCTTTGTGGGATGGATAGAGTGTGTCCCTCTGCATGTCAGCGACAGGGAGTGCTCACCCCTTCGTGGGATGGATAGAGTGTGTCCCTCTGCATGTCAGCGACAGGGAGCGCTCACCCCTTCGTGGGATGGATAGAGTGTGTCCCTCTGCATGTCAGTGACAGGGAGCGCTCACCTCTTCGTGGGGTGGATAGAGTGTGTCCCTCTGCATGTCAGTGAAAGGGAGCGCTCACCCCTTCGTGGGATGGATAGAGTGTGTCCCTCTGCATGTCAGTGACAGGGAGCGCTCACCCCTTCGTGAGATGTATAGAGTGTGTCTCTCTGCATGTCAGAGACAGGGAGCGCTCATCCCTTTGTGAAATGGATAGAGTGTGTCCCTCTGCATGCCAGTGGCAGGAGCGCTCACCCCTTCGTGGGATAGATAGAGTGTGTCCCTCTGCATGTCAGTGACAAGGAGCTGTTACCCCTTAGTGGGATGGATAGAGTGTGTCCCTCTGCATGTCAGGGGTAGGAGCGCTCATCCCTTTGTGGGATGGATAGAGTGTCCCTCTGCATGTCAGTGACAGGAGCGCTCACGCCTTCTTGGGATGGATAGAGTGTGTCCCTCTGCATGTCAGTGACAAGGAGCTGTTACCCCTTCGTGGGATTGTTAGAGTGCGTCCCTCTGCATGCCAGTGGCAGTAGCGCTCACCCCTTCGTGGGATGGATAGAGTGTGTCCCTCTGCATGTCAGTGACAAAGAGCTGTTACCCCTTCGTGGGATTCTTAGAGTGTGTCCCTCTGCATGCCAGTAACAGGAGCGCTCACCCCTTCGTGATATGGTTAGAGTGTGTCCCTCTGCATGCCAGGGGTAGGAGTGCTTACCCCTTCTTGGGATGGATAGAGTGTGTCCCTCTGCATGTCAGTGACAAGGAGCTGTTACCCCTTCGTGGGATTGTTAGAGTGCGTCCCTCTGCATGCCAGTGGCAGGAGCGCTCACCCCTTCGTGGGATGGATAGAGTGTGTCCCTCTGCATGTCAGCGACAGGGAGCGCTCACCCCTTCGTGGGATGGATAGAGTGTGTCCCTCTGCATGTCAGCGACAGGGATCGCTCACCCCTTTGTGGGATGGATAGAGTGTGTCACTCTGAATGTCAGTGACAAGGAGCTGTTACCTCTTCGTGCGATGGGTAGAGTGCGTCCTTCTGCATGCTGGGGGCAGGAGCGCTCACCCCTTCGTGGGATGGATAGAGTGTGTCCCTCTGCATGTCAGTGACAGGGAGTGCTCACCTCTTCGTGGGGTGGATAGAGTGTGTCCATCTGCATGTCAGTGAAAGGGAGCGCTCACCCCTTCGTGAGATGGATCGAGTGTGTCTCTCTGCATGTCAGTGACAGGGAGCGCTCATCCCTTTGTGAAATGGTTAGAGTGTGTCCCTCTGCATGCCAGTGGCAGGAGCGCTCACCCCTTCGTGGGATAGATAGAGTGTGTCCCTCTGCATGTCAGTGACGGGGAGCTGTTACCTCTTCGTGGGATGGGTAGAGTGTGTCCCTCTGCATGTCAGTGACTGGAGCGCTCACGCCTTCTTGGGATGGATAGAGTGTGTCCCTCTGCATGTCAGTGACAAGGAGCTGTTGCCCCTTCGTGGGATTGTTAGAGAGTGTCCCTCTGCATGTCAGTGACAAGGAGCGCTCACCCCTTCGTGAGATGGATAGAGTGTGTCCCTCTGCATGTCAGTGACAAGGAGATGTTACCCCTTCGTGGGATTGTTAGAGTGCGTCCCTCTGCATGCCAGTGGCAGTAGCGCTCACCCCTTCGTGGGATGGATAGAGTGTGTCCCTCTGCATGTCAGTGACAAGGAGCTGTTACCCCTTCGTGGGATTCTTAGAGTGTGTCCCTCTGCATGCCAGTAACAGGAGCGCTCACCCCTTCGTGATATGGTTAGAGTGTGTCCCTCTGCATGCCAGGGGTAGGAGTGCTTACCCCTTCTTGGGATGGATAGAGTGTGTCCCTCTGCATGTCAGTGACAAGGAGCTGTTGCCCCTTCTTGGGATTGTTAGAGTGCGTCCCTCTGCATGCCAGTGGCAGGAGCGCTCACCCCTTCGTGGGATGGATAGAGTGTGTCCCTCTGCATGTCAGCGACAGGGAGCGCTCACCCCTTCGTGGGATGGATAGAGTGTGTCCCTCTGCATGTCAGAGACAGGGATCGCTCACCCCTTTGTGGGATGGATAGAGTGTGTCACTCTGAATGTCAGTGACAAGGAGCTGTTACCTCTTCGTGCGATGGGTAGAGTGCGTCCTTCTGCATGCTGGGGGCAGGAGCGCTCACCCCTTCGTGGGATGGGTAGAGTGTGTCCCTCTGCATGTCAGTGACAGGGAGTGCTCACCTCTTCGTGGGGTGGATAGAGTGTGTCCCTCTGCATCTCAGTGACAGGGAGCGCTCATCCCTTTGTGAAATGGTTAGAGTGTGTCCCTCTGCATGCCAGTGGCAGGAGCGCTCACCCCTTCGTGGGAAGATAGAGTGTGTCCCTCTGCATGTCAGTGACGGGGAGCTGTTACCTCTTCGTGGGATGGGTAGAGTGTGTCCCTCTGCATGTCAGTGACTGGAGCGCTCACGCCTTCTTGGGATGGATAGAGTGTGTCCCTCTGCATGTCAGTGACAAGGAGCTGTTACCCCTTCGTGGGATTGTTAGAGAGTGTCCCTCTGCATGTCAGTGACAGGGAGCGCTCACCCCTTCGTGAGATGGATAGAGTGTGTCTCTCTGCATGTCAGTGACAGGGAGCGCTCATCCCTTTGTGAAATGGATAGAGTGTGTCCCTCTGCATGCCAGTGACAGGAGCGCTCACCCCTTCGTGGGATAGAGTGTGTCCCTCTGCATGTCAGTGACAAGGAGCTGTTACCCCTTCGTGGGATGGATAGAGTGTGTCCCTCTGCATGTCAGGGGTAGGAGCGCTCATCCCTTTGTGGGATGGATAGAGTGTCCCTCTGCATGTCAGTGACAGGAGCGCTCACGACTTCTTGGGATGGATAGAGTGTGTCCCTCTGCATGTCAGTGACAGGGAGCTGTTACCCCTTCGTGGGATTGTTAGAGCGCGCCCCTCTGCATGCTAGGGGTAGGAGCGCTCATCCCTTTGTGAGATGGATAGAGTGTGTCCCTCTGCATGTCAGTGACGGGGAGCTGTTACCTCTTCGTGGGATGGATAGAAGTGTGTCCCTCTGCATGTCAGGGGAATGGATAGAGTGTGTCCCTCTGCATGTCAGGGGCAGGAAGGATGTACCCCTTCGTGGGATGGATAGAGTGTGTCCCTCTGCATGTCAGCAACAGGGAGAGCTCACCCCTTCGTGGTATGGATAGAGTGTGTCCCTCTGCATGTCAGTGACAGGGAGCGCTCATCCCTTTGTGAAATGGATAGAGTGTGTCCCTCTGCATGCCAGTGGCAGGAGCGCTCACCCCTTCGTGGGATAGATAGAGTGTGTCCCTCTGTATGTCAGTGACAGGGAGCTGTCAACCCTTCGTGGGATGGATGTGGTGTGTCCCTCTGCATGTCAGTGACAAGGAGCTGTTACCCCTTCGTGGGATGGATAGAGTGTGTCCCTCTGCATGTCAGGGGTAGGAGCGCTCATCCCTTTGTGGGATGGATAGAGTGTCCCTCTGCATGTCAGTGACAGGAGCGCTCACGCCTTCTTGGGATGGATAGAGTGTGTCCCTCTGCATGTCAGTGACAGGGAGCTGTTACCCCTTCGTGGGATTGTTAGAGCGCGCCCCTCTGCATGCTAGGGGTAGGAGCGCTCATCCCTTCGTGAGATGGATAGAGTGTGTCCCTCTGCATGTCAGTGACAGGGAGCTGTTACCTCTTCGTGGGATGGATAGAGTGTGTCCCTCTGCATGTCAGGGGAATGGATAGAGTGTGTCCCTCTGCATGTCAGGGGCAGGAAGGATGTACCCCTTTGTTGGATGGATAGAGTGTGTCCCTCTGCATGTCAGCAACAGGGAGTGCTCACCCCTTCGTGGGATGGATAGAGTGTGTCCCTCTGCATGTCAGCAACAGGGAGCGCTCACCCCTTCGTGGGATGGATAGAGTGTGTCCCTCTGCATGTCAATGACAGGGAGCGCTCACCTCTTCGTGGGGTGGATAGAGTGTGTCCCTCTGCATGTCAGTGAAAGGGAGCGCTCACCCCTTCGTGGGATGGATAGAGTGTGTCCCTCTGCATGTCAGTGACAGGGAGCGCTCACCCCTTCGTGAGATGTATAGAGTGTGTCTCTCTGCATGTCAGTGACAGGGAGCGCTCATCCCTTTGTGAAATGGATAGAGTGTGTCCCTCTGCATGCCAGTGGCAGGAGCGCTCACCCCTTCGTGGGATAGATAGAGTGTGTCCCTCTGCATGTCAGTGACAAGGAGCTGTTACCCCTTAGTGGGATGGATAGAGTGTGTCCCTCTGCATGTCAGGGGTAGGAGCGCTCATCCCTTTGTGGGATGGATAGAGTGTCCCTCTGCATGTCAGTGACAGGAGCGCTCACGCCTTCTTGGGATGGATAGAGTGTGTCCCTCTGCATGTCAGTGACAAGGAGCTGTTACCCCTTCGTGAGATTGTTAGAGCGCCCCCCTCTGCATGCTAGGGGTAGGAGCGCTCATCCCTTCGTGAGATGGATAGAGTGTGCCCCTCTGCATGTCAGTGACGGGGAGCTGTTACTTCTTCGTGGGATGGATAAAGTGTGTCCCTCTGCATGTCAGTGACAAGGAGCTGTTACCCCTTCGTGGGATTGTTAGAGTGCGTCCCTCTGCATGCCAGTGGCAGTAGCGCTCACCCCTTCGTGGGATGGATAGAGTGTGTCCCTCTGCATGTCAGTGACAAGGAGCTGTTACCCCTTCGTGGGATTCTTAGAGTGTGTCCCTCTGCATGCCAGTAACAGGAGCGCTCACCCCTTCGTGATATGGTTAGAGTGTGTCCCTCTGCATGCCAGGGGTAGGAGTGCTTACCCCTTCTTGGGATGGATAGAGTGTGTCCCTCTGCATGTCAGTGACAAGGAGCTGTTACCCCTTCTTGGGATTGTTAGAGTGCGTCCCTCTGCATGCCAGTGGCAGGAGCGCTCACCCCTTCGTGGGATGGATAGAGTGTGTCCCTCTGCATGTCAGCGACAGGGAGCGCTCACCCCTTCGTGGGATGGATAGAGTGTGTCCCTCTGCATGTCAGCGACAGGGATCGCTCACCCCTTTGTGGGATGGATAGAGTGTGTCACTCTGAATGTCAGTGACAAGGAGCTGTTACCTCTTCGTGCGATGGGTAGAGTGCGTCCTTCTGCATGCTGGGGGCAGAAGCGCTCACCCCTTCGTGGGATGGATAGAGTGTGTCCCTCTGCATGTCAGTGACAGGGAGTGCTCACCTCTTCGTGGGGTGGATAGAGTGTGTCACTCTGCATGTCAGTGAAAGGGAGCGCTCACCCCTTCGTGAGATGGATCTAGTGTGTCTCTCTGCATGTCAGTGACAGGGAGCGCTCATCCCTTTGTGAAATGGTTAGAGTGTGTCCCTCTGCATGCCAGTGGCAGGAGCGCTCACCCCTTCGTGGGATAGATAGAGTGTGTCCCTCTGCATGTCAGTGACGGGGAGCTGTTACCTCTTCGTGGGATGGGTAGAGTGTGTCCCTCTGCATGTCAGTGACTGGAGCGCTCACGCCTTCTTGGGATGGATAGAGTGTGTCCCTCTGCATGTCAGTGACAAGGAGCTGTTGCCCCTTCGTGGGATTGTTAGAGAGTGTCCCTCTGCATGTCAGTGACAAGGAGCGCTCACCCCTTCGTGAGATGGATAGAGTGTGTCCCTCTGCATGTCAGTGACAAGGAGATGTTACCCCTTCGTGGGATTGTTAGAGTGCGTCCCTCTGCATGCCAGTGGCAGGAGCGCTCACCCCTTCGTGGGATGGATAGAGTGTGTCCCTCTGCATGTCAGTGACAAGGAGCTGTTACCCCTTCGTGGGATTCTTAGAGTGTGTCCCTCTGCATGCCAGTAACAGGAGCGCTCACCCCTTCGTGATATGGTTAGAGTGTGTCCCTCTGCATGCCAGGGGTAGGAGTGCTTACCCCTTCTTGGGATAGATAGAGTGTGTCCCTCTGCATGTCAGTGACAAGGAGCTGTTACCCCTTCTTGGGATTGTTAGGGTGCATCCCTCTGCATGCCAGTGGCAGGAGCGCTCACCCCTTTGTGGGATGGATAGAGTGTGTCCCTCTGCATGTCAGCGACAGGGAGCGCTCACCCCTTCGTGGGATGGATAGAGTGTGTCCCTCTGCATGTCAGTGACAAGGAGCTGTTACCTCTTCGTGCGATGGGTGGAGTGCGTCCTTCTGCATGCTGGGGGCAGGAGCGCTCACCCCTTCGTGGGATGGATAGAGTGTGTCCCTCTGCATGTCAGTGACAGGGAGCGCTCACCTCTTTGTGGGGTGGATAGAGTGTGTCCCTCTGCATGTCAGTGAAAGGGAGCGCTCACCCCTTCATGAGATGGATAGAGTGTGTCTCTCTGCATGTCAGTGACAGGGAGCGCTCATCCCTTTGTGAAATGGATAGAGTGTGTTCCTCTGCATGCCAGTGGCAGGAGTGCTCACCCAATCGTGGGATAGATAGAGTGTGTCCCTCTGCATGTCAGTGACAGGGAGCTGTCAACCCTTCGTGGGATGGATGTGCTGTGTCCCTCTGCATGTCAGTGACAAGGAGCTGTTACCCCTTCGTGGGATGGATAGAGTGTGTCCCTGTGCATGTCGGGTAGGAGCGCTCATCCCATTGTGGGATGAATAGAGTGTCCCTCTGCATGTCAGTGACAGGAGCGCTCACGCCTTCTTGGGATGGATAGAGTGTGTCCCTCTGCATGTCAGTGACAAGGAGCTGTTACCCCTTCGTGGGATTGTTAGAGCGCGCCCCTCTGCATGCTAGGGGTAGGAGCGCTCATCCCTTCGTGAGATGGATAGAGTGTGTCCCTCTGCATGTCAGGGACGGGGAGCTGTTACCTCTTCGTGGGATGGGTAGAGTGTGTCCCTCTGCATGTCAGTGACTGGAGCGCTCACGCCTTCTTGGGATGGATAGAGTGTGTCCCTCTGCATGTCAGTGACAAGGAGCTGTTGCCCCTTCGTGGGATTGTTAGAGAGTTTCCCTCTGCATGTCAGTGACAGGGAGCGCTCACCCCTTCGTGAGATGGATAGAGTGTGTCCCTCTGCATGTCAGTGACAAGGAGCTGTTACCCCTTCGTGGGATTCTTAGAGTGTGTCCCTCTGCATGCCAGTAACAGGAGCGCTCACCCCTTCGTGATATGGTTAGAGTGTGTCCCTCTGCATGCCAGGGGTAGGAGTGCTTAGCCCTTCTTGGGATAGATAGAGTGTGTCCCTCTGCATGTCAGTGACAAGGAGCTGTTACCCCTTCGTGGGATTGTTAGAGCGCGCCCCTCTGCATGCTAGGGGTAGGAGCGCTCATCCCTTCGTGAGATGAATAGAGTGTGTCCCTCTGCATGTCAGTGACGGGGAGCTGTTACCTCTTCGTGGGATGGATAGAGTGTGTCCCTCTGCATGTCAGGGGAATGGATAGAGTGTGTCCCTCTGCATGTCAGGGGCAGGAAGGATGTACCCCTTCGTGGGATGGATAGAGTGTGTCCCTCTGCATGTCAGCAACAGGGAGCGCTCACCCCTTCGTGGGATGGATAGAGTGTGTCCCTCTGCATGTCAGTGACAGGGAGCGCTCATCCCTTTGTGAAATGGATAGAGTGTGTCCCTCTGCATGCCAGTGGCAGGAGCGCTCACCCCTTCGTGGGATAGATAGAGTGTGTCCCTCTGCATGTCAGTGACAGGGAGCTGTCAACCCTTCGTGGGATGGATGTGGTGTGTCCCTCTGCATGTCAGTGACAAGGAGCTGTTACCCCTTCGTGGGATGGATAGAGTGTGTCCCTCTGCATGTCAGGGGTAGGAGCGCTCATCCCTTTGTGGGATGGATAGAGTGTCCCTCTGCATGTCAGTGACAGGAGCGCTCACGCCTTCTTGGGATGGATAGAGTGTGTCCCTCTGCATGTCAGTGACAGGGAGCTGTTACCCCTTCGTGGGATTGTTAGAGCGCGCCCCTCTGCATGCTAGGGGTAGGAGCGCTCATCCCTTCGTGAGATGGATAGAGTGTGTCCCTCTGCATGTCAGTGACAAGGAGCTGTTACCTCTTCGTGGGATGGATAGAGTGTGTCCCTCTGCATGTCAGGGGAATGGATAGAGTGTGTCCCTCTGCATGTCAGGGGCAGGAAGGATGTACCCCTTTGTGGGATGGATAGAGTGTGTCCCTCTGCATGTCAGCGACAGGGAGTGCTCACCCCTTCGTGGGATGGATAGAGCGTGTCCCTCTGCATGTCAGCGACAGGGAGCGCTCACCCCTTCGTGGGATGGATAGAGTGTGTCCCTCTGCATGTCAGTGACAGGGAGCGCTCACCTCTTCGTGGGGTGGATAGAGTGTGTCCCTCTGCATGTCAGTGAAAGGGAGCGCTCACCCCTTCGTGGGAAGGATAGAGTGTGTCCCTCTGCATGTCAGTGACAGGGAGCGCTCACCCCTTCGTGAGATGTATAGAGTGTGTCTCGCTGCATGTCAGTGACAGGGAGCGCTCATCCCTTTGTGAAATGGATAGAGTGTGTCCCTCTGCATGCCAGTGGCAGGAGCGCTCACCCCTTCGTGGGATAGATAGAGTGTGTCCCTCTGCATGTCAGTGACAAGGAGCTGTTACCCCTTAGTGGGATGGATAGAGTGTGTCCCTCTGCATGTCAGGGGTAGGAGCGCTCATCCCTTTGTGGGATGGATAGAGTGTCCCTCTGCATGTCAGTGACAGGAGTGCTCACGCCTTCTTGGGATGGATAGAGTGTGTCCCTCTGCATGTCAGTGACAAGGAGCTGTTACCCCTTCGTGGGATTGTTAGAGTGCGTCCCTCTGCATGCCAGTGGCAGTAGCGCTCACCCCTTCGTGGGATGGATAGAGTGTGTCCCTCTGCATGTCAGTGACAAGGAGCTGTTACCCCTTCGTGGGATTCTTAGAGTGTGTCCCTCTGCATGCCAGTAACAGGAGCGCTCACCCCTTCGTGATATGGTTAGAGTGTGTCCCTCTGCATGCCAGGGGTAGGAGTGCTTACCCCTTCTTGGGATGGATAGAGTGTGTCCCTCTGCATGTCAGTGACAAGGAGCTGTTACCCCTTCTTGGGATTGTTAGAGTGCGTCCCTCTGCATGCCAGTGGCAGGAGCGCTCACCCCTTCATGGGATGGATAGAGTGTGTCCCTCTGCATGTCAGCGACAGGGAGCGCTCACCCCTTCGTGGGATGGATAGAGTGTGTCCCTCTGCATGTCAGCGACAGGGATCGCTCACCCCTTTGTGGGATGGATAGAGTGTGTCACTCTGAATGTCAGTGACAAGGAGCTGTTACCTCTTCGTGCGATGGGTAGAGTGTGTCCCTCTGCATGTAAGGGGCAGGAAGGATGTACCCCTTTGTGGGATGGATAGAGTGTGTCCCTCTGCATGTCAGCAACAGGGAGTGCTCACCCCTTCGTGGGATGGATAGAGTGTGTTCCTCTGCATGTCAGTGACAGGGAGCGCTCATCCCTTTGTGAAATGGATAGAGTGTGTCCCTCTGCATGCCAGTGGCAGGAGCGCTCACCCCTTCGTGGGATAGATAGAGTGTGTCCCTCTGCATGTCAGTGACAGGGAGCTGTCAACCCTTCGTGGGATGGATGTGGTGTGTCCCTCTGCATGTCAGTGACAAGGAGCTGTTACCCCTTCGTGGGATGGATAGAGTGTGTCCCTCTGCATGTCAGGGGTAGGAGCGCTCATCCCTTTGTGGGATGGATAGAGTGTCCCTCTGCATGTCAGTGACAGGAGCGCTCACGCCTTCTTGGGATGGATAGAGTGTGTCCCTCTGCATGTCAGTGACAGGGAGCTGTTACCCCTTCGTGGGATTGTTAGAGCGCGCCCCTCTGCATGCTAGGGGTAGGAGCGCTCATCCCTTCGTGAGATGGATAGAGTGTGTCCCTCTGCATGTCAGTGACAAGGAGCTGTTACCTCTTCGTGGGATGGATAGAGTGTGTTCCTCTGCATGTCAGGGGAATGGATAGAGTGTGTCCCTCTGCATGTCAGGGGCAGGAAGGATGTACCCCTTTGTGGGATGGATAGAGTGTGTCCCTCTGCATGTCAGCGACAGGGAGTGCTCACCCCTTCGTGGGATGGATAGAGTGTGTCCCTCTGCATGTCAGCGACAGGGAGCGCTCACCCCTTCGTGGGATGGATAGAGTGTGTCCCTCTGCATGTCAGTGACAGGGAGCGCTCACCTCTTCGTGGGGTGGATAGAGTGTGTCCCTCTGCATGTCAATGAAAGGGAGCGCTCACCCCTTCGTGGGATGGATAGAGTGTGTCCCTCTGCATGTCAGTGACAGGGAGCGCTCACCCCTTCGTGAGATGTATAGAGTGTGTCTCTCTGCATGTCAGTGACAGGGAGCGCTCATCCCTTTGTGAAATGGATAGAGTGTGTCCCTCTGCATGCCAGTGGCAGGAGCGCTCACCCCTTCGTGGGATAGATAGAGTGTGTCCCTCTGCATGTCAGTGACAAGTAGCTGTTACCCCTTAGTGGGATGGATAGAGTGTGTCCCTCTGCATGTCAGGGGTAGGAGCGCTCATCCCTTTGTGGGATGGATAGAGTGTCCCTCTGCATGTCAGTGACAGGAGCGCTCACGCCTTCTTGGGATGGATAGAGTGTGTCCCTCTGCATGTCAGTGACAAGGAGCTGTTACCCCTTTGTGGGATTGTTAGAGTGCGTCCCTCTGCATGCCAGTGGCAGTAGCGCTCACCCCTTCGTGGGATGGATAGAGTGTGTCCCTCTGCATGTCAGTGACAAGGAGCTGTTACCCCTTCGTGGGATTCTTAGAGTGTGTCCCTCTGCATGCCAGTAACAGGAGCGCTCACCCCTTCGTGATATGGTTAGAGTGTGTCCCTCTGCATGCCAGGGGTAGGAGTGCTTACCCCTTCTTGGGATGGATAGAGTGTGTCCCTCTGCATGTCAGTGACAAGGAGCTGTTACCCCTTCGTGGGATTGTTAGAGTGCGTCCCTCTGCATGCCAGTGGCAGGAGCGCTCACCCCTTCGTGGGATGGATAGAGTGTGTCCCTCTGCATGTCAGCGACAGGGATCGCTCACCCCTTCGTGGGATGGATAGAGTGTGTCCCTCTGCATGTCAGCGACAGGGATCGCTCACCCCTTTGTGGGATGGATAGAGTGTGTCACTCTGAATGTCAGTGACAAGGAGCTGTTACCTCTTCGTGCAATGGGTAGAGTGCGTCCTTCTGCATGCTGGGGGCAGGAGCGCTCACCCCTTCGTGGGATGGATAGAGTGTGTCCCTCTGCATGTCAGTGACAGGGAGTGCTCACCTCTTCGTGGGGTGGATAGAGTGTGTCCATCTGCATGTCAGTGAAAGGGAGCGCTCACCCCTTCGTGAGATGGATCGAGTGTGTCTCTCTGCATGTCAGTGACAGGGAGCGCTCATCCCTTTGTGAAATGGTTAGAGTGTGTCCCTCTGCATGCCAGTGGCAGGAGCGCTCACCCCTTCGTGGGATAGATAGAGTGTGTCCCTCTGCATGTCAGTGACGGGGAGCTGTTACCTCTTCGTGGGATGGGTAGAGTGTGTCCCTCTGCATGTCAGTGACTGGAGCGCTCACGCCTTCTTGGGATGGATAGAGTGTGTCCCTCTGCATGTCAGTGACAAGGAGCTGTTGCCCCTTCGTGGGATTGTTAGAGAGTGTCCCTCTGCATGTCAGTGACAAGGAGCGCTCACCCCTTCGTGAGATGGATAGAGTGTGTCCCTCTGCATGTCAGTGACAAGGAGATGTTACCCCTTCGTGGGATTGTTAGAGTGCGTCCCTCTGCATGCCAGTGGCAGTAGCGCTCACCCCTTCGTGGGATGGATAGAGTGTGTCCCTCTGCATGTCAGTGACAAGGAGCTGTTACCCCTTCGTGGGATTCTTAGAGTGTGTCCCTCTGCATGCCAGTAACAGGAGCGCTCACCCCTTCGTGATATGGTTAGAGTGTGTCCCTCTGCATGCCAGGGGTAGGAGTGCTTACCCCTTCTTGGGATGGATAGAGTGTGTCCCTCTGCATGTCAGTGACAAGGAGCTGTTGCCCCTTCTTGGGATTGTTAGAGTGCGTCCCTCTGCATGCCAGTGGCAGGAGCGCTCACCCCTTCGTGGGATGGATAGAGTGTGTCCCTCTGCATGTCAGCGACAGGGAGCGCTCACCCCTTCGTGGGATGGATAGAGTGTGTCCCTCTGCATGTCAGAGACAGGGATCGCTCACCCCTTTGTGGGATGGATAGAGTGTGTCACTCTGAATGTCAGTGACAAGGAGCTGTTACCTCTTCGTGCGATGGGTAGAGTGCGTCCTTCTGCATGCTGGGGGCAGGAGCGCTCACCCCTTCGTGGGATGGGTAGAGTGTGTCCCTCTGCATGTCAGTGACAGGGAGTGCTCACCTCTTCGTGGGGTGGATAGAGTGTGTCCCTCTGCATGTCAGTGACAGGGAGCGCTCATCCCTTTGTGAAATGGTTAGAGTGTGTCCCTCTGCATGCCAGTGGCAGGAGCGCTCACCCCTTCGTGGGAAGATAGAGTGTGTCCCTCTGCATGTCAGTGACGGGGAGCTGTTACCTCTTCGTGGGATGGGTAGAGTGTGTCCCTCTGCATGTCAGTGACTGGAGCGCTCACGCCTTCTTGGGATGGATAGAGTGTGTCCCTCTGCATGTCAGTGACAAGGAGCTGTTACCCCTTCGTGGGATTGTTAGAGAGTGTCCCTCTGCATGTCAGTGACAGGGAGCGCTCACCCCTTCGTGAGATGGATAGAGTGTGTCTCTCTGCATGTCAGTGACAGGGAGCGCTCATCCCTTTGTGAAATGGATAGAGTGTGTCCCTCTGCATGCCAGTGACAGGAGCGCTCACCCCTTCGTGGGATAGAGTGTGTCCCTCTGCATGTCAGTGACAAGGAGCTGTTACCCCTTCGTGGGATGGATAGAGTGTGTCCCTCTGCATGTCAGGGGTAGGAGCGCTCATCCCTTTGTGGGATGGATAGAGTGTCCCTCTGCATGTCAGTGACAGGAGCGCTCACGACTTCTTGGGATGGATAGAGTGTGTCCCTCTGCATGTCAGTGACAGGGAGCTGTTACCCCTTCGTGGGATTGTTAGAGCGCGCCCCTCTGCATGCTAGGGGTAGGAGCGCTCATCCCTTTGTGAGATGGATAGAGTGTGTCCCTCTGCATGTCAGTGACGGGGAGCTGTTACCTCTTCGTGGGATGGATAGAAGTGTGTCCCTCTGCATGTCAGGGGAATGGATAGAGTGTGTCCCTCTGCATGTCAGGGGCAGGGAGGATGTACCCCTTCGTGGGATGGATAGAGTGTGTCCCTCTGCATGTCAGCAACAGGGAGAGCTCACCCCTTCGTGGTATGGATAGAGTGTGTCCCTCTGCATGTCAGTGACAGGGAGCGCTCATCCCTTTGTGAAATGGATAGAGTGTGTCCCTCTGCATGCCAGTGGCAGGAGCGCTCACCCCTTCGTGGGATAGATAGAGTGTGTCCCTCTGTATGTCAGTGACAGGGAGCTGTCAACCCTTCGTGGGATGGATGTGGTGTGTCCCTCTGCATGTCAGTGACAAGGAGCTGTTACCCCTTCGTGGGATGGATAGAGTGTGTCCCTCTGCATGTCAGGGGTAGGAGCGCTCATCCCTTTGTGGGATGGATAGAGTGTCCCTCTGCATGTCAGTGACAGGAGCGCTCACGCCTTCTTGGGATGGATAGAGTGTGTCCCTCTGCATGTCAGTGACAGGGAGCTGTTACCCCTTCGTGGGATTGTTAGAGCGCGCCCCTCTGCATGCTAGGGGTAGGAGCGCTCATCCCTTCGTGAGATGGATAGAGTGTGTCCCTCTGCATGTCAGTGACAGGGAGCTGTTACCTCTTCGTGGGATGGATAGAGTGTGTCCCTCTGCATGTCAGGGGAATGGATAGAGTGTGTCCCTCTGCATGTCAGGGGCAGGAAGGATGTACCCCTTTGTTGGATGGATAGAGTGTGTCCCTCTGCATGTCAGCAACAGGGAGTGCTCACCCCTTCGTGGGATGGATAGAGTGTGTCCCTCTGCATGTCAGCGACAGGGAGCGCTCACCCCTTCGTGGGATGGATAGAGTGTGTCCCTCTGCATGTCAATGACAGGGAGCGCTCACCTCTTCGTGGGGTGGATAGAGTGTGTCCCTCTGCATGTCAGTGAAAGGGAGCGCTCACCCCTTCGTGGGATGGATAGAGTGTGTCCCTCTGCATGTCAGTGACAGGGAGCGCTCACCCCTTCGTGAGATGTATAGAGTGTGTCTCTCTGCATGTCAGTGACAGGGAGCGCTCATCCCTTTGTGAAATGGATAGAGTGTGTCCCTCTGCATGCCAGTGGCAGGAGCGCTCACCCCTTCGTGGGATAGATAGAGTGTGTCCCTCTGCATGTCAGTGACAAGGAGCTGTTACCCCTTAGTGGGATGGATAGAGTGTGTCCCTCTGCATGTCAGGGGTAGGAGCGCTCATCCCTTTGTGGGATGGATAGAGTGTCCCTCTGCATGTCAGTGACAGGAGCGCTCACGCCTTCTTGGGATGGATAGAGTGTGTCCCTCTGCATGTCAGTGACAAGGAGCTGTTACCCCTTCGTGAGATTGTTAGAGCGCCCCCCTCTGCATGCTAGGGGTAGGAGCGCTCATCCCTTCGTGAGATGGATAGAGTGTGCCCCTCTGCATGTCAGTGACGGGGAGCTGTTACTTCTTCGTGGGATGGATAGAGTGTGTCCCTCTGCATGTCAGTGACAAGGAGCTGTTACCCCTTCGTGGGATTGTTAGAGTGCGTCCCTCTGCATGCCAGTGGCAGTAGCGCTCACCCCTTCGTGGGATGGATAGAGTGTGTCCCTCTGCATGTCAGTGACAAGGAGCTGTTACCCCTTCGTGGGATTCTTAGAGTGTGTCCCTCTGCATGCCAGTAACAGGAGCGCTCACCCCTTCGTGATATGGTTAGAGTGTGTCCCTCTGCATGCCAGGGGTAGGAGTGCTTACCCCTTCTTGGGATGGATAGAGTGTGTCCCTCTGCATGTCAGTGACAAGGAGCTGTTACCCCTTCTTGGGATTGTTAGAGTGCGTCCCTCTGCATGCCAGTGGCAGGAGCGCTCACCCCTTCGTGGGATGGATAGAGTGTGTCCCTCTGCATGTCAGCGACAGGGAGCGCTCACCTCTTCGTGGGATGGATAGAGTGTGTCCCTCTGCATGTCAGCGACAGGGATCGCTCACCCCTTTGTGGGATGGATAGAGTGTGTCACTCTGAATGTCAGTGACAAGGAGCTGTTACCTCTTCGTGCGATGGGTAGAGTGCGTCCTTCTGCATGCTGGGGGCAGGAGCGCTCACCCCTTCGTGGGATGGATAGAGTGTGTCCCTCTGCATGTCAGTGACAGGGAGTGCTCACCTCTTCGTGGGGTGGATAGAGTGTGTCCCTCTGCATGTCAGTGAAAGGGAGCGCTCACCCCTTCGTGAGATGGATCGAGTGTGTCTCTCTGCATGTCAGTGACAGGGAGCGCTCATCCCTTTGTGAAATGGTTAGAGTGTGTCCCTCTGCATGCCAGTGGCAGGAGCGCTCACCCCTTCGTGGGATAGATAGAGTGTGTCCCTCTGCATGTCAGTGACGGGGAGCTGTTACCTCTTCGTGGTATGGGTAGAGTGTGTCCCTCTGCATGTCAGTGACTGGAGCGCTCACGCCTTCTTGGGATGGATAGAGTGTGTCCCTCTGCATGTCAGTGACAAGGAGCTGTTGCCCCTTCGTGGGATTGTTAGAGAGTGTCCCTCTGCATGTCAGTGACAAGGAGCGCTCACCCCTTCGTGAGATGGATAGAGTGTGTCCCTCTGCATGTCAGTGACAAGGAGATGTTACCCCTTCGTGGGATTGTTAGAGTGCGTCCCTCTGCATGCCAGTGGCAGGAGCGCTCACCCCTTCGTGGGATGGATAGAGTGTGTCCCTCTGCATGTCAGTGACAAGGAGCTGTTACCCCTTCGTGGGATTCTTAGAGTGTGTCCCTCTGCATGCCAGTAACAGGAGCGCTCACCCCTTCGTGATATGGTTAGAGTGTGTCCCTCTGCATGCCAGGGGTAGGAGTGCTTACCCCTTCTTGGGATAGATAGAGTGTGTCCCTCTGCATGTCAGTGAGAAGGAGCTGTTACCCCTTCTTGGGATTGTTAGGGTGCATCCCTCTGCATGCCAGTGGCAGGAGCGCTCACCCCTTCGTGGGATGGATAGAGTGTGTCCCTCTGCATGTCAGCGACAGGGAGCGCTCACCCCTTCGTGGGATGGATAGAGTGTGTCCCTCTGCATGTCAGTGACAAGGAGCTGTTACCTCTTCGTGCGATGGGTAGAGTGCGTCCTTCTGCATGCTGGGGGCAGGAGCGCTCACCCCTTCGTGGGATGGATAGAGTGTGTCCCTCTGCATGTCAGTGACAGGGAGCGCTCACCTCTTTGTGGGGTGGATAGAGTGTGTCCCTCTGCATGTCAGTGAAAGGGAGCGCTCACCCCTTCATGAGATGGATAGAGTGTGTCTCTCTGCATGTCAGTGACAGGGAGCGCTCATCCCTTTGTGAAATGGATAGAGTGTGTTCCTCTGCATGCCAGTGGCAGGAGTGCTCACCCAATCGTGGGATAGATAGAGTGTGTCCCTCTGCATGTCAGTGACAGGGAGCTGTCAACCCTTCGTGGGATGGATGTGGTGTGTCCCTCTGCATGTCAGTGACAAGGAGCTGTTACCCCTTCGTGGGATGGATAGAGTGTGTCCCTGTGCATGTCGGGTAGGAGCGCTCATCCCATTGTGGGATGAATAGAGTGTCCCTCTGCATGTCAGTGACAGGAGCGCTCACGCCTTCTTGGGATGGATAGAGTGTGTCCCTCTGCATGTCAGTGACAAGGAGCTGTTACCCCTTCGTGGGATTGTTAGAGCGCGCCCCTCTGCATGCTAGGGGTAGGAGCGCTCATCCCTTCGTGAGATGGATAGAGTGTGTCCCTCTGCATGTCAGTGACGGGGAGCTGTTACCTCTTCGTGGGATGGGTAGAGTGTGTCCCTCTGCATGTCAGTGACTGGAGCGCTCACGCCTTCTTGGGATGGATAGAGTGTGTCCCTCTGCATGTCAGTGACAAGGAGCTGTTGCCCCTTCGTGGGATTGTTAGAGAGTTTCCCTCTGCATGTCAGTGACAGGGAGCGCTCACCCCTTCGTGAGATGGATAGAGTGTGTCCCTCTGCATGTCAGTGACAAGGAGCTGTTACCCCTTCGTGGGATTCTTAGATTGTGTCCCTCTGCATGCCAGTAACAGGAGCGCTCACCCCTTCGTGATATGGTTAGAGTGTGTCCCTCTGCATGCCAGGGGTAGGAGTGCTTAGCCCTTCTTGGGATAGATAGAGTGTGTCCCTCTGCATGTCAGTGACAAGGAGCTGTTACCCCTTCGTGGGATTGTTAGAGTGCGTCCCTCTGCATGCCAGTGGCAGGAGCGCTCACCCCTTCGTGGGATGGATAGAGGGTGTCCCTCTGCATGTCAGCGACAGGGAGCGCTCACCCCTTCGTGGGATGGATAGAGTGTGTCCCTCTGCATGTCAGCGACAGGGATCGCTCACCCCTTTGTGGGATGGATAGAGTGTGTCACTCTGAATGTCAGTGACAAGGAGCTGTTACCTCTTCGTGCGATGGGTAGAGTGCGTCCTTCTGCATGCTGGGGGCAGGAGCGCTCACCCCTTCGTGGGATGGATAGAGTGTGTCCCTCTGCATGTCAGTGACAGGGAGTGCTCACCTCTTCGTGGGGTGGATAGAGTGTGTCCCTCTGCATGTCAGTGAAAGGGAGCGCTCACCCCTTCGTGAGATGGATCGAGTGTGTCTCTCTGCATGTCAGTGACAGGGAGCGCTCATCCCTTTGTGAAATGGTTAGAGTGTGTCCCTCTGCATGCCAGTGGCAGGAGCGCTCACCCCTTCGTGGGATAGATAGAGTGTGTCCCTCTGCATGCCAGTGGCAGGAGCGCTCACCCCTTCGTGGGATGGATAGAGTGTGTCCCTCTGCATGTCAGCGAGAGGGAGCGCTCACCCCTTCTTGGGATGGATAGAGTGTGTCCCTCTGCATGTCAGTGACAAGGAGCTGTTACCCCTTCGTGGGATTGTTAGAGTGCGTCCCTCTGCATGCCAGTGGGAGGAGCGCTCACCCCTTCGTGGGATGGATAGAGTGTGTCCCTCTGCATGTCAGCGACAGGGAGCGCTCACCCCTTCGTGGGATGGATAGAGTGTGACCCTCTTCATGTCAGCGACAGGGATCGCTCACCCCTTTGTGGGATGGATAGAGTGTGTCACTCTGAATGTCAGTGACAAGGAGCTGTTACCTCTTTGTGCGATGGGTAGAGTGCGTCCTTCTGCATGCTGGGGGCAGGAGCGCTCACCCCTTCGTGGGATGGATAGAGTGTGTCCCTCTGCATGTCAGTGACAGGGAGTGCTCACCTCTTCGTGGGGTGGATAGAGTGTGTCCCTCTGCATGTCAGTGAAAGGGAACGCTCACCCCTTCGTGAGATGGATCGAGTGTGTCTCTCTGCATGTCAGTGACAGGGAGCGCTCATCCCTTTGTGAAATGGTTAGAGTGTGTCCCTCTGCATGCCAGTGGCAGGAGCGCTCACCCCTTCGTGGGATAGATAGAGTGTGTCCCTCTGCATGTCAGTGATAGGGAGCTGTCAACCCTTCGTGGGATTGATGTGGTGTGTCCCTCTGCATGTCAGTGACAAGGAGCTGTTACCCCTTCGTGGGATGGATAGAGTGTGTCCCTCTGCATGTCATGGGTAGGAGCGCTCATCCCTTTGTGGGATGGATAGAGTGTCCCTCTGCATGTCAGTGACAGGAGCACTCACGCCTTCTTGGGATGGATAGAGTGTGTCCCTCTGCATGTCAGTGACAAGGAGCTGTTACCCCTTCGTGGGATTGTTAGAGCGCGCCCCTCTGCATGCTAGGGGTAGGAGTGCTCATCCCTTCGTGAGATGGATAGAGTGTGTCCCTCTGCATGTCAGTGACGGGGAGCTGTTACCTCTTCGTGGGATGGGTAGAGTGTGTCCCTCTGCATGTCAGTGACTGGAGCGCTCACACCTTCTTGGGATGGATAGAGTGTGTCCCTCTGCATGTCAGTGACAAGGAGCTGTTGCCCCTTCGTGGGATTGTTAGAGAGTGTCCCTCTGCATGTCAGTGACAAGGAGCGCTCACCCCTTCGTGAGATGGATAGAGTGTGTCCCTCTGCATGTCAGTGACAAGGAGATGTTACCCCTTCGTGGGATTGTTAGAGTGCGTCCCTCTGCATGCCAGTGGCAGGAGCGCTCACCCCTTCGTGGGATGGATAGAGTGTGTCCCTCTGCATGTCAGTGACAAGGAGCTGTTACCCCTTCGTGGGATTCTTAGAGTGTGTCCCTCTGCATGCCAGTAACAGGAGCGCTCACCCCTTCGTGATATGGTTAGAGTGTGTCCCTCTGCATGCCAGGGGTAGGAGTGCTTACCCCTTCTTGGGATAGATAGAGTGTGTCCCTCTGCATGTCAGTGACAAGGAGCTGTTACCCCTTCGTGGGATTGTTAGAGTGCGTCCCTCTGCATGCCAGTGGCAGGAGCGCTCACCCCTTCGTGGGATGGATAGAGTGTGTCCCTCTGCATGTCAGCGACAGGGAGCGCTCACCCCTTTGTGGGATGGATAGAGTGTGTCCCTCTGCATGTCAGCGACAGGGATTGCTCACCCCTTCGTGGGATGGATAGAGTGTGTCCCTCTACATGTCAGTGACAAGGAGCTGTTACCTCTTCGTGCGATGGGTAGAGTGCGTCCTTCTGCATGCTGGGGGCAGGAGCGCTCACCCCTTCGTGGGATGGATAGAGTGTGTCCCTCTGCATGTCAGTGACAGGGAGCGCTCACCTCTTTGTCGGGTGGATAGAGTGTGTCCCTCTGCATGTCAGTGAAAGGGAGCGCTCACCCCTTCATGAGATGGATAGAGTGTGTCTCTCTGCATGTCAGTGACAGGGAGCGCTCATTCCTTTGTGAAATGGATAGAGTGTGTTCCTCTGCATGCCAGTGGCAGGGAGCTGTCAACCCTTCGTGGGATGGATGTGGTGTGTCCCTCTGCATGTCAGTGACAAGGAGCTGTTACCCCTTCGTGGGATGGATAGAGTGTGTCCCTCTGCATGTCGGGTAGGAGCGCTCATCCCATTGTGGGATGGATAGAGTGTCCCTCTGCATGTCAGTGACAGGAGCGCTCACGCCTTCTTGGGATGGATAGAGTGTGTCCCTCTGCATGTCAGTGACAAGGAGCTGTTACCCCTTCGTGGGATTGTTAGAGCGCGCCCCTCTGCATGCTAGGGGTAGGAGCGCTCATCCCTTCGTGAGATGGATAGAGTGTGTCCCTCTGCATGTCAGTGACGGGGAGCTGTTACCTCTTCGTGGGATGGGTAGAGTGTGTCCCTCTGCATGTCAGTGACTGGAGCGCTCACGCCTTCTTGGGATGGATAGAGTGTGTCCCTCTGCATGTCAGTGACAAGGAGCTGTTGCCCCTTCGTGGGATTGTTAGAGAGTTTCCCTCTGCATGTCAGTGACAGGGAGCGCTCACCCCTTCGTGAGATGGATAGAGTGTGTCCCTCTGCATGTCAGTGACAAGGAGCTGTTACCCCTTCGTGGGATTCTTAGAGTGTGTCCCTCTGCATGCCAGTAACAGGAGCGCTCACCCCTTCGTGATATGGTTAGAGTGTGTCCCTCTGCATGCCAGGGGTAGGAGTGCTTACCCCTTCTTGGGATAGATAGAGTGTGTCCCTCTGCATGTCAGTGACAAGGAGCTCTTACCCCTTCGTGGGATTGTTAGAGTGCGTCCCTCTGCATGCCAGTGGCGGGAGCGCTCACCCCTTCCTGGGATGGATAGAGTGTGTCCCTCTGCATGTCAGCGACAGGGAGCGCTCACCCCTTCGTGGGATGGATAAAGTGTGTCCCTCTGCATGTCAGCGACAGGGATCGCTCACCCCTTCGTGGGATGGATAGAGTGTGTCCCTCTGCATGTCAGTGACAAGGAGCTGTTACCTCTTCGTGCAATGGGTATAGTGCGTCCTTCTGCATGCTGGGGGCAGGAGCGCTCACCCCTTCGTGGGATGGATAGAGTGTGTCCCTCTGCATGTCAGTGAAAGGGAGCGCTCACCCCTTCATGAGATTTATAGAGTGTGTCTCTCTGCATGTCAGTGACAGGGAGCGCTCATCCCTTTGTGAAATGGATAGAGTGTGTTCCTCTGCATGCCAGTGGCAGGAGTGCTCACCCCTTCGTGGGATAGATAGAGTGTGTCCCTCTGCATGTCAGTGACAGGGAGCTGTCAACCCTTCGTGGCATGGATGTGGTGTGTCCCTCTGCATGTCAGTGAGAAGGAGCTGTTACCCCTTTGTGGGATGGATAGAGTGTGTCCCTCTGCATGTCAGGGGTAGGAGCGGTCATCCCATTGTGGGATGGATAGAGTGTCCCTCTGCATGTCAGTGACAGGAGCGCTCACGCCTTCTTGTGATGGATAGAGTGTGTCCCTCTGCATGTCAGTGACAAGGAGCTGTTACCCCTTCGTGGGATTGTTAGAGCGCGCCCCTCTGCATGCTAGGGGTAGGAGCGCTCATCCCTTTGTGAGATGGATAGAGTGTGTCCCTCTGCATGTCAGTGACGGGGAGCTGTTACCTCTTCGTGGGATGGGTAGAGTGTGTCCCTCTGCATGTCAGTGACTGGAGCGCTCACGCCTTCTTGGGATGGATAGAGTGTGTCCCTCTGCATGTCAGTGACAAGGAGCTGTTGCCCCTTCGTGGGATTGTTAGAGAGTTTCCCTCTGCATGTCAGTGACAGGGAGCGCTCACCCCTTCGTGAGATGGATAGAGTGTGTCCCTCTGCATGTCAGTGACAAGGAGCTGTTACCCCTTCGTGGGATTCTTAGAGTGTGTCCCTCTGCATGCCAGTAACAGGAGCACTCACCCCTTCGTGATATGGTTAGAGTGTGTCCCTCTGCATGCCAGGGGTAGGAGTGCTTAGCCCTTCTTGGGATAGATAGAGTGTGTCCCTCTGCATGTCAGTGACAAGGAGCTGTTACCCCTTCGTGGGATTGTTAGAGTGCGTCCCTCTGCATGCCAGTGGCAGGAGCGCTCACCCCTTCGTGGGATGGATAGAGTGTGTCCCTCTGCATGTCAGTGACAAGGAGCTGTTACCCCTTCGTGGGATTCTTAGAGTGTGTCCCTCTGCATGCCAGTAACAGGAGCGCTCACCCCTTCGTGATATGGTTAGAGTGTGTCCCTCTGCATGCCAGGGGTAGGAGTGCTTACCCCTTCTTGGGATAGATAGAGTGTGTCCCTCTGCATGTCAGTGACAAGGAGCTCTTACCCCTTTGTGGGATTGTTAGAGTGCGTCCCTCTGCATGCCAGTGGCGGGAGCGCTCACCCCTTCCTGGGATGGATAGAGTGTGTCCCTCTGCATGTCAGCGACAGGGAGCGCTCACCCCTTCGTGGGATGGATAAAGTGTGTCCCTCTGCATGTCAGCGACAGGGATCGCTCACCCCTTCGTGGGATGGATAGAGTGTGTCTCTCTGCATGTCAGTGACAAGGAGCTGTTACCTCTTCGTGCAATGGGTATAGTGCGTCCTTCTGCATGCTGGGGGCAGGAGCGCTCACCCCTTCGTGGGATGGATAGAGTGTGTCCCTCTGCATGTCAGTGACAGGGAGCGCTCATCTCTTCGTGGGGTGGATAGAGTGTGTCCCTCTGCATGTCAGTGAAAGGGAGCGCTCACCCCTTCATGAGATTTATAGAGTGTGTCTCTCTGCATGTCAGTGACAGGGAGCGCTCATCCCTTTGTGAAATGGATAGAGTGTGTTCCTCTGCATGCCAGTGGCAGGAGTGCTCACCCCTTCGTGGGATAGATAGAGTGTGTCCCTCTGCATGTCAGTGACAGGGAGCTGTCAACCCTTCGTGGGATGGATGTGGTGTGTCCCTCTGCATGTCAGTGACAAGGAGCTGTTACCCCTTTGTGGGATGGATAGAGTGTGTCCCTCTGCATGTCAGGGGTAGGAGCGCTCATCCCATTGTGGGATGGATAGAGTGTTCCTCTGCATGTCAGTGACAGGAGCGCTCACGCCTTCTTGTGATGGATAGAGTGTGTCCCTCTGCATGTCAGTGACAAGGAGCTGTTACCCCTTCGTGGGATTGTTAGAGCGCGCCCCTCTGCATGCTAGGGGTGGGAGCGCTCATCCCTTTGTGAGATGGATAGAGTGTGTCCCTCTGCATGTCAGTGACGGGGAGCTGTTACCTCTTCGTGGGATGGGTAGAGTGTGTCCCTCTGCATGTCAGTGACTGGAGCGCTCACGCCTTCTTGGGATGGATAGAGTGTGTCCCTCTGCATGTCAGTGACAAGGAGCTGTTGCCCCTTCGTGGGGTTGTTAGAGAGTTTCCCTCTGCATGTCAGTGACGGGGAGCGCTCACCCCTTCGTGAGATGGATAGAGTGTGTCCCTCTGCATGTCAGTGACAAGGAGCTGTTACCCCTTCGTGGGATTCTTAGAGTGTGTCCCTCTGCATGCCAGTAACAGGAGCACTCACCCCTTCGTGATATGGTTAGAGTGTGTCCCTCTGCATGCCAGGGGTAGGAGTGCTTACCCCTTCTTGGGATGATAGAGTGTGTCCCTCTGCATTTCCATGACAAGGAGATGTTACTCCTTCGTGGGATTGTTAGAGTGCGTCCCTCTGCATGCCAGTGGCAGGAGTGCTCACCCCTTCGTGGGATGAATAGAGTGTGTTCCTCTGCATGCCAGGGGTAGGAGCGCTCATCCCTTCGTGAGATGGATAGAGTGTGTCCCTCTGCATGTCAGTGACGGGGAGCTGTTACCTCTTCGTGGGATGGATAGAGTGTGTCCCTCTGCATGACAGTGACAGGAGCGCTCACGCCTTCTTGGGATAGATAGAGTGAGTCCCTCTGCATGTCAGTGACAGGAGCTGTTACCCCTTTCTGGGATGGATAGAGTGTGTCCCTCTGCATGTCAGTGACAAGGAGCTGTTACCCCTTCTTGGGATTGCTAGAGAGTGTCCCTCTGCATTTCAGTGACAGGGAGCGCTCACCCCTTCGTGAGATGGATAGATTGTGTCCCTCTGCATGTCAGTGACAAGGAGCTGTTACCCCTTTGTGGGATTCTTAGAGTGTGTCCCTCTGCATGCCAGTAACAGGAGCGCTCACCCCTTCGTGATATGGTTAGAGTGTGTCACTCTGCATGCCAGGGCTAGGAATGCTTAGCCCTTCTTGGGATAGATAGAGTGTGTCCCTCTGCATGTCAGTGACAGGGAGCTGTCACCTCTTCGTGGGATGGATAGAGTGTGTCCCTCCGCATGTCACTGACAGGAGCGCTCACCACTTCGTAAGATGGATAGAGTGTGTACCTCTGCATGTCAGTGACGGGAAGCTGTGACCCCTTTACGGGATTGTTGGAGTGTGTCCCTCTGCATGTCTGTGACAGGGAGCGCTCACCCCTTCGTGAGATGGATAGAGTGTGTCCCTCTCCATGTCAGTGACAGGGAGCGCTCATCCCTTTGTGAAATGGATAGAGTGTGCCCCTCTGCATGTCAGTGACAGGAGCGCTCACCCCTTCGTGAGATAGATAGAGTGTGTCTCTCTGCATGTCAGTGACAGGGAGTGCTCACCCATTCAGGAGATGGATAGAGCGTGTCCCTCTGCCTGTCAGTGACGGGGAGCTGTTACCCCTTCGTGGGATGGTTAGAATGCATCCCTCTGCATGTCAGTGACAGGGAGCGTTCACCCCTTCGTGGGATCGTTTGAGTGTGTCCCTCTGCATGCCAGGGGTAGGAGCGCTCACCCCTTTGTGAGATGGATAGAGTGTGTCCCTCTGTATGTCAGTGACAGGAGCGCTCTCCCCTTCGTGGGATGGATAGAGTGTGTCCCTCTGCATGTCAGTGACGGGGAGCTGTTACCCCTTCGTGGGATGGTTAGAGTGCATCCCTCTGCATGCCAGGGGCAGGAGTGCTCACCCCTTCGTGATATGGTTAGAGTGCTTCCCTCTGCATGCCAGGGGTAGGAGCGCTCACCCCTTCGTGGGATGGATAGAGTGTGTCCCTCTGCAAGTCAGTGACAGGGAGCTGTCACCTCTTTGTGGGATGGATAGAGTGTCCCTCTGCATGTCAGTGACAGGAGCGCTCACCCCTTCTTGGGATGGATAGAGTGTGTCCCTCTGCATTTCAAGGGTACGAGCGCTCATCCCTTTCTTGGGATGGATAGATTGTGTCCCTCTGCATGTCAGTGACAGGGAGCTGTTACCCCTTCATGGGATGGTTAAAGTGCATCCCTCGGCATGCCAGGGGTTGGAGCGCTCACCCCTTCGTGGGATGGATAGATTGTGTCCCTCTGCATGTCAGCGACAGGGAGCTGTTACCTCTTCGTGGGATGGTTAGAGTGTGTCCCTCGGCATGCCAGGGGCAGGAGCACTCACCCCTTCTTGGGATGGATAGAATGTTTCCCTCTGCATGTCAGGGAGCTGTCACCTCTTCGTGGGATGGCTGGAGTGTGTCCCTCTGCATGTCAGGGGCAGGGAGCTGTCCCCTCTTTGTGGTATGGTGACAGGGAGCTGTTACCTCTTTGTGAGATGGCTAGAGTGTGTCCCTCTGCATGTCAGGGGCATGAAGTTTGGACCTCTATGTGGGATGGATAGAGTGTGCCCCTCTGCATGTCAGGGGCAGGGAGCTGTCACCTCTTCGTGGGATAGATAAAGTCAGTCCTCTGTATGTCAAGGACAGGGAGCCGTCACCTCTTTGTGGGTTGGATGGAGTGTGTCCCTCTGCATGTCAGTGACAGGGAGCCGTCATCTCTTCGTCAGATGGATAGAGTGTGCCCCTCTGCATGTCAGGGGCAGAGAGCTGTCACCTCCTCGTGGGATAGCTAGAGTGTTTATCTCTGCATGTCAGGGACAGGGAGCCAACATTTTTTCGTGGGATGGATAAAGTCAGTCCCTCTGCAAGTCAGTGACAGGGAGCCGTCACCTCTTCGTGGGATGGATAGAGTGTCCTTCTGCATGTCAGTGACAGGAGCGCTCACCCCTTCTTGGGATGGATAGAGTGTGTCCCTCTGCATGTCAGGGGTAGGAGCGCTCATCCCTTTCTTGGGATGGATAGATTGTGTCCCTCTGCATGTTAGTGACAGGGAGCTGTTACCCCTTCGTGGGATGGTTAAAGTGCTTCCCTCTGCATGCCAGGGGTAGGACCGCTCACCCCTTCGTGGGATGGATAGATTGTGTCCCTCTGCATGTCAGTGACAGGGAGCTGTTACCTCTTTGTGGGATGGTTAGAGTGCGTCCCTTGGCATGCCAGGGGCAGGAGCACTCACCCCTTCTTGGGATGGATAAAATGTTTCCCTCTGCATGTCAGGGAGCTGTCACCTCTTCGTGGGATGGCTAGAGTGTGTCCCTCTGCATATCAGGGGCAGGGAGCTGTCCCCTCTTCGTGGTATGGTGACAGGGAGTTGTTGCTTCTTTGTGAGATGGCTAGAGTGTGTCCCTCTGCATGTCAGGGGCAGGATGTTTGGACCTCTATGTGAGATGGATAGAGTGTGACCCTCTGCATGTCAGGGGCAGGGAGCTGTCACCTCTTCGTGGGATAGATAAAGTCAGTCCTCTGCATGTCAAGGACAGGGAGCCGTCACCTCTTTGTGGGTTGGATGGAGTGTGTCCCTCTGCATGTCAGTAACAGGGAGCCGTCATCTCTTCGTGAGATGGATAGAGTGTGCCCCTCTGTATGTCAGGGAACGGGAGATGGATAGAATGTGCACCTCTTCATGTCAGGGACAGGAAGCGCTCATCTCTTCGTGGGGGGGATAGAGTGTGACCCTCTGCATGTCGGGGACAGGGAGCTGTCACTTCTTCGTGGGATGGCTAGAGTGTGCCCCTCTGCATGTCAGTGACAGAGAGCTGTTATCTCTTCATGAGATGGATAGAGTGTGTCCCTCTGCGTGTTAGGGGCAGGATGTTTGCACCTCTTTGTGGGATGGATAGAGTATGCCTCTCTACATGACAGGGAAAGGGAGCCGTCTCTTTTTCATGGCATGGATAGAGTGTGACCCTGTGCATGTCGGGGACAGGGAGTGCTCAAATCTTCGTGGGGGGATAGAGTGTGACGCTCGGCATGTCAGGGACAGGGAGCCGTCACTCCTTTGTGGGATGGATACAGTGTGTCCCTCTGCATGTCAGGGACAGGATGTGTGCACTTCTTTGTGGGATGGATAGAGTGTGTATCTCTGCATGTCAGTGACAGGGAGCTGTGACTTCTTTGTGGGATGGGTAGAGTGTGCCCCTCAGTATGTCAGAGGCAGGGAGATATCACCTCTTTGTGGGATGGATAGAGTGTCCCCTCTGCATGCCAGGGACAGGGAGCGCTCATCTCTTCGTTGTATGAATAGAGTGTGTCCCTCTGCATGTCAGGGAAAGGGAAATGCTCACTTCGTCATGGGATGGATGGAGTATGCCCCTCTGCATGCAGGGGCAGGATGTGTGCACCTCCTCGTGGGATGGATAGAGTGTGTCCCTCTGCATGCAGGGACAGGATGTGTGCACCTCCTCGTGGGATGGATAGAGTGTGTCCCTCTGCATGCAGGGGCAGGATGTGTGCACCTCCTCGTGGGATGGATAGAGTGTGTCCCTCTGCATGCAGGGGCAGGATGTGTGCACCTCTTCGTGGGATGGATAGAGTGTGTCCCTCTGCATGTCAGGGAATGGGAATGCTCACTTCTTCATGGGATGGACTGAGTATGCCGCTCCGCATGCCAGGGACAGGAAGCAATCACCCCTTCATGGGATGGATAGAGTATGACCCTCCGCATGTTTGGTACACGGAGCACACGTTTTTGTGGCGCTCCTCTGCATGCTGTGGGCAGGGAGTGTGAACCTCTTCATGAGATGGATACGGAATGTGCACGTCTACATGGAATGAACAGAAGTTTGCATTTCTGCACGGGATGGGCATGAACATATGTCCCTTTGCACGGAATGGACAGGGTGATGCACACCGTCACATGACGAGGCGATGGAACATGCGTCTGTGCCAGGAATGGAGGGAGAGTGTGCCACTCTGCATTGCAGGGACATGGAGAGTGCCCCGCTTCATGGAATCGAAAAGGAGTAGGCAACTCGTTGTCGGGTTGATAGTGAGTACACACCTCTGCGCGGAATACATCTGATAGTACTTTGCCCCCAGTGCTAAATCAATGAATGTCCCTAAACCCTCAAGGACTTGCACCCAAATGCAGAACTCCGCCAACTACACTTTTTGATCTTATTTTTTAATTTTGAATTAGTTTTCCAATCAGTTCGCATGCGCACCAGCAAAGAAAAGAGTGGCTAATAATCTGATCTAAACATACATGAAACTAGCATTGGCAAAACCAATGCGTCTCGCCTTTAGGAACCATTGGCTTTTTTAAGCGAAGCTCTGCAGCATGGCTAAGGATGACACCAAAAAAAGGTGCTATGACTCAGCCGCAGGAGCTGTCATTTTGTAGGCATGTGCACCACACTGCTATGTGAGTTTTTTTAGTGTGTGGGTTAAGCGGCAAGGGTAGCAGGGGTGAAAGCAAGAGGGATGGCACAGGTAGGAGGGAGGACCACGGAGGACTGTGTTGGAAGCAACACGTGCGGCGGCGGCACAAGTACACTGCATGGGGGAGAGAGCGACGTGGAGCCCGGGGAAACAGAAACACACAAGCGAGAGCGAGCCCAGTGTGGGATGGGGAGAAGCACACGGGCGAGAAAGCAATGTGGGGGAGAAGCTTTCAAGGGCAAGCACAGTATGGAGGGGAACGGGGGCAACACAGGCAAAAGCAACACGAAAAGAGGTCCAAGAGGGAGACAGCTGGAAACACATGCACACTTATGACATGCTTAACCAAAAAGTAAAAAGGAATGTTAGAAAAGTAAACAAGCAAGGAAGGAGACGAGTAATGAGGCCATGCTCCAAGGTAGGGACCAATACAGGAAGTGAAAAGGAAGCCCACACATCCAGTCTTGGAAGCAGCTTTGTAGATTGCTTTATTAAAAGAATGTTATGTAAGGCGATGAACAATATGGGCCTCATTATGACACTGGCGGCAAATGCCGCCTACCGCCACAGCGACGTCCGCCAACATACCGTCGCCGTGACTACCGACCGTCCATGGAATTATGACCGTAGCCGGAATTCCACCAGAAGGCTGGCGGAATTCCAGCTACGGTCAAGGCAGCGAAAGGCCGTTAGGTAGCGCCACGCCAGCAAAACACCGCCTACCGTATCATGTTTCATGATACGGCCTGGCTGTGTTTTGGTGGCGGACGCTGCTGCTGCTGTCCTGTCTCCTGCCGGAGGACCCGCTGCAAGCAGATAAGTCGGGTTCTCTGACAGGAGAGGAGGGTGGGGGTGTTGTGTGCGTGTGTGGGGTTGTGTGTGACTGTGCTTGGAAGCGTGCATGTGTGTGTAATGTGTGTGTGCATGAGTGGGTGTGTGTGTACGTGCATGTTGTGTCATGTGATTGTGTGTGTGCCTGGATGTATGTTTGTGAGTGTTGCTGTGAGTGTGTATGAATGTATGCATGCGTGGGTGAATGTGTGTATGCGCATGTGTATGTGTGTATATGTGGGGGGGTGGGAGAGCAGGCTGGACTCTGGTGAGGGTGAGGGGGGTAGGGGAGACCACTATCAGTGCCAAGGAAGGAATTCCCTGGCATTGATAGTGCCTACTGCCATGGTTTCCATGGCGGTACAGAAACCACGGAAACCATGGCGGTGGACGTGGTCAAAATGTCATGGGCGGCCTGGTGACGGCCGCCGGGCTGGAGACTGTAGTCTCTAGCCCGGCGGTCGTTACCGCCATGGCAGTCAGTGTGTTAACTTGGCCGTTTGGCTTTGGCCAAACCGCCAATGTCATAATAGTGGAGGTATGTACCGCCAGCCTGTTGGCAGTAATACCTCCACTAGTACACCGACCGCCGGGGTCATAATGACCCCCTATGTTTTCTTATTCCCACTACACAGCAATTAAAAACTACAAGGCACTAAAATATGAAGTTTACAGAAATGTAAATCTGCCCAGCAAGCACTGGCCCGCTAGGGTTCACAACAAGATCCCACCATACAATTCCTTCTCAACCTTAAGATATTAGTTTCCACGATTTTCATGGATAAGGCCAACAATTCAATAGGTAGCAATAGACAACATGTATATGTGTCTTAATCTCTGACATGTCTTTGCTTGGCAGTGGTGGTGGTTAGGATTGTGGTGGTTAGGATGAAGGTGGTGGATGTGGCTAGGGTGGTGGTTGTTAGGGTGGTTGTGGTTAGAGTAGTGGTGGTTCGGGTAGGGTGGTGGTTAGTAGGATAATGGTGGTGATATGATGGTATGATGTAGGTAAAGTGGTGATTAGGGTGCTGGTGGCTAGGGTGGTGTTTAGGGTGGAGTGGTGGTAGTTATGGTAGAGTGGTGGTGTTTAGGGTAGTGTGTGGTGGTTATGGTGGTTGTGGTTGTTAGGGTGATGTGAAAGCAGTGGTGGTTAGGGTTGGGTGCTGTTGTTTTGGGAGTTGGTAGTTGTGGTGGTTAGTGTAGGGTGGTGTGGTTAAAATTGGGTGGTAGTATTTAGGGTGTTTGTGGTGGTTAGGGTGGTGGTCAGGTTGATGGTTGTTAGGGTGATGGTTAGGTGGTCATGAGTGTGGTGGTTGTGGTTAGAGTAGTGGTGGTTTGGGTAGGGTGGTTAGAAGGGCAGTGGTGGTGATATGGTGCTATGATGGTGGTAGAGTGGTGATTAGGATGTTGGTGGCTAGGGTGGTGGTTAGGGTGGGGTGGTGGTGGTTAGGGTAGGATGGTGGTTTTCAGGGTAGTGTGTGGTGGTTATGGTGGTTGTGGTTGTTGGAGTGGTATGAAGGCAGTGGTTGTTAGGGTCGGGTGGTGTTGGTTTGGGTGGTGGTAGTTGTAGTGGTGGTTAGTGTAGGGTGGTGGTGGTTCGGGTTGGGTGGTGGTGTTTAGGGTGTTTGTGGTGGTTAGAGTGGTGGTGTTGGTGGGTCGATTGTTGTTATGGTGACGGTTAGGTGGTCATGACTGTGGTGGTGGTAGTGGTGGTGGTGATGGTTAGGGTAGGGTGGTGGTTAGGGTAGGTAGGTGCTGGTGGTTAGAGTATGGTGGTTATTGTGGTGAGGTTAGGGTTGTGATTATGGTTAAGGTGATGGTGGTTGTAATTAGGTTGGTGGCGGTTAGGGTATTGGTGATGCTTAGAGTAGTGGTTAGGGTGGTGATGGTGGGGGTGGTGGTTAGGAGTTGGTGGTGAGGGTGGTGGTAGTTGTTGTGGTTAGATTAGTGGTGGGCAGGGTCAGGTAGTGGTTAAGGTGGTATGGTAAGGGTATGAAGGTCGTCCTCCTCTGTGTCGGCTTCAGGTATTGACCAATCCGCCTCCTCATATTCCATCAATCAATCAATCATTATACTTATAAAGCGTGGCTAGTCACCCGCGGATCAGACGAAGAGCCAAGTTTTGAGGTATTTTCTGAATTGCAATAGAGTGGGAGATCTTACGAGGTGGATGGGAAGGGAGTTCCAGGTCCTGGTGGTGTAGTGGGAGAAGGATCTTCCTCCGGTTGTGGTCTTCCGGACACGTGGGAAAACGGCGAGGTCAGTGGAGGGGAGCGGTCTGGTGGGCGTGTAGAAGTGGAGTCTGTGGTTGAGGTATTCTGGTCTTGCGTTGTGAAGGGCTTTGTAGACGTGAGAAGCTTGAATGTAATTCTCTTGTCTATTGGTAGCCAGTGTAGGTCCCTCAGAAGGGCGGAGGTGTGGCCGTGTTTGGGGGCGTTCTTGATGAGACAGGCGGAGGATTTCTGGATGCATTGCAGTCTTTTCTGTACCTTGGTGGTGGTTCCGGTGTAGAGTGCGTTGCCGTAGTCCAGGCAGCTGCTGACAAGGGCCTGGGTGACTGTTCTTTTGGATTCAGTTGGGATCCATTTGAAGATCTTCCGGAGCATGCGCTTGGTGTTGAAACAGGCAGAGGAGACTGCGTTGACTTGACGGTTCATCGAGAGTGCTGAGTCCAGGATGAAGCCGAGGTTGTGAGCGTGGTCGGTGGGGACCGGAGAGCTTCCTAGGGCAGTGGGCCACCAGACGAAGTCCCAGGCTGAGGGGTTCTTGCTGAGGACAAGGACTTCTGTATTTTCAGTATTTCGTTTGAGGCAGCTCTCCTTCATCCATGCGGTGACTGCCTTCATTCCGTTGTGGAAGTTGGCTTTGGCTGTGTGCGGGTCGTTGGTTTAGGCAGATGATTAGCTGAGTGTCGTCGGCATATGAGACGATGTTGAGTGCGTGCTGTCTGGCGATGGTGGCTAGGGGACATGTCCGTAGAGTGTGGTGGGAGATGGTGTTGAAGGCAGCAGACAGATCGAGGAGGATGAGAGCCGCGGTCTCACCCCTGTCTAGGAGGATGTGAATGTCATCTGTGGCGGCGAGGAGGGCAGTCTCAGTGCTGTAGTGTCTCCGGAAGTCTGACTGTGAGGGGTCCAGGATGTTGTTGAGTTCGATGTGTTTGGTGAGTTGTCTGTTGGCCGCTTTTTCGATGACTTTAGCTGGGAAGGGCAGTAAAGAGATGGGCCGGAAGTTCTTGAGGTCATCTGGGTCTATGGTGGGTTTCTTCAGTAAGGGCTTGATTTCGGCGTGTTTCCAGATTTCTGGGAAGGTGGCGGTTTCGAAGGAGCGGTTGATGATGTGACGGAGTTTGGGTCGATGGTGCTACTTGCTTTGTTGAAGATGTGGTGGGGGCAGGGGTCAGAGGAAGAGCCAGAGTGGATGGAGTTCATGATGTTGAGGGTTTCGTCGTCGGAGATGTTGGCACAGCAGAATAGGTGGTGGGGGTTTGGAGGAGCTTTGGTGGTGGATATGACGTGGTGGGCGTGGGATGGTCCTGAGTCGGGAAGCTGTCGTAGATGTCTGCTATCTTGCGTTGGAAGTAGGTGGAGAGATTGTTGCAGAGTTCTTGTGAGGGAGGATGTCCGTGGAGTTCGCTCTGGGGTTGGTCAGTTCGCTGATGATCATGAAGAGTTCTTTGCTGTTGTGTGCTTTGTTGTTGATGCGTTCCTGGAAGGTGTTTCTCTTGGTGGTCCTGATCAGTTGGTGGTGTGTGTTTATGGCTTTTTTGAAGGCTTTGTGGTTGGTAGGGGTCTTGTCGGTGCACCATTTTCTTTCAAGGCACCTGCAGTTTTGTTTGGACTACTTGATGGTGAGGGGTGAACCAATTGGCTTTCATTGATGTGCGTTTGTTGGAGGGTTTGTTGATGGGGGCTAAGGTGTTGGTGCAGTCTGAGATCCAGTTGATGAGGTCTCCGGCAGCCGTGTTTGTGTCAAGGTCATCTGGGGGGGGTGACTAGCTGGTCCTTGGTAATCTTGTTCCAGCTCCTTTGGGGGGGGTGGGTAGTAGAACGAGGTGTCGGTCGAGGGATTTGCTGAGGGTAAAGTGGATACAGTGGTGGTCAGTCCATTGGAGTTCGGTGATGTGGCTAATGGAGATGTGGTTGCTGGTTGTGAAGATGGGGTTGAGTGTGTGTCCAGCGGAGTGGGTGGGTGAGATGATGAGTTGCTTGAGTACAAGGTTGGCGAGGTTTTCGAGCAGCGTCATGGAGTTGTTGTCGTTGGGCTTCTCCAGGTGGAAGTTGAGGTCCCTGAGGAGGATGTAGTCCTTGGAAGCAAGCTTGTGGGTGGTGGCAAGGTCAGCGATGGTGTCGCAGAATGGAAGGCGGGGCCCGGAGGCCTGTAGTTGAGGGTGCCCCACAGAGTGGTAGGCTTGGTTCTAATCTGGAAGTGGAGGAGTTCCATGTTTGGTTGTGGTGTTTTTGGTGCTGGTGGAGAGGTGCAGGGACTCTTTGTGGACTTTGGCGATGCCTCCTCCGAGACGGTTCGTGCAGTCTTTGCGGATGATCTTGTAGACGTCAGAGATGGCGATGTCTGGAGCCAAGGAGGGGTTAAGCCAGGTTTCTGTGAGGAAGGCATAGTCTGGGGATATTGTGTTGATGAGGTTCCAGAATTCAGTGGCGGGCCTGTGGATGGAGCGTGTGTTGATCAGGATACATCTGAGGTTGTGTTCTGCTTTGTAGGTCCCCGTGGTGGGCTTGAGTGGCGGAGGCTGGTGAATTTGCAGTGGTGACAGGTGAAGGGTCCCTTGGTGTCACTTGGGAATGCCTGCTTACAGTTGTTGTTGTGTCCTGGGTTGAGTGCAATGAGTGCTGCTGGTGTATAGTAGCGGTGGGCGAGAGGTCCAGGGGTCCTGGCACTGGTTGTGGTCGGGTCGCGGACGGGCGCAGATGGGTTTGCCTTAGCCGTGCCTTTTGCGTGCCAGAGGCTTGCCTGCTGCGCACGGCCGCTATTAAGTAGGGAGAGGGAGGAGAGGACAGCTGGGAAGCGGAAGAATGGTGTGAAAAAGGAAGGCGGAGCCGCGGGGACAGCAGCAGGGAAAAAGAGAGAGAGGAGAGAGAGAGAAGCGAGAATGAAAGGAGTGAAGGGAAACGAGGAAAAAGATGGAGGAAGCGCAGAAGCAAAAGGGAGAAAAACAGCACAAAAAGTGGCACAATAAAAGAATAAAAACATGGGGAGAGGATGGGAAAAGAGAAGGAGCAGAGGACAGCCTAGCAGAAGAGCAGAGCTCTCCCACTAAACATCAGGGATGAGGCGCAGGCAGAGCCTGCAGGTGGAGGTGGGCCTCGAACTACTGACCGGGTCAGAGTTCCGAGACAGACGGGCTTCCCTTACTGGTGGAGCTACGCGGTGGAAGAGCAGTTCACTAACCAGCTGAATGAGATTCCATCTGCTCCTCTGGATCGACTGGGTCTCTTCTCTCTGCCCTAATGTGATGCTCTGCACATTAGCCTCATCTTCTCCGAGCATGCTTCCCATTGTTGGGTCCTCTGAAGCTTCACCTTCTTCTCTCGCTCTCCGGTTCAACGTATAGTCTAATTGTTGCTGCTGTTGTCTGTCCTTCCTTCTGTTTCCTCCCCATCCTGTATTGATCTTTCGTTCCTTTCTTTTCCCCACGTACCCTGTGCTCTTTTTTTTTCCAGGTTCTTCCTGAGCTGATTGGCAGGTGTGCAAAGAAGCTGCCTGAAGCATTCAGGTAACTCTTTCCTCTGATTTTTATCCTACCCTTTCTCACAGCCTACCATAGTGAAAATAGCTTTTTTGGTCTTGCCGCTCCCTATCCGTGCAGTAGAAGGCCTCCTGATCCCCCCTTGGCCTACAAGGGTTTGGAAGGCCATTGTCATTCTGTGCATTTTGGGTCAGAGACCTCACTGGTACTCTGTTCTTTATTTTGCCACTCTTTCATAGCAGTGGCATCCTCAAAGAAGTCAGTTTTACTTTGGTCCACAGTTTGGCAGACAAGAGCAGCATGTATTCCATATGAAGGTCTCTAAAGTGCCTCTTGACAGACATTGAGTGTTGTGTTTTGCCCGGTCTCCCTTACAAGTTATGCAGATCTGAATAGTAGTGTTTTCGAATCCAGTAGGGTTCAAGTGCTTTACTCTTTGAAGGATAAGGATGCGGTCTCTGCCATTATGGAACCCAGCTGTTACTGGTATAAGTCATGCCCCAGGTGGAGGCAGCTAAGTTTGCCAGAAAAACCTAGAAAGAGCATTGGGGGCCACCCCTTTGGCAAGTAAGTCCTTTGAAAATAACTCTGCACTAGGGCCACCAATTTTGTCTGAAAGACCAACAGTGTGGATACTGTTACTTCTGGAGTATTTTTCTGCATCCTAACCCCTCTCTTCATGATATCTAATGCATGAGGTCACCCACTTGTTTGTGAAGGTTTGCAATCTCAGGTGTTGACTATGTGATTGAGCCTTCAGTGTTTTTGATTTACCCACCCAATTTGTGTTGATCACCTCTCAATAGATTGACCTCCATTGCCACTGCATCAATCTTATACTCAGCAACTGTCTGGGGGGTCTTAGAAAGACTGAAGAGAGAAAACGAGTACTGTGCAAAGCTGTGGAGTGACAAAGATCGTCCATCCTGGAAAGTTTGATCAAACAAAGAAAACTACACAGTGCTTGGTAAAAATTGAGTATCTGGTTGGCAGAGGTATGCACCCTGTCCAAGCAGGAAAAACAGTCCTAGTCAGGGTAAATCAGATGCACACCATAAATTAACCCATGCTCACCATTTGGTAGCTTGGCATAGAGCAGGCAGTCTTAGCCTGAGAGGCAATGTGTATTGTATTTATGGAGCACTTCAAACAGTAAAACAGTGAAAATGCCACACGAAAGGATACCACTCCAAATTAGCAAAATAGATGTTAACTTAATGGACAAAAAAAGATCAAAAAGACAATCATCCAATTAGTAGAAATCGAGATATGAATTTTTAAACAATAAACATAGTTGTAGTGTTTAAAAGCATAAAGCACCACAACCCGTGCTGGGCTGGGTCAAATCTGAAAAGTCAGCCGGCCGCAATGGAATGCGGGTCGTATACAGGGACCAGCTTTGGACCCTCTGAAATCAGTACCTTGGATCGGAGTTGCGTTCAGGTAGAGAACAAGATGCGGGGAGCAAAGTGGGTGATACATTGGTGCAGATCCCTCAGATGTAGGCGATGTATCAGCTCCAGGCCATGGAAAGTCGGAAATGCGTTGAGAGTGAAGGTGATTTATTGTGCATTCGGCAATGCAGTGCTCCAGATCCTCGCAGCAGTGGCAATGTGTCAACAGCGATGGGGTGTCCTCGATCCTCGCAGAAGCGGCAATACCTCAGTGTTGATAGAGATGACCATTTCCAATTGGCGCAATGGCGTCGATGCACAGGTTCTGGTAGTTGCAGCACTTTATACCCAATTCTAAGGGCCCTGGGCTGGATTTGACACCACTTGGCAGGGCAAGACCTGCAGCAAGCGAAATCCAGGTGCTGTCGCAGGATGAAGAGAAGTCTTTGATGTCCCTGAGACTTCAGAAGAACAGACGGCACGCCAGCAAGCCCTTGGAGTCACTTTAGTTCTGGGTTGGAGAGATTCAGGTCCAGTCTTTTCATTACCAGTCTAGGAGGGCTTCAGGTCAGCACAAGAGAGCAGGAGTCCAGCAAAGTGACAGTCCTTTCAGAAGTACAGCAGCCCGTCTTCCTGGCAGAGCATTCACAGGTCCAGAAGTGTACTGAGTTGATGGGGGCTGAGGTCCAGTTCTTATGCTCAATGGTGCCTTTGGGGGAGACTTAAAAGAGAGGACTTCGAAGTGCACAGAGCCCCTGCCTTTCCTGCCCTGGTTCCAGACTCGCTCAGGGGGTTATGCAGCCCTTTGTGTGAGATCAAGACACAGCCCATTCAGGTATAAATATCAGGTCCTACCTCCCATCCTTCCCAGGATGGCCCATCAGGCTGTGGATGGCCCATCCGTCACACCTAAGCTCCTTTTGTGTGTGGCTGTCTGGAGGGAAAGCACAAGCCCAGCTGTCACCCTCCCAGATGGTTATTCAGAGACAGACAGAAGGCACCAGATGGTTAAAGTAAGAAAATGCCAACATTCTGAAAATGGCATTTTCAGAATTACAATTTAAAATCTGACTTCACCATAAAATGTCATTTTAAATTGTGATTCCGGGGACACCAAACCTGGGGGTCCCATCTCTTCCAATTTGTAAATTACACTTTTAAAATGTAATAAGGTAATCCCAATGTTATGCTATGGGAGAGATAGGCCTTATGCTAGTGGAAATCAATTTTAGAGTTTTACTACTAGGACTAGCAACACTTAAAAGTACATTTCGTACTTTTTAAATACACTGCACCCCATCCTTGGGCTGTCCAGGGCGGACCGTAGGGGTGACATATATATTAAAAAGGAAGGTTTGGCCTGGCAAGAGGGTTAACTTGCAAGGTTGATATGGCAGTTTAAAACTGCATACACAGGCCCTACACATATAGTGCACTTTACGCCAATTGTGGATATGCCAAGATGACCATGCTTTAGGCAGAGCGCTGACAAACTTCAACAGCAATAACAAGGTCAGCAAAACAGGAGGTCTGAAAGCAAAAGAGTTGGGATAAACCACACCAAGGATGTGAGGTCTAACAGTGACCCTAAAGGGACTGCCGTAGCTGCTTATAGCTTCTGACTCTGTGCACCGACTCTCCTTCAGACGTGCTCAGTTGGCCACTTCCAGCCCACACCTGTCATCTGACACTATCAACTGCAGCAGACTTGTCAGTCATTTTATTGAGTGGTTCTCAAGACTTCAAAGCGAGAGGTGTAACATAGTGTTGTGGGTTTCCTTTCATACTGGTTCCACTGCTGTGGGTGCTACAGATGCTGCTGTCTCTGAAGTCCTAAAGGGAACTTCTCCTTTGAAGTTTTAAAAGAAGTACAAGTCGAATCTCCCACTTTAGAAACCGCTCCCCATGGGCTTTAGGGACATTTCTGCTGCTTCTTTTTACCTTTCTTCCTGCTAAAATATTCTCCTCCCCAAGTCTTCCCAGTCAGTGGGCAATATCATTCTTCCTCTGTTTTCCCAGACATTCAGAACCCGGTGGCAGGAATGCTGGGCACTGTAAAAGCTGCTTCCGAGGATGTTAAAGAGACTGAGCTGTTGCTGACTAAGGACCAGATTTAGGCCCTCATTCCGACCCTGGCGGTCATAGACCGCCAGGGTCGCGAATGACGGAAGCACCGCCAACAGGCTGGCGGTGCTTCATTCGTCATTCCGTACCGCCGCGGTCGCCCAGCCGGGTCCGGCGGTTTCCCGCCGGATTTCCCCCGGCTGGGAGAATCCTCCAGGGCAGTGCTGCAAGCAGCGCTGCCTTGGGGATTCTGACCCCCTTCCCGCCAGCCTGTTTCTGGCGGTTTTCACCGCCAGGAAGAGGCTGGCGGGAACGGGTGTCCTGGGGCCCCTGGGGGCCCCTGCACTGCCCATGCCACTGGCATGCCATGCATGGGCAGTGCATGGGCCCCCTAACAGGGCCCCAGCCTGCTTTTCACTGTCTGCCTAGCAGACAGTGAAAAGCGCGACGGGTGCAACTGCACCCGCCGCACACCTGCAACACCGCCGGCTCCATTCGGAGCCGGCTTCAGTGTTGCAGGCCCCCTTCCCGCTGGGCCGGCGGGCGCTAACAATGTTAGCGCCCGCCGGCCCAGCGGGAAGGATGTAATGGCACCAGCGGTCTTTTGACCGCGGTGCGGCCAAATGGCGGTTTTCGCCAGGCGGGCGGCAACCGCCGCCCGCCGGGGTCAGAATGACCCCCTTAGAGTTTGGCCGATGGGGTTAATCTGTCACAAAGGTGACATATATCCCGTCCGCTGTATTACAGTCCCATTATATCCTATGGGAATTGTAATATGGCGAACAACATATCTGTCCCGTTTGTGACGGAGTAACCCGTCCGCCAAACTCTCGGCGGACGGGTTACTCCACCACAATGGTGACGGATAGCCTGCCCACTGCAATATAAATTCCTTTGTATCCTATTACTGTATTATTATAAACATTTATAGAGTGCGCGATTCACCTAAAGGATATTGTGGTGCTACAGGCCTGGAATACCGGGAGAAAATTAGCGTTACACATCTACACTAGAAAAAACTGACAAGCAGATTACTGGGGGAAAAGCCAAGTGTTCAGTGCCTTCCTGAAGGATAACAAGTCTTCCGTATTTCAGAGGGGGGCCTGGCGCTGGTTCCAAAACTGTGCAGGTCTGACTGGAAATGCTCGTCCGCCCATCCTAGATTTTATGGCCTTATGGACCCAGATGAGCTGACACTGAGGAGCGGAGACTCCTCCTCAGCACATATCTAGCGAAGCGATTCTGCAAGGGGACTGGTCCCAGTTCATGTAATGTCTTAAAATCCAGACATTGGCCTTCATTATGACATTGGCAGTACTGTCCGGCCTGTGTGTGGTGTGTTCTGATTGGTTAAGTGTTCCTAACTAAATGTAGCACCAAACTTTATGGTGTTTTTGGGAATGCACCCAGCCCTCTGGCCGTGTGGATTTTATTGGGGCCAATCTCCTGGGACCATTGTGGTGTCGCTGCACTTATCTGTGGGATCTGAGCTAAGTTTTCCTGTTTGCACATTTGTCTGCTGGCAAAGTGTTACCCCACCTGTGACCTGTCAGTCAACCTCAGGCCTAAGTCTCAGAGCCTGCCTGACCGCTATCTACGTGCCGGGGTTGACGAAGAGTTCACAACAGAGGAATCGAATAATTGTAATGCAGGTTCGTTCATGTATATGAATGTATCATTGTGTCCATCGACATTGATTACTCCAATAATAACACCCACAACATATCCATATTGTAAACATTTAGGAGACAAGCTGCCATTTTTAATAGTGGAAGGATAGTATGAAGGATCTGTACCCCGAACTTAAGTAGGAGATTCCTCTGGCACACTTGGTCATTCCATTGCAGTCACTTTCACCTGAGCATTTTCTCTTGTTAGTTTGTTGTTGACAGATGGACTTCTGGGTATCACAAGAAATGCTGTCACGAATGTCTTCAACCAGCTTGTCAGTAGGACATTTGCAAGAGTGCTCCGTTGGTAAAACCTGGATGCATTGCTTTGCGTTTTTTTCTGCTTTTGCAAAAAAGATCTACCTGAGGAAATCCTCATTCACAAAAGACCTTGTGTAGTACTGCATCAATTAATACCTATTCATGTTTTTCTTGGAACATCTGTCTGAAAGATTTTGCCTCTGCGTTTTTAACACCAGGAACATGGATTTGGGACATGTGCACTTTCCTGGCAATCAACCATTTCCATATTATTTGTGCCTGAGATACAGCACACTGGATATTATTTCTCTGTCTCCGTGCTTTTTAAGATAATGCTTTGTAATTGTGTTGTCTGTCTGTACAATAAGGACGTTCGTTGTGATGCTTGGAAGAAAAGACTTGAGATTCAGATTGACTGTCCTCAACTCTAGCAGGATTTTGTGATAGCTCTTCTCTTTTCCAACAATCTTCCTTCTTTTTTAAGATGTCGCAACAAAGCAGGGAGCACCTGTCACAGTGGTTTGAGGTGGAATGCCATGAAAAAGGACAACCTGTTTTATATGATTCCTGATTGTCACCACCAAAGAAGAGGTTGAGTTGCAGATTGTTAAGAGTCAGGCTGTCTTTTCAACTCTCTGACCATGGGCACCACTGATTCCCCAGGCACTGTTGGGGTGCTCTGATCTGCACTTCAGCATTCAGAACTGTACAGATGTAGGATGCCTTCAAACTTAGTAAGGATGACATCTGCCTGGCCATGGGATGTGTTGTCTGTAGAGGTTTGACACATCAGGTGGGTATAAGACAGCCTCTCCTCCAAATGATCCACTGTCGCCCCCATTCTTGTGTAGAATCACTTACCAGTAATGAACTGCGACTGACATTGATTTTGATAAGTTTGCTCTGAGACCCAAGAGTTGGTGAATGGATACTGTCACAGTGAATTGATTTAAGGACCCCCCTGAATGAATCTGCCTTTATGGGGCAGTTGTCTAAGTTGGGATATACTTACATTTTTATCACAATTGACAGATTACAGCTTTTTTAGAGCACACTGCTACCCAGATCGGGTGTCCTGGCAAGGTCCTCCTGAGAGGTGCAGTGACTACAGCCTTGCACTTTGAGAATGTTCTTGGAGTTGTCTTGAGGCTAAAAGGAGAGGACACTGTATTGATAATGCACTTTGACAGCATACACCTCAGTAAAGTATGGCCAGAAAAGGAATGTGGAAATAAGCATTCTGGATGTTAATGGCACACGTCTAATTCTCCTTACGTAGCCGGGTGTAAATGTGACATACGTTCAACATCTTCTCTTTCTCTACACATTTGTTCGGTTTCCCTAGACTGAAGATAGGGCTGTGCTCTTGTTTTTGTAGTCCTTTGTTTGACCAGATGTAACAGGAACAAAGAAAAAGTTGCTTACCTGAAATTCTAGTTCTCTTCCGGGGGATTCCTCATCAAAGTCATAAGCACTGAATAGTCCTACCAATCTGTGGGGATCCCAGAGCACATATTAAGTATAATTCAGCTGTTATAGTTACAGTTATTTCAAGTAGCTATAACTTGTGCCCCCGCCATGCGAGGAAACCTCCACTCACAGCAAGTGAGAGCTGTTTGACAGCTCTCACTTGCTGCGAGAGGAGTGTTTCTGTGACTTGGTGGGAAATGTCAAAGCTGCTGTCAAGTCACAGAAAACAGCTATGCCCCGGGGGTGGGCACCCCGGGACATAGCAGGCGCCAGCCTTGGGGGGTACCAGTCCCCAGGACCATTAATGACTCCTTGAGGGGGGCGCTTGGCTCCCCCGCATCATGTAAATAGCCCCGGGGAGGAGACAGTCCCTGGGGCCAGGGGGCCGTGACGGACCCCCTTCACTCTTTAAATTCAGACCCAGGGAGGTAGCAGTCCTCGAGTCTGCAGGGGGATGCGGAAGGGTTGTGTGCGTCTCCCCAATGATTTAAGTAAATTGCCCCGGGGAGGTGGCTGTTCCCAATGCGGCGGAGAGGGGAGGGAGTTTGGGGGGACACCACCCCTGCATTTTTTTTAGTATTTGCCCCAGGGAGGTGCTGGACCGCGATCGTACAATATAAACTTTTTGCCCCAGGGAGGTGGCGACCCCCGCATGTTATGAAAAAAAAGCCCCAGGGAGGTGACGGTCCCTGGGGGAGGAATAAGCCTAGGAGGGGGGCCCCATGTGCTCCCTCCTTTACTTTAAAGAAGCCCCTGGGACTTGGCCCACACGGGGCTTTAATTAAAAAGGTCTGGGAGACCGCTCTTTTAAAAAAAAAAAAAAGGTTTTACTGCAAATTTGCGACATCGTTGCACATTCACACTAAAACATTTTTTTTAAAGGTGTTTTTTTGCCTTATCGGGGTCTCTCTTAGACTCCTGCAGCAGAGCTAAGGGGGTCACAGTGTCCCTAGCCTGGCCCCTTTTCTTGTTTTTTCACTGTTTCTATAGGGACTCGTCCCAAGATCGCTGCTAATACTTCCTGGTTGAAGTGATGGCAGCCATGCATGTGCACGTCCCTGCACAAGCTTGTCATTAGTCGCGAAGTCATTGTGTCCAAGGATATCCAAACTTGGATTTCTTTAAATTTCTCAGTATCTACTGAATGGATGAACGGATTTACACCAAATAACTGAAAATGTAATCTGCATACCAAATGCTACCTTTCTGCCAGATTTGGTGTAATTCCGTCCAGCGGTTGGGGCTGTAGTCATGCACAAAACTCCTATGGGAATAGTCAGAATGATAGCTTTCAGGACGCAGCTTGTGCTTTTGCTTATTTGGTGTAAATCCATTCAGTAGTTTTTGAGAAATTAAAGGGAAAACAAATTTGTATATCTCTGGCTGTGGCGTCTTTGCGATTATTTTGCATAAATTCTGTAATGTCTGCAAATGCACATGCAAAAAGAAGCTCTGTAATTGGCTGAGCGCAACCTGTCTAGAAAGTTGCGGCCGCCGTGTTATTTCAAGGGATATAGTCCCTGGGGGTGAAAATCCTAATTGAAAGTGGCATAAGGTGACAGGATGAAGGTTCCCGGAAACCCGGGGGTGTGATATAGATGTGTGTTTTAGGGGCAAATTATGGGTTTAAAATAATTTTGTGTCAGCATGTGCAATATTCGCGAAAATTTGCGAAGTTTCACTAATTATTTGCAAAATATTTGTGAATGTGAAAAAATGTTTAAAAAAACACAGGCTCATTCATACACTAATTCATTCACTCATACATGCACTCAGAGACTCATGCACCCACTCAGACCCACTTTCAAACCCACTCAACACTCATGCACCCGCTCACGGCTCCACTGACAGAGACAGGCCCTGTGGCCAGCCTGCGCTGCGCACAGCCAAAGGACGTGCGAGGTGCGGGGTTTGGTGTGTATAAGGGCTTAGCAGCAAGGTCTGGCTAAAGGCCAGACCTTGCGACCAACTCCGCGATGGGGATTCAAATAGCGTATAGTTTTTACAATTACTTTACGTTAAAAAATCATAGAAATTCAATGAAAAAAACAAAGGTTAGAGGGATGTCATAGTTAGGTTCTCGCGCTCTAAGGTAACTATACCTCACGCCTTCACCATGCACATCTAATTACTCTGCATATTATATCATTGAAGGGATCTTGGATGGCAACTTTGATATTATCACTGCAACATTTGCAATAAAATTATCAAAATTATCAATAAGAAAACTATGCGTGCAAGGGCGCGAGTTATAGTTACCTTAGTGCACGAGTTATAGTTACTTGAAAGAGCTCTATAACTGCTGAATTTCTGTGGTTTTGTACGAGTAAATTCAGAACCTAACTATAATGTCCCTGTAACCTTTGTTTTTTTTTCAGTGAATATATATATATATATATATGTATGCAAAAATAATGTAATGTACATAGCACTTCTAGCAGTGTGTATGTGTGCCTAAAATTAAACACTAAAAATGGCTAAAGCACATTGAAATTTGATTTTAGATCAAGAAGTAATTAGCAAATTATTTCTGTTGAATACAGAAAAAAAGATAATAGAACTGATTTACATCCTTTATTTAAAAGGAAAATGAAAGGGAATATGAGGCATTTTTTTCCAATAGCTGCCACTCAAAACATAAGAGAGAAACCTGGCACTGTGCCTTTAGGACACCCCAGGGCCCCATGTATCCTTTATGCCTCACAGGTGACAGTTAGGCCAGGTCATTCTTTAAATTGACATGGAATCCTGAACAAAAGATATGCGAGAGCTGCATTAAATATTTGTCTGGGGAGGTTGGAGCATTGTTTATGACTTTGATGAGGATTCCCCTGGAGGAGAACTAGGATTACAGGTAAGCAACATTTCCTTCTCTTCCATGGGCTCCTCTTCAATAGTCATAAGTGCTAAATGTAATAGCAAGCCCATCCCACAACCATGCAGACCAACCAATCAATAGCAGCTGTCGCAATTATACACAAAGATTCCTCAAGGAAGCCTGCCCTACTTGAGTGTCTGCTTTTGTGTCTGAGTCTAGACAGCAATCCCTAGTAAAAGTATGCATAGATTTTTATGTTGGAGATTTACATATTTACGAAATGGGTACATTCCTTAATAGGGCATCTGTTGCCGCTTTACCCCTCGCAGAATGGGCTTTAGGTCTGGCAGGTAAGTGTTGTTTTGGCTCACTGATAGGAAAACACTAGGCAGGTGGATACAGGTAATTATCCCCCTTGGATATAGTTTGTTTGGCGGAAGCTAGGTCTGTTCTTATTGGGCCATACTGGCCAAAAATGTGATCTGACTTTCTTATGTCCTTTATTTTATCAAGATAAAACTTTAGTACTTTTTAACATCTAGAGAATGCAAGGCCCTTTCCGCTGGACTGGAGGGATTAGGAAAGATAGTTGATAGTGAAATAATGTGGTTAATGTGAAAATCAGATACCAATTTGGGGAGAAAGCTTGGATGACTTCTCATGACCATCCTATTAGAGTGAAAAATGTATATGGTTCTTTAGCATACAAAGACTGAGGCCCTCATTACAACATTGGCGGTAATGACAGCCTACCACCACCGTGACGGCCGCCAACATACCGCCGCCGTGGCTACCAGCCATCTACGCGTGTCATGACCGCCAACGGTATTCTGCCAGAATGCTAGCGGAACACCGCCGATGGTCATGGTGGCAGTAAGGCGGCACTGCTGACAGCAGCACCGCCAAGCCAGCGAAACACCGCCGACCGTATCATGACCAATGATACGGCCTGGTGGTGTTTTGCTGGTGGACGCTGCTGCTGACAGCAGTGCCGTGGACCGTCTCCAGCCGGAGGACCCCCTACAAGCAGGTATGTCGGGTTTTCCGACCGGAGGGGGGGCGTGTTGTGTGTATGTGGGGGGTGAATGTTTTGGTATGCATGCATTGGGTGTGAGTCTCGAAGGATGCGTGCGTGAATGAGTGATTGTGAGTGTTCTGTGTTGTGAGTGCATGTGTGTGACAAGGTATGTTGGTGTGTGTTGCGGTGTGTGGGTATGTATGTGTGCATGCGTGGGTGGTGGTGGGTATGTGTGTGTGCATGTGTGTATATGGGTGCGCGTGTGGTTGTGTATATGTGCGGGGAGCAGGAGAGGGAGGAGGAGGGTAGGGGAGAAGTCTGGGGAGGGGGATGGGACGGGGAAGACCCCTATCAGTACCAGGGAAGGGATTCCCTGGCATTGATAGGGCTTACCGCCATGGTTTTCGTGGCGGTAGGATTGGCACGAAAACCATGGCGGTAGGCCGGGTCGTAATCCTGAGGGTGGGATTGTGAGGGCTGCCGGGATAGAGACTGAAGTCTTCAGCCCAGCGACTGTTACCACACTGGCGGTCGGTGTGTTAAAGTGGCGGTCTTGGATGGCGGTAACCGCCATGGTCAAAATCCCAATTTTTTTACTGCCGGCCTGTTGGCGGTATTACCGCCGCTTTAACACCGACCGCTTTTCTGTGGAAGGTCTTTTGCATTCCTTTTAATGTGCATACATTCCTCTGAAAGCCCTAGATGTCCATATTGGAGGAATTCAGAAACTATACTGTCAGGTTCAGAGAGGACAGGTTGGTATGTAGAATTTGTCCTCTGAAATTGTACAGGAGATCCTGTCTGCATGGCAACCTCTTGTGTGGCCTCTCTGCCAGGTGGAGAAGATCTGTGAATCACCACTGGCGAGGCCATTCCGGTGCTATGAGGATCATTCTGGTCTTGGACTTGTACAGTTTGTTGATAACTGTATGAATCAGCGGAGTTGGTGGAAACATGAAGAAAAATTTCCCTGACCAACTTATCAAAGGGGCATTCCCCAGCGATCCTTGTTGGGAGAAGCTGGACACGTAGTCACTGCATTTTTTGTTGTATGCGTCTGCAAACTGGTCTTTTTGTGGATGGCCCTATTCTTCAAAGATCTCTTGCACAACGTCGTCGTGTGGGATCTAGTTGTGATTTTTGAAAAAATGTCGACTGAGAGTCTTGAGTGTTCTCGGCTCCTGGTAGATGAATGGCTGTTATTGTTAAGTTCCTAGACAGCAACCATTACCATATGGCTTGAGCTTCCAGAGATAGAGGGCGATAGTGAGTTCCTCCTTGCTTTATTAGGTAGAACATGGTGGTCATGTTGTCCATTTGGAAAAGGAGAGAGCCTATTTTTATTGATGGAAGAAAGGACTTTAGCACTAGATCAACTGCTCTCAATTCTAGCATGTTGATGTGATAGTTCCTCTCCTTGTCCACCCACACTCCCCAAATCTGAAGAGAACCCATGTGAGCACCCCATCCCAGTAAAGAGGCGTCTGTGATCAGTGTCTTTGTTGGAGGATCCTAGTGAAAAGGAATCCTTACCAATAAGTTATTTTGTTGAGACCACGATGGTAGAGATTGAATGGCAGCTTTCAAAAGGATCAGCTTGTCTTCGGAGTGATCTGAAGACTGATTCAATTGATCTTCCAGACATTGTTGTAGAGGTCTCATGTGAAGTCTTGCATGAGGAACTATGAAAATGCAAAAGGCCATTGACCCCAGTAGCAAGGCAATCTATCTAGCAGATGGATGTGGAGTGTTCAGGAGATTGTGACATTTCAGATTGATTGAGGATAGTCTCTCTTCCGAAGGATACACTCTTGCGGCTATTGTATTCAGTGTAGCGCCCAGGTAGTGAAGACGTTGTGCTGGATGTTCTATGGACTTGTTGAAATTGATTCAGAGACCTAGATTTTGTAATCCTTTGAGACAGGTCCGATAGTGTTGTTTTGTTTGTGACTGGGAGGAGCTCTTTATGAGTTAATTGTCTAAGTATGGGTAGACGAATATCTTCTTTTTCCTTAAGGATGCTGCAACCATAGCCATGCATTTCTAAAATGTTTGAGGAGCTGACTTAATGCCGAAGGGTAGTACTCTGTATTGATAGTGTTGCGATCCCACTTTGAAGTGTAGAAACTTCTGGTGTTTTGTGTTGATTGGGATGTGGAAGTATGCATCCTGTAGATCTATCAAGCACATCCAGTCACCTGGGTAATGTCATTCTTCCAGGAGTTTGATAATACTTCCCTCTTCCGAAGGTAGGCAGGTAACAGAGAAGAGGGAAGTCAGGAGTCTTTGCTTTGCAGGCTGTTTGCTAGAGGATACAGATGGTTGCTGAGCTCCGATGGTCGTCGGGGATGGTAGTGCCACTGTGTTTGTTGTTGGTAGCGTTGAGTCCAGTAAGGGGCTTGAACCCTCTGCTGATACGCCCCTGTTGTAATCTCTTTCGGAACTCTTTTCTTTTCTCCAGACTTACAGCCTTGAAAGTGTCCAACTCAGATTTAATCTTAGACAGTTCCTCATCTGCATGAATTCTAACTAGTGAATTTTGTGTGAAGGGGAGATTCATAATCCTGTACTGGGCCTCTGTTTTTAATCCTGTAAGACGAAGCGAGGAACATCTTCTCACGCTGCTACCATGGGATTATCCATGCACAGCGAGGTCTGCAGCATCCGCAGCAGCACTTATTATTTGGTTGGATATTAATCCCCCTTCATTTAAAACTTCTAAATCTTGCCTATCTTTGGGTAGTTTGTCTGTAAATCTATTGAGAGAGTCCCACAAAGACCTATCATATCTGCCCAGTACGGCAGAAGCACTCGCCACCTTCATGGAAGAAGCGGATGTCCCACACTTCTTCTTCTTGATGGAATCTACTTGCTTGTAGTGTTTATCTTAAGGGACTGACAAGGAAGAAGCCACAGAAACGATGATACATGCAGCAGCTATTATGGCTGAATCTCGTGGAGAAACTGTCCTCAGGAACAGAGGGTCCTGGTTGGGAGCCTTATACTTCTTTAGAATACGCAATGAGGCTGCTCTGAGAGATACCAGAGTCAAGAAAATCTGCATTGCTAGCTCCAAAAGTCCTGGAACCAGAGGTAATAGAGTCTTGGCACTGCTTTGTGGTGGAGAGTTTCAAAGATGACTGAAGATGAGGTTGTATGTGTAGAAATATCAATATTCAGTTTTGATTCACCTCTTATCAAGAGTTCATTGAAAGTTGTAATGTCATCTATTGCAGACACTGTTGCTGATGGTGTGTCTGGTGGTGTAGGAGAGTAGTCTCTCACTGAAAAACTGGATGTGGTAAACCAGGAGGGTGATCTTTGTCTTCTATGCCTTGACCTGGAACGGTGAGATCTCCGAGATCTTGAAGTGGATCTGTTTTTGATGACTCTAACCTATGAGTTAGAGGACTCCAAGGTCTTCGAGGGTACCTCGGCACTGGAGTACGTCTCTCTGGAAGAGCTGATGGAGTGTCTGGAGAAAACCTTGGAGAAGGTGTCCCTTTAGGTGATGGTGTTTGGAGAGTCAATCAATCAATCAGGGGGGTCTTGTAGAGTGCAAATTTGTCCCCCAGGTGGTCTCCAGGTTCTGACGTGAATTTGTAGGCCTTGCTCGGCTGGTGTTGGCGGAAAAGCCAGGTCTTGAACTGCTTTATGAAGTCCTTGAAAGAGGGGGTAGTGCGCAGATGGAGGGAGAGGGTGTTCTAGGCTTTGGTGCGAGGTGGGAGAAGGAGCTTCCTCTGAAGCGTTCAATGCGGGGGATGTGGGCCTTGGTGAGGGTGGCTGAGCGGAGTTCTCTCGTTGGTCGCTGTAATGTGAGGCGGTTGTTGATGTATGTGGGTCTGACATTGTGGAGGACCTTGGGGGCATGGATGAGGAGTTTGAAGAGGCATCTTTGCTGCAAGGGGAGCCAGTGGAGGGCCCTGAGGTGGGGAATAATGCTGGTCCTTCTGGGGAGGTCGAGGATGAGCCTTGCAGCGGCGTTCTGGGAGACCTGGAGGCGGTTCAGGAGCTGCTTTGTGGTTCCGGTGTAAAGTGCGTTGTCATAGTTGAGGCGGCTGGATATGAGGGCCTGAGTGACCCTCTTCCTGGTGGAGATGGGAATCCATCGGAAAATCTTGCGGTGCATGTGGAGGGTGTTGAAGCAGGCAGAGGAGACTGCATTGATCTGATGTTTCATGGTCAGTTGGGTGTCTAGGATGATCCTTAGGTTGTGGGCATGGCTGAAGTGTGCTGGTGGGTGGCCGAGGGCAGCGGGCCACCACGAGTCGTCCCATGAGCTGGGTGTCGTCGGTGTAGGAGATGATGGTGAGTCCGTGGGTTCTTGCAACGTCTGCTAGGGGAGTCATATACGTGTTGAAGAGGGTGAGGGCAGAGGAAGGAGCCCTGGGGAACGCTGTAGATGATGTCTTTGGGGCTGAGACAAAGGGGGGGGGAGGTGTATTCTCTGTGTTCTACCGGAAAGGACAGAGGAGATCCAGTTGAGTGTGTCGTCTTGGATGCCGATGCCGTGGAGTCTGGTGATGAGGGTGTGGTAGGAGATGGTGTCGAACGCAGCAGAGAGGTTGAGGAAGATGAGGGCCGCTGTTCCTCCGAGGTTGTATAGATCCTTATGCACTATGACATTAGTACACTGTGTTTTTTCTTTGTGTGACCTACACCACTACCACTCTATTGGGCTTTCTTTAACTTCAAGCACTTCGGTTTACTAGGGTAGTAGTTCCACATTTTTGGTGACTGTATTTACAGACTTTAACCTATTACATGATGGTATCTGGCTCTCTACTTATTATTTCTACAATGCTTTATATTAAGCACGGGTGTAGAAACAGTTCTTTGCTCTCGGGATCCCTCTTGTGTTTGACCATAGGTGAAGGAACTTCCCTGACTCTATCTTCATGGCCGAAATGTATACCATTGACATGCCTGCCATTGGTTTTTGATTGTGACTTCATATACTTTTAAAGGCGATGGTGACGAAATATGTTGGCTGTTGTGAAAATATACGTACCTTGGAGCGTGGATTCTTCTACATATCAATAAATCTATCTGGATGGACATATTCTCTATGAATCCTTACTTTACGGACTCCTAACCTATTTTGGACTTTGTTTGCGAGTGCTATGGTATCTTTTTGTATATGTGAACAGCACCAGGCTGGCCCTCTCTGGCCTCCCTCATGTGAACAGCACCCCGGCTGGCCCTCCCTGGCCTCCCTAATGTGAACAGCACCCCGACTGGCACTCTCTGGCCTCCCTAATGTGAACAGCACCCCGGCTGGCACTCTCTGGCCTCCCTCATGTGAACAGCACCCGGCTGGCCCTCTCTGGCCTCCCTCATGTGAACAGCACCCCGGCTGGCCCTCCCTGGCCTCCCTCATGTGAACAGCACCCCGGCTGGCCCTCTCTGGCCTCCGTCATGTGAACAGCACCCCGGCTGGCCCTCTCTGGTCACCCTCATGTGAACAGCACCCCGGCTGGCCCTCTCTGGCCTCACTCATGTGAACAGCACCCGGCTGGGCCTCCCTGGCCTCCCCGGTGTGAACAGCACCCCGGCTTGGCCTCTCTGGTCACCCTCATGTGAACTGCACCCCGGCTGGCACTCTCTGGCCTCTCTCATGTGAACAGCACCAGGATGGCCCTCTCTGGCCTCCCTCATGTGAACAGCACCCGGCTGGCCCTCCCTGGCCTCTCTCATGTGAACAGCACCCGGCTGGCCCTCCCTGGCCTCCCTGGTGTGAACAGCACCCGGCTGGCCCTCTCTGGCCTCTCTCATGTGAACAGCACCCCGGCTGGCCCTCTCTGGGCTCCCTCATGTGAACAGCACCCGGCTGGCCCTCTCTGGCCTCCCTGATGTGAACAGCACCAGGCTGGCCCTCCCTGGCCTCCCTGGTGTGAACAGCACCCGGCTGGCCCTCCCTGGCCTCCCTGGTGTGAACAGCACCCGGCTGGCCCTCTCTGGCCTCCCTCATGTGAACAGCACCCCGGCTGGCCCTCTCTGGTCACCCTCATGTGACCAGCACCCCGGCTGGCCCTCTCTGGTCACCCTCATGTGAACAGCACCAGGCTGGCCCTCTCTGGCCTCCCTGGTGTGAACAGCACCCCGGCTGGCCCTCTCTGCCCTCCCTGGTGTGAACAGCACCCGGCTGGCCCTCTCTGGCCTCCCTGGTGTGAACAGCACCCCGGCTGGCCCTCCCTGGCCTCCCTGGTGTGAACAGCACCCAGCTGGCCCTCTCTGGCCTCCCTCATGTGAACAGCACCAGGATGGCCCTCTCTGGTCACCCTCATGAGAACAGCACCCGGCTGGCCCTCTCTGGCCTCCCTGGAGTGAACAGCACCCGGCTGGCCCTCTCTGGCTACCCTGGTGCGAACAGCAACCCGGCTGGGCCTCCCTGGCCTCCCTGGTGTGAACAGCACCCCGGTTGGCCCTCTCTGGTCACCCTCATGTGAACAGCACCAGGCTGGCCCTCTCTGGCCTCCCTCATGTGAACAGCACCAGGCTGGCCCTCTCTGGCCTCCCTGGAGTGAACAGCACCAGGCTGGCCCTCTCTGGCCTCCCTCATGTGAACAGCACCCCGGTTGGCCCTCTCTGGTCACCCTCATGTGAACAGCACCCCGGCTGGCACTCTCTGGCCTCCCTGGTGTGAACAGCACCCGGATTGGCCTCTCTGGCCTCCCTGGAGTGAACAGCACCCGGCTGGCCCTCCCCGGCCTCCCTGGAGTGAACAGCACCAGGCTGGCCCTCTCTGGCCTCTCTGGAGTGAACAGCACCCAGCTGGCACTCTCTGGCCTCCCTCATGTGAACAGCACCAGGCTGGCCCTCTCTGGCCTCTCTGAAGTGAACAGCACCCGGCTGGCACTCTCTGGCCTCCCTCATGTGAACAGCACCAGGCTGGGCCTCTCTGGCCTCCCTGGTGTGAACAGCACCCGGCTTGGCCTCTCTGGCCTCCCTGGAGTGAACAGCACCCGGCTGGCCCTCTCTGGCCTCGCTCATGTGAACAGCACCCCGGCTGGCCCTCTCTGGCCTCCCTGGTGTGAACAGCACCCGGCTGGCCCTCCCTGGCCTCCCTGGTGTGAACAGCACCCCGGCTGGGCCTCCCTGGCCTCCCTGGTGTGAACAGCACCCCGGGTGGCCCTCCCTGGCCTCCCTGGAGTGAACAGCACCCGGCTGGCCCTCTCTGGCCTCTCTCATGTGACCAGCACCCAGCTGGCCCTCTCTGGCTACCCTGGTGCGAACAGCACCCCGGCTGGCCCTCTCTGGCCTCTCTCATGTGAACAGCACCCCGGCTGGGCCTCCCTGGCCTCCCTGGTGTGAACAGCACCCTGAATGGCCCTCTCTGGCCTCCCCGGTGTGAACACCACCCCGGCTGGCTGTAAACAGCACCCCGGCTGGCCCTCTCTGGCCTCCCTCATGTGAACAGCACCCCGGCTGGGCCTCCCTGGCCTCCCTGGTGTGAACAGCACCCCGGTTGGCCCTCTCTGGTCACCCTCATGTGAACAGCACCCGGCTGGCACTCTCTTGCCTCCCTAATGTGAACAGCACCCCGGCTGGCCCTCTCTGGCCTCCCTGGAGTGAACAGCACCAGGCTGGCCCTCTCTGGCCTCCCTCATGTGAACTGCACCCGGCTGGCCCTCTCTGGCCTCCCTCGAGTGAACAGCACCAGGATGGCCCTCTCTGGTCACCCTCATGTGAACAGCACCCGGCTGGCCCTCCCTGGCCTCCCTCATGTGAACAGCACCAGGCTGGCCCTCTCTGGCCTCCCTCATGTGAACAGCACCCCGGCTGGCCCTCCCTGGCCTCCCTAATGTGAACAGCACCCCGGCTGGCACTCTCTGGCCTCCCTCATGTGAACAGCACCCGGCTGGCCCTCTCTAGCCTCCCTCATGTGAACAGCACCCTGGCTGGCCCTCCCTGGCCTCCCTCATGTGAACAGCACCCCGGCTGGCCCTCTCTGGCCTCCCTCATGTGAACAGCACCCCGGCTGGGCCTCCCTGGCCTCCCTGGTGTGAACAGCACCCCGGCTGGCCCTCTCTGGCCTCCCTCATGTGAACAGCACCAGGATGGCCCTCTCTGGTCACCCTCATGTGAACAGCACCCCGGCTGGCCCTGTCTGGCCTCCCTCATGTGAACAGCACCCGGCTGGGCCTCCCTGGCCTCCCCGGTGTGAACAGCACCCCGGCTTGGCCTCTCTGGTCACCCTCATGTGAACTGCACCCCGGCTGGCACTCTCTGGCCTCTCTCATGTGAACAGCACCAGGATGGCCCTCTCTGGCCTCCCTCATGTGAACAGCACCAGGCTGGCCCTCTCTGGCCTCCCTCATGTGAACAGCACCCGGCTGGCCCTCCCTGGCCTCTCTCATGTGAACAGCACCCGGCTGGCCCTCTCTAGGCTCCCTCATGTGAACAGCACCCGGCTGGCCCTCTCTGGCCTCCCTGATGTGAACAGCACCAGGCTGGCCCTCCCTGGCCTCCCTGGTGTGAAAAGCACCCGGCTGGCCCTCTCTGGCCTCCCTCATGTGAACAGCACCCGGCTGGCCCTCTCTGGTCACCCTCATGTGACCAGCACCCCGGCTGGCCCTCTCTGGTCACCCTCATGTGAACAGCACCAGGCTGGCCCTCTCTGGCCTCCCTCGTGTGAACAGCACCCCGGCTGGCCCTCCCTGGCCTCCCTGGTGTGAACAGCACCCCGACTGACCCTCTCTGGCCTCCCTCACGTGAACAGCACCCCGGCTGGCCCTCTCTGGTCACCCTCATGTGAACAGCACCCCGGCTGGCACTCTCTGGCCTCCCTGGTGTGAACAGCACCCGGCTGGCCCTCTCTGGCCTCCCTGGTGTGAACAGCACCCCGGCTGGCCCTCACTGGCCTCCCTGGTGTGAACAGCACCCGGCTGGCCCTCTCTGGCCTCCCTGGTGTGAACAGCACCCCGGCTGGCCCTCCCTGGCCTCCCTCATGTGAACAGCACCCCGGCTGGCCCTCCCTGGCCTCCCTCATGTGACCAGCACCCAGCTGGTCCTCTCTGGCCTCCCTGGTGTGAACAGCACCCCGGCTGGCCCTCTCTGGCTACCCTGGTGTGAACAGCACCCCGGCTGGCCCTCCCTGGCCTCCCTCATGTGAACAGCACCCTGGCTGGCCCTCTCTGGCCTCCCTCATGTGAACAGCACCCCGGCTTGGCCTCTCTGGCCTCCCTGGTGTGAACAGCACCCGGCTGGCCCTCCCTGGCCTCCCTCATGTGAACAGCACCCGGCTGGGCCTCCCTGGCCTCCCTCATGTGAACAGCACCCGGCTGGCCCTCTCTGGCCTCCCTCATGTGAACAGCACCTCGGCTGGCCCTCTCTGGCCTCCCTCATGTGAACAGCACCCCGGCTTGGCCTCTCTGGCCTCCCTGGAGTGAACAGCACCCGGCTGGCACTCTCTGGCCTCTCTCATGTGAACAGCACCCCGGCTTGGCCTCTCTGGCCTCCCTGGTGTGAACAGCACCCCGGTTGGCCCTCTCTGGCCTCCCTCATGTGAACAGCACCCGGCTGGGCCTCCCTGGCCTCCCTCATGTGAACAGCACCAGGCTGGCCCTCTCTGGCCTCCCTCATGTGAACAGCACCTCGGCTGGCCCTCCCTGGCCTCCCTGGTGTGAACAGCACCCGGCTGGCCCTCCCTGGCCTCCCTGATGTGAACAGCACCCCAGCTGGCCCTCTCTGGTCACCCTCATATGACCAGCACCCCGGCTGGCCCTCTCTGGTCACCCTCATGTGAACAGCACCAGGCTGGCCCTCTCTGGCCTCCCTGGTGTGAACAGCACCCCGGCTGGCCCTCTCTGGCCTCCCTGGTGTGAACAGCACCCGGCTGGCCCTCTCTGGCCTCCCTGGTGTGAACAGCACTCCGGCTGGCCCTCCCTGGCCTCCCTCATGTGAACAGCACCAGGCTGGCCCTCCCTGGCCTCCCTCATGTGAACAGCACCTCGGCTGGCCCTCTCTGGCCTCCCTCATGTGAACAGCACCCGGCTGGGCCTCCCTGGCCTCCCTCATGTGAACAGCACCCCGGCTGGCCCTCCCCGGCCTCCCTGGTGTGAACAGCACCCCGGCTGGGCCTCTCTGGCTACCCTGGTGCGAACAGCACCCCGGCTGGCCCTCTCTGGCCTCCATCATGTGAACAGCACCAGGCTGGCCCTCCCTGGTGTGAACAGCACCCCGGCTGGGCCTCCCTGGCCTCCCTGGTGTGAACAGCACCCGGCTGGCCCTCTCTGGGCTCCCTCATGTGAACAGCACCCGGCTGGCCCTCTCTGGCCTCCCTGATGTGAACAGCACCAGGCTGGCCCTCCCTGGCCTCCCTCATGTGAACAGCACCCCGGCTGGCCCTCCCCGGCCTCCCTGGTGTGAACAGCACCCCGGCTGGGCCTCTCTGGCTACCCTGGTGCGAACAGCACCCTGGCTGGCCCTCTCTGGCCTCCATCATGTGAACAGCACCAGGCTGGCCCTCCCTGGTGTGAACAGCACCCCGGCTGGGCCTCCCTGGCCTCCCTGGTGTGAACAGCACCCGGCTGGCCCTCTCTGGGTTCCCTCATGTGAACAGCACCCGGCTGGCCCTCTCTGGCCTCCCTGATGTGAACAGCACCAGGCTGGCCCTCCCTGGCCTCCCTGGTGTGAACAGCACCCGGCTGGCCCTCCCTGGCCTCCCTGGTGTGAACAGCACCCTGGCTGGCCCTCTCTGGCCTCCCTCATGTGAACAGCACCCCGGCTTGGCCTCTCTGGCCTCCCTGGTGTGAACAGCACCCGGCTGGCCCTCCCTGGCCTCCCTCATGTGAACAGCACCCGGCTGGGCCTCCCTGGCCTCCCTCATGTGAACAGCACCCGGCTGGCCCTCTCTGGCCTCCCTCATGTGAACAGCACCCCGGCTGGCCCTCTCTGGCCTCCCTCATGTGAACAGCACCCCGGCTTGGCCTCTCTGGCCTCCCTGGAGTGAACAGCACCCGGCTGGCACTCTCTGGCCTCTCTCATGTGAACAGCACCCCAGCTTGGCCTCTCTGGCCTCCCTGGTGTGAACAGCACCCCGGTTGGCCCTCTCTGGCCTCCCTCATGTGAACAGCACCCGGCTGGGCCTCCCTGGCCTCCCTCATGTGAACAGCACCAGGCTGGCCCTCTCTGGCCTCCCTCATGTGAACAGCACCCCGGCTGGCCCTCCCTGGCCTCCCTGGTGTGAACAGCACCCGGCTGGCCCTCCCTGGCCTCCCTGATGTGAACAGCACCCCGGCTGGCCCTCTCTGGTCACCCTCATGTGACCAGCACCCCGGCTGGCCCTCTCTGGTCACCCTCATGTGAACAGCACCAGGCTGGCCCTCTCTGGCCTCCCTGGTGTGAACAGCACCCCGGCTGGCCCTCTCTGGCCTCCCTGGTGTGAACAGCACCCGGCTGGCCCTCTCTGGCCTCCCTGGTGTGAACAGCACCCCGGCTGGCCCTCCCTGGCCTCCCTCATGTGAACAGCACCAGGCTGGCCCTCCCTGGCCTCCCTCATGTGAACAGCACCCTGGCTGGCCCTCTCTGGCCTCCCTCATGTGAACAGCACCCGGCTGGGCCTCCCTGGCCTCCCTCATGTGAACAGCACCCCGGCTGGCCCTCCCCGGCCTCCCTGGTGTGAACAGCACCCCGGCTGGCACTCTCTGGCCTCCCTGGTGTGAACAGCACCCGGCTGGCCCTCCCTGGCCTCCCTGGTGTGAACAGCACCCGGCTGGCTCTCTCTGGCCTCCCTGGTGTGAACAGCACCCCGGCTGGGCCTCCCTGGCCTCCCTGGTGTGAACAGCACCCGGCTGGCCCTCTCTGGCCTCCCTCAAGTGAACAGCACCCCGGCTGGGCCTCACTGGTGTGAACAGCACCCGGCTGGCCCTCCCGGGCCTCCCTGGTGTGAACAGCACCCGGCTGGCCCTCTCTGGCCTCCCTCATGTGAACAGCACCCCGGCTGGCCCTCTCTGGCCTCCCTCATGTGAACAGCACCCGGCTGGCCCTCTCTGGCCTCCCTGGTGTGAACAGCACCCCGGCTGGGCCTCCCTGGCCTCCCTGGTGTGAACAGCACCCCGGCTGGCCCTCCCTGGCCTCCCTCATGTGAACAGCACCCCGGCTGGCCCTCCCTGGCCTCCCTCATGTGACCAGCACCCAGCTGGCCCTCTCTGGCCTCCCTGGTGTGAATAGCACCCCGGCTGGCCCTCTCTGGCTACCCTGGTGTGAACAGCACCCCGGCTGGCCCTCCCTGGCCTCCCTCATGTGAACAGCACCCCGGCTGGCCCTCTCTGGCCTCCCTCATGTGAACAGCACCCCGGCTTGGCCTCTCTGGCCTCCCTGGTGTGAACAGCACCCGGCTGGCCCTCCCTGGCCTCCCTCATGTGAACAGCACCCGGCTGGGTCTCCCTGGCCTCCCTCATGTGAACAGCACCCGGCTGGCCCTCTCTGGCCTCCCTCAGCACCCGGCTGGCCCTCTCTGGCCTCCCTCATGTGAACAGCACCCCGGCTGGCCCTCTCTGGCCTCCCTCATGTGAACAGCACCCTGGCTTGGCCTCTCTGGCCTCCCTGGAGTGAACAGCACCCGGCTGGCACTCTCTGGCCTCTGTCATGTGAACAGCACCCCAGCTTGGCCTCTCTGGCCTCCCTGGTGTGAACAGCACCCCGGTTGGCCCTCTCTGGCCTCCCTCATGTGAACAGCACCCGGCTGGGCCTCCCTGGCCTCCCTCATGTGAACAGCACCAGGCTGGCCCTCTCTGGCCTCCCTCATGTGAACAGCACCCCGGCTGGCCCTCCCTGGCCTCCCTGGTGTGAACAGCACCCGGCTGGCCCTCCCTGGCCTCCCTCATGTGAACAGCACCCCGGCTGGCCCTCTCTGGTCACCCTCATGTGACCAGCACCCCGGCTGGCCCTCTCTGGTCACCCTCATGTGAACAGCACCAGGCTGGCCCTCTCTGGCCTCCCTGGTGTGAACAGCACCCCGGCTGGCCCTCTCTGGCCTCCCTGGTGTGAACAGCACCCGGCTGGCCCTCTCTGGCCTCCCTGGTGTGAACAGCACCCCGGCTGGCCCTCCCTGGCCTCCCTCATGTGAACAGCACCAGGCTGGCCCTCCCTGGCCTCCCCCATGTGAACAGCACCCCGGCTGGCCCTCTCTGGCCTCCCTCATGTGAACAGCACCCGGCTGGGCCTCCCTGGCCTCCCTCATGTGAACAGCACCCCGGCTGGCCCTCCCCGGCCTCCCTGGTGTGAACAGCACCCCGGCTGGGCCTCTCTGGCTACCCTGGTGCGAACAGCACCCCGGCTGGCCCTCTCTGGCCTCCCTCATGTGAACAGCACCAGGCTGGCCCTCCCTGGTGTGAACAGCACCCCGGCTGGGCCTCCCTGGCCTCCCTGGTGTGAACAGCACCCGGCTGGCCCTCTCTGGGCTCCCTCATGTGAACAGCACCCGGCTGGCCCTCTCTGGCCTCCCTGATGTGAACAGCACCAGGCTGGCCCTCCCTGGCCTCCCTGGTGTGAACAGCACCCCGGCTGGCACTCTCTGGCCTCCCTGGTGTGAACAGCACCCGGCTGGCCCTCCCTGGCCTCCCTGGTGTGAACAGCACCCGGCTGGCCCTCTCTGGCCTCCCTGGTGTGAACAGCACCCCGGCTGGGCCTCCCTGGCCTCCCTGGTGTGAACAGCACCCGGCTGGCCCTCTCTGGCCTCCCTCAAGTGAACAGCACCCCGGCTGGGCCTCCCTGGTGTGAACAGCACCCGGCTGGCCCTCCCGGGCCTCCCTGGTGTGAACAGCACCCGGCTGGCCCTCTCTGGCCTCCCTCATGTGAACAGCACCCCGGCTGGCCCTCTCTGGCCTCCCTCATGTGAACAGCACCCGGCTGGCCCTCTCTGGCCTCCCTGGTGTGAACAGCACCCCGGCTGGGCCTCCCTGGCCTCCCTGGTGTGAACAGCACCCGGCTGGGCCTCCCTGGCCTCCCTGGTGTGAACAGCACCCGGCTGGCCCTCTCTGGCCTCCCTCATGTGAACAGCACCCCGGCTGGGCCTCCCTGGTGTGAACAGCACCCCGGCTGGGCCTCCCTGGCCTCCCTGGTGTGAACAGCACCCCTGCTGGCCCTCCCTGGCCTCCCTGGTGTGAACAGCACCCGGCTGGCCCTCCCTGGCCTCCCTGGTGTGAACAGCACCCGGCTGGCCCTCTCTGGCCTCCCTCATGTGACCAGCACCCCGGTTGGCCCTCTCTGGCCTCTCATGTGAACAGCTCCCCATCTGGCCCTCTCTGGCCTCCCTCATGTGAACAGCACCCGGCTGGCCCTCTCTGGCTACCCTGGTGTGAACAGCACCCGGCTGGCCCTCCCTGGCCTCTCTCATGTGAACAGCACCCGGCTGGCCCTCTCTGGCCTCCCTCATGTGAACAGCACCCCGGCTTGGCCTCTCTGGCCTCCCTGGAGTGAACAGCACCCGGCTGGCACTCTCTGGCCTCTCTCATGTGAACAGCACCCCGGCTTGGCCTCTCTGGCCTCCCTGGTGTGAACAGCACCCCGGTTGGCCCTCTCTGGCCTCCCTCATGTGAACAGCACCCGGCTGGGCCTCCCTGGCCTCCCTCATGTGAACAGCACCAGGCTGGCCCTCTCTGGCCTCCCTCATGTGAACAGCACCCCGGCTGGCCCTCCCTGGCCTCCCTGGTGTGAACAGCACCCGGCTGGCCCTCCCTGGCCTCCCTCATGTGAACAGCACCCCGGCTGGCCCTCTCTGGTCACCCTCATGTGACCAGCACCCCGGCTGGCCCTCTCTGGTCACCCTCATGTGAACAGCACCAGGCTGGCCCTCTCAGGCCTCCCTGGTGTGAACAGCACCCCGGCTGGCCCTCTCTGGCCTCCCTGGTGTGAACAGCACCCGGCTGGCCCTCTCTGGCCTCCCTGGTGTGAACAGCACCCCGGCTGGCCCTCCCTGGCCTCCCTCATGTGAACAGCACCAGGCTGGCCCTCCCTGGCCTCCCTCATGTGAACAGCACCCCGGCTGGCCCTCTCTGGCCTCCCTCATGTGAACAGCACCCAGCTGGGCCTCCCTGGCCTCCCTCATGTGAACAGCACCCCGGCTGGCCCTCCCCGGCCTCCCTGGTGTGAACAGCACCCCGGCTGGGCCTCTCTGGCTACCCTGGTGCGAACAGCACCCCGGCTGGCCCTCTCTGGCCTCCCTCATGTGAACAGCACCAGGCTGGCCCTCCCTGGTGTGAACAGCACCCCGGCTGGGCCTCCCTGGCCTCCCTGGTGTGAACAGCACCCGGCTGGCCCTCTCTGGGCTCCCTCATGTGAACAGCACCCGGCTGGCCCTCTCTGGCCTCCCTGATGTGAACAGCACCAGGCTGGCCCTCCCTGGCCTCCCTGGTGTGAACAGCACCCCGGCTGGCACTCTCTGGCCTCCCTGGTGTGAACAGCACCCCGGCTGGCCCTCTCTGGCCTCCCTCATGTGAACAGCACCCGGCTGGGCCTCCCTGGCCTCCCTCATGTGAACAGCACCCCGGCTGGCCCTCCCCGGCCTCCCTGGTGTGAACAGCACCCCGGCTGGGCCTCTCTGGCTACCCTGGTGCGAACAGCACCCCAGCTGGCCCTCTCTGGCCTCCCTCATGTGAACAGCACCAGGCTGGCCCTCCCTGGTGTGAACAGCACCCCGGCTGGGCCTCCCTGGCCTCCCTGGTGTGAACAGCACCCGGCTGGCCCTCTCTGGGCTCCCTCATGTGAACAGCACCCGGCTGGCCCTCTCTGGCCTCCCTGATGTGAACAGCACCAGGCTGGCCCTCCCTGGCCTCCCTGGTGTGAACAGCACCCCGGCTGGCACTCTCTGGCCTCCCTGGTGTGAACAGCACCCGGCTGGCCCTCCCTGGCCTCCCTGGTGTGAACAGCACCCGGCTGGCCCTCTCTGGCCTCCCTGGTGTGAACAGCACCCCGGCTGGGCCTCCCTGGCCTCCCTGGTGTGAACAGCACCCGGGTGGCCCTCTCTGGCCTCCCTCAAGTGAACAGCACCCCGGCTGGGCCTCCCTGGTGTGAACAGCACCCGGCTGGCCCTCCCGGGCCTCCCTGGTGTGAACAGCACCCGGCTGGCCCTCTTTGGCCTCCCTCATGTGAACAGCACCCCGGCTGGCCCTCTCTGGCCTCCCTCATGTGAACAGCACCCGGCTGGCCCTCTCTGGCCTCCCTGGTGTGAACAGCACCCCGGCTGGGCCTCCCTGGCCTCCCTGGTGTGAACAGCACCCGGCTGGGCCTCCCTGGCCTCCCTGGTGTGAACAGCACCCGGCTGGCCCTCTCTGGCCTCCCTCATGTGAACAGCACCCCGGCTGGGCCTCCCTGGTGTGAACAGCACCCCGGCTGGGCCTCCCTGGCCTCCCTGGTGTGAACAGCACCCCGGCTGGCCCTCCCTGGCCTCCCTGGTGTGAACAGCACCCGGCTGGCCCTCCCTGGCCTCCCTGGTGTGAACAGCACCCGGCTGGCCCTCTCTGGCCTCCCTCATGTGACCAGCACCCCGGTTGGCCCTCTCTGGCCTCTCATGTGAACAGCACCCCAGCTGGCCCTCTCTGGCCTCCCTCATGTGAACAGCACCAGGCTGGCCCTCTCTGGCTACCCTGGTGTGAACAGCACCCGGCTGGCCCTCCCTGGCCTCTCTCATGTGAACAGCACCCGGCTGGCCCTCTCTGGCCTCCCTCATGTGAACAGCACCCCGGCTTGGCCTCTCTGGCCTCCCTGGAGTGAACAGCACCCGGCTGGCACTCTCTGGCCTCTCTCATGTGAACAGCACCCCGGCTTGGCCTCTCTGGCCTCCCTGGTGTGAACAGCACCCCGGTTGGCCCTCTCTGGCCTCCCTCATGTGAACAGCACCCGGCTGGGCCTCCCTGGCCTCCCTCATGTGAACAGCACCAGGCTGGCCCTCTCTGGCCTCCCTCATGTGAACAGCACCCCGGCTGGCCCTCCCTGGCCTCCCTGGTGTGAACAGCACCCGGCTGGCCCTCCCTGGCCTCCCTCATGTGAACAGCACCCCGGCTGGCCCTCTCTGGTCACCCTCATGTGACCAGCACCCCGGCTGGCCCTCTCTGGTCACCCTCATGTGAACAGCACCAGGCTGGCCCTCTCAGGCCTCCCTGGTGTGAACAGCACCCCGGCTGGCCCTCTCTGGCCTCCCTGGTGTGAACAGCACCCGGCTGGCCCTCTCTGGCCTCCCTGGTGTGAACAGCACCCCGGCTGGCCCTCCCTGGCCTCCCTCATGTGAACAGCACCAGGCTGGCCCTCCCTGGCCTCCCTCATGTGAACAGCACCCCGGCTGGCCCTCTCTGGCCTCCCTCATGTGAACAGCACCCGGCTGGGCCTCCCTGGCCTCCCTCATGTGAACAGCACCCCGGCTGGCCCTCCCCGGCCTCCCTGGTGTGAACAGCACCCCGGCTGGGCCTCTCTGGCTACCCTGGTGCGAACAGCACCCCGTCTGGCCCTCTCTGGCCTCCCTCATGTGAACAGCACCAGGCTGGCCCTCCCTGGTGTGAACAGCACCCCGGCTGGGCCTCCCTGGCCTCCCTGGTGTGAACAGCACCCGGCTGGCCCTCTCTGGGCTCCCTCATGTGAACAGCACCCGGCTGGCCCTCTCTGGCCTCCCTGATGTGAACAGCACCAGGCTGGCCCTCCCTGGCCTCCCTGGTGTGAACAGCACCCGGCTGGCCCTCCCTGGCCTCCCTGGTGTGAACAGCACCCCGGCTGGCACTCTCTGGCCTCCCTGGTGTGAACAGCACCCGGCTGGCCCTCCCTGGCCTCCCTGGTGTGAACAGCACCCGGCTGGCCCTCTCTGGCCTCCCTGGTGTGAACAGCACCCCAGCTGGGCCTCCCTGGCCTCCCTGGTGTGAACAGCACCCGGCTGGTCCTCTCTGGCCTCCCTCAAGTGAACAGCACCCCGGCTGGGCCTCCCTGGTGTGAACAGCACCCGGCTGGCCCTCCCGGGCCTCCCTGGTGTGAACAGCACCCGGCTGGCCCTCTCTGGCCTCCCTCATGTGAACAGCACCCCGGCTGGCCCACTCTGGCCTCCCTCATGTGAACAGCACCCGGCTGGCCCTCTCTGGCCTCCCTGGTGTGAACAGCACCCCGGCTGGGCCTCCCTGGCCTCCCTGGTGTGAACAGCACCCGGCTGGGCCTCCCTGGCCTCCCTGGTGTGAACAGCGCCCGGCTGGCCCTCTCTGGCCTCCCTCATGTGAACAGCACCCCGGCTGGGCCTCCCTGGTGTGAACAGCACCCCGGCTGGGCCTCCCTGGCCTCCCTGGTGTGAACAGCACCCCGGCTGGCCCTCCCTGGCCTCCCTGGTGTGAACAGCACCCAGCTGGCCCTCCCTGGCCTCCCTGGTGTGAACAGCACCCGTCTGGCCCTCTCTGGCCTCCCTCATGTGACCAGCACCCCGGTTGGCCCTCTCTGGCCTCTCATGTGAACAGCACCCCAGCTGGCCCTCTCTGGCCTCCCTCATGTGAACAGCACCCGGCTGGCCCTCTCTGGCTACCCTGGTGTGAACAGCACCCGGCTGGCCCTCCCTGGCCTCTCTCATGTGAACAGCACCCGGCTGGCCCTCTCTGGTCACCCTCATGTGAACAGCACCCCGGCTTGGCCTCTCTGGCCTCCCTGGTGTGAACAGCACCCAGCTGGCCCTCTCTGGCCTCCCTGGTGTGAACAGCACCCGGCTGGCGCTCCCTGGCCTCCCTGGTGTGAACAGCACCCGGCTGGCCCTCTCTGGCCTCCCTCATGTGAACAGCACCAGGCTGGCCCTCCCTGGTGTGAACAGCACCCCGGCTGGGCCTCCCTGGCCTCCCTGGTGTGAACAGCAGCCAGCTGGCCCTCTCTGGCCTCCCTCATGTGAACAGCACCCGGCTGGCCCTCTCTGGCCTCCCTGGTGTGAACAGCACCCGGCTGGGCCTCCCTGGTGTGAACAGCACCCCGGCTGGCCCTCTCCGGCCTCCCTGGTGTGAACAGCACCCCGGCTGGCCCTCTCTGGCCTCCCTGGTGTGAACAGCACCCGGCTGAGCCTCCCTGGCCTACCTGGAGTGAACAGCACCCCGGTTGGCCCTCTCCGGCCTCCCTGGTGTGAACAGCACCCCGGCTGGCCCTCTCTGGCCTCCCTCATGTGAACAGCACCAGGCTGGCCCTCTCTGGCCTCCCTCATGTGAACAGCACCCCGGCTGGCCCTCTCTGGCCTCCCTGGTGTGAACAGCACCCCGGCTGGCCCTCTCTGGTCACCCTCATGTGAACAGCACCCGTCTGGCCCTCCCTGGCCTCCCTCATGTGAACAGCACCCCGGCTGGCCCTCTCTGGCATCCCTCATGTGAACAGCACCCGGCTGGCCCTCCCTGGCCTCCCTGGTGTGAACAGCACCCGGCTGGCCCTCTCTGGCCTCCCTGGTGTGAACAGCACCCGGCTGGCCCTCTCTGGCCTCCCTGGTGTGAACAGCACCCGGCTGGGCCTCCCTGGCCTCCCTGGTGTGAACAGCACCCCGGCTGGCCCTCTCCGGCCTCCCTGGTGTGAACAGCACCCCGGCTGGCCCTCTCTGGCCTCCCTGGTGAGAACAGCACCCGGCTGAGCCTCCCTGGCCTCCCTGGAGTGAACAGCACCCCGGTTGGCCCTCCCCGGCCTCCCTGGTATGAACAGCACCCCGGCTGGCCCTCTCTGGCCTCCCTCATGTGAACAGCACCCGGCTGGGCCTCCCTGGCCTCCCTCATGTGAACAGCACCAAACTGGCCCTCTCTGGCCTCCCTCATGTGAACAGCACCCCGGCTGGCCCTCTCTGGCCTCCCTCATGTGAACAGCACCCGGCTGGCCCTCTCTAGCCTCCCTCATGTGAACAGCACCAGGCTGGCCCTCTCTGGCCTCCCTCATGTGAACAGCACCCGGCTGGCCCTCCCTGGCCTCCCTCATGTGAACAGCACCCCGGCTGGCCCTCCCTGGCCTCCCTGGTGTGAACAGCACCCCGGCTTGCTCTCTCTGGCCTCTCTCATGTGAACAGCACCCCGGCTGGCCCTCCCTGGCCTCCCTGGTGTGAACAGCACCCCGGCTGGCCCTCTCTGGCCTCCCTCATGTGAACAGCACCCGGCTGGCCCTCCCTGGCCTCCCTGGTGTGAACAGCACCCGGCTGGCCCTCTCTGGCCTCCCTGGTGTGAACAGCACCCGGCTGGCCCTCCCTGGCCTCCCTGGTGTGAACAGCACCCGGCTGGGCCTCCCTGGTGTGAACATCACCCGGCTGGCCCTCCCTGGTGTGAACAGCACCCGGCTGGCCCTCCCTGGCCTCCCTGGTGTGAACAGCACCCCGGCTGGCCCTCTATGCCCTCCCTGGTGTGAACAGCACCCCGTCTGGGCCTCCCTGGCCTCCCTCATCTGAACAGCACCCCGGCTGGGCCTCCCTGGCCTCCCTCATGTGAACAGCACCCGGCTGGCCCTCCCTGGCCTCCCTCATGTGAACAGCACCCGGCTGGCCCTCCCTGGCCTCCCTCATGTGAACAGCACCCCGGCTGGCCCTCCCTGGCCTCCCTCATGTGAACAGCACCCGGCTGGCCCTCCCTGGCCTCCCTCATGTGACCAGCACCCCGGCTGGCCCTCCCTGGCCTCCCTGGTGTGAACAGCACCTGGCTGGCCCTCCCTGGCCTCCCTCATGTGAACAGCACCCGGCTGGCCCTCCCTGGCCTCCCTGGTGTGAACAGCACCCGGCTGGCCCTCCCTGGCCTCCCTCACGTGAACAGCACCCGGCTGGCCCTCCCTGGCCTCCCTCATGTGAACAGCACCCCGGCTGGCCCTCCCTGGCCTCCCTGGTGTGAACAGCACCCCGGCTGGCCCTCTCTGGTCACCCTCATGTGAGCAGCACCCGGCTGGCCCTCCCTGGCCTCCCTCATGTGAACAGCACCCCGGCTGGCCCTCTCTGGCCTCCCTCATGTGAACAGCACCCGGCTGGCCCTCCCTGGCCTCCCTGGTGTGAACAGCACCCGGCTGGCCCTCCCTGGCCTCCCTGGTGTGAACAGCACCCGGCTGGGCCTCCCTGGCCTCTCTCATGTGAACAGCACCCGGCTGGGCCTCCCTGGCCTCTCTCATGTGAACAGCACCCGGCTGGCCCTCTCTGGCCTCCCTGGTGTGAACAGCACCCGGCTGGGCCTCCCTGGCCTCCCTGGTGTGAACAGCACCCCGGCTGGCCCTCTCCGGCCTCCCTGGTGTGAACAGCACCCCGGCTGGCCCTCTCTGGCCTCCCTGGTGTGAACAGCACCCGGCTGGCCCTCTCTGGCCTCCCTGGTGTGAACAGCACCAGGCTGGGCCTCCCTGGCCTCCCTGGTGTGAACAGCACCCCGGCTGGCCCTCTCCGGCCTCCCTGGTGTGAACAGCACCCCGGCTGGCCCTCTCTGGCCTCCCTGGTGTGAACAGCACCCGGCTGAGCCTCCCTGGCCTCCCTGGAGTGAACAGCACCCCGGCTGGCCCTCTCCGGCCTCCCTGGTGTGAACAGCACCCCGGCTGACCCTCTCTGGCCTCCCTGGTGTGAACAGCACCCGGCTGGCCCTCTCTGGCCTCCTTGGTGTGAACAGCACCCGGCTGGGCCTCCCTGGCCTCCCTGGTGTGAACAGCACCCCGGCTGGCCCTCTCCGGCCTCCCTGGTGTGAACAGCACCCCGGCTGGCCCTCTCTGGCCTCCCTGGTGTGAACAGAACCCGGCTGAGCCTCCCTGGCCTCCCTGGAGTGAACAGCACCCCGGCTGGCCCTCTCTGGTCACCCTCATGTGAGCAGCACCCGGCTGGCCCTCCCTGGCCTCCCTCATGTGAACAGCACCCCGGCTGGCCCTCTCTGGCCTCCCTCATGTGAACAGCACCCGGCTGGCCCTCCCTGGCCTCCCTGGTGTGAACAGCACCCGGCTGGCCCTCCCTGGCCTCCCTGGTGTGAACAGCACCCGGCTGGGCCTCCCTGGCCTCTCTCATGTGAACAGCACCCGGCTGGCCCTCTCTGGCCTCCCTGGTGTGAACAGCACCCGGCTGGCCCTCTCTGGCCTCCCTGGTGTGAACAGCACCCGGCTGGCACTCTCTGGCCTCCCTGGTGTGAACAGCACCCGGCTGGCCCTCCCTGGCCTCCCTGGTGTGAACAGCACCCGGCTGGCCCTCTCTGGCCTCCCTGGTGTGAACAGCACCCCAGCTGGGCCTCCCTGGCCTCCCTGGTGTGAACAGCACCCGGCTGGTCCTCTCTGGCCTCCCTCAAGTGAACAGCACCCCGGCTGGGCCTCCCTGGTGTGAACAGCACCCGGCTGGCCCTCCCGGGCCTCCCTGGTGTGAACAGCACCCGGCTGGCCCTCTCTGGCCTCCCTCATGTGAACAGCACCCCGGCTGGCCCACTCTGGCCTCCCTCATGTGAACAGCACCCGGCTGGCCCTCTCTGGCCTCCCTGGTGTGAACAGCACCCCGGCTGGGCCTCCCTGGCCTCCCTGGTGTGAACAGCACCCGGCTGGGCCTCCCTGGCCTCCCTGGTGTGAACAGCGCCCGGCTGGCCCTCTCTGGCCTCCCTCATGTGAACAGCACCCCGGCTGGGCCTCCCTGGTGTGAACAGCACCCCGGCTGGGCCTCCCTGGCCTCCCTGGTGTGAACAGCACCCCGGCTGGCCCTCCCTGGCCTCCCTGGTGTGAACAGCACCCAGCTGGCCCTCCCTGGCCTCCCTGGTGTGAACAGCACCCGTCTGGCCCTCTCTGGCCTCCCTCATGTGACCAGCACCCCGGTTGGCCCTCTCTGGCCTCTCATGTGAACAGCACCCCAGCTGGCCCTCTCTGGCCTCCCTCATGTGAACAGCACCCGGCTGGCCCTCTCTGGCTACCCTGGTGTGAACAGCACCCGGCTGGCCCTCCCTGGCCTCTCTCATGTGAACAGCACCCGGCTGGCCCTCTCTGGTCACCCTCATGTGAACAGCACCCCGGCTTGGCCTCTCTGGCCTCCCTGGTGTGAACAGCACCCAGCTGGCCCTCTCTGGCCTCCCTGGTGTGAACAGCACCCGGCTGGCGCTCCCTGGCCTCCCTGGTGTGAACAGCACCCGGCTGGCCCTCTCTGGCCTCCCTCATGTGAACAGCACCAGGCTGGCCCTCCCTGGTGTGAACAGCACCCCGGCTGGGCCTCCCTGGCCTCCCTGGTGTGAACAGCAGCCAGCTGGCCCTCTCTGGCCTCCCTCATGTGAACAGCACCCGGCTGGCCCTCTCTGGCCTCCCTGGTGTGAACAGCACCCGGCTGGGCCTCCCTGGTGTGAACAGCACCCCGGCTGGCCCTCTCCGGCCTCCCTGGTGTGAACAGCACCCCGGCTGGCCCTCTCTGGCCTCCCTGGTGTGAACAGCACCCGGCTGAGCCTCCCTGGCCTACCTGGAGTGAACAGCACCCCGGTTGGCCCTCTCCGGCCTCCCTGGTGTGAACAGCACCCCGGCTGGCCCTCTCTGGCCTCCCTCATGTGAACAGCACCAGGCTGGCCCTCTCTGGCCTCCCTCATGTGAACAGCACCCCGGCTGGCCCTCTCTGGCCTCCCTGGTGTGAACAGCACCCCGGCTGGCCCTCTCTGGTCACCCTCATGTGAACAGCACCCGGCTGGCCCTCCCTGGCCTCCCTCATGTGAACAGCACCCCGGCTGGCCCTCTCTGGCATCCCTCATGTGAACAGCACCCGGCTGGCCCTCCCTGGCCTCCCTGGTGTGAACAGCACCCGGCTGGCCCTCTCTGGCCTCCCTGGTGTGAACAGCACCCGGCTGGCCCTCTCTGGCCTCCCTGGTGTGAACAGCACCCGGCTGGGCCTCCCTGGCCTCCCTGGTGTGAACAGCACCCCGGCTGGCCCTCTCCGGCCTCCCTGGTGTGAACAGCACCCCGGCTGGCCCTCTCTGGCCTCCCTGGTGAGAACAGCACCCGGCTGAGCCTCCCTGGCCTCCCTGGAGTGAACAGCACCCCGGTTGGCCCTCCCCGGCCTCCCTGGTATGAACAGCACCCCGGCTGGCCCTCTCTGGCCTCCCTCATGTGAACAGCACCCGGCTGGGCCTCCCTGGCCTCCCTCATGTGAACAGCACCAAACTGGCCCTCTCTGGCCTCCCTCATGTGAACAGCACCCCGGCTGGCCCTCTCTGGCCTCCCTCATGTGAACAGCACCCGGCTGGCCCTCTCTAGCCTCCCTCATGTGAACAGCACCAGGCTGGCCCTCTCTGGCCTCCCTCATGTGAACAGCACCCGGCTGGCCCTCCCTGGCCTCCCTCATGTGAACAGCACCCCGGCTGGCCCTCCCTGGCCTCCCTGGTGTGAACAGCACCCCGGCTTGCTCTCTCTGGCCTCTCTCATGTGAACAGCACCCCGGCTGGCCCTCCCTGGCCTCCCTGGTGTGAACAGCACCCCGGCTGGCCCTCTCTGGCCTCCCTCATGTGAACAGCACCCGGCTGGCCCTCCCTGGCCTCCCTGGTGTGAACAGCACCCGGCTGGCCCTCTCTGGCCTCCCTGGTGTGAACAGCACCCGGCTGGCCCTCCCTGGCCTCCCTGGTGTGAACAGCACCCGGCTGGGCCTCCCTGGTGTGAACATCACCCGGCTGGCCCTCCCTGGTGTGAACAGCACCCGGCTGGCCCTCCCTGGCCTCCCTGGTGTGAACAGCACCCCGGCTGGCCCTCTATGCCCTCCCTGGTGTGAACAGCACCCCGTCTGGGCCTCCCTGGCCTCCCTCATCTGAACAGCACCCCGGCTGGGCCTCCCTGGCCTCCCTCATGTGAACAGCACCCGGCTGGCCCTCCCTGGCCTCCCTCATGTGAACAGCACCCGGCTGGCCCTCCCTGGCCTCCCTCATGTGAACAGCACCCCGGCTGGCCCTCCCTGGCCTCCCTCATGTGAACAGCACCCGGCTGGCCCTCCCTGGCCTCCCTCATGTGACCAGCACCCCGGCTGGCCCTCCCTGGCCTCCCTGGTGTGAACAGCACCCGGCTGGCCCTCCCTGGCCTCCCTCATGTGAACAGCACCCGGCTGGCCCTCCCTGGCCTCCCTGGTGTGAACAGCACCCGGCTGGCCCTCCCTGGCCTCCCTCACGTGAACAGCACCCGGCTGGCCCTCCCTGGCCTCCCTCATGTGAACAGCACCCCGGCTGGCCCTCCCTGGCCTCCCTGGTGTGAACAGCACCCCGGCTGGCCCTCTCTGGTCACCCTCATGTGAGCAGCACCCGGCTGGCCCTCCCTGGCCTCCCTCATGTGAACAGCACCCCGGCTGGCCCTCTCTGGCCTCCCTCATGTGAACAGCACCCGGCTGGCCCTCCCTGGCCTCCCTGGTGTGAACAGCACCCGGCTGGCCCTCCCTGGCCTCCCTGGTGTGAACAGCACCCGGCTGGGCCTCCCTGGCCTCTCTCATGTGAACAGCACCCGGCTGGCCCTCTCTGGCCTCCCTGGTGTGAACAGCACCCGGCTGGGCCTCCCTGGCCTCCCTGGTGTGAACAGCACCCCGGCTGGCCCTCTCCGGCCTCCCTGGTGTGAACAGCACCCCGGCTGGCCCTCTCTGGCCTCCCTGGTGTGAACAGCACCCGGCTGGCCCTCTCTGGCCTCCCTGGTGTGAACAGCACCAGGCTGGGCCTCCCTGGCCTCCCTGGTGTGAACAGCACCCCGGCTGGCCCTCTCCGGCCTCCCTGGTGTGAACAGCACCCCGGCTGGCCCTCTCTGGCCTCCCTGGTGTGAACAGCACCCGGCTGAGCCTCCCTGGCCTCCCTGGAGTGAACAGCACCCCGGCTGGCCCTCTCCGGCCTCCCTGGTGTGAACAGCACCCCGGCTGACCCTCTCTGGCCTCCCTGGTGTGAACAGCACCCGGCTGGCCCTCTCTGGCCTCCTTGGTGTGAACAGCACCCGGCTGGGCCTCCCTGGCCTCCCTGGTGTGAACAGCACCCCGGCTGGCCCTCTCCGGCCTCCCTGGTGTGAACAGCACCCCGGCTGGCCCTCTCTGGCCTCCCTGGTGTGAACAGAACCCGGCTGAGCCTCCCTGGCCTCCCTGGAGTGAACAGCACCCCGGCTGGCCCTCTCTGGTCACCCTCATGTGAGCAGCACCCGGCTGGCCCTCCCTGGCCTCCCTCATGTGAACAGCACCCCGGCTGGCCCTCTCTGGCCTCCCTCATGTGAACAGCACCCGGCTGGCCCTCCCTGGCCTCCCTGGTGTGAACAGCACCCGGCTGGCCCTCCCTGGCCTCCCTGGTGTGAACAGCACCCGGCTGGGCCTCCCTGGCCTCTCTCATGTGAACAGCACCCGGCTGGCCCTCTCTGGCCTCCCTGGTGTGAACAGCACCCGGCTGGCCCTCTCTGGCCTCCCTGGTGTGAACAGCACCCGGCTGGGCCTCCCTGGCCTCCCTGGTGTGAACAGCACCCCGGCTGGCCCTCTCCGGCCTCCCTGGTGTGAACAGCACCCCTGCTGGCCCTCTCTGGCCTCCCTGGTGTGAACAGCACCCGGCTCAGCCTCCCTGGCCTCCCTGGAGTGAACAGCACCCCGGTTGGCCCTCTCCGGCCTCCCTGGTGTGAACAGCACCCCGGCTGGCCCTCTCTGGCCTCCCTCATGTGAACAGCACCCGGCTGGGCCTCCCTGGCCTCCCTCATGTGAACAGCACCAGGCTGGCCCTCTCTGGCCTCCCTCATGTGAACAGCACCTTGGCTGGCCCTCTCTGGCCTCCCTCATGTGAACAGCACCCGGCTGGCCCTCTCTGGCCTCCCTCATGTGAACAGCACCAGGCTTGCCCTCCCTGGCCTCTCTCATGTGAACAGCACCCGGCTGGCCCTCTCTGGCCTCCCTCATGTGAACAGCACCCCGGCTGGGCCTCTCTGGCCTCCCTCATGTGAACAGCACCCGGCTGGCCCTCCCTGGCCTCCCTCATGTGAACAGCACCCCGGCTGGCCCTCCCTGGCCTCCCTGGTGTGAACAGCACGCCGGCTGGCCCTCTCTGGTCACCCTCATGTGAACAGCACCCGGCTGGCCCTCCCTGGCCTCCCTCATGTGAACAGCACCCCGGCTGGCCCTCCCTGGCCTCCCTCATGTGAACAGCACCCCGGCTGGCCCTCCCTGGCCTCCCTGGTGTGAACAGCACCCCGGCTGGCCCTCTCTGGTCACCCTCATGTGAACAGCACCCGGCTGGCCCTCCCTGGCCTCCCTCATGTGAACAGCACCCCGGCTGGCCCTCTCTGGCCTCCCTCATGTGAACAGCACCCGGCTGGCCCTCCCTGGCCTCCCTGGTGTGAACAGCACCCGGCTGGCCCTCTCTGGCCTCCCTGGTGTGAACAGCACCCGGCTGGCCCTCCCTGGCCTCCCTGGTGTGAACAGCACCCGGCTGGGCCTCCCTGGTGTGAACAGCACCCGGCTGGCCCTCCCTGGCCTCCCTGGTGTGAACAGCACCCCGTTTGGCCCTCTATGCCCTCCCTGGTGTGAACAGCACCCCGGCTGGACCTCCCTCATCTGAACAGCACCCCGTCTGGGCCTCCCTGGCCTCCCTCATGTGAACAGCACCCGGCTGGCCCTCCCTGGCCTCCCTCATGTGAACAGCACCCCGGCTGGCCCTCCCTGGCCTCCCTCATGTGAACAGCACCCCGACTGGCCCTCCCTGGCCTCCCTGGTGTGAACAGCACCCGGCTGGCCCTCCCTGGCCTCCCTCATGTGAACAGCACCCGGCTGGCCCTCCCTGGCCTCCCTGGTGTGAACAGCACCCGGCTGGCCCTCCCTGGCCTCCCTCACGTGAACAGCACCCGGCTGGGCCTCCCTGGCCTCCCTCATGTGAACAGCACCCGGCTGGCCCTCCCTGGCCTCTCATGTGAACAGCACCCGGCTGGCCCTCCCTGGCCTCCCTGGTGTGAACAGCACCCCGGCTGGCTCTCTCTGGCCTCTCTCATGTGAACAGCACCCCGGCTGGCCCTCCCTGGCCTCCCTCATGTGAACAGCACCAGGCTGGCCCTCCCTGGCCTCCCTCACGTGAACAGCACCCGGCTGGCCCTCCCTGGCCTCCCTGGTGTGAACAGCACCCGGCTGGCCCTCTCCGGCCTCCATCGTGTGAACAGCACCCCGGCTGGCCCTCTCTGGCCTCCCTCATGTGAACAGCACCAGGCTGGCCCTCCCTGGCCTCCCTGGTGTGAACAGCACCCGGCTGGGCCTCCCTGGCCTCTCTCATGTGAACAGCACCCCGGCTGGGCCTCCCTGGCCTCCCTCATGTGAACAGCACCCCGGCTTGGCCTCCCTGGCCTCCCTGGTGTGAACAGCACCCGGCTGGCCCTCTCTGGCCTCCCTGGTGTGAACAGCACCAGGCTGGCCCTCTCTGGCCTCTCTCATGTGAACAGCACCCGGCTGGCACTCTCTGGCCTCCCTGGTGTGAACAGCATCCGGCTGGCCCTCTCTGGCCTCCCTGGTGTGAACAGCACCCGGCTGGCCCTACCTGGCCTCCCTCATGTGAACAGCACCCGGCTGGCCCTCCATGGCCTCCCTGGTGTGAACAGCACCCGGCTGGCCCTCTATGGCCTCCCTCATGTGAACAGCACTTGGCTGGCCCTCTCTGGCCTCCCTCATGCGAACAGCACCAGGCTGGCCCTCTCTGGCCTCTCTCATGTGAACAGCACCCGGCTGGCACTCTCTGGCCTCCCTGGTGTGAACAGCACCCGGCTGGCCCTCTCTGGCCTCCCTGGTGTGAACAGCACCCGGCTGGCCCTCCCTGGCCTCCCTCATGTGAACAGCACCCGGCTGGCCCTCCCTGGCCTCCCTGGTGTGAGCAGCACCCGGCTGGCCCTCTCTGGCCTCTCTGGTGTGAACAGCACCCCGGCTGGCCCTCCCTGGCCTCCCTGGTGTGAACAGCACCCGGCTGGCCCTCTCTGGCCTCTCTGGTGTGAACAGCACCCGGCTGGCCCTCTCTGGCTACCCTGGTGTGAACAGCACCCCGACTGGCACTCTCTGGCCTCCCTAATGTGAACAGCACCCCGGCTGGCCCTCTCTGGCCTCCCTAATGTGAACAGCACCCGGCTGGCCCTCTCTGGCTACCCTGGTGTGAACAGCACCCGGCTGGCCCTCTCTGGCCTCTCTCATGTGACCAGCACCCAGCTGGCCCTCTCTGGCTACCCTGGTGCGAACAGCACCCCGGCTGGCCCTCTCTGGCTACCCTGGTGTGAACAGCACCCGGCTGGCCCTCTCTGGCCTCTCTCATGTGACCAGCACCCAGCTGGCCCTCTCTGGCTACCCTGGTGCGAACAGCACCCCGGCTGGCCCTCTCTGGCCTCCCTGGTGTGAACAGCACCCGGCTGGGCCTCCCTGGCCTCCCTGGTGTGAACAGCACCCCGGCTGGCCCTCTCCGGCCTCCCTGGTGTGAACAGCACCCCGGCTGGCCCTCTCTGGCCTCCCTGGTGAGAACAGCACCCGGCTGAGCCTCCCTGGCCTCCCTGGAGTGAACAGCACCCCGGTTGGCCCTCCCCGGCCTCCCTGGTGTGAACAGCACCCCGGCTGGCCCTCTCTGGCCTCCCTCATGTGAACAGCACCCGGCTGGGCCTCCCTGGCCTCCCTCATGTGAACAGCACCAGGTTGGCCCTGTCTGGCCTCCCTCATGTGAACAGCACCCCGGCTGGCCCTCTCTGGCCTCCCTCATGTGAACAGCACCCGGCTGGCCCTCTCTAGCCTCCCTCATGTGAACAGCACCAGGCTGGCCCTCTCTGGCCTCCCTCATGTGAACAGCACCCGGCTGGCCCTCCCTGGCCTCCCTCATGTGAACAGCACCCCGGCTGGCCCTCCCTGGCCTCCCTGGTGTGAACAGCACCCCGGCTGGCTCTCTCTGGCCTCTCTCATGTGAACAGCACCCGGCTGGCACTCTCTGGCCTCCCTGGTGTGAACAGCACCCGGCTGGCCCTCTCTGGCCTCCCTGGTGTGAACAGCACCCGGCTGGCCCTCCCTGGCCTCCCTCATGTGAACAGCACCCGGCTGGCCCTCCCTGGCCTCCCTGGTGTGAGCAGCACCCGGCTGGTCCTCTCTGGCCTCTCTGGTGTGAACAGCACCCCGGCTGGCCCTCCCTGGCCTCCCTGGTGTGAACAGCACCCGGCTGGCCCTCTCTGGCCTCTCTGGTGTGAACAGCACCCGGCTGGCCCTCTCTGGCTACCCTGGTGTGAACAGCACCCCGACTGGCACTCTCTGGCCTCCCTAATGTGAACAGCACCCCGGCTGGCCCTCTCTGGCCTCCCTAATGTGAACAGCACCCGGCTGGCCCTCTCTGGCTACCCTGGTGTGAACAGCACCCGGCTGGCCCTCTCTGGCCTCTCTCATGTGACCAGCACCCAGCTGGCCCTCTCTGGCTACCCTGGTGCGAACAGCACCCCGGCTGGCCCTCTCTGGCTACCCTGGTGTGAACAGCACCCGGCTGGCCCTCTCTGGCCTCTCTCATGTGACCAGCACCCAGCTGGCCCTCTCTGGCTACCCTGGTGCGAACAGCACCCCGGCTGGCCCTCTCTGGCCTCCCTGGTGTGAACAGCACCCGGCTGGGCCTCCCTGGCCTCCCTGGTGTGAACAGCACCCCGGCTGGCCCTCTCCGGCCTCCCTGGTGTGAACAGCACCCCGGCTGGCCCTCTCTGGCCTCCCTGGTGAGAACAGCACCCGGCTGAGCCTCCCTGGCCTCCCTGGAGTGAACAGCACCCCGGTTGGCCCTCCCCGGCCTCCCTGGTGTGAACAGCACCCCGGCTGGCCCTCTCTGGCCTCCCTCATGTGAACAGCACCCGGCTGGGCCTCCCTGGCCTCCCTCATGTGAACAGCACCAGGCTGGCCCTGTCTGGCCTCCCTCATGTGAACAGCACCCCGGCTGGCCCTCTCTGGCCTCCCTCATGTGAACAGCACCCGGCTGGCCCTCTCTAGCCTCCCTCATGTGAACAGCACCAGGCTGGCCCTCTCTGGCCTCCCTCATGTGAACAGCACCCGGCTGGCCCTCCCTGGCCTCCCTCATGTGAACAGCACCCCGGCTGGCCCTCCCTGGCCTCCCTGGTGTGAACAGCACCCCGGCTGGCTCTCTCTGGCCTCTCTCATGTGAACAGCACCCCGGCTGGCCCTCCCTGGCCTCCCTGGTGTGAACAGCACCCCGGCTGGCCCTCTCTGGCCTTCCTCATGTGAACAGCACCCGGCTGGCCCTCCCTGGCCTCCCTGGTGTGAACAGCACCCGGCTGGCCCTCTCTGGCCTCCCTGGTGTGAACAGCACCCGGCTGGCCCTCCCTGGCCTTCCTGGTGTGAACAGCACCCGGCTGGGCCTCCCTGGTGTGAACATCACCCGGCTGGCCCTCCCTGGTGTGAACAGCACCCGGCTGGCCCTCCCTGGCCTCCCTGGTGTGAACAGCACCCCGGCTGGCCCTCTATGCCCTCCCTGGTGTGAACAGCACCCCGTCTGGGCCTCCCTGGCCTCCCTCATCTGAACAGCACCCCGGCTGGGCCTCCCTGGCCTCCCTCATGTGAACAGCACCCGGCTGGCCCTCCCTGGCCTCACTCATGTGAACAGCACCCGGCTGGCCCTCCCTGGCCTCCCTCATGTGAACAGCACCCCGGCTGGCCCTCCCTGGCCTCCCTCATGTGAACAGCACCCGGCTGGCCCTCCCTGGCCTCTCTCATGTGACCAGCACCCCGGCTGGCCCTCCCTGGCCTCCCTGGTGTGAACAGCACCCGGCTGGCCCTCCCTGGCCTCCCTCATGTGAACAGCACCCGGCTGGCCCTCCCTGGTGTGAACAGCACCCGGCTGGCCCTCCCTGGCCTCCCTCACGTGAACAGCACCCGGCTGGCCCTCCCTGGCCTCCCTCATGTGAACAGCACCCCGGCTGGCCCTCCCTGGCCTCCCTGGTGTGAACAGCACCCCGGCTGGCCCTCTCTGGTCACCCTCATGTGAACAGCACCCGGCTGGCCCTCCCTGGCCTCCCTCATGTGAACAGCACCCCGGCTGGCCCTCTCTGGCCTCCCTCATGTGAACAGCACCCGGCTGGCCCTCCCTGGCCTCCCTGGTGTGAACAGCACCCGGCTGGCCCTCCCTGGCCTCCCTGGTGTGAACAGCACCCGGCTGGGCCTCCCTGGCATCTCTCATGTGAACAGCACCCGGCTGGCCCTCTCTGGCCTCCCTGGTGTGAACAGCACCCGGCTGGCCCTCTCTGGCCTCCCTGGTGTGAACAGCACCCGGCTGGGCCTCCCTGGCCTCCCTGGTGTGAACAGCACCCCGGCTGGCCCTCTCCGGCCTCCCTGGTGTGAACAGCACCCCGGCTGGCCCTCTCTGGCCTCCCTGGTGTGAACAGCACCCGGCTGAGCCTCCCTGGCCTCCCTGGAGTGAACAGCACCCCGGTTGGCCCTCTCCGGCCTCCCTGGTGTGAACAGCACCCCGGCTGGCCCTCTCTGGCCTCCCTCATGTGAACAGCACCCGGCTGGGCCTCCCTGGCCTCCCTCATGTGAACAGCACCAGGCTGGCCCTCTCTGGCCTCCCTCATGTGAACAGCACCTTGGCTGGCCCTCTCTGGCCTCCCTCATGTGAACAGCACCCGGCTGGCCCTCTCTGGCCTCCCTCATGTGAACAGCACCAGGCTGGCCCTCCCTGGCCTCTCTCATGTGAACAGCACCCGGTTGGCCCTCTCTGGCCTCCCTCATGTGAACAGCACCCCGGCTGGGCCTCTCTGGCCTCCCTCATGTGAACAGCACCCGGCTGGCCCTCCCTGGCCTCCCTCATGTGAACAGCACCCCGGCTGGCCCTCCCTGGCCTCCCTGGTGTGAACAGCACCCCGGCTGGCCCTCTCTGGTCACCCTCATGTGAACAGCACCCGGCTGGCCCTCCCTGGCCTCCCTCATGTGAACAGCACCCCGGCTGGCCCTCTCTGGCCTCCCTCATGTGAACAGCACCCGGCTGGCCCTCCCTGGCCTCCCTGGTGTGAACAGCACCCGGCTGGCCCTCTCTGGCCTCCCTGGTGTGAACAGCACCCGGCTGGCCCTCCCTGGCCTCCCTGGTGTGAACAGCACCCGGCTGGCCCTCCCTGGCCTCCCTGGTGTGAACAGCACCCGGCTGGGCCTCCCTGGTGTGAACAGCACCCGGCTGGCCCTCCCTGGCCTCCCTGGTGTGAACAGCACCCCGTTTGGCCCTCTATGCCCTCCCTGGTGTGAACAGCACCCCGGCTGGACCTCCCGCATCTGAACAGCACCCCGTCTGGGCCTCCCTGGCCTCCCTCATGTGAACAGCACCCGGCTGGCCCTCCCTGGCCTCCCTCATGTGAACAGCACCCCGGCTGTCCCTCCCTGGCCTCCCTCATGTGAACAGCACCCCGACTGGCCCTCCCTGGCCTCCCTGGTGTGAACAGCACCCGGCTGGCCCTCCCTGGCCTCCCTCATGTGAACAGCACCCGGCTGGCCCTCCCTGGCCTCCCTGGAGTGAACAGCACCCCGGCTGGCCATCTCCGGCCTCCCTGGTGTGAACAGCACCCCGGCTGACCCTCTCTGGCCTCCCTGGTGTGAACAGCACCCGGCTGGCCCTCTCTGGCCTCCCTGGTGTGAACAGCACCCGGCTGGGCCTCCCTGGCCTCCCTGGTGTGAACAGCACCCCGGCTGGCCCTCTCCGGCCTCCCTGGTGTGAACAGCACCCCGGCTGGCCCTCTCTGGCCTCCCTGGTGTGAACAGCACCCGGCTGAGCCTCCCTGGCCTCCCTGGAGTGAACAGCACCCCGGCTGGCCCTCTCTGGTCACCCTCATGTGAGCAGCACCCGGCTGGCCCTCCCTGGCCTCCCTCATGTGAACAGCACCCCGGCTGGCCCTCTCTGGCCTCCCTCATGTGAACAGCACCCGGCTGGCCCTCCCTGGCCTCCCTGGTGTGAACAGCACCCGGCTGGCCCTCCCTGGCCTCCCTGGTGTGAACAGCACCCGGCTGGGCCTCCCTGGCCTCTCTCATGTGAACAGCACCCGGCTGGCCCTCTCTGGCCTCCCTGGTGTGAACAGCACCCGGCTGGCCCTCTCTGGCCTCCCTGGTGTGAACAGCACCCGGCTGGGCCTCCCTGGCCTCCCTGGTGTGAACAGCACCCCGGCTGGCCCTCTCCGGCCTCCCTGGTGTGAACAGCACCCCGGCTGGCCCTCTCTGGCCTCCCTGGTGTGAACAGCACCCGGCTGAGCCTCCCTGGCCTCCCTGGAGTGAACAGCACCCCGGTTGGCCCTCTCCGGCCTCCCTGGTGTGAACAGCACCCCGGCTGGCCCTCTCTGGCCTCCCTCATGTGAACAGCACCCGGCTGGGCCTCCCTGGCCTCCCTCATGTGAACAGCACCAGGCTGGCCCTCTCTGGCCTCCCTCATGTGAACAGCACCTTGGCTGGCCCTCTCTGGCCTCCCTCATGTGAACAGCACCCGGCTGGCCCTCTCTGGCCTCCCTCATGTGAACAGCACCAGGCTTGCCCTCCCTGGCCTCTCTCATGTGAACAGCACCCGGCTGGCCCTCTCTGGCCTCCCTCATGTGAACAGCACCCCGGCTGGGCCTCTCTGGCCTCCCTCATGTGAACAGCACCCGGCTGGCCCTCCCTGGCCTCCCTCATGTGAACAGCACCCCGGCTGGCCCTCCCTGGCCTCCCTGGTGTGAACAGCACCCCGGCTGGCCCTCTCTGGTCACCCTCATGTGAACAGCACCCGGCTGGCCCTCCCTGGCCTCCCTCATGTGAACAGCACCCCGGCTGGCCCTCTCTGGCCTCCCTCATGTGAACAGCACCCGGCTGGCCCTCCCTGGCCTCCCTGGTGTGAACAGCACCCGGCTGGCCCTCTCTGGCCTCCCTGGTGTGAACAGCACCCGGCTGGCCCTCCCTGGCCTCCCTGGTGTGAACAGCACCCGGCTGGGCCTCCCTGGTGTGAACAGCACCCGGCTGGCCCTCCCTGGCCTCCCTGGTGTGAACAGCACCCCGTTTGGCCCTCTATGCCCTCCCTGGTGTGAACAGCACCCCGGCTGGACCTCCCTCATCTGAACAGCACCCCGTCTGGGCCTCCCTGGCCTCCCTCATGTGAACAGCACCCGGCTGGCCCTCCCTGGCCTCCCTCATGTGAACAGCACCCCGGCTGGCCCTCCCTGGCCTCCCTCATGTGAACAGCACCCCGACTGGCCCTCCCTGGCCTCCCTGGTGTGAACAGCACCCGGCTGGCCCTCCCTGGCCTCCCTCATGTGAACAGCACCCGGCTGGCCCTCCCTGGCCTCCCTGGTGTGAACAGCACCCGGCTGGCCCTCCCTGGCCTCCCTCACGTTAACAGCACCCGGCTGGGCCTCCCTGGCCTCCCTCATGTGAACAGCACCCGGCTGGCCCTCCCTGGCCTCTCATGTGAACAGCACCCGGCTGGCCCTCCCTGGCCTCCCTGGTGTGAACAGCACCCCGGCTGGCTCTCTCTGGCCTCTCTCATGTGAACAGCACCCCGGCTGGCCCTCCCTGGCCTTGCTCATGTGAACAGCACCAGGCTGGCCCTCCCTGGCCTCCCTCACGTGAACAGCACCCGGCTGGCCCTCCCTGGCCTCCCTGGTGTGAACAGCACCCGGCTGGCCCTCTCCGGCCTCCCTCGTGTGAACAGCACCCCGGCTGGCCCTCTCTGGCCTCCCTCATGTGAACAGCACCAGGCTGGCCCTCCCTGGCCTCCCTGGTGTGAACAGCACCCGGCTGGGCCTCCCTGGCCTCTCTCATGTGAACAGCACCCCGGCTGGGCCTCCCTGGCCTCCCTCATGTGAACAGCACCCCGGCTTGGCCTCCCTGGCCTCCCTGGTGTGAACAGCACCCGGCTGGCCCTCTCTGGCCTCCCTGGTGTGAACAGCACCAGGCTGGCCCTCTCTGGCCTCTCTCATGTGAACAGCACCCGGCTGGCACTCTCTGGCCTCCCTGGTGTGAACAGCATCCGGCTGGCCCTCTCTGGCCTCCCTGGTGTGAACAGCACCCGGCTGGCCCTACCTGGCCTCCCTCATGTGAACAGCACCCGGCTGGCCCTCCCTGGCCTCCCTGGTGTAAACAGCACCCGGCTGGCCCTCTATGGCCTCCCTCATGTGAACAGCACTTGGCTGGCCCTCTCTGGCCTCCCTCATGCGAACAGCACCAGGCTGGCCCTCTCTGGCCTCTCTCATGTGAACAGCACCCGGCTGGCACTCTCTGGCCTCCCTGGTGTGAACAGCACCCGGCTGGCCCTCTCTGGCCTCCCTGGTGTGAACAGCACCCTGCTGGCCCTCCCTGGCCTCCCTCATGTGAACAGCACCCGGCTGGCCCTCCCTGGCCTCCCTGGTGTGAGCAGCACCCGGCTGGCCCTCTCTGGCCTCTCTGGTGTGAACAGCACCCCGGCTGGCCCTCCCTGGCCTCCCTGGTGTGAACAGCACCCGGCTGGCCCTCTCTGGCCTCTCTGGTGTGAACAGCACCCGGCTGGCCCTCTCTGGCTACCCTGGTGTGAACAGCACCCCGACTGGCACTCTCTGGCCTCCCTAATGTGAACAGCACCCCGGCTGGCCCTCTCTGGCCTCCCTAATGTGAACAGCACCCGGCTGGCCCTCTCTGGCTACCCTGGTGTGAACAGCACCCGGCTGGCCCTCTCTGGCCTCTCTCATGTGACCAGCACCCAGCTGGCCCTCTCTGGCTACCCTGGTGCGAACAGCACCCCGGCTGGCCCTCTCTGGCTACCCTGGTGTGAACAGCACCCGGCTGGCCCTCTCTGGCCTCTCTCATGTGACCAGCACCCAGCTGGCCCTCTCTGGCTACCCTGGTGCGAACAGCACCCCGGCTGGCCCTCTCTGGCCTCCCTGGTGTGAACAGCACCCGGCTGGGCCTCCCTGGCCTCCCTGGTGTGAACAGCACCCCGGCTGGCCCTCTCCGGCCTCCCTGGTGTGAACAGCACCCCGGCTGGCCCTCTCTGGCCTCCCTGGTGAGAACAGCACCCGGCTGAGCCTCCCTGGCCTCCCTGGAGTGAACAGCACCCCGGTTGGCCCTCCCCGGCCTCCCTGGTGTGAACAGCACCCCGGCTGGCCCTCTCTGGCCTCCCTCATGTGAACAGCACCCGGCTGGGCCTCCCTGGCCTCCCTCATGTGAACAGCACCAGGCTGGCCCTGTCTGGCCTCCCTCATGTGAACAGCACCCCGGCTGGCCCTCTCTGGCCTCCCTCATGTGAACAGCACCCGGCTGGCCCTCTCTAGCCTCCCTCATGTGAACAGCACCAGGCTGGCCCTCTCTGGCCTCCCTCATGTGAACAGCACCCGGCTGGCCCTCCCTGGCCTCCCTCATGTGAACAGCACCCCGGCTGGCCCTCCCTGGCCTCCCTGGTGTGAACAGCACCCCGGCTGGCTCTCTCTGGCCTCTCTCATGTGAACAGCACCCCGGCTGGCCCTCCCTGGCCTCCCTGGTGTGAACAGCACCCCGGCTGGCCCTCTCTGGCCTTCCTCATGTGAACAGCACCTGGCTGGCCCTCCGTGGCCTCCCTGGTGTGAACAGCACCCGGCTGGCCCTCTCTGGCCTCCCTGGTGTGAACAGCACCCGGCTGGCCCTCCCTGGCCTTCCTGGTGTGAACAGCACCCGGCTGGGCCTCCCTGGTGTGAACATCACCCGGCTGGCCCTCCCTGGTGTGAACAGCACCCGGCTGGCCCTCCCTGGCCTCCCTGGTGTGAACAGCACCCCGGCTGGCCCTCTATGCCCTCCCTGGTGTGAACAGCACCCCGTCTGGGCCTCCCTGGCCTCCCTCATCTGAACAGCACCCCGGCTGGGCCTCCCTGGCCTCCCTCATGTGAACAGCACCCGGCTGGCCCTCCCTGGCCTCCCTCATGTGAACAGCACCCGGCTGGCCCTCCCTGGCCTCCCTCATGTGAACAGCACCCCGGCTGGCCCTCCCTGGCCTCCCTCATGTGAACAGCACCCGGCTGGCCCTCCCTGGCCTCCCTCATGTGACCAGCACCCCGGCTGGCCCTCCCTGGCCTCCCTGGTGTGAAAAGCACCCGGCTGGCCCTCCCTGGCCTCCCTCATGTGAACAGCACCCGGCTGGCCCTCCCTGGCCTCCCTGGTGTGAACAGCACCCGGCTGGCCCTCCCTGGCCTCCCTCACGTGAACAGCACCCGGCTGGCCCTCCCTGGCCTCCCTCATGTGAACAGCACCCCGGCTGGCCCTCCCTGGCCTCCCTGGTGTGAACAGCACCCCGGCTGGCCCTCTCTGGTCACCCTCATGTGAACAGCACCCGGCTGGCCCTCCCTGGCCTCCCTCATGTGAACAGCACCCCGGCTGGCCCTCTCTGGCCTCCCTCATGTGAACAGCACCCGGCTGGACCTCCCTGGCCTCCCTGGTGTGAACAGAACCCGGCTGGCCCTCCCTGGCCTCCCTGGTGTGAACAGCACCCGGCTGGGCCTCCCTGGCATCTCTCATGTGAATAGCACCCGGCTGGCCCTCTCTGGCCTCCCTGGTGTGAACAGCACCCGGCTGGCCCTCTCTGGCCTCCCTGGTGTGAACAGCACCCGGCTGGGCCTCCCTGGCCTCCCTGGTGTGAACAGCACCCCGGCTGGCCCTCTCCGGCCTCCCTGGTGTGAACAGCACCCCGGCTGGCCCTCTCTGGCCTCCCTGGTGTGAACAGCACCCGGCTGAGCCTCCCTGGCCTCCCTGGAGTGAACAGCACCCCGGTTGGCCCTCTCCGGCCTCCCTGGTGTGAACAGCACCCCGGCTGGCCCTCTCTGGCCTCCCTCATGTGAACAGCACCCGGCTGGGCCTCCCTGGCCTCCCTCATGTGAACAGCACCAGGCTGGCCCTCTCTGGCCTCCCTCATGTGAACAGCACCTTGGCTGGCCCTCTCTGGCCTCCCTCATGTGAACAGCACCCGGCTGGCCCTCTCTGGCCTCCCTCATGTGAACAGCACCAGGCTGGCCCTCCCTGGCCTCTCTCATGTGAACAGCACCCGGCTGGCCCTCTCTGGCCTCCCTCATGTGAACAGCACCCCGGCTGGGCCTCTCTGGCCTCCCTCATGTGAACAGCACCCGGCTGGCCCTCCCTGGCCTCCCTCATGTGAACAGCACCCCGGCTGGCCCTCCCTGGCCTCCCTGGTGTGAACAGCACCCCGGCTGGCCCTCTCTGGTCACCCTCATGTGAACAGCACCCGGCTGGCCCTCCCTGGCCTCCCTCATGTGAACAGCACCCCGGCTGGCCCTCTCTGGCCTCCCTCATGTGAACAGCACCCGGCTGGCCCTCCCTGGCCTCCCTGGTGTGAACAGCACCCGGCTGGCCCTCTCTGGCCTCCCTGGTGTGAACAGCACCCGGCTGGCCCTCCCTGGCCTCCCTGGTGTGAACAGCACCCGGCTGGCCCTCCCTGGCCTCCCTGGTGTGAACAGCACCCGGCTGGGCCTCCCTGGTGTGAACAGCACCCGGCTGGCCCTCCCTGGCCTCCCTGGTGTGAACAGCACCCCGTTTGGCCCTCTATGCCCTCCCTGGTGTGAACAGCACCCCGGCTGGACCTCCCTCATCTGAACAGCACCCCGTCTGGGCCTCCCTGGCCTCCCTCATGTGAACAGCACCCGGCTGGCCCTCCCTGGCCTCCCTCATGTGAACAGCACCCCGGCTGGCCCTCCCTGGCCTCCCTCATGTGAACAGCACCCCGACTGGCCCTCCCTGGCCTCCCTGGTGTGAACAGCACCCGGCTGGCCCTCCCTGGCCTCCCTCATGTGAACAGCACCCGGCTGGCCCTCCCTGGCCTCCCTGGTGTGAACAGCACCCGGCTGGCCCTCCCTGGCCTCCCTCACGTGAACAGCACCCGGCTGGGCCTCCCTGGCCTCCCTCATGTGAACAGCACCCGGCTGGCCCTCCCTGGCCTCTCATGTGAACAGCACCCGGCGGGCCCTCCCTGGCCTCCCTGGTGTGAACAGCACCCCGGCTGGCTCTCTCTGGCCTCTCTCATGTGAACAGCACCCCGGCTGGCCCTCCCTGGCCTCCCTCATGTGAACAGCACCAGGCTGGCCCTCCCTGGCCTCCCTCACGTGAACAGCACCCGGCTGGCCCTCCCTGGCCTCCCTGGTGTGAACAGCACCCGGCTGGCCCTCTCCGGCCTCCCTCGTGTGAACAGCACCCCGGCTGGCCCTCTCTGGCCTCCCTCATGTGAACAGCACCAGGCTGGCCCTCCCTGGCCTCCCTGGTGTGAACAGCACCCGGCTGGGCCTCCCTGGCCTCTCTCATGTGAACAGCACCCCGGCTGGGCCTCCCTGGCCTCCCTCATGTGAAGAGCACCCCGGCTTGGCCTCCATGGCCTCCCTGGTGTGAACAGCACCCGGCTGGCCCTCTCTGGCCTCCCTGGTGTGAACAGCACCAGGCTGGCCCTCTCTGGCCTCTCTCATGTGAACAGCACCCGGCTGGCACTCTCTGGCCTCCCTGGTGTGAACAGCATCCGGCTGGCCCTCTCTGGCCTCCCTGGTGTGAACAGCACCCGGCTGGCCCTACCTGGCCTCCCTCATGTGAACAGCACCCGGCTGGCCCTCCCTGGCCTCCCTGGTGTGAACAGCACCCGGCTGGCCCTCTATGGCCTCCCTCATGTGAACAGCACTTGGCTGGCCCTCTCTGGCCTCCCTCATGCGAACAGCACCAGGCTGGCCCTCTCTGGCCTCTCTCATGTGAACAGCACCCGGCTGGCACTCTCTGGCCTCCCTGGTGTGAACAGCACCCGGCTGGCCCTCTCTGGCCTCCCTGGTGTGAACAGCACCCGGCTGGCCCTCCCTGGCCTCCCTCATGTGAACAGCACCCGGCTGGCCCTCCCTGGCCTCCCTGGTGTGAGCAGCACCCGGCTGGCCCTCTCTGGCCTCTCTGGTGTGAACAGCACCCCGGCTGGCCCTCCCTGGCCTCCCTGGTGTGAACAGCACCCGGCTGGCCCTCTCTGGCCTCTCTGGTGTGAACAGCACCCGGCTGGCCCTCTCTGGCTACCCTGGTGTGAACAGCACCCCGACTGGCACTCTCTGGCCTCCCTAATGTGAACAGCACCCCGGCTGGCCCTCTCTGGCCTCCCTAATGTGAACAGCACCCGGCTGGCCCTCTCTGGCTACCCTGGTGTGAACAGCACCCGGCTGGCCCTCTCTGGCCTCTCTCATGTGACCAGCACCCAGCTGGCCCTCTCTGGCTACCCTGGTGCGAACAGCACCCCGGCTGGCCCTCTCTGGCTACCCTGGTGTGAACAGCACCCGGCTGGCCCTCTCTGGCCTCTCTCATGTGACCAGCACCCAGCTGGCCCTCTCTGGCTACCCTGGTGCGAACAGCACCCCGGCTGGCCCTCTCTGGCCTCTCTCATGTGAACAGCACCCCGGCTGGCCCTCTCTGGCCTCTCTCATGTGAACAGCACCCCGGCTGGGCCTCTCTGGCTACCCTGGTGCGAACAGCACCCCGGCTGGCCCTCTCTGGCTACCCTGGTGTGAACAGCACCCGGCTGGCCCTCTCTGGCCTCTCTCATGTGAACAGCACCAAGCTGGCCCTCTCTGGCTACCCTGGTGTGAACAGCACCCGGCTGGCCCTCTCTGGCCTCTCTCATGTGAAAAGCACCCGGGCTGGGCCTCCCTGGCCTCCCTGGTGTGAACAGCACCCCGGCTGGCTGTAAACAGCACCCCGGCTGGCCCTCTCTGGCCTCCCTGGTGTGAACAGCACCCCGGCTGGCCCTCCCTGGCCTCTCTCATGTGAACAGCACCCGGCTGGCACTCTCTGGCCTCCCTCATGTGAACAGCACCCGGCTGGCCCTCTCTGGCCTCCCTCATGTGAACAGCACCCGGCTGGCCCTCTCTGGCCTCCCTCATGTGAACAGCACCCCGGCTGGCCCTCTCTGGCTACCCTCGTGTGAACAGCACCCCGGCTGGCCCTCTCTGGCCTCCCTAATGTGAACAGCACCCCGGATGGCCCTCTCTCATGTGACCAGCACCCCGGCTGGCACTCTCTGGCCTCCCTAATGTGAACAGCACCCCGGCTGGCCCTCTCTGGCCTCCCTCATGTGAACAGCACCCCGGCTGGCCCTCTCTGGCCTCTCTGGTGTGAACAGCACCCCGGCTGGCCCTCCCTGGCCTCCCTGGTGTGAACAGCACCCGGCTGGCCCTCTCTGGCCTCTCTGGTGTGAACAGCACCCCGGCTGGCCCTCTCTGGCCTCTCTCATGTGAACATCACCCAGCTGGCCCTCTCTGGCCTCCCTGGTGTGAACAGCACCCGGCTGGCCCTCACTCATGTGACCAGCACCCAGCTGGCCCTCTCTGGCTACCCTGGTGCGAACAGCACCCCGGCTGGCCCTCTATGGCCTCGCTCATGTGAACAGCACCCCGGCTGGCCCTCTCTGGCCTCTCTCATGTGAACAGCACCCCGGCTGGGCCTCCCTGGTGTGAACAGCACCCCGGTTGGCCCTCTCTGGTCACCCTCATGTGAACGGCACCAGGCTGGCCCTCTCTGGCCTCCCTCATGTGAACAGCACCCCGGCTTGGCCTCTCTGGCCTCCCTGGAGTGAACAGCACCCCGGCTGGCCCTCCCTGGCCTCCCTGGTGTGAACAGCACCCCGGCTGGCCCTCCCTGGCCTCCCTGGTGTGAAGAGCACCCCGGCTGGCCCTCTCTCGCCTCTCTGGTGTGAACAGCACCCCGGCTGGCCCTCTCTGGCCTCTCTCATGTGACCAGCACCCAGCTGGCCCTCTCTGGCTACCCTGGTGTGAACAGCACCCCGGCTGGCCCTCTCTGGCCTCTCTCATGTGACCAGCACCCAGCTGGCCCTCTCTGGCTACCCTGGTGCGAACAGCACCCCGGCTGGCCCTCTCTGGCCTCTCTCATGTGAACAGCACCCCGGCTGGGCCTCCCTGGCCTCCCTGGTGTGAACAGCACCCTGGATGGCCCTCTCTGGCCTCCCCGGTGTGAACACCACCCCGGCTGGCTGTAAACAGCACCCCGGCTGGCCCTCTCTGGCCTCCCTGGTGTGAACAGCACCTGACTGGCCCTCTCTGGCCTCCCCGGTGTGAACAGCACCCCGGCTGGCTGTAAACAGCACCCCGGCTGGCCCTCTCTGGCTACCTTGGTGCGAACAGCACCCCGGCTGGCCCTCTCTGGCCTCGCTCATGTGAACAGCACCCCGGCTGGCCCTCTCTGGCCTCTCTCATGTGAACAGCACCCCGGCTGGGCCTCCCTGGCCTCCCTGGTGTGAACAGCACCCCGGTTGGCCCTCTCTGGTCACCCTCATGTGAACGGCACCAGGCTGGCCCTCTCTGGCCTCCCTCATGTGAACAGCACCCCGGCTGGGCCTCTCTGGCCTCCCTGGAGTGAACAGCACCCCGGCTGGCCCTCCCTGGCCTCCCTGGTGTGAACAGCACCCCGGCTGGCCCTCTCTGGCCTCTCTGGTGTGAACAGCACCCCGGCTGGCCCTCCCTGGCCTCCCTGGTGTGAACAGCACCCCGGCTGGCCCTCCCTGGCCTCCCTGGAGTGAACAGCACCCGGCTGGCCCTCTCTGGCCTCTCTCATGTGACCAGCACCCCGGCTGGCCCTCTCTGGCCTCCCTCATGTGAACATCACCCCGGCTAGGCCTCCCTGGCCTCCCTGGTGTCAACAGCACCCCGGTTGGCCCTCTCTGGTCATGCTCATGTGAACAGCACCAGGCTGGCCCTCTCCGGCCTCCCTGGTGTGAACAGCACCCGGCTAGCCCTCTCTGGCCTCCCTCATGTGAACAGCACCCGGCTGGCTCTCTCTGGCCTCCCTCATGTGAACAGCACCCCGGCTGGCCCTCTCTGGCCTCCCTCATGTGAACAGCACCCCGGCTGGCCCTCCCTGGCCTCCCTGGAGTGAACAGCACCCGGCTGGCCCTCTCTGGCCTCCCTCATGTGAACAGCACCAGGATGGCCCTCTCTGGTCACCCTCATGTGAACAGCACCCCGGCTGGCACTCTCTGGCCTCCCTGGAGTGAACAGCACCCGGCTGGCCCTCTCTGGCCTCCCTCATGTGAACAGCACCAGGATGGCCCTCTCTGGGCACCCTCATGAGAACAGCACCCGGCTGGCCCTCTCTGGCCTCCCTGGAGTGAACAGCACCCGGCTGGCCCTCTCTGGCTACCCTGGTGCGAACAGCACCCCGGCTGGGCCTCCCTGGCCTCCCTGGTGTGAACAGCACCCCGGTTGGCCCTCTCTGGTCACCCTCATGTGAACAGCACCAGGCTGGCCCTCTCTGGCCTCCCTCATGTGAACAGCACCAGGCTGGCCCTCTCTGGCCTCCCTGGAGTCAACAGCACCAGGCTGGCCGTCTCTGGCCTCCCTCATGTGAACAGCACCCCGGTTGGCCCTCTCTGGTCACCCTCATGTGAACAGCACCCCGGCTGGCACTCTCTGGCCTCCCTGGTGTGAACAGCACCCGGCTTGGCCTCTCTGGCCTCCCTGGTGTGAACAGCACCCAGCTTGGCCTCTCTGGCCTCCCTGGAGTGAACAGCACCCGGCTGGCCCTCCCCGGCCTCCCTGGAGTGAACAGCACCAGGCTGGCCCTCTCTGGCCTCTCTGGAGTGAACAGCACCCGGCTGGCACTCTCTGGCCTCCCTCATGTGAACAGCACCAGGCTGGCCCTCTCTGGCCTCTCTGGAGTGAACAGCACCCGGCTGGCACTCTCTGGCCTCCCTCATGTGAACAGCACCAGACTGGGCCTCTCTGGCCTCCTTGGTGAGAACAGCACCCGGCTTGGCCTCTCTGGCCTCCCTGGAGTGAACAGCACCCGGCTGGCCCTCTCTGGCCTCGCTCTTGTGAACAGCACCCCGGCTGGCCCTCTCTGGCCTCCCTGGTGTGAACAGCACCCGGCTGGCCCTCCCTGGCCTCCCTGGTGTGAACAGCACCCCGGCTGGCCCTCTCTGGCCTCTCTGGTGTGAACAGCACCCCGGCTGGGCCTCCCTGGCCTCCCTGGTGTGAACAGCACCCCGGCTGGCCCTCCCTGGCCTCCCTGGAGTGAACAGCACCCGGCTGGCCCTCTCTGGCCTCTCTCATGTGACCAGCACCCAGCTGGCCCTCTCTGGCTACCCTGGTGCGAACAGCACCCCGGCTGGCCCTCTCTGGCCTCTCTCATGTGAACAGCACCCCGGCTGGGCGTCCCTGGCCTCCCTGGTGTGAACAGCACCCTGGATGGCCCTCTCTGGCCTCCCTGGTGTGAACACCACCCCGGCTGGCTGTAAACAGCACCCCGGCTGGCCCTCTCTGGCCTCCCTCATGTGAACAGCACCCCGGCTGGGCCTCCCTGGCCTCCCTGGTGTGAACAGCACCCCGGTTGGCCCTCTCTGGTCACCCTCATGTGAACAGCACCCGGCTGGCACTCTCTGGCCTCCCTAATGTGAACAGCACCCCGGCTGGCCCTCTCTGGCCTCCCTGGAGTGAACAGCACCTGGCTGGCCCTCTCTGGCCTCCCTGGAGTGAACAGCACCAGGATGGCCCTCTCTGGTCACCCTCATGTGAACAGCACCCGGCTGGCCCTCCCTGGCCTCCCTCATGTGAACAGCACCAGGCTGGCCCTCTCTGGCCTCCCTCATGTGAACAGCACCCGGCTGGCCCTCTCTGGCCTCCCTCATGTGAACAGCACCCCGGCTGGCCCTCCCTGGCCTCCCTCATGTGAACAGCACCCCGGCTGGCCCTCTCTGGCCTCCCTCATGTGAACAGCACCCCGGCTGGGCCTCCCTGGCCTCCCTGGTGTGAACAGCACCCCGGCTGGCCCTCACTGGCCTCCCTCATGTGAACAGCACCAGGATGGCCCTCTCTGGTCACCCTCATGTGAACAGCACCCCGGCTGGCCCTCTCTGGCCTCCCTCATGTGAACAGCACCCGGCTGGGCCTCCCTGGCCTCCCCGGTGTGAACAGCACCCCGGCTTGGCCTCTCTGGTCACCCTCATGTGAACTGCACCCCGGCTGGCACTCTCTGGCCTCTCTCATGTGAACAGCACCAGGATGGCCCTCTCTGGCCTCCCTCATGTGAACAGCACCAGGCTGGCCCTCTCTGGCCTCCCTCATATGAACAGCACCCGGCTGGCCCTCCCTGGCCTCTCTCATGTGAACAGCACCCGGCTGGCCCTCTCTGGGCTCCCTCATGTGAACAGCACCCGGCTGGCCCTCTCTGGCCTCCCTGATGTGAACAGCACCAGGCTGGCCCTCCCTGGCCTCCCTGGTGTGAACAGCACCCGGCTGGCCCTCCCTGGCCTCCCTGGTGTGAACAGCACCCGGCTGGCCCTCTCTGGCCTCCCTCATGTGAACAGCACCCCGGCTGGCCCTCTCTGGTCACCCTCATGTGACCAGCACCCCGGCTGGCCCTCTCTGGTCACCCTCATGTGAACAGCACCAGGCTGGCCCTCTCTGGCCTCCCTGGTGTGAACAGCACCCCGGCTGGCCCTCTCTGCACTCCCTGGTGTGAACAGCACCCGGCTGGCCCTCTCTGGCCTCCCTCATGTGAACAGCACCCCGGCTGGCCCTCCCTGGCCTCCCTCATGTGAACAGCGCCCTCCCTGGCCTCCCTGGTGTGAACAGCACCCCGGCTGGCCCTCCCTGGCCTCCCTGGTGTGAACAGCACCCGGCTGGGCCTCCCTGGTGTGAACAGCACCCGGCTGGCCCCCCCTGGTGTGAACAGCACCCGGCTGGCCCTCCCTGGTGTGAACAGCACCCCGGCTGGCCCTCTATGCCCTCCCTGGGGTGAACAGCACCCCGGCTGGGCCTCCCTGGCCTCCCTCATCTGAACAGCACCCCGGCTGGGCCTCCCTGGCCTCCCTCATGTGAACAGCACCCGGCTGGCCCTCCCTGGCCTCCCTCATGTGAACAGCACCCGGCTGGCCCTCCCTGGCCTCCCTCATGTGAACAGCACCCCGGCTGGCCCTCCCTGGCCTCCCTCATGTGAACAGCACCCGGCTGGCCCTCCCTGGCCTCCCTCATGTGAACAGCACCCCGGCTGGCCCTCCCTGGCCTCCCTGGTGTGAACAGCACCCGGCTGGCCCTCCCTGGCCTCCCTCATGTGAACAGCACCCGGCTGGCCCTCCCTGGCCTCCCTGGTGTGAACAGCACCCGGCTGGCCCTCCCTGGCCTCCCTCACGTGAACACCACCCGGCTGGGCCTCCCTGGCCTCCCTCATGTGAACAGCACCCCGGCTGGCCCTCTCTGGCCTCCCTCATGTGAACAGCACCCCGGCTGGGCCTCCCTGGCCTCCCTGGTGTGAACAGCCCCCCGGCTGGCCCTCTCTGGCCTCCCTCATGTGAACAGCACCAGGATGGCCCTCTCTGGTCACCCTCATGTGAACAGCACCCCGGCTGGCCCTCTCTGGCCTCCCTCATGTGAACAGCACCCGGCTGGGCCTCCCTGGCCTCCCCGGTGTGAACAGCACCCCGGCTTGGCCTCTCTGGTCACCCTCATGTGAACTGCACCCCGGCTGGCACTCTCTGGCCTCTCTCATGTGAACAGCACCAGGATGGCCCTCTCTGGCCTCCCTCATGTGAACAGCACCAGGCTGGCCCTCTCTGGCCTCCCTGGAGTCAACAGCACCAGGCTGGCCGTCTCTGGCCTCCCTCATGTGAACAGCACCCCGGTTGGCCCTCTCTGGTCACCCTCATGTGAACAGCACCCCGGCTGGCACTCTCTGGCCTCCCTGGTGTGAACAGCACCCGGCTTGGCCTCTCTGGCCTTCCTGATGTGAACAGCACCCCGGCTGGCCCTCCCTGGCCTCCCTGGTGTGAACAGCACCCGGCTGGCCCTCCCTGGCCTCCCTCATGTGAACAGCACCCGGCTGGCCCTCCCTGGCCTCCCTGGTGTGAACAGCACCCGGCTGGCCCTCCCTGGCCTCCCTCACGTGAACACCACCCGGCTGGGCCTCCCTGGCCTCCCTCATGTGAACAGCACCCCGGCTGGCCCTCTCTGGTCTCCCTCATGTGAACAGCACCCCGGCTGGGCCTCCCTGGCCTCCCTGGTGTGAACAGCCCCCCGGCTGGCCCTCTCTGGCCTCCCTCATGTGAACAGCACCAGGATGGCCCTCTCTGGTCACCCTCATGTGAACAGCACCCCGGCTGGCCCTCTCTGGCCTCCCTCATGTGAACAGCACCCGGCTGGGCCTCCCTGGCCTCCCCGGTGTGAACAGCACCCCGGCTTGGCCTCTCTGGTCACCCTCATGTGAACTGCACCCCGGCTGGCACTCTCTGGCCTCTCTCATGTGAACAGCACCAGGATGGCCCTCTCTGGCCTCCCTCATGTGAACAGCACCATGCTGGCCCTCTCTGGCCTCCCTCATGTGAACAGCGCCCTCCCTGGCCTCCCTGGTGTGAACAGCACCCCGGCTGGCCCTCCCTGGCCTCCCTGGTGTGAACAGCACCCGGCTGGGCCTCCCTGGTGTGAACAGCACCCGGCTGGCCCTCCCTGGTGTGAACAGCACCCGGCTGGCCCTCCCTGGTGTGAACAGCACCCGGCTGGCCCTCCCTGGCCTCCCTGGTGTGAACAGCACCCCGGCTGGCCCTCTATGCCCTCCCTGGGGTGAACAGCACCCCGGCTGGGCCTCCCTGGCCTCCCTGGTGTGAACAGCACCCGGCTGGCCCTCCCTGGCCTCCCTCATGTGAACAGCACCCGGCTGGCCCTCCCTGGCCTCCCTAGTGTGAACAGCACCCGGCTGGCCCTCCCTGGCCTCCCTCACATGAACACCACACGGCTGGGCCTCCCTGGCCTCCCTCATGTGAACAGCACCCGGCTGGCCCTCTCCGGCCTCCCTCATGTGAACAGCACCAGGCTGGCCCTCCCTGGCCTCCCTCACCTGAACAGCACCCGGCTGGCCGTCCCTGGCCTCCCTGGTGTGAACAGCACCTGGCTGGCCCTCCCTGGCCTCCCTCATGTGAACAGCACCCCGGCTGGCCCTCCCTGGCCTCCCTCATGTGAACAGCACCCGGCTGGCCCTCCCTGGCCTCCCTCATGTGAACAGCACCCCGGCTGGCCCTCCCTGGCCTCCCTGGTGTGAACAGCACCCGGCTGGCCCTCCCTGGCCTCCCTCATGTGAACAGCACCCGGCTGGCCCTCCCTGGCCTCCCTGGTGTGAACAGCACCCGGCTGGCCCTCCCTGGCCTCCCTCGTGTGAACAGCACCCGGCTGGGCCTCCCTGGTGTGAATAGCACCCTGGCTGGGCCTCTCTGGCCTCCCTGGTGTGAACAGCACCCGGCTGGCCCTCCCTGGCCTCCCTCACGTGAACAGCACCCGGCTGGCCCTCCCTGGCCTCCCTCATGTGAACAGCACCCCGGCTGGCCCTCCCTGGCCTCCCTGGTGTGAACAGCACCCCGGCTGGCCCTCTCTGGTCACCCTCATGTGAACAGCACCCGGCTGGCCCTCCCTGGCCTCCCTCATGTGAACAGCACCCCGGCTGGCCCTCTCTGGCCTCCCTCATGTGAACAGCACCCGGCTGGCCCTCCCTGGCCTCCCTGGTGTGAACAGCACCCGGCTGGCCCTCCCTGGCCTCCCTGGTGTGAACAGCACCCGGCTGGGCCTCCCTGGCCTCTCACATGTGAACAGCACCCGGCTGGCCCTCTCTGGCCTCCCTGGTGTGAACAGCACCCGGCTGGCCCTCTCTGGCCTCCCTGGTGTGAACAGCACCCGGCTGGGCCTCCCTGGCCTCCCTGGTGTGAACAGCACCCCGGCTGGCCCTCTCCGGCCTCCCTGGTGTGAACAGCACCCCGGCTGGCCCTCTCTGGCCTCCCTGGTGTGAACAGCACCCGGCTGAGCCTCCCTGGCCTCCCTGGAGTGAACAGCACCCCGGTTGGCCCTCTCCGGCCTCCCTGCTGTGAACAGCACCCCGGCTGGCCCTCTCTGGCCTCCCTCATGTGAACAGCACCCGGCTGGGCCTCCCTGGCCTCCCTCATGTGAACAGCACCAGGCTGGCCCTCTCTGGCCTCCCTCATGTGAACAGCACCCCGGCTGGCCCTCTCTGGCCTCCCTCATGTGAACAGCACCCGGCTGGCCCTCTCTGGCCTCCCTCATGTGAACAGCACCAGGCTGGCCCTCCCTGGCCTCTCTCATGTGAACAGCACCCGGCTGGCCCTCTCTGGCCTCCCTCATGTGAACAGCACCCCGGCTGGGCCTCTCTGGCCTCCCTCATGTGAACAGCACCCGGCTGGCCCTCCCTGGCCTCCCTCATGTGAACAGCACCCCGGCTGGCCCTCCCTGGCCTCCCTGGTGTGAACAGCACCCCGGCTGGCCTTCTCTGGTCACCCTCATGTGAACAGCACCCGGCTGGCCCTCCCTGGCCTCCCTCATGTGAACAGCACCCCGGCTGGCCCTCTCTGGCCTCCCTCATGTGAACAGCACCCGGCTGGCCCTCCCTGGCCTCCCTGGTGTGAACAGCACCCGGCTGGCCCTCTCTGGCCTCCCTGGTGTGAACAGCACCCGGCTGGCCCTCCCTGGCCTCCCTGGTGTGAACAGCACCCGGCTGGGCCTCCCTGGTGTGAACAGCACCCGGCTGGCCCTCCCTGGTGTGAACAGCACCCGGCTGGCCCTCCCTGGCCTCCCTGGTGTGAACAGCACCCCGGCTGGCCCTCTATGCCCTCCCTGGTGTGAACAGCACCCCGGCTGGGCCTCCCTGGCCTCCCTCATGTGAACAGCACCCCGGCTGGGCCTCCCTGGCCTCCCTCATGTGAACAGCACCCGGCTGGCCCTCCCTGGCCTCCCTCATGTGAACAGCACCCCGGCTGGCCCTCCCTGGGCTCCCTGGTGTGAACAGCACCCAGCTGGCCCTCCCTGGCCTCCCTCATGTGAACAGCACCCGGCTGGCCCTCCCTGGCCTCCCTGGTGTGAACAGCACCCGGCTGGCCCTCCCTGGCCTCCCTCACGTGAACAGCACCCGGCTGGGCCTCCCTGGCCTCCCTCATGTGAACAGCACCCGGCTGGCCCTCCCTGGCCTCTCATGTGAACAGCACCCGGCTGGCCCTCACTGGCCTCCCTGGTGTGAACAGCACCCCGGCTGGCCCTCTCTGGCCTCTCTCATGTGAACAGCACCCCGGCTGGCCCTCCCTGGCCTCCCTCATGTGAACAGCACCCCGGCTGGCCCTCTCCGGCCTCCCTCATGTGAACAGCATCAGGCTGGCCCTCCCTGGCCTCCCTCACGTGAACAGCACCTGGCTGGCCCTCCCTGGCCTCCCTGGTGTGAACAGCACCCGGCTGGCCCTCTCCGGCCTCCCTGGTGTGAACAGCACCCTGGCTGGCCCTCTCTGGCCTCCCTCATGTGAACAGCACCAGGCTGGCCCTCCCTGGCCTCCCTGGTGTGAACAGCACCCGGCTGGGCGTCCCTGGCCTCTCTCATGTAAACAGCACCCCGGCTGGGCCTCCCTCATGTGAACAGCACCCCGGCTTGGCCTCCCTGGCCTCCCTGGTGTGAACAGCACCCGGCTGGCCCTCTCTGGCCTCCCTGGTGTGAACAGCACCAGGCTGGCCCTCTCTGGCCTCTCTCATGTGAACAGCACCCGGCTGGTACTCTCTGGCCTCCCTGGTGTGAACAGCACCCGGCTGGCCCTCTCTGGCCTCCCTGGTGTGAACAGCACCCGGCTGGCCCTCCCTGGCCTCCCTCATGTGAACAGCACCCGGCTGACCCTCCCTGGCCTCCCTGGTGTGAACAGCACCCGGCTGGCCCTCTCTGGCCTCCCTCATGTGAACAGCACTTGGCTGGCCCTCTCTGGCCTCCCTCATGTGAACAGCACCAGGCTGGCCCTCTCTGGCCTCTCTCATGTGAACAGCACCCGGCTGGCACTCTCTGGCCTCCCTCGTGTGAACAGCACCCGGCTGGCCCTCTCTGGCCTCCCTGGTGTGAACAGCACCCGGCTGGCCCTCCCTGGCCTCCCTCATGTGAACAGCACCCGGCTGGCCCTCCCTGGCCTCCCTGGTGTGAACAGCACGCGGCTGGCCCTCTCTGGCCTCTCTGGCGTGAATAGCACCCCGGCTGGCCCTCCCTGGCCTCCCTGGTGTGAACAGCACCCCGGCTGGCACTCTCTGGCCTCTCTGGTGTGAACAGCACCCCGGCTGGCCCTCTCTGGCCTCTCTCATGTGACCAGCACCCAGCTGGCCCTCTCTGGCTACCCTGGTGCGAACAGCACCCCGGCTGGCCCTCTCTGGCCTCCCTCATGTGAACAGCACCCCGGCTGGCCCTCCCTGGCCTCCGTCATGTGAACAGCACCCCGGCTGGCCCTCTCTGGCCTCCCTCATGTGAACAGCACCAGGATGGCCCTCTCTGGCCTCCCTCATGTGAACAGCACCCAGCTGGCACTCTCTGGCCTCCCTGGTGTGAACAGCACCTGGCTGGCCCTCTCTGGCCTCCCTCATGTGAACAGCACCCGGCTGGCCCTCCCTGGCCTCTCTCATGTGAACAGCACCCCGGCTGGCCCTCTCTGGCCTCCCTCATGTGAACAGCACCAGGCTGGCCCTCTCTGGCCTCCCTCATGTGAACAGCACCCGGCTGGCCCTCTCTGGCCTCCCTCACGTGAACAGCACTTGGCTGGCCCTCTCTGGCCTCCCTGGTGTGAACAGCACCAGGCTGGGCCTCCCTGGCCTCCCTGGTGTGAACAGCACCCGGCTGGCCCTCCCTGGCCTCCCTCATGTGAACAGCACCCCGGCTGGCCCTCTCTGGCCTCCCTCATGTGAACAGCACCCCGGCTGGCCCTCTCTGGCCTCCCTCAGGTGAACAGCACCCGGCTGGGCCTCCCTGGCCTCCCTCATGTGAACAGCACCCGGCTGGCCCTCCCTGGCCTCCCTGGTGTGAACAGCACTTGGCTGGCCCTCTCTGGCCTCCCTCACGTGAACAGCACTTGGCTGGCCCTCCCTGGCCTCCCTGGTGTGAACAGCACCAGGCTGGGCCTCCCTGGCCTCCCTCATGTGAACAGCACCAGGCTGGCCCTCGGCTACAGGTCTCCATCACCCCAGCCCTCCACTCCTCGCTCCTCGTTTTAAGCCCACAGCAGCCAGGACTTATCTGTGTAATGTATTCTGAGACGAGGGGGAGGGGATTCCGGCTGAAAAATAACACATTCAGCAAAGCAAATTTAAAAATATGCAAAATTTTATATCAAAATCGAGGAGATTTGGAAGTAAATATAATATGTGGTTCGCCATTTCGGCAGTGTCCTCTGCCTTTAAAATTGATTAACATTTATTAAAGAAGTGCCTTGGAAATTGCTTTGCTAACCGAGTCAGACGGGTCTGTGCATCTTTCTGCGATTGATGTCACTCAGGGGAGGGAACATCCGAGGCATTCAGAAATAACTCTAGTGATGGCGAGGGAAGGAGAGAGCTCAAGGAAGACCCTTCACAGAGCACAACTCTGGGGGCTGCAAGTCACTGCCCCACACAAGAATGCAGCCCAGATGGCATTTCAGGGGCATGCCAAGTACCCCTGTCAGGGCACACGTGCAGGTGCCAATGCAAGTAGAACCGCCCTGGGATTATGTACTTTTCTTTCTCTGACTTCAAAGTGAGAGGATTTATGTGACAATCTTGCTGGATACTGGGGGTAGGAAAGAGGCTTTTTCCAGCACAGGACGACATTTAAATGCGCTGTGTGCGTATTTAAGAATATATCAGAATTAAGAACCCACAAGTAAAGCACACTTTTTGTTATTTCTGAAGTGTCTTGGAAACAAGCACTTTAATATGATCAATACAAATCATTACACTGGGTAATGCAATTTCCATACGTTTTTCTGTGCGCACTGTATAGTTTTATTAGTAAAACTGTGTGTCTGTGCAAATGTGCTGATCTTTTCAATTGAAAATGTGTTGTCTGTTATGGCGGTGTGCTACCACAGCATGAATACTCCACACTACGCCACTCCACTGTGCTCTGCACCACTCCACTTTACACCCCTCTACGCCACTGCACTCTCCACCACTCCACTTTACGCCACTGCACTCTGCGCCACTTCACAGTACGCCCCTCTGCTCTACCCTGTACCACTCTACTCTATGCCAAAGCACTCTTTGCCAGTCTACACCACTGCACTCTACTCCACTTCAGTCTAGGCCACACCAACCTACTCTGCACAACTCTACTCTACGCCACTCCACTCTACGCGTCTCTGCAACACTGCTGTCTAAACCACTGCACTCGATGCCAGTTCACTGTGTGCCCCTGCACTTCACACCAATCCACTGTTCACCTACGTCACTTCACTCTCCTCTGAAACAATCAGCTCTGTGCCACTGCACTCTATGAAACTCCATTCCACTCTGCCCCACGCTACTCTCCACCACTGCACTCTGTGCCACTCCACTCTTAGCCACTGCACTATACACCAATGCACTCTACACAACTGCACTCCTCACTGCACTCGGTGCCACTGCACCCTACGCTGCATCACTGTCTACTCCACTGCTCTCTACGCCACCCTAGTCCACACACTCTGACACTCTTCCCTACAACACTGCACTTTCTGCCACTGACCTCTACTCCACTCTACTCTGCAATACTCCACTCTGCACCACTGCACTCTACACAACTCTATGCTACTCTAATCTGCACCACTGCACTCTGTGCCACTCTACTCTTAGCCACTGCACTATACACCAATGCACTCTACACAACTGCACTCCTCACTGCACTCGGTGCCACTGCACCCTACGCTGTATCACTGTCTACGCCACTGCTGTCTACGCCACCCTAGTCCACACACTCTGACACTCTTCCCTACAACACTGCACTTTCTGCCACTGACCTCTACTCCACTCTACTCTGCACTACTCCACTCTGCACCACTGCACTCTACACAACTCTATGCTACTCTAATCTGCACCACTGCACTCTGTGCCACTCTACTCTTAACCACTGCACTATACACCAATGCACTCTACACAACTGCACTCCTCACTACACTTTGTGCACTTCACCCTACGCTGCATCACTGTACTCTACTCCACTGCTCTACGCCACCCTAGTCCACACACTCTGACACTCTTCCCTACAACACTGCACTTTCTGCCACTGACCTCTACTCCACTCTACTCTGCACTACTCCACTCTGCACCACTGCACTCTACACAACTCTATGCTACTCTAATCTGCACCACTGCACTCTGTGCCACTCTACTCTTAACCACTGCACTATACACCAATGCACTCTACACAACTGCACTCCTCACTACACTTTGTACACTGCACCCTACGCTGCATCACTGTACTCTACTCCACTGCTCTACGCCACCCTAGTCCACACACTCTGACACTCTTCCCTACAACACTGCACTTTCTGCCACTGACCTCTACTCCACTCTACTCTGCACTACTCCACTCTGTGCCACTGCACTCTACACAACTCTATGGTACTTTACTCTGCACCACTGCACTCTGTGCCACTGCACTCTACTCTACTCTGCACCACTCTACACCACTGCACTCTGTGCCACTCAGCTCTACTCTGCACTCTGTCACTTTACTCTGCAGCACCTTACGCCACTCTGCTCTGCGCAACTGCATTCTACGGTGCTGCATTGTATGCTGCTGAATTCAATGCTGCTGAATTCAATGCCACTGCACTCTGTGCCACTGCACTCTACTCTACTCTGCACCACTCTACACCAGTGCACTCTGTGCCACTCAGCTCTACTCTGCACTCTGTCACTTTACTCTGCAGCACTTTACAGCACTTTACTCTGCGCCGCTCCACTCTACTCTGCACCATTCTAATCTACACCACTGCATTCTACGGCGCTGCATTGTATGCTGCTGAATTCAATGCTGCTGCACTCTGTGCCACTCCACTCTACTCTGCACCATTCTAATCTACACCACTGCATTCTACGGTGCTGCATTGTATGCTGCTGAATTCAATGCTGCTGAATTCAATGCCACTGCACTCTGTGCCACTGCACTCTACTCTACTCTGCACCACTCTACACCACTTCACTCTGTGCCACTCAGCTCTACTCTGCACTCTGTCACTTTACTCTGCAGCACTTTACACCACTTTACTCTGCACCACTCCACTCTACTCTGCACCATTCTAATCTACACCACTGCATTCTATGGCGCTGCATTGTATGCTGCTTAATTCAATGATGCTGCACTCAATGCCACTGCACTCTGTGCCACTACACTCTACTCTACTCTGCACCACTCTGCACCACTGCACTCTATGCTACTGCACTCTGTGCCACTGCACCCTGCGCTGCATCACTGTACTCTACTCCACTGCTCTCTACGCCACCCTAGTCCACACACTCTGACACTCTTCCCTACAACACTGCACTTTCTGCCACTGACCTCCACTCCACTCTACTCCACTCTGCACCACTGCACTCTATGCCACTGCACTCTACACAACTCTATGCTACTCTACTAGGCACCACTGCACTCTGTGCCACTCAGCTCTACTCTGCACTCTGTCACTTTACTCTGCAGCACTTTACGTCACTCTAGTCTGCGCCACTCCACTCTACTATGCACCATTCTAATCTACGCCACTGCATTCTACGCTGCTGCATTGCATGCTGCTGAATTCAATGCTGCTGCACTCAGTGCCACTGCACTCTGTGCCACTGCACTCTACTCTACTCTGCACCACTCTGCACCACTGCACTCTATGCCACTGCACTCTGTACCACTGCACTCTACTCTACTCTGCACCATTCTACACCACTTCACTCTGTGCCACTCAGCTCTACTCTTTACTCCCTCACTTTACTCTGCAGCACTTTACAGCACTCTAGTCTGCGCCACTCCACCCTACTATGCACCATTCTAATCCACCACTGTATTCTATGGTGCTGCATTGTATGCTGCTGAATTCAATGCCACTGCACTCTGTGCCACTGCAGTCTACTCTACTCTGCACCACTCTACACCACTGCACTCTGTGCCACTCAGCTCTACTCTTTACTCTGTCACTTTACTCTGCAGCACTTTACACCACTCTAGTCTGCGCCACTCCACTCTACTATGCACCATTCTAATCTACACCACTGCATTCTATGGTGCTGCATTGTATGCTGCTGAATTCAATGATGCTGCACTCAATGCCACTGCACTCTGTGCCACTACACTCTACTCTACTCTGCACCACTCTGCACCACTGCACTCTATGCTACTGCACTCTGTGCCACTGCACCCTGCGCTGCATCACTGTACTCTACTCCACTGCTCTCTACGCCACCCTAGTCCACACACTCTGACACTCTTCCCTACAACACTGCACTTTCTGCCACTGACCTCCACTCCACTCTACTCCACTCTGCACCACTGCACTCTATGCCACTGCACTCTACACAACTCTATGCTACTCTACTAGGCACCACTGCACTCTGTGCCACTCAGCTCTACTCTGCACTCTGTCACTTTACTCTGCAGCACTTTACGCCACTCTACTCTGCGCCACTCCACTCTACTCTGCACCATTCTAATCTACACCACTGCATTCCACAGCGCTGCATTGTATGCTGCTTAATTCAATGTCGCTGCACTCTGTGCCACTGCACTCTACTCTGCACCACTCTACACCACTGCACTCTGTGCCACTCAGCTCTACTCTTTACTCTGTCACTTTACTCTGCAGCACTTTACGTCACTCTAGTCTGCGCCACTCCACTCTACTATGCACCATTCTAATCTACGCCACTGCATTCTACGGTGCTGCATTGCATGCTGCTGAATTCAATGCTGCTGCACTCAGTGCCACTGCACTCTGTGCCACTGCACTCTACTCTACTCTGCACCACTCTGAACCACTGCACTCTATTCCACTGCACTCTGTACCACTGCACTCTACTCTACTCTGCACCATTCTACACCACTTCACTCTGTGCCACTCAGCTCTACTCTTTACTCCCTCACTTTACTCTGCAGCACTTTACAGCACTCTAGTCTGCGCCACTCCACCCTACTATGCACCATTCTAATCCACCACTGCATTCTATGGTGCTGCATTGTATGCTGCTGAATTCAATGCCACTGCACTCTGTGCCACTGCAGTCTACTCTACTCTGCACCACTCTACACCACTGCACTCTGTGCCACTCAGCTCTACTCTGCACTCTGTCACTTTACTCTGCAGCATTTTATGCCACTTTAATCTGCACCACTCCACTCTACTCTGCACCACTCTACACCACTGCATTCTACGGTGCTGCATTGTATGCTGCTGAATTCAATTTTGCTGCTCGCTGTGCCACTGCACTCTGTACCACTGCACTCTACTCTGCACCACTCTACACCACTTCACTCTGTGCCACTCAGCTCTACTCTGCACTCTGTCACTTTACTCTGCAGCACTTTACACCACTTTACTCTGCGACACTCCACTCTACTCTGCACCATTCTAATCTACACCACTGCATTCCACGGCGCTGCATTGTATGCTGCTGAATTCAATGTCGCTGCACTCTGTGCCACTGCACTCTACTCTGCACAACTCTACACCACTGCACTCTTTGCCACTCAGCTCTACTCTTTACTCTGTCACTTTACTCTGCAGCACTTTACGCCACTCTAGTCTGCGCCACTCCACTCTACTATGCACCATTCTAATCTACACCACTGCATTCTATGGCGCTGCATTGTATGCTGCTGAATTCAATGATGCTGCACTCAATGCCACTGCACTCTGTGCCACTGCACTCTACTCTACTCTACACCACTCTACACCAGTGCACTCTGTGCCACTGCACTCTACTCTACTCTGCACCACTGCACTCTATGCCACTGCACTCTGTACCACTGCACTCTACTCTACTCTGCACCATTCTACAGCACTTCACTCTGTGCCACTCAGCTCTACTCTGCACTCTGTCACTTTACTCTGCAGCACTTTACGCCACTTTACTCTGCGCCACTCCACTCTACTGTGCACCATTCTAATCTACACCACTGCATTCTACGGTGCTGCATTGTATGCTGCTGAATTCAATGCCACTGCACTCTGTGCCACTGCACCCTTCTCAGCATCACTTTACACTACTCCACTGCTCTCTATGCCATCCTAGTCCGCACACTCTGACACTCTTCCCTACAACACTGCACTTTCTGCCACGTACCTCTACTCCACTCTACTCTGCACTAATCCACTCTGCACCACTGCACTCTATGCCACTGCACTCTACAGAACTGTATACTACTCTACTCTGCACCACTGCACTCTGTGCCACTCTACTCTTAACCACTGCACTATACACCAATGCACTCTACACAACTTCACTCCTCACTGCATTCTGTGCCACTGCACCCTACGCTGCATCACTGTACTCTACTCCACTGCTCTCTACGCCAACCTAGTCCACACACTCTGACACTCTTCCCTACAACACTGCACTTTCTGCCACTGACCCCTACTCCACTCTACTGTGCACAACTCCACTCTGCACCACTGCACTCTGTGCCACTGCACTCTACACAACTCTATGCTACTCTACTCTGCACCACTGCACTCTATGCCACTGCACTCTGTGCCACTGCACTCTACTCTACTCTGCACCACTCTACACCACTTCACTCTGTGCCACTCAGCTCTACTCTGCACTCTGTCACTTTACTCTGCAGCACTTTACACCACTTTACTCTGTGCCACTGCACTCTACTCTACTCTGCACCACTCTACACCACTTCACTCTGTGCCACTCAGCTCTACTCTGCACTCTGTCACTTTACTCTGCAGCACTTTACACCACTTTACTCTGTGCCACTCCACTGTACTCTGCACCATTCTAATCTACACCACTGCATTCTACGGTGCTACATTGTATGCTGCTGAATTCAATGCCGCTGCACTCTATGCCACTGCACTCTGTACCACTGCACTCTACTCTGCACCACTGCACTCTATGCCACTGCACTCTGTACCACTGCACTCTACTCTGCACCACTCTACACCACTTCACTCTGTGCCACTCAGCTCTACTCTGCACTCTGTCACTTTACTCTGCAGCACTTTACGCCACTTTACTCTGCGCCACTCCACTCTACTCTGCACCATTCTAATCTACACCACTGCATTCTATCGCGCTGCATTGTATGCTGCTGAATTCAATGCCACTGCACTCTGTGCCACTGCACTCAATCCCACTGCACTCTGAGCCACTATACTTTGCAACACTCTATAGCAGTGCACTCTCAGTGCACCAGTTGACTCAGCTCTATGCCACTCCAGTGTATGTTACTCTGCGTGACTTCACACTATGTCACTCCAGTACACAGCACTGGCCATTTCACTCTACGACACTCCACGCCACTCTCCTTTACACCGCTAACATGTATAACATGGCTAAAACACATTGGCAAAGCCAATAGCTCTTGCATAGGCGAGACATATTGGCTTTTCCAATGCTTGTTATTTAGCACGGACATTACACAGTACTGCTGGAGCACCTCAAAACAAACATGGATCTTTACATAAGGTCTAAAATTGACATAATACGAAGACGGTGATACGTTAGAGTATGGGAGTTGATCGTTACATAAGGCAGACAATGACATTATCTGAATCCCTAGGTACTCTAAAAAGCCATGAACGTTGAGCTGTAGTATACATTGCAGCAGGGATAAAATGACAACATTTAGTTTTCAACTAGTGCCATGTGCAGAATGGAGCTTAATGAAATGGAAGGGCTGCGATAAATCTCAAGGCAATAATGATTGCTGAGACTTAGCCACAGGAGGTGAGAGGAGAGGTTACTAAAATGTCATTCCTGAAAATGTCTTTGAAGAAGGGTTTGGGCTCGGATTTGGAGATCACCTTGGAAGGGTGGTGTGCAGGTTCGGCGGCAAGGAGTTCCCTATTCTGCTCACGTGTCCTGAGAAGGATTGCGCTCTAAGACGCTCTTTACTTAGATTTGAGGTTCTGGGGCCTGCTTCGGACTCTCACGATGCTCTCCTGCCTGCAGACGACATAACCTTGTCTGCCAGGTAATGAGTGGATGTGTGCTGGACCTCAGGAGTGATGCCAGATGTCCTGCACGTGATCAGGACTTCGCAGGGCAGCCAGGAGAGAGTGACCAACATAGGTGTGACCTGGACATTCCTCTTGGCTTCAATGACGTAACATCCTGCTGAGCCTATGATTGATTTAAAAGGGGTAAGGTGGGTCTTGGGGAGACTGGTCAAGAGAGAATTATAGTAGTTGATTCTAGAAACCACCAGTGATTGAACAAGATAGTTCAGAAACAAAGAATTAAAGCTGTCATGGTCTCACCTGTGGTGGGACACAGTTCCAGGTATCACTTGAAGCTGTCACAGTTTCACAAGAGCAGGGGTACAAGTCAGGGTCTCAATAGAAACCGTCACTGTCACACCGCAAGATTCAAGCTATCACAGTCTCACACCACAAGAGTTATAATTGCAGGTGTCACTGTCAGTGTCTCACACCACAAGAGTTATAATTGCAGGTGTCACTTGGAGCAGTCATTGTCCCACACCGGAATTATTGCTGTCAGTGTCTCACACCACAAGAGTTATAATTGCAGGTGTCACTTGGAGCAGTCATTGTCCCACACCGGAATTATTGCTGTCAGTGTCTCACACCACAAGAGTTCTAATTGCAGGTGTCACTTGGAGCAGTCATTGTCCCACACCGGAATTATTGCTGTCAGTGTCTCACACCACAAGAGTTCTAATTGCAGGTGTCACTTGGAGCAGTCATTGTCCCACACCGGAATTATTGCTGTCAGTGTCTCACACCACAAGAGTTCTAATTGCAGGTGTCACTTGGAGCTGTCATTGTCCCACACCGGAATTATTGCTGTCAGTGTCTCACACCACAAGAGTTCTAATTGCAGGTGTCACTTGGAGCTGTCATTGTCCCACACCGGAATTATTGCTGTCAGTGTCTCACACCACAAGAGTTCTAATTGCAGGTGTCACTTGGAGCTGTCATTGTCCCACATCGGAATTATTGCTGTCAGTGTCTCACACCACAAGAGTTCTAATTGCAGGTGTCACTTGGAGCTGTCATTGTCCCACACCGGAATTATTGCTGTCAGTGTCTCACACCACAAGAGTTCTAATTGCAGGTGTCACTTGGAGCTGTCATTGTCCCACACCGGAATTATTGCTGTCAGTGTCTCACACCACAAGAGTTCTAATTGCAGGTGTCACTTGGAGCTGTCATTGTCCCACACCGGAATTATTGCTGTCAGTGTCTCACACCACAAGAGTTCTAATTGCAGGTGTCACTTGGAGCTGTCATTGTCCCACACCGGAATTATTGCTGTCAGTGTCTCACACCACAAGAGTTCTAATTGCAGGTGTCACTTGGAGCTGTCATTGTCCCACACCGGAATTATTGCTGTCAGTGTCTCACACCACAAGAGTTCTAATTGCAGGTGTCACTTGGAGCTGTCATTGTCCCACACCGGAATTATTGCTGTCAGTGTCTCACACCACAAGAGTTCTAATTGCAGGTGTCACTTGGAGCTGTCATTGTCCCACACCGGAATTATTGCTGTCAGTGTCTCACACCACAAGAGTTATAATTGCAGGTGTCACTTGGAGCTGTCATTGTCCCACACCGGAATTATTGCTGTCAGTGTCTCACACCACAAGAGTTATAATTGCAGGTGTCACTTGGAGCTGTCATTGTCCCACACCGGAATTATTGCTGTCAGTGTCTCACACCACAAGAGTTATAATTGCAGGTGTCACTTGGAGCTGTCATTGTCCCACACCGGAATTATTGCTGTCAGTGTCTCACACCACAAGAGTTATAATTGCAGGTGTCACTTGGAGCTGTCATTGTCCCACACCGGAATTATTGCTGTCAGTGTCTCACACCACAAGAGTTATAATTGCAGGTGTCACTTGGAGCTGTCATTGTCCCACACCGGAATTATTGCTGTCAGTGTCTCACACCACAAGAGTTATAATTGCAGGTGTCACTTGGAGCTGTCATTGTCCCACACCGGAATTATTGCTGTCAGTGTCTCACACCACAAGAGTTATAATTGCAGGTGTCACTTGGAGCTGTCATTGTCCCACACCGGAATTATTGCTGTCAGTGTCTCACACCACAAGAGTTATAATTGCAGGTGTCACTTGGAGCTGTCATTGTCCCACACCGGAATTATTGCTGTCAGTGTCTCACACCACAAGAGTTATAATTGCAGGTGTCACTTGGAGCTGTCATTGTCCCACACCGGAATTATTGCTGTCAGTGTCTCACACCACAAGAGTTATAATTGCAGGTGTCACTTGGAGCTGTCATTGTCCCACACCGGAATTATTGCTGTCAGTGTCTCACACCACAAGAGTTATAATTGCAGGTGTCACTTGGAGCTGTCATTGTCCCACACCGGAATTATTGCTGTCAGTGTCTCACACCACAAGAGTTATAATTGCAGGTGTCACTTGGAGCTGTCATTGTCCCACACCGGAATTATTGCTGTCAGTGTCTCACACCACAAGAGTTATAATTGCAGGTGTCACTTGGAGCTGTCATTGTCCCACACCGGAATTATTGCTGTCAGTGTCTCACACCACAAGAGTTATAATTGCAGGTGTCACTTGGAGCAGTCATTGTCCCACACCGGAATTATTGCTGTCAGTGTCTCACACCAAAAGAGTTATAATTGCAGGTGTCACTTGGAGCAGTCATTGTCCCACATCGGAATTATTGCTGTCAGTGTCTCACACCACAAGAGTTATAATTGCAGGTGTCACTTGGAGCAGTCATTGTCCCACACCGGAATTATTGCTGTCAGTGTCTCACACCACAAGAGTTATAATTGCAGGTGTCACTTGGAGCAGTCATTGTCCCACACCGGAATTATTGCTGTCAGTGTCTCACACCACAAGAGTTCTAATTGCAGGTGTCACTTGGAGCTGTCATTGTCCCACACCGGAATTATTGCTGTCAGTGTCTCACACCACAAGAGTTCTAATTGCAGGTGTCACTTGGAGCAGTCATTGTCCCACATCGGAATTATTGCTGTCAGTGTCTCACACCACAAGAGTTCTAATTGCAGGTGTCACTTGGAGCAGTCATTGTCCCACACCTGAATTATTGCTGTCAGTGTCTCACACCACAAGAGTTATAATTGCAGGTGTCACTTGGAGCTGTCATTGTCCCACACCAGAATTATTGCTGTCAGTGTCTCACACCACAAGAGTTATAATTGCAGGTGTCACTTGGAGCTGTCTGTCCCACACCAGAATTATTGCTGTCAGTGTCTCACACCACAAGAGTTATAATTGCAGGTGTCACTTGGAGCTGTCATTGTCCCACACCAGAATTATTGCTGTCAGTGTCTCACACCACAAGAGTTATAATTGCAGGTGTCACTTGGAGCTGTCATTGTCCCACACCAGAATTATTGCTGTCAGTGTCTCACACCACAAGAGTTATAATTGCAGGTGTCACTTGGAGCTGTCAGTGTCCCACACCAGAATTATTGCTGTCAGTGTCTCACACCACAAGAGTTATAATTGCAGGTGTCACTTGGAGCTGTCATTGTCCCACACCAGAATTATTGCTGTCAGTGTCTCCCACCACAAGAGTTATAATTGCAGGTGTCACTTGGAGCTGTCATTGTCCCACACCAGAATTATTGCTGTCAGTGTCTCCCACGAGAAGAGTTATAATTACGGGTGTCACTTGGAGCTGTCATTCTCCCACACCAGAATTATTGCTGTCAGTGTCTCACACCACAAGAGTTATAATTGCGGGTGTCACTTGGAGCTGTCATTCTCCCACACCAGAATTATTGCTGTCAGTGTCTCACACCACAAGAGTTATAATTGCAGGTGTCACTTGGAGCAGTCATTCTCCCACACCAGAATTATTGCTGTCAGTGTCTCACACCACAAGAGTTATAATTGCAGGTGTCACTTGGAGCAGTCATTCTCCCACACCAGAATTATTGCTGTCAGTGTCTCATTGTCAGTGTCTCACACCACAAGAGTTATAATTGCAGGTGTCACTTGGAGCAGTCATTCTCCCACACCAGAATTATTGCTGTCATTGTCCCTGTCAGTGTCTCACACGAGAAGGGTCACTAGTGCGGCTCTCACTTGAAGCTGCCACGGCCTGTCTGTAGTCGGGCACTGCCCGGTGCAGCTGCGTTTAGCAACCAGAGGAGCTCGAGAAGGAACTATGTGCACCAGCCCTTCCGCCACCAGATCCCTCCGAAGCCCTGCAGGGTGGCTGTACTCACAAGGAGGAGCTTTATCTTTCTGGGAATTAATCATTTGCTGTTATAAACCAGTTCATTGCAGTGGATTCTGCGAACCAGTAGTTTACAAGGACTATAGACCAGATGTATCAAGCGATCAGCATTTCTTAATGGACTGAATCACTATTTTGGGCCATTAAGAAATGCCAGATGGGTTTCCCATATGTACCACAGCAGAAACATGGCCGCAAATTGCAATTCCTACCACATAGAAATCGCAGTTTGTTGTTACCAAAACAGGAAATCCAAATAGGGAATTCCTGTTTGCGATTTCCTAGGCAGATGTACGGTGCATTTCCTAAATGCAAAATGGGTATTTAGGAAATGCAATTACCATCAACTCCAAGTCCATGGTAACCATGTGCATTTTTTTAAAAATGCACCCAAAATGCATTGTTTAAAGTGCCATGAGGTGCACACATGCCCCTAGGGAATTTGTACGCTTTACATGTGCACCACTTTTTTGCGCGGGGGTGCTTCAAGAGAGGCTGTAGGCCCATAGACATCCTTGGTTTTGCATTTCCTAATTTGCGATATCTTCTTAGGGAATCACAAAGTTGGAAATGGAAAACCATTCCTACTGATGGGCGTAAGGCTTTTCCTAAATACCGAATTTCCTAATATCTATGCAAGTCTGTGAGAATCGCCACATTCCATTTTGCATTCCCTAAATAGCAGTGACATGACGAAACTCGAAGGGGCCCCAGGAGCATAGCTTGGTCAGCGTGCCTGGGAGGGGGCCAGCTTCAGATTTCCCGAGAATCGCGCTGTTATATAACGTTAAAATACATTGTACAACAAGCGAGGCGCGGGAGAGGGGCTTAAGAGACAGTGGAAAGGGAGAGGAGTGCGGATTGGTAGGTGTATTAAGTGAGGGAATTCTTATTACTTTGTGAAATAACAAAAAAAAATTAGGGCCAGATGTGTCATACAACCGATTTGCGATTCTCAAATAGCGATTTTTAAGAAATCGCTATTTCAGAAATGCAAAAAGGAATGTATGATTTTTGCGATTCTGTAATAGCGATTTCTTAAAAATCGCAAATGCTATTACTGAATCGCAAATAGAGAATCTGTCCCCATTCGCTGCAAATTCGTTTCATTTCCAAAATTGCGATTTCTTAACCAGAAATCGCAATTTTGGAAATGCAAAACCTCAGGGTGCTGGGGGCCTAAGGCCCCCTCTGCTGCACCCCAAAATTTTATTTTGTGACATGTAAGGTGCACACATGCCAAAAGGGGATGTGTGCTTTACATGTACAATTAAAAAATGCATTTTAAATGCATTTTTTAATTTTGCACATGGTTACCACCAAATAGCGATTCCTTAATGCCCAAATCGCATTTAAGAATGACTTCATACATGTGCTAAGGAATCGCAAATAAGGAATCATTATTTGCGATTTCTTATTTAGAGAGACGGAATTTGCGACTCTCTAAACAGGGTCGCAATTTTAAGGAATCGCTACTTTAGCGATTCCTTAAAATTGCATTCAGAATGCCTGTCATACATTCTGAACTGGCTTTTTGCATTCGCAAACGGGCATTCGCACCATTTGCGAATGCAAAAAACCTTGATACATCTGGGCCTTAATTCTTTCCAACCAGGAGGTGAGAGGATGCGTGCGTTCTTGTCTGTGTGTACAAATTCCTGATGAAATCAGACAGAAACCCCACCAAACCCAGCTGAGAGCACCTGCACCCAACTATTTACCACAGAATACATCTATTAGGGGGTGTAACACCCCAACCCCACCCTCTTTAAACTACGCCCCTGGAGCCCCCGTGCAAAGTGCATGGAGAGGCCAGACTCACTCTTGTGCTCTCTTGCCAGGGTACTGGGGTGAGGGGTCCCCTGGAGCTGGTACCCACCACCATGGGAATGTGGGGGCCTTTGTTACGCTGCAGCTAAATAGCGATTTCCTAGGGCTGACTATTTAGGAAATGCAAAATGGAACTTCCATCCATCTGGGCTGCAGCTCAGGAAAGGTTCCTACTGATCTTCTGTTGCCTCGGAGAGGCGAGCGGAAGATGGGTGAGAATGACTGCTGGAAGGCAGGCCCGGCTCCATCCTTCCCTGGGTGAGCTCCCTTTCAAGAGGAGATTGATTCCCGCCTGCCCCAGTGCTTTGCATACATGCATTTTTACTGCTCCTTTAATATGTATGCAAATCCTGCGCCCGCGTGCCTGCGCGGTGCGCGCCGTCAGGGGCCCCCATCCATCCATCCCAGCCTTTAAACTCTGATGGATGGGGGCCGCGGACGCACGGCCTGATTTGTGTAATTTATTCCAACGGGGAGGGGCGGGGGCGGCAGGGCTCCAGCGAAGCAGACATTTAAATATATGCAGAGTTGTTTGTGAGAACGCCGGAGTGGCAGGAGTAAATTTAATATGCTGCTCTGCTTTCCTGGCTCCTGCTCGGGGAGGGGGTGCCGGGCGGAGGTAAGAGACGTCGGAGGGATGCTGAGGAGTGCTCTGTTCATGGTCCTCGCATCCATCCAAGATGTCACATCTGGAAGTGTGTGGAACCACTTCAGAAATGAATACTGTTTGTTTGTATGTCCCCCACCCAGAGACAACACTGATCCGCGATGTGGTGGACCGTGCCCCCCCGGGGGACACCGGCACCCAGTCCCACCGAGTTCAGCTTAGAAGCAGCAGCTCATCAGGGGTCCCAAAGGATGCACTGTTTATATAATTATGTTCGTGCCGTGTTCAACCCTTAAATTCATGCGAAAAATTCTCCAGTCCGCAGTTTCCTTGGAAGTTGTTTATTCAGTTCCTGAGATAACTCAGACTTCCGGGCTGCAGGGAAGGCACCGACATTCCCAATAACACTGTGGCATCAACAACTCCGTGTTTCATGCTTGAAGGGCCCCCAACACAGCCTCATTCCCAATAATAGAAAATAAACACTGCTGTATCCGCTTAGAGTAAGAAGATCACTTTGTACAAGAACTTAACACAGCAACAAATGCTCTGCCAAAAACTCATAACCCACACAGCAAACGTGTCTTGAGAGCACATTCGGAATATTCATCAGAGTTAGCATTTTAGGAAAATAACTTAAGTTTCGATTACAATCTAGGTTGATCCGCGGAGGGCCAGCTGATAACAAAGGGCCTGATGTAGAGTTTAGTGGAGGGGAATACTCCACCACAAACGCGACGGATATCTCACCCGCCATATTACAATCCCATTAGATCCTATGGAGATCGCAATACGGCAGACAGAATATCCAAACTCTAAACCAGGCCCTAAAGGAGATCTTTCCTCTGTCCAGGGATTTTCCTTGAGCGATCGGATCTCCTAAACCTCTCCTATGAGTTGACACCTATGTCATGTTGTAATAACTTCTGTCCAGGTTCCTTGACTAGTGGTTCCATATCACAGCTCACTTCCACCATTTCCCCGCTGTAGAAGAGACACGACACAAACATGTGCATCGTTTAACTTAGCCACATATTTCATTTCAAAGGTCTCACAAATTCAGAACCACCTTTCTTTAGATTTGTCTCTATTTTTGTTTATTTCTCCAACTGAGTTTGTAATTGAGCTCATCCCTTGCATCCCGTTTGCACAACAGACACTGCTTCTTTCAAATCAGGATTTTTTGCTGAGGAGACATGTCTTGTGCTGTGGACCACTTGATCATGAATTAATGAATCTGTGAAGTCTCTAAATCCACATATCTTTGCTGAATTCTTTAGCGCAGCCTCATATTACTTTGGTTTTCCTCCACCCTTTATTTCTTTCAAAACATGATGTCTCTCTAGGACCACATTTACCCAAGTTCCAAAATGTTTTTCTGACATTGAAACAAACTTATCATAAATGTCTTGGGGCTGCCAATCCACATTTCTCAGTGGGATCCCATCTAAACTCTCAGAAATATTGCATCCTACAAACCTTAGGTAATGAATCAATACTCCTTGTTTTCTTGCTGCAGAAATGTTTTCCCTTCCTATGGTGACCAGGTATGAATTGAGAAGTTTCTTCAGTTGTTTCCAGATTATTAATGGTCCCCCCCCACTTCTTTTAAGAAAAGGGGAATTGAGACATTCCGGAAGCTCCCTAGTATGGGTGAGTATGTTCAATAAAACAAATAAACCAATTAACTACCACACGAAACTAAAAGAAATGGATAAAACACCAAACTAACACAAAAACATTGGCATAGAGTCCAATTGTTCACTGATGAAATATGTCTAAATCACAGGTGGTTATGCGACCTGCTAGTGTAACTATTAAAGCCTTTAACCGCCCTCCAAATAAATTGATAATATTTCCGTCTTTAGTATCTTTACCTCATTGAAGTTTTTACCATAGTTCGGATGGGCTGATTTATTCCCTGGCAGTATAGATACTCCGCCCCCTATATTTAATAAAAAGCTAACTTTGGCATTAGATAGGATTTTTATTGAGTGTAAACATTAGTCTTTGAATGCAGTCTGTAGCCGGTACAGGTCAAAAGTTATAAATTAAAGTGTATAATCTTTACTAAGACTTTTCCTATGCTCCAGCCACAGCCTGACCTGTGACAGTGTCATTTTGGGCCTAGTCACAGGAGCCACATGCCTTTTCTAATGTCTCACATGTTCCGCTCTCATCTTGTGGGCAGCAAGGTGCACTTGGGGTGGCATTTCATATTTAAAATCAGGTTTCCCCACCTTTCAAAAGGGTGATTTTGACAGGCCTGTGCAACAAGGTTCAACCTGCAGAGGCCATGTTTTCACTGCCATTCTAGTGAATGGTACAATAGGTGCTAAAGTTCACAGGTGGCATTTAACTTTCCATATCAGTGGTGTATTTCTGCACCATATACTCTGGCATTAGAGGAAAGTTAAATGTCACAATCAGGTTTTAAGACAATTTCAACATATTTTAGAGGTCAGAACACAAACACTGGGCACTGTATAACAGTGCCTCGGTATTAGAGTTCAGGGTTACCAATTGGTGAGACCCCACACAAAATAAAAAGTGGGGGTGACCACCTAAAAAGGGGTCACTTTTCAACACCCACTTACAATGCCCTGAAGCTAGTAGGTCACCATCAATAGAGTGAAACCAAATGTCCTACCCACAACAACCTGAGACGTCAAAGCTTGCCTGCAATACCTGCAACTGCAAGCCTCGCCCGCGGTGCACTGAAATTGTAGGAAAGTCATTTTATTAAAAGTATCCTTTCTACTGCTCCGAGTGAAATAGACTTTGTAAAATATATGGGTTGCACTCAACAGAAAAGACTGCATGTGCACACTTCTTGTAATAAAATGTGTGCCTCATTTTTAGGCTATTCCCAGTTGTGATCTAAAACTTGTAGTTAGTTTCAGGTTTACCTGTGTGCACAATATAAGGCCTTTGGCAGCACCTCCTCCCATTAAAACACAGCTAGATTAAGGTGAACAAAGTATGCTGAAAGTTATAAAATCTACCCCTTACTTATTCGGATCTGTACTTCGTTAAATATATAACAAACGGCCTGATTACAATCTTGGCGTGCGGGGTTATTCTGTCACAAATGTGACGGATATCCCATCCACCAAATTACAATTCCATTATATCCTAAATATCTTTGGATTCATTCTGAGAAAATCTTGACAAAAGTTAGGTAAATAGTTGAAATGTGAACGCTGTAATTTATCATGAGTTAGGCAAGGATGAAGGCCACTTCAGTGACCTTTGCTTCCTTTTTCAAGTACACATCAGTCGTGCCACTGATCCCGTTACCTGTAATATTGTATCAGAAAATTGATAGTACTCTTAATTATTTGAAGGGGGTCAACAAAAATCTAATTTTGTTGTGTATACATTCAGATGATACCAGGTAGAATGGGGATTCAGGTTACCAAATTGTCAGAACTATCAAACTCCATTTTTACTGCATACAAGTATGCAGAGATTTCGAAATATCCTTGAACTAGGTTCATACCCAGTCTGGTTATCAATAGACAAGGATTTAAATTTCCTGTTACCATTGAGACCACGTTTGTGTCAAAGTCTGGACACTGAAATGGTCTGTTCAGGACCCCTCTAGACGTCCCAAGAGAAAGACAACTCTTCCCCGGAGCCACAGTGCAACCCTGTCCCGAAAACTATTAATTGAAGATGATAGGTGTCCTCTTAAGATTATCACAGGAGGAAAAACCAACAATGGAGAAACAATCTACTTTGGCAATCGTGTTATTCCTGATTGATGATCAATATAGTGCTTGAGAAATCATGAAGGCACCAAGCTCCCCCGACATCAAGGAGGAGAAAAGTGTCAGGATAGGCCAGGGAATAAATCCTGAAGTGCAAGTATTCTATCTGCTGGAAGTAAACAATATTGGTAAAGCCAATAGGTCTCGTCTATGTGAGATCTTTTGTCATTGTCAGTTTTTTTAGTCATGCTATGAATCAGCATTGGCAACAGGAGAAGCGGTGAGAGGATGCAGGAGAAGGAACGAGTGGTGGAGCAAGCAGCAAAAGGGCCACGCAATGACAGAGGAGTGGGCATGAGCAAGAGAAAACAACGGGCAAGCAATGACGTGGGAGTGAGAAGCAACAACAGAGAAGCAACTACACGCGAGGCGGGAAAGCAGTGATACTGGAGGGAGGATGATTGAATAAGCAACAACAACATCAAAGTACTTTTATCCCAGCACGAGCAGTGGAAGAATACTAATCAATGTGAAGCAATCTGTATTTGGCTCATGCTTCACGGAAGAGAAAAGCAAACAAAAGAGAGTGAAACCAGCACATAGGAAATGCATTGTGACACATCTTCCTCTCATACTGCCACCTTGATATATGTTCTAAAAAGGGACCTGTACCACAGGAAATTTTTGCAACATCATGAATTGGGAAACTCAGGAATCCTTGAGTAGACAGATTACCATCCTGGAAAGGTCTGTATATCTATATGTTTTGTTTCCACCCCTTTTCAGGAACTCAATATCCTAACGATAGGCTGAATTTCTCAGGCTTAGGCAGAATCAACATTTTCACTCTAGGCAGAATTCTGATGTCTTGTGCCACCCTGTGCACTCATTGCTTCATATCGTTCACAGAAAACCCTTCCAGGCCACTGTAAGCATGAAAGTGCTGGAACTACACAGGTGGTAAGGATGTCCATCAATGGTTTGAGCATGGCGCCTCCCCGCACACTGATGGAGAATGCGTGTCTGAGCCCAGGCAGACCCTGATAAGCTCTTGTTACTGGACTCTTCTCAGATGCCACTACAGATGTAACAAAATTACCCCTTCCTGAAGCTCAAGGTTTATCATGGTGCTGTTGAAAGAAATAGAGTGATAGTAAAGGGGTTTAAACTGAAGAAGTATCTCCTTAGGATAATAATTCTACCAATGGTTCAGAAATTGAAGCTCACCTAGAAATTTCTGGGATTCTCAAATTTCTTGAACTTCATACTCAGGGTTTCCTTGCACCTCAACTGATATACCTTCAGATGGATGTTGACGGTCGGGGTGGGGAAGATATGGCTTCAGTTGTGATGAATGGAAAACAGAAGGAAAATTCTGTATACGAGGCAACATCAACTGAAACACCAAATGACTGTTTCTGTTGGGGTTATCATGGATGGACTGAAATTGTGGCCAGAATGTAACTGGAAATGTATGAACTAGGAGAACATTAAATGCTATGCAAATTCTCTTCCAGGTAAAAAGGACATAGGGGGTCATTCCGACCCCGGCGGGTGGCTGGCGCCGCCCGCCGGGCGGAGACCGCCAAAAGACCGCACCGCGGTCAAATGACCGCGGCGGTCATTCTGACTTTCCCGCTGGGCGGGCGGTTGACCGCCAAAAGGCCGCCCGCCCAGCGGGAAAGACCCAGCAACGATGAAGCCGGCTCCGAATGGAGCCGGCGGAGTTGCTGGTGTGCGACGGGTGCAGTGGCACCCGTCGCGATTTTCAGTGTCTGCAAAGCAGACACTGAAAATCATTATGGGGCCCTGTTAGGGCCCTGTAATGGTATGGGCAGTGCAGGGGCCCCCAGGGGCCCCACGACACCCGTTCCCACCAGCCTGGTTCTGGCGGTGAAAACCGCCAGAAACAGGCTGGCGGGAAGGGGGTCGGAATCCCCATGGCGGCGCTGCTTGCAGCGCCGCCATGGAGGATTCAATTGGCCAGGGGAAAACCGGCGGGAAACCGCCGGTTTCCCTTTTCTGACCGCGGCTTTACCGCCGCGGTCAGAATTGGCCAGGAAGCACCGCCAGCCTGTTGGCGGTGCTTCCGTGGTCGTTGGCCCTGGCGGTCAATGACCGCCAGGGTCTGAATGACCCCCATAGACTTTGATCTTGGTTTGACAACAGATTTCTGCATCTGAATTTTATAATTATGTAAGCTTTCTGAAAGAGAATATCTGTGCTTCCTTACCTGACTAAAGGAATAAGGACTGCAGGAATTAAAGGACCTATGCACAGAGATGGTGGAAAATATGTTGGATGAAAATCTTGCACAAAAAAGAAAGATGAACCATTGGAAGCATTGTAAATAGCATTAACTTGAGAAATTTCCACAGCTGGTAAATAAGAAGTCCAAATGTCTTGCTGCATTATAGTGGCATTATTATGATTGCTCCAAAGTTGTATTGGTTTGCTATGTTTGTCTGTGAGACTGGGGATGGTAACGAAAAGATACAACTTTTTCAACTGTCAATAATTTAAACAAAGATTTCTAAAAACATGATGGATATTGTGTATCTTCGTCAGAGATGATAGAATTAGGCAGCCCACAAAAATGAAAAACACCAGTGAGAAAGCATTTCTCAGCCGTTGGTAATTTAAACACAAGAGAAAAATTATCAATCTTTAAAAAGTGCCTACTGTAACTATTATCACACAGCACCCTTTTAAAGGTGGGAGATTTGTTATAAAATCTGTAGAAATGACATGCAAAGTTTCAGGAGCCACCACTAAAAATGGTTCCAAATATTAGGAAGACGTAGAGTGCAAGGAATCCTGTCCAGCACAACCAGGATAAGCAAGAACATATTCTGGACATCTGACCACTAAAAAAGACAAAGCCAAACCTACAACTCCTCTATGACTTGAGATGGCTGAGTCATGTCAAATCTTCATAACATTTTGTTTTGGATTACATTTAGCCCCACATTGGGCGCCATATTATAGGACTCTTACAATGGGGGTTAGACTGATACGTTGAGAACAGCAGCATCACAGAGTGTGAGTGACTGAGTCAGTCCCATGCTGACTGATTGTTTATTAGAAACAAGGACAGCCATTTGACTTAAATACAGTACATTCGGTTGAATTAAATGTATCTTTAGATGGAGATCTTGTAACTCCTTCAGCTCCATCTGTTCTGTGCTATCTCGACCTTATCTAACAAAGACTGAACTACTCCAAAAACATATTGAGGAGGAATTACAAGCTTCTCATAAGTGTGTGGGAAACATGGATGACAGCAGAATAAAGCATCCGCTTACTCATTCAGTGAGCCAGGAGTATAAGTGATAATAAAATGATATTCTGCAAAAACCAATTGCCCAGTGAGCTTGATGACTTTCTTAATTGAAGAGATCCTGAGCATTGCCTGTTTCAGGTGATCAGTTTAAATTTCAGACAATTCTCTTGAGTGGATCAAAAAAGTCTCATTTCAGCACTGTCAAGGTTGCAGTAACCTTGCAACCTAGATCTGACAGGAGCAATGCCAATATCCTTACTTCCCTGAACCCAGTAATGATCAGGATTTGAATATCAGTCAGCAGTAAATCGGGGAAAAGGGGGAACAGGACAAAAGAGAGAGAAACAGAGACACTGAATAGTCACCTCACCAGTTCTTTCTGTGATCTCAATCTGTGCTGAAAAGGCATGGGTATCTACAAGAGAATACTCATTCATGTTTTGATCAAGTTTCTAATTCACTGGTTGTACTATGTCATATGGTATACCCCGTGATCATCTCTCTATAACCCGCTCTCTGCAGTTGCTGCCATCTCTGTGCTTTCCCAGATCTGAAAGATTGGTTTAACCTTTAGAAACATTGCATAACAAAACCCGAACTGAGAGATTCAACAGGTTAGAAGTTAAATCTGTGATATGAATAATCCATTAATATTATGGTTTCCCTTCAGGAAATATGGATTCACTTCTCCACCACTTGTCATACCTTTAAACATTAGCAACACAAAAGGATGATGGACAGAGTGCTGAACAATGCAAACACTCACCTCCAGTCACAGATCTGGGTTTAATCCATTGTTCTTTTGCTCACCATGCCACCCCAGTTTGGACCCAGCCATATGCAAATCAGTCTTGACCCTGTTCCTCATGGGAACAGTCCAGCCCGAACTGCCAAGCCAGGTCCTCCCTGGACCAGAAACAAGCATCCTGGGACCGGTTTCAGGGTTTCACCCTTCATCAGCCAGGCTAGCTTGAATCCAGTGGCACAGTGAGCACGGGACCCACGTCTGGGCATACCCGGCGCACTTAGGGCAACTTAAGCAAAACGAAAGGATGATGGATGGTGTGTGTAAAGTATAGTTGGTAACCCAAAAAGGATGACACCACTATGTATCTTGTTCTCGTAGACAAGACAATGTAGATATAAAGTTTGTGTTCCCAAAGAAGATGGCTTCAATATTGAGTTTGTAATTCTAAACAAGGTCACACCAGTACCAGTATAGAGTTCATAATTCCAAACAAGATGGCTTCAGTATAAAGTTTGTATAGTAAAACAAGATCACTCTAGTATAGAGTTCATAATCCCAAACAAGACGACTCCAGCATATGATAGTGTAAATCCTTTTTCTCTAATGTAACCATTGGCAAAAAGGGTTCCAGGTGTGCAACTAATAAATTGATTGCCTTCTTTCAAGAATGAGGGTGACAAAAACTTGGTGCTTGAGCAACTATGTGTTTCAGTTTGTTGAATGTTTTTTCACTTGCTCGTCCCATCAAAAACCCTTCTTCATATTCTCCTTATAATTTGAGTAATGTTGCTAGTTGTCTCTACAGAAGTCTCAATGAATTGACAATAACTTTTTAAATTCAAAGAAGTTTTGGGTCTCTAACACTTGTAGGGGAAAGCCATTTCAGAGCAGCTGATACCTTATTTGGTCCCAAAGACATGCTCAGTTCACTCATTCTGAATCCAAAATATTCACCTTCTTTTTTTTTCTGAATCTCACACTTCTCAGATTTACAGGACAAATGATGTTGCTGGTATCTTTGCAGCACAAATCGCACATGTTCCTGATACTCCACAGAAACACTGATATGTCATTCAAATAGAGCAAGAGATACGTATTCAGGACATCAGCGAATATTTAATTCGTGTAGCGCTGAAAGATGGCAGGAGCAGTGCACGACACAAATGGCATCACACTACTTAAAGTGTTCAAAGGGGACGTGGAAATCCATCTTCCACTCTTCAGCTTCTTTTATACAGTGCTGATAAGGTCCCGGTAACTCACATTCTGTAAAGATCCACGGTCCATGGACTGATTCCAAGATATCCTTTATTGACGTCAAATGTTATAGATCAGTGATTTGGGGCTTAAGTAAGCCTCTGTTATCAATAAATGGGTGAAGATCTTGGTCTTTCTTGGGTACAAATATAGAGCCACCCTAACAGGTGACGAAGATGGCACTATTAATCCATTTTAAATAATCCCCTGTTATTACGCCTCTGGAGTCTCAATGGGGGAAATCGCTGGGTCAACTGGAAAGAGCCTCGGACCGCCCTGTGTGTTATGTTTTTCCGATCTTGTCTCCTACTTGTTGCTTTGTACATCTGCCCTGTGCGCTTTCTGATGGGTACCCTCTTGTGTCATCTGAGTGGTTTACTTTTAGGGTGTTAAAACTCAAGAAACATTGATTATAAAAAATAATTTAAAAAAATAAGCCTAGAGTCTCATTCTATTCCTCAGTTAAGGACTAAACACGCTTCCAAAAAGAATGATGTCTTCAGGTTCAGTGAGTATAGCCTAAATATATTCCCTATCAGGAAGAAGTAAACAGACTTCATGTTTAGCAAAATTGGAAGTGGCATCTCTCTAATCTGTTGGTGACCAATAACTCCAACAAGCCTACAAGGATCATGACAGAAACTGTGGTGATTAGGATATTGTTTGAGTTGACATGCTGAATCACAGAGTATACATTTTTAACAATAGAATTCCAAACATTACAGCATAATTAGGAGATGCAATCAGTAAGTCTGAGTTCGGTTTGTAGTTGATTAATTTAAATCATCACAAAATGTAGTCAAATATAAATAAGTAAAAATCACTGCAAGACACCTAGGCCCTCATTTAGGGGTTGGCAGACATTCCTCCATTTGTCAGGGGAGGTAATTGCCTCCACAGCCTTGAAAGACTGTGGCCAACCTCTCTGCTTCAAAGGACCCATCACCATTGTGGCTCCTTTCCTTCGGTTGTCATACCATTCAGTACGGAAAATAAATGATCATCAGAGTTATCCATAGAAGATTCAACTTAAGGAAGCCAGTGAATTCTTGTCTTCTTCTTGGAGATGGTTGACATCTCCCAGGAATTCCTCAAAGACCCATTAGGACATACCAGAATCATATGCCCAGCCTCATCACAGTAAACATAAACCAGTTCTCTCTTATTTTCAGTCAAAGGACACTTCACCCATTTAAACTGCCTCGCCTCTTGTTGAGGCAATGATGAGTCCACACAATTTGAAGATCAACCACACAAAAGTACTCTATGGAAATAAAAAATTCTTACTCTGGAATTTCTTTTTCCCTTCCTGTCCTACATAATCTGTGTCCAAAGTGCTACATCAGTGCTCTCAGAAAAAGAGGTAGGAAGCTGTGATTGAATCCATTTGTCCTTGATTTACACCTTTAGACTGAGTCATTTCTAAATCCTTGCCAGGAACTGCCATCACAGCATTCAGTGCTTTTCGCAGTTTGGTCCAGTACTCCATTAACATGACGAAGCCTTGCATCAAACCGGTTTCTTTTTTTATTTTAAATATCCCAAAGCAGGATTTTCTTTTTGAAAATAAAAAATATCTTGCCCCCTCGCCATAGTAGTCATCTCCCATGGCGAGGAAGGAATATTTGTTATTTTCCCTCTCTTACCACCGGGGCTTGCCTGGTGGTTTCAGACAGTAAAACGCAGCTATATGCCCATCCATCCTAATTGGGTGGACCGACATATAGCCAGTTCTCCATCAGCCCTTACTCTGCCGGGCTGTCAGAGAAGTTTGGCTACAGTGGTGATGGAGTAGTCACCGCAGTAGTCAAACCTATGGGCCGCCCGCATATAGGATGGGCGGGCGGACGGACCACTGCATTGGTGGGGAGGAAACTCCATTGCTGTTGCTTGTTTGTCCGGTGGCTGCAGACATCTGTATGTGACATCCCTTGACTTGAGTATATCGTGAACCTAACTAAAGTCATTGGCCGATCAGTTGTTATTGATCCACTCAACTAATTTTCTAGGGGGAACGCCTTCAGGGCAAAAAAACTACAATGTTTGCCAATGCTTACAGAGGAGATGGAGACGACTACCTTGTGACTTTATGCCAACATCCACAGATATGAGGCATGGAACCTTACTGGCCCTGGTTAAAAATGTTGGGGAAGGGTTGCTTCTGACTAAATTTCGCCTACACATGATTAGGCCCAGTAGGTCAATTTGATTCAGCATTTATTTTAATTTGCCCTTACCACAAAACCTGCCAGAATTTTGTGTTGTAAATAGTATGCATCTATCAAATGTCAATATCTTTTTCTTGTTCTTAAGGCGTATGGGCTTTATAAGTATAAACCTTTTAATTTCTTGCAAACGCTGTGTAATCCAGTCGTCTGCTATGCAGTGGGATGCTTTTTAAATGGCAACGTAATTCACAAAGTTTTTAAAATTTCCTTTTATCACTATGTATCACCCTATAATAGATATGCTTTCTGTTCATTTTTACTTGTATATTTTAGCTGTTTTTCCATGGATTTTTATGATTATTTGATAATGATGGAATAAAGGTTTGATCAATTGAAATGCTGGCAGGTCATGTCTGTGAAGGTCAGCATAGGTGTGAAACAAGTGCCCCACACTCAGTATTGCGTTACAAAGCAATGTTTAGTGATTACAGGAGCTATGGCAGACAGATACTGCTTTCTGTCACAAGACCTAAAAAAAAACTTTAATGGAGCCACAGCTAATGACAAAACATAAAATTGCAACCCTTCATGACGCAAATAAGACCTTAGTGCCCCCAGCGAAACCGGTGATCTGTGTATGAATGCCTCTCAGTGTTAATCAGTTTAGTGTGGAGGAGGTGATGTTTATGTCCTTCGTAGTGCGGGGGACGTGAGCATCACGTCCTCTCACTAAGGGCAGGAAATTCCTCCGGCGCTGGCACAAGTGCTTCCCCTTTGGAGCCCCTCCCTCGGGCTGCTGGGGAACAGCTTCCCCAGCAGCCTGAGGCTTTCTTTGTTGTTGTGCATGACGATCAGCGGCTGTGGCCTGCTGATGTCTCCACTTTTGAAACTAGCTCCTTCTGCTTTCTGTGTTCAGTGCTTGAGGAACCAGCTGAGCTCCCCAAGCACTGATCACAGCAAGAAAGGCGCCCTTGGAAAGGGGATGAGTCTTCCTTCCAACAGTGTCTCTCCCTTGTGGACCCGTGCTTGGAGGAGGCAGACCCTCAGTCATGGGAAATTGCTTCCCCACCCACCAAGGACCCCAGCAGTCTTTCTGGGGTAGAGAGATGTGTTTAGGGGGCAGAAAGCCCACTAGACACCAGGATTGTTCTTTATGGAAAAAAAAAGAAGAATGGGCTTCGGGCAGGTCTGTGGTGGCATTAGGCTGCACCCTACCCCTTAATGCCAACCCCACTTTAATTATCCACAATCGGCACTCCCTGGAGGAGGCAGAAAGCACACTAGACAACAGTGATAAGATTTAAAATAAAATGGAATGTGGTGGGGACCAACCCACACAAGTAATGAGCCCTACCGCATCCCTGAAGCCAACACAATCTTTATGCTCTCACTCTGGGACGCAGGGGAATTGTCCTTAGTTTGCACTCCCCACAGAGGCAGACAAAATCTCACCAGACACCTGGAGTTCAATCTTTCTTTCTTTAAAAAAAAAATGAGTTGGAGATTCTCTTGCCCTGGCATTGGGTGCATCTGGGTTGGAGATTCTCTTGTCCTGGCATTGGGTGCATCTGGGTTGGAGATTCTCTTGCCCTGGCATTGGGTGCATCTGGGTTGGAGATTCTCTTGCCCTGGCATTGGGTGCATCTGGGTTGGAGATTCTCTAGCCCTGGCATTGGGTGCATCTGGGTTGGAGATTCTCTTGCCCTGGCATTGGGTGCATCTGGGTTGGAGATTCTCTTGTCCTGGCATTGGGTGCATCTGGGTTGGAGATTCTCTTGCCCTGGCATTGGGTGCATCTGGGTTGGAGATTCTCTTGCCCTGGCATTGGGTGCATCTGGGTTGGAGATTCTCTAGCCCTGGCATTGGGTGCATCTGGGTTGGAGATTCTCTTGTCCTGGCATTGGGTGCATCTGGGTTGGAGATTCTCTTGCCCTGGCATTGGGTGCATCCCTCACCATTAGCACCCACACATATTTTCTACCCTCCTTGGGGAACAGAAGCCGCGCTAGACACCAGCCTCCTCTTTTGGGCCTAGAGTCCAAATACTGCAGCCATTCACGTGGCAGGTGCGCTTTGGATTCTCTTCGGTCCAGTCGTGACAAAGGGGCGGGCAGAAAGGTGCTAACCGCCCCCACCGCCCCCCGCTCCTGCCTACCACAAGTGCTAGACCATTGTAAGGAAATGCCTCTTTTTATATGGTCAGCCCCACATTTTTGGACTGATGCTGCAGGTTTTTCGACTCTGAGAGTGCACCGAGGCTTGCTAACTAGACCTCAGTACCTGCGCCCGTACCCTTAAACAGATATGTCTAATTGGCTCATACCGAATTGGCTTAAGCTAACTTACCTGTAAGTCCCTAGTAAATGGTACCCAGGGCATGTAAGTTAGAGGGTCACCCCAGGGATTGCAGCGCTGGCTGTGCCACCCTGGCTGTAATACAAGTAAAACGAGGCTCTGAGCCCGCTATTTGTAGACTGGAAGAGCGGTTTAAACTGCTATCCGAACTTTGCCATTTAACGTAACGGCAAAGCCAGACTTCCCCCTAGCATATATGCAAGTCACCCTATAGAAGGCCCATCGAGTCCCAAGGAAAGATGCAATGTATTTCACTGGCAGAACATGTATTTCACATGCTCTGATAATAAAAATGTGAAACTGTTGTTTTTACTGCGTGAAGGCTTAGTCGCTCCATTGGCGAGTACAGAGTTACACGCTGACCCCTCAGCTGTGCTAACGCTGAAACAGTGTGAACAATGTGGGTCATCCAAGGTATCAAACAACTCGTTACATTAAGCCTGTTGCAATCCTCTAGTTAAAATTTTAATGTAGCAAGTTGCAGCATGCAACTTAAACAAAGCTGCTACTTTATTTCCTTTAGTCCCCTGTGCCCATACCGGTTACACAAGGGGTCTTCCCTGGGGACATGTGCTCACAGCTCCCAGTAAAGGACACAGTGGAGGTGCCTGCTCTGGAAGGAGACGTCACCTCACTCCTGTGAGAATCCACACGGATGTTGGCCCCAAAAGGTAAGCTTCAAAGGAGAAGCCGTCTTTGCAAGGGCAAATGGGTAACACTTGGGAGAGGGGCTGTTCCATTGCTTAGGCAGACTGGCTGGCAATAGGTACAGGAAAGGGGAATCCAGTTGCCATGCCGGTTTTCCAGGGATGGGTAGCCACAACTCTACGTTCCACACACCATAAGAGCCGTCCTCCCATATTGGAAGTGGACAGAATGGTGCAGCCCAGGATGCCCAGATGCCACACTTTGGAAGAAGTGGTACTCTGATTGCAACTGGACTGGAAGAAGGACTGAGGAAAGACTGCCATGCTGTACTATGGAACTGGCAAAGAAATGCTAAAACATTGTGGACTGCACCTGCTGCACCTGGTGGCTAGCAAAGGAGAGGGACTGTGCCTGCCGTGTCCTGCTTAAGGAGAAGTCATCCCCAGAACCGAGCCAAAGGCAAGAGACTCCTTGGAACAGGAAAACAACAGCTGAAGATGCCTGTTGGGACAAGTTGGTAGTCCAAGTTCTTCAACCCGCTGCCAACCACTGCCATGCACCACCAGGGTCCAGGACCCGACGTACAGAGATGCACCCAAGTTTGCTTAATCTGGGAGTGTTGTCAGAGTGCAGCTGGGACCTCCAGAGGATGAGTTATGGACGGAGGAAGGATTGGCCTGTGATCCCAACACTGGGAGACTGGTAGTCCAGTGGTGACTGGACTTCTGGCAGCACCAAGAGGACTTCAAGGGATGTTGACCCTTTGACCAGGACCACCTCACCCCCTTCCTGGACTGAGGAGTAGTCACAGCAAGACCGCTGTTGACTGCATCGCATCCATAGCATCCTTGAGCATCTTCAGCATCCTTATCCCTTGCATCAGGACCACTTCTATAGGAAAGCCCTGAAAAGGATAAAAGAGCCAACTTACCGAAGGCTGCTTCACCTGTTGAGGTAACTGCTCTGAGGATTGTGATCCCCTGACTGGCTCCTTACTGGACTTGGTTGCCTGAAGTGACACCAAGTGATCTAATTACACCTAGCTCAAGCATTATAGTGAAAATGTTTTTGTGTCAAATTTGTTGAATTTGTCAGTGCTTGTTCACAGTTGAGTGAAATGCTTTGATTTATTATAAATTATAAATTCTATATCTCTGGAACTCTCCAGTGGATCTTTTTCATTGTGTTGTCTAAAAATACAGTCTATTTTTAGGTCGAGCATAGCGGTATGCAAGCGCTGCTTTTCCGACGTTTTGTTATGTATCTGGTCTTTTAACCCCTAGGGTGCCTGGGACGTAATGGTTACGTCCTGGGCAGCACCGCTCGTGTGCCCAGGACATAACTGTTAAGTCCTGCACCCTCCCCCCGAGGGCCTCCATCCCACCCCTCCCTGGCAGGGCTGGAAGGGGAATCGCTTCCCCTTCCACTCCCGCCCAGCCCCCATCTAATGACGTCAGCACGCGATTGCACGCTGACATCATTAGAGGCCGCCGGACGGCCATTTGCTTCCTGCGTGTCCAAAGAGAAGAACTTGAGTTTCTTCTCCGGCCGGCGGTGGGTTGATACAAAATAGGCATCGGGGAAAGGAAAGGGTTTTCCTTTCCCTCAATGCCTCTTTTAGCATTCCTGCTACCCGATCTAGGCACCAGGGAATTTGTTCAGTGTGCGTGTGTGTATTTTGTTTGGGGGGGTGGCCCCTTGGACAAGGGCCGCTCCCACAAGAGGGCATAATGATATATGCCGTTTCTGCCCCCCCTGGGGGCAGATCGGCTGATTATTTTTCAGTGGATCTGCCCCCATGGTGGTAGAAGCCACAATGGCCCAGGGATGTGTTTTTTTATTTTTTTTTGTGCGGGGCGGCCCCTTGGGCACGGGTCTCCCCCCAAAGGGGTACAAACACTTTTAGGTAGTTCTGCCCCCTTTGGAGGCAGATTGGCCTTGTTATTTAGCCCATTTGCCCCCAAGCGGGGCAGAATCCACTAGGGTTTTGTGTGGGTGGGTGAGTTTTTTGTGCAGGGGCATAATGTTATACTCTGTTTGTGCCCCCCCGGGGGCAGATCGGTTAATTCTTTTTCAGCCGATCTGCCCCCAGGGGGGTAGAAGACTCAATGGCACCAGGGATGTGTTTTTATTTGTTTTTTTTTGTGTGTGGGGGCGGCCCCTTGGGCAAGGGTCACACCCCCAAAGGGGGACAAACACTTTTAGGCAGTTCTGCCCCTCTTGGGGGCAGTTCGGCCTTCTTTTTTTGGCTCATCTGCCCTCAAGGGGGGCAGAATCCACTAGGCACCAGGGATTTTCTTTTTGTGTGTGTTTTTTTTGTGCAGGGGGCATAATATTTTTTGCCGTTTCTGGCACCTTTGGGGGCAGATCGGCCTAGTATTTTTTTAGGCCCATCTTCCCCGGGGACCACTAGACACCAGGGAAAATATTTAACTGTTTGGTGGCGGGGTGTTTCTCAACAGGCGAAGTGTTTGCATTTGTGATTATAACAGTTTATTTCTCTTTTTTGTTCTAGTTCAAAGCTTTTGCTTCTTTTGTGGTGACTCGTTTTGGCAGTGGTTGACCTGTGGTTTGCATAGTTGTATGTTTTAGGTAAGTACATTTACTCAAAAGGAGTATTGTTGCAATGCATGAATGACATGTTTGTAGGTGATGTACTAAATGCAGGATTGTGTGTGAAACTGTCCTTAGATTTGTGCACAATATTTGTGTTGTCTTATGTCTAATATGCTTTTCTTTTTTCTTTTTAGTGGGATATCATTGGTGATTGCTGAGTCTGTGCAGATTAGTTGCTGGTGAGTCTAGCTTTTTCAGGCAAGTGAGTGGTATAGTTTTTGAATACATAACTCTTTGTAATAAAGCACACTTTGTTTATTACTCATTTTAGACAGTGCTGGTTGTTGTTGGCGCATTTGTCACTTTACACTTCTTAGAAAGGATCATGGCTAGCCGTAGGATGACCGCTCAGCAGGTTGTTGGCATGCTTTTTGAATAGTCTTCTGACCATGATTATGAGACGGACTCTGCATCTGAGGCAGAGGAGGAAGAGAGAGATTCTGGGAGTGAGTTTTCTGTCCGAGAGGAATCTTGTGATGAGGAAGAAACTCTCAGTGCAGATAAAGGGCCTGTATTCGAGGAGGACATCGATGTGCCAATGGTGCAGCAGCCAGCGTCTGAAAGGCTTCCAGTTGGAAGACCTGACACCTGGGTTGCTCCAAACATGGAGCAGCCACAGTTGCCTGCCTTTACTAGTCTCCCAGGGTGTAGAGTAAATATAGAAAACTTTTTGCCTACCATTTTTTGTTGTTGTTGTTTATGGACGATGTATTTTTGAAAGAGATTGTTGAGCAGACTAATTTGTATGCAGAGCAGTATTTGAGGGACAACGCTGCCAGACTTAGGCCTCAGTCTAGAGCTACTCATTGGATTCCCACAAATTTGGAAGAGATGAAAAAGTTCTTGGGTTTTACTTTTTTGATGGGGTTGATAAGGAAGCCGTCACTGGCTTCTTATTGGTCTACTAGTCCCTTGATGGCAACAGCTATATTTCCTGCAACGATGACTCGTAATCAGTATTTCTTCTTCTTCGGATGCTGCATTTTGTCTTGCCACGTGATCACCCCGATTGTGACCGTCTTTTTAAGATTAAGCCTGTCCTTGATAATTTTGTAGATCGGTTTTCAGAGGTGTATGTTCCAGGCAAAGAAATAAGTGTGGACGAGTCTTTGGTCCTCTTCAAGGGTCGTTTGGTTTTTAGGCAGTAAATTCTCAGCAAGAGGGCACGGTATGGAATTAAATTGTATATGCTGTCAGAAAGTAGTACAGGATTTGTATATAATTTCTGGGTCTACACTGGTAGGGATTCCAGTATTGACCCCCCTGGTTGTCCGCCCACTTTTGGAGTTAGCGAGAAAACTGTGTGGGAACTTGGTAGATGACTGTTTAACAAAGGTCACCATTTGTATGTAGATAACTTCTACACTGGAGTTCAGTTATTCAAGGAGTTGTTCAGAGTGGACACTGTTGCTTGTGGCACAATCCGCTCTAACCGGAAAGGCTATCCAAGGGAGCTTGTCTGTAAAAAACTTGAGACAGGACAGTTCAGTGCCTTTTGGAATGACGAGATGCTAGCTCTGAAATTTGTGGACAGGAGGGATGTGTACATGCTAACTACCATCCATGATGAGAGTACTTCACCTGTGGCTGTTAGGCAAGTTGCCAAAGTGCGCAAACCTGTGTGCATTTTAGATTACAATAAGCACATGGGTGGTATTGATAGAGTAGATCAGAGGTTGGAACCCCACACTGCTGTTCGTAAGTCTTACGTGGGGTATAAAAAGTTGGCCGTCCATTTGTTCAATCTGGCAACTGTTAATGCTTTTATAGTGTTTAAGGATTGTTCTCGTGAGTCAAGGATGAAATTTGTTAAATTTCAGGAGTTAGTGATAGAGAGCCTTGTTATAGTGGATCATGCAAGAGTTCCTAGAGTAGCAGTTGTTTGAAAAGATTGAAAGATCGCCACTTTCCTGATCAGATTTCTCCCACTCCCAAAAAAGACTTTCCCGCCAAGAAATGTAGAGTTTGTGCCCAAAGAGGCATCTGTAGGGAAAGCCGGATGTACTGCCCGGACTGTCCTTCAAAGCCTGGGCTGTGTGTGGTAGGCTGTTTCAGGAGTTGTATAAACCAAAAAATTGCACACACGGTTCCAAAAGGCGGGAAGTAATATCTACCGGTTCTGCAAATCAGGGAAACCAAAAGGTTGTAAGCACGAGCCCTCACTCACCTTTCGGTGACATGCTTCATCATAGGGCTGTGCTCCTCGTCAAGCCGGCGCTGCAATGCCTGACGGGCCCCACACGGGGGCTCTTTGCCGGAGATCTTTTAGAGTGAAAAATGCGTACCGGTCAAAAGTAGAAAACGAGGGTTGGAATAGAAAAGGTTAAAAATGTCTAGAGGTAAAAGACTGTTGAATTCTTTAATTAAATGTTTTACCCTCTGGCATGATTAAAAGCAAAAGACTAGGGATAAAGTAAAATAATGTTTACACTCCCCATAAAACGTGAAAAATGCTATTTATAGCTACTGCCTCTCATACTAGGGAGTGGTATAGGTGAAATAAGGTAAACACAGGGTCCCCTGTGTTACTCTACATCAATGGTCAACATGTTTCTCGCTATGCGATTCGTCAGGACCTCAAAAAACTTACCTAATCCTTCAAATATTTGGGCTGCCCATACTAGGGAAAGCAGAACCCTTCAAAAACTAAATGCGGGGCCTCTTCGGGGCAGACATTGTGTTGAGAGAAACCTCTATGGTTAATGTTGAGACGTGGTTCCGACTGCAAACCTACGATCGATATGAATCCCCGGAGCTCCGGGATGAGGAGCACAGCCCTATGATGAAGCATGTCACCGAAAGGTGAGTGAGGGCTCGTGCTTACAACCTTTTGGTTTCCCTGATTTGCAGAACCGGTAGATATTACTTCCCGCCTTTTGGAACCGTGTGTGCAATTTTTTGGTTTATACAGTATTGGGAGCTTCACACACTGGACCAGGAGTCTATCCTCCAAATTCCCCTCTCACCGCCCCTCCTGTTGTTGTTTTTGATGTTTCAGGAGTTACCACACCCAAAAAAACTTTTGGGAAATACCATGAGCATAAACTGCCTGTTTTATATTTTCATATATTCAGTTTCACTGTTGGCATTACTGTAATGTATTCAGTTACAGCTTTTGTGTTTGGAGTTTTGTACTTATAATTAGTTAGTGGTTTCTTTGTTGTTTAAAAAAAAAATTATGGCGGTGTGCATGGGTTGGCACTTGGCTGGCAGTGTGCGTGGAGTGGTGCTTGGCTGGTGATGTGCGTGGGGTGGCGCTTGGCTGACGGTGTGCATGGGGTGGCGCTTGGCTGGTGGTATGCGTGGAGTGGCGCTTGGCTGGCGGTGTGCGTGGGGTGGCACTTGGCTGGCGGTGTGCATGGGGTGGCGCTTGGCTGGTGGTATGCGTGGAGTGGCGCTTGGCTGGCGGTGTGCGTGGGGTGGCACTTGGCTGGCGGTGTGCATGGGGTGGCACTTCGCTGGGGGTGCCAGCCAAACACCAGTCCACACACTCCCATCGCCTGGTGTGATTGCTGTACCAGGCATGCGGGCGTATGTAAGTGATGGGCCCTTGAATGGCGCTGTCTGTTGATGTGAGAGTTGTATTGTGCTAGGCCAGCGGCTGGCAGCGTTAATGGTCTTGTGCATGTCATGTATGAAAGGTGTGTGAATGGACTGTAAAGCAGTTGGTGCTTTGGCGCGGCTTTACAGCTCACGAGCTGTGAGTCATTGGTTCAGTTTTTTCGTCTTTCAGTTATTACCAGTGCATTTCACTTTTGTGAAATCTCTTGTTAATAAAATTTGATCTACTGAACCATCACTGACCCTCGTGCCAAATCCAACCAGTATGTGTGGTAAAAATGACAAAACCTGCTCCGCTGTAATCAGGCGTCGCAGCACACTTGAGACACGCTAGGTGCCTCGGGTGGGACCCCGATGATGAAGAATGCCACCAACTTGGTTGGTGGGTGAGGGGTCTTTTTCACATAACCTAAGTGTGTTACTTGTCACAATTTTAGTGATGGCACATCACAGACATACGTGGACACATCAAAATGATATATTGCAAAACTACCTGTGTTGGGGGTGAGGGGGTACCTATGTTTTTGGTCTTGGGTGCGGCCTTCATCTAGGGAAACCTACCAAACCCAGACATTGTTTAAAACTAGACACCCGAAGGAGTCCAGGGAGGTGTGGCTTGCCTGGATCCCACAACATTTTCTTACCCAGACCCCTCTGCAAACCTCAAAATGTGCTTAAAAAAGCATAATTTCCTCACTTTTCTTTGTAGGATCACCGCACCTGCACAAATTTCCTACCACCCAGTTTCCCAAGTAAAATGATACCTCACTTGTGTGGGTCCGCCTAAAGATGTATGAAAGAAACATATGTGCATATCTACTCGATGTGCTATCCCCTCAATCTCTACAGGTTTTTGGCCTTTTTCTGTTGCAGGCACCTGGGCCACCCACACAAGTGAGGTATAATTTTTATCAGGAGACTTGGGGGAATGCTGGTTGGAAGGACATTTGTGGCTCCTCTCAGGTTCCAGAACTTTCTGTCACTGAAATGTGAGGGAAAGGTGTTTTTTAGCCAAATTTTGAGGTTTGCAAAGGACTCTGGGTAACAGAACCTGGTGAGAGCTCCACAAGTCACCACATCTTGGATTTCCCCTAGGTGTCTAGTTTTCAAAAATGTGCAGGTTAGGTCGGTTTCCCTAGGTGCCAGCTGAGCTAGAGGCCAAAATCCACAGGGCGGCACTTTGCAAAAAACAGCTCTGTTTTCTTTGGGAAAATGTGATGTGTCCACGTTGTGTTTTGGGGCATTTCCTGTCGCTGGCACTGTCCTACCCACACAAATGAGGTACCATTTTCATCGGGAGACTTGGGAGAACGCTGGGTGGAAGGAAATTTGTGGCTCCTCTCAGATTCCAGAACTTTCTGTCACCGAAATGTGAGGAAAAAGTGTTTTTTTAGCAATTTTTGAGGTTTGCAAACGATTCTGGGTAACAGACCCTGGTGAGAGCCCCACAAGTCACCCCATCTTGGATTCTCCTAGGTGTCTAGTTTTAAAAAATGCGCAGGTTTGGTAGGTTTCCGTATTTGCCGGCTGAGCTAGAGGCCAAAATACACAGCTAGACACTTTGCAAAAAACAGCTCTGTTTTCTTTGGAAAAATGTGATGTGTCCACGTCGTGTTTTGGGTCATTTCCTGTTGCGGGCACTAGGCCTACCCACACAACTGAGGTACCATTTTTATCGGGAGACTTGGGAAAACGCTGGTGGAAAGAAATTTGTGGCTCCTCTCAGATTACAGAACTTTCTGTCACCGAAATGTGAGGAAAAAGTGTTTTTTAGCCAAATGTTGAGGTTTGCAAAGGATTCTGGGTAACAGAACCTGATGAGAGCCCCACAAGTAACCCCATCTTGGATTCCCCTAGGTGTCTAGTTTTCAAATGTACAGGTTTGGTATGTTTCCCTAGGTGCCGGCTGACCTTGAAGCCAAATCCACAGCTAGGCACTTTTAAAAAAACTGCTCTTTTTTCTTTGGGAAGATGTGACGTGTCCACGTTGTGTTTTGGGGCATTTCCTGTCGTGGTCACTAGGCCTACCCACACAAGTGAGGTACCATTTTTATCGGGAGACTTGGGGGAACGCAGGGTGGAGGAAATTTGTGGCTCCTCTCAGATTCCAGAATGTTATGCCACCGAAATGTGAAGAAAAAGTGTTTTTTTAGCAAAACTTTGAGGTTTGCAAAGGATTATGGGTAACAGAACCTGATGAGAACCCCACAAGTCACCCCATCTTGGATTCCCCTAGGTATCTAGTTTTCAAAAATGTACAGGTTTGGTAGGATTCCCTAGGTGCCAGCTGAGCTAGAGGCCAAAATCCACAGCTAGGCACTTTGCCAAAAACAGCTCTGTTTTCTTTGGAAAAATGTGATGTGTCCACGTTGTGTTTTGGGGCATTTTCTGTCGCAGGCACTAGGCCTACCCACACAAGTGAGGTACCTTTTTTATCGGGAGACTTGGCGCAATGCTGGGTGGAAGGAAATGTGTGGCTCCTCTCAGATTCCAGAACGTTGTGTCACCGAAATATGAAAAGTGTTTTTTAGCCAAATTTTGAGGTTTGCAAAGGATTCTAGGTAACAGAACCTGGTGGGAGCCCCACAGGTCACCCCATCTTGGATTCCCATAGGTGTCTACTTTTAAAAAATGTGCAGGTTTGGTAGGTTTCCCTTGGTGCCAGCTGAGCTAGAGGCCAAAATCTACAGATAGGCACTTTGCAAAAAACATGTCAGATTTCAATGTAAAAATATGATGTGTCCATGTTGTGTTTCCTGTCGCAAGAATTAGGCCTACCCACACAAGTGAGGTACCATTTTTATCGGGAGACTTGGGGGAACACAGAAAAGCATACCAAGTGTTATTGCCCCTTGTCTTTCTCTTCATTTTTCCTTCCAAATGTAAGACAGTGTGTAAAAAACACGTCTATTTGAGAAATGCCCTGTAATTCACATGCTATTATGGGCACCCCAGAACTCAGAGATGTGCAAATAACCACTGCTTCTGAACACCTTATCTTGTGCCCATTTTGGAAATTCAAAGGTTTTCTTGATACCTATTTTTCACTCTTTATATTTCAGCAAATGAATTGCTGTATACCCGATATAGAATGAAAACCCATTGCAAGGTGCAGCTCATTTATTGGCTCTGGGTACCTAGGGTTCTTGATGAACCTACAAGCCCTATATATACCCACAACCAGAAAAGTCCAGCAGACGTAACAATATATTGCTTCAAAAAATCTGACATTGCAGGAAAAAGTTACAGAGTAAAACATTGAGAAAAATGGCTGTCTTTTTCACCTCAATTTCAATATTTTATTATTTCAGCTGTTATTTTCTGTAGGAAACCCTTGTAGGGTCTACACAAATTACCCCTTGCTGAATTCAGAATTTTATCTACGTTTCAGAAATGGTTAGCTTTCTGGGATCTAGCATTGGTTTCACACCCATTTCTGTCCCTAACTGGAAGGAGGCTGAAAGCACAAACAATAGTAAAAATGGGGTATGTCCCAGTAAAATGCCAAAATTGTGTTGAAAAATTGGTTTTTCTGATTCAAGTATGCCTGTTCCTGAAAGCTGTGATGATAGTGATTTTAGCACCGCAAACCCTTTGTTGATGCCATTTTCAGGGAAAAAAACACAAGCCTTCTTCTGCAGCACTTTTTTTCCATAAAAAAAATAAATCCTGTGTTTTGGCTAATTTCTTGGTCTCCTTCAGGGGAACCCACAAAGTCTGGGTACATCTAGAATCCCTAGGATGTTGGAAAAAAAGGACGGAAATTTGGCGTGGATAGCTTATGTGGACAAAAAGTTATGAGGGCCTACGCGCGAACTGCCCCAAATAGCCAAAAAATGGCCTGCCACCTGAGAGGAAAAGGCCTGTCAGCGAAGGGGTTAACGAAGCCCACCGCACGCCTATCACTATCTCTCATTTATGGACTTGCCCTTCAAAAATCCTTTATTTTAGTTTGTAAATGCTTTACGTTTGTCCCTCCTTGGGGCGGTTTAGTTACCACCTTGGACGTCGCCCCTGTTACATGGCTAATTGCACTTTTGCCGATATGTTTGACTGCAAGCGAACTTCTTTTTCCATTTGTGTGCTGCTTCACGCTGACGCCGCAGCGCTTTGAATCGGCTCGCTGACGTGAAACTGTATTACTTTTCATTTTCAATTTATGTGGCAAGAAAAGCCTAGTTAGGAGTTTACAGCGCTAATAGATCTAACTCGTGCAAATGCGAGACCCATTGCACTGCAAATGCTTGTTATAAATTGGTGTTTGATTTTTTGAGTGCCTCAGTTATTTCTTCTTCAACTGTTTTGGTGCTGTTTAGATGCTTTAGCAGTGCAGTGCTCCCCTCCAGTGTGCTGTTCCTCCTCTGCTTACAAAGACTTTGGGCTTGATTTAGACCTCGGCGGAGGGAATACGCCGTCATAAGTGTGCCGGATATCACGTCCGCCAGATTACTATCTCCATAGGATAGAATGGGATCGTAATACTGCACTTTGTGATGCAGTATACCCCTCCTCCAAACTCGAAATCCGCCCCTCTGTAATTTACTCACATGAGGTTAAGGTCTTCAGCACTGACTTCCCTGTTTATTGTCGTCAGCACTGACTTCCTGTGAACTGAGAAGCGAGAAGGAAAGCAGAGGAGGCCGCATCGCAGCTCTGGTGGCCACATCGCTGCTCCGCGCAAACATATGCATCACTCAGGACTGATTGTGCCAGAAATTCAGGTCTGCCCGCGACTGGCCGCCCCTCCCTTCTGGCTGGTGGCCTGTTGGTGGGTGTATGCAAGCACTGACCTTTCAGAGAGAATGATGGGAGCTGGGGAACCGGCCCTTCTTGTTTCGCAAGTGCATGCCTTCCGGGTACAGTCACTCCACTGCAAGCAGGGACTGAGCTCTAGATTTAAAGGCAAATGCACTTGTTTATGAGTCCTTGGCAGTCGGTGCCACTGCGTGGTTCAAGGGATCTGGGATAGGGCACATCATCTGCATTGTGTCAGGAGGCAGGGTCCAGCCTGGAACTGCACACGAGGCATCTGCCAGCCACAAGGTGTGATGCCCTTACAGTCCTGTGAGGAGAAAACCTCACAGTGGAGAGTCCAAGTCCGTAGGCCGCGCCCTGTTTCCGGGCATTGCACAAGGACGTCCTGTGCGTGGTCCCAAGAGCTCTGTATCCCGGGGTTTGTGCCAGGTCCGGGCCGCCCTGCTTCCCCTTTAGAAGGGTCCAAACCGTGCAACCAGGACTAGAGCCTGGAGCTCCAGAAACCCATCATTTGATTCCACTCAGTTACGTGTTCTGCTTACAAAATGTTCCCAAATAGTGTTCAACTTTTCAGCTCATCTTTACTCAAAATCCGAGAATGGTTTCAGAGTTGGTGCAGAACATTAGAACAAGACGGGTTACTTCTTAGATCTGACCGCTCGCCATCTTCTGAGGCAGGGCTACCGGGCCCTAGGGGAGTGACCTTGGGAGGTCTCCCTTCATGGGGACTTGGCAAGCCTCAAAGCTGGCCACGTGCGGGGTCCAAGTATCATGGCGGCGAGAGTGACGTCCCCACCTGCCCATTTCAGTGTTAGCGCGATTATGGTGCGTCCTTCCTCTTGGGTGGTTCCGCTCTATGTTTAGAAGAAGATGCGTTGTTGTGAACCCTGTAGTTTACTAGATGCAGCCATCTATGACACATGTAGAGCTTCCCTTCAATGAAGCATGATCTCCCTGCTCCCAGGAGGTCAGGCACACATGTGCCTGGCTTACATATTTAGGCCACCCCCTGCAGCCCCTTAGTTTCTATAGCAATGATGGGCTATATTACACCAATGGGAAACCATTCCTTCATGCCCCCGACCAAACCACAGGGGACCCCCCTTCTCTCCGATCCATAAGTAAGAGACACCTCCAGGAAGGGTGAGAAGCGATGCTCCCAGGCCAGGCATGGCCACAGGCATTCCCTTGGAGATGTGTGCTGAGCATCTTTCCCTCAGAGATCTCATCTGGTGGGAGACCTTTCAAAGAATCCACTATTTCTTTCTGTTCTCCGATGCGTTATGCAACAGGCGGTACCAGTGAGTTGTGGGGCAATGAACAGTTGCAGGACGAGCCTTTTATCTGTAGAACTGGTTCCATGGCCTCATACTACCGTGTCTGTTTCTGACATGGTATTCTTATATCCGCGGCCCCAGAAATGTCCTGTCTTGTTATCAGAACAGCTTGCTAATCTCTTCCACCTTTTAAAGGATATGTTGGTAACCAAGGTACTGGGCAGGCTCAGAGCTCCCAGGCTTCTGAGTTCAATGTGTGAGTACCTCAAGCAATTCAGTTTTTTTTCTTTGTAATCTGGGATTTACAGTTCTGATCTTACAGTGAGATCAACAGGATGACAAATTCTACAACACAAAGAAAACTATTCTGATGGATACTTCGAACTGCAGGTTTCTCACCTTGTGAATATCCCCAGGTGCCAGACTGGATTAGGAATCTGAAAAAGCAGTGCTCCTGCGCACCAGTAGGTGGCACCAGGCGTTGACTATGTTCTGCTCCAGAAGTGACAAGTGGAGCTGCTTATAAGTGCCACACGTGTGGGCTGACATCAGTTCTTTCTGCAGCTTGAGAGGCACACCCAGAACTCTTCTTCTCACTTCATGAAAAGGTGTTTTTCTATTCTTTTCACCTCTAAAGTATTCCAATGTGCAAGGGAGCATGTCGACCCCTAGGATTACAAAGTTTAATCCTTGTAGGGACTGTTGCTAACAGACCCCTGTGACAGATCCCCACAAAAAGAGCCTCTTTTATTTAGGTTCAGCACAGAACTCAAAGACCTGTGACAACTACGCCCAGATAAATCCAAAATACTTCTAAGAACTTGAAGCGAAGCTCTATGTTGCATAACGCTGTAAGACTTTAAGCAGGTCCTGGTCCAGGTCGAAGTCGAGAGTGCAGCCCTGCTCCTGAAGTTGTTCTTCTGACAGATCTTCTTTGCTGTCAAAGTCTTTAGGGAAGTCCAAGAGGGACTCAGCCCCTTCCTGACACTCTTGTTCTCCAGAGAAGGCACAAGGGGGTCACTGTGCCTCCAGGTCTCCCTCACATTCCAACAAGGAGCTGATTACAGCTTTGGTTCCGATGTACCATGAGCTCCTGTATCCATCGGTACGTTGATGCTAGCAACAATGAGGAGCCACAACCTATTGTGGAATCTGTTCCAAGCCGTATTCTTCTCAACTAAGACCAATGTGGCTGGTGGGTACTCAATGTCTTAGGCTCAGATTCAAATTCCGTACAGTGGCACACTGACACTACACCAACTTTTTGACTTTAACTCTGACCAGAGCCATATGGAGATGACAGTGGAGGGTCCAAACCATTTAGGATGGTCAGGATATGGTCAAGTTAATCATCGTCTTGTGCCTACACACCACTGATTCTCTAAGAAGGGCTACTGGGACAAGCTTGTTGCTTGGTGCCACTCATGGATAAGTTCCGTAGGCTTGTCCGGTGATTTCCAGTCATCCCGAACAGGCATGCCCATCAACAGACCCACTTGCTTAGCAAAAAAGGCGGGCTTAGTCGTGAACCATTTTTAAGAGATCCAGACCATGGCACTCTCTGGGCATTTCGCACCGGTTGGGTAATCACCCAGCAGTTTCACCTTTTCAGGGATATGCTAAGGGCATGGCATTTTGGCAGTGTCAGGTGCTGTAGTCTGCACAAAAGGCATCCCAGTCCTTTGAAGGTCAGACCATGGACCTAAAAGATAATGACCAGGACATTATTGCAGAGTACGTCCCAATCCCCTGCCCCTTCAGCAACAGCTTCAAAACATCTACAGTGCACCCTCAGTGGCATGCAGCCATCCACTAGGAGGGAAGGTCAGCCACTTCCTCCAGAGTAGCAGAGCATTACATCCGACAGGTGTTTCTTCAAATTGCCAGTGGGGATACGTCCATCCATTTCTTTTTGCCCCACCACACCTGTAACCCACATCAGAACAGCGGTCAGAGGACCATCTGTCCATTTTGCACTAGTAGGTGGAGGCTGTTTTGGCCAAGGGAGCCGTGGAGAGGATACCTGTGCAGAAGTAGGGCTGGATTTCTGTAAGAGATTTCTAACCACAGAGTCCTTATTTTGGAAGATTCCCCAGGCCTTAGACTGGATCAGGAAAATCTTGAGCAGCACCTCTGCTGCTGATAGGTGGCGTTGAATGGTCCACATTGATGCCGTCCACAGCGAATGTGAGGTGCGTAGTTCCTAAATAGGCACCACTCCAGTGCGCTGACATCGGAGTTCTCTTCATATCCAGGAAGGGGGAGGGGGAGCAAAGAACATCAGGAGGGTGATGGACTGACTGATGAGGAAGGGGGTCAGCACCTTTGGAAGAAAGGAGGCGCGAGTCTGAGGAACCAGTTTGTCCACGTAGGAGCTGGTGAATGGAAAGAGCCTGAAGCTCACTGACCTTCCGTGCTAATGTAATGGCAGTCTATAGGACCGTCGTAAGAGTTGGAGGTGCAGAGGACGGCTGTGCATGGGGGCAAAAGTAGAACACACCAGTTAGGTTAATACCAACTTCCAATCCCACTAGGGCATAGTGAAGGGGGAAGACAGAAACATGTGCTGCAAACCTTTCATGAAACGATTCACCACAGGTGTTGTAGCAACCGCAGAAAGTCTGAGATAGCGTCAGATATCCAGCCCAAGGCCTTGCTGTCCCAACAACAGCACAAGCAGTAAAACAGTTTGGCATGAAGTGGGTCAACATGCTTTACTGAACACCGAGCAACAACCTTGTCTCAATGGCAGGTGAATACAGATTTCGTTGAGGGACACCTGGCTACCAGAAGGACATTAGCAATCTTGGGAGGAAGATTGAAAAAATACATAGTTGTTTCTCTCGATCTCCAAGCATGGTGATGGAGCGTGTGCAGGTTCAGGGAATGACCCCGCACTGCTGCTGTGACAGGAGATCCTCCTGAAGAAGCAGCCTGATTGGAGGACAGGTGCTCATGCCCGGGAGTTCAGGATACCATGCTCTCCGTGCCCAGTCCAGATCCACTAGGATGACTTGGGCCTGGTTGGTACTTATCTTCCTGAGAACTTGGGTGGGAAGGTGCACAGGAGTCCTGAGTTCCTCACCAAGTGGAATGTGTCTGAATTATAGCTGCTTTGGAAACTTAAACAAACAGAATTGCTGACAACGCGCCTTCTTGGCAGTGGCAAATAGTTTGAGCCAAAGCTCTCCTCTTTTTTGGAAGAAACCTTGCAGCACCTCCAGGTGTAGCCACCATTTGTGGTCAGCAAGGCGTTGATGGCCGAGTTTGTCTGTCCTGGCCTTCAACCAGGTATTGTATTACCACAAAGTTATTGTATGACTCCAAAGATGTCCACCAGGTATTGCAGGACCACGAAGCTGTCCTGACGTTGCAGCCATGTCCCGTGGTCAGACACACAGGACCTTTTGGCACAGGGCCCACAACCCGCCCCATCTTGCTTTTTGCAGTACCACAAATCCATGACCTCCACTGTGAGCCTCGTTATGATGGATGGCAGGAAGGCTTTGAATGCCAAGTGGATGGCCTTTAGCTCCCGCAAGTTAATGTGGAGCTGGATCTCTGCATGAGGCCAGAGACCTCTAATCTCCATCGGCAGACTGGCGATCAGCAAGGGCATTTCTTTTTTGAACAAGGATACAGGCCATCCTGACTTGACCTTCAGCAGTTAAGCTTTACCTTGATGTAGATCAGGTAGACTCTCATCCTGGGGAAGAGGATGACCTTCTTGCCTATCCGTTATCCAAGTAAATTTGGACACTGATTAGTTTGCATTAAACTTGAGAGTATTCCATCATGTAAAGAGACCCCGGGGCTGCAGGGCAACAGAGATATTTTGCAAGCTAAGTGCAGGAGCATAGCCAAGAAAGTGCCCTTGGCCTCCCAGCACAGGTCTCTTGTGGCCCGCTCGACCATGCTTCCTGTTCCCGCGTCAGACAGAGACAATCAGGGGCGAGAGTGCTTTGAGCATGCTTTGCGTCATGAGCGGCAACTCCACAGACCCCATTCCCCACGTGCTGGATCCATGGCACAGGGATGGGAGTGTATCGAGCAAGCCTTCATCATGGGTAGCAACTCTACAGACCCCAGTCAGTGCATGCCAGAGCCGTGGCACAGGGGCGGGAGTGCGTCAACCATACCTGCGTCAAGAGAAGCGACTTCACAGACCCCAGTCAGCGTATGCCGGAGCCATGGCACAGGGGCGGGTGTGCATCGAGCATGCCTGCGTCATGAGCAGCGACTCCATAGACCCCCAGTGACCACGGGCCAAAGCCGTTTCACAAGGACAGGAGTTCGTCGAGCACACCTGCGCTATGAGCAGCGACTCCACAGACCCCAGTCAGTTCGTGCGGGAGCCGTTGCACAGGGGCAGGTGTGCATCGAGTACGCCTGCCTCATGAGCAGCAACTGCATACACCTTAGTTAACGCATGCTGGAGCCTTTGCACAGGGGCGGGAGTGCGTCGAGCATGCCTGCGTCATGAGCAGCAATTGCATACACCTTAGTTAACGCATGCTGGAGCCTTTGCACAGGGGCGGGAGTGCGTCGAGCATGCCTGCGTCATGAGCAGCAACTCCACAGACCCCAGTCAGCGTGTGCCGGAGCCATTGCACAGGGGCGTACTGCGTCAAGCATGCCTGAGTGATGAGTAGCGACTCCACAGACCCCAGTCAGTGTGTACCGGAGGCGTTGCACAGGGGCGGGAGTGGGTTGAGCACACCTGTGTCATGAGCAGCTACTCCACAGACCCCAGTCAGTGTGTGTCGGAGCCGTGGAATTGCGTCATGGCACATGCGCAGTAAGTGTGTCACAAAAGCAATGAGCAGGAAGGAGTCCAAGGCCTGTCATCCAGCGATATCCCCTCTGTAGGTTTGCTAAGCCTTGCTTCTCCATTCCTGTAGTGTCACAGACAACTCAGGCTCCATTGCTGAGATGCCAATCTGTATCAGTTCATTTTTGGAAATGTGTTGCTGTTGCGCTCAGTGTGAAGTCAATCTGCACAGAGGTACAGTAATGGAGAAGAAGCTTAGTCATTTTTCTTAGGTTATCCGCACCAAATATAATATGTTTCAAAAGGAAATCAAATACTTTCAGAGGCAAAATGAGGAACACAAGTTATGAATCTTTCTAAGTGAAGAGTGAGAGAAGACAGAAAAGGAGAGACAAACCTACATAAGGCATCTAGAAGCCCAGTGCTCTGTGACACTGCCAGAGACTGCAAACTGGGTACATATTGTACTTGCCAGGGAACTTTTGCCAGGGAACTGATGCGTTTGCGTTATTCCCTCCATATGTAGGTGCTGATTTAAGAACCCCTAGCACCTCCTTGTGCCACATTAGCATCATATTTTTTACATTAATGTGACCCAACGAGACCAAAATTATCACGCCAAATTTACAAAGTGGTGCAATGCATGAATCATGCCACTTTGTAACCCTTTGCGCTACATTTTGGCTGCGCCAGGCATAATGTATGCAAAGGGGGTGTTCCCCCGTTAGGGGGGCCGAAAAAATGGCGCAAAGAAATCTAAGAAATTTATTTTGCATCATTTTTTTCAGCACTTTTAATGCCTGATCAGAGCAGGCATTAAAAGGAGGCATGCCATTGTTTTCAATGGGCCTCAATGTCCTTTGCAGGTTTAGCATCAAAATATTTTACACTAGTCCTGCAAAGCTCTGAACTAGCGTCAAAATATTTGTGACACTAGTTTCCCTAACTACTGCCATGCTGCGCCATATTTTAGATACAGCGCACACATGGTGGCGTTAAGGGGGCGCTAAGGGGTGCAAGGACAGTGGTGCTGTACTGGGTGCCGCGCCACTTTCATGAAATCAGGCCCTTAGTGTTTTGTTTGATAAAGTTGACTGGTAGCTAGTAAATGTTTTCTGGCGCCGAAGAAGGAAGCGGCTAGGGCCAAAGAAAGACACATGAAGAAATAAAAATGGATCAGCACAATGGAAAGGTTTTGACAGCCTTGAGGAAACTAAAATGGTACTGAAGATTGCAGTGAAGTTATTCCAGAGTACAAGTGCTAAGCAGGAGACTGCCCGCCCCACACTGTCTTTGGGTATCCGAAGGGCAACAAAGAGAGCTTGGTTTAAACCAGTGGTTCTCAACCTTTTGACTTCTGTGGATCACCACTTTATCATTATAGGACCCGGGGACCCCCACTATTATTGGATACCGGGGACCCCCCACTTTATCATTACTGGAACCCCCACTGAGTCATTACTGGAAGCCGGGGAACCCGGCCTAAACATTGTTGATGATTTCAACCACAAAACAATACACAACAAATACAGTATCAAGTATTTCATCAAACACATACACAAATGATAACACATTTTATTTAATTTGCAAACACATATAAATAAAAAATAAGCATTTTAATTATAATAGAAGGTTAGAGCTTTTCTAAAGTGAATTGAAGCCGCACATCGTCCATACTATATTCTGTTTGATGAACCTCCACTGCTCCCACAAATCAATCTGAGGATAACAATTTAATTTTTAGCCTCCAATTTCAAATTCCTTGACATTTACAGTATATTTTAAACTTCTCAGTTGTACGTTTAACTGCTTTATTTATCCACACGTTATTATTCTGTTAATATTATTTAATTTTCTAAGCAGTCATGGCCCTCCTGAGGAGACTTTGGGGACCCCCGGGCCCCTGAACCACAGGTTGGGGACCACTGGTTTACACAATACAAGGCGGAGAGTAGGACATGCCTCCTCAGCAGCACCGAGAGTTGGTGGCCGACGAACACTGTGTGAGCTATAAAGAGGCGCTTCTACTGAACATGCTGTTCTTGTGGTGACCAGTGCAAACTTGTCCTTTGAGAAACGAATTTACAAATTATATTTCAAAATAAAGATTTTTTATAACGGACAATGCCCCGGCAATACTTTTATGTGTAGTCATATCAATAAATCAGTGTAGTAATATACACAGTTATGTTCATTGTATTGTACACATACTGTAATATATAAATATATATATATATATATATATATATATATATATATATATATATATATATACACACTCACAAATGCCAGACCCGCTTTGGGCACGTGAGTTCTATTTTGGGCCATGGTATGGTAGCTCTGTGGATTAATATCCCGCTGCAGAGATTTCTGTGGAACCTCAGGTGGACTTCGGTATTCACCCTTTTAGGGCTAAGTGAGCATCCATATGGCAGAACTTTTGATTTGGGGACCAAGAGACAATATGTGATGGCCGTTTGCATAGCTTGTGTCTCCCATCAACCTCACAGCTCTGTGCACTGCCTAGATTGTGTCCTGGCCTGTTATGAGCATGTGTTTCTTGTATTTTGTTGTGGCCCATCAGGAGACGCATAGAGCTTTACAGAAACCGTAAACAAATGATAAAACATGTCCCGTAAACCTTATAGTCACTGTATGCTGATACACAGTTACAAGTCATTTTTAGGTCTTGCCTAAAACAGTACATGCGCTGTTTGTTGCGTGTCCTTTTGTTAGTTTAGAATGGGCTTAGAGCCCACCCATTTCTTACCATTGGTTTTCTGTATTGTCACACTAATTTGCTTGTTTCTTATGCATTAGCTTCTCCCACCCTTACTTTACTTCCTCTTCTTGTGTTTGCTTCTCCCCAGAGCATGACCGAAGTACTTGTGTCCTTTCACTGCTCACATTTTGGGAGGTACTTTTTTCTTTCTAAGCACTTCATGAGAGTGTGGGTGTTCTCCAGTTGTCTTCCTAACATGCTTCTCTGTCCACACCCAAACCCCAGGAGTCCCTGTCGCTCTCGCACATGTGCTTCTGTCTAGGCATACACATTAATGTTTAATGTAGTCAAGGCAATACAAAATGACACAGCCTAGTGGCCACATCATTGTGCTAATTTTCTGAGCTTTTTAGGTCTTTCCTGAAACAGCACATCTACTGTCCCTTGTGAGACATTTTGTTTACGTACAGGGGGCTTAGAGCCCACCCATTACTTCCTGGCTGGCTTCATCATCACTCTCATTTCCTTGCTGCTCTTTGGTCAGCACATGCCTCCTTCACTTCCTCTTTATGTATTTGTCCCTCCTCTGAAGCAGGGCCCAAGTACTGCTTCCTTGGCCAGTGTCCTTCCACTGCTCACGCTTCCTAAGCTACTCTTTTCTCCTAGTTGCAGCAGCCTATAAGAGTGCGTCTGTTTGCAGGCCGTCTTCCCGACATTGTTGCTTGCCTCATCCCTTCTGCCCCCTCCTGCTTTATTGCATGTCCCACCGTTGTTGCTTGCCCTGTTCCTTCTGCTTTGTTGCTTGGCCTGTCCCTCCAGCTGCTGTTGTATGCTGCTTGCCCTGTTCCTGTCCCTCCATCTGCCGGTGCATGTTGTTTGCCCTGTTCCTTCCGCTTTGCTGCTTGGCCTGTCCCTCCAGCTGGCGTTGCATGTTGCTTGCCCTGTTCCTTCCGCTTTGTTGCTTGGCCTGTCCCTCCAGCTGCCGTTGCATGTTGCTTGCCCTGCACCTTCCGCTTTGTTGCTTGGCCTGTCCCTCCAGCGGCCGTTGCATGTTGCTTGCCCTGTTCCTTCTGCTTTGCTGCTTGGCCTGTCCCTCCAGCTGCCGTTGCATGTTGCTTGGCCTGTCCCTCCAGCTGCCGGTGCATGTTGCTCGCCGTGTTCCTTCCGCTTTGTTGCTTGGCCTGTCCCTCCAGCTGCCGTTGCATGTTGCTTGGCCTGTCCCTCCAGCTGCCGGTGCATGTTGCTCGCCGTGTTCCTTCCGCTTTGCTGCTTGGCCTGTCCCTCCAGCTGCCGGTGCATGTTGCTCGCCGTGTTCCTTCCGCTTTGCTGCTTGGCCTGTCCCTCCAGCTGCCGGTGCATGTTGCTCGCCGTGTTCCTTCCGCTTTGCTGCTTGGCCTGTCCCTCCAGCTGCCGGTGCATGTTGCTTGCCCTGTTCCTTCTGCTTTGCTGCTTGGCCTGTCCCTCCAGCGGCCGTTGCATGTTGCTTGGCCTGTCCCTCCAGCTGCCGGTGCATGTTGCTCGCCGTGTTCCTTCTGCTTTGCTGCTTGGCCTGTCCCTCCAGCGGCCGTTGCATGTTGCTTGGCCTGTCCCTCCAGCTGCCGGTGCATGTTGTTTGCCCTGTCCCCTTTTTTCTTTACCCCACCCCTCCCTCGCTCATGCATTATTGCTTGCCCCATCCTTCCTGCGACCTCCTGCGGTTTTGCTTGCCCTGTTTTTTCCCACCCGGGCCCGTGTTGTTGCTTGGACGCATGATAATGCTTATTGTCTATCTTTCAGGTGTGCTGCACAACACTCACGCTGCTGTAGAACATGGCTGAAAGACACTGGCGATGCCAATAGCTGTCACTTAGGCAAGACATGGCTTTACCAATGCTTGTTTTTTTATCCTTTCGTTTATGCTGTACTGCATCCGTTTTGCTGCTGTGCATTAACATCCACTGGCGGAGCAAGTAGGTCTGTAAGGCGAGACCTTCTGGCTTTGCCAGTGCTTGTGCCCGGTGCACCAGGGCGTGGGTTGGCATGTTTCGGCCACGGTGGATTGTGTGTGTGTGCAACCACAGCCCAGGGGATAAAGGCAAGAAGCCCGATTCAGGCGGGAGACTCCCGATCTGTGAAGACAAACATGGTTTTATTTCCAGTCCCTCCCGCCTGTAATTGTCTCGGTTTCAACAGAAGTTAATTGGGGGATGAGGGGGTACAGTCTCCCACTTTTTTCTCCTGACATGCCGGCCCGGGTGCTGGGGTGCCACTGGGGCGAGAGGGGGGCGGGCATCAGTATGTATGATGGGGCTCTCGCAGCATCCCGCCGCCGGGCCGGTCCGGGGACTCATCCTCCTCCACATCTGCGCCGCTGCTGCCCGGACGCCAGCCCTTCTCGGAAAAAAGGAAAAATCCATGAATCCTCTGGAGGGGAAAGGTCGTTGCTGCGGCAACGGCGGCCTGATTGGCTGAGCCCAGGAGGGCGCTGCTCTTTGTGCTGAGAAGTGATTAATGAGTCTGTCTGTGAGCTGGAAGGAGCTGAGCTGCAGGGACCAGAGCCTGTGAGCAAACCTGACATGCAGGGATCGCAGAACTTGTGAGCAAAGCTGAGCTGCAGGGACCTGCAGGGACCAGAGCCTATGAGCAAACCTGAGATGCAGGGACCACAGAGCTTGTGAGCAAACCTGAGATGCAGGGATCGCAGAACTTGTGAGCAAAGCTGAGCTGCAGGGACCTGCAGGGACCAGAGCCTATGAGCAAACCTGAGATGCAGGGACCACAGAGCTTGTGAGCAAAGCTGAGCTGCAGGGACCACAGAGCTTGTGAGCAAACCTGAGATGCAGGGATCGCAGAACTTGTGAGCAAAGCTGAGCTGCAGGGACCAGAGCCTATGAGCAAACCTGAGCTGCAGGGACCACAGAGCCTGTGAGCAAAGCTGAGCTGCAGGGACCTGCAGAGACCAGAGCCTATGAGCAAACCTGAGATGCAGGGATAACAGATCTTGTGAGCAAAGCTGAGCTGCAGGGACCACACAGCCTGTGAGCAGACCTGAGCTGCAGGGACCACAGAGCTTGTGAGCCAAACTGAGATGCAGGGACCACAGAGCCTGTGAGCAGACCTGACATGCAGGGATCGCAGAACTTGTGAGCCAAACTGAGCTGCAGGGACCAGAGCCTATGAGCAAACCTGAGCTGCAGGGACCACAGAGCTTGTGAGCAAACCTGAGATGCAGGGACCAGAGCCTATGAGCAAACCTGAGCTACAGGGACCACAGAGCCTGTGAGCAAAGCTGAGCTGCAGGGACCTGCAGAGACCAGAGCCTATGAGCAAACCTGAGATGCAGGGACCACAGAGCCTGTGAGCAAAGCTGAGCTGCAGGGACCTGCAGGGACCAGAGCCTATGAGCAAACCTGAGATGCAGGGACCACAGAGCTTGTGAGCCAAACTGAGCTGCAGGGACCAGAGCCTATGAGCAAACCTGAGCTGCAGGGACCACAGAGCTTGTGAGCCAAACTGAGCTGCAGGGACCAGAGCCTATGAGCAAACCTGAGCTGCAGGGACCACAGAGCTTGTGAGCAAACCTGAGATGCAGGGATCGCAGAACTTGTGAGCAAAGCTGAGCTGCAGGGACCAGAGCCTATGAGCAAACCTGAGCTGCAGGGACCACAGAGCCTGTGAGCAAAGCTGAGCTGCAGGGACCTGCAGAGACCAGAGCCTATGAGCAAACCTGAGATGCAGGGATCGCAGAACTTGTGAGCAAAGCTGAGCTGCAGGGACCAGAGCCTATGAGCAAACCTGAGATGCAGGGATAACGGATCTTGTGAGCAAAGCTGAGCTGCAGGGACCACACAGCCTGTGAGCAGACCTGAGCTGCAGGGACCACAGAGCTTGTGAGCCAAACTGAGATGCAGGGACCACAGAGCCTGTGAGCAGACCTGACATGCAGGGATCGCAGAACTTGTGAGCCAAACTGAGCTGCAGGGACCAGAGCCTATGAGCAAACCTGAGCTGCAGGGACCACAGAGCTTGTGAGCAAACCTGAGATGCAGGGACCAGAGCCTATGAGCAAACCTGAGATGCAGGGACCACAGAGCTTGTGAGCCAAACTGAGCTGCAGGGACCAGAGCCTATGAGCAAACCTGAGCTGCAGGGACCACAGAGCTTGTGAGCAAACCTGAGATGCAGGGATCGCAGAACTTGTGAGCAAAGCTGAGCTGCAGGGACCAGAGCCTATGAGCAAACCTGAGATGCAGGGATAACGGATCTTGTGAGCAAAGCTGAGCTGCAGGGACCACACAGCCTGTGAGCAGACCTGAGCTGCAGGGACCACAGAGCTTGTGAGCCAAACTGAGATGCAGGGACCACAGAGCCTGTGAGCAGACCTGACATGCAGGGATCGCAGAACTTGTGAGCCAAACTGAGCTGCAGGGACCAGAGCCTATGAGCAAACCTGAGCTGCAGGGACCACAGAGCTTGTGAGCAAACCTGAGATGCAGGGACCAGAGCCTATGAGCAAACCTGAGATGCAGGGACCACAGAGCTTGTGAGCCAAACTGAGCTGCAGGGACCAGAGCCTATGAGCAAACCTGAGCTGCAGGGACCACAGAGCTTGTGAGCAAACCTGAGATGCAGGGATCGCAGAACTTGTGAGCAAAGCTGAGCTGCAGGGACCAGAGCCTATGAGCAAACCTGAGCTGCAGGGACCACAGAGCCTGTGAGCACAGCTGAGCTGCAGGGACCTGCAGAGACCAGAGCCTATGAGCAAACCTGAGATGCAGGGATAACAGATCTTGTGAGCAAAGCTGAGCTGCAGGGACCACACAGCCTGTGAGCAGACCTGAGCTGCAGGGACCACAGAGCTTGTGAGCCAAACTGAGATGCAGGGACCACAGAGCCTGTGAGCAGACCTGACATGCAGGGATCGCAGAACTTGTGAGCCAAACTGAGCTGCAGGGACCAGAGCCTATGAGCAAACCTGAGCTGCAGGGACCACAGAGCTTGTGAGCAAACCTGAGATGCAGGGACCAGAGCCCATGAGCAAACCTGAGCTGCAGGGACCACAGAGCCTGTGAGCAAAGCTGAGCTGCAGGGACCTGCAGAGACCAGAGCCTATGAGCAAACCTGAGATGCAGGGATAACAGATCTTGTGAGCAAAGCTGAGCTGCAGGGACCACACAGCCTGTGAGCAGACCTGAGCTGCAGGGACCACAGAGCTTGTGAGCCAAACTGAGATGCAGGGACCACAGAGCCTGTGAGCAGACCTGAGCTGCAGGGACCTCAGAGCCTGTGAGCAGACCTGAGCTGCAGGGACTGCAGAGCTTGTGAGCCAAACTGAGCTGCAGGGACCACAGAGCCTGTGAGCAAAGTTGAGCTGCAGGGATCACAGAACTTGTGAGCAAAGCTGAGCTACAGGGACCAAAGAGCTTGTGAGCAATCTGAGATGCAGGGACCATAGAGCATGTGAGCAAACCTGAGGTGCAGGGACCACAGAGCCTGTGAGCAAAGCTGAGCTGCAGGGACCTGCAGAGACCAGAGCCTATGAGCAAACCTGAGATGCAGGGATCGCAGAACTTGTGAGCAAAGCTGAGCTGCAGGGACCAGAGCCTATGAGCAAACCTGAGATGCAGGGATAACGGATCTTGTGAGCAAAGCTGAGCTGCAGGGACCACACAGCCTGTGAGCAGACCTGAGCTGCAGGGACCACAGAGCTTGTGAGCCAAACTGAGATGCAGGGACCACAGAGCCTGTGAGCAGACCTGACATGCAGGGATCGCAGAACTTGTGAGCCAAACTGAGCTGCAGGGACCAGAGCCTATGAGCAAACCTGAGCTGCAGGGACCACAGAGCTTGTGAGCAAACCTGAGATGCAGGGACCAGAGCCTATGAGCAAACCTGAGATGCAGGGACCACAGAGCTTGTGAGCCAAACTGAGCTGCAGGGACCAGAGCCTATGAGCAAACCTGAGCTGCAGGGACCACAGAGCTTGTGAGCAAACCTGAGATGCAGGGATCGCAGAACTTGTGAGCAAAGCTGAGCTGCAGGGACCAGAGCCTATGAGCAAACCTGAGCTGCAGGGACCACAGAGCCTGTGAGCAAAGCTGAGCTGCAGGGACCTGCAGAGACCAGAGCCTATGAGCAAACCTGAGATGCAGGGATAACAGATCTTGTGAGCAAAGCTGAGCTGCAGGGACCACACAGCCTGTGAGCAGACCTGAGCTGCAGGGACCACAGAGCTTGTGAGCCAAACTGAGATGCAGGGACCACAGAGCCTGTGAGCAGACCTGACATGCAGGGATCGCAGAACTTGTGAGCCAAACTGAGCTGCAGGGACCAGAGCCTATGAGCAAACCTGAGCTGCAGGGACCACAGAGCTTGTGAGCAAACCTGAGATGCAGGGACCAGAGCCCATGAGCAAACCTGAGCTGCAGGGACCACAGAGCCTGTGAGCAAAGCTGAGCTGCAGGGACCTGCAGAGACCAGAGCCTATGAGCAAACCTGAGATGCAGGGATAACAGATCTTGTGAGCAAAGCTGAGCTGCAGGGACCACACAGCCTGTGAGCAGACCTGAGCTGCAGGGACCACAGAGCTTGTGAGACAAACTGAGATGCAGGGACCACAGAGCCTGTGAGCAGACCTGAGCTGCAGGGACCTCAGAGCCTGTGAGCAGACCTGAGCTGCAGGGACTGCAGAGCTTGTGAGCCAAACTGAGCTGCAGGGACCACAGAGCCTGTGAGCAAAGTTGAGCTGCAGGGATCACAGAACTTGTGAGCAAAGCTGAGCTACAGGGACCAAAGAGCTTGTGAGCAATCTGAGATGCAGGGACCATAGAGCATGTGAGCAAACCTGAGGTGCAGGGACCATAGGGCTTGTGAGCAAAACTGATCTGCAGGGACTACAGAGCTTGTGCGCCAAACTGATCTGCAGGAACCACAACTGATCTGCAGGGACCAGAGAGCTTGTGAGCCAAACTGATCTGCAGGGACCACAGAGCTTGTGAGCAAAACTGAGCTGCAGGGAATACAGAACTTGTGAGCAAAACTGAGCCGTAGGGATCAGAGCCTATGAGCAACCCTGGGATGCAGGGATCACAGAACTTGTGAGCAAAACTGGGCTGCAGGGACACAGAACGTGTGAAGACCTGAGCTGCAGGGACCACAGAGACTGTGAGCAGAGCTGAACTGCAGGGACCACTGTACCTGTGAGCAGACCTGAGATGCAAGAACTACAGAACCCATGAGCAGACCTGAGCTGTAGGGATCACAGAACCTGTGAGAAGACCTGAGCTGCAGGGACCACAGACCCTATGAGCAGACCTGAGCTGCAGGGATCACAGAAAGTGTGAAGACCTGAGCTGCAGGGACCACAGACCTTATGAGCAGACTGCAGGACCACAGAACGTGTGAAGAGACCTGAGCTGCAAGGACCACAGAGCCTGTGAGCAGACCTGAGCTGCAGGGACCACAGACCCTATGAGCAGGTTTGATCTGCAGGGACCACAAACCCCTTGAGGAAAGGTGAGGTGCAGGGACAACAGAACTTCTGAGCAGAACTTGGGTGCAGGGACCACAGAGCACTTAAACTGAAGAGAACTAAGCTGAAGGGACCACAGAACACGTTAGCTGAAACAAACTTAGCTACTAGGCCCACGGAGCATGTGAGCTAAAGAGAAGTTAGCTGCAGAGAGCACTTGGGCTGAAAAGAACTGAGCTGCAGGGACCACAGACCTTATGAGCAGACTGCAGGACCACAGAACGTGTGAAGACACTTGAGCTGCAGGGACCACTGAGCCTGTGACCAGACCTGAGCTGCAGGGATTACAGACCGTATGAGCAGACCTGAGCTGCAGAGCAGACCTGAGATGCAAGAACTACAGAACCTGTGAGCAGACCTGAGATGCAAGAACTACAGAACCCGTGAGCAAACCTGAGCTGTAGGGATCACAGAACCTGTGAGCAGACCAGAGCTGCAGGGACCACAGACCTTATGAGCAGACCTGAGCTGCAGGGACCACAGAGACTGTGAGCAGACCTGAGCTGCAGGAACCACCTATCCTATGAGCAGACTTGAGATGCAGGGACCACAGAGCCTGTGAGGAAAGTTGAGCTGCAGGGACCACAGAACGTCTGAGCAGAACTGGGGTGCAGGGACCACAGAGACTGTGAGCAGACCTGAACTGCAGGGACCACTGAATCTGTGAGCAGACCTGAGATGCAAGAACTTCAAAACCCGTGAGCAGACCTGAGCTGTAGGGATCACAGAACCTGTGAGCAGACCTGAGCTGCAGGAACCACAGACCCTACGAGCAGACCTGAGCTGCAGGGACCACAGAGCCTGTGAGCAGACCTGAGCTGCAGGGACCACAGAGCCTGTGTGCAGACCTAATCTGCAGGGGCCCCAGAACCTGTGAGCAGACCTGAGATGCAGAGACCACAGAGCCTGACAGCAGGCTTAAGTTGCAGGGACCTCACATCTTGTGAATTGACCTGAGCTGCAGGGACCTCTGAGCATGTGAGCTTAAATGAGCTGGGTTTCAGGGACTACACAGCCTGTGAGCAGACCTGAGCTGCAGGAACCACAGAGCCTGTGAGCAAACCTGAGCTGAAGGGACCACAGAAAGTGTGAAGACCGGAGCTGCAGGGACCACAGAGCCCGTGAGCTGAAAAGAACTGAGTTTCCGGGATAACAGAGCCTGTGAGCAGACTTGAGCTGCAGGGACAACGGATGCTTTGTGCAAAGCTGAGCTGAGAGGAGCATAGAGCATGTGAGCTGAAAATGACTTAGCTGCAGGGACCACGGAGCCTGTGACCAGACTTGAGCTGCAGGGACCTCAGTCTCTGAGCTGAAAAGAGCCGAGCTTCAGACTTCAGAGGCCACAGAGCCCGTGATGAAAGCTGGGCTGCTGTGGCCAATGAGTTCAGCTCTAGCAGCAGGGATGTATCATCTGTTCTGCCATGACTACCCATGCTCTGAACCTGTGTTTTATCAGATGGGCCAGAGAGCTTGTGGTTTATACATAGTGTATATATATATATATATATATATATATATATAGAGAGAGAGAGAGAGAGAGAGAGAGAGAGAGAGACTGGTTTTAGTGATTACTCTGCCGAGGCCTACACTCATGGGACCTTAAACACCTCTGTGCACTTATACCCGATTGAACCAGAAATCCAGCTTTCTTTTCCTTTCATTTACATAGGCCCGCCTTGTATCACGTGACAGTAAGCGTGGCATTTTTGGCCTAATCCAGAAACTCCTGGTGATAATCATTGGATATCTAGAACTCGCTGTCTATAGCCATTGGCTGTCCAGCGCCTCCTGCCGCTAATCATCCAATACCTCAAATCTCCTGCTAATAACTATTGGCTATCCAGAACCTCCAGCAAGTAATCATTCAATATCCCAAAATGTCCTGCTAGTGATAATTGGCGACCCGAAACCTCCTGACAGCAACCATTAAATATCCCAAAACTCCTGTGAATAACTTTTGGATATCTAGAACTTTCGGTCAGTAACTACTGTAAATTGTACATCTTGAATCTCCTCCCAGTACCCATTGAATACCCAGAATCTCCTGCTAGTAAGTACTGAGTATCCAGAACCTCCTGTCATTAACCATTGGATAACTAGACCCTTACGAGGGTTGTCTCTCTAGAACCTCACTCAGGTGACACTTGGATGTTCAGAGCCTCCCTGAAGGACCATTGGATATGCAGCACCTCTTGGCGATAACCATTGATTATCCTGAAGCCATTGACAGTAGCTATTGGTTATACATAACTTTTTCCAGTAGTGATTTGATCTTCAGAACCTCCTCCCAATTACTGTTAAAAATCCCCAACTTCCTGCCAGTAGCTCTTTAGTATCTAACACGTTTGCTAGTCACCATTGGATATATGGAACCTCCTGTAAACATTAGATGTAAAAGGTCTTTCTCTCAGAAACCTCTGAGTATCCTGACGCAGGCAGTGTCTAGCACCTCAGGCTCTCTAGAGGTAGCTGTGGATGAGCAGCCAAGGCTGAACTAGGAGACATGCAAAGCTCCTGCAATACCTCTATAGTCACACAGTACTTATACACAATAAAAGACAATACTCAGTGTTACCAAAAATAAAGGTACTTTATTTTAGTGACAAAAGGCCAAAAATATCTTAGAGGCAATACTCCTTCTGGAGGTAAGTACTATACACAATATATACACTAGTAACCAAAATCAGGTAAGTAAACAGTCATAGAATAGTGCAAACAGGAGAAAACACAATAGGTTGCAATGGGCCTAGGGGCAACACAAACCATATACTAAAATAGTGGAATGCGAATGTCGAATTCCCCCCTAGCAAGTGTAGTGTGTAGAGGGGCGTCAGGAGTGTAGGAAAACACCAAAGGTAAGTAAAGTACCCCACCCCAGAGCCCAGGAAAGCAGGAGTAAAGTACAGCAAGTTTCCTCAGAACACACTACAAGTCGTGAGGAAGAATTATGCAAGAACCAAGCAAGACTGCAAGGAACCAACAATGGATTCCTGGACCTGAAGATCTGTGGAGAGAGGAGGCCAAGTCCAGAAGTTGATGAAGAGTCCAGGAAGAACAGGAGCCCCTGCCCACCCGGAAGAAGGTGCAAAAGTGGATTCTCCGGTTGGAAGAAAAGTACAGAAATGCACCAAAGAAGATAGCTTTGGGTTCCTGCTTGGTGCAAGAGATGTCCCAAGTCGAGTCGTTCGATGCAGGCTGTTTGCGTCGCTGGATTCCGCCAACAAGCCTTGGTTCACGTAAATATGCGGTTTGCGTCACAGAGGAGCTGCCATAGACCCAGGAGGGACCTGGGGGTCTCAACTCAGACTGAGGAGACAGAGGGGGCTATCAGCACTTCAGAGATCCCTCAGAAGGCCAGGCAGCACCCACCGGAGTCCCAGGACACGGGGACAAAGGAGTTGCAAAGTGCGGTCATCGCAGCACTACACAGGAGGATCCCACGCCGCTGGAGAACAACTCAGAGAGCTGGGCGTCGCAGTATGGAGTGCTGGGGACCTGGGCTACGCTGTGCACGAAGACTTTGTGGAAGAAGTGCACAGAAGCCCAAGGAGTTGCAGAAGACGTGGTGAACAGGGGTGCTGTCGCTGCACGGGAAGGAAAGCTCTTACCTCCATCAAATTTGGATACCTGGACCTTTGGACAGTCAGGGTCACTTTCGTCCACCACCTGTGTTCCAGGGAACACGCTCGTCGACAGGAGAGGGGTTCCAGTGTACCGGTTGTCATCGCAGTGAGGTGCCTGCTGAAGCAGGGAAGTGAGTCCATCACTCCACAGGAGATTCCTTCGGCTCTTCTGGTGCAGGGTGAAGACAAGCAGTCCTAAGAGAGTGCACACCTTGGAAACTGTTGCAAATGCTGTCTGGAGCTGAAGTTGCAGGTCACAGGAGTCGTCACGGATACTTTGTTGCAGGTACAGTGGTTCCTGGTGCAGTCTGTGGTTGATCCAACGGTCAGAAGCTGAAGCAGAGGATGCAGAGGAGTCCTGGAGGAATCTTGCAAACCGAATCTGAGGAAACACCCAGAGGAGAGACTATGAATAGCCCTGAAAGGGGGATTTGCTACCTACCCAGGTATGCACCTATCAGGGGGGTCTTTGACATCACCTGCTGGCACTGGCCACCCAGATGCTCCCAGAGGGTCCCCACACCTTTTAATCCAAGATGGCTAACGCCAGGGACACTCTGGAGGAGCTCTGGGCACCTCCCCTGGGGTAATGATGGACAGGAGAGTGGTCACTCCCCTTTCCTTCGTCCAGTTTCGCGCCAGATCAGAGACTGGGGATCCCTGAACCGGTGTAGACTGGATTATGCAAGGAGGGCACCATCTGTGCCCTTCAAAGCATTTCTAGAGGATCTGGGAGGATACCCCTTCCATGCCTGTAACACCTATTACCAATGAGAGACAGGGTAACACCCCTCTCCTAAAGGAAATGCATTGTTCTGCCTTCCTGGAATTGAGCTTCTCAATCCCCAGGAGGGCAGAAACCTGTCTGTGAGATGGCAGCAGCTGGGGCTGCAGTGGAAACCTCAGAGAGCTGGTTTGGCAGTACTGGGGGTCCACGGTGGAGCCCTCAGGGTGCATGGAATTGCTCCCCAATACCAGATTTGGATTGGAGGTTCAATTCCACAATCTTAGACATCTCAGATGGCCATATTCGGAGTTACCATTATGAAGCTACATATAGGTATTGACATATATGTAGTGCACATGTATAATGGTGTCCCCGCACTCATGAAGTCAGGGACATTGGCCCTGGAGAACGTGGGGTCACCTTTGCTAGTGCAAGGGTGCCTCAAACACGGTAACTTTGCACCTAGCCTTCAGTAAATAAAGGTTAGACATATAGGTGACTTAAAAGTTACCTGGTGCAGTGAAAATGGCTGTGAATAGTGTGTGCACTATTTCACTCAGGCTGCAGTGGCAGTCCTGAGAAAGTTTTGTCTGAGCTCCCTATGGGTGGCAAAAGAAATGCTGCAGCCCATAAGGATCTCCTGGAACCCCAATACCCTGGGTACCTAGGTACCATATACTAGGGACTTATAAGGGGGGGTCCAGAGTGCCAATCAGAATTGGAATATGGAGTCACTAAACTATAGTGACAACTTTGGTACACAGAGAGAGCATAACCACTGGAGTTTTGGTTAGCAGAAGTCCAGTGACACAGTCAAGCATACTGACAACACACATAGGCCACGAACTATGAGCACTGGGGTCCTGGCTAGCAGGATCCCAGTGAGACAGTAAAAACACAAGGAAAACCACTGACAAACTCGCCAAAAATGGGGGTAACCATGCTAGAAAGAGGCTGCTTTCTCACAGACAGACCCTTTGCTTCCTGGAGCTCGAGGGCCAGGATACGTGGGAGACTGGAGGCCTCTGGCACAAGTCCCTTTCACCATCTCACCAATCATGTGTAGGACTGGAGAAGGACAGACTCAACCCTGCTGCTCATAGGAGGAACTTGCCTCTTTTTCTTAGAGTGCTCATTACCGGTAGTTCAGCTGCTTCCAAGTGCCTCCTATGTTTTAGAGCAGATTAATATCCTGTTATTTTGTAGTTTGTTGACTTGGAATGGGTAAGATTGGTTAAGATTTCATTATGTTACATCTTTTGTTTTACTGGATGAGTTTACATAGCACTAATAATGCACTTTAGGGACCTAAATGCTTTGTGCATCAAGCTTCCAGGCTCTGCTTTCGTTCCACACGTTAGATCCCTGCGGAGCTGCAACACTTGAAGCTAATACTGCAACGGGTGCAGTGGCACCAGGGCCTAGGATTACAAGTGGCTGACTTTTATAATGGATACTTCTAACCACAGGTACCTCACCGTGTGAATATCCACAGGCATGAGACTGGATCCATAAAGTGAAAAAGCAGTGTTCCTGCACACCAGTGGATATTGCTCCATGCCGACTTCGTCCACTCCAGAAGTGATGAACAGAGCTGCATTTAAGCACCACCCACGGGTGCTGATCTTAGTTCCTTTCATTCAGTGCTTTCAAACACAGATCCGGAGCTCCACTTCTTTTCTTCATACTTTGAAGAGATTTTTTTCTCAACAATTTTTTCTCTTCAGTCTTCCAGTGTGCCAGGGAACATGTCACTCCCTAAGACTGCAAGGTTTATACCTTGTAGAGACTGTCACAAACAGATGTCTGTGGCATATCCCCACGAGGTCTGTCTCTGGTGTTTGGGTTATGTACATGGCTACAAGACCTGTGCCGACTGTGCCAAGATGAATCCGGAAGCCGTCTGAAAACATGATGTGAAGCTCAGCTTGGCAAAACAGAGTCAGACTCCACAAATGTCCTGCTCCAGGTCGACGTTGAGAGTACAGACCCATTCCCACTCCCAGAGTGGTTCCCGCAGCAGAGTTTTTCATGGTGGAAGTCTTCAGGTGAGTCCAAAATGAAACGCTAGAAATCCAAGCAGGCCTCAGACCACTTCAGCCACTCTCAATCTCCAGAGGTGTGAAGGCATCAACGTACTTCAAGGTCTCACTTCCATTCCACTGAGGAGCTCACTCCAACCTTGGTACAGATGTATCCCGGGTTTCCGGGTCCGTGTGCAACGTTGCAGCACATCAAAGCCTTTGGAGATGTCATGGCACACATTCTCAACATGCTTGCGGCTCCCTCGGGTACCCTTTCGGGCCCCAAGGATCCACAGGGGCCTCCAGTTGGGTTACCACCGTTGGATGAATCCTTCCTTGGCCTGTCTTTGCCTCTTGAACTCTCTTCAGGTTCCACATAGAGAGTGTCGACTTCAGGTCCACGACCAAAATTCTCTTTGGGTCTTCAGCGACAGTTCATCAATCCACTTCACCTTCTAAGGGCTATGACAGGGGCTTGGTGTATCAGCAGCATCAGTCCCTGCAGCCTGCACAACAGACCTCCCATCCCTTTTGAGACTAGGCCTATGGCCCCAATAGACATAGACATCAGGGACAGCATAGGTCTCAATCCTCCTCCTCTTTGGCAACAACATCAAGACCCTTCAACAGCACACAGCCATCATGTAGGAGGAAGCTTCAGCCGCTTCTGAAGGGGTGACTGATCAGCACATGTGACAGGTGGGTTCTTCGGCTTGTCCTACCATTCCTTTTGGACTCGCCGCACCAGCTGCCTACATCAGAGCAGCTTTTGGAGGGCCCTCTAGTTTCCCCCGGAGGTGCCGCTGTTTTAGCTGAAGGAGAAATAGAGACGGTGCTGGCCCCAGAAGAACAAGGAACTGGATGTTATTCCTGCTACTTGTATGTACTGAAGAAGAACAGAGGCTTTTACCCTATTTTGGAGCTTTGCCCTCGCAATGCCTTCCTGCAAAAGGACAAATTCAAGAGGTTCACGCTGGCTCAGGTTCCATCTTACTTTGTTCCTGGAGACTGAATGATGGTGATCAACCTGCAGGGTGCTTATTTTTCTATTCCTTTCCTGCAGGACCACAGGTGCTACTTGCAGTACAAGATGGCCCACAAGCACTTTCAGTTTGTCTTTCTTCTTTTTGGGCTCACCAGTGCCCCTCGGATGCTCACAAAGGTGATGGTAGTGGTCACTGCCAGTCTTCTGATGTCCAGGGTACCGGTCTTCCCCTACCTCGACGACTGGCTGTTGAAGTTGGGCTCACCACAGTCAGTCACATACTACCTCCAGATGACAGTGAACATCCTGGCATCATTGGGGTTCTCAATCAACCTGTAAATTTCAGACCTGACTCCTTCGCAGAGGCTTCCTTTCACCACAGCCATAATAGCTTTGGACCTTCCCTCTGAATTAACAAGTCCAGGACATTCAGGGGTGATCCCAATGTTTCATGTGAGGATGGCCTTGAGGCTTCTTGATGTAATGGCCTCCTATATCCTGCTCGCCGATCATGCAAGATGGCACATGTGGGCTCGATAATGGGTTCTGAAGTCTCAGTGGGCCCAACATCAGGGGTAACTGTCCAATTCCATCCAAGTTTTGGACGAGATTTCAAAACATATGCAGTGCCAAAGGCAATTGGACCAGCAGTAGGCTCCTCTCTCTATCCCAACTAGAGCTGACGGCGGTAATGATGCATCACTACTGGGCTGGAGAGGCCATCTGGGAGCGGTAGAGATCAGAGGACTCTGGTCTCCTATAGAGAAGTGCCTCCACATCAGTTTACTGGAGTTGCCGGCAATTCGTCAGGGGTTGAAGGTCTTCCTGCCAACCATCAAAGGGAGGCTGGTGTAAGTTATCATGGACAACACCACCGGTATGTGATATTGCACCAAGCAGGTTGGGGTGGGCTTCTGGACCTGTGCCAGGAGTCTCTGCTCCTCTTGAATTGGCTGGACTGTCAGGTCATCTCTCTGGTCGTGAGCCACCTGGCCCAGGCGAACAAACTCAGCTGGCGATGCCTAGCAGATCATGAATGGCAGGCTACATCTGAGGGTGGCTCATGGCTTCTTCTAGCAATGGGGAGAGCCCTGGCATGATCTCTTCACCATTGAGCAAAACATGCAGCCTTAACACTTTGTGTTGGAGTTCCCAAGAAGGCTGTCTCTTGGCGACGCATTCTGCTTAGAGTGGAGCACGGTAGAGCAATATGTTCACTGAAGCTGAACTTCTCCAAAACTGAAGTCTTAGCCCATCTGTCCTCCACTATACCCACTCCTTCCTACTAAAGCCATCCTCTTTCCTCCTGACTCACTGAAGTTCACCCTATCAGCTGGAAACATTGGTGTTCTTTTCAGCCCATCAATGAAAATGTAAGCCTTCATTGCCAGTTCAGCCATATCTTCAACGACTTAAGATACATAAGGTGCACTCACTCAAACACTCCTTGGTTTGTGGTTTTCAGTAGACTGCTCTATTGTACTAGTGATTTGTGGGCCTCCCCACCTATCCCTGTGCACCTCTAGGCAGAGCTGAAACATTCTGACCCACGTTCTCCTCAAGCTTGTTGGGGACACCCTACCTTTCCCAGCCGGCCTCCTCAGTGCTGAGCAGCAGCCTCACCCCTAGGGAGATGGCTCTGTAGAAATGACTAATACTAATATATGGCTCCTAGTTATCTCTCCGACACCTTATCCGCCAGTCACAACCTTCAAACAACACCTGTCCCGCTGTGTGCGGCCTCCACGTACTTAACCTTGTCCCTGGTAGGACCATTCACTGGGACTTCCAGCAGCCCAAGGTCAGCATCAAACTCAGAGGACATCTAGCGCGACTTGAAAGAATAGGTGGACATCTGGCCGCTATGATATCAACATGTACATAACATGGCTTTTCTGTGTCCTCTGCTTGTGATAGTACGAGTACCTTGTTAAGGGCACAATTAATCAAGAAGAAACCTACCTCAGCCAACTATGTAAACAAAGATGTCCGCAGGGGTCATCTCTAAGTCCCAAATTGTTTAATGATTATATGGTCCCACTTTTCCCGATTATCAAATACTTTGTCATTCAGATCATCCCATACACAGACAACACATCAACTTATCCTGTTTATGTGTAAAAAAGACTACACCTCCCAACAGGCTTTCAAACATTGTGGCAAAGAATCTTGAAGTAAATTTGGATAGGGAACTTTCTTTTCGCCCTCAGATTATTTCAGTGGCAGGCATGTGAGTCTCCCTCCTCAAGTTAATGAAAAGCTTGGAGCTTCTCTCGCCTGAGTTGAGGAGAACCATAGTCGATGGCTCTATCCCCTGCAAAATTGATTATGCTATTATCCTGTATTTAGGCCTTCTACAATACCTTACTAGGAAATTGTTCAAAATTCAGCGGCCCAGCCAGGTGTGTACGCAAAATTATGGGGATGCCCTGCAGCATGTGTTGAGGGACCCCAGCATCTCCCAGATTGCACAGATATTCATTGGTCTTGGGCTCAATGGGGGCCCCCTAAACGGTAAGCCCCCCACACTACGCTGCAGGGATCTGCTCTAGAAAGCAGAGTGGCTTTCCTAAGTGTTTAACTATTTTTTAAGTCGCAGCCTACCAGACAGAACAGCTGTCTGGTTTGCTAAAGACATCTGGGGGACTTTCAGAAAGTTGACCTAGTAATGCATTCCACCTGTTGGTTACCATTGGCTTGGTGGATTGTAACTCACGCTTTCTGGGTTTCCGTTTGATGGCTTTATTTGCTTTAGGTCATTTAAATGAATTGTATTAATATTTCAGAATATATCAGACTTATAAACACAGAAATGAAGCACATTTTTTGTTATTTCTGAAGTGTGTTGGAAACAAATACATTAATATGATCAAAACGAATCATTACATTAGGTGATGCAATTTCCACAGATTGTCGTCTGTGCACTGTGTAGGTTTATTAGTAAAACTGTATGTATGTGCAAATGTAATGGTCATTTCAGTTGAAAATATGTTGTCTATATTGGCAGTGTGCTACCAAAACATGAATAATCCACTCAACGCCACTGAACTCTACTCTGCACCACTCTACGCCACTGCACTCTATACCACTCTGCTCTATCCTACATCACTCTATGCTACTCTGCTCTGCACCAGTCCACGCCACTGCACTCTACGCCACTCGACTTAACTCTGCACTCTACGCCACTCGACTCCACTGTGCACTCTATGCCCCTGCACTCTACGCCACTTGACTCCCCTGTGCACTCTATGCCCCTGCACTCTACGCCACTCGACTCCACTGTGCACTCTATGCCCCTGCACTCTACGCCACTCGACTCCCCTGTGCACTGTATGCCCCTGCACTCTACGCCACTCGACTCCCCTGTGCACTCTATGCCCCTGCACTCTACGTAACTCGACTCCCCTGTGCACTCTATGCCCCTGCACTCTACGCCACTCGACTCCACTGTGCACTCTATGCCCCTGCACTCTACGCCACTCGACTCCCCTGTGCACTCTATGCCCCTGCACTCTACGCCACTCGACTCCACTGTGCACTCTATGCCCCTAAGTGCCACTCACTCCACTGTGCACTCTATGCCCCTGCACTCTACGCCACTCGACTCCCCTGTGCACTCTATGCCCCTGCACTCCACGCCACTCGACTCCCCTGTGCACTCTATGCCCCTGCACTCTACGCCACTCGACTCCCCTGTGCACTCTATGCCCCTGCACTCCACGCCACTCGACTCCCCTGTGCACTCTACGCCCCTGCACACTACGCCACTTGACTCCCCTGTGCACTCTATGCCCCTGCACACTACGCCACTCAACTCCCCTGTGCACTCTATGCCCCTGCACTCTACTCCCCTGTGCACTCTACACCGCTCGACTCCCCTGTACACTCTATGCCCCTGCACTCTACGCCACTCGACTCCCCTGTGCACTCTATGCCCCTGCACTCTACACCACTCGACTCCCCTGTGCACTCTACACCACTCGACTCCCCTGTACACTCTACGCCACTCGACTCACCTGTGCACTCTACACCACTCGACTCCCCTGTGCACTCTACGCCACTTGACTTCACTGTGCACTCTATGCCCCTGCACTCTACGCCACTCGACTCCACTGTGTACTATATGCCCCGGCACTCTATACCACTCGACTCCCCTGTGCACTCTATGCCCCTGCACTCTACACCTCTCGACTCCCCTGTGCACTCTATGCCCCTGCACTCCACGCCACTCGACTCCCCTGTGCACTCTATGCCCCTGCACATTACGCCACTCGACTCCCCTGTGCACTCTACGCCCCTGCACACTACGCCACTCGACTCCCCTGTGCACTCTATGCCCCTGCACTCTACGCCACTCGACTCCCCTGTGCACTCTATGCCCCTGCACTCTACGCCACTCGACTCCCCTGTGCACTCTATGCCCCTGCACTCTACGCCACTCGACTCCCCTGTGCACTCTACACCACTTGACTCCCCTGTACACTCTACGCCACTCGACTCCCCGGTGCACTCTACACCACTCGACTCCCCTGTGCACTCTACGCCACTTGACTTCACTGTGCACTCTATGCCCCTGCACTCTACGCCACTCGACTCCACTGTGCACTATATGCCCCTGCACTCTATGCCACTCGACTCCCCTGTGCACTCTATGCCCCTGCACTCTACACCACTCGACTCCCCTGTGCACTCTATGCCCCTGCACTCTACGCCACTCAACTCCACTGTGCACTCTATGCCCCTGCACTCTACGCCACTCGACTCCCCTGTGCACTATATGCCCCTGCACTCTACACCACTCAACTCCCCTGTGCACTCTACACCACTCGACTCCCCTGTGCACTATATGACCCTGCACTCTACGCCACTTGACTCCCCTGTGCACTATATGCCCCTGCACTATACGCCACTCGACTCCCCTGTGCACTCTATGCCCCTGCACTCTACGGTACTCGACTCCACTGTGCACTCTGTGCCCTTGCACTCTACGCCACTCGACTCCCCTGTGCACTGTATGCCCCTGCACACTACGGTACTCGACTCCACTGTGCACTCTGTGCCCTTGCACTCTACGCCACTCGACTCCACTGTGCACTCAATGCCCCTGCACTCTACGCCACTCGACTCCCCTGTGCACTCTATGCCCCTGCACTCTACGCCCCTGCACTCTACGCCACTCGATTCCACTGTGCACTCTATGCCCCTGCACTCTACGCCACTGGACTCCACTGTGCACTCTATGCCTCTGCACTCTACTCCACTCGACTCCCCTGTGCACTCTATGCCCCTGCACTCTACGCCACTCGACTCCCCTGTGCACTCTATGCCCCTGCACTCTACGCCACTCGACTCCCCTGTGCACTCTATGCCCCTGCACTCTACGCCACTCAACTCCACTGTGCACTCTATGCCCCTGCACTCTACGTCACTTGACTCCCCTGTGCACTCTAGGCCCCTGCACTCTACGCCACTCGACTCCACTGCACTTTATTATGCACCACTCAAATCTACACCACTGCATTCTATGATGCTACACTTACTGCCACTGCACTCAATGCCACTGGATTCAATGCCACTGGATTCAATGCCACTGCACTCTAGGCCACTATACTCTGCAACACACTACGCCTGTGCACTGCACACTAGTCCACCCTACTCTATGCCACGCATGTATGCCACTATATGCGACTCCACTCTATGCCACTCCAATACCCGACACTCTCTTCAGTGCCACAACACTCTACTCCACTGTTCGACATGCCACTCTACGACACGCCACGCCACTTTCCTCTACGCCAAAACACTCTACTCCACTGTTCGCCATTCCACTCTACGACACTCCACGCCACTCTCCTCTACGGCACAACACTCTACTCCACTGTTCGCCATTTCACTCTACGTCATTCCACGTCACTCTCCTCTACTCCACAACACTCTACTCCACTGTTCGCCATTCCACTCTACGACACTCCACGCCACTCTCGTCTACGCCACAACACTCTACTCCACTGTTCGTCATTCCACTCTGTCACTCCACGCCATGATACTCTCCCCTACGCCACAACACTCTACTCCACTGTTCGCCATTCCACTCTACGACACGCCATGCCACTCTCCTCTACGCCACAACACTCTACTCCACTGTTCGCCATTCCACTCTACGCCACGCCACGTCACTCTCCTCTATGCCACAACACTCTACTCCACTGTTCGCCATTCCTCTCTACGACACTCCACGCCACTCTCCTCTACGGCACAACACTCTACTCCACTGTTCGCCATTTCACTCTACGTCACTCCACGCCACTCTCCTCTACGCCACAGCACTCTACTCCACTGTTCGCCATTCCACTCTACGACACTCCACGTCACTCTCCTCTACGCCACAACACTCTACTCCACTGTTCGTCATTCCACTCTGTCACTCCACACCATGCTACTCTCCTCTACGCCACAACACTCTACTCCACTGTTCACCATTCCACTCTACGACACTCCACGCCAGTCTCCTCTACGCCACAACACTCTACTCCACTGTTCGCCATTCCACTCTAGGACACGCTACGCCAGTCTCCTCTACGCCACAATACTCTACTCCACTGTTCGTCATTCCACTCTGTCACTCCATACTATGCTACTCTCCTCTAAGCCACAACACTCTACTCCACTGTTCACCATTCCACTCTACGACACTCCACGCCAGTCTCCTCTACGCCACAACACTCTACTCCACTGTTCGCCATTCCACTCTACGACACGCCACACCACTCTCCTCTACGCCACAACACTCTACTCCACTGTTCGCCATTCCACTCTACGCCACGCCACGTCACTCTCCTCTATGCCACAACACTCTACTCCACTGTTCGCCATTCCACTCTACGACACTCCACGCCACTCTCCTCTACGGCACAACACTCTACTCCACTGTTCGCCATTTCACTCTACGACACTCCACGCCACTCTCCTCTACGGCACAACACTCTACTCCACTGTTCGCCATTTCACTCTACGTCACTCCACGCCACTCTCCTCTACGCCACAGCACTCTACTCCACTGTTCGCCATTCCACTCTACGACACTCCACGCCACTCTCGTCTACGCCACAACACTCTACTCCACTGTTCGTCATTCCACTCTGTCACTCCACACCATGCCACTCTCCTCTACGCCACAACACTCTACTCCACTGTTCACCATTCCACTCTACGACACTCCACGCCAGTCTCCTCTACGCCACAACACTCTACTCCACTGTTCACCATTCCACTCTACGACACGCTACGCCAGTCTCCTCTACGCCACAACACTCTACTCCACTGTTCGTCATTCCACTCTGTCACTCCATACTATGCTACTCTCCTCTAAGCCACAACACTCTACTCCACTGTTCACCATTCCACTCTACGACACTCCACACCAGTCTCCTCTACGCCACAACACTCTACTCCACTGTTCGCCATTCCACTCTACGACACGCCACGCCACTCTCCTCTACGCCACAACACTCTACTCCACTGTTCGCCATTCCACTCTACGACACTCCACGCCACTGTCCTCTATGCCACTAACGTTTAGCCGTGCTGAACAGCAGCCACGCTGGTGTACAATGTGGCTAAAACACATTGGAAAAGGCAGTAACTCTCGCATAGGCGAGACCTATTGGTTTTGCCAATGCTTGTTATTCCATGCCATTACGCGCATTGTGTAAGGCACGCAATGGCATTGTTTAGATGGGGCGGGGCTCCGAAGCAAGGAACGCTGGGGGGCCCCGCTAGGCCCCTGGGCCTGTCTAATTGTGAACATACCTTTGAGAATATCCGTGTCTGCACATCTGAAACAGCGCCGCTGGCCGTCCATAAAGAGCGGATCCTCTTCAAGGCGCTAGTGACGGGCCAGAGCTCTTAATGATACGGGGTCTCAGCACCTGGATGAAAGGCACGTCTGTCCTGCAAGGGCACTGAGATCCCCAGAGACCTTCTGAAAGCCCCAGAGTTAGTCAAGGGGTGGGGGCGCTCATTCCCCTTGTTGGCCTCTGAGGCCTGGAATGATCATCTACCATGAGCCCAGATGCCACAAAGAATGAGGACAGATTTAGGGAGAGGCCGAACCCTAGTTATTTAGCATAAATGAAGTACTTCAGACTGATGTGTGCCTGACATGTTTCTCTTGCCCCAGCGCCGAGGCGCCTCCGGGCAGCCGTGAGCGCTATAAATTATTTTCTAGTGTCTACTGTTTTTTACACCATTGAGGCTGCGCACACACCTTCCTGATTGGAGTGTGTGGGTGCCTGTAAACAGTAAATAAATAAATACTGCATCCCTTCAGCCTGGGGTCTGCTGGATATTGGCCCCTCTGTGGTGGGGCTCCGGGTGGGGGCCTCCCCCCCGGGTCTTCAGTGCCTTTTGTGTTTGAACTGCTTGCTATAGTGCTCTGAGGGGGCTGCGAGGCGCCGTTGGCGCTTTGTAAATCTCCTTAGAAAGGCATCAGAGCTGGGACAGATGCCCGCCCCTCCTCCTTCCAGTAAAGCCGCTATTTATAGCGCCGCGGCGCTGCCCCCACAGCCCCGCGGCGCCCAGAAGCCGCCTTTCAAGCCGAGGCCCTAATCCCGGAACTGCGGCTAGTGTGGCAGAAATCCCCCCCCAGCCCCGGAACCGGGGAGCGCTGGAGGGAGGGCCCCTGCTTCCTGCCTCTCCTCCGCAGCGCCTAGAAGGCCTCCTGCCAGGCTTCCGGGCGCTGTCCTCCGCCTGTGCAAGCGAGGCAGCAGGGGGTTAGCTTCGGGGGGGTTGGGTGGTGTTCGGGGTGTTAAACCAAACCATGAAATGCATTTTCTGCTACTTATTTGTTGGGTACAGATGCCTTCAGTCGGGTTGGGGAGGTGTCTGTCGGATGCAATAGTCATTTTTACAGACAGACAAAAACGCGCTCACACACTCTATTTGAAAATCTTCCACAAGGCTGGTAATTTTACAAAGTAATGTGTTTCTCCGCCTCCCCCCTACCTTCCAATCCGCATTCGTCCCCAACTGCCCCTTCAACCCAGGGCATAAAATGTATTTAGGGATTTCACCCAGAATCAAATTCACGATCATAGGTTTACTGGGAAGAACACTGATCGATTTCTGAACAAGGAATGTAAAATACGCTTCACAGCAATTTGTTCGGATTTATATTTCCCGTTTTCCTCGATCGTGCATTCCCTGGGAGTTTAGATGTCTCCGGGGTGCGGTGTTTCTGTCTGGTTTTCGTGCACCCCACTACTGAGGTGTATAGTCTGAACTCTCATCTCCAGGTGTTTATAACTGGCCACGAGTGAGCGCTCGGGAGTGAAGGCTGGAGGCACTGCTAGTATCTCAGTGCCCCTCAGTGGATTAACAAGGTGTCCGGAGTACGTGTTCACCCAGTCCTTGCCCAGGGGTCTCCAACCTTTTCACCAACAAGAGCTACATCTGTTCACCCAGGATGGTCCCGAGCTCTTGGTATTATTAGAGCTGTACACGTCAGACAGGCTGCATTAGTGGCCGCCATGTGCAAGATCACCGGTGGATAACCTGCCGGAAGTACTGCAAACAAGTACTGCAAACAAGTACTGCAAACAAGGCCTCTGCAAGGTAACACCACAGCAACCACAGCAGCAATGCCCTCTGGCACCAAACTGAAAACACTAGCAGCAAATCTCTCAAGGCTGCAGGATTTATCATTCAAATGTTAGCATTAAGAAGATTTTGGCAATTATGGGTTCTGAAAATACACACATTTTCAGTTCAAATACACAATTTTAAATGGTGGCATACATATATTAGTTCAACAAAACAAAAGCTTGTAGTTTGGTAGGCTGCGGGCTACGCAGGAGAGCTACTCACAGGCAGCTGGAGCGCTACTGGTCGGAGAAGCGTGCCTTGGCCTCTCTGCAGAGTGCACGACCATTCAATCCTTGGCCTCTCGGCAGAGTGCACGACCATTCAACCCTTGGCCTCTCTCCAGAGTGCACGACCATTCAATCCTTGGCCTCTCTCCAGAGTGCACGACCATTCAATCCTTGGGCTCTCTCCAGAGTGCACGACCATTCAATCCTTGGGCTCTCTGCAGAGTGCACGACCATTCAACCCTTGGCCTCTCTCCAGAGTGCACGACCATTCAATCCTTGGCCTCTCTCCAGAGTGCACGACCATTCAACCCTTGGCCTCTCTCCAGAGTGCACGACCATTCAATCCTTGGCCTCTCTCCAGAGTGCACGACCATTCAATCCTTGGCCTCTCGGCAGAGTGCACGACCATTCAACCCTTGGCCTCTCTCCAGAGTGCACGACCATTTAACCCTTGGCCTCTCTCCAGAGCTCACGACCATTCAATCCTCGGCCCTCTCTGCAGAGTGCACGACCATTCAGTCCTCGGCCCTCTCTGCAGAGTGCACGACCATTCAACCCTTGGCCTCTCGGCAGAGTGCACAACCATTCAACCCTTGGCCTCTCTCCAGAGTGCACGACCATTCAACCCTTGGCCTCTCTGCAGAGTGCACGACCATTCAACCCTTGGCCTCTCGGCAGAGTGCACGACCATTCAACCCTTGGCCTCTCTGCAGAGTGCACGACCATTCAACCTTTGGCCTCTTGGCAGAGTGCACGACCATTCAATCCTCGGCCCTCTCTGCAGAGTGCACGACAATTCAACCCTTGGCCTCTCTCCAGAGTGCACGACCATTCAACCCTTGGCCTCTCGGCAGAGTGCACGACCATTCAACCTTTGGCCTCTTGGCAGAGTGCACGACCATTCAATCCTCGCCCCTCTCTGCAGAGTGCACGACCATTCAACCCTTGGCCTCTCTCCAGAGTGCACGACCATTCAACCCTTGGCCTCTCTCCAGAGTGCACGACCATTCAATTCTTGGCCTCTCGGCAGAGTGCACGACCATTCAATCCTCGGCCCTCTCTGCAGAGTGCACGACCATTCAATCCTTGGCCTCTCTCCAGAGTGCACGACCATTCAACCCTTGGCCTCTCGGCAGAGTGCACGACCATTCAACCCTTGGCCTCTCTCCAGAGTGCACGACCATTCAACCCTTGGCCTCTCGGCAGAGTGCAAGACCATTCAATCCTTGGCCTCTCGGCAGAGTGCACGACCATTCAACCCTTGGCCTCTCTCCAGAGTGCACGACCATTCAATTCTTGGCCTCTCGGCAGAGTGCACGACCATTCAATCCTCTGCCCTCTCTGCAGAGTGCACGACCATTCAATCCTTGGCCTCTCTCCAGAGTGCACGACCATTCAACCCTTGGCCTCTCGGCAGAGTGCACGACCATTCAACCCTTGGCCTCTCTCCAGAGTGCACGACCATTCAACCCTTGGCCTCTCGGCAGAGTGCAAGACCATTCAATCCTTGGCCTCTCGGCAGAGTGCACGACCATTCAACCCTTGGCCTCTCTACAGAGTGCACGACCATTCAACCCTTGGCCTCTCGGCAGAGTGCACGACCATTCAACCCTTGGCCTCTCTGCAGAGTGCACGACCATTCAACCCTTGGCCTCTCGGCAGAGTGCACGACCATTCAGTCCTTGGCCTCTCTCCAGAGTGCACGACCATTCAATCCTTGGCCTCTCGGCAAGTGCACAGAGCAGTGCTCAGGGAGTCCGCTGGCAGTTGTGATTCGGTGCACATGTGTGAGGAGGAGGTACACAGAGGCCGAACTATTGACAAGGTGAAAGTAGGGGAACATTCAGTGCTTGCAGGTGAGGGGGCGCCGTGTGTCTGGGGTGTGAAGTGATGGAGATGCCAGGGGGTGCATTCAGGAGAGGGTCAAGAGAGGGTGCCTGAGAGGAAAGAGATGGAGTGTAAAATATGCCGATGGAGGACATGTGGAGGGAAAAAGGGCGAGCACGTCCAACAGAGTGAACATAACAGGAGTGACTGACACACTGAAGACACCGCCCCTTCCACGGGCCTCAGTGATGGTTCATTCACAGTCTCACCATTTCAGAATTGAAAAATTGTCGATAATAAATGGTTCCTACTCACTTATCTTAAACACTCGCAACCACTGACAAAGCCCATAGTCGTAGCTTGGTTTAGGTGTATGCCAGTTGTGGCATTATACGTCTGGATCAGTGTTGCAATTGGAAACATTTTACCCCAGAAACCTACAGATAGATGGGGGCCAAGGAGCGGCGGAGGAGAGGGGGCGCAATAACAAGGGGCGGACATTGAAAAGCAGAGTCTGATAATCAATTTATACATTTATTTAAAACAACTGTTGGAAAGAAATTGCAACAAGGACATATGTGACTATAAATCTCTTCTACGTTACTTAATTGGCCGCAGAGAGGCTGCATTTTAAAATATCTCAGAGGGTTAAGGGTCCTGCTGTAAAGATGACTGTGTGCCCAGCAAATGAGGGGGTATTGTAGTATCGGCGAGGTTACTCTGGTGGGCAACGCAGCTCCGGAGACTCGTCCAGCCACAGCTCTGTGTTGTAAAGTGTTTTATTTAGATCCGTAAGGGAGCTACCGCCTTTGGCACAGACCATGTTGTTGCTTCCAGTTCACAAGTTGCCAGCCTTCTAATGTAGCACAGCCATTTATTTACCGGCATCAAGGCGCTGCGTGCAAACTGTAACTCATGGGTTTAGATCCTCAGTCCTAATATAGCGCAGTGATCTATTTATCAGCATCAAGGAGCTGCGTTCAAACTGTAACTCATGGGTTTAGATCCTCAATCCTAATATAGCGCAGTGATCTATCTACCGGCATCAAGGAGCTGCGAGCAAACTGGAAGTCATGGGTTTAGATCCTTAATCCTACAGTGATCTATTTACCGGCATCAAGGAGCTGCGTGCAAACTGTAACTCATGGGTTTAGATCCTCAATCCTAATATAGCGCAGTGATCTATCTACCGGCATCAAGGAGCTGCGAGCAAACTGGAAGTCATGGGTTTAGATCCTCAATCCTAATATAGCGCAGTGATCTATTTATCAGCATCAAGGAGCTGCGTTCAAACTGTAACTCATGGGTTTAGATCCTCAATCCTAATATAGCGCAGTGATCTATCTACCGGCATCAAGGAGCTGCGTGCAAACTGTAACTCATGGGTTTAGATCCTCAATCCTAATATAGCGCAGTGATCTATCTACCGGCATCAAGGAGCTGCGAGCAAACTGGAAGTCATGGGTTTAGATCCTCAATCCTACAGTGATCTACTTACCGGCATCAAGGAGCTGCGTGCAAACTGTAACTCATGGGTTTAGATCCTTATTCCTAATATAGCGCAGTGATCTATTTACCGGCATCAAGGAGCTCCGAGCAAACTGTAACTCATGGGTTTAGATCCTTATTCCTAATATAGCGCAGTGATCTATTTGCCGGCATCAAGGAGCTGCGAGCAAACTGTAACTCATGGGTTTAGATCCTCATTCCTAATATAGCGCAGTGATCTATTTGCCGGCATCAAGGAGCTCCGAGCAAACTGTAACTCATGGATTTAGATCCTCAATCCTAATATAGCGCAGTGATCTATTTACGGGGAATCAAGCAGTTGCTTGTAAACTGTAAATCACGGTTTTAGATCCCTAATCCTACTATACTGAAGTGATCTATTTACAGGCATCAAGTATCTGTGTGCAGACTGTATGTCACGGGTTTGGATCCTTAATCCTAATATAACACAGGGATGTTTACCTCCATCAAGGAGCTCCATGTAAACTGTAAGTCACAGGTTTAGATCCTTAAACCTACTATAGCGCAGTGATCTATTTACCGACATCAAAGGAGCTGAGTGCAAACTGTAACTCATGGATTTAGATCCTCAATCCTAATATAGCGCAGTGATCTATTTACCTGAATCAAGGCGCTGCGTGCAAACTGTAAATCATGGGTTTAGATCCTTAATCCTAATATAGGACAGTGATATATTTACCAGCATCATGGAGCTGCGGGCGAACTGTAAATCACTGGTTTAGATCCTTAATCCTAATATAGGACAGTGATCTATTTCCCGGCATCAAGGAGCTACATGCAAACTGTAAATCACGGGTTTAGATCCTTAATCCTAATATAGCGCAGTGATCTATTTACCAGCATCATGGAGCTGCGGGCGAACTGTAAATCACTGGTTTAGATCCTTAATCCTAATATAGGACAGTGATCTATTTCCCGGCATCAAGGAGCTACATGCAAACTGTAAATCACGGGTTTAGATCCTTAATCCTAATATAGTGCAGTGATCTATTTGCCTGCATGAAAGAGCTCCGTGCAAACTGTAAATCACTGGTTTAGATCCTTAATCCTAATATAGGACAGTGATCTATTTACCGGCATCAAGGAGCTGCGAGCAAACTGTAACTTATGGGTTTAGATCCTCATTCCTAATATAGCGCAGTGATCTATTTACCGGCATCAAGGAGCTGCGTGCAAACTGTAAGTCGTTGGTTTAGATCATGGGTACTCGCAAATGTTTTCCCATGGGCCAAAATGTTTGGTCTGTGACGTGCCTGGGGGCCGCATTGATGCCAGGGCAGTGGAAGTCGGGTGGGGGGGCTGGGGGGATTGGTGGCAAGGTGGGTGTAGGAGAAGCAAATGATATACATCTAGTGGCCAAAATAAACAATGGGAAACCAGAAAACCTGGAATTAATCCTGGTTTACCCACTTTTCCAAATTGTGTGATCCTAGGCAATTGTTTGGTCTCACTTTCCCTCCTTTTTCTGTATTATCACATTTAAGATGACCTCAAAATACATGGATCATTGTGTGCGCTGCACAAAACCTGCTTCTATGTTTGATTTAATAAACTATAATGTTGTTCATGTATAATAGGAACCCAGGCCACCCATAAGGTGCACATACCAAGTGACTTGCCGCTTAAATTTACTATTGGTGGTGTTCTCAGGGTAAGGGAAAGAATCCATGTTTCCAAATTTATGTTTGAAAACTATCACTTTTAAATGAATATATCTCAATGCACTGATAAAATAAATTGCACTAAGGCGAAAAGTTTCTGCATGTTAGCTAGATACACTATTTTAATTTTGAAGAGACTGCCTTAGTTTACACTTGTGCTGCAAGATGTCTTTAAAAATGAAGGCGTGTCTAAAGTTAAGTGTAGGAGTCCCTAGTTACTTCCTTTCTTTCACACCAATTACGTTTGAAATAAATGATTGTGTGTCTATTTAATATGTTTATTGTTAGTGCGGAGTCGAACAAACAGCTGCCCAGTGCTTCTGTTGCCCAAGGGGCCGCATGTAAAGGTCAGAGGGGCCGCATGAGGCCCGCGGGCCGTACTTTGAGTATCCATGGTTTAGATCCTTAATCCTAATATAGCATAGTGATCTATTTGCATGCATCAAAGAGCTGCGTACAAACTGTAAATCACTGGTTCAGATCCTTAATCCTAATATAGCGCAGTGATCTATTTACAGGCACCAAGGAGCTGCGTGCAAACTGTAAATTATGGGTTTAGATCCTTAATCCTAATATAGCATAGTGATCTATTTGCCTGCAACAAAGAGCTGCGTACAAACTGTACGTCACAGGTTTAGATCCTTAATCCTAATATAGCACAGTGATCTTTTTACAGGCATCAAGGAGCTGCGTGCAAACTGTAAATCACAGGTTTAGATCCTTAATCCTAATATAGCGCAGTGATCTATTTACCAGTATAAGGAGCTCCATGCAAACTGTAAATCAGTGGTTTAGATCCTTAATCCTAATATAGGACAGTGATCTATTTACCGGCATCAAGGAGCTACGTGCAAACTGTAACTCAAGGGTTTAGATCCTTTTTGTTCTTTCTCAATCTCTTGCTATTTTAAGGTTGCGCAGAAGGGTTCCTTTGGGAAGTGATACAGTCTTGTTAGTACAGATCACCACAATCACTGCACTAAGTTTTAAATCCTGACTTTGAGAGGAAGGAAAGCCCCAGTCAGGTTGCAGACTATGGGAATGACAGGAAGTTGGTTTACATGTTTAAGCCATGCCCTTGATGACAAAGGCCACACCTCTTTTAGAGACTGGCCCTTATTGCATCCCATTTAAAGCCCTCCCCAATGCCCCTCGGGGTTAGATTTATGAAAAATGTTGTCACTGTGCCAAGGATGGGGAGCGGGCTCTCTGTAAGGTAGGCTTTGGCAGGTGGGTCAACGTATTTTAGGTGAGGACTTTTATAAGGCGCACTAAATCCAGCAAATGTATCCAGAGAGCCAAGCCAGTGGTCTGGCTTGGCCCAAAGCACAGTCTACACCATTGAAAGATTCAGCATGTAAATCACACATTTAACCTCATGTAAACATATAGCAACCCTTTAAAATCCAAAGGCAGGATGTTTCTTCACCATTTGTAAGTGTTAGTGTCCAGTAAAGCATACAGGAGCGACTCATTTGTACAGTGCACATCCCAAACCAAATCACTTAAAAGTGACCTCAAACTGCTAGCACAAGGAAAAAGTAAAAAGGTTTGCCTGGGTTTACAGAAATTGATTGAGTGAGGACACTGGGATTTTAGACTAAGAGCCTGATTTAAATATTGGAGGAGGGTCACTCCGTCACAACTGTGACGGATCTCCCGTCTGCCGACACCTAAATCCTATTATGTCCTATGGGAAGGGGTAACCCATCCTCCAGTATCTAAGTCAGGCTCTAGGTTTCATTGGTACACTTTGTGCAAGTCAGCTCCTAGTTGGATATCTTCTCCAATCTTGGATTTAACAACAAGATGTCTAGGGCCACATGTACAAACGATTTTTCTAGTCGCAGGATGTACAAAGCCCAAACTGCGATGAATCGGAATTTGGGTTTTGCGATTCGGTATTAGGAAGGGGTGTGTTCAGGGCGTCCCTTCCTCGTACCAAATCTAAATGGTTTGTATGACTGTTTTCTGACCGTGAATGGAGTCGCAAAACAATCACAGTTAGCACCAATTTCAAATTGGCGCTAACCCATTTGGGACTAATGGACCCCTTCCCCTTTGTGAATGCACGCAAAAATGTTTTTTAAGAGCAGGCATTAGTCCCAAGGACCACTGCCTACTCTTAAAAAAAATGAAACTTTCAGTTTCATTTTTTTCTTTTTAAACGCAGCCTGTTTTCCTTTAAGGAAAACCGGCTGCTTTAAAAAAAAATAGATTGCTTTATTTAAAAGCAGTCACAGACATGGTGGTCTGCTGTCCCCAGGAGGCCACCATCCCTGTGATGGCGGCCGTTACCAATGGGGTCGCAAAATTGCGACCTACCTCGTGAATATTCATGACGTAGGTCATTTGCGACCCCATTGGGAATCGCAAACAGTGTCATTGACACTGTTGTACATCAGGTTTTGCAAGTCTCAAATTACGAGTCACTAAGACTCGCAATTTGCGAGTCGCAAAACCTAATATTCATACATGTGGTCCCTAGTCTATTAATGAGCAAAAGTAGTACACAAAGGGCTCTATTTGGAGTTTGGTGGATAGGGTACTCCATTGTACACATGACGGAGAACCCTGTCTTCCTCACTGTCCACTCACCTCATTTTGAGACGGGTGGGATTTAAGTGTTCTGTCCATGGAGCCTCAGTTAGCTTGCTCTGTTGATGGGAAACTTCCTCCAATGCTCGACGGAGTGGGGTTCACTGGAGGAAGGGCATTTACACCTCCCACCCAATTTAATGTGGATAGTGTTAAGCCTTATTTTCCTGTCCACCACTGCCAGTAAAAACCTGAAGGTAAGGGCGACAGAAAAAAAACACAATGACACCCCACGTTTTGGGAAACTCCCAAGATGTGGAGTTCATTAATTTTTGTATTTTATGAAACAAATTCCAGCTTTGGGAGATTGTTTCAGAAACACAAATATGACATTTTTGGTGAATGGGGCTGTCCACTGTAATTTTTGTACTTAAAAGGAACCATCATCCCAGCTGCTTCTCTAAATTTAGAGAGAAACCACTGGGCTGGTTGTCATCTCTACAATTCACACTTGGTAGTTCATCAGGTTTGTGGAGAATGTCCTCTGCCACCCAGACGGATGGAGTACAAACACTAATTCAGCCCTATACTTAACAAGATGGAAAAGGGGCCCTTACTGGCTTTGAAGAGCTTGTTCAAGGGGTAGCTGTTTGATCCTTGCCTCCGCACACAAGACAGTCGGTCGTGCAGGTGTGTTGGAGATACAAGTTGTGACAAGGATCGAGACTCAGGACAGAGTTCTGTGGTTAGAGAGGCTCAACAAGTACACCCTTCTTTAGTCTGACAACTGTTAGCTCACTGGGCAGTGGAGGGCTGACAGTGGTGGTCATGATATAATGAACCTATCACCTGCTAGGACAGTAACCTGCCAGCCTTTCCCATGTTTTAAAATTTTAAAACTGCCTCCAGGTCCTTCGCCCAGCTACATGAGACGTGGATGTTGCATGTGCGTACCGTTTAGTGTGTGTACAGTGATTCATTTTGTACTTGTTACGTTCTAATGGTACCTAAAATAAGGGTTTTAGAGAGAGTCCAGACAGCTGATGTGAACTGCAGACCCCTTCCACGCCTGAAGACACTACACAGACCTTTTGTAGTGGTCAGACAGAGGAGCGTCGTTGACCTTCTGGAAGGACACTCAGTACAGAGTCCCTTTAAAACTAGGGAGTTGGTCCTTTCCTGGCACATTGTCCTCTGGAAGGTCTACATCTTGCAGGTTAACAACCTTACTTGCTTTTATTACCTGTTTGTAGATTTCTCCAGAAGAGAGACTCCCAGCACCACCCACCATCCTGCTCAGACCTTGTGACAAAGACGGTGGCTTGTCCTGTCAACTGTTTCCCATTAATACTGCCCTCTAATGATTATATACAGTGATTACGTTATGTGTACTAAGGATTTCTTTTAATGAATTAAAGTACTGGTTGGACAGTGATTTATTAGATATTCTTAGATATTCTACTGAATACTGCATCTCTAACCCCATACTACCTCCCTGAATAAGCTTTGGACCTTGCATTTTGTTGTATGTGACACCCTTTCAAAAAGCACCCCCTATTTGCACCAGTGGTCTGGATTTGTGGGGGATTTTTCATGATTATTATATACATATATAAGACGAAAAAAACACTTTTTCTATGACAGCTAGGTCCTAATTATAAGTACCTATTGACGAGCGACCACCAGTAGGTTATATATATATATATATCTATATATATATATATATATCTATATATATATATATATATAGATATATATATGTCTATATCTATATCTATATATATATATATATATATATATATATATATTCACTTAAAAAAAACAAAGGTTACAGGTACGTTATAGTTAGGATTTGAATTTATTTGCATAAAACCATTGAAATTCAGTAGTTATAGTTATGGTTAGCTCAAGTTCTATAACTCTTGCGCAAAGCAACTATAAGCCGCGCCTCCGCCATGCACAGTTTTCTGCTAAATAATTTGACTACAAATGTTACATTGAAATTATCAATGATGCTAACAATGAGTCATGAGTAATGTAACATGTGGGGTAATTAGCAGTGCATGGCGAGGGAGTGAGTTATACCTTAGGGCATGAGTTATAGTTACCTGAGCTAACTGTAGCTGCTGAATTTCGATGGTTCTGTGCGAGTAAATTCAAATTCTAACTATAACCTTTGTTTTTTAAGTGAATTTCTATATTTTTTTAAAATGTGATTTCCTAACTATAGCATCCCTATAACCTTTGTTTTTTCAGTGAATTTCTATGTTTTTTTAATGTAAGGTAATTCTAATTTCTGTACGTTGATGCAACCAGCGCACCACAGATATTGTTTGTCGGAGCGAGTAATCACTCGTATGTTTTCCAAAACTCACTTTTTCACTTGGTGTATTGTGCAACCAATATAGTACAAATCATATGGGCATCTCAGGGCATATATTCAGTGATCAGAGTTACAAGACAGCCCCTCGCTGATAGTAAACTCCTGAGCGCATTCCAGGCAAGATTTCACATCTTTACTGGACTTGGAAGCCTTGCAGTTTTTGCATGTGACAAACCCTGGTTTCTGTATAAGATCGGTAGGTTCCTCTGTTATTAGAAACCATGTTATTCACAATGTATCTTTCAAGGTTCTACTTTTTCTACAGGTGATACCAGGCTGAGATGGTACAAATCTGGAACAATGTTATCAGTGAGAAGGATGCTCCAGTGTAATACTCCCCGCAACTTGCTGGCCTGCCCACTTTTGTAGTAAAAGCCATTTATGTTGGTGAAAATCACCAAGAGCTACACATTTTATTAGAATGTTAATACTGATCACATCAGACAAGTTTACATGTTTGTTTTAAATATGAACGTTTCCGTGTTTGTAGGGTAGGCTACACACAGGAGAGTTACTTATAGGTAGCTCGAGAGCTACTAGCGGCTCATGAGCTACTCGTTGGAGACCCCTGATCTAATGTGTCCTTCCTCAAGCAGTGGTTTCTGAACTGTCATGAACTGAACTGCCATGAGCAGATCTTATCTTTTTAATTTCTCGACTTTACAGACTGCCTCCTGTAGTACCCTTCTACTGTAGCCTCTCTGTTGGAATCTGTTCACGAGTATGCTGTTTATCAGATTTCTAGGGTGGCTACTAGTAGCATGAATTATGATATTGCCCACAGCGGGCTTCCCGTGTAAGACAGTCTCAGTGTTGGAGTTTGTACCTAAAACCTGAAATTGCAAAGTATATGCATGTATATTGCTTGTTAAACTAAGATTCATATCATTCTTATTAAGTAAGCAAACAAATTCCTAAGCCGAAGATTGTATGCCCCTCCAGATGACAAAAATATTGTCTATGTGCCGTGCCCAGAGCACCACATAGTCATCATAAAGAAGGATGTTAGAAACAACCTGTTCCTCCCACCAGACCATGTATAAACATGCATAGCTGGGGGCAAAACATGTCCCCATCACAGTGGCCTGGGTTTGGTGAAAGTATTCATTGTCAAAATAAAGAAGTTGTTATGTAGACAGTAGCTGACCATGTCTAAAATCATTTCAATATGGAAAAAGTATGATTGGGGCCTGGCTCTTAAAAATGCCCACAAGCTGCTATACCCAAATCACGGGGACTATAAGTATAAAGACTACCGACATCAAGCCCCATAAAGAGATGGTCATCTTCCCAAGTAATACCATTGATAATTGAAGATAATCCATACTGTCCGTAACATATGAGGGAAGGGTCTGAACAAATGGCTGGAAAAAATAATCCACATATTCGGAAGTGTTCTCCAACAGACAATTGCTGGAGGAGACAATCGTTCTCCCACTAGGATTTACTGGATCCTTGTGCAATTTGGGGAGCAGATACAATATTGGGATTTGGGGATGTTTATTTATGAGGAATTGATATTCCTCTCTTCCTACCAATCCCTGATCTCTCCAGTCCATCAGTTTGTACCAGTATGTTCAATTGGCCTGATCAATCTCTGATTTCCTACATTCTCTGTAGCAATTCACCTCAGCTAGTTGTCTATGACCCTCTTGCAAAGTTTCCCTTTAGACACGATTACAATATTACCTCCCTTATTGGACTTGCGGACAATTTCATCTTTGTTGTTACGTAATTCCATCAATGCTGCATTTAGATTTTTTGTGAGATTGAAGGACTTGGTAGTGCATCTAAATCTCAATTTCTTCAATTCTTTTAACACGTGCTTCTGAAATATATCTATGCTGTCAGAGGGTAAGGTGGGCTGAAAAACAGATTTAGGTCAGAAAACACTAGGGCAGCTCAAATCAAGTGAAATTCCCACATTCTCCAAATTCGTAAAGGCATCCTCATGGCTCTCGGAGAATTCATCTAATTTGCAGAGTGTATGTAGTATAGAAGTATCTGCGATACATAACGTTGATGGAACATCACCTGTTTCTTTGTGTATAAACCCCCAGACTGTTTCATCACACACCACTTTTTGAGTTTCAGTTTTCTTGCAAAGTTAAACAAGTCAATACAGCCTTTGGTGTAATCTAAAAATGAGGTGGAGGAAAAGGAATGACCAAAGGGAAAGAACATCAACCTGAATACAGGCAAGGGGAAAATTAGTTAAATGTACCACATTAGTTTTATACTCCATTATTTGGTTGCTGTTTTGGCTCTTAATGTCACCCCCACTGAGCACTCAACCTTTATTGCAAATGTAATGCTTCTTACGTTTCCACTACTTCCTCCTCGACCTTTGCCTCTTGCTCCTCCTCTTGGTAGTTGAACTTATAGTTGGCTTTTGCTCAAAAGCTGGAATTCCTTCATTAATAATCATCTTTTGCACTGGAAATAGCCGAGCTCACCGAGGCATCACTATCTGTGGCAGGAGTCCCTTCCCCTGATGATTCAAGTATTCTGATAGTGACCCCTGTGGCACCCATCATTTTGTCTTGTTCTCTTGTGTTGCATAAAATAAACACTTGAAGCCATTATTACTATGGGAGTGCGTGTGAGGTTTCTTCCTGGAGTTGGGAGATCTTTTGTATGGAGTAAGATGGGTTCCCATACCCATACACGAACCACGATTTGGGGATGGACGATGTATGGAAGCTAGTGAGAAACAATATATGTATTCACTGAATAAAACAAAGGTTACAGAGACGTTCTAGTTAGGTTCAGAATTTGCTCGCACAAAACCTTAGAAATTCAGCAGTTGTAGTTAGATTTATTTCAAATACCTGTAACTCACGCCCTAAGGTAACTATAACTTGCACCCTCGCCATGCACAGTTTTCTGATCAATAATTTTATCGTAGATGTTGCAGTGATAATATCAAAGATGCCATTGAAGGTGTCATCAGTGATATAAAATGTGGAGTAATTAGCTGCGCATGACAAAGACACGAGTTATAGTTACCTTAGGGCGTCAGTTATAGTTATTTGAAATAAATATAACTATAACTACTGAGTGTCTAAGGTTGTGTTCGAGTAAATTCAGAACCTCACAATAGCGTCTCTGTAACCTTTGTTTTTTTCAGTGAATTCCTATGATTTTTTTTAACATGCACAGACATAAATATAAGCAGCACCTTGCACAGCTGAAGGTTGTGTGCGTCAGGGTTTGGCCACAGGACCTGGCCTGTGGCAAAGGCCAGGCAGCCAACCCTCCTGCATGCATCCAAACCCAAGTTGCGCACATAAGTTTGATACAGTGGGTGTTTTTTTTTTAAAACAATCTCTGGATTTGCGAATCCTCAAGTTGATTTGCGAATCCAGGATTTGTGGATCCAACCATGGATCATCGAATCAGACGTAAAAAAATAATTGGGCAATTTTTGCCCTCAAGGGGTCACTAAGGGACCCTTCTATGTGTCCTTATATGTTTTTTCTCTCCCCCTTTCCCACCCCTGAGCCAATGCGACAAACAAAATGGTTGCTGCAACTTTTATGTCATGTTGCGACCACCCAATCAAATTGTTCTTGTGGCGCGTGGATCCGCAGATCGGCCCGCGGTGGATCCGCGGAGGATCCGCGTCCCTATAGATCAATATTTTTTTTACCTTAAATTACTCCGAAACTATGAACGGATTTATACCAAATCACAAAAAGCTTGGCCTGCACAACAGAACCTACCTCTGTGCCAAATTTGGTGTCATTCCGTTCAGTGGTTTGGCTGTAGGGGCTGTAGGGAAAACGTGTTTTGGGATCCCCCCTTTTTCTTGGCCCCCGTTTCACAGATCACACAGAAACTTTCAAGACAGAAGCTAAACTTAGAAAAGTATACGTTTTGAAAATTTTGTGAAGATTCATCGAACGGCACCAAAGTTATTAGCAAAACAAAAAAAAAATTCTATAGAAACTAGGTCCTAACTATAACTACCTAGTGGCAATCGCCAGTAGGTATACACATATATATATATATATATATATATATATATATATATATATATATTGGGAAGTGAAAGGGCAAACATTTTTATGTTAATAAACTAAAGAGTGATTTTAGCTATGGCTCAACCTCGCAGTGACAGCATTTAAATACATGAGCAAAACAAAGCATTAGCAAACCAAAGTGACCTCAGGAACCTCATAAAGAGGGCCTTGGGTCGCTGGTCTTCACGGGAGACATGTGAAGACCAGCTAGTGGTATAGAGACATTTGTTTATATATTGTTCTGCTTTTCAAGCAGGAAGACTTATTTTATGTAGCTGATCACTGGCCTGTATTTAACAGTTTTTGTTTTACAAAAGCTACATTATGGGGAGAATGTGCTCTCTTATTGAAAACCAAGTGATTACTTTTGAATGTGTTTGGATTATCATATACGTTCATGCCCGTTTTAGTACTGTATACAAGGCATACCGATATGTGCTATATATATAAATACATGTTGTTCTGTAGAAGCCCATGTCCCACCACTGTTTACCAGATATGCAGTTTAAAAAAAAATATTTTTACAAACAAAATACTGCCCATATGTCTTCCTCTTTGATTGCGAGATTCATTGTTTATATTTATGTTAAAGTTGATTAGATATGCGATTACCAAGATGATGGGCACAGACTACATTTATTATCGTACAGCTTGTCTAATAGAGCTGATGGGTGGTGGGCCTGCCTTTTCAAAAACAGTTTTGCTAAGTAGGCCCTTTACCAGGCTTTGGTTTATGGTTCACTAGTGAGCATTGAGAAGACTGATAATAGATATGAGAGCCAGTGCTTCATATGTAAAAGAATGAGTGCTAATGCCCAAAGCTCTGCCGGATGGCGCAATTAAACGACGGCGCACCGAATACCAGGACTTGTAGTCTTAAATTCACCTCATCCTCTTTAATCCACCACCAGACACTCCCTCTTGCAGGTCCCTTTGTGGATGTTTTGCTGTCTTTCTGTTCATCTGTCTTTCTGATTTGTGTGTTTTTCTCTCTCTTGCACTTGGTAAATACCTGATGAAGAAAAATAAGTGCAGGTCTCTAAAAAATAATTGCTGGTGGTTCCCGCCGGCAACCACTGGCTCAAACGATATGTGTGGTATGTGGGGGGACTGTTGTCAAACGATATGTCCACATTTTTTGAAATTCTGATAACTTTATGGGCATACATATAAAGAATACATTAAATGAACTTGTGGACCAATTGACTACTCATGTTCCTTTGAACAGATGGATTGAGGCGTGTCCATCCCATCCAGGCCTTACTTTTGGAAAGTTGTTCAAATGCTTAGGAATTGGGGGCCCTTTATATTGGTGTTGTGCAAGTATATGATATTTTGTTTTTTAAATGTAATGGTCTGTTCAGTGGTGGACTATTTTTTTCTTTACTGTATTTTTTCCAGTTATCTTGGAAATAAGATTATGGAGACAACACATTCTATTGTTCTTATGTAAGTTATCATAAAACATTGCCAAGAATAGTTTTAGGCAGAATTAAATCTATATCTTTAATACCATAAACATTATCAATGATATTAATTTCTTCTTAAGGGTTGAATCCCTTAAAATGATGTTATGCTTTCAAATTGGTGTTCAGTTTTATCCCATAGAGCGAATGATGGGCCATATTATAGGTGCACACTCCTGCTCACACCCCTTAATTTAGGACTCACTAATAGTTGTGAAGATAATGAAAATATCAACAATTGAAGGCAATTTGTAACAATCAATTCAGCTTGGTTGTGTGGCATTATCAGTATGTACTAGGATTAGAGATGTCTAGTTTTTAATGGTATATATTGCTTGTAATAGTATTATTTGTAACACTACTAATAGTGTTTTTTTCATTTATATTTTATTTTATACTGCCCTGATGAAGGTACGCGTATGTAGAAACAAAACGCGTTGGATGTTCAGTGTGTCAGGAAGAATTATCACATCTAAACAATAAATAATGTTTTGTACTATAGAAGAAGACATCTGACTTCCTTTGATCATTTGGACAGTTTACGATACTATAAATGTTGGACTTTGACATTTGGAGATGCTTGAATGCAAGACCATACTTAATTTGTGATATTTGACACTGCCTCTCCATTAATTCTTTAACCCCATTAACACTACCCTTCCCTGAACCCTAAAAGCCCCTTACTTGCCTTTAATGCTAACCTTGCCTGAACACTACAAACCCCTAAACACAACCCTTTATTGACCTCTACAAGCCCCTTACTATTCCTTAATGTTACACATCCTTGAACCCTGAAAACCCTAACAACTCATTAATGCTAACCTTTCTTGTTCACCAAATCCTCCTGCTACCATCTAACACTACTCCGCCCTAAAAATCTTCTTACCTCTCAACGCTTCCCACCCCTGAACCACAAAACCCTTTTACTACTTCTTAATACTAGCCTTCCCTGAACGGTGAAAACTCCTTTACTCTAGTCTTCCGTGAAGCCTACAAGCCCCTTGCCATCTCTTGATGCTACCCATCCTCGAACCCTAAAATTCCTAACTACCCCTTAACTTAACTACTTCTTAATGCTACCTTCCTTGAACCTGAGAAATCTCTTACTACCCCTTACTATCCTTTAATGATACCCATCCATAATCCTAAAAACCTTTACTACCTCTTAAATATACCCTTCTGTGAAGCCTAAAAGCCTCTCAATACCCCTTAATGCTAGTCTTCTGTGAACCATAAAAAAAAAAACTCCCCCTTAATTCTACCCATCCCTGAACCTTAAAGAAGTTGTTACCACATCTTAATGTTACGCTTCCCTGAGCTCTGCAAACACTTAGAACTTCTTAATGCTACCCATTCCTGAACATTAGTGACCAATACTACCCCTTGGCGTTACTCATTCCCAAGCCCTAAAAAATCCTTACAATCTCCTAACATTTCCCTTCAAACGAACCCTGGAAATCCCTTTGTAACAGTTAATGCTTCCTGTAGGGAATCCTCCTTTTCTGTGTGGTCACCCCATATTTTTCGCCTTCTGTTGTACTCTGTATTTTTGCTGGTGTTAGTCCTCTGTGCACTTTAATCCTACTAACCAGTGGTAACTGCCCATACTCCCCTTTAAACATGGTTGACTCCTGAGTGAATAGTGCAAAATGCACCCATGGCCCAATAGGTAAATGTCATTAGTGGACAGGAGCTCCAATTTTTCTATCAACTACAGTGACATTATAAAACATGTTTTTAGACCTATCACTGTTGCATGACTGTGGCAGTTTAAGCACTGCAATCCGACCTGTCAAAATAAACAGGTTAAAATGCCCCTTTTAAATGTTAATAAGTCACCCCTATGTAGGCCTATCACCCACAAGTTAGGGTGTACAGTATTTAAAAGTAGGACATGTAGAAATGTAATGTTAACATGTCATTTCAGTGATTAGCACCCTACATCAATTTTTTACGGTGCCAGGCCAAGTTGTCCTCTTTAGACGACTATTAGAGATTAAAATCATCATACTGTGTCTTGGGAATGGGACTTGCTAGAAAAATAAACATGTTTTTTTAAAATAGTTATTAAAAATCAAATTCAATGGTAAAGTCAGATTTTCAATGAATATTTTTGAAAAGGTATGTTTAGAAAGTTACCTTTTCCCTGCCTGAAAATCTTGGAGGCTAAATTTGCATTTTTTCTCCTATGTCGGTCAGCCTTGCAATTAGTATGCAAATAGATGTGAAAAGGGGGCAAAATGCTTTGCAACAGCAAATAATATGGTCACCTGAATTGGCAGAGATGAGTCCTCTGAACCTTCTAGAATATGCAGGGTTGGGGCTGTGAGCATCCTTTTTGACATTATACTGTCAAATACTGCTTGATAGGGCTGCTGGGAAATACAGATGACACTGGGAGCACACTTGAAAGGAAGGCAAGGAGGATGCCAAAACAATTCTTGTGTAATAACAATCTGGTAGCTGAAAGCCTTACTATTGTTCCATCAAACATCTGTCTCTGAGATTTAAAAAACAAATACTAGGGGTGCACTTGAAAGGAAGGGAAACAGGACACCAAAACAATTATTGTGTATTTACTGTCTGGTTGCTGTAAAACCCAGTCTTTTCTACCTGACTTCTGTCTCTGGGTTTATTGTCAGTACAGTGACTGCCCCAAATGGGTTTTTGGTATTAGATGTGGGAGGAGACTATGATTAATATAGTATACCCCCCCCACACACACACCCAGCCCTCAGAGTCCATGTTTAGTGTGGATGAATGCTTTCACTATCTAGAAAATGTCCAAAGTGGGTGGGGTTGGCCCGGGAACTTTTACCCCATTGTTTAGGGCAGTGCCTAAGAGTCGTTCTCACCCTACAGCTTGTACAAGGCATACATGTGGCACCTCCAGCCACCAACTTCAGAACACTCATGGACATTAAGAAGATCAGAAGAAGAATGCACCCGCTGTCTGTGACCTGAAAAGAGCCTAGAAGAACGGGCCTGTAGGAGGCTGGCCTGGCTTGTAGTGGGTACCTTGGGTACTTACACCTTGGGTACTTACACCTTATACCAGGTCCAGTTATCCCACATTAGTGAAATGTAGTAGTGTTCTAGCAGCTTAGGCTAATAGAGGTAGCTGTAGCAGAACAGCTTAGGCTGAACTAGGAGACATGCAAAGCTCTTGCAATACCATTATAGTCACACAGTACTTATACACAATAAAAGACAATACTCAGTGTTACCAAAAATAAAGGTACTTTATTTTAGTGACACAAGGTATCTTAGAGGCAATACTCCTTCTAGAGGTAAGTATTATGCACAATATATACACTAGACACCAAAATCAGGTAAGTAAATAGTCATAGAACAGTGCAAACAATAGAAAATATCATAGAATGCAATAGGAAGAAATAGGCTTAGGGGCAACACAAACCATATACTAAGAAAGTGGAATGCGAATCACAAATTCCCCCCTAGGCAAGTGCACTGTATAGGGTGGTCGCTGCGAGTGTAAGAAAACCACAAAGGTGAGCAAAATACCCCACCTCAGAGCCCAGGAAAGTAGGAGTAAAGTACTGCAAGTTTCCTCAGGACACACTACAAGTCGTGATTAGAGTTATTGCAAGAACCAAGCAAGACAGCAAGCAACAAATGATGAATTCCTGGACCTGAAGACCTGCAAAGGAAGGAGACCAAGTCCAGAAGTCTCAGAAGATTCCAGGAAGGACAGGAGCCCCTGCCAACCTAGAAGATGGTGCAAAACAAGATTCTCTGGTTGGAGGAAGTCTGCAGAAGAGCACCAAAGAAGATGGCTTCGGGTTCCTGCATGATGCAAAGGATGTCCCACATGGAGATGTTGAATGCAGGCGAGTTGCAGCGCTGGATTCGTCCAACAAGCCTTGGTTCAAGCAATGTCGCGGATTGCGTCAAAATGGCGCTACCTGACCCGGGAGGGATCTGGGGGCCTCAACTTGGACTGAGGAGGCAGAGGGGGCTTCCAACACTAGAGGGAACTCACAGATGGCTAGGCAGCACCCACGGAGGTCCCAGGGCACGGGGACAAAAAAGGTGCAAACTGCAGTTGTTGCAGCACTACAAAAGAAGGTCCCACGCCGCCGGAGAACAACTCAGCGAGTTGAGCGTCGCAGGTAAGTGTGTTGGGGACCTGGGCCAGGCTGTGCACGAAGGATTCTTAAAAATAGTGCACAGAGGTAGAGATGACGTGGTGCACAGGGGCACTGTCGTACTGTTGGGGAAGGCAAGCTCTTACCTCCTCCAAATTTAGACAGCTGGACCTTAGGTTAGTCTGTGTCGAAGGGGTCCACCACCTGTGCTCCAAGGAGCACGCTCGTCGCCAGGGGAGGAGTCCCAGAGAACCAGTTGTTGTCTTAGAAGGTGCCTGCTGGAGCAGGGAAGTACCTCCTTCACTCCACAGGCGATTTCTTTGGTTCTTCTGGTGCAGGGTAAAGACAGGGAGTCCCCAGAGCGTGCACACCATGGAAACCGGTGCAGTTGCTGGCTGGAGCTGAGGTTGCAGAGTCACAGTAGCCTTTCTGGATCCTTTGTTGCAGTTACAGCGGTTCCTGGAGCGGTCTGCGGTTGATCCGACGGTCAGAGGATGGAGCAGGAGCTGCAGAGGATTCCTGGTGGAAAATAGCAAGCTGAGTCTGAAGAGGAACCTACAGGAGAGACCCTAAAAAGCCCTGAGAGAGGGATTGGCTACCTAACCAGGTATGCACCTATCAGGAGGGGTCTCTGACGTCACCTGCTGGCACTGGCCATTCAGAGATCTCCAGAGTGTCCCCACACCTTGGGAAACAAGATGGCTAACTCCAGGGACACACTGGAGGAGCTCTGGGCACCACCCCTGGGGTGGTGATGGATAGGGGAGTGGTCAATCCCCTTTCCTTTGTCCATTTTCGTGCCAGAGCAGGGACTGGGGTCCCTGAACCGGTGTAGACTGGCTTATGCAAAGAGGGCCCCATCTGTGCCCTTGAAAGGATTTCCAGAGGCTCTGGGAGGCTACCCCTCCCAAGCGTGTAACACCTATTTCCAAAGCGAGAGGGTGTAACACCCTCCTCCCAAAGGAAATGCTTTGTTCTGCCTTTCTGGGACAGAGCTGCTCAGACCCCAGGAGGGCAGAACCTGTCTGTGCGGTGGCAGCAGCTGTAGCTGCAGTACAAGCCTCCGAGAGCTGGTTTGGCAGTACTGGGGGTTCATAGTGGAGCCCCCAGGATGCACGGGATGTGCCCCCCAATACCAGATTTGGAATGGGGGGACAATTCCATGATCTTAGACACCTTACATGTCCATATTCGGAGTTACCATTGTGAAGCTACATATAGGTATTGACCTATATGTAGTGCATGCATGTAATGGTGTCCCCGCACTCACGAAGTCTGGGGAATTGGCCCTGAACAGCGTGGGGGCACCTTTGCTAGTGCAAGGGTGCCCTCACACTTAGTGACTTTGCACCTAGCCTTCAGTAAATGAAGGTTAAACATATAGGTGACTCATAAGTTACTTAAGTGCAGTGAAAATGGCTGTGAAATAGTGTGTGCACTATTTCACTCAGGCTGTAGCGGCAGTCCTGAGGAAAGGTTTGTCTGAGCTCCTTATAGGTAGCAAAAGAAATGCTGCAGCCCATAAGGATCTCCTGGACCCCCAATGCCCTGGGTACTTAGGTTCCATATACTAGGGACTTATAATGGGGTCCAGTGTGCCAATTGGAATTGATAAATTAAGTCACTAAACTATAGTGACTAATTGGGAAGCAGAGAGAGCATAAGCACTGAAGTTCTGGTTAGCAGAACTTCAGTGACACAGTTAAGCACTACTGACAACACACACATTAGGCCACAAACTATGAGCACTTGGGTCCTGGTTAGCAGGATCCCAGTGAGACAGGCAAAACACACTGATAGATAAGGTTTTAACTATCAGCACTGGGGTCCTGGCAAGCAGGATCCCAGGGAGACAGTAAAAACACACTGACAAACAGGCCAAAAATGGGGTAACCATGCTAGAAAGAGGCTACTTTCTCACAGGGTCTGCTCTCTCTCTCCAAGGGTCATAAGGCTGACTTTCTGTTCAAGCCACAGGGACAGAACAAGCTACAAGAGGCCTTTTCTTGCAACTGCCCAGCTGACCAGTGGCAGCTGAACCAGGACTGGACCCTGCTGTTGGCCTCTGCCTGTCACCCTGTGAGCCTTAAAGTGCCTCTACTGAGGTCCTTGGGGGCTTTAGAAGTGTACTTCTGTGGTGGATTGGCACTTAAAGGACTAAAGTCAGGAGGTCAAATCTGTGACCAGGACAAACCAGGTTGATGTACCCGACCCCTGACCATTGACTATCATTGGCACTTTGTGCTTCTTGGCACTAATCCTTCTTAAAACTTAAAAAAGTGAAATATGTGGATCCCAGTATTAGATATTTTGGTCATTTCGGTGTAATTTTACTTTGTTGTATATTACTCTATAATTTTAATTAGGTTTAGGATTTGTATTGTTTTTCAGGTTGACTTTATTAATGTTTTGGTTCGGCATAAATGTTTACACATTGTCCTAAGCTAAGCCTGTCTGCTCTGTGCCATATCTTCTCAGCTCAGTTTAATTTAGTGACTTTACTGCTTCACCCTGAGAAGTGTTGTGATTACTCCTTGAGATGGGTAGTCACCCATCTCAAATAATAATCCAGCTCATTACACTACCCTCTCTTGGACTCTTAAAATCTGACGCTATCCCTCAATGCTGCTCTTTCCTGAGCCTTAAAGCCCCTTGCTACTCCTTGGCGCTACCTTTCTCGGCCCCGTAGTGTCCCTTACTAAGCCTATGCTTCCTTCCCAAAGCCCTAAGTACTCATCCCTACCTATTCATGGTACCCTTCCCTGAACCCTATAAACCCCTCAAAGCTACTCTTCCCTCTACCCTACAAAACCTTTAGTATCTCTTAGTGCAGTCCATCCATGAACCCAAAAATCTCTATATCCCCTACACAGCTCTTACTATCTTTTAACACTACCCTTTCTTGAACCCAGTAAACTCCTTATAGTCCCTTAGTGCTCACTCAGGGACCCTGCCTGCTGATAGCGGGGGGCGGTAAGGATGAAATACTGGGACGAACCAAGAATCAAATGACTGATTCACTTGGTAAATTTTCCTTTCTAAGGTAATCTTCAAGGTCCCACTTGTGATCCCTGGTGTTCCTATTGTCACCTCCCTCCCCGCAATGATCGATGCTTCGCAGTTGGGAACTCTGGGAGGAGTTACGTGGTGACATCAGGTTATGACAATACAAGGCCCTTTGTGGCATAGAGCTACATGAAAAGCCTACCCCTTTAAAGAGTTAGACGATGGTTTTCAAAGCATCAGTGGAAGCTCTTTCAGGACTATGGGCCAGGTGTAATAAAATGCAATTTTGCATTTCCTAAATAGCGACTTCATAGAAATTGCTATTAAGCAAATGCAAAATGCTATGAGCAAGGATGCTGGTTTTCTTATAGTGATTCCTACAATCGCTATTAGGAAATCACAAATAAGAAATCCCACGCCATGTGAGACAATGGGCCGTTTTTGCATTTCACAAATAGGCATTTCCTATTAGGAAATCGCTGTTTGGGAAATGCAAAACCAAGGATGGCTATGGGCAAAATGCCCCCTTAGGTGCACCCCAAAAGTAGTGGTGCGCATTTAGAGCACACATATACCCAAGGGGCATGTGTGTGCTCTATTGCGCTTTAAAAAAAGCATCTTGAGGTGCTTTTGTTTATAAAATTGCACGTGGTTACCATTGACTTGAAGTTGATTGTAATTGCATTTCCTTAATGCCCAATTCGAATTTAGGAAATGCTTTGCACATCTGAATAGGAATCGCAAATAGGAAATCCCTATTTGTCATTTCCTATTCAGGAGATCGCAAATTTCAATTTCTACAGAGTAGAAATCACAAATAGCGATTCCTTAAAGCGCTTTGTACATTCGGATTTCTTAACGTCCTGAAATAGCCATTCGGCTTAGTACACCAGGTCCAACATTCTGCAGTTTATCTACAGCGGAAGAAATGAGCGCTGTCCCACCGATGGAGTCATTCGCAAAATGTTGGATTTTTACATTTATCCCACAATTCAGTGACAGCGTTAGCACAACCAGTTATCATAACATTACTGCAAATTTCAAGAGAATATGTAGACATGGTTTCTGTCTCTTTTACGTCAGGTATTGGTGTAAAATTGCCGCCATCTTTTTGCTTGTGCTCCAGTACTAATAGGCAGAGATTGCAGTACTTCTCTCTTAATGCAAAAATAGCATGACGCGCACACAATTCACCCAATGTATTCTTTACAGCTTTCTACGCATTGTAAATGACCCCTAAAGTAGTGTATCTGTCAAAGGCAAAATACACCAAATATTACAGCATGCCTATATCTAGCTAGGTATGGTAAACTTACCTTTTTAGGTCAGCATTTTTTTAGCAAGTTTTTAGAATATGTATAGAGTGGGCTTTGACTTGGCTCCACTCTGAGGAATATTACTCTCTCACCTCATGCTATCACCTGGCGATGTATCGGTCCACCTTCCAGGAAATATGTCCATTACAATATTCTAAATCTCAAAATACCCTGAACTGTGCTGTTTGGCACATTCAGTTCTTTATCTCAAATATTCATAATACTCAGAAAGCAATGTTTCGCTTCTTTTTCCCAGCATTGGCAAATCCTGTTGGGCTGGATTTAACGTGATAAACAGCATTTGTGCATACAATGCATGCAAACGGCATGTGTGAGTGCTTGTGGTTACAACTGTTTGCACTTTAAATCCAGATCTATTGAATTTCCAATGCTTATTCTCTGTCTTGCTCTGGATCAAAGTCTGTTGAGGAAAAGTAAGGGCAGGTCCCCAGAAAGATATGTCAGTGGTCCCCACCTGCCACCACTGACTCAAATTCAGCAATGGCCGCATCCACAGTACACAATAAGTTGCTTTTGGCTTCGTCCTTTCTTAGCAGCTCATCATTCTGAGCTCCAAGCACAGAAGGTCTCTCTGTACACCCTGTTGACAATGAAAGCTTCCTGCCTGGCAGCACATTTTCTCCCTTCTTTAACTTAACAGCATATACTGGAAAAAGGCTATCTCAGTTCCTTAAGATCCCTAACAACTCACCTGGTCGACTTGGTTCACGGTTAGTCCAGTCCTTTACACCACTCACATATAGTCCTCCATCTCTTGGTCCTTCCTGGTGTTCTGATGCCCAAGATACACACCATGCCTTCACCTCACCTGTGTCTCTGATCATTGCCCTTCTCAAAGTCATTGTCACTGTTTGCCGACATACAAACATGGCTGCTCACCAGCAGATTCAATCCTACCAATGTCTGGTGCATCCTTCTTGATATTTATTGAACTTTAAAAGGTATCCCAGTCCCAAAGTACTCAGAGGGTACTGCAGGGTTGGATGGATCATATGACATCTTTCAACTCACTTTGGATGCCTTGATAAACAAAGGAGGCCCTCTTCACTTCTGACCAACCAGTCTCAACTGCGGTACTAGATTAATCTTGGTGGCCTTGTTTTAGAATCAGCAGCCCTTTATCTAAAGAAAGAACATGTGAATTCCTATCAAGCATCTTCATCTCACCACAAAAAGCAGAAAAGTTATAAAGCAAAGGGCTATTTTTCTTCCATTGCAACACTCCAATTGTCTGTATCCCCCTTACATTAAGACACAATAAAGGCCACTTTGCTTTGATCATCTGAAAAGATCACAGGTATGTACAGAAAAATAACTGGATATTCAGAGGACCTCTCTGGAGGAGCTAAGGATCTATTTAGAATCATTGAGGAAAAGGAATGTGCAAACAAACTTAGGATCTCTTAAGTGAGGGAGGTGGCAAAGCCTATGAACCTGGGCTCTTATAATCTGCAAGCAAAAGTACTTGACTTGCATCTTTCTTCTCTGCCTTCAAAAAATTACCTATCTCCTTCTTAGTGGAGGTTAATTTTTAATGAAGGGTGTTATTCTCTGATTTAACTAATCTCACTTTCTGTTCTAATGTAGTTATGCCCTCCAAGATCTGAAACAGAGTACTGTCTAATCCATCATTCAGGTTGGATGATAACTTGGAAGGTTGGATTTGGCGGTGAGAGGGTCCTTGGTGAAGGAGAGGATCAGTTGGGTGTCGTCGGCGTAGGAGATGATGTTGAGGTCGTTCAGCTGGGAACGTGGGCGAGCGGGGCCATGTAGATGTTGAATAGTGTCGGGCTGAGGGACTATCCTTGGGATACGCCACAGATGATCTTGGAGGCTTCGGATCGGAATGGGGGGAGGTGGATGCTCTGGGTTCTGCCGGAGAGGAAGGAGGTGGTCCATTCCAGAGCTTTGTCCTGGATCCCTGCATTGTGGAGGCATGTGCGTAGGGTGCGGTGGCAGACGGTGTCGAAGGCGGCAGAGAGGTCCAGGCGGATGAAGGCCGTGGTTTCACCGTTGTCAAGCAGGGCCCTGATGTCATCAGTGGCGACAATGAGGGCAGTTTCGTTACTGTGGTTGCTGTGGAATCCTTACTGGGAGGGTCCAGGATGTTGTTCTCTTCGAGGTATTGGGTCAGTTGTCTGTTGATGATCTTCTCGATGACCTTAGCCGGGAACGGGAGCAGGCAGATGGGCCGGAAATTCTTGAGGTCTCTCAGGTCCGTCTTGGGTTTCTTGAGTAGGGCGTTGATCTTGGCGTGCTTCCAGCTCTCAGGGAAGGTCGCGGTCTCGAAGATGTTGATGACTTTGCAGAGATCGGGTGCGATGGTGGCGCTGGCATTGTTGAAGATGTGGTGCGGGCATGGGTCTGACGGAGAGCAGGAGTGGATAGTGCTCATGGTTTTGATGGTTGGCCCAGGCTAGCAGGGGCTCGTAGTCGATGGTGGGTGGAGAGTCTGAGGTGTTAGTGGTTGTCAGGGTGGTCTGGTTGTTGAAGCTGTCATAGATGCCTGTGATCTTATGGTGGAAGAATGTGGCGAGGGAGTCACACAGGTCTTGCAACGGTAGGATGTTGTTGGTGTTGGAGCTGGGGTTGGAGAGTTTCTTCACGATGTTGAAGAGCTCCTTGCTGTTGTGTGCGTTGATGTCGAGGCGTCTTTGAAGGAGGTCCTCTTGGCAGATCTGATGAGGTAGTGGTGTTTGCGGATGGCATTCTTGTGGGCTGCATGGCTGTCCAGTGCCTGTTCGTGGTGCCATTTCTTCTCAAGCTTCCGGCAGGTTTGCTTGGAGGCTTGGAGGTCTGAGGTGAACCAGCTGGCTCTCTTGCCGGCACCACTGTTGGAGGGTTTGTTGAGCGGGGCAAGATTGTTGGCACAGTCGTTGATCGTTGAACTGCCTTTGCTCCCCTTCCCATGGCCCCTTGGACGCTGGACCTGTGCTACAAACATACCTGAACAATACCATGGACTTTCCTCTACCATCACCCCATTCTATTGCACTTTATAGTCAATTATTTGCACTACAATAAACACCCTTGAACACAATTTGAGTGACACCGTTTTATGTGTTGAAAATGTGCATTTATGGGAACAGTCACATCTAGTGCAAATGATCTGAACATTGTGATAGCATACAAATAATGACCTGTAGCTGTCTGCAGTAAACACATCAGTTCACTGTTGTCATATCACCAACATCTGTAAAAGGACAAGCCATAGGTGACAGTAAGTTGAGATGCAAAGGACGTGAGTAATGAGTAGTCAGAGTAATGGTCAGTTGCACTCTCACCCGTGTGTCATTGGAAGCATTGACCTATAACTGATGTTCTGTTGTCCATATCCTCATCCTCTGCCTCCTCATCCTCACTGTCCTCAGGGTCCACTGCTGCCACAGGAGCATCTACAGTCCCCTCCTCCTGCAGAAAAGGCACATGTCATCTGAGAGCCAGGTTGTGCAACATGCAGCGTGCCACTACTATCTGGCAGATCTTCTCGGGTGAGTAGCACAGGGATCCACCTGTCAGATGCAGGCATCTGAACCTGGCCTTCAGGAGGCTGAAGGTCCTCTCGATTATCCTCCTGGTTCGCCCATGTGGATCATTATAACAGTTCTCAGCCTCTGTCCTGGCATTCCTCACAGGGGTCAGGAGCCACAATAGGATTGGGTAACCAGAGTCACCTGCAAATAGTGAGGGACAACATTTAGCCATACACAATCCTATGGGGATAACACTTGAAGGCATACACTGACATACAGTGGATAGAGACTTTGGCTCACCTATTAGCCACACCCTGTGCCTCTGTAGTTGGGCCATCACATTTGGGATGCTCCTATTCCTCAGAGCGAAGGCGTCATGCACCGACCCCTGATACTTAGCAGTGACGTGGGAGATATACTGGTCCGCCAGGCACACCATTTGCACATTCAGTGAGTGGAAATTCTTCCAATTCGTGAACACCTGTTTATTCTGTCAGGGGCGTGGAGGGGGGTACAGATGCAATATGTGTACCGTTAATCGCACCAACAATATTGGGTATATGTCCCATTGCATAGAATCCGGCCTTCACAGTGGCCATATCTTCCACTTGGGGGAAGATGATGTAGCTGCACATGTGTTTCACCAAGGCAGACAATACCCTTGCCAGCACGATTGAGAACATTGGCTGTGACATTCCTGCTGCCAAGCCCACTGTCACTTGGAATAAACCAGTTGCCAGGAAATGGAGCACTGATAGAACCTGCACAAGAGGGAGGATCCCAGTGGGATATCAGGTAGCTGATATCAGGTCAGGCTCCAATTGGGCACAAAGATCTGTGATTATGGCCTGTCCAGTCTGTAGGTGAGTATAATGTGCCTGTCCTCCAATGTAGCCAAGTCCACAAGAGGTCTGTACACAGCGGTTTGTCTCTTCCTCCTATTCATCTGAGTGATAGGTATCTAAGGGACGCAAGAGTGAGTAGGCCGTCACAATTTGAACAATGGAACCACCACCTCAGTGTGCATACAGCAATAATGTGATGGGACAGATGGGAATGGCAATGTATGTTCAATTTTCGGCAATGACGCAGTTATGGAAGATCTTTATATAGTCCACCACCATGAAATGGCGACCACCTGTCCTGTATCTAGGGACAGGTAGAATTGAGGTAACTCCGCCGACGTTGGCCGTCGTGGCGGAAGGTGGTCCTGCACTGCCATGCAATTCCTCATTGGCTAATATGGGGCTCTATGGGGTACAGAGGCCTATGGGGATCTGCGGTGACAGTGTACACCGCTGCGGACGTGACTGACATTTTCTGTCTATAACCTCACTTGATTCCTGACTTTTCACAGGAGAACACCTCCACTGCGTGTGCTGCTGTGACCTGTGTATGGAACCTGCCATGGCCCGTGTCACCGAGGAAAGGGCCCTGCCTTCACTTCGGAGGAGTTGGAGCACTTGGCAGATGGGGTCCTATCCAAGTATGGACAGCTGTATGGGCCTCCAGACCAACAGATGAGTACACCTTGGGCACGATGCATGTGGGAAGGTTGCAGGGAGATGTGTGTCATTTGGGGGGGATGTCTGTTGATAGTGTACATGGTGGGCGCCGGGTGATATGTGTGCCAATGGAGTGGGAAACAGGATTTGTGGGCCATTTGTGTGAGAGGAGTGCTGGATTATATGTGTAATGGTGTCCTCCTGTCTGTATTAACTCTGCAGGTCGGCGCCCATCAAAATAAAGGATTGTGGCGTGCCATCGCCAAGTACATGTGGACCCTGGGGGTCTACAGCAGAAAACGGTGGGAGGACCTGAGACACTGGGCATGGAAAACCGTGGAGGCCCAGCTGGGGATGGCCTCCCAATGAGGAAGGGGTGCCCGTCGGAACCTGACCCCCCTGATGGCCCGCACACTGGCGGTGGCCTACTCAGAGCTGGATGGGTGCTTGAGAGCATCACAGCAGCAACGAGGGGGTGAGTACAATGGGTTTCACTACAATAATTGGTAGGTGGATTGGGATCCGGGTGGTGGATGTGAGTTAGTGGGTGCCCCTTAATGCCTGGTCAGAGTTTGCATTGTGATCCAGCTCAAGGGTAATGGGTGTATAGAAAATGCAGGGAACCTAGCTTGGTTGCATTCCATGTCAGTCAGGGATTTGTGGGTCCCAGGAGGGGTGCAGTTATCGATGGTAGGCCCTCATCTTGCTGTGGCATCTAGCCAATTGAATGCCAGTGCAATGCATAGTGCTCATTCCTGATCCCCGTTTGTGATGGTACTGTGTATGCCAACTGAGGTGTTGGTGCTGTAATTAACCCAGTGCTCCCTTTCTCTCCCCCCCTTTCTCCTTCTGTCATCCTGTCCATGTGTGCATTAGCATAATCTGGTGGAGGAGCAGGAGCACCGGCGTCAGAGGGAGCTGCAACCCACATGACCCAGGCGGCAGAGTCCACCAATGCCGATGGAACCAGTGGGACGGAGGGCGAGGGGAGCATCACGGCGGAGACAGGAGGTGACAAACCTGACTCAGATACTTCCTCTGATGGAAGCTCCCTGGTGGTGGCGGACACCTCTGTGACCACCCCAGCTGCAGGTAGAGCCGCCACCCCTGTACCAGCACCGCCCTCCCAGTAGCCCCTCAAGGAGTTGCCCGTGCCTGCTCTCCCAGGAGGGTGGGCATTTCCTTCTCACCAGGCACCTCAGGCCTAGCCCCAGTGAGCCCTGCTGTCCTGAGTGAGGAGGCTATTGACCTCCTGAGATCCATCTCTGTAGGGCAGTCAACCATTGTGAATGCCATCCAGGGGCTTGCATCCCAGATGCAGCAATGCATTCCTGGAGGGCATCCACAGTGGATTGGCGGCACAACAAAGATCAATTCAGGCTCTGGCCTCCTCTCTGATGGCAGCCATTGTCCATGTTTCTACCGTCCCCCCTCCAACTACCACTTCCCAGTCCCAGTCTCCTCAACCCCAACCCGTCCAATGCACACACAGACGAGCATGCACACAAGATATCACACAAGAGTGGCACAGTCAAACACAGGCACCACACTTCAGTCCACAAGCACTCACACAAACACCAGACAGTTGCACACACATCCACATCCACCGCCCCCACTGTCTGCGCCTCCTCCTCCACCTCCTTCACAGTCACGTCCACTCTCACACCTAGATGCACTGCTTCAACAGCCACCACCGGCATCACCACACCAAGCAGCACACACACCTCACTAGCAGACACCTCCAAAAAATCCATCCACGCGTCCCCTGTATCCTCTCCCACCCTGTCTGTCCCCCCCCAAAGGACACAAACGCAGGCACTCAGACACCCAACAGCCATCCACCTCACATCAGCACACTGCCCATGCACCTGCACCCACGGCCATCACACACTCCTCCAACAACCACTCCCTCAACCTCCACTCCCACCCCTCCTCCCACATCCCGCCCCAATGCCCCTAAGAAGCTTTTCCTTGCACGTCTTGAGCTCTTACCTTCCCCCCGTCCTGCCCGTAAGAGCAGGGTCCCAACGACCGATCCCAGCACCTCAGCCAAACAGTCCACGGCGACGGTGGAGGCACCGCCTAGTCATGGAGGCAAGACGGTGATGGATCCCACTCCACCATCCAGGAAAGGGAAGGAGCCCACTCCACCAGCCAGGAAAGGGAAGGAGCCCACTCCACCAGCCAGGAAAGGGAAGGATCCTACTCCACCAGCCAGGAGGGGCAAGGTTCCCACTCAACCACCAATGAAAGGCAAGAAGCCCTCACCTCCAGCTGGGACACAGCTGCCCTCACCTCCAGCAGAGGCTTCCCAGGTGACACCTCCCCCAGCATAGACAATGCAGCCCTCGCCTCCAGCTGAGACGCAGCAGCCCTCACCTCCAGCAGAGGGCATGTAGGCCACCCTCCAGGGACTGTTGTACAAGGATCCCCCTCCAGGATCAGTGTGCAAGTTCCCCACCTCAGAGACTGTGGCCTTGCACTCCCCAGCATTGGGAAATGGTGATGGAGCCCCCTCCAGGATCAGTGGGCAAGTTCCCCACCTCAGAGACTGTAACCTTGCACTCCCCAGCATTGGGAAATGGGCATGGAGCCCCCTCCTGAACCAGTGGGCATGTTCCCCACCTCAGAGACTGTGACCTTGCACTCCCCAGCATTGGGAAATGGGCATGGAGCCCCCTCCTGAATCTGTGGGCAAGTTCCCGATTTCAGCTGAGGTGCCCCCCACCCCCTTTCCACCCGAGGTGCCTATCTACGTCTGTGATGTTGCCCCTGCACATTTGTGTGCCTAGTTAGTCAGGATCAAGTTGAGGCTTGGACTGTGCCCTGTGGCCATATGGGCCTTATGGACTTTGAACTGGGCATTGGCCCTTTCTGGACAATTGTTTATGTACCTCTGTTCTAAAATTGGTTCATATGGTGGCTTTTCCCTTGCAATGACAATTTCAGTACTGCCGACCTCTAGTCCTTGTATCATTATACCGTGTGTCGTGTGCCATTAGTTTACATCTGCAGTTGGTTGTGTGTATGGTGTGTGTGTGTGAATCATGTGTGTCGTGCGTGTGTGTGCCACTCTCCTTTTCCTCCCTCAAGCCCTTGCGTGCTAGGCGGCTGTACTCACCGTCGTCGTCTTCGTTAGCGTTGGTGTTCCAGTTGGAGCATGGCATAGAAGAGCATCGGGAAGACTTGAAGTTCCAGTTCCATGGTGGCGTTCTCTGTGTCTCTGTTGGTGTCTTTGGGCTTCTGTGATGCTGAAATTGTGGTGGTGTGCTGTGTCATAATATGGTGGGCGGTACCTTGGCTGCTGGTGGCTATCGCCGTGGTGCGTGGTGTCAACGCCCTGGCGGATGGTGTGGTACATTCGCTGTCAATGGGAGTTCTCACCGCCATGGTCATAATTTGGCAGTAATTACCACCAGCCTGTTGGCGGTATTACTGCCACTTTAACACTCACCGCTAGTGTCACAATGACCACCTATAACTCATGGCCTAAAGATATTATCCGGCACGGGTTATAGTATTTTCAGATAAGTGTGACTATAACTGCTGAATTTCTATGGTTTTGTGCGGGTAAATCCTCAACCTAACTATAACGTCCCTTTAATCTTTGGTTTTCTCAGTGAATTTCAGTGTTTTTTTAACATGAAATAATGTATAATTACCGTATGTTAACACAACCACCTCCACAAATGGACTTTGGCCGTGTGCGGCTAGGGTTGGCGGCATGCACCCATCCCCACGCTGCGCATGGCCTTTGTCCATGTGTGGCATGGGTTTTGTGTATGAATGGGAGTATTTTTTTTTAAAGTCTGCTTTGGATCCATGGATGCATCATGGATTTAAACTGGGGGTTACCCTGGGCCCAACGGTGGATTTGCAGATCCGCGGTTCAGCCAGAAAAAAAACTGTGTAATTTTTTGCCCATGACGGGGTCCCTGAAGGACCCCTCCATGTGTCCTATGGGGTCAGGATACTTGTATCCTGACCCCTTATGTGTTTTCCTCTCCCCCTGCCAAAGTGAGAAAGAAAATGGTGTCTGCAACTTTTTCTTTTTGTTTTAACTCCGAAACTACTGAACAGATTTACATCAGATTAAAAAAAGCACACTTTCTGCCAAGATCTTGCTTTGTGCCAAATTTGGTATAATGCAGTCCAGCAGTTTGACTGTAGTTGTATCCAAAATCCCTATGGGAAATCGCATGGGGAAAACACGTTTTAGGACCCCCATTTATCTTGGCCCCCACTTAAATCACCCTGAAACTTTCTAAACAGAAGCAAAAGTGAGGGGCAAACTAGTTTTGAAAATTTCTTGAAGATTCACCAAAGTTCTAGGCAAAACAAAATATGCTTTTCCTATGGAAACATGGTCCTAACTATAATTACCTACTGGCTATCGCCATTAGGATATTAATATATCGCCAGTAGGTAGTTATATTTAGGCCCATGTTTCCAATAAAAAAAATATTTTTGACTTGCCTATATCTTTGGCTCCATTTGACAAATTTCACAAAATTTTCCAAAAAAAGTGCCCTGGTGATTCTTGTTGAGCATGGAAAGTTTCAGGGTGATCTGTCAAGCGGGGGCTGAGAAAAAAGGGGGGGGTCAAAAAGTTGCATTTCCCATTTTATTTCCCATAGGACCTTTAGACACGGCTACAGCCTGAAACGCTGGACGGAGTTACGCCAAATTTGGCAGAAATTCTAGCTTTCGGTACACAGATTACTTTTGCTTATTCAGTGTAAATCCGTTTAGTAGTTTTTGAGAAATTAAAGGAAATCCAAATATGTATATCTGTGATCGCGAAGACTTCGTGAACAGTGATGAGCTCGTGCAGGGAAATGCACAACTCTGATTGGCTACCAACACGTCAAACCAGGAAGTGTTGGCAGCCATCTTGGGACTTGGCTTGACCCGAGGCCAACAAAAAAGTGTAAAAAAAAGCAAAAAGACAAGGGGCCTGGTTAGAGTAACCTGACCACCCTGGGAAAGAAAGCACTTTTAAAAAGAAAATTTACAGCGAAATCGCTATGACGTCACAAATTTGCGGGAAAAATTAAACAAAAATCAAGTGTGGCCACGTTTGTTTTTTAATAAACCCCCGGGTGGGTCAGGTCCCAGGGGCATTGTTTTTTTTTTTTAATGGTACACTATCACTTCCCCGGAGCATTTGCTGAATTTGGTTCAGTGGGCCACGCGGCCCCCTGCACCCTGGGAATTACCACCCCCCTGGGGCAGAATGGTTTTCTTATGTGGGAGAAGCCTGACAGCCTCGCCCCCAGCCCCAGGGACCACCACCTCCCCGAGGATTTTATCTAATATGTTGTGGTGCACCACACGGCCCCACCACAGCCCCAGGGACCACTACCTCCCTGGAGTTTTTATCTAATATGGAGCAGGGGGCCCGCAGCCCCTTGCAGCCCCGGGGACCACGACCTCCCCGAGGCAAACAGTAAAAAATGTAAAGGGGGTCAGTTTCAGACCCCCAAGCCTTCAGGAACACCACCTCCCCAGGGCTATTTCCACATTGGAGGGGGGCCGTGTGACCCCCCTCAAGGAGTCCCTGATGGCTCTGGGGACCTCTACCTCACCCCCCAGGGCTGGCTCCTGCTATGTCCGGGGTGCCCGTGCAGCAGTGGTTGGATTAAGGTGTAGTAACGGAAATTACTATACATTAAAAAAAAACATAGACATTCACTGAAAAAAACAAATATTACAGGGACGTTACAGTTAGGAAATAGAAACAAAAACAAAGGTTACAGGATGTTGTTGTTAGGCTCACATTTTAAATGTACAAAGCTATAGAAATTCACGCTATAGTTAGAGTTATCTCAAGTAACTATAACTCGCGCCCATGCCATGCATTTATAATTACCCCACAAAATGCAGCACTCATGACATCTTTGGAAACATCATTGAAAATATCAATGTAATATCTGCAGTAACATGTTTGATGAAAACACTGTGCATGGCGACATGCGGGTTGTAGTTACCTTAGGGCATGAGTTATAGTTACTTGACATAAGTCTGACTATAACAGGTGAATTTCTATGGTTTTGCACCTTTAAAATGTGAGCCTAACTACAACGTCCCTGTAACCTTTGGTTTTTTCAGTGAATATGTGTGTGTGTGCATATATATATATATATATATATATATATATATATATATATATATATATATATATTATCCCCCAAAAAGTTACAGGAGCATTTTAGTTAGGACCAGAATTTACACGCACAACACCATACAAATTCAGCTCCCATAGTTTTTGAGTTATTTCAAGGAACTATAACTGGTGCCCTAAGGTAACTATAAGTCGTGCGCTCACTGTGCTTAGTTTTCAGATCAATAACTTTACTGCAGATGTTGTAATGATATTATCAATTATGTCATAGAAGATGCAATTACTAATGTACTATGTGGGGTAATTAGCACTGCATGACCATGGCGAATTTCTTCTGTTTTGTGCATTTACATTCTGATCCCGTGCCCTCTACACTCTCTCCCTCCACACCTCTCTCTGTCCCCATCACCCTCTCTCTCTCTGGCTCCCTCTCTGGTGCTCTCTAGTCTCTTTCTCTCTCTTTCCCTCCCCGTGTCCCCCCTCTCTCCCGCTCTCTTCTTCTCAGACTTCGATCTCTTTCTTTGATCCCGGCTAGGCTCTCTCTCTCCCTTCACTGGTTCTTCCTCTCTCTTTTTCATTCCCCCTCCACACTCTGCCCCTCTCCCACACACATACAGGCGCTCTCTTAGTCACCCTTCGATCTCAGCCCCCCCACTTCCCACAGTCACTGCCTCTAGCTGGGCCCCTCTCTTCCTGCCCTCTGGGGTAGGCCTCTCTCTCTCACCCCCCCCCCCCACTCTGCCCCTCTCCCACACACATACAGGCGCTCTCTTACTCACCCTTCCTTCTCAGCCCCCCCACTTCCCACAGTCACTGCCTCTAGCTGGGCCCCTCTCTTCCTGCCCTCTGGGGTAGCTCTCTCTGTTTACAAGTTCCCGTTGCTGGGTTGCAGCAGGGGGTGCAAGCACAGTTACCCACGCAGACGCCTTGTGCACCACCGATCCCTCCTGCTTCTGCGGTGTGAGCTGGGCATCCATTTCTGTGATGGTGTTTAGAACCTACAGGCTCTGGGTGCACTTAGAACCCACATACAATGCACATGCATCGGCCAGTTACAGATCACACATCATAGGCAGCTGGCTCACATGTTTTTACCTCTCCAAGCCGCCATTGCATTTTTTCACGATGTGGCTTTTCGCACTCACACGCCTCTTCTACAGCATTGCGCTGTGCTCTTGCACGTAAAGCAGCTATTTTCATATTCAAATAATCTGGCATATTTGACCGCCACGATTGCAAGTTTTTTTTGTTTGCTGTTCAAAAATGAACAAAAATTCCACATCAAAGTGCCATTAAAGGTCCAGTGTTACCAAAATTACAAAATTTAGCTTAAACCATCTTTATTAGGCTCATGCATGCTGCTAGCCCCCCAACAACACACCCCCTTGGTAAAGCTGTAACAAAAGGTGTGGGTTTTGTGATCCTCAGTAAGAAAAGTCACAAGAATCACCATAGTGAGTTTCAGACCGTCAGTCAACACATCTGACGGAGGATGATACCTGTAGTTGGGGTTTTTACACTGCAACAGCGTATCAACTTGTTGGGACTGCTTGCATTCAATGCCGAGGCTCTCTGTGTATGTAGTCAATCAATCAATCAATCAAAGAATTTGTAAAGCGCGCTGCTCACCCGCTAGGGTCTCAAGGCGCTGGGAGGGGGGTGCTGCTACTGCTCGAAGAGCCAGGTCTTGAGTTGCTTCCTGAAGGAGAGATGGTACTGGGTCAGCCATAGGTGGGTGGGGAGGGAGTTCCATGTCTTGGCCGCTAGGTAGGAGAAGGATCTTCCCGGGTGGTGGTTCTGCGAATCCGTGGGACAGTGGCGAGGGCGAGGCTAGCGGATCGGAGCTGGCGGGTGAGTGTGTACATCGTGAGGCGGTTGTTGAGGTATATGGGGCCCATGTCGTTGAGGGCTTTGTGTGCGTGGGTGAGGAGCCTGAACGTGATCCTCTTGCTGACGGGGAGCCAGTGCAGGTCTCTTAGGTGGGCGGAGATGTGGCTGTGGCGGGGGATGTCCAGGATGAGTCGTGCCGAGGCGTTCTGTATGCGCTGGAGTCTTTTCTGTAGTTTGGCTGTGGTTCCTGCGTAGAGGGCGTTCCCGTAGTCCAGTCGGCTGGTGAGGAATGTATGTAGGGATGAAAGTGCCCTTTGTATACATAAAGCATTTTATGAAAATTGCTTATACTTTCAGTATATAGATAAGGGTATAAGTACCATTATGTTGGGTACCAATAAACATTTGTTACCTGTTGCTAAAATACCCCCAGGGTGAATGTGCTCTCTACACATATGTGCTTGTTAGGTTAGGGAACAGACGTAAGAAGAGGCAGGTTGGCCATGGTGTGTGCAAATTCTACAACAACCATTTTCCTCCAGCCTGTAACTTTTTAATGCTACCTATATACTTATAGGTTGCATCACAAAATGCACATTCACAGAGAGTTAAAGAAGGACACGCCCAATGAATGCTAATTAGGCATGTTGACCCCCTGTAATTGGCTACCAACACAGCAAGCTCCAACCAACCCTGTGAGTACCTGCCAAGTAACACAGGCCCTTCTTAAAGCTGTAATAAAAGGAGCTGATTTATCTCAGTTTCTCTGGTGATCCTCAATAACAAAATTCACAAGAAGTACTGTAGGGCAGTTTTAACGTTCAATCAACACATCTGACTGAGGATGATACTGCATAGTTGGGCTTTTGAGACTCCAAAACAGCTTGCAAACTTGCTGGAATACACGGAATTCAATATCTTGATACTCATTTGTATGTAGTTGTCACAAACTTAGTATTGTGAGTATGAGGACATCAATGACACATCTTCTTCTTGCCCTAGGGGTCAACTCACCCCCTTGTGTTAGGCCAAGAATGGTAACAAACATCCAGTCTAAGGGGAAAACTAAATCATGGAAAGATATATATATATATATATATATATATATATATATATATATATATATATAGAGAGAGAGAGAGAGAGAGAGAGACTTCTGCAGTTTGATAATGGATGCGCCAGACTAGATCCCTTAGGCATAGTGCTGCGAGTCAGACTTATCAAGGTTAGAAGTCCACTTATGGGTGAGAGAAATACAATTAACTAGGAGGTCAAACCTCAGAAGGAAGTAAGGGATAAACACACCAAGGATAGGACTTATCCAGTGCAAGCAGTTAGTATGTTTTAACTAGATCCCATTGTACCACAAAACTAACACCATAGCTGAAGATGAAGACCACTGCAGCACTGGGAAGGAGGGAGATTGGATGGGAAATACAAACTCAACAAAAGAGTAAGGAGGCAGATAACATGGCACAACGGGAGAGGGTACAGGGGAACTAAACTGGAGAAAAACAACAGAAAGTTAAGGAGAAATGGAGGTGAGGCAAACAGAGAGAGAGACTCCTGCAGGTTGGTCGTTGGAAGATCCGGACTGGATTCCTTAGGCACAGTGTCTTGAATCAGACTTATCGAAGTTAGGTCTCCACCTACTGTTGAGAAAATGCAAATTACTAGGAGGTTAAAACACAATAGGGAAGATAGGCATAGAGACACCATAGATTGGAACTTACCTGGTGCAAGCAGGTGGTACGCTGTAAATAGCTCCATGAAACCACAAAACCAACACTGGAGCCAAAGTTGAAGACAACTGGAGCACTGGGAAAGAGGGAGACTGGTTGGGAGAGAGAAATTCAACGAAAAGGTAGGGAGACAGGTAATACGGCACAACAGGAGAGGTTACAGGGGAACCAAGGGAACTGAACAGGGGAAAAACAACAAAGGTGAAGGAACGAGTCAAGCTGGGTGTCAACTAATAGGAGTCGCAACAGTCACTGCTGCCACAAAAGGGAGCTCAGTGTGAGTCAGGCTTAAATACTCTATCTGCCACAATTTACCTGGGAGTGTGTTTGAATGTGCTGGTCCTCTCATGGCTGCAACTCTGACTCAGGAAATTTAGTTTTATGTGTCATATGGTGTCATATCCGTTATCTTATGTGCGATCTCTTCCATGTTTGCTTTCTCTTTTGCATCACTATGTCTCGTTATCTGATAGTGATGGCGAAAGTGCCCCTTTGGATACATAAAACCTTTAATGAAAGACACTTTTTGGTAGTTTGGGTATAGTAGGAGTCATGATTATGTGTGCCTTTGCGTTGAATAAGAATAAACATTTGTTACCTTTTACTAAGATATTCTTCAGTGTTAGCGTGCTGTCTACAAAGATGCTTGTTATGTTACGTTGTTATGGGCTAAATGTAAAAAGAAGTAGGTTGCAAGTAGTGGATGCACATTGCACACCAGCTTTTCGCCACCAGCCTGAAAGTTTCTCCTGCGACCTGTGTAGTGATAGAATGCATTGCTCCAGCCTGCGACACTCCACTAACTATTAGAGATGCTGAACAGCAGCCACACTGGTGTACAACATGGCAAAACACATTGCCAAAGCCAATAGGTCTTGTATAGGCGAGGGGGTTTCTGTGCTCTTCACCACAACAAGGGAATAATTGTTGCTCTGAGAGGTAACGTGAACTGCCAAGAACAATGGAAACAGAACAACAGTGCGCATTGTTTGAAGTGTATCTAAGTACCAAAGGTTCATTCGAGCTGCTTATAAAATCCCAACTCCTGTATATCAGGTCGGGGCATTCATTCTGTCTGGGCAGCAGTCAGTCCTCGTTACTACAGGTTAATCACTCAAATCCAGCAATTAACACCCGCATGGTGACCGCCTCTGCAAAGCGCCTCGCTGCCTGCCTTGCAGCTTTTCTTTAGTAACTTTTGGACTGCTTGAGGTAGAAACAAAAATACTTTGTATGAAATCTGCGAACCGTGCACCAGAGGGCACAACCTGTGGCAAGTGTGGTAAATTCACAATTACACGAAAGCGCCGCGCATGCGCACCAGTAATGTGACTCTTGAAAGAGCACGTAAGAGACATTTGACTCTCTCTTCCCCCAGGAAGGGAGCGGCCCTCTCTCAAATCCGTACCATGTAGGTACCCCAACAACTCTCTGCTTCTACCCCAGGAGGACTGCCCCCCTCTTCTTCTTCCTCGGCCAGGCCAGAGGACTGAATTCTGGTGTTGGATGAAACCCCTTCATAAATAAATGACCAATCACATTATCCTATCTAACTTGTCCTCTTCCCGTACTGGCCTTCTCGGACTTTACTCGTGGTCCTCTCTAACTTCACCCTTGGCCTGCTCCTTTCTGACTTCACTCTTCCGGCCCTCTATGTGGTTTATGTCAGTCTACCAATCCTGTTTCTGACAAACCTCAGTGTTTGGTCCTACCCTCTCCTGCTTCACTCTTCAAGCCTGCTTGTAGCTAAGAACCTCCCTGTGCGGGCCCTGGCGCGGCCTCATTCCTCCTCTCAGTCCGATTGTAACTAATACCTCTTGGACCCTTGTAATGTCCTATCCAACTCTTTGTAGTTTGGACTATGGAGTAGCGAATATCTACTTGCCAGATTACTAATCCCAACATATTCCACCCGTCTCCACTCTTGCTACTCACCTCCAACCCTTCTCTAACTACTCACCTCCATCCTTGTCCAACTACTCACCTCCACCCTTGTCCAACTACTCACCTCCACCTTTGTCCAGCTACTCACCTCCACCCTTGTCTAACTACTCACCTCCACCCTTGTCTAACTACTCACCTCCAACCCTTGTCCAACTACTCCCTCCAACCTTGTCCAACTACTCACCTCCACCTTTGTCCAGCTACTCACCTCCACCCTTGTCTAACTACTCACCTCCGCCCTTGTCTAACTACTCACCTCCAACCCTTGTCTAACTACTCACATCCACCCTTGTCTAACTACTCACCTCCACTCTTGTCTAACGACTCACTTCCACCCTTGTCTAGCTACTCACCTCGACTCACATCCGCCCTTGTCTAACTACTCACCTCCACCCTTGTCTAACTACTCACCTCCACCCTTGTCTAACTACTCGCCTCCGCCCTTGTCTAACTACTCACCTCCCTAACTACTCACCTCCAACCTTGCCTAACTACTTACCTCCAACCTTACCTAACTACTCACCCCCACCCTTGTCTAGCTACTCACCCCCACCCTTGCCTAGCTACTCACCTACATCCTTGCCTAGATACTCACCTCCATCCTTGCCTAACTACTCACCTCCAACCCTTGTCTAACTACTCACCTCCACCCTTGTCTAACTACTCACCTCCAACCCTTTTCTAACTACTCACTTCCAACCCTTGTCTAACTACTCACATCCACCCTTGTCTAACTACTCACCTCCACCCTTGTCTAACGACTCACTTTCACCCTTGTCTAGCTACTCACCTCGACTCACATCCACCCTTGTCTACCTACTCACCTCCATCCTTGTCTAACTACTCACCTCCACCCTTGTTTAGCTACTCACCTCGACCCTTGTCTAACTACTCACCTCCACCCTTGTCTAACTACTCACCTCCACCCTTGTCTAACTACTCACCTCCGCCCTTGTCTAACTACTCACCTTCAACCCTTGTCCAACTACTCACCTCCAACCTTGTCCAACTACTCACCTCCACCTTTGTCCAGCTACTCACCTCCACCCTTGTCTAACTACTCACCTCCGCCCTTGTCTAACTACTCACCTCCAACCCTTGTCTAACTACTCACATCCACCCTTGTCTAACTACTCACCTCCACTCTTGTCTAACGACTCACTTCCACCCTTGTCTAGCTACTCACCTCGACTCACATCCGCCCTTGTCTAACTACTCACCTCCACCCTTGTCTAACTACTCACCTCCAACCCTTGTCTAACTACTCACATCCACCCTTGTCTAACTACTCACATCCGCCCTTGTCTAACGACTCACCTCCACCCTTGTCTAGCTACTCACCTCGACTCACATACACCCTTGTCTACCTACTCACCTCCATCCTTGTCTAACTACTCACCTCCACCCTTGTCTAACTACTCACCTCCACCCTTGTCTAGCTACTCACCTCCACCCTTGTCTAACTACTCACCTCCACCCTTGTCTAACAACTCACTTCCGCCCTTGTCTAGCTACTCGCCTCCACCCTTGTCTAACTACTCACCTCCACCCTTGTCTAGCTACTCACCTCCACCCTTGTCTAACTACTCACCTCAAACCCTTGTTTAGCTACTCACCTCCATCCTTGCCTAGCTACTCACCTCCACCCTTGCCTAGCTACTCACTTCCACCCTTGTCTAGCTACTCACCTCCAACCCTTGTCTAACAACTCACCTCCACCGTTGTCTAACTATTCACCTCCAACCTTGCCTAACTACTCACCTCTACCCTTGTCTAACTACTCACCTCCGCCCTTGTCTAACTACTCACCTCCAACCCTTGTCCAACTACTCACCTCTAACCTTGTCCAACTACTCACCTCCACCTTTGTCCAGCTACTCACCTCCACCCTTGTCTAACTACTCACCTCCGCCCTTGTCTAACTACTCACCTCCAACCCTTGTCTAACTACTCACATCCACCCTTGTCTAACTACTCACCTCCACTCTTGTCTAACGACTCACTTCCACCCTTGTCTAGCTACTCACCTCGACTCACATCCGCCCTTGTCTAACTACTCACCTCCACCCTTGTCTAACTACTCACCTCCAACCCTTGTCTAACTACTCACATCCACCCTTGTCTAACTACTCACATCCGCCCTTGTCTAACGACTCACCTCCACCCTTGTCTAGCTACTCACCTCAACTCACATACACCCTTGTCTACCTACTCACCTCCATCCTTGTCTAACTACTCACCTCCACCCTTGTCTAACTACTCACCTCCACCCTTGTCTAGCTACTCACCTCCACCCTTGTCTAACTACTCACCTCCACCCTTGTCTAACAACTCACTTCCGCCCTTGTCTAGCTACTCGCCTCCACCCTTGTCTAACTACTCACCTCCACCCTTGTCTAGCTACTCACCTCCACCCTTGTCTAACTACTCACCTCAAACCCTTGTTTAGCTACTCACCTCCATCCTTGCCTAGCTACTCACCTCCACCCTTGCCTAGCTACTCACTTCCACCCTTGTCTAGCTATTCACCTCCAACCTTGCCTAACTACTCACCTCCAACCTTGTCTAACTACACACCCCCACCCTTGTCTAGCTAACCCCCACCCTTGTCTAGCTACTCACCTCCATCCTTGCCTAACTACTCACCTGCAACCTTTTCTAAATACTCACCTCCACCCTTGTCTAACTACTCACCTCCACCCATGTCTAACGACTCACTTCCACCCTTGTCTAGCTACTCACCTCTAACCCTTGTCTAACTACTCACCTCCACCCTTGTCTAACTACTCACCTCCAACCTTGCCTAACTACTTACCTCCAACCTTGTCTAACTACTCACCCCCACCCTTGTGTTGCTACTCACCCCCACTCTTGCCTAGCTACTCACCTCCATCCTCGCCTAGCTACTCACCTTCATCCTTCCCTAACTACTCACCTCCAACCTTGTCTAACTACTCACAGCCACCCTTGTCTAACTACTCACCTCCACCCTTGTCTAACTACTCACCTCCATCCTTGTCTAACTACTCACCTCCACCCTTGTCTAGCTACTCACCTCCACCCTTGTCTAACTACTCACCTCCACCCTTATCTAACTACTTACCCCCACCGTTGTCTAACTACTCACCTCCACCCTTGTCTAACTACTCACCTCCATCCTTGTCTAACAACTCACCTCCACCCTTGTCCAGCTACTCACCTTCAACCCTTGTCTAACTACTCATCAGCAACCCTTGTCTAACTACTCACCTCCACCCTTGTCTAACCTCCACCCTTGTCTAGCTACTCTTCTCCAACCCTTGTCTAACTACTCACCTCCACCCTTGTCTAACTACTCACCTCCAACCCTTGTTGAGCTTCTCACCTCCACCCTTGTCTAAATACTCACCTCCACCCTTGTCTAACTACTCACCTCCAACCCTTGTTTAGCTACTCACCTCCACCCTTGTCTAACTACTCACCTCCACCCTTGTCTAGCTGCTCACCTCCACCCTTGTCTAACTACTCACCTCCAACCCTTGTCTAACTACTCACCTCCACCCTTGTCTAACTACTCACCTCCACCCTTGTCTAACTACTCACCTACACCCTTGTCTAACTATTCACCTCCACCCTTGTCTAACTACTCACCTCCAACCCTTGTCTAGCTACTCACCTCCACCCTTATCTAACTACTCACCTCCACCCTTGTCTAACTACTCACCTCCACTCTTGTCTAACGACTCACTTCCACCCTTGTCTAGCTACTCACCTCGACTCACATCCGCCCTTGTCTAACTACTCACCTCCACCCTTGTCTAACTACTCACCTCCAACCCTTGTCTAACTACTCACATCCACCCTTGTCTAACTACTCACATCCGCCCTTGTCTAACGACTCACCTCCACCCTTGTCTAGCTACTCACCTCGACTCACATACACCCTTGTCTACCTACTCACCTCCATCCTTCTCTAACTACTCACCTCCACCCTTGTCTAACTACTCACCTCCACCCTTGTCTAGCTACTCGCCTCCACCCTTGTCTAACTACTCACCTCCACCCTTGTCTAGCTACTCACCTCCACCCTTGTCTAACTACTCACCTCCAACCCTTGTCTAACTACTCACATCCACCCTTGTCTAACTACTCACATCCGCCCTTGTCTAACGACTCACCTCCACCCTTGTCTAGCTACTCACCTCGACTCACATACACCCTTGTCTACCTACTCACCTCCATCCTTGTCTAACTACTCACCTCCACCCTTGTCTAACTACTCACCTCCACCCTTGTCTAGCTACTCGCCTCCACCCTTGTCTAACTACTCACCTCCACCCTTGTCTAGCTACTCACCTCCAACCTTGCCTAACTACTTACCTCCAACCTTGTCTAACTACTCACCCCCACCCTTGTGTTGCTACTCACCCCCACTCTTGCCTAGCTACTCACCTCCATCCTCGCCTAGCTACTCACCTTCATCCTTCCCTAACTACTCACCTCCAACCTTGTCTAACTACTCACAGCCACCCTTGTCTAACTACTCACCTCCACCCTTGTCTAACTACTCACCTCCATCCTTGTCTAACTACTCACCTCCACCCTTGTCTAGCTACTCACCTCCACCCTTGTCTAACTACTCACCTCCACCCTTATCTAACTACTTACCCCCACCGTTGTCTAACTACTCACCTCCACCCTTGTCTAACTACTCACCTCCATCCTTGTCTAACAACTCACCTCCACCCTTGTCCAGCTACTCACCTTCAACCCTTGTCTAACTACTCATCAGCAACCCTTGTCTAACTACTCACCTCCACCCTTGTCTAACCTCCACCCTTGTCTAGCTACTCTTCTCCAACCCTTGTCTAACTACTCACCTCCACCCTTGTCTAACTACTCACCTCCAACCCTTGTTGAGCTTCTCACCTCCACCCTTGTCTAAATACTCACCTCCACCCTTGTCTAACTACTCACCTCCAACCCTTGTTTAGCTACTCACCTCCACCCTTGTCTAACTACTCACCTCCACCCTTGTCTAGCTGCTCACCTCCACCCTTGTCTAACTACTCACCTCCAACCCTTGTCTAACTACTCACCTCCACCCTTGTCTAACTACTCACCTCCACCCTTGTCTAACTACTCACCTACACCCTTGTCTAACTATTCACCTCCACCCTTGTCTAACTACTCACCTCCAACCCTTGTCTAGCTACTCACCTCCACCCTTATCTAACTACTCACCTCCACCCTTGTCTAACTACTCACCTCCACTCTTGTCTAACGACTCACTTCCACCCTTGTCTAGCTACTCACCTCGACTCACATCCGCCCTTGTCTAACTACTCACCTCCACCCTTGTCTAACTACTCACCTCCAACCCTTGTCTAACTACTCACATCCACCCTTGTCTAACTACTCACATCCGCCCTTGTCTAACGACTCACCTCCACCCTTGTCTAGCTACTCACCTCGACTCACATACACCCTTGTCTACCTACTCACCTCCATCCTTGTCTAACTACTCTCCTCCACCCTTGTCTAACTACTCACCTCCACCCTTGTCTAGCTACTCACCTCCACCCTTGTCTAACTACTCACCTCCACCCTTGTCTAACAACTCACTTCCGCCCTTGTCTAGCTACTCGCCTCCACCCTTGTCTAACTACTCACCTCCACCCTTGTCTAGCTACTCACCTCCACCCTTGTCTAACTACTCACCTCAAACCCTTGTTTAGCTACTCACCTCCATCCTTGCCTAGCTACTCACCTCCACCCTTGCCTAGCTACTCACTTCCACCCTTGTCTAGCTATTCACCTCCAACCTTGCCTAACTACTCACCTCCAACCTTGTCTAACTACACACCCCCACCCTTGTCTAGCTAACCCCCACCCTTGTCTAGCTACTCACCTCCATCCTTGCCTAACTACTCACCTGCAACCTTTTCTAAATACTCACCTCCACCCTTGTCTAACTACTCACCTCCACCCATGTCTAACGACTCACTTCCACCCTTGTCTAGCTACTCACCTCCAACCCTTGTCTAACTACTCACCTCCACCCTTGTCTAACTACTCACCTCCAACCTTGCCTAACTACTTACCTCCAACCTTGTCTAACTACTCACCTCCACCCTTGTCTAACTACTCACCTCCAACCTTGCCTAACTACTTACCTCCAACCTTGTCTAACTACTCACCCCCACTCTTGCCTAGCTACTCACCTCCATCCTCGCCTAGCTACTCACCTCCATCCTTCCCTAACTACTCACCTCCAACCTTGTCTAACTACTCACAGCCACCCTTGTCTAACTACTCACCTCCACCCTTGTCTAACTACTCACCTCCATCCTTGTCTAACTACTCACCTCCACCCTTGTCTAGCTACTCACCTCCACCCTTGTCTAACTACTCACCTCCACCCTTATCTAACTACTTACCCCCACCCTTGTCTAACTACTCACCTCCACCCTTGTCTAACTACTCACCTCCATCCTTGTCTAACAACTCACCTCCACCCTTGTCCAGCTACTCACCTTCAACCCTTGTCTAACTACTCATCAGCAACCCTTGTCTAACTACTCACCTCCACCCTTGTCTAACCTCCACCCTTGTCTAGCTACTCTTCTCCAACCCTTGTCTAACTACTCACCTCCACCCTTGTCTAACTACTCACCTCCAACCCTTGTTGAGCTTCTCACCTCCACCCTTGTCTAAATACTCACCTCCACCCTTGTCTAACTACTCACCTCCAACCCTTGTTTAGCTACTCACCTCCACCCTTGTCTAACTACTCACCTCCACCCTTGTCTAGCTGCTCACCTCCACCCTTGTCTAACTACTCACCTCCAACCCTTGTCTAACTACTCACCTCCACCCTTGTCTAACTACTCACCTCCACCCTTGTCTAACTACTCACCTACACCCTTGTCTAACTATTCACCTCCACCCTTGTCTAACTACTCACCTCCAACCCTTGTCTAGCTACTCACCTCCACCCTTATCTAACTACTCACCTCCACCCTTGTCTAACTACTCACCTTGAACCCTTGTCTAACTACTCACCTCCACCCTTATCTAACTACTCACCTCCACCCTTGTCTAGCTACTCACCTCCACCCTTGTCTAACTACTCACCTCCAACCCTTGTCTAACTACTCACCTCCAACCTTGTCTAACTACTCACCTCCAACCCTTGTCTAGCTACCCACCTCCAACCTTTGTCTAACTACTCACCTCCACCCTTGTCTAACTACTCACCTCCACCCTTGTCTAGCTGCTCACCTCCACCCTTGTCTGACTACTCACCTCCACCCTTGTCTAACTTCTCACTCCAACCCTTGTCTAACTACTCACCTCCACCCTTGTTAAGCTACTCACCTCCACCCTTGTCTAACTACTCACCTCCAACCCCTGTCTAACTACTCACCTCCACCCTTGTCTAACTTCATGCTTCCAGTCTAGTCCTCTCCGATTTCACTCCCCCAGTTTTAATACTGGCTGAGTTCACTTCCTAAGCGTAGTCCTCTTTTACTTCACTTCCAATCCGATTCTCAACAAACCTCACTCTTCCAGCTCCAACCTTAACTAACTTACTCTTTGAACCAGAGCCCTGTTTAGCTTCCCTCTTCCTCACCTGATATAGTCTAACTACACTTTTCCAGCCCTTGTCCTGTCTGGCCTCACTCTTTGAGCTCTCGTCTAGTGTAATAGTCCTGCCGCTTTCAGAGACCTAGTCCTGCCTAACTCCATTCTTCAAACCCTAGTCTAGTCTAATTTCACTAATCCAGCCCTGGCACCAATTTAACTCTTCCAACCCTAGTCTTGCCTAACTTCTCTTTTAATGTCTAGGTTATGTTTAACTTCACTCTTTGAGCTCCAGTCCTGTCACTTGTCAAGTCCTAGTCCTCCAGCACCATCCTGTTTAACGCCACACTTCTAGGCAAGTCCTGGCACACTTTGAGATCTAGTCTGGTCTGATCTCACTTTTCGAGCCCTAGTCTTCCAGCACTCAATCACAAGTGTAACTTCACTCGTCAATCTCATTCCTGTTACTATTTAAACCCTAGTCCAGCTTAACTCCTCTTCAGTTCTTGTCCTATCTAACTTTACTCTTTAACCCTGCTTTTGTTTAACTTCACTCTACAAACTGTGGACCAGTCTAACTTCACGCATTGACCTTAGTCCTGTCACTCTTTAAGCCATGGACCTGTCTAACTTCACGCTTTGACCTCAGTCCTGTCACTCTTTAAGCCATGGACTTGTCTAACTTCACGCTTTGACCTCAGTCCTGTCACTCTTTAAGCCATGGACCTGTCTAACTTCACACTTTGACCTCAGTCCTGTCACTCTTTAAGCCATGATTCTGTCTAACTTCACGCTTTGAATTCAGTCCTGTAACTCTTTAAGCCATGATTCTGTCTAACTTCACACTTTGACCTCAGACCTGTCACTCTTTAAGGCATGATTCTGTCTAACTTCATGCTTTGTCTTCAGTCCTGTCAGTCTACCTGCCATGGACCTCTCTAACTTCACACTTTGACCTCAGTCCTCTCAATCTTTAAGCCATGATTCTGTCTAACTTCACTCTTAAAGCCCTTGTGTTAGCTAACTTACCTCTTTGAGCCATAGACATACCCTCTTCAAGCTCTCTTCCTAACTTCACTCTTCCAGTCCTGGTCCTGTCTAACTTCACTCCTTGACCCTAGTCCTGTCTGTCTTCGAGCCCTGGGCCTTTCTGACCTCACTCATTAAGCCCTAGTCCTGCACTAGTCCTAACTTCTCTCTTCCCAGCCAAGTCGTCCACTGTGTCCTTTCTTTTCTTGCCAAAGGTAGCCTTAGTCCTAGTTCTATCAAACTTCACTATTCAGCTCTAGTCCTTTCTAAATTCACTCATCCAGCCATGTTCCCAACTAACTTCACTCTTTCGGCACTAGTCCTAACTTCACTCTTCCAGCGCAGGTCAGCCTCCCTGGCTTTTGTCTCTTGCCAGAGCTAACCTCATGCCTAGTTACGCCTAACTTCAACTCTCGAACCTAGTGCTGCCTACCTTCACTCCTCCAGTCATATTACTGACTGACTTCACTGTTTCAGCACTAGCCCTGTCTAACTTAACTGTTCGATCATAGTCATTTCTAACTTCATTCAACCAGTCATGTTCCCAACTAGCTTCCCTTTTCCAGTCCTAATGCTGACTAGCTTCACTCTTCCAGCTTAGTTCTATCTAACTTCACTAATTCCAGACTAGTCCTCACTAACATCACTCCCCCAACAATAATTCAGACTGCACTCCTCCAGCTGGGTCAGCTACCCTGGCCTTTCTTTTCTTGCCACAGGTAACTTTAGTCCTAATTCTCTTTAACTCAGACCCTAGTCCTATCTGACTTTAGTCATCCAGTCATGTTCCTTACTAACTTCACTCTTCCGGCACTAGCCCTGTCCAACTCCACTCTTTGACCTTCGTCCAGTCTAACTTCATTCATCTAGTCATTTTCCAGACAAGCTTCACTCTTTCGGCAATAGTCCTAACTTTACTCTTCTAGCTCAGATTGCCCATTCTGCCATCTCTTCTCTTGCCTCAGGTAACATTAGTCCTAGTTCTGTCTAACTTCCCTCTTCAGCCCTAGCACTGTCTATCTTCCAGTCATGCTTCTGACTAACTCCCCTCTTCCAGGCATAAAGTTGACTAACTTAGTCCTCTGTTATTTCAGTCTTCCAGCCTAGTCCTGAATAACTTCACCAGCACTAGTCCTAACTTTACTCGACCAGCTTGGTGGCAAAAATGATGTCCTCCACCACCCTGACTCTAAATCAGTTGCTTAGATTGTTCTATCTCTGCTAATCTACAACTTCCCAGAAAGGAGGATAAACCTTTTGGTGGTGGACTATGGTTCAGGCAGTTTAACAAGCCAGTTTTGCCCACTTTTCTTGTCAATTTTGTGGTTCTATAAAGAGACTAGAGCAGGCTTCTCCAACGAGTAGCTTGTGAGCTACTGGTAGCTCTCCAGCTACATCTGGGTAGCTCTCCTGTTTGCATACCAGCCCACTAAATTGAACCCTCTAGCTTTGTTGAATTAATATATTTATGCCAAAATTGTGAATTCCATATAAGAACGTGTGTATTCCATAAGCTGATTTTTGGAGAAAAATTGCTTAATTTGAAATATAAAGTGAAACCTGATTTTTCAGTGATACATCATGTGGGTAGACCTTTTACTAATATTATTTCTTTTATGCCAGGGTATTGCAGCTTTGACTGTCAGGTATTACTGCTGGTAGTCTTGCATACGGCGACCACTTATGTAATCTTGTCTGATGTGGTCATTATTACAACACTAATTATTTTAGTAGCTCCCAATGATTTTCGTTGAACGTGAGTAGCTCTTATTACAGAAAAGGTTGGAGACCCAAGGAATAGAGAGCTGGAAAAGACTTCAGTTCCCAGGTTCATGGGGTGAAAAGGGAGGTCAAGTTTCCACAGAATTTATTGTTAATCTAATGTTCGTCAATTTGCGAAACTGTTATCAGGTGAGGTATCCGGCTCCAGTGACTAGGGCAATAGAAGCTTCATTTAGGACTCATCTTGGTCACTAGAGCTGAAATGTATTTGGTGTACACTTCCCAATCTCTAGTTAAGTGTTTCCAGTCTCTGTCAGCAGCCATCCAGGAGGAATGGGATGTGTCCTAGCTTTTAGCAGCCATGGATCCCAGGCAAATATCCATTGGTTCTTAAATGTGGCCGGCTGAAAGCTTCTGCAATGGTGACTAGTGGAACGGTGGCTGCCAAAAAGGAATTGGAAGGTGGATTTATCCCAATAGTCTTGCCTGCTAAATGTGCCATTTTCGAGGGACAAACAATTTGGGAAAGAGTTGGAGAATGTAATCCGAATGTCATTTAAAAGTAGGAAGGACCCAGAACCGTCTAAATAGCAGTCTAGAAATGCCGATAAGAGTAAGAAGCCTTATGAACATTCAATATTTAACAATAGTCAGGTGTCAACTCTATAACCCTCAGAACCAGGGTAGTGTAGATATATATAAAATAAAATTGATTACCTTTCAGGTTGTGTGCGTTTACCTAAATTAAAAAAGTCACAGTTACTAGATCTGGGCTTAACCTATTATTTTGTTTTGTTCTGTTCCCCCTCTCCTCCCCTGAGTGAACCCATTATTTGATATTATGAACATTCAAGGTGGGAAAAGTGTGAGCCCTTCTCTGATAAGTCCCGTTTTCAGGCAAATCAGTCAAGAAATTATTTCAGAACAGCCTAGAGTTCAAACGCTAATCAGTGTTCCTGAGGATGCTGAGATAGAGGGTTCCTGGGAGAAGTTAAGAAGATTATTGTGTCTCTTTCAGGACTTTTGGAAGAATGAGGTTAAGGATAATTGGATGAATCAGGTAATTCTCAAGGCTGTGCTTTAGAATTTCAGAAGGATCATCCAGGCGATGGCTTCCTCCTGACGCCTCTACCGAAGAGCCCAGAAAGCAGACGGCGCCTCCGCCAGAAGGTGCTTATCCTCAAACCAAAGAATGCATTAGTGGTGGTACCAAGATTGGGAGAAGGACAGGGATGTTCTCCCTGATGTTCTTGGTTGGAAATCATTGGGGGAGTACGGTCTCTAAATAGACTTCAGAGACTTAAATTTATCAAAGAAATTTGAGACCCCAACCACCGTTTTCAGAGGGCCTAAGGCTGCGGATTGAGAGGTGGTTGGACTCTCACAACTTGAACAAAAATGGTTCAGCCGTCATCTCCTGCCTGAAAGTGTTAACCACAGATGCCAGCAAGAAAGGTTGGTGGACATTTTTGGGACAAGAACAGCTCAGGATTGTTGAACAGTTCATTAGAGGAATCATTCCTCTAATTGGACAGAGTTAAAATGGGAGGCTCAGCGGTGCTAGGAGGGTCACTTGAAGTGGTCAGTACGGACAACTCGATAACCCCGCCGTATCTGAAAAGGCAGCTTGGGACACAGACATCATCTCTCAGTCATCTGGCTCAAACAACATGTAATTGGACAGAGACAAATCTGCTTTTACTCAGAGCCATTCATACAGAAGGGAAGGTAAACAGACTGCTGAGCCCCTAAACAGACCAATTCCCTCATCTCAGAATCTGAGGGTCTCAGTTCAGTCCTTTCAATAGATATGTTGGAAGTTTAGCAACCCAGAAGTAGATGTGTTTGCGGATTGCAGCAACATTCTCCTGCCACAATATTTATTTAGGTGCCAGGACCCTCCTGCCTTGGGGTGGATGTGTTGCCATCTCGAATGGTCAAGGAAGCTGTTATGCGGGTTCCCTCCCAGTTGTCTAATTCTTCAACTTCTAGTGAAAATCAGGAGGGAAGACGCAGAAGGTATTCTGACTTGCCTCTATTGGCTGTGCAGGGGTTGGGATCTGCTTCTGAAGGATACGCTGGCAGACTTAGGGGATCATTATGAACATGGCGGAAACAACCGCAGTGTTCATGCTGGCGGTCAAAACACTGACCGCCAGTGACCCCGGAACCCCGTCGGCCACATAATGAACCTTTCTGAGAGCCGGCGGGCGGAAACATTGTTCGGCTGGGACACATGGAGCCGCCGTCAATGCCTCTGTGCGGCAGGTGCAGTTGTACCTGTCACGCAGATCACTGCCCAAAAATCAGGCAGTGACCTGCGCGACGGGGCTCTGCACTGGGGCCCCAGCACTGCCCATGCAAAGTGCATGGGCAGTGCTGGGGCCCCAAGGGGTGCCCCGGGGCACCCCCTCCGCCAGCCTTTTCCTGGCAGGATATCCCGCCAGGAAAAGGCTGGCGGCAAATGAAACATTATCCGCAGGGTAACGCCGCTACCCTGGCGGATGGTGTTTCATCCCGCCGCCAGGCTGCCTGACGGCGGTAGCCTGGCGGTAGTCACCCTGTTCATTATATGACGGTTCGGCCCGCCATGCCGGCTGGCGGCTTAAAAGGGCCTAAAAGTGTGGTTTATTGCCCTGCAACCTTACGCATGGGTCCCTCCACCTCTGTTATCCATTTCACTGGTTGAGGGCTGGATAACTAAAGAAAAGTGCTTAGAAGTTTAAGCCTCTTTACTTCTGTAGCTAATTATGTTCAAGCTTCAAGCAAGGAGTCCACTTAGTGAAAGTATAATTATCACTGGCTCTCATTTTCCAAGAGGTGTACAGATGAGGATTTTTCTCTTATTCTGTGACCCCCAGAAGACATCTTTTAGTTTAATGGGGAGCTCTTTGTGAGTTTGAAAACTGGGTTTTCAGGCTTTTCAAAGGGTTTGAAGTTTTAAGACCTAAGTGGGGCCTTTTGTTGGCGGTCCTTGAGTAAAGATCCTTTTGAGCCTTTGGAGGAGGTTCGATTTAAATTCTTCTCCTTAAAAGTTGGGTTTTTTAGTTAGTAATAGCCCTAGTAATGGGTAGGTGGACAGGAGAGTTGGCTGTGTCAACGTGTTGTCCTCCTTATCGTAGAAGTTTTGCAGAACGTTTGGTTTCAAGGTTGAGGCCTCGGTTTCTTGCAAAGGTGAGTTGTGTACTTGTGCAATGTCACAGTAGAGAATTCTTCCAGTGTTGTACTCTAAGTTATCTGGTTTATGAAGCATAGTTTGAGGTTGCAAGATCTGCCAAGGCTTATCTTTTCTTTCGAGATCATTTGAATTGAAAAAGTGTGATTTATTGTTTGTTTACTGTGGTCAGGGTTGCAAGGCTTCCTCTTCTCATAAGTCGAAGGTTTAAAGAAGAAATGTCAATCTCCTTTGTGAATTCTGGTCTTCAGCCTCCTGGGTCAGTTCAGACATATTTGAGAAGGTGGAAGGCCTCGTAATGGGCTGAATGGGTCGGTGTCTCCATCACTGGTACTTGGGCAAGACAATCTACCTTTAGTAAACAAGATAGCTTACACTTTGGTGCAAATACTATGAATGCAAAGAATGCTGTTGGGTCTATGATGATCTCATGTTTGACTGAGTACATTTGCTTAGCATGATTTATGTCATGCATGTTACGTCTTTGTCTAAGGTACTGGTTTGGGGCACCTGCATTAGTGAGGACTGTGGATGAGGCTGGTAATGTCTAGATTACTTGCCTGTAATCTTTATTACTCTGACTCCACATTCCTCATCCCATTTCCGTCCACGTGCCCTTGTTGGGTGGGTAATGAAGTCATCTGGGCATTACCAGACTTTAATGTGGAATAGACATGCTTCTTATTCACCTAAACATGAGGCCCTTTAATCCTGGGGTGACTCATGTATCCCCCTCTCTCCCCCTCTCTTCCGTGTGCTGGCAGCACATGGACCATACAGGACTGAGCTTGCCCCAGTCCAGCCTGGGGGACTGGACCTGTAGTCTAGATCCGAAGACGAGATGCAAGGACTTGGCTCCTTTACGAGAATACAGGAGCTGCCCTCTTTCACTGCACAGGCATGCACCTGTGTGCCCACAGGGTGTTACTCTGCCCCTTCCCCGCATGCTCCAGGCCTCGAAATGTGCGTGCAGCCTGTGCGCTAACAAACTATTAACCTGCCAGCTTCGTCGCACGGTCTAGTCCCTCTATAGGTTTAAAGTCTGTGTGCTCACACACTGCCAACCTGACCCTCACCCCGCTTTACTGCATGCTGCACCCCGTCCACACACTGCTACCCCCGCTTTACTGCATGCTGCAGGGCCCATGTAGGTATGCTGCACCCCGTCCACACACTGCTAACCCCCTCCTTTACTGCATGCTGCAGGGCCCATGTAGGTATGCTGCACCCCGTCCACACACTGCTACCCCCCCGCTTTACTGCATGCTGCAGGGCCCATGTAGGTATGCTGCACCCCGTCCACACACTGCTACCCCCCGCTTTACTGCATGCTGCAGGGCCCATGTACGTATGCTGCACCCCTGTCCACACACTGCTACCCCCCGCTTTACTGCATGCTGCAGGGCCCATGTAGGTATGCTGCACCCCTGTCCACACACTGCTACCCCCCGCTTTACTGCATGCTGCAGGACCCATGTACGTATGCTGCACCTGTGCCCACACACTGCTACCCACCACTTTACTGCATGCTGCAGGGCCCATGTAGGTATGCTGCACCCCGTCCACACACTGCTACCCCCGCTTTACTGCATGCTGCAGGGCCCATGTAGGCATGCTGCACCCCGTCCACACACTGCTACCCCCGCTTTACTGCATGCTGCAGGGCCCATGTACGTATGCTGCACCCCTGTCCACACACTGCTACCCCCCGCTTTACTGCATGCTGCAGGGCCCATGTAGGTATGCTGCACCCCGTCCACACACTGCTACCCCACTCCTTTACTGCATGCTGCAGGTCACCTGTAGGTATGCTGCACCCCGTCCACACACTGCTAACCCACACCTTTACTGCATCCTGCAGGGCCCGTGTAGGCATGCTGCACCTCTGTCCACACACTGCTACCCCCGCTTTACTGCATGCTGCACCTGTGCCCACACACTGCTAACCCCCTCCTTTACTGCATGCTGCAGGTCACCTGTAGGTATGCTGCACCCCGTCCACAGACTGCTAACCCCCTCCTTTACTGCATGCTGCAGGTCACCTGTAGGTATGCTGCACCCCTGTCCACACACTGCTACCCCACTCCTTTACTGCATCCTGCAGGGCCCGTGTAGGCATGCTGCACCCCGTCCACACACTGCTACCCCCCGCTTTACTACATGCTGCAGGGCCCATGTACGTATGCTGCACCCCTGTCCACACACTGCTAACCTCCTTCTTTACTGCATGTTGCAGGGCCCGTGTAGGTATGCTGCACCCCGTCCACACACTGCTACCCCCTCTTTACTGCATGCTGCAGGGCCCATGTACGTATGCTGCACCCCGTCCACACACTGCTACCCCCGCTTTACTGCATGCTGCAGGGCCCGTGTAGGTATGCTGCACCCCGTCTACACACTGCTACCCCCGCTTTACTGCATGCTGCAGGGCCCATGTACGTATGCTGCACCTCTGCCCAAACACTGCTAACCTGCCCCCCTCCTTTACTGCATGCTGCAGGGCCCATGTACGTATGCTGCACCCCTGTCCACACACTGCTACCCCCCGCTTTACTGCATGCTGCAGGGCCTGCAAAGGTATGCTACACCTCTGTCCACAGACTGCTAACCCCCTCCTTTACTGCATGCTGCAGGGCCCATGTACATATGCTGCACCCCTGTCCACACACTGCTAACCGCCTTCTTTACTGCAAGTTGCAGGGCCCGTGTAGGTATGCTGCACCTGTGTCCACACTGCTAACCCCCTCCTTTACTGCATGCTGCAGGACCCATGTACACATGCTGCACCTGTTCCCTCACACTGCTAACCTGCCCCCCTCCTTTACTGCATGCTGCAGGGCCTGCATAGGTATGCTGTACCTGTGTCCACACACTGCTACCCCTGCTTTACTGCATGCTGCAGGGTCTGTGGTATGCTGCACCCCTGTCCACACACTGCTAACCCCCTCCTTCACTGCATGCTGCAGGTCACCTGTAGGTATGCTGCACCTCTGTCCACACACTGCTAACCTGCTCCCCTTGCTTTACTGCATACTGCAGGGCCCATGTACGTATGCCGCACCTCTGTCCACACACTGCCAACCCACTCATTTACTGCATGCTGCAGGACCCTTGTAGGTATGCTGCACCTCTGCCCACACACTGCTACCCCCGCTTTATTGCATGCTGCAGAGCCTGTGTACATATGGTGCACCTCTATCCACACACTGCTACCCCCGCTTTACTGCATGCTGCAGGGCCCGTGTAGGTATGCTGCACCCCTGTCCACAGACTGCTAACCCCCTCCTTTACTGCATGCTGCAGGACCCATGTAGGTATGCTGCACCTGTGTCCACACTGCTAACCCCCTCCTTTACTGCATGCTGCAGGACCCATGTAGGTATGCTGCACATGTGTCCACACACTGCTACCCCCGCTTTACTGCATGCTGCATGGCCCATGTACGTATGCTGCACCTGTTTCCACACACTGCTAACCTGCTCCCCCTGCTTTACTACATGCTGCAGGGCCCATGTACGTACGCTGCGTCTGTGCCCACACATTGCTAACTGCCCCCCCTCCCTTCCCTGCCTTACTGCATGCTGCAGGGCCCATGTACGTATGCTGCACCTGTGCCCACACACTGCTAACCCAACCCTTTACTGCATGCTGCAGGGCCCATGTACGTATGCTGCACCTGTTCTCACACACTGCTACCTAGCACTTTACTGCATGCTTCAGGGCCCATGTACGTATGCTGCACCTGTTCCCACACACTGCTAACCTGCCCTCCCTCCTTTACTGCATGTTGCAGGGCCCGTGTAGGTATGCTGCACCTGTGTCCACACTGCTAACCCCCTCCTTTACTGCATGCTGCAGGGCCCATGTAGGTATGCTGCACCTGTTTCCACACACTGCTAACCTGCTCCCCCTGCTTTACTACATGCTGCAGGGCCCATGTACGTACGCTGCGTCTGTGCCCACACATTGCTAACCGGCCCCCCTCCCTTCCCTGCCTTACTGCATGCTGCAGGGTCCATGTACGTATGCTGCACCTGTGCCCACACACTGCAACCCCCGCTTTACTGCATGCTGTAGGGCCCGTGTAGGTATGCTGCACCTCTGTCACACATTGCTAACCTGCCCACATTGCTGCATGCTGTAGGGCCTGTGTAGATATGCTGCACTTCTACCCACTCACTGCTAACTTGCTCCCTCTGCTTTACTGCCTGCTGCAGGGCCCATGTGGGTAGACTGCATATGCGTCACACACTGCCAACTCCCCGATTTACTACATGCTGCAGGGCCTGTGTAGGTATGCTGCACTTGTACCCACACACTGCTAACCTGCCCCTCATGCTTTAGCGCATGTTGCAGGGCCCATGTAGTTATGCTGCACCTGTGCCCATACACTCATAACCTGCCCCCCTCCCTGCTTCACTGCAGGCTGCAGGGCCCGTGTGGGTATGCTGCACCTGTGCCCATACACTGATAACCTGCCCCCCTCCCTGCTTCACTGCATGCTGCAAGGCCCATGTAGGTATGCTGCACCTCTGCCAAAACACTGCTAACCTGCCCCCTGCTTTACTGCTGCTGCAGGGCCCATGTAGGTATGCTGTACCTCTACCCACAGACTGCTAACCTGCCCCCCGCTTTACTGCATGGTGCATGGCCCATGTAGGTATGCTCCACCTGTGCCCATACACTGCTAACCTGCCCCCCTCCGTGGTTTACTTCATGCTGCAGGGCCCATGTAGGTATGCTGTACCTCTACCCACAGACTGCTAACCTGCCCCCCGCTTTACTGCATGGTGCAGGGCCCATGTAGGTATGCTTCACCTGTGCCCATACACTGCTAACCTGCCCCCCCCCCCTCCGTGGTTTACTTCATGCTGCATGGCCCATGTAGGTATGCCACACCTGTGTCGTACACTGCTAACCTGCCCCCCTCCGTGCTTTACTGCATGCTGCAGGTCCTGTGTAGATATACTGTGCCCGTACACTGCTAACCGGCTCTCCCTCCCTGCTTTACTGCATGCTGCAGAGCCTGTGTAGGTATGCTGCACCTGTGTCCACACACTGGTAACCTACCTTCCTTTGCTGCATACTGCAGGGCCTGTGTGGTATGCAACACCTGTGTCCACACACTGCTAACCTACCTTCCTTTGCTGCATACTGCAGGGCCTGTGTGGTATGCTGCACCTATATCCACACACTGCTAATCCACCCCCTGCTTCACAGCATGCTGCAGGGCCTGTGTAGGTATGTTGCACATCTGCCTGTGTAGGTATGCTGCACTTCTGCCCACAAACTGCTCTCCTGTCCCCCCTGCTTTACTGCATACTGCAGGGCCTGTGTATATATGCTGCACCCCTGACCACACACAGCTAACCTGTTCCCCCTGGTTTACTGCATGCTGAAGGGCCTGTGAAAGTATGCTGCACCAGTCTTCAAAAACTGCCAAACCCCGCTTTACTGCATTCTGCAGGGCCCATGTAGGTATGCTGCACCTCTACCACACACTGCTAACCTGACCCCCTGCTTTACTGCATGCTGCAGAGCCCATGTAGGTATGCTGTATCTGTGCCCATACACTGGTAACCTGCCCCCAATCCCTGCTTTACTGCATGCTGCAGGGCCCGTGTAGGTATGCTGCACATGTGTCCACACACTGATACCCCCTGCTTTACTGCATGCTGCAGGGCCCATGTAGGTATGCTGTATCTGTGCCCATACACTGGTAACCTTCCCCCAATCCTTGCTTTACTGCATGCTGCAGGGCCTGTGTAGGTATGCTGCACCTGTGCCTGTACACTGATAACTTGCCTCCCCTCCTTGCTTTACCGCATGTTGCAATGCCCGTGTAGGTATGCTGCTCCTGTGCCCGTACACTGCTAACTGGCCCTGCTGTACTGCATGCTGCATGGCCTGCGTAGCACCTCGGCCTCCTGTTGGCACAGAGTACCTTCAGGGGGCTTAGGTGCTGTTAGCACAATGTACTTTCAGGAGGCAGAGATGTTGTTGACACAGTATACCTTCAGAAGATGGAGGTGTTGTTGGCACAGTGTACCTTCAGGAGGCAGAGGTGTTGTTAGCACAGTGTACCTTCAGGAGGCAGAGAATACTGTTGGCGCAGGATTCCTACAGGAGGCCGAGGTGTTGTTGTCACAATGTACCTTCAGGAGACAGAGGTGTTGTTGGCTCAGTGTACCTTCAGGAGGCAGAGAATACTGTTGGCACAGGATTCCTACAGGAGGCAGAGGTGTTGTTGTCACAATGTACCTTCAGAAGACAGAGGTGTTGTTGGCTCAGTGTACCTTCAGGAGGCAGCGGTGTTGGCACAGTGTACCTTCAGAAGGCAGCGGTGTTGGCACAGTGTACCTTCAGGTGGCATTGGTGTTGTTGACACAATGTACCCTGAGGAGGCAGAGGTGAGGTTGTCACAATGTACCTTTAGGAGGCAGAGGTGTTGTTGGCCCAGGGTACCTTCAAGAGTCAGAGGTGTTGTTTGCACAGTGATCATTCAAGAGGCAGCAGTGTTGTTGGCACAATGTACCTTCAAGAAGCAGAGATAGTGTTGGCACAGTGTATCTCCGGGAGGCAGAGGTGCTGTTGACACAGTGTACCTTCCGGAGGCAGAGGTGTTGTTGGCACAGTGTACCTTCAGGAGGCAGAGATAGTGTTGGCACAGTGTACCTTCAGGAGGCAGAGGTGTTGTTGGCACAGTGTACCTTCAGGAGGCAGAGATGCTGTTGGGACAGTGTACCTTCGGGAGGCAGAGGTGTTGTTGGCACAGTGTATCTCCGGGAGTCAGAGGTGTTGGCACAGTGTACCGTCAGGAGGCAGAGGTGCTGTTGGCACAGTGTCCCTTCAGGAGGCAGAGATGCTGTTGGCACAGGATTCCTACCGGAGGCAGAGGTGTTGTTGGCACAGTGTATCTCCAGGAGGCAGAGGTGCTGTTGGCACAGTGTACCTTCAGGAGGCAGAGGTCCTGTTGGCACAGTGTACCTTCTTGAGGCAGAGATAGTGTTGGCACAGTGTACCTCCAGGAGGCAGAGATCCTGTTGGCACAGTGTACTTTCAGGAGGCAGAGGTCCTGTTGGCACAGTGTACCTTCAGGAGGCAGAGGTCCTGTTGGCACAGTGTATCTCCAGGAGGCAGAGGTCCTGTTGGCACAGTGTACCTCCAGGAGGCAGAGGTCCTGTTGGCACAGTGTACCTCCAGGAGGCAGAGGTCCTGTTGGCACCTTCAGGAGGCAGAGGTCCTGTTGGCACAGTGTACCTTCAGGAGGCAGAGATAGTGTTGGCACAGTGTACCTCCAGGAGGCAGAGGTCCTGTTGGCACCTTCAGGAGGCAGAGGTCCTGTTGGCACAGTGTACCTTCAGGGAGCAGAGATGCTGTTGGCTGTCAGATTCTGTGGTGGTTGTGCCCATACTGCGCTCTACTCGGAACAGAACGGGTCAAAAACCAGTGGAAAACCAATAGGCACCAGGCCGTGACTGGTGGGAATGCAGGCATTAGTGAGGTGCGGACTACAGCGCGCAGGGTTTCAGGAGGACCGCCGTGCTTACATACTCCTCCGGGACGCTCCTATGGACTTTGTCAGGCGCCGGTATCAAGGTGTTGCCGAGACGCGCGAGCATCTGCTACTCAGAGTATTTCCAGAATGGGGTGTGGCCGGCGGTACTATGGGTGGTGTCCACGTGGCGGGGGCTGCTCTCTGTGTTTGTTTCCTCGGCGGGGGTCCCATTTCCAAGGAGGAAGAGTTTGGACTCTGGGCGCTTGCTCGGTGCACGTGACCCCTCGGATAGGTTTATTATTTGCTTGAAGTGTGAGTCGGGTGCACAGTTACTCAGTACTGGTTATGAGCTGTGGATATACTGGACTCTCCGTTTAGATTGTCTTGTTTTTGCGTTGGGCACCTGCAAGTCAGCACTTGGGAGCGTCGTGAAACAAATGACTATTGTGAGCTCATTACCTGTGAACGCAGCTCAGGCGAGGGGCTGATATTCAAGTCCTCTACCTATATTGCCTGGGATTTGAGCACCTGCTTGGAAACTCATCTGCATATGTACGCAGTTGCATAAGCACTTATCTACTAAAGGCAGTATGAGGGTTTAGCTGCCATTAGGTTTTTGCAGATGTTTTTCCCTTATACCTTGGCTACATATAAGGGTACAGAGCGTGCAGAACTATTTCTTGTTGATGGACAAACATGTTGATTTCCAGGCACATAAATAATGTTACAATGTGGCAAATCTATAAGGATGCAATGAGGCAATGACTGTTCTATGCTGTTAATATTATGGGCTTAGCCACATGCTGCTTTACAGGCATTTACAGTTCACATATTGTTTAATGGTGCTATCTAGAGTATTCCAAGCTGGCTCCAACACAAGCTCTGTGTGCCTGCTTTTCCTTTTGTCTCACAGGTCTCCCTTCCTGGCGTACCTTTCCTAGTTCCCTCTCCACATCGAGCCACTCTGATCCTCTGTTCTTGTTTGTCAGAGTTGGAGCTGCTGGAAGGTGGGCCACTGAGAGGGCGCTGTTCCCGAGGATATCAGAGAGCGTGACATTGGCACAGTGTACCTTCAAAACACAGATGTGTTGTCGGCACACTGTACCTTCAGGAGGCAGCGGGGTTGTTGGCACAATGTACCTTCAGGAGGCAGCAGGGTTGTTGGCAGAATCTACCCTTAGGGGACAACGGGGTTGTTCACACAATGTACCTTCATGAGGCAATACTTTTGGTGATGAGATGCAACGCCCAATGGCCAGACCACTGTTGGCCCGGTGTGTACCCAGAAGCCGGACTGTTGTTATCCAGCATGTTAGCAAGAGGCAGGTCTGCTGCTCCTGGGCAGACAATTCCCAGGAGCCAGGCTGGCCCGATGTTGCACCTCTAAGAGCTAGGTTACATCTGGATACATCATGTCTTCAAAGAGCAGGGCCATCTGTGTTGATATAATGTGCGGCCCTTGTGGGCACTACGTGTCATCGGGAGACAGGACTGTTGTCGAGCAATCATGTCTCCAGGAGGATGGCTGGCAGTTGCCAATGTGACATGCTTCCAGAGGCTTGAAATGCCTTGAGTCAGAGGCGCTGCTCCGGGTAGAGTGTTTCAAAGAGGCTGTTGTTGGAAGGACATGTCCCAAAAGAGGCAGGGCTGTTGTGTTGTATTGTCAGTTTCTGCCTCTCTAGCAGAGTGTTGTTCAACATATCTCCTGGAAGCAGAGTAATGTTCTTGGCACTGTGTCCCCAGAAGGTGGGGCACTAGCTGGCATGTAGTATCTTCAGGAGGCTGGGCTGGTGGCAGCCCCACATGCTTGCAAGCACTGCTTTTGTTGGAGTGACATGTGTCCAAGCAGCAGATACACTGTTCTTTGCCCCTGGTGTCTCTAGGAGTGAGTGCAGTTGTCTGCGATGCAGACCTGTTTTTGTCAAGAGAGGTCTCCTAGGAGCTGCTCTTCTTTGCTTGGTGCAACATCTGCAAGAGGCAGTTTGTTGGACCATAGTGTTTCCATGAGGCAGGACATTGTGGACATGACCTATCTCCAGGAGACCTGGCCATGGTTCATACTTTGTGTCCTGGACCTCTGCTGTCCATGTGACCTGTTTCCAGAAAGCGCAACATGTTTCTAGGAGGCAGGATTTTGTGACATATCCTATCTCCATGAGACCTGGCCATGGTTCATACTTTGTGTCCTGGACCACTGTTATCCATGTGGCCTGTTTCCGGGAAGCACAACATCTGTTCTGTCTCTTTGTGTTTCCAGGAGGCAGGACGTTGTGAACATAGCCTACCTCCAGGAGACCTGGCCATGGTTCATTCTTTGTATCCTAGACCTCTGCTAGCCATGTGACCTGTTTCCGGGAGGCAAAACAGCTGTTCTTTCACTTTGTTTTTCCATTAGTCCAGGCCGTTGTCTTCAAGAAGCAGAATAACTTGTGTCATAACCAGAGCACATAATGTGAGAGCTTGGTAGTTCTTGGCATGAGGTGTCTCTAAGACGCAGTCAGCGTTTTTTAGATGGTTAATTTTGTGCGGCAGGTGGTTCTTTACAGGATGTGCCTCCCAGAGGTAGGCCATTGGCGATAGTCATGTACTCAGGAGGCAGGGCCATTATTGTTGAAATGCTATGATTTTAGGATGCTTAGCCCAGTGGGTTTCGAGGAGGCAGGGCCAATGTTGATGACACGCTATGTCTCTTTAAGAGCCACAGTGTTTTGCAAAGCTTTTTTCAAGGAGGCGGAGCCGGTGTTGTTGGCACAGTGTGTCACTGGGAGGCTGGCTGCTGTGTATATGTTGGGTCTCTAGGAGGATACATCATGTGTCTAGAACACAGACCTGTGGTTGTCCATACACATCACTCTATAAGCCCTGTCCTTGGCTTGGCACAATATGTCTCCAAGAGGCGGAGCCGGTATTGTAGGCAAGGTGTGTCACCAGGAGGCTGACTGCTGTGTATACATTGGGTTGGGTCTTTAGACCAAACTGTGTCTAGAACACAGACCTGTGGTTGTTGACACACATAACTCTATCAGCCCTATTCTTGGCTTGGCACAATGTATCTCCAAGAGGTGTGACCTGTGTTGTTGGCATGGTGTGTCACCAGGAGGCTGGCCACTGTGTATACATTGAGTTTCTAAGAGGACACATCATGTGTCTAGAACATAGACCTGTGGGTGTCCATACACATCACTCTTTCAGCCCTGTTCTTGGCTTGCACAATGTACCTCCGAGAGATGGAGCTAGTGTGGTTAGATTGGTGTCACTGGGAGGCTGGCCGCTGTGTATATGTTGGGTCTCTAGGGGGATATACCATGTGTCTAGAACAAAGACATGTGGTTGTCCATACACATCACTCTATCAGCACTGTTCTTGTCTTGGCACAATGTGTCTGCAAGAGGCAGGGACGGTGTAGGCATGGTGTGTGACCAGAAGGCTGGCTGATGTGTATATATTGGGTAGGGTCTCTAGACCCAACTGTGTATAGACAGACCTGCCGAGCCCTGTTCTTGGGTTGGCACAATGTGTCTCCAAGAGGCAGAGCTGGTGTTGTTGATACGGTGTGTCACCAAGAGGCTAGACACTGTGTATACACTGGATATCTAGGAGGATACATCAAGTGTCTAGAACTCAGACCTTTTGTTGCCAACACAGATGAGTCTATCAGCCCTGTTCTTGGTTTGGCACAGTGTATCTCCAAGAGGCATGGCCGGTGTTGTTGCATTGGTGTGTCACCAGGCACGCTGTGTATACATTTGGTCTCTAAGAGGACACATCATGTTTCTAGAAAGAACACAGACCTGTGGTTGTCCATCCACATCACTTCTTTCAGCCCTGGTCTTGGCTTGCACAGTGTGTCTGCAAGAGGCAGAGCCGGTATTGTTGATAGGGTGTGTCACTGGGAGGCTGGCCGCTCTGTATATGTTGGATCTCTAGGAGGGTACATCATGTGTCTAGAACACAGACCTGTGGTTGTCGACATGCATCACTCTATCAGCCCTGTTCTTGGCTTGGTGCAATGTATCTCCAAGGGGTGTAACCGGTGTTGTTGCCACATGTGTCACCAGGAGGCTCACTGCTGTGAATACATTGAGGCCCTCATTATGACATTGGCGGTAAATCCCGCTTACCGCCATGTTGACTGCCGCCAGTATACCGCTTGCGCAGCGGATTACCGCCACCCATATTATGACACACACATAGCAATCCGTCACCATACAGCCACACACATAAGTCCGCCAGCCCAAAGGTCAGTGATAAGCTGGCAGTACCAAAACCCACACCGTTATGCCAACAGAACTACGCCCACAGCATTATGACCCATGAATCACTGCGGCGGACATTCAACCACTGTAAACCATTGGCGGAACATACTGCTGTGCTCAAAATACACACACACAACCAAAACTACACCACATTGGACAATTCAAACTACACACACCTGACAACCATACACACACCACACACCCACACCACTATAAAAAACACACACACTACCCACATCCCTTTATGACTACAAACAATTGACAACTGAGAGAGAGAGACACGAAGATCACCCACAGAACCAGAGCCACATTACACCATCACCCCTACACCATCCACGCACCTTACAGCACACACCCCAACACATCACCCCACACACCCTCACACACACCACTCACACTACACCCATGGCACCACAAAGACATCCCAGGTTCTCAGAAGAGGAGCTAAGGGTCATGGTGGAGGAAATCATCCGGGTAGAGCCACAGCTATTTGGATCACAGATGCAGCAGACATCCATTGCTAGGAAGATGGAGGTATGGCAGAGAATCGTGGACAGGGTCAACGCAGTTGGACAGCACCCAAGAACAAGGTATGACATCAGGAAGAGGTGGAACGACCTACGGGGGAAGGTACGTTCCATGGTAGCAAGACACCAGATAGCAGTACAGAGGACTGGCGGTGGGCCCCCACCTCCTCTCCCACAACTAACAACATGGGAGGAGCAAGTCTTGGCAATACTGCATCCTGAAGGCCTGTCAGGAGTTTGAGGAGGACTGGACTCTGGTAAGATAAATCTCTATTACTATCACCCCCCTACCTGGATGCCATCACAAACCCTCACCCCTACCCTCATCCCCATCACTCCACCACCTCACATACACCCCACCACCACAACCCACCCATCCCAATACCAAGCCCTGCACGTAACACCAGGGCACGGACCCATATCACAGACCTGCATGGACACCCATCAATAAAGCATGCATATTATAGAGAATCACCTAGCCCACAAAATCACTACTCACACAAGGCAAAGCTGATAGGGCAATCACAACCATAGAGGGCAACACACCCATGCACAAGATGTCACACGCAGAAACAAAAACACTGCATTTACATCCCCACAGGTCCCCCACCCAACGTCACCGGAGAGGAGGTGCCAGCAATATCCAGTCGCCCCCACAGAAGAGGCCCACAGTGATGACCACAGCTCTGGACACCTGGTTCTGGATGACCAACCTAGCCCATCAGGGATCTCCGCACAGTGCCATACCACCACAGAGCCTCCCCCCTCAGGAAACACCACCACAGTACCCACCCAGGGGGCCCATACCTCTGTCCCCAGGAAACGTCAATCAGCAGTGTGTCCACCACTACAGGGACCCTAGGCCACCCTACAAACACAGGACGATCAGGGACCTGGGGTCAGTGGCAGTGGGCACATGGTTCAGGGGACAGAGACACAGGACAACAGGGAAGCTGGGAGGACTGTTGTGCGACAGGGGGAGGACAGGCCCAGAGAACCCACTCTCCACGAGGCTCTCTCCAACATCCTGGGAGCATACCACCATTCTCTGGAGACCATGGGCCGGATACTGGCCAAGCTGCAGGAGACCCAGCGGTTCCAGGAGGGACAGTACCTGGGGATCAGGGAGGACCTGAAGGACATCCACACCACCCTGGCCACCATTGCAGGTGTGCTGGCAGACATGGCCAACACTATGAGGGAGACAGTGGCACACCACCAGGCCCCTGACACTAGCCACACCGATGAACAGCCCTCCACCTCCGCTGCCGCTAGTGGACTGGAGGCCCTGCCACAGGAACAACAGCCCACCAGCACTGCCCCCCCACCCTGCAGAGGGAGAACCACCCCGCAAACGGTCCGTGCGATCCAGGCAGAAGCCAGAGAACATTGCCAAGACCCCCACCAGGAAATAGGACTCCCCTGATTGTCACCCTTGTGTCCCACTCTGTCACCCTGTCCACCTTGAACTGCCATTGCTCCACTTCCTATGCCCCCTTGGACAATGCACCTGTGATACAAATATACTGGACTCTATCCTGGACATTCCTCCACCATCACCCCAGCCCATTGCACGTACCCCTCTACTCATTGGCACTTAAATAAACACCAGTTATTGCGCCATTGCGGGAGGCGGTCGAGTACCGCAGTGCAACTCCTCATTGGTTGTCATTGGGCCCTATGGGTTACAGTGTCCAATGGTGATGTATGCCAGAGGTGACGGTACGCACCGCCGCGGACGCGACCGCCATTTTCTATCTGTTCACTCACTTGCTATCTGACCTTCAACAGGAGAAGACCTACACTGGAAGTGCTGCAGTGACCTGTGTCTCGAACCGACCATTGCTCATGTCACTGGGGAAATGACCCCTGCCTTCACCGCAGCGGAGTTGGAGAGACTGGTGGATGGGGTCCTACCCCAGTACCGACTGCTGTATGGGCCTCCAGACCAACAGGTGAATACACTGTGAGCACGATGCATGGGGCATAAATGCGTAGAGTGCTGTGTGTGAGGGCCTCGTGCAGTGGGGAGGGGTTGGTGAATGGGCCCTGAGCAGCGTGCTGCATGTATGTTGGGCAGTGTCTGTGCGTAAGGGGATGTGAGGGCTATAGTGGGACATGAGTGTAACAGGCCGGACGGTCTGACTGATAGCTTTTCCTATGTGTATTTCTCTGCAGGTCAGCGCCCATCTGAAAAAGGGTATATGTTGTGTCATCGCCAAGGACGTGTGGACCCTGGGGGTCCACGGCAGGCTGAGCATCCACTGTCACAAACGGTGGGAGGACCTGAGACGCTGGACAAGGAAGACGGCGGAGGCCCAGCTTGGGATGGCCTCCCAACGAGGAAGGGGTGCCCGTCAAACCGTGACTCCTCTCATGGCCCGCATACTGGTGGTGGCCTATCCGGAGCTGGTTGGGCGCTTGAGGGCATCACAGCAGCCACAAGGGGGTGAGTACAGTATTCCAATATACTGCTTGCGCATGGTGGGGGTGGTCTCCGGGTGGGGCATGTGGGCTTGTGTGTGTCCCTAGGCCAAGCCGGACATTGCAGGGTAGGTCCCATGTTGGGCAGGGTCTGCTGTATACCACGGTACACCACCTCCTACCAAGCTAGTAGGTATCCACTACTGGGCAAGGGTCTGTGAGTCTCAGGTATGCTGCTATTGGCGTTAGGTGTTCCTGTCCATGTCCTGGTGACTAGCATTGTGACTGGTTGTGCATTGCCTAGTGCGTAGGGCTGTTCCCTGTGTGTCGTGTACGCCAACGGTGGTGTTGGAGCAGCCATTGACCAAGAGTATCCTTTGTCTCTCCCCCCCCCTTTTTGTTTTGTCACCCTGTCCTTCTGTGCGTTAGCATCATCTGGTGGAGGAGCAGAGGCATCGGCGACGGAGGAAGCTGCATCCCACAGTGCCCATGAGGCCAAATCCACCTATGGTGAGGGCACCAGTGGGACGGAGGGCGAGGGGAGCACCACAGCGGATACAGGAGGGGACAGTTCTGACAGTGATACCTCCTCCGATGGAAGCTCCCTGGCGGTGGCGAACACCTCTGTGGCCACCCCAACTACAGGTACAGCCGCCACCCCATGTACCAGCACTGCCCTCAGCGTCTTTCCCGTGCCCTCTCACCCAGGAGGGTGGGCATCTCCTTCGCCCCAGGCACCTCAGGCCCTGCCCCAGTTAGACCTGCTGCCCTGAGTGAGGAGGCTATTGATCTTCTGTGATCAATCTCTGTTGGGCAGTCAACCAGTGTGAATGCCATCCGGGGCTAGCAGCCCATTTGCAACAAACTAATGCTTTCCTGGAGGGCATTTACTCTGGCATAGCTGCCCAACAGAGATCAATCCAGGCTCTGGCCTCCTCTCTGATGGCAGCCATTGTCCCTTTTTATAGCCTCCCCCCTCCAACTTCCTCTACCCAGTCCCATTCCCCTCAACCCCAACCTATCCCAAGCACACAGGCAGACCAGCATGCACACAAGACAATACACAGGAGTGGCTCAAGCAAACACAAGCACCACACATCATCCCACAGGCATCCAGATGCAGACATACCAACATCCACTGCCTCCACTGTGGCCCCCTCCTCCTCGTACTTCACCTTCCTCCCAGTAGCGTCTCCACTCACACCTGCATGCACTACATCCTCATCCACTACCTCCATCACCATCACGCCTATCACTACACACCCCTCACTGGCAGTCACCACCCCCACATCCATGCACACGACCCTGTGTCCTCTCCCACTGTGTCTGTGCCCCCTCCTCCCAAAGTACACAAACGCAAGCACTCAGACACCCAAAAGCCATCCACCTCACAACAGCATCCAGCCCATGCACCTGCACCCAAACCCAGCAGACAGACACCTTCTACAACCACTTCCTCTTCCTCAACTCCCAAACCTTTACCCTCTTCCCGCCCCATTGTCCCTAAGAAGCTTTTCCTCTCCCCGTTGACCTCTTCCCTACCTCCCACCCCTCCCCGGCCTTCACGTCGGGCCAGGGTGGTCAGAACCCAGGCGAGAACCTCAGCCATCCAGTACATGGCCACAGTAGTGTCGACAGCTACTGCAGGTGGGAGAGGATCCCAGGCACCAGGCAGCAGCACTGAAAGTGTGCCAGCACCAGCTGCCAAAGGGAAGGGCAAGGGGCTTGCACCAGCAGAAAGGACAGGAGGCTTGGTGCTGGGACTGATTCTGAGCCCACACCACCAACTATGGCGGTTCAGCCATCCGAGGCTGCAGGGGATAGGCTGGAACCTCCCCCCACCACTGCCAGCACCTCCACCAGCACTACCGCCAGCAGCCCCAGTGGGCAGCTGTCTGAGGCTGCAGGGGATGGGCTGCAGCCTCCCCCCACCACTGCCAGTACCGCCACCAGCACCACTGCCAACACCACCACCAGCACCAGCAGCCCCAGTGAGCAGCTATCCCAGGCTGCAGGGGATGGGCTGGAGCCTCCCCCGACCACTGCTAGCACCGCCACCAGCACCACCGCCAGCAGCAGCAGCCCCAGTGGGCAACCGTCTGAGGCTGCAGAGGATGGGCTGGAGCATCCCCCCACCACTGCCTGCCCTGACACCACCACCGCCACTGCCACCACTGAGCAGTCCTCACTGCAGGCGGTCAGTGTGTTGTCCTGCCTCCATGGGCTGTAGTGCGTCCTGGACCCTGCAAATCCTGTAGGTGTGACACCCCGGTGAGAGACCGTGACCTTGCACTCCCCAAGTGCTGCATCACAGGGCACAAAGCCCCCTCCAGAACCAGTGGAAGAAGCCATCCACTCACCCCATCCTTGCCAGGATGAGGCACACTGGGTACAATGCCCCCTCCAGAACCAGTGGAGAAGCCATCCACTCACCCCATCCTTGCCAGGATGAAGCACACTGGGCACAGTGCCCCCTCCAGAACCAGTGGAGAAGCCATCCACTAGAGAGACTGTGGCCTTGCACTCCCCAGGACCAAGCAGTGGGCAAACCACCCACTTGAGAGACTGTGGCCTTGCACTCCCCAGGACCAAGCAGTGGGCAAATCACCCACTAGAGAGACTGTGGCCTTGCCCTCCCCAGGACCGAGCAGTGGGCAAACCACCCTCTTGAGAGACTGTGGCCTTGCACTCCCCAGGACCAAGCGGTGGGCAAATCACCCAATTGAGAGACTGTGGCCTACACTCCCCAGGACCAAGCAGCGGGCAAACCACCCACTTGAGAGGATGTGGCCTTGCACTCCCCAGGACCAAGCAGTGGGCAAATCACCCACTTGAGAGACTGTGGCCTTGCACTCCCCAGGACATCGCACATGGCATGTAGCCCCCTCCAGGACCAGTGGCGTTGTACCATCTTCCGGCTGAGGTGCCCCCGATTCCCCGTCCCCCTGATTTTCGCCCTGATGCCCCTGCAGTGTTGTCTCTATGTTGTTGCAGGAGTGAGGTGGGGCCTTGGCCTATGTGTTGTGGCCCTGTGGCTCACGGACATTGAGGACTGGGCAGTGTCCCTCCATTTGTAAATAAGTATATACATTTTGAATTTGAAACACGTATTTATACTATTTTGTCGTATTACACTCACTTCAATCAATTCCTTTTGTCCTTGCATTATTCCTGAGGGGTACAGGGTAGATATGTATTGTTAGTGCATCTGGTTGTGTGTATGGTGTTGGGGATGGGGGTTTTGCGTATTTCGTGTGTGTGTCACTCTCTTTTTCCTCCCCACTCCCTTGTGTGCTAGGCGGCAGAACTCACCGTGGTCGTCTTCGCCGGCATTGCTGCTTGTAATGCAGGAAAAGGTATACAAGTATGGGGAAGATGTGCAACTCGGGCTCCATGGCGTCGTGGTTGTTCCCTGTGTCTCAAGAGGTGAGTCCTTTGACTTCTGTGTTCTGTTTCTGCCGTGTTTTTGATGTTGTTGGTACTGCCCCGGAAAAGATGGCAGATAGGGGTGTCATAATAGTGTGGGCGGCACATTGTCTTCCGCCTGGCTGTTGGTGGTTACTGCCGTGGTGCTTGTTGCTACTGCCATGGCGGTCGGTGCGTTATAGTGGCTGTCTGTGTGAGCGGTTTCCTCCGTGGTCATAATTCCATTTTTGTCACCGCCGGCCTGTTGGCGGTATTACTGCTGATTTATCACCGACCGCCAGGGTTGTAATGAGGGCCTGAGTCTCTAAGAGAACACATCATGTGTCTAGAACACAGACCTCTTGCTGCCAACAAACATGACTCTATCAGCCCTGTTTTTGGCTTGGCACAATGGGGGTCATTCTGACCCTGGCGGTCCATGACCGGCATGGCGGAGGGCGGCGGAAGCACCGCCAACAGGCTGGCGGTGCTTCCTGGGCGATTCTGACCGCGGCGGTAAAGCCGCGGTCAGAAAAGGGGTGCCGGCGGTTTCCCGCCGGTTTCCCGCTGGCCAAGGGTATCCGCCATGGCGGCGCTGCTTGCAGCACCGCCATGGGGATTCCGACCGCCTTCCCGCCAGCCTGTTTCTGGCGGTGTCCACCGCCAGAACCAGGATGGCGGGAACGGGTGCCGTGGGGCCCCTGGGGGCCCCTGCACTGCCCATGCCACTGGCATGGGCAGTGCAGGGGCCCCCTAACAGGGCCCCACAAAGATTTTCACTGTCCGCACCCCCTGCAACTCCGCCGGCTCCATTCCGAGCCGGCTTCATTGTTGAAGGGGCTTTCCCGCTGGGCCGGCCGGCGGTCTTCTGGCGGTCGCCCGCCGGCCCTGCGGGAAAGCCAGAATGGCCGCCGCGGTCTTTTGACCGCGGAGCGGTCTTTCGGCAGGAACCACTTGGCGGGCGGTGACCGCCGACCGCCGCGGTCAGAATGACCGCCAATGTGTCTCCAAGAGGCATAGCCCTTGTTGTTGGCACTGTGTGTCACCGGGAGGCTGGCCGCAGTGTATACATTGGGTCTCTAAGAGGACACATCATGTGCCTAGAACACAGACCTGTGGTTGGTCTTACACACCACTCTTTTAGCCCTGGTCTTGGCTTGCACAATGTGTCTGCAAGAGGCAGAGCCGGTGTTGTTGATAGGGTTTGTCATCAGGAGGCTGACTGCTGTGTATATGTTGAGTCTCTAGGAGAATACATCATGTGCCTAAAACACAGACCTGTGGTTGTCCATACACATCACCCTTCCAGCCCTGGTCTTGGCTTGGCACAATGTGTCTCCAAGAGGCGGAGCTGTTGCTTTTGACATGTAAGATCAGACTGTTGTTTTAGTCCTGTTTCTTATGTAGCACAACAGAGAATGATCCCAAGAGGCAGAGCTGGTGTTCTTGGTCTGATGTGTCACCAGGAGAACAACCATTGCCTGTACTTCTTAAGGGCTCTGCTCCTTGAAGACACGATGTATGCAGATGTAACCTAGCTCCTAGAGGCGCAACATTACAACAAGTCCAGGAGGCCGGCTGTTACATGTGTGTTGTCTCTGTAGGAGGCACAGCTGTCGATCCTGAGAGCCCTTGTTCTTAGCATCCGCTTCTTCGAAAGGCACAGTACTGCCCTTGGCTGTTGTCTATACGTGCCGTTGTTTCTAGGAAGCAGGGCCATAGTTGTGTGTCTACAGGAGGCAGAGCGTTGTTGGCCATTGTTGTTATAGATGTCTGCGTGTGGAGGAGTCATGTTCTCTGGCCTGGCCCAAAAAGTCATGGGAGGTATTTGTGTGTTGTCTACTAGTGAGGGAGAGCTATTGCTGTAATCACTGTCTCTGGGGGTCAGGGATGCTGCTTATGTGTCATGCCCCTAGGAGGGCTCAGGATGTTGTCTCTGTGTCCAGGAGTCAGGGATGTTCCTGTGTACCCTGTCCCTTTGAGGGGTCAGGGTTTTGTCACTGTGTCCAGGGGTCAGGAATGCTGCTTGGGTGTCCTGCTTCTAGGAGGGCTCAGGGTGATGTGACTGTGACCAGGGGTCAGGGATGCTGCTTGGGTGTCCTGCTTCTAGGAGTGCTCAGGGTGATGTGACTGTGACCAGGGGTCAGGGATGCTGCCTGGGTGTCCTGCCCCTAAGAGGGCACATGGTGTCACTGTGTCCAGGAGTCAGGGGTGTTCCCTGTATTTCCTGTCCCTAGGAGGGCTGAGGGTGATGTCACTGTGTCCAGGGGTCAGGAATACTGCTTGGGTGTCCTGCCCCTAGGAGGGGTCAGGGTGATGTCACTGTGTCCAGTGGTCAGGGATGCTGCTTGGGTGTCCTGCTTCTAGGAGGGCTTACAGTGTTGTTACTGTGTCCAGGGGTCAGGGATGTTCCTGTGTATCCTATCTCTATGAGGGCTCAGGGTGATGTCACTGTGTCCAGGGGTCAGGTATGCTGCTTGGGTGTCTTGCTTCAAGGAGGGCTTACAGTGTTGTTACTGTGTCCATGGGTCAGGGATGGTCCCTGTGTGCCCTGCCCCTAGGAGGGCTCGGGGTGATGTCACTGTGTCCAGGGGTCAGGGATGCTGCTTGGGTCTCCTGCCCCTAGGAGGGGTCAGGGTGATGTGACTGTGTCCATGGGTCAGGGATGCTGCTTGTGTATCCTGTCCCTATGAGGGCTCAGGGTGATGTCACTGTGTCCAGGGGTCAGGGATACTGCTTGGGTGTCCTGCCCCTAGGAGGGCTCAAGGTGATGTCACTGTGTCCAGGGGTCAGGGATGCTGCTTGGGTGTCCTGCTTCTAGGAGGGCTTACAGTGTTGTTACTGTGTCCATGGGTCAGGGATGGTCCCTGTGTGCCCTGCCCCTAGGAGGGCTCGGGGTGATGTCACTGTGTCCAGGGGTCAGGGATGCTGCTTGGGTCTCCTGTCCCTAGGAGGGCTCAGGGTGATGTGACTGTGTCCATGGGTCAGGGATGCTGCTTGCGTGCCCTGTCCCTAGGAGGGCTCAGGGTAATGTCATGGTGTCCATGGGTCAGGGATGCTGCTTGGGTGCCCTGTCCCTAGGAGGGCTCAGGGTAATGTCACTGTGACCAGGGGTCAGGGATGCTGCTTGGGTGCCCTCCCCTAGGAAGGCTCATGGTGATGTCACGGTGTCCAGGGGTCAGGGATGCTGCTTGGGTGCCCTGTCCCTAGGAGGGCTCAGGGTAATGTCACTGTGACCAGGGGTCAGGGATGCTGCTTGGGTGCCCTCCCCTAGAAAGGCTCAGGGTGATGTCACTGTGTCCATGGGTCAGGGATACTGCTTGGGTGTCCTGCCTCTAGGAGGGGTCAGGGGTGCTGATCGTGTGTCCTGCCCTTGGGAGGGGTCAGGGTGATGTCACTGTGTCCAGGGGTCAGGGATGGTCCCTATGTGTCCTCCCCCTAGAAAGGCTCAGGGTAATGTGACTATGACCAGGGGCCAGGGGTGCTGATTATGTGTCCTGCCACTAGGAGGGGTCAGGGTGATGTCACTGTGTCCAGGGGTCAGGGATGGTCCCTATGTGTCCTCCCCCTAGAAAGGCTCAGGGTAATGTGACTATGACCAGGGGCCAGGGGTGCTGATTATGTGTCCTGCCACTAGGAGGGGTCAGGGTGATGTCACTGTGACCAGGGGTCAGGGGTGCTGATTGTGTGTCCTGCCCCTAGGAGGGGTCAGGGTGATGTCACTGTGACCAGGGGTGAAGGGTGCTGATCGTGTGTCCTGCCCCTTGGAGGGGTCAGGGTGATGTCACTGTGTCCAGGGGTCAGGGATACTGCTTGGGTGTCCTCCCCCTAGAAAGGCTCAGGGTGATGTCACTGTGTCCATGGGTCAGAGGTGCTGATTGTGTGTCCTGCCTCTAGGAGGGCTGAGGGTGATGTGACTGTGACCAGGGGTCAGGGGTGCTGATTGTGTGTCCTGCCCCTAGGAGGGGTCAGGGTGATGTCACTGTGTCCAGGGGTCAGGGGTCCTGCTCGTGTGTCTTGTTCATAGGATGCACTGGTCGGGCACGGTCCGTCGTTGCCTCCAGGAGGGCCCCCTTGTTCCCGGCCTGGCACGGCTCCAGGACACGGTCTGGCCTCGCCCCAGGATGGAGCAGCTGCTCGGCCCGGCCACGTCGAAGCCCGGGACAGCTGTCGAGCCGCCAGGCCTCGCTTTGTGTGGGCGCCGAGGCCTGATTACCATCTCTTCAGCTGCGCTCACGGCTTGGAGCGGGCTCAGGAGGCGGTCGCCATGGCGACGGATGCCACTCACCCGTCTCCATGGAGACGAGGTCGGATGCTGTTAGCGCGTCGGATTCAGAGGACCAGGGATGGATGCGTCCTCTCCTGGCTGCCGGGGCCGAGATCCCCCTAGAACCTGTGCAGCGAGGCCCCCTGAACCCAGATGCGAGGTCTGAGCGTGTGTGTCCACAGAGAGGCCTCACAGAGCCGGGGTGTGGTTGGCATGTGTCGGCACAGAGAGGCCCCCTTGGTCCAGGTTCTGGAGGGCCTGGGGTGGGACAGGAGGTCGTATGTGGCATACACCAAGAATGTGTAAGCCCATGCTTCAGGAGAGAGACCTTCCGAGCGCCGGAGTGACCAGGGTGTGTGCGGAGCAAGGTCCCTTTGAGCCCTTGTGAGGTTGGCAGGTGTCGGGGAAGAGGCGCAGAGAGGCCCCCTTGATCCAGTGTCTAGCGGGCCTGGTGTGGGACAGGAGGCTGCATACAGCCTGCACCAGCAATGTCTAACCCTATGCCTCAGCAGAGACCCCCCCGCCCCCAGGGTCAGGCGTGGCGAGGGCTTATGTTTGGCAAGGGCCCTGGAGCCGGGGTGTGGTTGTCATGTGTCGGGGCAGAGAGGCCCCCTTGAGCCAGGCTCTGGTGGGACAGGTGGCCGTATATAGACTACATCAGGAATGTGTAAGCCCAGGCCTCAGCAGAGAGGCCCCCCGGAGCCGGGGTGACCAGCACTTCTGTGTGTTACAGTCCCTACTGCCTGGATGTGGTTGGCATGTGTCGGGGCCGAGGCGCAGCGAGGCCCTCTGGTGGGACAGGAGGCCTTATATAGCCTACACCAGGAATGCGTAACCCCAGAGTCGTGGTGACCAGGGCTTGTGACCCCGGGTGTAGTTGGCATGTGTAGGAGCAGAGATGCCTGCATGACCCAGGCTGTGGCGGGCCTGGGGTGGCACGGGAGGCCCCCACCAGGAATGTGTAAACCCTGGCCTCAGCGGAGAGGCCCCCCCAGGGCCAGGTGTGGCCGACCTGAGCGGGGTAAAGAGGCCCCTTATTCCAGAGTGTGGCGAGCCTGTGTCTCGGCGGAGAGACCCCCTGGAAGTGCGGATCCCTAAAGGGTGGGCTAGGAGTTCAGGGACTCCCACACCCAGGGGGACGCCAGCTGCAGGGGCTCGGTGCCCGAGGTGACAGCAGGCGGGGAAGCCTCCATGAGGGGATTACTGGTGCAGGCTTGGGCTGTGGCGCACAGGCTCCTCCGATGCTTCAAATAGCGCCCTGATGCGGGCCCTGGCAGTGCCGTGCGCTGCTGGCTCTGTGGTGTAGTGGTTGTGCTTGTAGTGAGGTGTAGTGCTGTGCTGTGCTGGCTCAGTGGTGAACTGGCAGTGCCTCTGCCGGCTCTGTGGTGAAGTGGTTGTGTCTGTAGTGAGGCGGCAGTGCCGTGCGCTGCTGGCTCTGTGGTGAACTGGCAGTGCCTCTGATGAGGGGTAGTGCTGTGCACTGCCGGCTCTGTGGTGAAGTAAAGTGGTTGTGTCTGTAGTGAGGCGGTAGTGCTGTGCACTGACGGCTCTGTGGTGAATGGGTTGTGTCTGTAGTGAGGCGGTAGTGCTGTGCACTGCTGGCTCTGTGGTGAAGGGGTTGTGTCTGTAGTGAGGCGGTAGTGCTGTGGAGTGCTGACTCAGTGGTGAAGGGGTTGTGTCTGTAGTGAGGCGGTAGTGCTGTGCTGTGCCGGCTCCGTGGTGAAGTGGTTGTGTCTGTAGTGAGGGGGTAGTGCTGTGCACTGGTGGCTCAGTGGTGAAGTGGTTGTGTCTGTAGTGAGGCGGTAGTGCTGTGCAGTGCTGACTCAGTGGTGAAGGGGTTGTATCTGTAGTGAGGCGGTAGTGCTGTGCTGGCTCTGTGGTGAAGTGGTTGTGTCTGTAGTGAGGTGGTAGTGCTGTGCCGGCTCAGTGGTGAACTGGTTGTGTCTGTAGTGAGGCGGTAGTGCTGTGCTGCGCTGGCTCTGTGGTGAAGGGGTTGTGTCTGTAGTGAGGCGGGAGTGCTGTGCTGCGCTGGCTCAGTGGTGAAGTGGTTGTGTCTGTAGTGAGGGGGTAGTGCTGTGCAGCGCCGGCTCTGTGGTGAACTGGCAGTGCCTCTGGTGAGGGGTAGTGCTGTGCACTGCCGGCTCTGTGGTGAAGTGGTTGTGTCTGTAGTGAGGCAGTAGTGCTGTGCTGGCTCAGTGGTGAAGTGGTTGTGCTTGTAGTGAGGCGGGAGTGCTGTACTGTGCTGGCTCAGTGGTGAAGTGGTTGTGTGTGTGTAGTGGGGTGGTACTGCTGTGCACTGCTGGCTCTGTGGTGAAGTGTCTGTGTCTGTAGTGAGGCAGGAGTGCTGTGCTGCGCTGGCTCAGTGGTGAAGTGGTTGTGCTTGTAGTGAGGCGGGAGTGCTGTACTGTGCTGGCTCAGTGGTTAAGTGGTTGTGCTTGTAGTGAGGCGGGAGTGCTGTACTGTGCTGGCTCAGTGGTGAAGTGGTTGTGTCTGTAGTGAGGGGGTAGTGCTGTGCAGCAGTGACTCAGTTGTGAAGTGGTTGTGTCTGTAGTGACGCGGTAGTGCTGTTCTGCGCTGGCTCTGTGGTGAAGGGGTTGTGTCTGTAGTTAGGCGGTAGTGCTGTGCTGCGCTAGCTCTGTGGTGAAGTGGTTGTGTCTGTAGTGAGGTGGTAGTGCTGTGTTGGCTCAGTGGTGAAGTGGTTGTGTCTGTAGTTAGGTGGTAGTGCTGTGCTGGCTCTGTGGTGAAGTAGTTGTGCCTGTAGTGAGGCGGTAGTGCTGTGCTGTGCTGGCTCAGTGGTGAAGTGGTTGTGTCTGTAGTGAGGGGGTAGTGCTGTGCAGCGCCGGCTCTGTGGTGAAGTGGTTGTGTCTGTAGTGAGGCGGTAGTGCTGTGCACTGGTGGCTCAGTGGTGAAGTGATTGTGTCTGTAGTGAGGTGGTAGTGCTGTACTGTGCTGGCTCAGTGGTGAAGTGGTTGTGTCTGTAGTGAGGGAGTAGTGCTGTGCAGCGCCGGCTCTGTGGTGAAGTGGTTGTGCTTGTATTGAGGTGGTAGTGCTGTGCAGCGCCGGCTCTGTGGTGAAGTGGTTGTGTCTGTAGTGAGGCGGTAGTGCTGTGCACTGCTGGCTCAGTGGTGAAGTGGTTGTGTCTGTAGTGAGGCGGTAGTGCTGTGCAGCTCTGGCTCAGTGGAGAAGTGGTTGTGTCTGTAGTGAGGTGGTAGTGCTATGCTGCACTGGCTCTGTGGTGAAGTGGTTGTGCCTGTAGTGAGGCGGTAGTGCTGTGCTGGCTCTGTGGTGAAGGGGTTGTGTCTGTAGTGAGGCGGTAGTGCTGTGCTGGCTCAGTGGTGAAGTGGTTGTGCTTGTAGTGAGGTGGTAGTGCTGTACTGCGCTGGCTCAGTGGTGAAGTGGTTGTGTCTGTAGTGAGGGGGTAGTGCTGTGCAGCAGTGACTCAGTTGTGAAGTGGTTGTGTCTGTAGTGAGGTGGTAGTGCTGTGCTGCGCTGGCTCTGTGGTGAAGGGGTTGTGTCTGTAGTTAGGCGGTAGTGATGTGCTGCGCTGGCTCTGTGGTGAAGTGGTTGTGTCTGTAGTGAGGTGGTAGTGCTGTGTTGGCTCAGTGGTGAAGTGGTTGTGTCTGTAGTTAGGTGGTAGTGCTGTGCTGGCTCTGTGGTGAAGTGGTTGTGTCTGTAGTGAGGCGGGAGTGCTGTGCTAGCTCTGGCTCAGTGGTGAAGTAGTTGTGCCTGTAGTGAGGTGGTAGTGCTGTACTGTGCTGGTTCAGTGGTGAAGAGGTTGTGTCTGTAGTGAGGGGGTAGTGCTGTGCAGCGCCGGCTCTGTGGTGAAGTGGTTGTGTCTGTAGTGAGGCGGTAGTGCTGTGGACTGGTGGCTCAGTGGTGAAGTGGTTGTGTCTGTAGTGAGGTGGTAGTGCGTACGCTGCTGGCTCAGTGGTGAAGTGGTTGTGTCTGTAGTGAGGGAGTAGTGCTGTGCAGCGCAGGCTCTGTGGTGAAGTGGTTGTGCTTGTATTGAGGTGGTAGTGCTGTGCAGCGCCGGCTCTGTGGTGAAGTGGTTGTGTCTGTAGTGAGGCGGTAGAGCTGTGCACTGCTGGCTCAGTGGTGAAGTGGCTGTGTCTGTAGTGAGGCGGTAGTGCTGTGCAGCTCTGGCTCAGTGGTGAAGTAGTTGTGCCTGTAGTGTGGCGGTAGTGCTGTGCTGGCTCAGTGGTGAAGTGGTTGTGCCTGTAGTGAGACGGTAGTGCTGTGCAGTGCTGACTCAGTGGTGAAGTGGTTGTGTCTGTAGTGATGCGGTAGTGCTGTGAAGCGCCGGCTCTGTGGTGAAGTGGTTGTGTCTGTAGTGAGGGGGTAGTGCTGTGCAGCGCTGGCTCTGTGGTGAAGTGGTTGTGTCTGTAGTGAGGCGATAGTGCTGTGCACTGCTGGCTCTGTGGTGAAGTGGTTGTGTCTGTAGTGAGGTGGTAGTGCTGTGCAGAAGTGGCTCCGTGGTGAAGTGGTTGTATCTGTAGTGAGGCGGTAGTGCTGTGCACTGCTGGCTCTGTGGTGAAGTGGTTGTGTCTGTAGTGAGGTGGTAGTGCTGTGCAGCAGTGGCTCAGTGGTGAAGTGGTTGTGTCTGTAGTGAGGTGGTAGTGCTGTGCAGCAGTGGCTCAGTGGTGAAGTGGTTGTGTCTGTAGTGAGGCAGTAGTGCCGTGCAGCGCTGGCTCTGTGGTGAAGTGGTTGTGTCTGTAGTGAGGCGGTAGTGCTGTGCTGGCTCTGTGGTGAAGTGGTTGTGTCTGTAGTGAGGTGGTAGTGCTGTGCACTGCTGGCTCTGTGGTGAAGTGGTTGTGTCTGTAGTGAGGTGGTAGTGATGTGCAGCAGTGGCTCAGTGGTGAAGGGGTTGTGTCTGTAGTGAGGGGGTAGTGCTGTGCTGCGCTGGCTCTGTGGTGAAGTGGTTGTGCCTGTAGTGAGGCAGTAGTGCTGTGCACTGCTGGCTCTATGAGGAAGTGGTTGTGTCCGTAGTGAGGTGGTAATGATCTGCACTACCCGCTCAGTGGTGAAGTGGTTGTGTCTGTAGTGAGGGGGTAGTGCTGTGCAGCTCCGGCTCTGTGGTGAAGTGGTTGTGATTGTATTGAGGTGGTAGTGCTGTGCACTGCCGGCTCTGTGGTGAAGTGGTTGTGCTTGTATTGAGGTGGTAGTACTGTGCACTGCCAACTCTGTGGTGAAGTGGTTGTGTCTGTAGTGAGGCAGTAGTGCTGTGCACTGCCGGCTCTGTGGTGAAGTGGTTGTGCTTGTAGTGAGGCGGGAGTGCTGTGCAGCGCTGGCTCTGTGTTGAAGTTGTTGTAACTGTAATGAGGCGGTAATGCTGTGCAGTGCTGACTCAGTGGTGAAGTGGTTGTGTCGGTAGAGAGGTGGTAGTGCTGTGCAGCTCTGGCTCAGTGGTGAAGTTGTTGTGTCTGTAGTGAGGTGGTAGTGCTGTGCACTGCTGGCTCTGTGGTGAAGTGGTTGTGTCTGTAGTGAGGTGGTAGTGCTGTGCACTGCTGGCTCTGTGGTGAAGTGGTTGTGTCTGTAGTGAGGTGGTAGTGCTGTGCAGCAGTGGCTCAGTGGTGAAGTGGTTGTGTCTGTAGTGAGGCGGTAGTGCGTACGCTGCTGGCTCAGTGGTGAAGTGGTTGTGTCTGTAGTGAGGCAGTAGTGCTGTGCACTGTTGGCTCAGTGGTGAAGTGGTTGTGTCTGTAGTTAGGCAGTAGTGCTGTGTTGGCTCAGTGGTGAAGTAGTTGTGTCTGTAGTTAGGTGGTAGTGCTGTACTGTGCTGGCTCAGTGGTGAACTGGTTGTGTCTGTAGTGAGGCGGTAGTGCTGTGCAACGCTGGCTCTGTGGTGAAGTGGTTGTGTCTGTAGTGAGGAGGTAGTGCTGTTCACTACCCGCTCAGTGGTGAAGTGTTTGTGTCTGTAGTGAGGCGGTAGTGCTGTGCAACGCTGGCTCTGCGGTGAAGTGGTTGTGTCTATAGTGAGGAGGTAGTGCTGTGCACTGTCAGTTTAGTGGTGAAGTGGTTGTATCTGTAATGAGGGGGTAGTGCTGTGCAGCGCTGGCTCTGTGGTGAAGTGGTTGTGTCTGTAGTGAGGTGGTAGTGCTGTGCACTGCTGGCTCGGTGGTGACGTGGTTGTGTCTGTAGTGAGGTGGTAGTGCTGTGCTGGCTCTGTGGTGAAGTGGTTGTGTCTGTAGTGAGGCGGTAGTGCTGTGCTGGCTCTGTGGTGAAGTGGTTGTGTCTGTAGTGAGGGAGAAGTGGTGTGCAGCAGTGGCTCAGTTGTGAAGTGGTTGTGTCTGTAGTAAGGTGGTAGTGCTGTACTGTGCTGGCTCAGTGGTGAAGTGGTTATATCTGTAGTGAGGCGGTAGTGCTGTGCAGTGCTGACTCAGTGGTGAAGTGGTTGTGTCGGTAGAGAGGTGGTAGTGCTGTGCAGCTCTGGCTCAGTGGTGAAGTTGTTGTGTCTGTAGTGAGGTGGTAGTGCTGTGCACTGCTGGCTCTGTGGTGAAGTGGTTGTGTCTGTAGTGAGGTGGTAGTGCTGTGCACTGCTGGCTCTGTGGTGAAGTGGTTGTGTCTGTAGTGAGGGAGTAGTGGTGTGCAGCAGTGGCTCAGTTGTGAAGTGGTTGTGTCTGTAGTAAGGTGGTAGTGCTGTGCTGGCTCTGTGGTGAAGTGGTTGTGTCTGTAGTGAGGCGGTAGTGCTGTGCAGTGCTGACTCAGTGGTGAAGTGGTTGTGTCTGTAGTGAGGCAGTAGTACTGTGCACTTCCGGCTTAGTGGTGAAGTGGTTGTGTGTGTAGTGGGGTGGTAGTGCTGTGCACTGCTGGCTCTGTGGTGAAGTGGCTGTGTCTGTAGTGAGGAGGTAGTGCTGTGCACTGCTGGCTCTGTGGTGACGTGGTTGTGTCTGTAGTGAGGTGGTAGTGCTGTGCTGGCTCTGTGGTGAAGTGGTTGTGTCTGTAGTGAGGCGGTAGTGCTGTGCTGGCTCTGTGGTGAAGTGGTTGTGTCTGTAGTGAGGTGGTAGTGCTGTGCTGGCTCTGTGGTGAAGTGGTTGTCTCTGTAGTGAGGCGGTAGTGCTGTGCTGGCTCTGTGGTAAAGTGGTTGTGTCTGTAGTGAGGTGGTAGTGCTGTGCTGGCTCTGTGGTGAAGTGGTTGTGTCTGTAGTGAGGTGGTAGTGCTGTGCCCTGCTAGCTCTGTGGTGAAGTGGTTGTGTCTGTTGAGAGGCGGTAGTGCTATGCACTTCCGGCTTAGTGGTGAAGTGGTTGTGTGTGTGTAGTGGGGTGGTAGTGCTGTGCACTGCTGGCTCTGTGGTGAAGTGGCTGTGTCTGTAGTGAGGAGGTAGTGCTGTACTGTGCTGGCTCAGTGGTGAAGTGGTTGTGTCTGTAGTGAGGCGGTAGTGCTGTGCAGTGCTGACTCAATGGTGAAGTAGTTGTGTCTGTAGTGAGGCAGTAGTACTGTGCAGTGCTGTCTCAGTGGTGAAGTGGTTGTGTCTGTAGTGAGGCGGTAGTGCTGTGCACTGGTGGCTCTGTGGTGAACTGGTTGTGTCTGTAGTGAGGCGGTAGTGCTTTACTGTGCTGGCTCAGTGGTGAAGTGGTTGTGTCTGTAGTGAGGGGGTAGTGCTGTGCAGCAGTGGCTCAGTTGTGAAGTGGTTGTGTCTGTAGTGAGGTGGTAGTGCTGTACTGTGCTGGCTCAGTGGTGAAGTGGTTGTGTCTGTAGTGAGGCAGTAGTGCTGTGCAGTGCTGACTCAATGGTGAAGTGGTTGCGTCTGTAGTGAGGCGGTAGTGCTGTGCAGTGCTGACTCAGTGGTGAAGAGGTTGTGTTTGTAGTGAGGGAGTAGTGCTGTGCAGCGCTGGCTCTGTGGTGAAGTGGTTGTGTCTGTAGTGAGGCGGTAGTGCTCTGCACTGCGGGCTCAGTGGTTGTGTCTGTAGTGAGGCGGTAGTGCTGTGCACTGCTGGCTCTGTGGTGAAGTGGTTGTGCCTGTAGTGAGGCGGTAGTGCAGTGCAGTGCTGACTCAGTGGTGAAGAGGTTGTGTCTGTAGTGAGGGAGTAGTGCTGTGCACTGCTGGCTCTGTGGTGAAGTGGTTGTGTCTGTAGTGAGGTGGTAGTGCGTACGCTGCTGGCTCAGTGGTGAAGTGGTTGTGTCTGTAGTGAGGGAGTAGTGCTGTGCAGCGCCGGCTCTGTGGTGAAGTGGTTGTGCTTGTATTGAGGTGGTAGTGCTGTGCAGCGCCGGCTCTGTGGTGAAGTGGTTGTGTCTGTAGTGAGGCGGTAGAGCTGTGCACTGCTGGCTCAGTGGTGAAGTGTCTGTGTCTGTAGTGAGGCGGTAGTGCTGTGCAGCTCTGGCTCAGTGGTGAAGTAGTTGTGCCTGTAGTGTGGCGGTAGTGCTGTGCTGGCTCAGTGGTGAAGTGGTTGTGCCTGTAGTGAGACGGTAGTGCTGTGCAGTGCTGACTCAGTGGTGAAGTGGTTGTGTCTGTAGTGATGCGGTAGTGCTGTGAAGCGCCGGCTCTGTAGTGAAGTGGTTGTGTCTGTAGTGAGGGGGTAGTGCTGTGCAGCGCTGGCTCTGTTGTGAAGTGGTTGTGTCTGTAGTGAGGCGATAGTGCTGTGCACTGCTGGCTCTGTGGTGAAGTGGTTGTGTCTGTAGTGAGGTGGTAGTGCTGTGCAGAAGTGGCTCCGTGGTGAAGTGGTTGTATCTGTAGTGAGGCGGTAGTGCTGTGCACTGCTGGCTCTGTGGTGAAGTGGTTGTGTCTGTAGTGAGGTGGTAGTGCTGTGCAGCAGTGGCTCAGTGGTGAAGTGGTTGTGTCTGTAGTGAGGCAGTAGTGCCGTGCAGCGCTGGCTCTGTGGTGAAGTGGTTGTGTCTGTAGTGAGGCAGTAGTGCTGTGCTGGCTCTGTGGTGAAGTGGTTGTGTCTGTAGTGAGGTGGTAGTGCTGTGCACTGCTGGCTCTGTGGTGAAGTGGTTGTGTCTGTAGTGAGGTGGTAGTGATGTGCAGCAGTGGCTCAGTGGTGAAGGGGTTGTGTCTGTAGTGAGGGGGTAGTGCTGTGCTGCGCTGGCTCTGTGGTGAAGTGGTTGTGCCTGTAGTGAGGCAGTAGTGCTGTGCACTGCTGGCTCTATGAGGAAGTGGTTGTGTCCGTAGTGAGGTGGTAATGATCTGCACTACCCGCTCCGTGGTGAAGTGGTTGTGTCTGTAGTGAGGGGGTAGTGCTGTGCAGCTCCGGCTCTGTGGTGAAGTGGTTGTGATTGTATTGAGGTGGTAGTGCTGTGCACTGCCGGCTCTGTGGTGAAGTGGTTGTGCTTGTATTGAGGTGGTAGTGCTGTGCACTGCCAACTCTGTGGTGAAGTGGTTGTGTCTGTAGTGAGGCAGTAGTGCTGTGCACTGCCGGCTCTGTGGTGAAGTGGTTGTGCTTGTAGTGAGGCGGGAGTGCTGTGCAGCGCTGGCTCTGTGTTGAAGTTGTTGTAACTGTAATGAGGCGGTAATGCTGTGCAGTGCTGACTCAGTGGTGAAGTGGTTGTGTCGGTAGAGAGGTGGTAGTGCTGTGCAGCTCTGGCTCAGTGGTGAAGTTGTTGTGTCTGTAGTGAGGTGGTAGTGCTGTGCACTGCTGGCTCTGTGGTGAAGTGGTTGTGTCTGTAGTGAGGTGGTAGTGCTGTGCACTGCTGGCTCTGTGGTGAAGTGGTTGTGTCTGTAGTGAGGTGGTAGTGCTGTGCAGCAGTGGCTCAGTGGTGAAGTGGTTGTGTCTGTAGTGAGGCGGTAGTGCGTACGCTGCTGGCTCAGTGGTGAAGTGGTTGTGTCTGTAGTGAGGCAGTAGTGCTGTGCACTGTTGGCTCAGTGGTGAAGTGGTTGTGTCTGTAGTTAGGCAGTAGTGCTGTGTTGGCTCAGTGGTGAAGTGGTTGTGTCTGTAGTTAGGTGGTAGTGCTGTACTGTGCTGGCTCAGTGGTGAACTGGTTGTGTCTGTAGTGAGGCGGTAGTGCTGTGCAACGCTGGCTCTGTGGTGAAGTGGTTGTGTCTGTAGTGAGGAGGTAGTGCTGTTCACTACCCGCTCAGTGGTGAAGTGCTTGTGTCTGTAGTGAGGCGGTAGTGCTGTGCAACGCTGGCTCTGCGGTGAAGTGGTTGTGTCTATAGTGAGGAGGTAGTGCTGTGCACTGTCAGTTCAGTGGTGAAGTGGTTGTATCTGTAATGAGGGGGTAGTGCTGTGCAGCGCTGGCTCTGTGGTGAAGTGGTTGTGTCTGTAGTGAGGCGGGAGTGCTGTGCTGCACTGGTTCAGTGGTGAAGTGGTTGTGCTTGTAGTGAGGCTGGAGTGCTGTACTGTGCTGGCTCAGTGGTGAAGTGGTTGTGTCTGTAGTAAGGTGGTAGTGCTGTACTGTGCTGGCTCAGTGGTGAAGTGGTTATATCTGTAGTGAGGGAGTAGTGCTGCGCAGCGCCGGCTCTGTGGTGAAGTGGTTGTGTCTGTAGTGAGGTGGTAGTGCTGTGCACTGCTGGCTCGGTGGTGATGTGGTTGTGTCTGTAGTGAGGTGGTAGTGCTGTGCTGGCTCTGTGGTGAAGTGGTTGTGTCTGTAGTGAGGCGGTAGTGCTGTGCTGGCTCTGTGGTGAAGTGGTTGTGTCTGTAGTGAGGTGGTAGTGCTGTGCTGGCTCTGTGGTGAAGTGGTTGTGTCTGTAGTGAGGCGGTATTGCTGTGCAGTGCTGACTCAGTGGTGAAGTGGTTGTGTCTGTAGTGAGGCAGTAGTACTGTGCACTTCCGGCTTAGTGGTGAAGTGGTTGTGTGTGTAGTGGGGTGGTAGTGCTGTGCACTGCTGGCTCTGTGGTGAAGTGGCTGTGTCTGTAGTGAGGAGGTAGTGCTGTGCACTGCTGGCTCTGTGGTGACGTGGTTGTGTCTGTAGTGAGGTGGTAGTGCTGTGCTGGCTCTGTGGTGAAGTGGTTGTGTCTGTAGTGAGGCGGTAGTGCTGTGCTGGCTCTGTGGTGAAGTGGTTGTGTCTGTAGTGAGGTGGTAGTGCTGTGCTGGCTCTGTGGTGAAGTGGTTGTGTCTGTAGTGAGGCGGTAGTGCTGTGCTGGCTCTGTGGTGAAGTGGTTGTGTCTGTAGTGAGGTGGTAGTGCTGTGCCCTGCTAGCTCTGTGGTGAAGTGGTTGTGTCTGTTGAGAGGCGGTAGTGCTATGCACTTCCGGCTTAGTGGTGAAGTGGTTGTGTGTGTGTAGTGGGGTGGTAGTGCTGTGCACTGCTGGCTCTGTGGTGAAGTGGCTGTGTCTGTAGTGAGGAGGTAGTGCTGTACTGTGCTGGCTCAGTGGTGAAGTGGTTGTGTCTGTAGTGAGGCGGTAGTGCTGTGCAGTGCTGACTCAATGGTGAAGTAGTTGTGTCTGTAGTGAGGCAGTAGTACTGTGCAGTGCTGTCTCAGTGGTGAAGTGGTTGTGTCTGTAGTGAGGCGGTAGTGCTGTGCACTGGTGGCTCTGTGGTGAACTGGTTGTGTCTGTAGTGAGGCGGGAGTGCTGTGCTGCGCTGGCTCAGAGGTGAAGTGGTTGTGCTTGTAGTGAGGCGGGAGTGCTGTACTGTGCTGGCTCAGTGGTGAAGTGATTGTGTCTGTAGTGAGGGGGTAGTGCTGTGCAGCAGTGGCTCAGTTGTGAAGTGGTTGTGTCTGTAGTGAGGTGGTAGTGCTGTACTGTGCTGGCTCAGTGGTGAAGTGGTTGTGTCTGTAGTGAGGCAGTAGTGCTGTGCAGTGCTGACTCAATGGTGAAGTGGTTGTGTCTGTAGTGAGGCGGTAGTGCTGTGCAGTGCTGACTCAGTGGTGAAGAGGTTGTGTTTGTAGTGAGGGAGTAGTGCTGTGTAGCGCTGGCTCTGTGGTGAAGTGGTTGTGTCTGTAGTGAGGCGGTAGTACTCTGCACTGCGGGCTCAGTGGTTGTGTCTGTAGTGAGGCGGTAGTGCTGTGCACTGCTGGCTCTGTGGTGAAGTGGTTGTGCCTGTAGTGAGGCGGTAGTACAGTGCAGTGCTGACTCAGTGGTGAAGAGGTTGTGTCTGTAGTGAGGGAGTAGTGCTGTGCACTGCTGGCTCTGTGGTGAAGTGGTTGTGTCTGTAGTGAGGTGGTAGTGCTGTGAAGCGCCGCCTCTGTGGTGAAGTGGTTGTGTCTGTAGTGAGGCAGTAGTGCTGTGCACCGCTGGCTCTGTGGTGAAGAGGTTGTGTCTGTAGTGAGGTGGTAGTGCTGTGCATCAGTGGCTCAGTGGTGAAGTGGTTGTGTCTGTAGTGAGACGGTAGTGCTGTGCACTGCTGGCTCTGTGGTGAAGTGGTTGTGTCTGTAGTGAGGTGGTAGTGCTGTGCTGGCTCTGTGGTGAAGTGGTTGTGTGTGTAGTGAGGTGGTAGTGCTGTGCACTGCCGGCTCTGTGGTGAAGTGGTTGTAGTGAGGTGGTAGTGCTGTGCTGGCTCTGTGGTGACTGGTTGTGTCTGTAGTGAGGTGTTAGTGCTGTGCTGGCTCAGTGGTGAAGTGGTAGTGATTTACCCGGTACCTCATCTGGTTCGCTGAGTACCAGTGCGATGAGGTCTTTGCTGCCGGGCTCCACTAGGGTCATTTTGAGTCTTTTACCTCTGGTGACCCTAGGGCCACCTTACTGGAGTCAAAGCTGAGCACCAGTTATTGGCCTTGAGGGCAAGATGGCAGAGTGGGCCAAGGCCTACTCATGGACGTGGTGTGGGGTAGAAACAGTGATCTCGAATGCCACCGCTCCAGCCTGTGCTTCTGGGAGAGAAGACAAGAAGGAAGCAGTGTGACACTCTTTAAACAATAAACTGACCTCTCCTGAAAGGATTTGATAATCAATAAGCCTCCACCTAAAGGTTTTCACACCATGTTGTCACAATCAATAAAGACCAGCCTGTGGGCTTTGACTGAAGATTCTTGTTGTCGATAATCCATTGCTTACTGTCTTAACAGGTTTCTGAAATCTGTGGGAGAGGGTTTTTCATGAGTAATAAGGCACCTCCTGTTGGTTTTTATCAAAGGATTCTTCACCATCAGCCACCCATTGCCTATGAGCTGTGACTACAGGGTTTACATATGACAACTGCAAGTCAAGACTTAGGCTGTCTTCTAGCGCTTAGAGGCCAGCGCAGACCTCACTTCATTCGCAGCCGCAACCACCGTCCAGAGCCGAAAAATCAAGAAAGCAAGGAAGTTCGCACTCTGGGAGCGCATCAACTCCTCCCCACACAACTCAAAGGAACTCTTCTCAGTCATCGAGTTCACAGATCCCACCTCCGAAGCCACCAGCATCCCCCCATCACAGGACCTCTGCAACAAACTCACCTCCTTTTTTCGCCACAAGATCCAGGACATCTACAACAGCTTTCTCCCAGAAATTCCTGGCACCGGAACCTGTGACCGACACCCCCCCCAGAACCCATCCAGACCATCCACATCTGGTCCATGCTCACCACAGAGGAAACAGTCAACATCATGAACAGTACCCACTCCGGAACCCCCTCAGACCCCTGCCTGCACCACATATACATCAGAGCCAGCGCATCCATCGCCCCTGAGCTCCAGAACACAATCAACTGCTCCATCAAGACGAGGACTGGAAACACCCCGAAATACACCCTCTCCTGAAGAAACCTTCGCCCGACCCATCAGAACTAAAGAATTTCCGTCCCATCTCACTGCTACCCTACCCCGCCAAAGTACTGGAGAAACAATCAGCTCACAACTACGGAATTTCATTGAGGCCAACAACTCCCTAAACAGCTCCCAGTCTGGCTTACGCAACAACCACAGCACGGAGATAGCCCTCCTGGCAGCCACTGATGACATCTGATTACTCCTAGACCGTGGCCACTCCGCAGCACTCATACTCCTCCACTTCGCAGCAGCAATCAACACAGTCTCCCACAGCACTCTGCACACCAGACTCACAACATGGGAATCCGCGGAAGAGCCCTGGAACAGATCCACTCCTTCCTTTCCGGGAGGAGGCAGAGGGTCAGACTCCCACCTTATACTTCCAGACCCACAGGAGTCAACTGTGTAGTCTCCTAAGGATCCTCACTGAGTCCCACACTGTTCAACGTATACATGGCCCCTCTTACTGCCATCGTCAGAAGCCATGGAATGAACATCGTGTCATATGCCGATGACACACAACTCATCATTTCCCTCACCGAAGACCCGGACACGGGCAAAAGGAACTCAGGAATGGAAGCCGTCACCACCTGGATGAAAGAAAGCTGCCTCAAGCTCAACTCCGACAAGACTGAGCTCATCATCTTCGGAAATGCCACCTCAGCTTGGGGCGACTCCTGGTGGCCCACATCCCTCAGCGCCCCCCTACACCAACTGAGCACGCCCGCAACATAGGAATCATCCTATCAACTCCTCCCTATCCATGACCCGCCAGGCAAACTCTGTTGCCGCCTCCTGCTGGCACACACTCCACAAACTTCTGAAGATCTTCAGATGGATCCCAGCAGACTGTCGCAGTCACCCACACCCTTGGCCACTAGCAAGCTCGACTACGGCAACGCCCTCTATGCCGGCACCTCAACTAGGAACGTCAAAAAACTACAACTCATCCAGAACGCCACTGCCAGACTCATTCTGGACCTCCCTCGCCAAAAACAAATCTCCTAACACCTGAGGACCCTCCTCTGGCTACCGGTTGAGAAATGAATCACCTTCAAGCTTCAGGCCCACACGTACAAGGCCATACACAACGCAGGACCAGCCTATCTTAACCACCTTGTCTCCTTTCACAAACCCCACCAGATCCCTCCGCTCCACCCAGATGGCCCTGGCCACCATCCCTCGCATCCGCAAAACAACAGCTGGAGGACGATCCTTCACCTACAATGCAGCAAAGAGCTGGAACAAACTCCCCCTGCACCTCAGACAAAGCTCGTCGCTCACCATCTTCTGGAAGAACCTCAGGACTTGGCTCTTCGAATGAGGCTCCTCCCCTCTTCCCCAGCACCTTGAGACCCTCACGGGTGAGTAGCCAAATATTGATTGATTGATGGATTGATGTTCGATTGAAAAATGCCACGCAGCAGTCAACTTCTCCAGTGCTTCGAGACCTTCACAGGTGATTTGCTGCACTTTTTAAATGATTGATTGATTGAAACTTGCCGTGACCATGCTCTAGCTGCTCTGGCATCTCTGCCCAATAGCCTCTTGAAAGTTGGATCGTCTGTCAAAGTACCTCAGACCTTCTGCCCTGCACAGAGTAAAAATGCCTCAGATCTCTGCCCTAGGCAGAAATCAGTTTCAAAAGAAGGGGTGACGGTGTAGGTGCCACCCAGATAGCCCTTATCTTTAAGTCTGGATTCCTGATGTTATGAAGGGAGTGATAACTTTCAGATTCCACCCTTTTCTGGAAAATGATGTGTTCAAAGGTGTAAAGGTACTAGAAGAGGTACCCCACTATGAATCATTGCAAAATGGGTGGAAGCACTCCCAAAGTGTCCAAAACACCTTTCAAACTCAAGCTTACTCCCAAAGCGAGTGGGCACCTGAACACCTAGCCTGCCATTTGCCTGTGGCTTCCAGTTTCTGTTTTTCCAGACTGATCCAGTGACACCGCAGCTGTCTGGGTTTTCACACCAGGGTTTTCCCACTGACTGTTCTTCCCCCCAACAGAAGCCCCGTCCACCACAAGACCTACTTAATGCAGGCTGCAGTGTGACCCCGCAGCGGACGTGCACAGTGGGCACACCAAAAGCAAGTCCATCTGTGCTCTTCCGCGCTTGGACTGCACCCAGCGCCAGGACCCCTGCCCCTCCACCCCCAAGATACACACTTGATGAGCTCTACACCCTCGACCACACACGCCGCAATAAACACTGCCACCGCGCTGGACCACGCTCCACTTTAGGAGCCTTTACCTACACACGCTGCTATTTCACTGGTCATAACGCACACACCAGCCACCGACCAGCCCCACCCTGAACACTCCACAGACACCACCTGACCAATAACACCAACTTGCATGCACCCTTCTCGACACACGCTCACTATACAAGCATTCCACTGAATTATGGGACCTCATTGGCACCCTCGCATCCAACATTGTTTTTCTCACCGAGACCTAGCTCAACCTCACATCCACTCCAGAAATTGCTACAGCGATGCCCGACGGATATAAGATCACTCACCAGGACCCCACAACCAAGCCGGGAGGAGGAACAGCCACCATCCACAAAGAGACTATACAGTGCACCACCCCCACTGACAAAACCACTACCCTCATGGAACATTTCAATTTCAAGCTTCACATGGACGACAAACCAAACATCAGAGCCACACTTCCAGGCCCGCGCTCCAGCTTCTGCAACACCATTGCAGACTTAATTGCGCCCCTTGGCCTCCAAGTACTACATCTTCCTCTGTGACCTAAACACTGCACACCTTCTTGACAGTATGAGCAGCCTTGGATTGACCCAAATTGTCGATGACCCTACACAAACCGCAGGGCACAGGCTGGACCCCATTTGCACCTCCAGCAGCTGCGTCAAATACAGCCATGTTAGAGAACTCACATGGACTGATCACTCCATCGTCCACTTCAGCATCTCATGCCTCTGCACCTCCACTGCCAAGATGACCAGCGCCCCCACTAGAGGTGGAACAAAATCTCAGAGACCAGCTGGACGGACGCCCTCAACACCTCCAACCCCAATACTGCCACCAACCTCGAACAGGCAGTGAAAACGTCAACACATGGATCACCAATTGCGCCTACAGCATCGACCCCTTCAAGAGTAACATCCAGAGAAAATCCTCCAAAAAGGCCAGCTGGTACACCCAAGAACTCAGAACAGAGAAAAGAGACAGCAAAGAGCTGGGGCGGAGATGGTGCGCCAGCAAGGACACTTCCGATAGAGCAGCCGTCAACACCTCCCTCCACCTGTACCACCGCCTGCTGAGGGTAACAAAGAAGACAGCCCATGCCACATGCATCAAAACCAGCACCAACAACAGCAAGGAACTTTTAAACATCGTTAAAGAATTCTCCAACCCGGCTGCAGCGTAAACAACATCACACCGTCACAGGAGCTGTGTGACAACCTTGCCCACTTCTTCCATGACAAGATCGCTATCATATACAGAAACCTTGAACCTCAACCCACACCTACGGACTTCCTCGACAGATATACCACCACCGTAATCAACATGAATCACATACTGACCACATGGAACATCCTCTCCACCCAGGACATCACCTCCACCATGAAATCCATCCAGTTGGGAGCTCCCACAGACCCATGCCTGCACTACATCTTCAACCTCGGAAACCAAAGGATTGGCCAGGAACTCACCACCCTGTTCAGCACCTCTATCAACACCACAACATTTCCCAATGCTTGGAAACACAGACCACTCCTCAAAAAAACAACTCATGACATACCCAGTGCAGAACCAACTACTCTGTGCCTCCCAATCTGTCTTTCACAGCAATCACAGTACCAAAACTACCCTGATCCCAGCCACTGACGACATCTGAACCCTCCTCCTCCACTAAGGACAAACACCAGCTTTGATCCTCTTCGACCTCTCGGCAGCCTTCAACACCGTATCCCACTACATGCTGATCGCAAGACTCTACCACATCAGCATCCAAGTAGACGCACTCAGATGGATCACCGCTTTCCTCTCCAGAAGACCCTAGAAGATCTACCTCCCACCGTTCATCTCTGAACCCAAGGAGATCACCTGTGGTGTCCCCCAGGGCTCATCCCTCAGCCCCAGGCTTTTCAATGCATATATGACCCCTGCTGGCCAACATATTCAGATCCCAAGTGTTGGACCTGTCCCTTTTTTATAGGGTCATCCCCAAACTTTTTGCCTTCCTCCTCCTATTTTTCTGAACTCTTTTTGTTGGCTTTAGGACTCTGAGCACTTTATCACTGCTGACCAGTGCTAAAGTGCATGTGCTCTCCCTTCTAAACTTGGTATGATTGGATTATACCTGATTGGCACATTTACCTGTAAGTGCCTTGTACAGTATCCCTTATACCCAGGGCCTGTAAATTAAATGCTATGAGTGGTCCTGCAGCGCTGCTTGCACCACCCACAGAAGTAGCCTTTCAAACCTGTTTCAGGCATCCTAGCGCAGGACCAGTGTGCACACTTTCTGCCACAGGGACCTGGCCTCTAACTTGACTTGCCAGGCCTGGAACTCCCCTCTTACTACATATAAGTCACCCCTAAGGTAAGCCCTAGCTAGCCCTAATGGCAGGGTGTTGTGTGTGCAAAAGGTAGGACATAAGTCTTTGCGTACTACATGTCCCAGTAGTGACAAACCGCCTATTCGGTTCCTCACTGCTGTGAGTGCTGCCTCTCTCATAGGATTGCATTGGAAATTCCCTAACTTACTTCTAAGTGGTATTGTCTGATCTATGAGGGTTGGCGTAGACATGTTTGGTAAGGTTGTAAATATAGTGAGAAATGCTGCTTACTGGTGTAGGTGGATTTTTTATTACCATTATAGAAATGCCACTTTTAGAAAGTGGGCATTTCTTTGTGCTTATGACTCTGGTGTTTTGCAGCTTGACTCCGATCCACGTCTGGTGCAGAGTGCCAGCTGGACTTTGTGCATACTTCTCCTCCACCCTCCCTGTACACAGGGAGGGTGGAGGTGTTACAAGAGTGCATCTGCATACTGAATAGTTTTCCTAGGCTGGGAGAGGTAGCGGCGGGGCACACCTGCATCTGTGCCCTGGCCTCACACAAAGGGCTTGTTTACCCCCTACTGATGTCTGGAGCCAGCGCTGGAGGAGAGAGGGAACATTCCTGGAACCGGTTAGTGCTGGTTGGAACCCCCTATTCCCCTGTTGAGGAAGCTTGGCAAAATGAGTATAAGTACAGGGGAACACTTTTGGAACTGGGACAGAACCTCTGCCATAGGGACTGCCGAATGGCAGAAAGACTCATCTGGACTGCTCTTCTTTTGTTGGCCTGGTGTTTGCAGGGTGGCCTAAAGGCCGCATTTGGATTGATTTTCTGTATGTTGCCCTGCCTTCCCCTAACTCTGGCTTGCCAAGGTTCTGGGGCGCACCTAGAAGGAACCGCCACTTGAACTTCCTGTTGTGTGTGCTGGCCTGTCTGCCCCTCTGTGTCCACTGTGGTGTCTCCTTAGGAGCCCAGTGTGAGGAGCCCAGCTTGTGGGGAGCACTGTGTCCCGCTTCCTGGCCCCTTTTACAAAAACGAGCACATTGGGAGTGCTGACTCCTGCCAGTAATCAGCACATGGTGAGCATGTAATTTCCAGCAACTCGTTATGGACTCCTAGCGCGTGGTGGAGTGCCGCATTAGGATCATCCTGCTGTGTGGGTTGAGCCCCGTCTCTGCAGCCAACGCTGCCACACCACCAAAATTCAGTTACCTGCACTTGCCAAGGTGGCATGTGATGAGTCACTGGGCGTTCGAATTCCGCCCTCTGATCCCGCCTCAGCAACCCAATAACAGGTGCAACACTGCGGCCAGGAAGGAGACCCTCACAGTGTGGATCCCCCACCTGGAATGCTGAGTGCCGGGAGCAGCCTCTGGATCAGCGTGCACACAGAGGCGGCTGGGCACTAAAGGGGAGCTGGTGGAGTCCCCGGTCCCATGTAGCCCATCCCACCTGCCTGGTCTATAGGGTCTATAGCGTCTTTGAGGATTTGCCACAGGCCCAGAGAGAGGAATCCCCCCAGGCCTGGCCGAACATTATCCCGCAAAGGAAGACTGCCATATTACCTGCCCTAGACATGCACGGGCTCCTGCAGTCTACTTGCTTCCCTAAATACCTTTCCTGCCCACACTTTGGTAGGAGTGTCATGGAAGTTCAGTCGGTGGTTAATGTACGTGGGCCAGACTCATCCTCTGCCTTCCCCAATGAATCCACATCACACCCCACCTCAGGCAACTCCACTGGCTCCCCGAACAGAAGAAATGCCAATTCAAGCTTCTGACCCACGCACCCAAGGATCTACACAACCAAGGACCCGCGTACATTAACCCCCAGCTGAACTTCCACCAACTGTTGACAAGACTACACTCTGCCTACTTTTCACTTGCCCATACTCCCCGCATCTACCAAAGCGGAAGTGGAGGCTGCTTCTTCTCTCACGTTGCAGCAAAAACCTGGAACAGCCTCCCCACACACCTCTGGACCATCACCTTACTTCCGGAATTCCGAAGTGCCCTCAAGACCTGGCTGTTCGAATAAGCCTCCAGAACCTGCAAGCGCCTGGATACCCTATTGGGTGATTAGCTGAGCTTTATAAATCTTGATTGATTGATTGAAAGTACATAAAACATCTTCCCAACTCAAGCTTTCTCTGAAAGTACCTAAAACACCTTCCAAATGCAAAGATCCCCCGCAGTACCTAAAACACCTTCCCAACTCAAGGTTATCCCCAAAGTACCTGAAAAACCTTATAAACTCAATGTTGCCCCCAAAGTACCTAAAACACCTTCCAAATGCAAGGATATCCCTAAGCTACCTAAAACACCTTCCAAACTCAGGCATACTCCCAAAGTACATAAAAACACCTTGCCAACTCAAGCTTACTCTGAAAGTGCATAAAACACCTTCCAAACTCAAGGTTACCCCCCAAAGTACCTTAAAACACCTTCCAAACTCAAGGTTACCCCCAAAGTACCTAAAAACACCTTCGAAGCCCAAAGTTACTCCCAAATTACATAAAAAACCTTCTAAACTCAAGGTTACTTGCTGTAGGTTTATCTGGTGAGGGAACAAGTGTCTTCTACAGTTAGGCAGCGTGAAAAGTGAGTACATTCCAACATAAGTGCTTGTCAGATCTAAACGTCTAATCACTCTCCTGTCTCTGAGGGGTAGGACTGCAGCGGCACCTGGGAGATGTTAGAGTTAGTCCACTAGGATGCTGTGTGTGAAGAGACAGCAACACATATTGGGCCTCATTACGAGGCTGGCGGTCTTAGACTGCCAGCCTCGCGGTGTCAGTCAGGACCGCTGCTGCTGTGGCGATACGACTGCCACATTATGACCCTGGTGGTCAGATGGCCAGGGTTCCGCCATCTCCGCCGTGATCAGTGATCCCGACGGGTTGATGGCGGGTGCAGGTTGCAATCCGCTTCCCTGCGGATTATGACCTCGTTCTCCACCAGCCTTTTCATGGCAGTTTGACTGCCATGAAAAGGCTGGCAGAGAAGTGGCGCAGGGGGTCACAGGGGGCCCCCCACACTGGCCATGCGCTTGGAATGGGCATTGCAGGGGTCCCCCTACCCAGCACCATTACTATGTTCATTGTCTGCTGTGCGGGTGACAGCATTGCTGTTGGCTCAATGACGAACCAGAGACAATGCTGCTGCCAATTTCCCGCTGGGCTGATGGCCGAAAACCTGGGTCTAAAACGGAGTGAAAAAGAAAAGCAATAGGAAAAACTGTAGAAGGACAAGACAAAACTAGCTGTCAAGGAATATTCCTTTAAGGGAGTATTCCTTTTAAAGTTTTGAGGGTGAATTCCATCAACCACCAGAGGTGAAATCCTTCTACCTTCCTGAGAATAAACACCTCACACTGCAAGGTTGCACCGGGTGTGTCCCTGAAGCACAAACACAAGCAAGTGGAAAATTACACTAGTGAATGGTGAAAATGAAACCACATAATGTTTTTTCAATGGCTCGTTATTGACATTTTCATGAACAACCATAGAGTGCAGCGCTCAGGCAGACATACAAGCTAACCTAGCCTCAAATGTTATTCCACACAACAGGCCCTATTACAAGTTTGGCCGTCCAAGGGCCACTGCACTCCTGGCAAAAGATCAAAGAGGGATAGCGGCGGTCAGAGTTGTGGTCAGCTGCAGCGGCTCTGAGTTTAGCGCTCCTGTGCTGATCACAAGTCCACTTTCTGCCAGCCCTTTCATGGTGGGGTAAGCTATGGCTGGGGGCCGCAGGGGGGCAGCTGCACTTCCTATGCCATGCCCCCCTGCCGGCACCCTCAGAATGTGCACTGTCTGCAATACAGACAGTGTGCATTCAGAGGGTGCTGTTGTGCCACGGAATTGGCCTCGGCTGGAGGCCAATGCCATGGCACTGCTTCCACCAGTCTGACCGGCAGAAACATTGTAACATTGTAACAATGTTTCTGCCGGTCAGCCCGTTGGAAACATCATAATACAACTGAAGGGGGTGGAGGCTGCCGGTATGATGGCAGCCTCCTTCCCGCGGCTTTGGCGGTTGGATGGTTCCGACCTTCAAAGTCATAACGAGGCCCTTAATTGCCTCAAAGTGCGTTCAGCTGGTCTTGAGAGCTATCAAAAAGACCAGGAAGTCCCATAAGGAATGCCAGGTATGATCAAGTCTTATAACACTGGATAAACCTGTAACAACAAATTAATGCACAGAATTACCCTTCCAGCCTGTCCCCACCCTGGACTCCTGCTAGCCATCAGTCGGTAAGATATATAAGTGCTTAATTTGTAAAAGGAAGAATGCCGCCGCCCAAAGCCCGCAGCTGTTGCTTTTAAATCGCTGTTTGCTGAAAACAAATGCTGCGCAGTCTTGAATCCTCCATAGGCTCCTTTATCCACCACCAGTCACCCATACCCCTTTATCTCACTCTTACAGGCTCTTACGTTCTTCTTTGTGATGAGGCTTCCTTCTTCTTTCACCTTTGTGCGCTTTTCTTCTGACATTATGTACAGAGACAACAGTTACCATTGTACACTTTTGTAGAGTTCCCTCTGTGTGGTGGTTTATCGTTGTACTCAGAGCTACGGCCCAGAGAATCAGCTCCCAGCAAAGTGTCAGCCGGTGCCATACACCCCCACTTGTGTTGTGAACTAGCGGCAATTTGGGCCCTGGCAACCTTGTGTCGGTCTGTTATCCACTTTGTAAGGTCAGATCACTGGTATAATATCGATCCAACAAATTTCGAAACACACAAATATCGGAAATTAAATGTTGAAACCAAAAGTATTGACTCCATGTACATCACTATAAAAACCACAAATATTGAGCACACAAATATTGTTGCCAAAAACACAGATTTTTACAGATATCAATAACAAAAATATTGGAAACACAAATATCACCTTAAATAAATATATGCCACGTCAAAAATCTTGATTACCATAATATCGACTCCAAAATTATCATCAGAATAACTAATAAATCTGTATAAAATACACAAAAAACTATTTTAACATGAAACAATTACTTCAAATAAACACTAAACTTATAGTAAACATCTAACATTAAATACAAATATATTACATGAACCAAACATTAAACATTCACCCCAAACAATTATGGACCTAAAACAAATGCACTAAAACACCAAAAACATTAACTATAAACATTTAAATGCAAACAAAAACAGAAATTAATATATATAAACAAATACATTCATATGTAAATAAAACAAACTTTGAAAAATACATTTACATTTGATTCAAATAACATTTTCAATTTTTATTTTAAAATATTTCTTATATTTTGACATTGTAAACCAGGGGTCTCTAATCTTTTCTGTAATAAGAGCTACTTATGTTGAATTAAAATCCTGCTGAGTTACTTATATTATTAGAGTTATAAGAGTTACCACATCAGAAAGGTTAACAAAGTGATCATGTGCAAGATTGCTGGCCGTAATGACCCGGGTGTGTCAGACAGGGATGCTGGCAGTAATGTAAAAAATGCTTTTTTAATATGAAATGCCTCTGTATGTGTAATACAGTACATAGCAGCCATAGCAGCAGCGCCCCTGGCACCAACTCCCCAACTCTGCATAATTCATCAATCAAATATCAGCTTTAAATACATTTTGAAATTCAACAAGTTTACTCCTAAGAAGCAGCTGCTCAGCTTTGAAAATGTACACATTTTCATCTCGAAAACACACTTTTCAATTTTGGTATGCATAAATTAATAGAACCAATCAAAAACTTCTAATTTAGTAGGCGGGGCTGGTCACAGGAGAAATACAAACAGGGAGGAGGAAAGCTACCAGTAGCTAGGAGAACTTTTTTACATACATTTTTCTTTCCATTTTTTTTAATTTCAAGGTTTTTTATACAATTATAACAATTGTATCAAAAAATTTAATAATATGAATTCAAACATCAAAATAAATCCAAATATATTACTTTATAAAAAAAACATAGTTTAAATATTTTTAAATACTTAATTTATTTAAAAACAACTTTAACATATATATTAACATTACATTTAAAGAATAAAATAAAAATGTAATATAATAGAATACATTTTAAAATTCCAAACAATTAATTTGTACATCTTTCAAATTATTAATCTAAAATTAAACAACATTAAATACACATTTTTTAAAACTCTCTCCACCCCTAGCCCCTATTAACCCAACATCCTGCTACAAAATAAAATCAATAATTAATAAAAAAAAAACATTATCACAATTCAAAATACATATTTAAACAATTGGTAAATAAAAATTTTATCTAAAATGAAAATAAAATAAAAGAAATTATAAACACATCAAAGAAAGAAAATACATTTCATAATAATTAACACTAAAAACTGATATTATAAGCAACAATATTCACTACGTTGATTAAAAACAACACTAAAAACAATGTTTTTACCTTCAATATCCCTGCCCGATATTCGTGACACAATATTTCTGTAGCACAATATTTATTTCTGATAATAGATCAGGGGCAGTCAATGAATTCATAGCAGTTTGTCACTTGGCAAAGGCTAGGGCCAAGTCCATGAATTTGGTGTAGGGTCTGTTAGCTTTGGACCTGGTCATGAGTCCTAACAAACATTTCTTAGTCGTCTTCAAGTCCAGTTTATTTGTCCAGTGCGTGAGACAGTGACAGCATCTCACCACACTCTGAAGACTGAGCCCGACCAAAACATATGGCTAAATGCCATGCCATCTTGGCAGCAGTGGGGGAACACGAGGGACATATCCAAGTACATCACCAATAAGAGAGCTGGTCCTGTGAACATAATTAAATTGTATGAGCTTAAGGTGGGCATTTGTGGAAAGCCGTAGCACCTATTGCAGGGATTGGGTCCATTCCGAGTTCATCACTTCTTTGCCCAAATCATCAACATATTTAGATCTCATGGATGTATGGTCTTTGAATTTAGTAGTCTAAATGGTTCTATATACTTGTGTAATGAAGTGGCGACCGTTACCCAGCACCCATAACGCCTGCATTAGGTCAACTATCCATTGGTTTGTACCTAGTGCTAGCCCCATGTGTGTGTGATGGCTCTAGACAGTGCTGCATGACTCAGGAACTGTCTTCCAGGCAAGCCGTGAACACATGTCAGCTCCTCAAAGGACATGAGAAAACCAGAATCATATAGGTTACCTAATTATCTCTTCCTGTGAGAATTTGTCCACTTTATGTGCTAGCTACAAGAATATTGGCAATACCCACAGTGGGGTTTTGGGAGCATAGCAAACTCATTAACACTCTTACACAGGTATTGTATCTGAGACTTCCCTCCACCTCAAAGATTCCAGTTATTTGGGCTATGTTCTCTATGTTTGAACCCTTGACCTGGGTCTCAGTGAAGGTGTTGATGAGGTTTCTCGGCCTCTTGGCCTACTGCTCTCTGCTGGTGGACCACACCTCAGGTGGCTCATGCAAGCTCTGTGGTGGAATCTGACGTCTCAGTGGGATCAGCACCAAGTGGACCTACCTAGGTTTTGGAGGTGATTATGAAAGACGTGAAGTGATGGCTGCTGAACCACAGTTGCACCAGCGGCAGATCCCTCTCCCTACCACATCCTTAGTTAACGTTTGTGATGGATACATCATTGCTTGGTTGAGGAAGCCACTTGGGAGAAGTGGCGATCGGGGGACTCTATCTCCAATGGAGGTTCACCTCCAGATGAGCTTGTTGGAGTTGTGAATGATTCACTTGGCACTGAAAGTATTCCTCTGGGACCATCAATGAGGAATGAGTGCAGGTTCTCACAGAGAAGAGGCCCCTGCAGGAAGTACCCTCTTTTGGCATGGTTACCCCACTTTCTGCCTGCTATAAGTATGGTTAAACTGTCTTCACTGGGATCCTGCTAACTAGGATCCAAGTGATTGTGCTATCTCCCTCTCAATTTGGTTGCCTATAACTTTTGTACACTCTACAATTGGCATACTGGTGCACCCTAATAAGTCCCTAGCATGTGGTACATAGGTACCCAGGGCATTGGGGCACCAGGGGTTCCTCATGGGCTGCAGCATGCCTTGTGACACCCTGAAGAGCTCATGCAAAATTTGTCTGCAGGCCTGCCATTACAGCCCACGTGAAAAGGTGCATGCACCCTTTTACTACAGGTCACTGCACCAGGTCACTGTAAGTCACCCCTATGGTAGGCCCTCCTAGCCCAGAAGGAAGAGTGCAGGTCCCTGTGTGTGTGTGGGCACCCCGGCATGGGCAGAAGTGCCCTTATGAACTCCAGTTCCATTACACTGGACTTCTTAAGTGTGGGGAAGCCATTTTACCCAAATACTAGACACAGGTCCAAAATGGTAACTCCGAACCTAGGCATGTTTGCTATCAAACATGTCGGACTCATACCCCAATTATATTGCCAGTATTGGTTGTATGATTCCATGCACTCTGGGGGCTCCTTAGAGGACCCCTCAGCCTTGCTCCTAACAGTCTTTTAGGGCTTTCCAGGCAGCCTGTGCTGCTGTTACCCATCAGACAGGTTTTGGCCCTCCTGCTGCTTGACCAACTCAGGCAGGGGAATGCAGAACAAAAGATTTCCTGTGGGAGAGGGAGGCAACACACTAGCCTCCACAATCCACAGGTTTTCTTTGAAGGGCACATTTGGGGCCCTCCTTTGCACCAGCCCACGGACCCCCGGTAAATGCTATGCGCGAAACTGGACAAATGAAAGGGAAGTGACCACTCCCCTATCCATCACCACCCCAAGGGTGGTGCCCAGAGCTCATCCAGGTGGCCATTTGATTCTGCCATCTTGAAACCAATATGTGCTGAGGCTCCTTGGAACAGTTGAGTGGTCAGGTCAGGCAGGTGACATCAGAGACCCCTCCTGATAGGTGGTCCCCTTGCTAGGTGACCAAACCCCCTTTTAGGGCTATTTAGGGACTCCCTTGTGGGTGGGTCCCAAAATTCGATGTGCAGGACTCCACCAGGTCTCCTCTGCATCGTTCCCTTCTACTTCTGGCCACTGGAACTGCACCTGGACTCTTCAGGAACCGACAAGACTGCAACTCCCTAGACGATCTCATCTTGTAACATTGTTTTTCCAGCTCCTTCCAGCAACTGCAACATTTCCCCCGCTCTGCATCCTCTGGGGTCAGGGAGACTTAAGCCTGCACCAAGAAGCAAGAAGGAATCTCCCTTGAAGTGAAGGAGTCACTCTCCTGCAACTGCAGGCATCTACAGCAATGACGTCCAGCTGCATGGATTTGCTCTCCTCTGTAACCGCGTGGATTCTGCATCACAGGTGGTGGTCTGGAGTGGTCCCCTTGGTCCTCTCTACCAGCTGTGCAACTTGCGAGACGGTGAGCCCTTGCTGTTATGCTGTGGGCGGATGTCCAACCCGCAGCATTCCATTCTCGTCCTGCGGTGAGGCTTCCGGTCTGTTTTTCGGCCCATCGTGCCTGTCGCCGGCTGCGTGTCTGCCTGCAGCATCTTTTCCTTTCTCAACTGCGAGATAGGGCGGCCCAGGGTTGGCCCACAGATCTTGGCGTGGTCACTTCCTACTCTGCTCTTGTGTCGCAGGCAGCCCCCGCGACGCGTATATAGTACTTACCGGTATCTTGTTTCCTAGACTGTTCGTCTTCTGGACATAGGGGCCATACTTTCTTTGTCCCAGAATGCTACACCTTCCCAGGTTGCACTGTTTTTCATTTTTATTAGTCCCTTTCCAAGATGGCGTTCTGCCCAGTTTTTCCTGTGGCACATTCCTAATCTAATATGGCGTTTTTCCTTTTGTCTGTTTTTTCACTTCCTGTCTATCGGTATATAAGGGGCTTTAGTTCCTTTCTTCTCCTGGAGGACACAGACTACCTTGGCATCCACCTTGTCAGCAGCACCGTGGCTACTGGAAGGAGTCACTCCTATGTTGGTCAGACCAGAACGTGCAAGATCTGAAGTCGTACCCTGCTGTCATCTGTCAGAGGCGGTAAGAGAGGGGCTGATTGTGATACTTGCTTCTCCTTGCAGGACAGTACCCCTGTGCACCGCGACTCTTGCAGCTAACAAGACCTGTTGTCTCCTGCCTCAAGGGATCTTCAGGCTCTGAGTAGCCCCGGCCTCCAGCACCTGATCCTACCAAGCACATTCTCCTCTCTGCTGCTCCAGTGATGTGGAACTCCTCTCCAGGTATGCTGATTGGCCTCACTGCAACTTACTGTATCTGCTGCCAGTGGGTTGCCTGTGGGGGCTGCCACTGCTTCTGTTGGCTCTCCCGACTGCTGAGGGTCAGCCCGACTCACCTCCAAGGGTTGAGTCCCCTCGACCTTGCTGGTCCCCTTCAGCGTTGCACTCTTCTTTTGCTCGTTGTTGCATTTGCCAAGGCTTGTTGGTGGTTCTCCTAAACTACTGACGATCTGCGACCTGACGACCGACATGGGGCACCATCTGCACTGCTCCAAGAACTCTTCTTCAGCTGCTGGGCTCCACAGCTGATCTTCTCTTTCCCCGTCTACCTGGATCTTCATCCATAGAAGGGTAGGTAGTAGCTTCTGCCCCAACTGCACACTCCAACGTGGACTGGACTCTGTCCCCATCTTATGCAGGTCCTCTTCTTCCAGAATCCACCTTTGGTTTCTTCTAGACTTTCCTGTTCTTGCACAACCCAATTTCTAAGACCTCTTGTTAGTCCTTGGGAAGACTTGGTACTTACCTCTGCTCTCTTGGTCGTTGGGGGTCATTCAGGTACTCACCTCTTGGGTCTCTAGTTCTAATGTCTCCATTTTCTTGGGTGGGGTATTTCACTTCGCATCCCACTATTTTAGTATATGGTTTGGTCCTCCCCTAGGGTCCTAACTATTTTTCACTAATTCTTGCCAATGCTTGGTGTTTCTTGTGCCAGTTGCTAATTACTACTTGTATATGTATAGTGTGTACTTACCTCCAGGTCAGGGGACTGCCTACAAGTAATCTAGTGTGGAATTACTATAATAAAGTGTCTTTATTTGTGTAACACTGTGTGGTTCTTTCATGTGTGTAAGTGCTGTGTGACTATTGTGGTATTGCATAAGCTTTGCATGTCTCCTAGATAAGTCTTGCCTGCTCTTCCACAGCTACCTCTAGAGAGCCTGGCTTCTAGACACTGCCTACATACACTAATAGGGGTCGCCTGAACCTGGTATAAGGTGCCAACACCATAGGTGTCCACCACACACCAGGCCAGCTTCCTACAGCCCTCCATGTAGTATTGCAATAAATAGGGTGATGTAGGGTTGTGGGTCCTGTGCCGGGAGGCACTTCACCTCTAAAAGTGGCTGGACATTCAAGGCATATCCCTGATCACCCAACACCTGACATGGTCTTTAAATGCCAGGGTGAACAAACTCAGCCGTTGTTGCCTTGTGGATCATCAATGGCAGTTACACTTGGACGTGGCACAGGGTTTTTTCCAACACTGGGGGAAACACTGGCCTGATCTATTTGCCACCACAGAGAGCACACAGTGTCAAAGCTTTTGTGTGTTGGAGTTCTTAAGGCAGTTCTCCCTTGGAGACGTCTTCTGTTTGCATTCAGATCAGGACTCCTGTACACCTTTCCGCTCCTGCCTTTCCTGCCCAGAGTGCTGAAAAGTATCAATGAAGACTGGGCCCATTTAATCATAGTAGCTCCGAACTGGGTGAGTAGAGTGTGGTTCTCAGAACTGTGGTCGTGAGCACATGTCCTCTGATCAAGCTTCTGCTTTCGGAGAACCTCCTGATGCAGCAGCAAGGATGTGTCCTGCACCTGAGCCTGCACAATGTGCAGATCTATGCATGGAAATTGAGCGACAGCAGTTGATGGCATTGAGCCACGTTCCTGAAGTGATTGGGGTTATGTTGGCAGCCAGGCATCCATCCACCCAAACTTGTTGATCCTTCCATAACATCCCACCTTTAAACACAAAGTTGTCTGATATGTTCATGTTCTTTCTTTTGTTAGCCTAGCAAGTCCTTGCTGTAGCAACAGTTAAAGGTTACCTCTTGGCCTTCTTACACCTGCCAGATTAGCCATTCATCTTCCAAGCACGAGTTGTGATGCAGTTTTTGAAATTGGCTGAATCATATTTTCCCGCCAACACAATTTACCATGCCACACCGGGACCTTAATTTGATCCTTAAATACCTGATGTGTACTCCCTTTAAGTCGATGCACAACTGTCCTCTCCATCTGGTTACCATCAAGGTGGCATTTCTCATCGCCATCCCATCCTCAAGGCAAGTCAGAGAATGGTTGGTGCCGTCTGCGGTAGAAGCATGTACCTCAGTTTCCTCAGGCAAGCTTGTCCGCACAAAAGCAGAGCTCTTCCACTTAGGACAACCCATCACTCCGCCGACCTCCTATGCAGTGCCCCACACCCCCAAGGAGGAAGAACGACTCCACCATCAGGACCAGGACCCCAAAAGAGCACTGAATTTTTACATTGCCAACAGGATAACCAACTTTTCATCAGTTTCTATGGAGTGCAAAAAGGCCAAAGCAGTGTAAAAGAGAACTAATATGTACTAAGATATGCTACGGGCTAGCCAGCAAGCGTGGATTGGTCGCTCATTCCACCAAAGCAAAGGCTGCTACTAATGCGCTAGCACGTGGCCTACCAGTTCTGGACATTTGCCAGGCAGCTACTTGGGTTTCCCGCCACACGTTCACAAAGATCTACTTCGTGGACAGCCTGGTCCAGTGGGACAAGCATTTCGCCCCATTTGTCCTGCAAACTTTCCTGGTCTGAGCCATTCTACAGACCCTCCACCTGAGAGATGCTGCTTTGGTATCTATTCACAAGGTGAGGAGTCTTCAGTTAGAAGTCTCGTTCAGAAGAAACTCTATCTAACCACGTATTTCTCATCAACCCTCGCTTCCTCCCCACTCTATGGAATGGTCTTGTTAAGATCATTAATAAGATCCCTAATTTGTAAGTTTGCACACTGCCATATTGTGACTTCAGCGGCTCAGCATCTGACGGCGCAGACTAAGATCAGAAAGAAACAGATGTCAGCGTGCGGACATGGCAAATATATGGGACCTACCAATATCACACCTGGGGCAGGACAGATCAGATGCAGAGCTGCATGACTCCTCCTGCCGAAGCGTGAGGGAATTGGTAGCAAAAAGTTTCTGGATCCAGTCTGACGCCTGGGAAGATTCACAAGATGAGGAATCTGCTGTTACATAAAATCTATACTAATCAATCAATCAATCAATCAGGGAATTTGTAAGCGCACGACTCACCCGTGAGGGTCTCAAGGCTCTGAGGGGGGGGGGCAGGCTGCTACTGCTCGAACAGCCACGTCTTGAGGTGTCTCCTGAAGGTAAGTAGGTCCTTGGTCTGATGCAGGTGGGTGGGAAGAGTGTTCCACGTCTTGGCGGCGAGGTGCGTAAATGATCTGCCGCTGGTGGTTGTTCTGCGGATGCGTGGGACGGTGGCGAGGGCAAGATGGGCGGAGCGAAGCTGTCAGGTCACGGTGTAGAAGGAGAGCCGTTTGAAAAGGCTTGTTTATTTCTTCAACTGCTAAGTGGATTTGGATGGGGCTTGTAGGGTTTGAAAGCTTAGAGCCTTCCTAAGAACCCCTCCAAACACTCGAGCAAGCTGGAGGGCACACACTGAGAGTTTCAGAGAGGTAGGGCTGATCTTCCCCCTTGGCCTGGCAGTGATGGTAATTCTTTGTCCTACCTGCATAGCCGGAGTCTTCTTTTGTAGATAACATTATCCTGGACACTTCCAGAACCATTTCACAGCAAGTCGTCCTTTTCCTTTTCCTACTTCTAGTAGAGCCAGGACCAAGTCCCGGTCACAGCTGTTATTCACCCGGCAGCACACCTGATGACTTCCCATGGGAGGCACTCCTCAGGGGGGAAAAAGTCCAGCGATCCCCTGTATGTAGAAGGCATCCTTGTCCATGAAGACTTTAGCTCTCCTTGAAGGGACTTTCCTTAACTCTTGTTCAGAACTTGGCTGGGGAGTTTGGTGTCAAAGACATAGCCCTGAAACTCTGAAATCTTCCCCAAAACTCCGGTGTATTTTCCATGTATATGGGTCAGTGAAAAATCCCTGAGACCTAGAGCAGGGTAACTGACCAATATTCATTTTTGGCTTGACCAGAGAGTTGTCACCTTTGTTCAAATTTTGGGAAACTCCTCAACCAGATCCTGCACGATCCGTGCACGTTAGTGGTGCCTCCTGGCTCTGGATCCAGGATGTTCCTGTACTCTGCATATTAGCTCCAGACTGTTACAGTTACACCCTTTGGCACCCAAATGGAGTGAAAGGAGGCAGTGGAGCGAGTCACCTGACGGGGAATAAGGGGCTAGACCACACATGGATGAAATAGGCATCCTCACTCCATAGCTGCAGTAATCTGTCAGTGACACTCCTGGAATAAGGGGCTCAGATCTTTCAGTTTTGCAGTGCGTGTCCCTAGTGAGATAAATGACAGGATATTTCTCCCTGGCCTGCTGATCAACTGAGCCCACCTAGAGTCTACATCTCTGGTGAAAGTTAAAGAAACTTTCAATCTTGTCTGCATGTACAGAGAAAGGGACCTAGGCAGGGCTACCTAAGCCAGTGGTTCCCAGCCATTTGACTTCTGAGGACCACCACTTTATTATTACTGGAACCTAGGTACCACACTGAATCATTATTGGAATCCAGGGACACCCCACTGAATCATTATTGGAATCTGGGGACCCCCCCACCAAATCATTACTGGAACCTAAGGACACCGGCCTAAACATTGTTGATGATTTGAACTGGAACACAACGCACAAAATATACAGAAACAAGCATCCATCAAACACATGCACAAATAATAACCCATTCTTTTGCAACAAATAAAATGAAAAACATTCTAATTTTGATTTTAATAGGAAGGCCGAGCTTTTCTACATTCAATTGAAACCATACATCGTCCACACTATAAGGGTCATTCCGACCCTGGCGGTCCAAGACCGCCAGGGCCGGGGACCACGGAAACACCGCCAACAGGCTGGTGGTGCTTCCCAGCCCATTCTGACCGCGGCGGTAAAGCCGCGGTCAGAAAAGGGGATCCGGCGGTTTCCCGCCGGATTTCCCCTGCATGGGCTGAATCTCCATGGCGGCGCTGCAAGCAGCTCCGCCATGGAGATTCCGACCCCCTTCCCGCCATCCTGTTTCTGGCGGTTTTTACCGTCAGGAACAGGATGGCGGGAACGGGTGTCATGGGGCCCCATAAAGATTTTCACTGTCTGCTTAGCAGACAGTGAAAATCGCGACAGGTGCAACTGCACCCATCGCACCCCTGCAACTCCGCCGGCTCCATTCGGAGCCGGCTTCATTGTTGCAGGGTCTTTCCCACTGGGCCGGCGGGCGATCTTTTGGCGGTCGCCCGCCGGCCCAGCGGGAAAGCCAGAATGGCATCCGCGGTCTTCTGACCGCAGAGCGGCCATTTGGCGGTGACCGCATGGCGGGCGGCGGTCGTCAGAATGACCGCCTATATTCTGTTCGATGCAACAGCACTACTCTCGCTGATCAATCTGAGGGTACCAATGTGATTTGTAGCCTCCAGTTTCAAATTCCTTGACATTTACAGTACGTTTTATATTTTTCAATTGTACATTTAGCCCCTTTATTTATATGCACTTTATTAATCTGTTAATATTATTTCATTTCCATTGATCCCCTTGATAAGGCTTTTCGGATCCCCAGGTGTTCCTGGACCACACTTTTTGTAAAGCCATCCATACACCACACCCTGTCCCGGTACAGCAGAGCACTTCACACAAAGGCCACACTGACCTTACTTCCTACATGCACTGATGGCATACACGGGTGGCACTGAGCAAACATGGTCTTGATTGTGGGTTGGTGTGGGCAGCAACAGTGGCAGGACTTTGGCACCCAGGGTAGCCTCAAGCGAACCCCACAAACTGGTGAGGCTTCTCTTTTACAGCAGGATGGCAGTTGGGTACTTATAGAGTCTTGTAGCCATGAAGAGGGGCGAGTGCTTGTGTTAAGGGAGTGCAGGATCGCTCTGAGGTGTAGAGCCTGGAGCTCAAGTGGGAGGTATTGGCTGGTCCTAACTGTGAGGTGTTGAGCTGATGGGGATGAGTTGGCACTGGAGGAGGGCATCATTACTGTGAGTTGTAGAACATGGGTGTCAGGATTAGTGTAACATATGCATATTGACAATATGGGGCCCAGGAGAATCCCACTCATCCACCCATTCAAACTGAACTACAGTAAAAAATAAAGCTCAGTTAGAAACCAGGAGAAAAATTGGGGGATGTAGAGGAACTGGAGACACTTGTTAAGCGCAGGCACTGGATACCAGTTCAGGACCTTCACAGAACCATCCCTCAAAGGCAAATCAGTACTTTCTCCTGATGAGGATTACACGCATTATTTAATCCATTACTCTGCGCAGATGAGCAATATTGAGCTCCATGTCTGACCAGCAAACAGGAGGATGCCACAAGATGGTAACCGAGTTCAGAGCAGGCACAGGTCTGTGAGGAGCAGGGGCGTCATCGATTCATAAGACACATATTCAATGTGAGGTCAAGTGAAGGAAGATGGAACAGAAAAGATGAACCTATAAAGGGGTGGCAGTGACACAGCCACAAGAACAAGAAACATTTTGGCAGACACCTACCTTAGTGCATGAAGAGATTGTGTATTGCTGTTTCCCACATTGCCCCAAGAGTTCCACCCTTGATCCAGGAAGGGGTTGTCTGTAAATGTCTGTCATGCTTCCATCCACAGCCGACTGCCCCCGTTGTATGAATCCGGAAACTGATTTCTTCCACATGGTATGGACATGTCCAGCTATAGCAACCTACTGGAGGGCGGTCATACGGGAGATCTCCGGGGTCTTGCAGGTAGACATAGGGATGACACCACTGCCGCTCCTGCTGGGGATCATGGGAGATATCGGAATGAGCAGAGCGGAACGAACCTTCCTAGGGGTGGCATGCCTAGTGGCCAAAAGGGATAGAATGACTGATTGGAAAACCAAAAGCGCACCGGCCGCTTTCTAAATGGAGACCAGGGGTGGACTGGTGTGCACAACGTGAAAAACTCGTAAATGAGGCTAGAGGATGCCCTAACAAATATAACAAGGTATGGGGGAAGTGGGAGGCCGCAACATGTATCCTCCCTACATTATCGAACGGCACTGCACCAGGGAGGGCCGGCGTGCACCCCCGCTTCCCCCCCTCTAACGGGAGTGAGACATTCACAAGGTACTCCAACAGAGCGATATATAACCTGCTCTACCAATGTGTTGTCTGGGACATTGGGTTTGACCACCGTTAGGTGCCCGTTGGCGTCTAGTTACATGTATGTATCATTGTTTTATTTTCTTGCAAAATCAATCAAATTTCTTTATCAAAAAAAAAAATGTCTGTCATGTTTTAGTGAGCTAACCTTCAATGGATCTTTCATATTTTCCACTCCTTACCTATCCTATCGTCAAAAAATGAAACCTTTGCTACAGGGATCTAATTGCTGTTCTGTTACCCTCCTGTCACCATACATTCCTGTCAATCCCACCATTGGATGTCTGTTTCAACCCCAGGTTTCTGAGAGAAATGTCTATAGAACAATGATACTTTCTAGGGCGCATGAACGAAGGTGGTCCGGTTCCCATGACCACATCAATGGTCCATACTTTTTCCAGGCTATCAAATATTGGAACTACAGGATATTGAATGGCTGACTGTCTGATGGTCTTTAAATGTCTTAATAAAAGTGAAAGACTGGGTACTGTAGCAGAGGACAGGTTAGTAGGAAAGATATGTAAATATATACCAACATTAAAGTAAAAAGGTGAAATACCAAGAGAAGAATGGAGAGAGTTGCTGTAGGTGAACTCTACCAAGAAGGTCCTCTTGCTCCATCCTGTCTGATGATTCATCAAAAAGCACTACAAAAGCTCTTCTGAGGAGCCACTTTGTCTATCCATCCGTATCAGGATGGTAATTGGTGGAAAGGAAATTAGTTGTTCCTGTTCCCTTCATAAGCTCTTTCCAAAAGTGTACTGTGAACTGCGTTCCTCTGTCTACAATAACAATGTCTGGTAACTCATGAAGTCTAACTGTTATCTATAGAGATTGGTGTCAGCTAATCTGCTGAGGCAGTCTTTTGAGCGGATCAAAATTACCCAACTTTCTGAAGTTGTTTTAAAACCTTAATCTCTACACTGAAGTCCCTTGAAACAATCAACACAGGTTGTTTGGGAAGAGGTAGAGTCTGAAGGAAGAAATCATGCAGGTTTCATTGTAGAACTCTTTGGGAACACATCGCACCCTGATTAACATTGTCTGTAATAGTCTTATTGTTCTTAGGTCACCGTCAATGGTGCTCGACCCATTCTCCCATCTTCCTAATTCATGGATATCCTGATAGATCATGGCAAAACTGCATCAGCTGTTGTTGCAGCTCTGTTATTGGATAAGTCTCCCTGTTGCTTTCCTTTGTGAGGATCTTCTTGAATCCAGTTTGCAGTGTTGACCTTTTGTGGAGCATTAAAGACTTTGCACAGAAGCACTCCTCCTAAGTCAGATTGAGTAGTGACTATGTGCAGCATCTAAGGAGAAGGTGGTGAACCTAAATATTCATCACTGTGTCGCAACAAGACGTCTGCTTTCCCTAGCCTGTATGTAATCTCATATTGAAAATGAGGAAGGAATAAGGACATCTTGCTTGTCCAACATTAAGTCGTTTCATGGATCAAAGATATAGAAGATTTGTGCCATCTGTCCAGACTGTGATCTTGTGCATTGCTCCTTCTAAATAATAACAGCACCTTGTAAAAGTTGATCTAATTCCAGACGTTCTCCGTTGTAGTTTTCTTCTGATGATTTTAATTTATGTGAACAGAAAGCCGCTGGGTGTACTGCTTTAGTCTCTGTCTCTAGTTTGTGAAAATACTGCTCCTAGTGCGTATGATTCAACAATATAAAATAATTGTGGATCTGAGCACCTGAGTGTAGGAGTACAGGTGAAAGCAGATTTTAACAACTGAAAGTCCTTGTCTTCTTCTTTTGAAAGGGATGGTCTTTTCTAGTTGGGAGTGTGATGTGCTGGGCAATGACAGAGGAATCCGTGATGATAGGTCAATGCAAGCTGGCAAAGCTGAGGAAACGCTAAATGTCTGTAGCCCAGTGGTCTTTTGAAGTTTTTGTTCTGAGCCCCCTTAAGCAAAATGTTTTGAAATGGGTTCCCCTCCAAAACTTTATAGCAAGGATTGAAAGAGTGAGACGGCTAGGTCTGAGCGCAGCGGGTGGGGCTTATGAGATCGTTTTGTGGTGAGCCCTCATTACGAGTTTGACGGTCGGGAAAGCCCGTCCGTCAAACTCCCGACCAGGTGGCCGCAGCCTAGTGCCGACCACCCCGCCGGACCTATTAGGTGTTTCCTGCCAGGCAGATATGTGAAAACCTCGGTTTCCACCTGTCAGCCTAGCGGGAAACAGGCGGCAGCATTGTCTCTGGCTAGTAATCGAGCCAGCGGCAATGCTGCCACAGGGTGCACCAGCACCTTCGCAGTGTTCACTGTCTGCACAGCACAGACAGTGAACATTGTGTTGGTGCTGGGCAGGGGGACCCCTGCACTGCTCATGCCAAGTGCATGGGCAGTGCAGGGTCCCCCCGTGGCTCCCTGCACCTGTTCTCCGCCAGCCTTTTCATGGCAGTGATACCGCCATTTAAAGTCTGGTGGAGAACGAGGTCCTAATCAGCAGGGCGGCGCTGCATGCATCGTCGCCCTACCTGATTGTGATCTCTGCCACCGTCAGGATCATGGATCCCAGCAGTGCTGGCAGTACCCTGAAGGTCTAGCCGATACAGTGACAGTGGGGCCAGGAGTATGAGGGGCCTCTGCACCATATTTAGGGCTGTTTTACTGCCAGAAAGGGAAATTACCATTTTCCTTGAAAGCATTAGGGCCCACATCTCCCTTGTAGTGCAGAGGACAGGCCGCAAGCAACAGCGGTGAGATGTGGGGGGGGGTATTCCCTTTTTACATGAAGGGGGCAGACAGCTTGCTTTGGGCCTCAGGTCTAGGACTGATGTCCCAGTGAAGTGGGCAGAGGGGACAGGGCGATAGGTATCATCAGTGCTGAAGTTGCAGTGGCACTGGGGGCCAGTGATGTTAGAGGACAACTAAACTCTAATTGTGACGGATTTACTATCCTTTCTTGCTTACATTAGGGCCCAGAGCACCCTCCTGGCAGTGTTGTGAAGTGTTGCTTTGAGCCTCAAAACAATGCTCCAAGGAATGGGAAAACTGAAGTAGAGGAGACACCTTAGCCTGGACTCAGAGAGATGACGGGGAGTGGTTGGGGCAATATGAGAAACTGGGATGTTGGTTGACTGGGGAGTGAGCCCTGGTCAAGCAACCGCCACAATCCCTTGCAGGGTAACCCACAAAAAGTCAATAATTTAACCTGTGCATAACCTTGGGTAGCTTGGCACAAAAGCAGTCAGGCTAAACTTTGAGGCAATGTCTTAAGTATTTATGCAGTACACAAGTGGCAACACAGTGACTAACAACACAATAACAATCCTAAGCCCGAAACAGTTAAAAAAAATACAGAATACTTTAATACATTATTTGACACCAACGACATGCAAATCTAATTAGTAGAACCAGATTTCTGAATTTCTAAAGCTTAAGGTTCAAAATTTCAAGTCCTCAGTTTTAGAAACTGGCCACTGGGGCACCTTTAGCACTACAACCAAGGGCCCAGGAAAGGATGAAGCCCTCTTGGGAGTTCAAGACTCACTCAGGCTGGGTCCAGGTGCAGGTTTAAGATGGTGGGAGCCAGTTATGTTCCTGTGGCTCAGAACAATAGACCAGCTGAACTAGCCCTTGAAGTCACTTCTGAAGTCCTGGGTGCAAGTTGTAATTCAGGGCTCTACAGCTGGGCTAGCCTGTGAAAGTGCCAAGCAGGCTTCCCGGTATAACAGCAGTCTGGCAGAGTGCACAGCAGGTCACAGCAGCAGGCAGTCCTCTGAGAGTCCTTCCGCAGGTCCACTAGTGTACTGAGGAGCAGGGTTGAGAGCTCTGTTTTTATACCCTAGTGCCCTGCTCCTAGAAGTTGGGTGTAGTTTCCAGAAAGGTTCATTGAAGTTGAAGGAATTTCCTCCCTCCCCTGCTCTGGCTCCTTGCTGGCTGCACTGACATTATAGGATCGTTAAGCCTATTGTGTGATGGCAGAGCCCAGCCTATTCAGTTGCAAGTGGGGCTGTGCTTAGGTCCATCCCATCAAGTCAGTTAATGGCCCATTCAGGCTCTGCTAATCCCCCTATTGTGTGGCCATCTGGGGTGAATTCACAAAGTCCCAACTGTCAATAAACCCAGTCACGTGACCTAAGGCAGGTTACAGACACAGAGGGCTAAGGGCAGCAAAAAAAACAACCTTTTAAAAGGGCAATTTTCAGACTTGTGATGATAAATCTGACTTTACCAATAAAGACGGTTTATCATTACAAGTTCATAGGTACCAGGCATGGTATATCTACCACCTCTGGTTTAGGAATTACAACATAATAATTTTAAAAAGGAATCCCCAATGTTATCTCATGGGAGGGGTAGGCCTCTCAATAGTAAGAAAACAAATTGGGTAGTTTTTCACTACTAGGACATTTAAAACTAACAAGTACATGTCCTACCTTTAATTACACAGCACCCTGCCCTATGGGCTACTTAGGGTCTACCTTAGGGGTGACATATGTAATAAAAAGGGGAGTTTAGTGCTTGGCAAGGGGGTTTAAATGCCACGTCGACATGGCAGTGGGACACTGCCTTCAGGCTGCAATGGCAGGCCTGGGGCAAGTTTAAAGGTGTTACGTAAGTGGGTGGCATAATAAGTGCTGCAGGCCCACTGGTAGCATTTAATTTCCAGGCCCTGGGTATATGTTATACCCCTCTGCATGGGACTTTCATGTAAATTCATAAAGCCAATCAGGAGGATGCCAATCAAACTGTCGTTTGACCTGTACTTTAGTACTGGTTAGCAGTGGTAAAGTACACAGAGTCTTAAGGCCAACAAGCAAAAATCCAGCAAAAATTAGGAGGAGGAAGGCAAAACGTTTGGGGGTGATCCTGTACAGAGGGCCATTTCCAACAGGAAGATGCATTGGGCTTATTTTCATTGCTAGCAATAGGGCCAGGGCACCATTGTTGCACAGAAGGAATCAACACATGGGAGATACGTTTTTGCTGAAAGGGGCAGAGAGCCTGTTTTAAGACTGGAGTGATGACTAGCCAAGGTGGGGAACGGGTGAAAGAGGCACAGGAGATGGCTGACTACTCAGAGCTGCTGCTATCAATAGTGCACCAGGTATAGTTGCATTTGGACCCAGTAGTGTGAGGAGCTCATATCACCTCAGTTATTGAGAGCAGTAATTTAGTCCAATTTCTGTTGCTGTTTGATGCATTTGCTCTTTCACTAGTCCTACATTTAGTGCCTTGTTTCAAGGCTGACAGTCTTCAGACTGCCAGCCTCGTGGTGGCAGTCAAGATCACAGCTGCCATGGCGGTCCGACCGCCACATTAAGACCCTGGTGGTTAGACCGCCAGGGTACTGCCAGCACCGCTGGGATCCATGATCCCGATGGCCTGGCGGTGGCAGAGATCACGATCAGCAAGGGCGGCGCTGCCGTGGGGGGACCCTGCACTGCCCATGTACTTGGCATTGTCAGCGCAGGCGTCCCCCTGCCCAGCACCATCACAATGTGACAGTGAGTCTGCTGTGCAGGCAGTGAACATTACGAAGGTGCTGGTGCACCCTGCGGCAGCAGCATTGCAGCTGGCTCGATTACGAGCCAGAGACAATGCTGCCGTCTGAAAATTGATTCCTAATTGTAATGGCAATCAATTCACCATAATCTGTACAAGGCCTTTACTCTCTGTTTGATTTGTGGGTAAAGAAAATGTGTGCTCCTGTAGGTGATGTTGGGTGCCTCTTAAATGTTTTTAAATTTTCTCGAAGATATTGCCTCAATGCTTCCTCCTTTCAGATGGTTAAGGGGTAGATCTTCCCATGCAGAATTTCAACTCTTGAAACCAGCTCAATGGCGCAATTATACTCTTGTTGTGGGGGAACAATATCTGCTCCTGGTCTGCTGAAAACCTCTTTGAATTCCCCAATAGACTGACAGAATTTCTTCTTCTGTTTCTTGCCTCTGTTATTCCAGTTCTTCACTTGGTATGTCAAGCATCAGGAACTTTAATTGTTGCATTATTTTCATATTCTTGTGAGGAAGACTATGATCTTTACAATAGGAAGAAGAAAATGTAATGGACATAATCTGCCAATTCATCTGATGATTATGTAACCATAACTATGTGGTGCCTAATATGGTGGCAACATTTGGAGCATCAAAAACATTGAAATGATTTTGTTCTACATGTCCGTTGGGTGAAGCCACTACGATAGGCTAAGTTTATGGGCATACTGCTCCAGGGCGTGTGAGAAGTTCCATCTGTGCCTTTGATCTCTTCTGGATGCACCTTTCTCAGTATTCAAGTCTGTGTTTTTATCTCAAATGCATGGTCTATGCAAACCCTGATGCTCCAAAATCCGCACAAACACAGATAATGGACCTTTCTGTCAATTGCCATCTTTGAGTCAAGGTCTAACTTTCTTGTTACCTTCCAAATGTGGGCATTGTCAGATACAGCGGCCTGCTTTTGCAATACAAGATTCTTGCATAGGGTTCTTCTGATCAGATTGTTTTCCTACGACCTGAGGAGGGATAGAATACCAGGTGCATCCTGAGGCTCTCTGCCTTTCTGTTCCGCTCCTGTGCATCAAATCCATTAGTCGCCAGTGCCAGTTCTTTCCTAAATCCTTGATAAATAGCAACGGCTCTGGCTTCATCTGTCCTTTCAGCTCCTCTGAAAATGGCTAATGTATGAAACCAATTCTCGATTCCCTGTTTCAGGCCTAACAAGCTGGCAGGGGCTGTCTGGGTAGTGTGTCATTTACTGAATATGGATTTGAACTGGTTAATTAAATCCTCGTACTTCTATAGACCTGGCCTTTGATTTAAGATTGGGAGCGTGGCGCATGTCAAGGCATTATAGTTGAATATGAGAAGATACATTTTACTTTTCTGGTGCCTGTTAAAAGTGTACTGATCTTGCCAAAAATTTAATTGACACCATTCTATGAAGGACTAATGCAAAAAATACTTTGCCAGACACATACTCTAGTGCATGAGGACATTTTATTTTGCTACTTCCCACATTGCCCTGGAAGCTCCGCCCTTGATCTATGAAGTGATTGTCTGTAAATATAATGTATGTAGAGCACTAACCAATTACCTATCTTCCATATTCTCCACTCTTGATCTCTCCTAACTTTAAAGGAAGCGTGGAAACCTTTGCTACCGGGATCCCTTTGCTGTTGTTATCCAGCTACTGTCTTGCATTCCTCGTAATCCTGACAGTGGAGGAGTGCTGCATGCGAGGGAGGGTTGGTACTGACTATTGCTATGGCTGTGAAGTGTAGAGCATGAGGACTGCATCACGGGGACACAAGGGGCCCTCAGCTAAAGGGTCAAGCTACGTGTTAATGGTTTTCTTAAACCTTTTGTAGGAGTCCAATGGTTTCAACCAAGTTGTTGCGACTGCTCTACATTCTTTTCTTTCCCAACTCTGAGGGTCCACAAGGGACTACTACAGAGAATGGAAGAACCTCCTTGAGTTCTAACTATGGCAAACAGCCCATTTTACTGAAGTGAGGTGCAAGCGAATAGATAATATACATAGATGGATTATATATGTATGTTTGTACAAAAACAACATTTGGATGTTTGACTCCTTAGTTACTTTTAAATGAGTTTTATACTCTTAAAGTAGAACATTAGAGCATCTTGCCCACCCACATAATGAGGTTTCAAAGTGAGCTTATACTGTGGTCAAATCTAAATCCTACCAAACATTGAGATCAGTTTCAGCTGCCCACATGCCCAGCATTCAAAATTGTTGTGAGTTCTAGTTCTTATTAAGTTCCGACCAACTCTTTGAAACACTCATACGTTTTTCAGCCTTTGATAATGGCCAGCACTCCCAAAGAGTGAAGTGAATTAGAGCCAATGAAAGTTCTAGCTAAAGAAAAGGCACAACCTTTCAAACACTGTAGTGATTGTACACCCAGCTCTTCAAGGCAGCTAGGTGGCTGCACAATTGATTCTTCAAAACATGCAGGTGTGTGACAGTGATAAAGAATGCCATGCCCCCAGACATTGAGCCAGGTTGTACCTGTGAAGAGTGCCCAGTTATCTCAAACATTGAGACACATTGCACCTACTGATATTTCCCAACCCTCCCAAACACTGAGATGACTTCCAGCTGTGTAGACAGCCCAGTCCTTTAACATATTAAGAGAGCTTCCAAGTATGTATAATGCTCAACCCTTGCAAATATTGATGTGACTTCCAGCTGTGTAGAAAGCCCAAGCTTTCCACACATTTACATTGCTTTCAGCTGTGTAGAAGAGCCAACTCTACCACGCGTTGAGGTGGCTTACAAATATGAAGAAAGCCCAACCCTTCCACACATTGAGATGGCTTCAGTCTATGTAGCATGTCCAATACTTTCAAACATTGTGGTGGTTTCCAGCTGTGTAAAAAGCCCAACCCTTCCACACATTAAGGTGGCTTCCAGCTATGTGTAATGCTTAACCCTTCTAAACATTGAGGAGATTTCCAGCTGTGTAGAAAGCCCAACCCTTCCACACATTCTTACATTGAGAAGGCTTCCAGCTATGTGTAATGCTCAACCCTTCCAAACATTGAGTAGGTTTCCAGCTGTGTAGAATGTTCAACCCTTCCAAGGTGGCACCCTTGAGGTGGCATCAATCTGAGTAGAAATAAGATCTCTCCTGCACATTGAAGTGGCTTCCAGGTGTGTAGAAAGTCCAACCATTCCATATATTGAGGTGGCATCCAGCTGGGGAGAGAACCCAACCCTTCCACACATTGAAGTGACATCCAACTGTAGAGAAAATCCAAACTTCCACTCAATGAGGTGGCTGCCAGTTATGTATAATGCTTAATCCCTCCAAACATTGAGAGGGCACCCAGCTGTGCAAACAGACCAACCATTCCAAACATTGAGGTGACTTCTAGTTGTGTAGAATGCCAAACCCTTCCAAACATTGAGATGGCGACCAGCTGTGCAGACAGATCAACCGTTCCAAACATTGAAGTGACTTCTAGTTGTGTAGAATGCTCAACCCTTCCAAACACTGAGATGACTTCCAACTCCAAATATTGAGGTGGCTTAGAGCTGTGTAGAATGCTTAACACTTCAATCAATCAATCAACACATTTGTAAATGTGGTCTCAAGGTGCTGAGGGGGAGGGCTGCTACTGCTCAAACAGCCAAGTCTTCAGGTGTCTCCTGAAGGTAAGTGTGTCTGTCGCATGTGCGTGGGAAGAGTGTTCCACGCTTTGGCAGCGAGGTGGGTGAATGATCTGCCATCGGTGGTCGTTCTGTGGATGTGTCGGATGGTGGTGAGGGCAAGGTCAGGAGAGCAAAGCTGTTGGGTTGGGGTGTAGAAGGAGAGCCGTCTGTTGAGGTCTTCTGGTCTGGTGTTGTGCAGTGCATTGTGAGCGTGGGTGAGAAGTTTGAATGTGATTCTCTTGTTGACAGGGAGCCAGTGCAGGTCTCTCAGGTGGGCTGTGATGTGGCTGTGGTGGGGGATGTCCAGGATGAGGCGAGTGGAGGTGTTCTGTATGCGTTGCAGTCTTTTCTGGAGCTTGGCCGTCGTTCCTGCGTAGAGGGCATTGCCGTAGTCCTGTCTGCAGCTTAAGAGGGCTTGGGTGACCGTCTTTCTGGTTCCAGTGGGGATCCATTTGTAGATCTTCCGAAGCATGTGGAGGGTGTTGAAGCAGGAGGAGGAGACAGCGTTGACTTGCTGGGTCATTGACAGCAATTCCAAACAATGAGGTGGCTTCAAGCTGTGTAGCAAGCTCAACACTTCCAGATATTGAGGTAGTGTCATGGTGTGAAAAAGCCCGCCCTTTCCACAGACAGAGGTGGCTCCCAGCTGTATAGAAAGCCCAACCCTTCCACACATTGAGGTGGCACTTCCAGCTATGTATAATGCTAAACCCTTCCAAACATTGAGGTCTCACTGTGGAGACTGCTGAACTATTCCAGATGCTGAAGTATTCCAAACATCAAGGTGAGCTGTACAAGGTGCACAATGTTTTCACATATTGAAGTTAATAATGGCCAGATCTTCAATTTTATTTATTTATGACAGACTTGTATATTGCAAACAAGAGCCATAGGATAGCAGAGCTCATTGCAAAGTTCTTCCAGGAAAGCACAAAGTAAGAAATTAAAATACAAATATATGTGGTTATGTATCAACCAAAATATGTACAGTAAGGAAGAAGGCCATTTAGCATGCCCACCATGCTGAAGGTGGAGTCTGTTGTGGCATGTGAATCTGGCCAAGAATGGAAAGTGTAGGACTTCAAGTGATTGCTTGGAAACGACAGTTAAGAGTTTAGTCTTAATAGCCAGGTGGGTGGGGCTCCACATTTTGGGGGCACTTCCCAACAAACATTGTTTCAGAGTTCTTGTTTTATTTTGAAGCGTGGGATTTCAAGTTGGAGGGACTTAGGGCCACATGTAGGAAGATCAGGTTTTGTGACTTGCAAATTGCAAGACTTAGCGACTCGCAATTTGGGAGTCACAAAACCTGATGTCCACAGTGTCAATGACACTGTTTGTGATTCACAATGGGGTCGCAAATGACCTACCTCATGAATATTCATGAGGTAGGTCGCAATTTGCGACTCCATTGGAAATGGCGGCACTCACAGGGATGGTGTTCTGCTGGGGTCAGCAGACCACCATGTCTGTGACTACTTTTAAATAAAGCAGTATTTTTTTTTAAAGCAGCCCATTTTCCTTAAAGGAAAATGGAATGCATTTCGAAAACAAAAATGAAAAGTTTTCTTTTCATTTTTTTTAGAGCAGGCAGTGGTCTATGGGACCACTTTTTCACATGCATTCACAAAGGGGTCCTATGGGGGCCCCTTCCCTTTTGCGAATGAGTTAGCACCAATTTGAGACTGGTGCTAACTGATTGTTTTGTGACTGCATTCACGGTCACAAAACAATCATACATCGGACTGCGACTCGCAATTAGGAAGGGAACGCCCTTTCCTAATTGCAGCTCTCAAACCCTTTTTGCGATTCGGTAACTAGATTACCAAATCAGAAAAATGGGTATGTACATACCAAAATGCTTTTTTCTGGTTGCAAACGGTCTGATTTACAGACAAAAGGTATGTACATGTGGCCCTAAGTGCTTTGTTAGCATGGGAGACTTCCTAGATGACTAGCTTGTTTCTTGCTTGCTATAGAATAACTCTTAAACAATACAAGCCAACTTGAATAGGCCTCTGACTTCAATGAGCCAATTAATGGGTATCAGAATTTGAGGGAGTTGATATGTCCTTTGTGAGCCTGAATCAAGACACCCAGAAGCATCAGGGACTGCTTTAAGGCTATCCTGGAGTATTGGGTGTGCCAGGTAGTAGGAGTTGCCATGGTCTAGCATCAAAATAACTAACCAAATGGTCTTAAACTTATCAGCATGTATCAGAGGCTGGATTAAACTGAGGAGCCTGGTTTGGAAATGTGCTACTTTTGGCGAGAGTTTATGTGTGAGTGAATATTTAGATTGTTGTGTAGGATAAACTCCAATGATTTGTCACTCGACAATAAAGTGCTTGCAGTCGAGCAGCTTTGAGATGTCAAGCCAGGCTCAGACTAAATTGTCGCTGTACGAGCCTGCCGTATGCAAATTCAGTTTTCTGGGGTTCACATTAATATGGTGAGGTGTCACCCAAGATTTTATAGGGGGATATTTTGGGGTTTATGCCAGAACCTCTATGTCCTCCAGAGATGCTATTTACAAGCATAAGTATGGTGTTATCTGCCTACAGATGGAAGAAGATGTTAGATCATCTCAGGATGGGCTTTAATGTAGAGATCCAAGATCATTGGGAAGGAGATTGATATGTGAGACTCATCATTGAACCGGAAAGGGGCTGAAGAAGGGGTTTCAATCAATCAATCAAGTCTCATGTAGCTCAGCTTTTCACACAGGGGGTCTCCAGGTGCTGCGGGGTAGGGCAGGCAGCTGTTGGTCGAACAGCCAGGTCTTGAGCTGTTTCCTGAATTCTTGCAGAGAAGGGCAGGTTCGTAAGTGGATGGGTGGGTTGTCCTAGGCCTTGGGTGCGATATAAGAGAAAGATCATCCTCTGCCGCGGCTGCGTCGGATGCAGGGGGATGTGGGCCAGGGTGAGGGAGGAGGAGTGGATTTCTCTCATAGGTTGGTGGAAATGGAGGGAGTTGTTGAGATAGGCGGGACCTAAGTGTCGAGGGCCTTATAGGTGTGGGTGAGGAGCTTGAAGAGATATCTCTGCTGGATGAGGAACCAGTTGAGTGCTCTGAGGTGAGGGGTTATGCTGGTTCTCTTAGGGTGGTCGAGGATGAGTCTGGCGGTTGCATTCTGAGCGGGCTGGAGGCAGTTTAGAAGTTTCGAAGCTCTAGCATAGCGGGAGTTACCGTAGTTGAGCCGACTTGTGATGAGGGCTTGTGCCATTGTTTTCCTGGCTGATTGCGGGATCCATTAGAATATCTTTCTGAGCATGCGTAGTATGTTGAAGCAAGTATCTTAGACTGTGTTTATCTGTTGTTTCATGGCGAGTTGGGTTTCAAGGATGATTCCCAGTTTGCATGCATGGCTGATGGGGGTGGGTGGGGGCTGAGTGTGGGTGGCCACTATGAGTCGTTCCAGGGTGAGGGCCTGTTTCCAAAGATGAGAACTTCAGACTTGTCTGAGTTTAGCTTGAGGCAGTTAGTCTTCATCCATGTAGCGATGTCAGTCATGGTGTTGTGGAAGTTTGTCTTAGTGGTGGGGGTGTCGTTTGAGAGGAACATGACCAGCTGGTCGGCATAGGAGACGTTGTTGAGTCCATAGGTGTGTGCGATGTGAGTGAGGGGTGTCATGTATGTGTTGAAGAGGGTGGGGCAGAGGGAGGAGCCCTGGGGGTCACTGCAGATGATGCCTTTGGGTTCAAAGATGAATGGCAGTAGGAGGATCGTTTGTTTCCGGACAGAAAGGAAGGAGGATATACACCTGAGAGCGTTGCCCTGGATTCCTATATGGTGTAATGTGGTGATGAGTGTGGGGTGGGAGACTGTGTTGAAGGCTGCTGAGAGGTCCAGGAGGAAGAGGGCGGTGGAACCTCCTTGATCAATGAGTTGTCAGTGGCTACAATGAGGATGGTTTCTGTTCTGTAATTGGGTCTGAATCCAGATTGCGTGTCTCCAGCAGGTAGTTGTGGTCCAAGAAGTCTGTGAACTGGCGATTGATGGCTTTTCCCAGTACCTTTGCAGCGAAGGGGAAGAGCAAGATGGAGAGGTAACTTTTGACTTTGTAGGGGTTGGCTGAGCATTTTTTCAGGAGAGGCTTGGCCTCGCCATGCTTCCAGGTGTCGGAGATGGTGGCCGTGGCAATGGAGGTGTTGATGATTTCAGTTAAGGTGGATACAATGACCTTACTTCTAAGGTTGTAGATGTGGTGGGGGCAGGGGTCTGATGGAGACAGTTTGATAGTTTGACTTGTTGAGACCACTTGGTAGATATGATTCGAGCCATTCAACAGTTCCACTGAACCCCATCTGGTGTTGCAATATTTGCCAAATGAGGCATAGTTGAACACATTGAACGCAGCTGACAGCTCAAGAAGTACGAGTATGGAAGATTCGCCTTCGTCAAGCATACATAATGCATCATCCACTGTTTGTAGTATTGCAATCTCCATGCTGCAGCTAAATCTAAAACCTGATTGAAAGTCATCAAGGAGGTTGTTTGCGTCATTGTGGTGGCTTTTGTTTGCAACACAGCTTTCAAGGATTTTAGCAAGAAAGGGGAGGTTTAAAATAGGGCCGAAGTCTTTCAGGTCTCAAATTCTTCGGAGGGTTACTTAAACACTTTATAGGCAGTCAGGGTAGTGAGGTGTTGATCACAATTCACATTTTTTTTCTGGCATCGAGTTGAAAAAATAAGAGGGTGTTTTAATGTTGGTGAGTGCATTGGGCAGGTCAGTAGGTGTTATATCCTTGAAGCATGACCATTTTTGTGAGGTTTTGTGGGTTAGGACTCAATGTGGAGAGTTGACTTCAGGAACTGATAGGGATAGTTCAATCTCTTTATTTTTCTTGAAAAGAAAACTTAATTTTTCACAGTTCTGTTCACACATTTGTATTTATCCATGATCAGGTTTAATTCCCACTCAGCTTGGATAATCGAAAGCTTAGAGAAGATTGTAAATATCTTTAAAATATCTGATACAAAACCTATTTTTTTTTTCTCCAAGTAGAGGTTTTGGTATAAAGAAAAAAATAAATAATCAGGAATGAGTCTTTCCAGCCTCAGGGGATAGGGGTTTGGTGGAGACTTTCTTAGAGATACTGGGCCAGATGTAGGAAACTGTTTGCGACTCGCAAACGGCAAAATTTGCCGTTTGCGAGTCGCAAAACGCAGTTTCCTATGCAGAAATGCATTTTGCGAGTCGGAACCGACTCGCAAAATGCATTTCCGACTCGCAAATAGGAAGGGGTGCTCCCTTCCTATTTGCGACTCGCAGTGGGATGCAATACCATTTGCGACCGCGTACGCGGTCGCAAATGGCATCGCAGTTACCATCCACTTCAAGTGGATGGTAACCCACTCGCAAATTGGAAGGGGTCCCCATGGGACCCCTTCCACTTTGTGAATGGACCCAAAAATATTTTTTCAGGGCAGGGAGTGGTCCAAGGGACCACTCCCTGCCCTGAAAAAATACCGAAACTAAAGGTTTCGTTTTTTTTTTTAAGTGCAGCTCGTTTTGCTTTAAGGAAAACGGGCTACACTTAAAAAAAAAAAAACTGCTTTATTGAAAGCAGTCACGAACACGGAGGTCTGCTGACTACAGCAGGCCTCCATGTTTGCGAGTGCCTTGACTCGCTATGGGGCCGCAATTTGCGACCCACCTCATGAATATTCATGAGGTGGGTCATTGCGACCCCATAGCGAGTCTCAGTCGGTGTCTGAGACACCGTACTGCATACCAAATTGCGAGTTGCAATTTGCGAGTCGGATGGACTCGCAAATTGCAACTCGCAATTTGGGTTGTTGCTACATCTGGCCCCCTGTTCCCTTTTCATGGGTGCAGGATATGCAGAGTTGTTCTAAAAAATTTTTTGCAGAAGGAGGAACACAAGGAATATATTGTTTGCTAAGGATCTTGTTCTTTCTGCAGTGGTTTCCAGCAGATGTTCAACGAATAACATATTTTTACCCAGAGGATGTAACATGGTGTTGAATTGTGTGGGCCTTGGATTTAGGTTTTTACCTCAAAGGAGGGGCATCTGAATGAGAAGAACTGGTCGATTTTTAGGTAATTACATTCAAAGTGGAATCTAAATGTAACATCAACTCCTCATCCCAGGAATAGGGACCTGCTTGACATTGCCAAGGTTTATGTTGATGTTGGTTTGTTGCATTACTTATATTCTGTTGCCGTCCGTTGATAGAGATCTTAGAAGAAGAAAAGGTGGGATCTAGAGTGCCGGTGGAGTTGTACGTTGAAATTAATTTAATGATATTGTCGTCTGATAATGATTGCCTAGATCTTCTGAGGCAAGGGATTCTGTTATTCCGAAGGGTGGTCATGAGATGAGACAAGCAGAAGACGAGATGGGGTTTGAGTCTTCTATCTAGGACACAATTTGAGTAGTTTCAGTGTTAAGGCAATTGGAGCCTTCTCTGGGGAATTGGGGCTGGGCAGGTGTACCAGACAGGGATGCCTGCTGTCCCATTACTATTTTCAGTGGCCATTGAGCCTCAGGCTATTTGGCTATGAAAAAATGCACTAATTAGGGGCATACAGTGGGACAAGGGTTGGGAGGACAGTGTATTGCTCTATGTGGATGACAGCCTTCTTCATTTGACGGTGTTAGAAATGGGGTCTCTAGCTGGCAGTGGTTTGCACCCTGTCCAAAGAGGGACCCTCACTCTAGTCAGGGAAGGGAGTCACACAGCTCAGATAACCGCAGCTCAACCCCTTGGTAACTTGGCAGAAGCAGTCAGGCTTATCTCAGAGGCAATGTGTAAAGTATTTGTATGCAAACACAGTAACATAGTGGAAACACTGCAAAAATACTCCACACCAGTTTAGACAAATAGCCAAAATGTATCTAAATAAAACAAGACCAAAACAACACAATTCCAAAATACACAAGTAAAGATATCACTTTTTGAAAGTGGAAATGAGTCTTAATCCATAGGAATCAATGATAAATGATTTTTAGCACAAAGTACCTGGGATGCGTCAAAAACAAACTTGATGCGGGTCGCATGGGAGGTGAGGCGTCGAAAAGTAAAGCAATGTGTCGCCCCTTACTGTGCAGGGGAAGTGATGTGCCGATTCTTTCCTTAAGGGTGAGGCGATGCATCAGTTCCTTACTGGCAGGGGAGGTGATGTGTTGATTCTTTCCTTGTAGGAAAGGTGACGCATTGATTTCTGGACACGCAGTCTCGGTTCCTTACAGTGGTGCAGGGTTGATGAGAAATTTACACCCTGGGGACGATGCATAGAAATTCAGACGCCCTGTGTTGGTGGAGCCACGGTGAGACAGGTGCTGCGTCAATTCTGCAGCTGTGAGACAGGCGCTGCATTGATTCTTCAGCCGCAGGACGGGGAGTCTGCGGCGATTTTTCTGTCAAAACACGTTGCGCAAATTTTCTTCTTCAGGTCACAAGCTTACACTTCCAAGTGCCTTGGGACTGGAGTTGGCACCACTTGGCAAGTCAGGATTCTTAGCAGAAAAGCCCAGGTGCTGGCCAATGAAGTCTTTGCTGTCCCTGAGGCTTCTAATAGGAGGCAAGCTCAGTTCAAGCCCTTGGAAAACCTTGGAAAGCAGGAAAGCAGGATGTAGAAAGCAAAGTCCAGTCCTTCCACTCCCAGGACAGAAGCAGCAACCAGCAGGCCAGCACAACAAAGCAACAGGCCTAGTGGCAGTCCCTCCTACAGCATCCAGCTCTTCTTCTTCGCAGAATGTCCTCAGTCCAGATGTGTTCTAACTATGTGGTGTCAGAGGTCCAGTACTTTTACCCATTTCTTTCTTTCAAGTAGGCAAACTTCAAAGAAAAGTCTTTGTAGTGCACACGACCCTGTCTTTCCTGCCCTGGCCCCAGGCACACTCCATGGGGTTGGAGACTACTTTGTGTGAGGACATGCACAGCCCTATTCACGTGCAAGTGTCAGCCCTTCCCACCACTCTACCCTAGGGAGACCCATCAGAATATCCAGGGCACACATCAGCTCCCTTACTGCGACTGTCTAGAGTGAATTCACAAACAGCCCAACTGTCACCTTGACCCATACATGTATTCCACAGCCAGGCAGAGCACAGAACAGTTAAGCAAGAAAAAAAGACACTTTATAAAAGTGGCATTTTCCAACTTACAATTTAAAAAACAACTTTACCAAAAGATGTATTTTTAAGTTGTGAGTTCAGAGACCCTGAACTCCACCTCTCTATCTGCTCCCAATGGGAAATTACACTTGAAAGATATTTCAAGGTAATCCCCATGTTACCCTATGGTAGAGATAGGCCTTGCAATAGTGAAAAACGAATTTAGCAGTATTTCACTATCAGGGCATGTGAAATGCAGCAGTACATGTCCTACCTTTTAAGTACACTACACCCTGCCCATGGGGCTGCTTTGGGCCTACCTTAGAGGTGACTTATAACTACTAAAAGGGAAGGTTTGGGTCTGGCAAGTGGGTACATTTGGCGGGTCGACATGGCAGTTTAAAACTGTACACACAGACACTGCAGTGGCAGGTCTGAGCCATGTTTACCAGGCTACTAATGTGGGTGGCACGACCAGTGCTGCAGGCCCATTGGTAGCATTTGATTCACAGGTCCTGGGCACCTCTAGTGCATTTTACTAGGGACTTACCAGTAAATCAGATATACCAATCATGGATAAAGCAATCACTAATACAATTTAGACAGAGAGCACTTGCACTTTAGCACTGGTCAGAAGTGGTAAAGTGCCCACAGTCCTAAAGCCACCAAAAACGAAGTTCAGCACAGGATCAAAAGCAAGAGAACAGAAGCCAAAAAGACAGAGGTAACCACACCAAGACCTGACAGGTCTGCTAGGCGGATCTAGAACGCTCCGTTCCACCAGCACTGGAAATCCTGACAATATTCGGGGTGCACACATGGCTTAGTATAAACTGGTGTAAGTCAGTGGCATTCCCACTATGTAACCATATGGTGGGGCAGACTGGCATTCCTGCTAAAATGGGAACAGGTGGGCTTTGCGTATCTGGAGATCTTTGTGACAAAGGCCCACGACCTATTCATGAGGGGCAACCCGACCAGAGTCCTGAGGCTTAGAGAGCGGACACGGCGAGGGAGGAGACTTCTGTTCCCCCAATGGGTAGTGCGGCCGGCCCTCTACAAGATGGGGATCACTTGAGGACCCCCTAGTGGGGCCTGCCCCCCAGTTTGAAGACCTCTGCCCTAATGGGTAGTGCGGCCGGCCCTCTACAAGATGGGGATCACTTGAGGCCCCCCTAGTGGGGCCTGCCCCCCAGTTTGAAGACCTCTGCCCCAATGGGTAGTGCGGCCAGCCCTCTACAAGATGGGGATCACTTGAGGCCCCCCTAGTGGGGCCTGCCCCCCCAGTTTGAAGACCTCTGCCCCAATGGGTAGTGCGGCCGGCCCTCTACAAGATGGGGATCACTTGAGGCCCCCTAGTGGGGCCTGCCCCCCAGTTTGAAGACCTCTGCCCTAATGGGTAGTGCGGCCGGCCCTCTACAAGATGGGGATCACTTGAGGCCCCCCTAGTGGGGCCGCCCCCCAGTTTGAAGACCTCTGCCCTAATGGGTAGTGCGGCCGGCCCTCTACAAGGTGATTCATCTACCTAAATCTCTACGTGTTGCGAAACACTCCACTCAGTTCCCGATGGGTTTCTCCGCTCAGTAGAAGCAGACACGAGGTCACCTTAGGACGCCAAAGATCGATGACCGCAACCCCCTGAGGGTGAAGTTGCCTTTCCTGATTTACGCCTCTGTTATCGTCCAACACAGCCCCAAGTGGTAAATGGTCGGGCCTTGCGCAGCTGGAACCAGCCCTGATGGCCGACAGATGGGCAATGGATCCAGGGAGCTATGCCAGGTGGCTGTGTGAAAACGGGGTGTGCCCCTGCCAGCCCCTACAATAGTGGTTGTCAATACATTAGGGTGCCCAGATTTTGAGGAGCAAAAACCGGGACTGGTCAGACATAAAAGAAGGACTAAGGACATTACTGTCACTTTTATATCTCATTTTTTTTTAGTAGCTTTGGGAAGGTGTGCTGATACTTGTGTATGTACACACACACATATATATATATACACACATACACAAACACATGTACAAGACTACGTATATAAAATTAGCTATAAAAACCGGGACATTTGTTTAAAATTACAAGAAGCGTCGGTACACCGGGACAGTCCTCTAAAAATCGGACTGTCCGGGGAAATCTGGGACGTCTGGTGACCCTACAATACATGGCATCGACCCACCCGGGCTATGGGTTGGAAGGGAAAGCTGACACTGGATGTGTTGAGGGGGGCTCAGGGCGATGGAGGATTTTCAAAAATGGATCCTTCTGGGCATCTCTAAGGTGGGACAATGCCATTCACTGAGCTGCAAGAGCAGAATGCCGACTTGTTGCAGGGGGTGCCTGGGGAGACCCCCTGGAACTTAGGGTGCTAGGGGTCCTCTTTGATTAATCACACTGTGTCCCATATGTACGACCCCCCCCCCCAACACACACACACTGAATATCATGAGGGACAAATGGGAAGGGACTTAGGTGAACTTGAAGAAGACGACTTGGGGGGGGGGGGGAATGCTGCTACTCGCGGAAAGTGGCCACATGGATGGGGTTCCAGCTAACTCACTTAAGATTCTCCATAGAGCACACCTAACTAGGATCCGGTTACATTTCATATCTAGGACACATACCCACCACTGCCAGCCGGCTGCCAGCAGAGGGGCACATTGTTACACATGGGGCTGCCCCAAGATCCAGGGCTTCTGGAGGGCTCACCCCTCAATTTACAGCCCTGGGCATTTTGGATTAACAAACAGTGGGATATTATGCACTCTTGTTTTCAATGTGGCTTTGATGGTGGCACGTCGCAACATGACTACACTCTGGGGGCGCGCTGACGCCCTGTCACTGTGGCATGAAAGGCAAGCCTAGACTGGCGTATGAGGGATGACAAAAGTGGTGTTCCAGGCAAGGGGGTGTCCAAGTACGTTTGAGAAGGTAGGGGGTCCCTGGGAGGGCCGCAGAAGATGCTCCTACCACCCAGAGAGCCCCAGAGGCACCATTCCACTCAGAGAGCCCCAGAGGTGCTCTACCACCTAGAGAGCCTCAGAGGTGCTCTACCAGCCAGAGAGCCCCAGAGGTGCTCTACCACCCAGAGAGCCTCAGGGGCGCCCTACAACCCAGAGAGCCTCAGACGCTCCCTGTCACCCAGAGAGCCTCAGAGGCGCCCTGCCACCCAGAGAGCCTCAGAGGGGCCCCACCACGCAGAGAGCATCAGAGCCCCCTGCCAGCCCTGTGTAGGAGGCTGGCCTGGCTTATAGTGGTACCTTGTGGTACTTACACCTTGTGCTAGGTCCAGTTATCCCTTATTAGTAGGTGCCAGGTCCAGTTATCCCTTATTAGTAGATTAGAAGTGTTCTAGCAGCTTAGGCTGATAGAGGTAGCTATAGCAGAGCAGCTTAGTCTGAACTAGGAGACATGCAAAGCTCCTACTATACCACTTATATCACTTAGCACTATATCATAAGAAAACACAATACTCAGAGTTACTAAAAATAAAGGTACTTTATTTTAGTGACAATATGCCAAAAGTATCTCAGAGGATATACTCCTTTAGGAGGTAAGTAATATACACAAAATACTGTATACACACAAAACCAAAATCAGGTAAGTAAACAGTTAGAAAAGTAGTGCAACACTGTAGAACACAATAGAATGCAATAGGAGAAAATAGGCCTAGGGGCAACACAAACCATATACTCCAAAAGTGGAATGCGAACCACAAATGGACCCCAGGCCTAGTGTAGTGTGTAGAGGGTCGCTGGGAGTGTCAGAAAACACTAAGGGTGTCCAAGATACCCCACACCAAGACCCTGAAAAGTAGGAGTAAAGTTACCCTACTACCTCAGAAAGACAGTAAAGTCGAGATAGGGGATTCTGCAAGGACAACAACTGACTGCAAAGCACTGAAGACGGATACCTGGACCTGAGGGCCAGTAACGGAAGGGGACCAAGTCCAAGAGTCACACAAGTGTCCAGGGGGGGCAGGAGCCCACTAAACCCCGGATGAAGGTGCAAAAGGGCTGCCTCTGTGTGGAAGATGCCAAATATTCTGCAACAACGGAAGGTGCCAGGAACATCTCCTTTGGTCAAAAAATGTCCCATGGCGTGCTGGAGGATGCAGAGTTGTTTCCACACAGAAAGACCACAAACAAGCCTTGCTAGCTGCAAGAGTGGCGGTTAAAGGTTTTGGGTGCTGCCCGGGCCCAGGAAGGACCAGGAGGTCGCCCCTTAAAGGAGGAGACAGAGGGGGCGCCCAGCAACACAGGGAGCCCATGCAGAAGCAGGCAGCACCCGCAGAAGCACCTGAACAGGCATTCAGAAGATCTGAGCACGATGGTCAACTCAGCACAACAAAAGGGAGTCCCACAAAGTCGAAGTCCAACTCAGCGAGTTGGGCAATTCAGGACGGAGTGCTGGGGACCTGGGCTAGGCTGTGCACAAAGTAAGTCTTGCAAAAGTGCACAGAAGCATGAGCAGCTGCAGTTCAAGCAGTACACAGGATTACTGTCTGGCATGGGGAGGCGAGGACTTACCTCCACCAAATTTGGACAAAAGGGCCACTGGACTGTCGGGGACACTTGGATCCAGCTCCTGTGATCCAGGAACCACGCTCTTCAAGATGAGAGGGGACCCAGAGGACCGGTGATGCAGATGTTTGGTGCCTGCGTTGGCACAGGGAAGATTCCGTCGACCCACAGGAGATTTCTTCTTGGCTTCCAGTGCAGGGTGAAGGCAGACAGTGCTTAGAGCATACATCACCAGGAAACATTCGAGAAAGTCGTTAGGATGAGGTGCTACAATGTTGCTGGTAGTCTTCTTGCTACTTTGTTGCGGTTTTGCAGGCGTCCTGGAGCAGTCAGCGGTCGATCCTTGGCAGAAGTCGAAGAGGGAAGTGCAGAGGAACTCTGGTGAGCTCTTGCATTTGTTATCCGATGAGATACCCATAGGAGAGGCCCTAAATAACCCTCAGAGGAGGATTGGCTACAGAGAAAGGTAAGCACCTATCAGGAAGGGTCTCTGATGTCACCTGCTGGCACTGGCCAGTTAGAGCTGTCCATTGTGCCCTCACACCTCTGCTTCCAAGATGGCACAGGTCTGGGACACACTGAAGGAGCTCTGGGCACCTCCCCTGGAAGGTGCTGGTCAGGGGAGTGGTCACTCCCCTTTCCTTTGTCCAGTTTCGCGCCAGAGCAGGGCGAGGGGGATCCCTGAACTGGTGTAGACTGGCTTATGCAAGGAGGGCACCATCTGTGCCCTTCAAAGCATTTCCAGAGGCCAGGAGAGGCTACTCCTCCCAGGCCCTTCACACCTATTTCCAAAGGGAGAGGGTGTAACACCCTCTCTCAGAGGAAATCCTTTGTTCTGCCTTCCAGGGACTGGGCTGAAACCTGTCTGAGGGTTGGCAGCAGCGGTAGCTGCAGAGAAAACCCCAGAAAGTTAGTTTGGCAGTACTCAGGCTCTATGCTGGATACCTGGGGATGCATGGAATTGTCCCCCCAATACCAGAATGGTATTGGGGGGACAATTCCATGATCCTAGACATGTTACATGGCCATGTTCGGAGTTACCATGGTGATGCTACAAATAGGTATTGACATATATGTAGTGCACACGTGTAATGATGTCCCTGCACTCACAAGGTCTGGGGAAATTGCCCTGAACATTGTGGAGGTTAGACATATAGGTGACTTATAAGTTACTGAAGTGCAGTGTAAAATGGCTGTGAAATAACGTGGACGTTATTTCACTCAGGCTGCAGTGGCAGTCCTATGTAAGAATTGTCTGAGCTCCCTATGGGTGGCAAAAGAAATGCTGCAGCCCATAGGGATCTCCTGGAACCCCAATACCCTGGGTACCTAGGTACCATATACTAGGGAATTATAAGGGTGTTCCAGTGTGCCATTCAGAATTGGTAAAATTAGTCACTAGCCTGCAGTAACAGTTTTAAAAGCTGAGAGAGCATATACACTGAGGTTCTGGTTAGAAGAGCCTCAGTGATACAGTTAGGCACCACACAGGGAACACATATAGGCCACAAACTTATGAGCACTGGGGTCCTGGCTAGCAGGATCCCAGTGACACATTTCAAACACACTGACAACATAGGGTGTTCACTATGAGCACTGGGCCCTGGCTAGCAGGATCCCAGTGAGACAGTAACAACACCCTGACATATACTCACAAACATGCCAAAAGTGGGGGTAACAAGGCTAGAAAGAGGCTACCTTCCTACACCCTGGCACCCAGAGAGCCTCAGCGGCGCCCCACCACGCAGAGAGCATCAGAGGCGCCCCACCATGCAGAGAGCATCAGAGGCACTCTACCACTCAGAGAGCGTCAGAGGCACTCTACCACTCAGAGAGCCTCCGAGGCACCCTGCCACCCAGAAAGCATCAGAGGCACCCTGCCACTCAGAGAGCTTCAGAGGCCCCCTGCCAACCAGACAGCCTCAGAGCCCCCTGCCGCCCGGAAAGCGTCAGAGGCGCCCCACCACCCAGAGAGCGTCAGAGGCACCCTACCACTCAGAAAGCATCAGAGGCACCATACCACCCAGAGAGCATCAGAGACACCCTACCACCCAGAGAGCCTCAGAGCCCCCTGCCACCCAGAGAGCATCAGAGGCACCCTGCCACCCAGAGAGCATCATATGGACCCAACCACCCAGAGATCCTCAGAGGGTCCCCACCACGCAGAGAGCGTCAGAGGCACCCTACCACTCAGAGAGCCTTAGAGGCACCCCACCACGCAGAGAGCGTCAGAGGCACCCTACCACCCAGAGAGCCTCAGATGCACCCTACCACCCAGAGAGCCTCAGAGGCGCCCCACCACGCAGAGAGCGTCAGAGGCGCCCTACCACCCAGAGAGCCTCAGAGGCGCCCCACCACGCAGAGAGCGTCAGAGACACCCTACCACCCAGAGAGCCCAAGAGGCGTCCCACCATGCAGGGAGAGTCAGAGGTGCCATTCCACCCAGAGGCGCCCTACAACCCAGAGTGCCTCAGAGACACCTTGCCACCCAGAGAGCCTCAGAGGCGCCCTACCACCCAAAGAGCCTCAGAGGCGCCCCACCACTCAGAGAGCCTCAGAGGCGCCCTAACACCCAGAGCGCCTCAGAGGCGCCTGTCCTGCATCCACTGTTCCAGAGACCATGCTGCTGCCCCCTCACTTCACGCCCAGACCAGGGGTCACGGGCAGCCCCTGCCTTCATTCATCATCTTAACTTAGGGTGGGAGCTGCTCATCTGAGCCAGGGACCAGTGTTAATTGAGATTCGGCTGTTTTTTTTAGTTTACTACCCACAGGCCTTGCAAAAATAGCAGCAGATGTAAGGGTTGTGGCAGTATAAAGCTAGAGGCCAAAGTGACCTGAGGACAGCCTTTGGCCTCCATGCCTGTTTCAGTCACTGCCCCACTGCTACCCTTAGCCACACACATGTTGATGCCACCATGTCCTGTCACAAACAGGGCATCATCGAAAACTGAAGACTGTCTCAGGACCCAGCCCTCCTTCACTCCAGAGCAGACAAGGAGACTGGGTCACCTCTCTCTGGACTGTCTACAACCCCTGTCTGCTGAACTCTGCTGTTAGTGGTCCAGTGGTGGACACAGTACTTCAGAAGGAGGCTCCAAAGTGAACACAACACTGGACAGCTGGCAGGGCTAGACCCGGGCTTCCACGTGTCCTGCACTGCTGCAGTATTCTAAAAAGTGATGGATAAAATGTTTACATTAAACTCAGCCACTGGTAATTACTCAGGGCGCATCCCAGTCCAATATTTTGTACACCACGCCACTTCTGTTTGGACCCGCCATAAGCAAATCATGACTCTGCTCCAGTGGGAACAGCCTTACCCGAACTGTCAGGCAGCTCCTCCGCGTAGCAGAACACAAGCAATCCATGACTGGTTTTGCCCTTATTATGGGCCCATCAGCCAGGTATAGCTTGGTTCCAGTAACAAAGTGTGCACGGGACCACATCTGGGCATACACGTCCCACCAAGGGTGACACAGTAAAGTATACAAAACAGTGATGGATGGAATGCTTCAATCAATCAATCAATCAATCAAATAAATGTCTTAATCGCACTACTCACCCGGTAGGGTCTCAAGGCGCAGGGGGGTGGGGCGGGTGTTACTGCTCGAAAAGCCATGTTTTGAGGTGCTTTCTGAAGGTTAGGAGGTCCTGGGTCTTGCATAGGTTGGTGGGGAGGGAGTTCCAAGTTTTGCCGGCGAGGTGGGAGAAGGATCTGCCGCCGGAGGTGGTGCGTTGGATGCGGGGGACTGTAGTGAGCGCGAGGTCGGCGGAGCGGAGCTGTCGAGTTGGTTTGTGGAAGTTGATTCGGTCGTTGAGGTAGGCCGGTCCGGTGTCGTGGAGGGCTTTGTGAGCGTGGACAACTATTTTTAAAATTATCATTTTGTTGATGGGCAGCCAGTGTAGGGATCTGAGGTGGGTGGAGATGTGTTTGTGGCGAGGGAGGTTGAGGATGAGACGTGCGACTGCGTTCTGGATTCACTGGAGTTTTCTCTGAAGCTTGGCTGTGGTCCCTGCTTAGAGGGCGTCGCCATAGTCCAGTCTGCTGCTTATGAGGGCGTGGGTGACTGTTCTTCTTGTTTCTAAAGGAATCCATTTGAAAGTATTCCATAGCATGCAAAGGGTGTTGAAGCTGGAGGATGATATGACGTTGAACTGATCTCAGCCCCTGGACATCACTTGGATGCATTCCAGCCCATCATTATTTTGCACACCATGCCACCTCAGTTTGGAAGGACCCATGCATCTCTGCTGTACCGAGGACCCTTCCATCTCTCCTGTACCGAGGACCCCTACATGTCTGCAGTACCGAGGACCCCTTCATCTCCGCAGTACAGAGGATTCCTTCATTTCTGTAGTACAGAGGACCCCTCAATGCCTGCAGTACCAAGGACCCCTCCATGCCTGCAGCCCGAGGTTGCCTGCATGTCTGCAGTACCGAGGACCCTTCTGTCTCTACTGTACCCAGGACCCCTCCATGCCTGCAGCCCTGAGGACCCCTGCATGTCTGCAGTACCGAGGACCCCTGCATGTCTGCAGTACTGAGGACCCCTTTGTGTCTGCAGAACCGAGGACCCCTCCATCTCTGCTGTACTGAGGACTCCTCCATCTCTCCTGTACCGAGGACCTCTACATGTCTGCAGTACCAAGGACCCCCCCTGCATGTCTGCAGTACGGAGGACCCCTTTGTGTCTGTAGTACCGAGGACCCCTCCATCTCTGCCTGCAGCCCTGAGGACCCCTGCATGTCTGCAATACCGAGGACCCCTGCAAGTCTGCAGTACCGAGGACCCCTTCATGTCTGCAGTACCTAGGACCCCCTCTAGTTCGGCATTGCTGAGGACCCCTCCATCTCTCCTGTATCGAGGACCCCTACATGCTTGCAGTACAGAGGACCCCTCCATCTCTTCTGTACCGAGGACCCCTCCATGCCTGCAGCCCTGAGGACCCCTCCATGCCTGCAGTACAGAGGACTCCTCCATTTCTGTAATACAGAGGACCCCTCTATCTCTCCTGTACCGAGGGCCCCTCCATGTCTCCAGACCAAGGACCTCCTTCATGTCTGCACTACAGAGAACTCCTCCATTTCTGTACTACCGAGGACCCCTCCATCTCTCCTGTACCGAGGACCCCTACATGTCTGCAGACCGAGGACCTCCTTCATGTCTGCAGTACGGAGGACTCCTCCATTTCTGTAGTACTGAGGACCCCTCCATCTCTACTGTACCGAGGACCCCTCCATGCCTGCAGCCCTGAGGACCCCTGCATGTCTGCAGTACCGAGGACCTCTCCATGTCTGCAGTACCGAGGACCCCTCCATTTTCGCATTGCTTAAGACCCCTCCATCTCTGCTGTACAGTGGACGCCTCCATCTCTGCTGTACCAAGGACCCCTCCATGCCTGCAGTACCGAGGACCCCTCCATGCCTGCAGCGCCGGGGACCCCTGCATGTCTGCAGTACAGAGAACCCCTCCATGTCTACAGTACTGGGGGCTGAAACCTCCATGTCTGCAGTACTGAGGACCCCTCCATGTCTGCAGTACTGAGGACCCTTCCATATCTGCAGCACTGATGCCCCCCTCCATGCCTGCAGAGCTGAGGACCCCTGCATGTCTGCAGAGCTGAGGACCCCTCCATCTCTGCTCTACCGAAGACTTCTCCATGCCTGCAGAGCCGAGGACCCCTGCATGTCTGCAGTACTGAGGACCCCTCCATGTCTGCAGTACTGAGGACCCCTGCATGTCTGTAGTACGGAGGACTCCTCCATGTCTACAGTACCGAGGACCCCTCCATCCCTCCTGTACCGAGGACCCCTCCATGCCTGCAGTACCGAGGACCCCTCCATCTCTCCTGTACCAAGGACCCCTCCATCTCTACTGTACCCAGGACCCCTCCATGCCTGCAGCCCTGAGGACCCCTGCATGTCTGCAGTACCGAGGACCTCTCCATGTCTGCAGTACCGAGGACCCCTCCATTTTCGCATTGCTTAAGACCCCTCCATCTCTGCTGTACAGTGGACGCCTCCATCTCTGCTGTACCAAGGACCCCTCCATGCCTGCAGTACCGAGGACCCCTCCATGCCTGCAGCGCCGGGGACCCCTGCATGTCTGCAGTACAGAGAACCCCTCCATGTCTACAGTACTGGGGGCCGAAACCTCCATGTCTACAGTACCGAGGACCCCTCCATCCCTCCTGTACCGAGGACCCCTCCATGCCTGCAGTACCGAGGACCCCTCCATCTCTCCTGTACCAAGGACCCCTACATGCCTGCAGTGCAGAGGACCCCTCCATGCTTGCAGCGCTGAGGACCCCTCCATCTCTGCTCTACCGAGGACCCCTGCATGTCTGCAGTACTGAGGACCCCTCCATGTCTGTAGTACTGGGGACCCCTTCATGTCTGTAGTATCGAGGATCCCTCCCTCTCTGCAGTACCGAGGATGCCTCCATCTCTGCTGCACCGAGGACCCCTCCATGCCTGCAGCCCTGAGAACCCCTCCGTGTCTGTAGTACAGAGGACCCCTTCATGTCTACAGTACCGAGGACCCCTCCATTTCCGCATTGCTGAAGACCCCTCCATCTCTGCTGTACCGAGGACGCCTCCATCTCTGCTGTACCGCGGACCCCTCCATGCCTGCAGCACTGAGGACCCCTGCATGTCTGCAGTACCGAGGACCCCTCCGTCTCTGCTGTACCAAGGACCTCTCCATGCCTGTAGAGCTGAGGACCCCTGCATGTCTGCAGTACTGAGGACCCCTGTATGTCAACAGTACTGAGGACCCCTCCATGTCTGCAGTACCGAGGACCCCTGCATGTCTACAGTACGGAGAACCCCTCCAAGTCTACAGTATCGAGGACCCCTGCATGTCTGCAGTACCGAGGACCCCTGCATGTCTGCAGTACCCAGGACCCCTGCATGTCTGCAGTACCGAGGACCCCTGCATGTCCACAGCACCAAGGACCCCTCTATCTATGCTCAACTGAGGACCTCTCCATGCCTGCAGAGCTGAGGACCCCTGCATGTCTGCAGTACCGAGGACCCCTCCATGTCTGCAGTACTGAGGACTCCTGCATATCTGCATGTAAGGAAATGCCTCCTTGGCATGGTTACCCCCTGACTTTTTGCCTTTGCTGATGCCAAGTTATGATTTGAAAGTGTGCTGAGGCCTGCTAACCACGACCCAGCACCAGTGTTCTTTCCCTAAACTGTACCTTTGTCTCCACAATTGGCACAACCCTGGCACCCAGGTAAGTCCCTTGTAACTGGTACCCCTGGTACCAAGGGCCCTGATGCCAGGGAAGGTCTCTAAGGGCTGCAGCATGTCTTATGCCACCCTGGGGACCCCTCACTCAGGCCATACACACTGCTTGCCAGCTTGTGTGTGCTGGTGGGGACAAAATGACTAAGTCGACATGGCACTCCCCTCAGAGTGCCATGCCAACCTCACACTGCCTGTGGCATAGGTAAGTCACCCCTCTAGTAGGCCTTACAGCCCTAAGGCAGGGTGCACTATACCACAGGTGAGGGCATAGGTGCATGAGCACTATGCCCCTACAGTGTCTAAGCAAAAACGTAGACATTGTAAGTGCAGGGTAGCCATAAGAGTATATGGTCTGGGAGTCTGTCAAACACGAACTCCACAGCACCATAATGGCTACACTGAAAACTGGGAAGTTTGGTATCAAACTTCTCAGCACAATAAATGCACACTGATGCCAGTGTGCACTTTATTGTAAAAATACACCCAGAGGGCATCTTAGAGATGCCCCCTGAAAACATACCCGACTTCCCATGTGGGCTGACCAGTTTTTGCCTTCCTGCCACACACCAGACATGTTGCTGGCCACATGGGGAGAGTGCCTTTGTCACTCTGTGGCCAGGAACAAAGCCTGTACTGGGTGGAGGTGCTTCTCACCTCCCCCTGCAGGAACTGTAACACCTGGTGGTGAGCCTCAAAGGCTCACCCCCTTTGTTACAGCACCACAGGGCATCCCAGCTAGTGGAGATGCCCGCCCCCCCGGCCACTGCCCCCACTTTTGGCGGCAAGGCTGGAGGAGATAATGAGGAAAACAAGGAGGAGTCACTCAGAGTCAGGACAACCCCTAAGGTGTCCTCAGCTGAGGTGACTCTTACTTTTAGAAATCCTCCATCTTGCAGATGGAGGATTCCCCCAATAGGATTAGGGATGTGCCCCCCTCCCCACAGGGAGGAGGCACAAAGAGGGTGTAGCCACCCTCAGGGCCAGTAGCCATTGGCTACTGCCCTCCCAGACCTAAACACACCCCTAAATTGAGTATTTAGGGGCTCCCAGAACCGAGGAAGATAGATTCCTGCAACCTAAAGAAGAAGTAGGACTGCTGACCTGAAGCCCTGCAGTGAAGACGGAGATGACAACTGATTTGGCCCCAGCCCCACCGGCCTGTCTCCCTACTTCGAAGAAAACTGCAACAGAGAAGCATCCAACAGGGTCCAGTGACCTCTGAAGCCTCAGAGGACTACCCTACATCTAAAGGACCAACAAACTCCCGAGAACAGCGGCCCTGTTCAAGAAACTGCAACTCTTTGCAACAAAGAAGCAACTTTTAAAGACCACACGTTTCCCGACGGAAGCGTAATACTTTCCACTCTGCACCCGACTCCCCCGGCTCGACCTGCGGAAAACTAACACTACAGGGAGGACTACCCGGTGACTGCGAGCCCGTGAGTAGCCAGAGTTGACCCCCCTGAGCTCCCACAGCGACGCCTGCAGAGGAAATCCAGAGGCTCCCCCTGACTGCGACTGCCTGCTTCAAGGAACCCGACACCTGGAAACCACACTGCACCCGCAGCCCCCAGGATCTGAAAGAACCGAACTCCAGTGCAGGAGCGACCCCCAGGCGACCCTTTGCCTAGCCCAGGTGGTGGCTACCCCGAGGAGCCCCCTCTGTGCCTGCCTACATCGTTGAAGAGACCCCCGGGTCTCCCCATTGATTCCTATAGAAACCAGACGCCTGTTTGCACTCTGCACCCGGCCGCCCCTGTGCCGCTGAGAGTGTACTTTCTGTGCCTGCTTGTGTCCCCCCCCGGTGCCCTACAAAACCCCCCTGGTATGCCCTCCAAAGACGCGGGTTCTTACCTGCTGGCAGACTGGAACCGTGGTACCCCTATCTCCATTGAAGCCTATGTGTTTTGGGCACCACCTTGACCTCTGCACTTGACCGGCCCTGAGCTGCTGGTGTGGTGACTTTGGGGTTGCCTTGAACCCCCAACGGTGGGCTACCTTGGACCCAACTTTTAATCCTGTAAGTGTTTTACATACCTGTGAACTTAACATTTACTTACCCCCCCCCCGAACTGCTGATTTTTGCAGTGTCCACTTTTAAAATAGCTTATTGCCATTTTGTCGAAACTGCACAATGCTATTGTGATTATTCAAAGTTCCTTGAATACCTGAGTGAAATACCTTTCATTTAAAGTATTGTTTGTAAATCTTGAACCTGTGGTTCTTAAAATAAACCAAAAAAAAGATATTTTTCTATATAGAAACCTATTGGCCTGGAATTGTCTCTGAGTGTGTGTTCCTCATTTATTGCTTGTGTATGTACAACAAATGTTTAACACTACCCTCTGATAAGCCTACTGCTCGACCACACTACCACAAAATAGAGCATTAGTATTATCTCTTTTTACCACTATCTTACCTCTAAGGGGAACCCTTGGACTCTGTGCATGCTATTCCTTACTTTGAAATAGTACATACAGAGCCAACTTCCTACACTGCAGTAACGAGGTCCTCTCCATGTCTACAGTACTCAGAACCCCTCTAAGTCTACAGTATCGAGGAACCCTCCATCTCTGCTCTACCGAGGACCCCTGCATGTCTGCAGTACTGAGGACCCCCTCATGTCTGTAGTACCGAGGACCCCTGCATGTCTGCAGTACCGAGGACCCCTCCATTTTCGCATTGCTGAAGACCCCTCCATCTCTGCTGTACCGAGGACCCCTCCATGACTGCAGCGCTGAGGACCGCTTCATGCCTGCAGCGCCGAGGACCCTTGAATGTCTGCAGTACCGAGACCCCTCCATGTCTGCAGTACCGAGGACCCCTCCATGTCTGCAGTACCGAGGACTCCTCCATGTCTGCAGTACAGAGGACCCCTCCATGTCTGCAGTACAGAGGACCCCTCCATTTCTGCAGTACTGAGGACCCTTCCATGTCTGTAGTACCGAGGACCCCTCCATGTCTGTAGTACCGAGGACCCCTCCATGTGTGTAGTACTGAAGACTCCTCCATCTTTGCTCTACCGAGGACCCCTCCGTGTCTGTAGTACCGAGGACCCCTCCATGCCTGAAGCACTGAAGGCCCCTCCATGTGTGTAGTACTGAGGACTCCTCCATCTTTGCTCTACCGAGGACCCCTCCGTGTCTGTAGTACCGAGGACCCCTCCATGCCTGAAGCACTGAAGGCCCCTCATGTCTGCAGTACCGAGGATCCCTTCTGTGGTTATGTCATCACCATGTTTGAGGTCCACCCTCTGGCCCCGCGCCCCATCTCTCAGCCCCCCACTCCTCCAGTCCTGCACTGGGACATGTACCCGGAGAGTTGCGCTTGGCTCAGGTGCTGCGCCTTGACGCACCTGGACACCGGCGCCAGGCTAGGGGCGCACCAGGGCGCAGCGCGCTCGCATCCTTCCCGGTCGCTATAGCGCCGAGAGCCGTGTTTGGGAGTTAATCACCTCTGCTGCACCCGGGTGGCTCCTTCAGGGCTCAGGTGAGCGCGCTGTGCCGTGCCCTGAGAGGCACCTTTGTTAGGGATGTATCCAGGCAACGGCTGTTCCTGTGCGCCCCCGAGCGCAGCGCTGTGGGCGAGGCCTCACCTCTGTCTGAGGACTCCCAGCCCAGGTGAGCAGGAGCTTACAGCCCAGCGGACAGGGAGGACGGAGATTGGGACAGAGAGGCTCTGAGAGACACTGATACTGGGACAGGAAGATGCAGACACCGGGACTGAGAGGGCAGACACCAGGACGGGGCGATGCGGACACTGGAACAGGGAGATGCAGACACCGGGACAGGGAGATGCAGACACCGGGACAGTGAGGTGCAGACACCAGGACAGGAAGATGCAGACACCGGGACTAAGAGGGCAGACACCAGGACTGGGCGATGCGGACACTGGAACAGGAAGGCGCAGACACCGGGACAGGGAGATGCAGACACCGGGACAGTGAGGTGCAGACACCAGGACAGGAAGATGCAGACACCGGGACTAAGAGGGCAGACACCAGGACGGGGCGATGCGGACACTGGAACCGGAAGGCGCAGACACCGGGACAGGGAGATGCAGACACCGGGACAGGGAGGTGCAGACACCAGGACAGGGAGATGCAGACACAGGGACAGTGAGGTGCAGACACCGGGACAGGGAGGTGCAGACACCGGGACTGAGAGGGCAGACACCGGGACTGAGAGGGCAGACACCAGGACGGGGCGATGCGGACACTGGAACCGGAAGGCGCAGACACCGGGACAGGGAGATGCAGACACCGGGACAGTGAGGTGCAGACACCAGGACAGGAAGATGCAGACACCGGGACTAAGAGGGCAGACACCAGGACGGGGCGATGCGGACACTGGAACAGGAAGGCGCAGACACCGGGACAGGGAGATGCAGACACCGGGACAGTGAGGTGCAGACACCAGGACAGGAAGATGCAGACACCGGGACTAAGAGGGCAGACACCAGGACGGGGCGATGCGGACACTGGAACAGGAAGGCGCAGACACCGGGACAGGGAGATGGGGACACCGGGACAGTGAGGTGCAGACACCAGGACAGGAAGATGCAGACACCGGGACTAAGAGGGCAGACACCAGGACGGGGCGATGCGGAAACTGGAACAGGAAGGCCCAGACACCGGGACAGGGAGATGGGGACACCGGGACAGTGAGATGCAGACACTGGGACAGGGTGATGCAGACACTGGGACAGGGAGATGCAGGAACCGGGACAGGGAGATGCAGACACTGGGACAGGGAGAAGCAGACACTGGGACAGGGAGGTGCAGACACTGGGACAGGGAGGTGCAGACACTGGGACAGCGAGATCCGGACACTGGGACAGGGAGGTGCAGACACTGGGACAGGGAGATGCAGACACCAGGACAAGGGAGATGCAGACACTGGGACAGGGAGATGCAGACACCGGGACAGGAAGATGCAGACACCAGGACAAGGGAGATGCAGACACCAGGACAGGAGGTGCAGACAATGGGACAGAGAGGCGCAGACACCGGGACAGGGAGACACAGACACCGGGACAGGGAGATGCAGACACCGGGACAGGAGGTGCAGACACCGGGACGGGGAGATGCAGACACCGGGACGGGGAGATGCGGACACCGGGACAGGGAGATGCGGACACCGGGACATTGAGATGCAGACACCGGGACAGGAAGATGCAGACACCAGGACAGGGAGACGCAGGCACCGGGACAGGGAGATGCAGACACCGGGACGGGGAGATGCAGACACCGGGACAGGGAGATGCAGACACCGGGACGGGGAGATGCAGACACTGGGACGGGGAGATGCAGACACCAGGACTGATGGAACCAGACACCGGGGCAGGAAGATGCAGACACCGGGACGGGGAGATGCAGACACCAGGACTGACGGAAGCAGACACCGGGACAGGGAGATGCAGACACCGGGACGGGGAGATGCAGACACCGGGACGGGGAGATGCAGACACCAGGACTGACGGAAGCAGACACCGGGACAGGGAGATGCAGACACCCGGACGGGGAGATGCAGACACCGGGACGGGGAGATGCAGACATTGGGACTGGAAGACGCAGGCAACGGGACAGGGAGATGCAGACACCGGGACAGGGAGATGCAGACACCGGGACAGGGAGATGCAGACACCGGGACAGGGAGATGCAGGCACCGGGACAGGGAGATGCAGGCACTAGGACAGGGAGATGGAGGCACTGGGACAGGACTGCGCAGACACCGGGACGGGGAGATGCAGGCACTTGGACAGGGAGATGCAGACACCGGGACAGGGAGATGCAGACACTGGGACAGGGAGATGCAGGCACTGGGGCAGGGAGATGCAGACACCGGGACAGGGAGATGCAGGCACTGGGGCAGGGAGACGATGACACTGGGGCAGGGAGACGATGACACTGGGTCAGGGAGAGACAGACACTGGGTCAGGGTGATGCAGTCACTGGGACAGGGATACGATGACACTGGGTCAGGGAGACGCAGGCCTGGGGACATGGTGATGCAATCACTGGGGCAGGGGGGTGCAGACACTGGTGCACTCTGGGGAGCTGGGTACATTCCTGGGTAAACGTGCTGCTGCCAGGGTCGCGTGGACAATCAGTCAAGGCTCCTTTAAAAGCTGGTTTGGTGCCTGGACCCGACATCACACTATACAGGAGCCCCTACAGAAATGGGGTCACCCGCTGCTCTCCATAAGCTTTCAGGCAGTTTCTGGGATTTAGCAGGCTGAGCCCACCCACACATCCTTGTGTTCATGAAGGATGAAGCTGACTGAACCACCCACAGATCCCGGGGTTCATTAAGGATGGGGACAGGCTGAGCCAACCCACAGATCCCGGGGTTCATTAAGGATGGGGACAGGCTGAGCCCACGCACAGATCCCAGGGTTCATGAAAGATATGGGCAATATGAACCACACACAGATCCAGGTGTTCATGAAGGATGCAGGTAGGCTGAGCCCACCCACAGATCTAGGTGTTCATGAAGGACTGGGGCAGGCTGAGCCCACCCACAGATCTAGGTGTTCATGAAGGACTGGGGCAGGCTGAACCCACCCACAGATCCTTGTGTTTATGAGGAACGGGGACAAGCTAAGCCCACCCACAGATCCAAGTGTTCATGAAGGATGCAGTCAGGCTGAGCTCACCCACAGATCCTTAAGTTCATAAAGGATGCGGGCAGGATGACCTCACCCACATATTCTTTCATGAAGAATGAGGGCAGGCTGATCCCACCCACAGACCCCCGAGTTGATGAAGGATGCTGACAGGCTGAACCTACCCTAAGATCCCGGTGTTCATGAAGGATGCGGGCAGGCCGAGCCCACCCACAGACCCCCGAGGTGATGAAGGATGCTGACAGGCTGAACCCACCCCTTGATCCCGGTGTTCATGAAGGATGGGAGCAGGATGTACCCACCCACAGATCCCCGTGTTCATGAAGGGCAGGGTTTCCTGAGCCCCCCACGGGCCCCAGGGTTGATGAATGATGCCGGCAAGCAGGCAGTGTTTAAGTGCATGTTGTGGGCGAGCAGGGCCCAGAGGGAGGCGAGCCGGCCTCAAACATTTGGTCTCGGGCTCTCTAGAAAGCTTTACGCTGCGGATGTGGGTCTCAGAGCAGCGATCGAGGTGGCACCAGTTTCTCTAATTCCCGTAACAGGTCAACATGGCATGTTTTCGGCCGCTGCCCCTCATTTCAGAAACTACAGAGGTAAGTTCCCCTTGTATTAAAATGTGGCCTGTCATACTTCATAACTTCCCATTTCAAACCCACTGAAGGGGGTGAAAGGGGCGTCGGGGGCACAGCTGGTATCAGATGGCCTGGGTATTCTCTCTGACCCATGCCAGGCAGGCACAGCCACGTCCCCGCTTGTTAGGTGACCACCAGGACAACAGAGGGAAGGGAAGAGACGCCCAGCTGTCATGCAATGGGAAGTGAACTGGGGCAGTGGAGGTAGATGTCCCCAGCCCGACAGACACTCTCAGGACTTTGGTTGAAGGTACCCAGCGCAAACTATAAGCTGGCCTTACCGAAGGAGGGGGCAGCCAGGGCAGCTGGGACACTGCATCCTCCGGGCTCAGCCCCCATCCCAGGACTAACTCAGGGTAGGCCACCCTGAGCTATCTCTAAAGTTGCACATTTAAGTGTTAGTGGCATAGGGCCATATTTATCATTATTCCAAATTGTGACTACCGAATTGGGATTCTCTGCAAATCGCAATTAGGTAATCGCTACTTGAATGTATGAAATGCCATGAGTGTCATTTAGGGCCTGATTCTAACTTTGGAGGACGGTGTTAAACCGTCCCAAAAGTGGCGGATATACCACCTACCGTATTACGAGTCCATTATATCCTATGGAACTCGTAATACGGTAGGTGGTATATCCGCCACTTTTGGGACGGTTTAACACCGTCCTCCAAAGTTAGAATCAGGCCCTAAGGGGGTGATTTTAACCTTGGCGGACGGCGGAGGCCGTCCGCCAAGGTACCGCCGTGAAATGACCGCACCGCGGTCAAAAGACCGCGGCGGCCATTTAAACATTTCCTCTGGGCCGGCGGGCGCTCTCCGAAAGAGCGCCCGCCGGCCCAGAGGAAATGCCCCTGCAACGAGGACGCCGGCTCAGAATTGAGCCGGCGTAGTTGCAGGGGTGCGACGGGTGCAGTTGCACCCGTCGCGTATTTCAGTGTCTGCAAGGCAGACACTGAAATACTTTGCGGGGCCCTCTTACGGGGGCCCCGCGGCACCCCCTACCGCCATCCTGTTCATGGCGGGTTTCCCGCCATGAACAGGATGGCGGTAGGGGCTGTCAGAATCCTCATGGCGGCGGAGCGCGCTCCGCCGCCATGAAGGATTCCCCCGAGCAGCGGTAAGTCGGCGGGAGCCCGCCGACTTGCCGCTTCTGACCGCGGCTGAACCGCCGCGGTCAGAATGCTCGTGGGAGCACCGCCAGCCTGTTGGCGGTGCTCCCGTGGTCGGTGGCCCTGGCGGCCACCGGCCGCCAGGGTCAGAATGACCCCCTTAGTGTTTCCTAATGGGTCGCAAGTCAAACTACCGCATGAATATTAATGAGGCAGGTTGCAATTTGCAACGCATTAAGGGCCAGATGTAGTAAGCCGTTTGCATGGTGCGAACTGCGAAAATCGCAGTTTGCGCCATGCAAACTGCCTTCTGCGATGCACATTCACAATTTGCGAGTCGGTACCGACTCGCAAATTGTGAATGCGACTCGCAAATAGGAAGGGGTGTTCCCTTCCTATTTGCGACTCGCATTGCAATTCGCAGTTACCACCAGTGTCACACTGGAGGTAACTCATTCGCAAAAGGGAAGGGGTCCCTATGGGACCCCTTCCCCTTTGTGAATGTTGCCCACAAGGCTTTTTCAGAGCAGGCAGTGGTCCAATGGTCCAATGGACCACTGCCTACTATGAAAAAAACAAAAACAAATGGTTCCGTAATTTTTTTTTTTTTTGCAACTCGTTTTCCTTTAAGGAAAACGGGCTGCAAAATAAAAATAAAAAACTGCTTTATTTAAAAAGCAGTCACAGACATGGAAGTCTGCTGACTTCAGCAGGCCACCATCCCTGTGAGTGCAGGGACACGCTATGGCCATAGCGACTCACAGTAGGTGTCTGAGACACCGTACTGCATCCGATTTTGGGAATCGGAAATTGCGAGTCGCACCGACTCGCAATTTCCGATTCGCAAAATCAGACTTTGCTACATGTGGCCCTAAGAAACGCAAAAATCACAGGGACAGTGGCCAGCTGGGGTCAGCAGACCACCATGTCTCTGATTAATTTAAAATAAAGAAATCTTTTCTTTAATTTTAAATGCAGCCAGTTTTCCTTAAAGGAAGACAGGATGTGTTTAAAAAAGAAAAATGCAAAGTTTTCTTTTAATTTTTTAGGAGTAAACAGTGGTCCGTGGTACCACTGCCTGCTCTGAAAAAACATTTTCTCTACCATTCACAAAGGAGAAGGAGTTCCTTAGTAACCCCTTCCTGTTTGCGAATGTGTTAACACCAATTTGAAACTCGTGTTACCTGCGATCGTTTTGCGACCGCATTCACGGTCATGGGCCTGCTAGTCGTAATTAGGAAGGGATTTGTTACTTCACACACCGGTCTCACTAGGTGTTTTTTTGACACTGTGGGCCTCATTATGACCCTGGCGGGCGGCGGAGGCCGCCCGCCAGGATCCCGCCCTCCAAATTACCGCGCCGCGGTCAAAAGACCGCGGCGGGTATTACGAGTTTTCCCCTGGGCTGGTGGGCGGTTCCAGTAAAACCGCCCGCCAGCCCAGGGGAAAACAACCTTCCCACGAGGATGCCGGCTCGTAATCGAGCCGGCGGAGTGGGAAGGTGCGACGGGTGCAGTGGCACCCGTCGCGTATTTCAGTGTCTGCAAGGCAGACACTGAAATACTTTTCGGGGCCCTCTTACGGGGGCCCCGCGACCCCCCCTACCGCCATCCTGTTCATGGCGGCTTTCCCGCCATGAACTGGATGGCGGTAGGGGGGGTCAGAATCCTCATGGCTGCGGAGCGCGCTCCGCAGCCATGGAGGATTCCAAAGAGCAGCGGAAAGTCAGCGGGAGACCGCTGACTTTCCGCTTCTGACCGCGGCTGAACCGCCGCGGTCAGAATGCTCATTGGAGCACCGCCAGCCTGTTGGCGGTGCTCCCGTGGTCGGTGGCCCTGGCGGCCACCGGCCGCCAGGGTCAGAATGACCCTCTGTGTGTGCTGCACTGTGTATAACTGTGACCTCTGCATGTGTCATGGGGCAAAAGGTAAGCTTTGCTACTTCAGACACCAGTCTCACTAGGTGTGTGTGATACTTGGCTGTGTATAACTGTGACCTCTGCATGTGTTATGTGGCGGAAGGAAAGCTTTGCTACTTCAGACACCGGTCTCACTAGGTGTGTGTGAGACTGTGAGTGCTGGACTGTGTGTAACTGTGACCTCTGCATGTGTCCAGTGGTGGCGGAAGGAAAGCTTTGCTACTTCAGACACCGGTCTCACTAGGTGTGTGTGAAACTGGGCTGTGTATAACTGTGACCTCTGCATGTGTCATGTGGCGAAAGATAAGCTTTGCTACTTCAGACACCAGTCTCACTAGGTGTGTGTGACACTGAGATGTGTATAACTGTGACCTCTGTATGTGTACTGCAGTGGCAGAAAGAACGCTTCGCTGCTTCTGACACCGGTCGCACTAGGTGTGTGTGTTTCACTGTGAGCACTGGACTGTGTATAACTGTGACCTCTGCATGTGTCTGGCAGGAGGAAAGCTTTGCTACTTCCCACACCGGTCTCAGTAAGTGTTTGTGACACTGGGCTGTGTATAACTCTGTGACCTCTGCATGCGCCATGTGGCGGAAGAAAGCTTTGTTATTTTAGCGACCGGTCTCACTATGTGGGTATGACACTGATCTGTGTATAACTGTGACCTCTGCATGTGTCATGTGGCGGAAGAAAACCTCTGCTACTTCAGACACCGGTCTCACAAGGTGTGTGTGACACTGGGCTATTTATAACTGTGACCTCTGTGTGTGTCCAGAGTTGGCAGAAGGGAAGCTTTGCTGCTTCTGACACCAGTCTCACTAGATGTGTGTGACACTGTGGGCACTGGGCTGTGTATAACTGTAACCTCTGCATGTGTCCAGCAGTGGCGGAAGGGAAGCTTTGGTACTTCAGACATCGGTCTCAGTAGGTGTGTGTGACACTGTGAGTGCTGGACTGTGTATAACTGTGACCTCTGCATGTGTCCAATGGTGGCAGAAGGAAAGCTTTGTTACTTCAGACACCGGTCCCACTAGGTGTGTGTGACACTGTGAGTGCTAGACTGTGTATAACTGTGACCTCTGCATGTGTCCAATGGTGGCAGAAGGAAAGCTTTGTTACTTCAGACACCGGTCTCACTAGGTGTGTGTGACACTGAGCTGTGTGTAACTGTGACCTCTGCATGTGTCCAGAAGTGGCGTAAGGGAAGCTTTGTTACTTCAGACACCGGTCTCACTAGGTGTGTGTGACACTGTGAGTGCTGGACTGTGTATAACTGTGACCTCTGCATGTGTCCACCAGTGGCAGAAGGGAAGCTTTGTTACTTCAGACACCGGTCTCACTAGGTGTGTGTGACACTGGGTGTCAAGAACTCTCAAACCTGCCATGTAGTAACAGTGAAAAGTAAAAGAAAAACAATAAGAGTGCGGGCAAAGAAGTAGCCACAGTGGAGACAGTGACGTCCTTGTTGGAAGAAGGATTGGCGATTCATGCTGCACACGTTGCAAAGAAAATGCAGAAGTTATGATTCCAAGATGGCCGATGAGAAGTGCAAAGGTTAAGTTGTAGTTCTAGTGTTGCACTCAGTTTGTTGCTATGATACACACGCCCGGCTTGAGAGCTTCGCACTTCAACTGTGACCTGACAGGAATCCAGATGCACAGAGAAAACGCGTATTGTGAGGTAAACGTCTTTTTTGAGGAAAACTTGACTTCGCATGTATTTTACAGATAAACAAGTTAACCGCAGATAATAATATTTCATGGTGTAAAAGCACTTACGGAGACAGAAGTTTTTTTTTAGTACATTAAAGAGTTTCCGGCTAGAATGGACTATTGAGAACATTCAGAGAATATTAAGATATACTAACAACAAATTAATCTAGTCATCAATATACCATCAACAGAGTTCAAGAAAGTTACAGAAGGAAGTTTAATACAACATTTCTTCAAAGATGCACATAATTTATTCTTGACAAAAAAAGTAATTATAAGAAAGTCAAGAGGAAATTCTTCCTACGCTTCATACAACCATGATTGACTCTTAACTATTTATATATATATATATGTATATATATATGTATATATATATATATATATATATATATATATATATATATATATATATATATATGAATTACCAAAAGTATTCACTGCACTCATGAAGTTCAATAGTGCATATTTATTCCAACATAACAACCACCAACGCGTTTCAACTCCCCAAGGAGTCTTGTTCACAGTGAATGAGTCCCTTTTCCCTTTTGCTTTGTATACCCCATAGTGCTACATCAACCACAGTGCATTATGGATAGTGTAGTTTCAAATTAAAACCCAATTCTATATTTTTTCTAAATAAAAAAACTTAGTGATGAAAATAAATAAATATAATATATAAAATATCTCTTTCTCATCATATAATACTTATTACGTGTGTTCTCCTGTATTGTGCTGTCTCATCTTGATTCATAATTTCATAATTGCATACTATTTACAATGGCTACTGATTAATTACTACTTTATAATTATCAACGTTGTACACATATGACACTGTTTGCCCTTTAACATCTATTTCATTTTTCATATATGTGTTGAGACAATTGAGGTCACTCTAGTGTTTCAGCATTTCTAACTAAAGCATTCCTATATGTCAATAATGATCCTGAGAGATTTAATAAATTCATCCATTATTATGATTTTAACAATTTTTTCCTCTTTTTTTCACTTATTTCATTCTATTCTCTTATTCTAGATATACACATATTAATTCTCTCCAACTTAATAGCTTTAATTATTCGACTAGGATATTATATACTGCTTAATGATGCTTTATCAATAGCCTCCCTGCATGGACGCCAATATTGTCATATATTTGAATATGTTCCAAAGTCACAAATGTACATGTAGTTCTTCGTCCATGTTCAGTCCATAAGGCATCTTAGTGCGGAGTTGGATGATAAGCTTACTCTCCATTCGTCTTAACTTTCGAGTTCTATCTCCTCCTCTCTCACTTCTTTTCATTTGTGCTATGCCTACAAATCGTAGTGATCTCCAATCATTGGTATGTGAGTTCGCAAAGTGTTTTGCCATTGTGTAGCTCATGTCTTTATTGGTAATGGCTCTAGTGTGTTCCAAAATTATTTTCTTCAATGGACAGATTGTGCTGCCAATGTATCTCAAGCCACACTCACATTCAAGCATGTAAACTACATATTGACTATCACAAGTAATTCTTTGTAGAATGTGTGTGGCCTTACCACTATAATCCATATAAGTTTTTGTGTTTCTTGCAATTTGACACACTTTGCATTTATTGCATTTATAAAAGCCAGTTGTTTCATTCTTCAGCCAATTCCTTATAGTGGCTTTTTACTAATATATCCTTTAATGAGCGTGACTTCCTATATGATATTTGTGGAATGCCACCTATTCTTTTTGCCAGATCTCGATCACTCCTCAATACCTTCCAGTGTTTTCTGAATATCGATTCTATGTCCTTACTTTCTTTACTGAAAGTGAGAATTAAACGGGGACACATTTCCTCCTTGTCACTTCCTCTTTTTACTCCCTTGTCTATCAGTGTTTCTTGTCGAGACATCCTCTTGGCCCTTTTCTCACTCAGTTCAATATTTGTTCTTGAATATCCACGGCGCATAAAGCGTTTTCGTACCATATTGAATTGATTCACCATTTCTTTGTCATTGGAACAGTTTCGTCTCATTCTTAGGAATTCGCCAAAAGGAGAAAAGAAGAATATAATTCAATAGTGTGTCCCTAGTAATTGTGATTGTGATCTTTCAGGTGCCGTTATCCAGTCAAACAAGAAGTGAAGCGGAAAACCAAGTATCTGACGAAACACCTTCTTTGAGGTAGTCTCTCTAAATCCCATTCCCCTTTCCCCTTCCAGGGTGCTCAATACAGAGAATCTATTTCGCTGCAAGTAGTCTGGGTTGGGACTGAGGATTTATCTTCTGCTCCTGATGGAATCAAATTAAGGTACTTTGACAGATTGAAGTGCCATCCCTAATTAACTGGGAAGTCAGATTACCTCCTGAGCAGAATGACTGAAGGAATTGATGTAAAGGCATTAGCCACCATCTTAGAAGGGTTGCAGAAGCAATTAAACAATACCATAGAAGAAACATTACAGATAAAACAACGAATACATGAGCTAGCAAACACTTCCAAGTCTAGTGACTCAGCGTTTTCAGAGACCCCTAGTACTTCACAGTCGACAGGTATATCTACTCAAGTAATTAATGCTTTTTCCCCTATAATTCCCTTGGCCCAACCTGAGCTTTTTGGTGGAGATCCAAATAAAGCACAATATTTTCTAACTCAATGCTCATTGCATTTTTTATGTAGACCTATCATTTGTTTCTGAAGACCAATCCAAAGTGGCATTTATATTGTCTTATTTGACAGGTGATACAGCTGCATGGTCCATGCCAATTGTTTCCAGAAATGATCCAGTTTTATATGATTTTCAAAATTTCAAAGAAGAGTTCTTAAGAACATTTTATCATCGAACTGCAACTCAGGGCACAGATAATGATCATATAAGAGTAGGAGAGGGAGTATCAGTGGAAGAACCAATGCAAATTGGTTCAATTCAAGGACCACTATCTAAAGAAGAAAATGAAAAACGAAGAATGAATCAACTGTATTTATATTGTGGTGCATCTGGGCATTTTGTTAAAGAATGTCCCAAGAAACCAAAGACTGAGCAGTTGGGAAAAGGCCAGCTTCATCAGTAGGGGGAGTTGCACTGATGAAAGCAGAAACCAAGACAACTCCCTCAGAACAACGAGTGGCAAATACTTTGAAGGCAGCAGCACCACATTTGGTACAAACTGTGATAGTCAAGACTCCTGAGAAGGAAATTCAAGGAATATCAGTTATGATTGATTCTGGAGCTACAGGCAATTTTTATGACATCAAATATGCTCGTAAGATGGGAATTCAATTTGTTAAGAAATCAACTCTGGAAGAAGTAAGAGCAGTTGATGGCACCAGTCTCTCTTCAGGACCAATTACTCATGAGACTGAACCGATTCAACTACAAGGCTTTGGTGGACATCAGGAGCAGATACATTTTTTTTTTTTTAAGGTAAATCAGCTTTATTAAAATCAAAATACATATGGGTTATATACTAACAATAAAAGATATCTGTCATAATGATAATGATATGGGGGCGTGGCCAAGGACCCGGAGATGGCGCACGCCTGAACTCTTAGCTCCGGAGGGGCCGGCGAATAGAAAGTCAAAATCGTGCCTTCCCCGGGCCGAATGAGGTCCAGGCTGCGGGGCGAGACCAGAGGAGGGGGCCGAGCGTGTGTGGGCCCCTGCGGCGACCCCGGGGGTGCCGAATCTGCCCGTCGGGGACTTCGGAGTCTGCGGGTCTGAGCACGTGACAGAGGCCGCGGCCTTGCGTGGTGCCGAGAGCCGAAGTGGTGAGTGCACGGACGGCACAGAACAGCGGGAGGCGCCGAGCAGGCTCTCCGGCAGCGGCGGAGGTGCTGGCGGGGGCCAGGGGGCCCAGGTGAGATCGCGCACAGCTGAAGCGCACAGAGACTGTGCCACTGGAAGCGCGCGGCCCCGGAATAACAGAGGGGGCAGGAACGGGACCGAGGTCGCGGCCTTGGGCGGGGCCGTAGGTTGAGGCGGCCCGGAGGCCTTGCGTGGACCAGAGGAGAGGGCCGAGCGTGTGTGGGCCCCTGCGGCGACCCTGGGGGCCGAAGTGGTGAGGGCCCAGGTGAGATCGCGCACTGTGGAGGCGCACGGAGACTGAGACACTGGATACGGGTGACCCCAGAAGAACACAGGGGGCAGGCCCGAGATCGGGGCCGCGGCCACGGGCAGGGCTGCAGGTTGAGGCGACCCGGAGGCTGAAGAAAGCGGAGGTTGCCGGCGGAGACTACGAGCTGGGGTGGAGATGCCATTTGGGTTCTGGTGGCCCAGCGGAAGTCGCACTCTGACGGGTGGTGAAGTGGTGCTACTCTGGGCCACGGACGAGGCCCCTAGGAAGGATTGGGGACGAAGCGAGGCCAAGAGCGAGTGAAAGGCAGTGTGGAACGATTTCGAGGTAGCGACGTGACCCGGGGCCGCTTGACTTGAGGTGGGCCTTTGGGCCCTGGTACACACCGAAGAAGCGGAGAGAACGAGGGATAACGGGACCTGGTGGACCCCTGCAGACACCGGTGAACTAGATGCATGGTGGCTGGTTTGACCGAGCCGGGGGCCGGATCGGGGTGGCCCCGGACGGAGGTGGCCCGTGACCCATGGGGGTTGAATGAGTACCCGGGGCTGAGGAACCCAGAAGATAGGATCAAGCAAGCGAGGAAAAAGGGCCGACTGCTGAAGCTGGCGGATGGCGGATCGCGCCCCCGGGGGCGAAGGGCGGATGGCATAAAAGGTTGAACCGTGGACTCCCCCGGGCGCATTGGAGTACTGGAGATCCATAAAGGAGTAGGACTGAGCACAGAAGTGTGCCTGGTGCAACAAGGGAGACAAGCGGGAGGAAATTTAGTGCCACGATGAAGAGTGACAGTTGAGAGTCCATGACGGGCTAAAGGACCTGGAGCTGAGATGGATAGCGCTTAAACGTAGAGCGCCTGGGGTGAAGCATTCCGAAGCGGAACAACTGAAACAGCTGGGGCAGCTGTTGGGGCGAGGTCCGCTGTTGATCAGATGCCCCCCAGGAGCCGCCACAAGAACAGAACCATGGCCGCTGCAGCTCAGTCCGGGAGCGATGACTCGGACCCACAGGGCCACATGCAGATCAAAGTCCAGGATACTTTAGATAAAATACTCGGGGCGATCGAAGACACCAAAACAACGTTGCAACGGGAGATCAGTCAAGTAGCTGTGGAGGTGAGCCTACTGAGAGCGGACCACCACAAACTGGCAGACAGAGTCAAAGAGACAGAAACTGTACTGGCCGAGATAGCACCAAAGCAGAAAGACCTGAGGGCTGAAGTGACCTCCCTGGCCGACAGAGTGGCGCGACTCGAAAAAAGAGCTGAAGATGCGGAGGGGAGGAACAGAAGGAACAATGTGCGCGTGGTGGGCCTCCCGGAGGGGGCTGAGGGGGAGAACATTGTTGAATTTCTGGAGAAATGGTTCAGTACCTCAGTGGCGCCGGGGCGCTTGACCCCATTCTACACGCTGGAGCGAGCACATCGGGTGCCGGCGAGGCCCCTTGCCCCGGGGAGACCCCCCCGGGCCGTGATAGCTAAACTCTTACACTACAGAGACAGGGACTCCCTCCTGCAAAGGGCCAGGGAGACGGGCCCATTTAAAGTCGCAAATGGGGAGGTGACACTGTTCCCGGACTTTACCCTGGAGGTGCAAAACAAGCGGTCTTCGTTTCTGGCAGTTAAGAGAGCCCTAAGAGAGGAGGGAATCCAGTATTCGCTACTCTACCCAGCCAGATTGAGAGTGATGCTGGAAGGGAAGACAACATTCCTCCAATCCCCTGAGGAGGCATGGGAATGGCTTGAGTCACGTGGCCCTCAGGCGGGGGGTCCCGTTGGAGAGGGCCCGACCGGTGGCAATGCTCGCCGAGCCCTGAAGGGAAGGAAGACCAGAGACCGCAGACGACTGGCGCCCACACAAACACAGAAAGAGAAAGGCAGGAAGGAAGCACTGGAAGCGGCAGCATGCATGGGTGGGGAGGCATCCCCTCAGGAAGGTTCTGGGAATGAAACGGACGACACGTTGGTGTCCTCTGCGGAAGACCTGGAGCATTCAGCCCGAGCCCCGAAGGTGACCCCACAAACAGCTGACGAACTTGGCTAGCCGGGGCCTGCGGAAGGCGCCGGGGACTGGGCATGTCAAGCGTAATGGCGGCCCCTCCGGACTTGGCCACCCCCCCGGAACAGAACCTCGCCCATTCAACATGGCGAGTACCGCTGATCAAAAGTTGAACAAGTTGCACGGTTGCATAGTTTACTGGGCAGCCTACAGGTTAGGAGGTGCCCTGGGGATGGGGAGTTGGGATACACAGTTACAAGTTAATATGGCAATGTGGGTGGCGGAATTTGACTGCGGCAAAGACATGATGATGTGGGAAAATATCCTTGCGACTGGGGAGAAGCGGGGGTATTGTCACCAGAATGAAATCATGAAATGGCGGACTATAATTTATTGACCTGGAACGTTAGGGGGATGGGCACTCCAGCTAAAAGGCACAAAATACTCTCTTACTTAAAGAGAAGGGGAGTACAGTTGGCATTACTACAGGAAACACACCTGGCGTCTGGAGAGGGAGAGAAGCTAAGGCGCAGGTGGAGGGGGCAGGTGTTTGCAACAGAATACTCAGCTTATGCAAGGGGCGCTTTAGTATGGATCAGAGCGGGGGTCCCATTCATATTGACCTCTTCCAATATAGACCGGGAGGGAAGATTCGTGATATTGGAAGGGAAGCTACAAGGTATCCCAATAGTCTTAAGCTGCATATATGCCCCCAACCAAGACCAGGTCCCCTTTATGACGAGCCTATCGAGACACCTCACACGCCGAAGCGCTGGGGAGCTATTAGTAGGGGGGGACTTCAATGCAGTACTAGACACAAATCTGGACAGGTCCACCCCGCCTCTGCATGGGGCTGCGACAATCAAAACAGCCAAAAGGCTGAGTGAGTGGCTGGACATGTGGGGGTTGTCGGACGTCTGGCGAATGCACCACCCAACGTCTAGTGAATATTCATACTACTCGGGTCTCCACCGAGTGCATACCAGAATTGACAGAGTAGTCTGCACAGCAGGCCTGATAAGTAATATGACACGCTCAGAATACTTAGCCCGCACTTTGTCTGATCATAATCCCTTGTTAATAACGATGAGGATGTCGGAGGATAGACCCCTTATACCATCATGGAGGCTTTCTCCCTCGGCACTTGAGGACCAGGCGTACAGAGAGGCCCTACGCGGCCACTTGGCAGAATATATTGAGACGAATAAGGGGTCTACTCCTTCTAGGGCCTTAGAATGGGAGGCGCTTAAGGTAGTGACAAGGGGCTTCTGCCTGGGGCAGTCGGTGGGGGTGAGGCGTACACTTGAAAAAGAATTGAATGACCTGGAGAAGGATATGCACGAGAGGGAGTTGGGACAAGGGAAGACAGCGCAGGAGAATGAAGAATATAACCGAGCTTGTAGGGAACACTCCCGCATTGAAGAGCAACTCCGGTGCCACGACAGGCAAAAATATCTAGCATCCCTACATGCGGAAGAGGGTAGATCGGGGAGACTACTGGCGTGGCTGGTCCGCCCGGGAGAGCAGGGTGAGCCCATCACATGTGTAATAGACGGGGAGGGGTCTCGCAGACTCAGACCGGGCTCCATAAACGATGCATTCAGAGAGTATTACTCGCAGTTGTACGGGAAACCCAGCGAATTGCAGATGGAATCTTTCAATAGATACCTACAGCAAATCCCACTACCAACACTGAGCGCAGATGAGAGAGACAGCCTGGGGGGTCCAGTAACGCTAGAGGAAGTAAATGAAGCTATAGAACAGTTAGCACCCGGAAAGACCCCAGGGACAGACGGTCTCCCCATGGATTTCTATAAAAAATACAAATTGCTGCTGGCCCCCCAATTGACAGGGTTGTACGCGGAGGCGCTGCAATATGGAGAACTACCACAGACAATGCGGGAGGCTTTAGTGGTACCGCTCCCCAAGACAAAAGACAGGGAAGCTCCGGTGACGGACTTTAGGCCTTTATCTATGTTAAACAGCGACTTCAAAATACTTAGTAAGATAATGGCTGCCCGGTTGCTCCCTCTCATGACAAAGTTAGTGCACGCTGACCAGAATGGTTTTGTCCCCGGCCGTAGTACCTCCCTGAACCTGAGAAGGGTGTTTACGATCTTGCACATGCCCAGGGATCAGAGACCGCCAGAGGGAGCCTTACTCGCGGTGGATTTCGAGAAGGCCTTCGATTCCATCAGATGGGATTATTTAAGGACTGTGATGCTTAAAATGGGGCTGGGGGAGAACTGGGTAAAATGGGTGGACTTGCTGTACTCATCCCCGTTAGCAAGAGTTAAAACCGGAAGGATGATCTCCAGTGCATACCCAGTATACAGGGGAACTAGGCAGGGCTGCCCCTTGTCCCCGCTACTGTTTGCCCTGGCAATCGAACCCCTGGCATCGCAGCTGCGATGGGAAGGCGTGGGCAAGGGAATTATCTGGGGTCCGTCCGAACATATAGGCCCTCATTCTGACCTTGGCGGGCGGCGGAGGCCGCCCGCCAAAGTCCCGCCGTCAGGTTACCGTTCCGCGGTCGAAAGACCGCGGCGGTAATTCTGACTTTCCCGCTGGGCTGGCGGGCGGTCGCCTTCAGACCGCCAGCCAGCCCAGCGGGAAAGAGGCTTCCACGATGAAGCCGGCTCGGAATCGAGCCGGCGGAGTGGAAGCTGTGCGACGGGTGCAGTTGCACCCGTCGCGTATTTCACTGTCTGCGCAGCAGACAGTGAAATACATGTAGGGGCCCTCTTACGGGGGCCCCTGCAATGCCCATGCCACTGGCATGGGCACTGCAGGGGCCCCCAGGGGCCCCGCGACCCCCCCTACCGCCATCCGGATCTCGGCGGTCCGACCGCCGGGATCTGGATGGCGGTAGGGGGGGTCGGAATCCCCTCGGCGGTGCAGCAAGCTGCGCCGCCGCGGAGGATTCAATGGGGCCGCGGTACACTGGCGGGACCCCGCCAGTGGTGCCGGTCCGACCGCGGCTTTACCGCCGCGGTCGGAATCCCCATTGGAGCACCGCCGGCCTGTCGGCGGTGCTCCCGCGGTCCTCCGCCCTGGCGGTCAAAGACCGCCAGGGTCAGAATGACCACCATAGTCTCCCTGTATGCAGATGATATACTTATTTACATGAGGGACGCGTCAAGAGGACTCACGTGGGCATTGGGAATACTGGAAGACTTCGGGGGCCTATCGGGACTCCGACTTAATCGGAGGAAAACATATGTATTCCCCGTGATGTCAGACAGTGCACGCCCAGATGCGTGCCCAGCTGACGTAAATTGGGCCCCGCGGACATTTAGATACTTGGGCATACAGATATTTCACGAATTAAACGATCTTAGGGACGGTAACCTCGGCAGGACGCTTAGATCATTGCGCTCTTCGGTGGGGTTTTGGAGATCATTAAAACTAACAATCATGGCCAGGGTGGCGCTCTCAAAAATGGTCATGCTACCACGCCTCCTCTACTATTTTGCTAACTTACCACTACAGATCCCCGCGGCATGGTTCCGAGAGTTGAACGCCTTGCTCAGAGAACTAATATGGGATGAGGGCCGCAGAAGAACTGCGCTCTCGACCATCTGTAGGCCGACGAGGTTGGGAGGCCTGGGCGCCCCAGATTTCGTAGGCTATTACCTGGCATCTCAGTTACAATGGGTGGCCGGCTGGCTAGCGGGTAGGGGGCGGCTGGACCTGGCCACCGCGAACGGTGAAATTGACATAGCTCAGATTGCAGCAAATATGGCGGGCAGGAAGATGGCCCCCATTAGAGGCAACATAATGTACAATGTGGCGATGAGATGCTGGAAACAATGTGAGAGGAGGACTGGAGTGGGGCCACCATACTCTCCCGCTCTGCCGCTGGCGGCCGTCGCTCTAGACGTGAGGGCGGAGGGGCCAGGGGGACTGGGTTTGGGGCCTTGGACGAGAGCAGGGATAGAGACAGTGGGGGAGCTATTCAGGGAGGGGGTGCTGAGGAGCTTTGCTGATGTAGTGGAGGGGGGGGTCCCAATAGGACAGTTTTTACTCTTTGGAAGGCTGGTGCATACCCTGAAGGAGCATTGGACCACGGTCAATGCAGAACCCGCTCCCCACGGAGTGTTGCACCTCCTGCTGACAGAGGGAGAGGAAACTCACCTAATAGCAAAAATATACAGGGCCCAGATTGAGGTAGCAGTGGATCCCCTGCGACCCCTAAGAGAAAAATGGGTGAAGACAATTGGGCGGGACCTGACCGAGTCAGAGTGGACTAGAGCACTTGCTTACCCTGGGGTGGTCTCACGCAACACTAGGCTGAGATACATACAATACAACTATCTACACAGAACATACCTTACTCCTCAACGACTGCACCGCATATACGGGGGGGAGCCCAGGACTTGCCCCAGATGTGGAGACGGGGAACCCGACTTTGATCATATGATGTGGGGATGCACGATGCTCCAGAGGGGATGGACGGCGATGACGACTAATCTCATGGAGCTGTTCGGTACGGAACTCCGGCCAACCCCCGACATTTGTCTATTGGGCCTCAGAGCTAGTGCCAAATGGAGCAGGGTAGAGAGTCGCTTCCTTGACCTGTCCCTGGCCCTTTACAGAAGGCTGATTACGAAGGGTTGGAAATCGAATGCACCCCCTTCATTGACAGAATGCAGAGGCGATGTCACAAGATGGTCCAGAGCTGAGCTACAGGTCCTTAAGGCCGAGGAGGCCAGGGGAGTCCGCCAGACACCCATCGCCCCGGAGTGGGAAAACCTAGTGATAAGGTGGGACGGCCTAACGAAGGGACCAATGGTACCTGAGGGGATGGGAGGAACCACTTGAGAGGGTCACCTGATGTGCTTGTAAGCGAAAGTTCCAGAAAACAGGATGGGAGGAACATCAGGAGCCCCGCTGGCCCGGGCGCAGAGGGAGCGAGTACAGAGGACAGGACGCAATAACTAAAAGAACGAAGGAGGGAGGGGAATAGTAGATAGACCGCTCCTACATAGTATGAAACTCTATGTCAACCCCCCCTCTCTGAAGTTAAGCAGCCACACCCACATGAGCCATTAAGCCTATATACAGTTTGAAGTGGAGTTAAGTCTGTTATCAGGTCACCAATATTAAAAGTAACGAGGGGCACTGTAAGTACTGTCTCCATAAAGTCGGATTGATTAAGTGATGGGAGCAATATTACACAAGTATTATTAAACTACTGAATTGAGCAAGTAATTGTGAAACGCAATGCAAACAAAGCAAAACAGTGGTGCGGACAACTTAAGAGATGTGTATAATAATGACAAAACGTTACTGTAAAATGACCTACAAATGTAAAACAGCAAACAGTTAAATAAAAATATATTTGAAAAAAAAAAAAAAAAAAAAAAAATAATGATAATGATATAATTTTAAAAGGAATTGTAAAAGCTGTTTAACATTTTAAAGTATAAAAAGGGGATGCAACAATGAAAAACGTATCAAGACCATTTACAATGCAAAAAATGCATTGGATCTTCAACACTTAAATAAAAGAAAAAAAGTAATATTCAAAAAAGCATAAATGTAAGCTAAATTAAAATTCACTCAAGAACAGAGGAAATAAAGAATTCATGGTGGTTTAAAATTCTCAGATAATGTACAATTAGTAGAATTACAAGCAACAGCATTAAGATAATCAGTCAAAGGTAACCAGTACAAATATCTATTTATGGAAGGGCAGCATAAAGAGGTAAAAGCAATATCTAGTCTATGGTAGTGACAAACATTATTCCACCAAACTTTATAGGAAATATTGGATGAATTTTTCCAATTGAGAGTAATTTGTTGAAAGGCCAAAGCTAACATGAGACCCAACAATTTTAAATTATCATCATCTGAAACAATGTCAGCAGAGAGACTGCCTAAAAAAAGCACCAGCGGAGATAATTGGGATTGCAAATGAAAAATGCAGGTAAGCTGACACCAAACTTTTCTCCAAAAAGAGACAGTAGGAGGACATTCAAAAAGGATATGCATAAGATCTTCCTTTGGGCTATCGCAGGACCAGCAACTTGGAGTGGAGGATACAGAAAATGTTGCTATAGTAGAAGGGGTAAAATAAAGTCTGTGATAAAGAAAGAAAAGTGACTGTGTGGTAGAAAATGATCTGAATATTTTATAAGATTGATGCCACACCTTATTCCAAAAGGAAACAGTCCAGGTACATCACAAATCCAATTCCCATTGAGATTCAATTTTAGATTTAGGATGCGTCAAAACAGGAGACTGAAAAAGTTTATAGATATTTGATGCGTTAGCATAAGAGATAAGAAAGGAGGACAAAGAAAAGACTAATTCCGAAGAAGAAGAAAGGGAAGGCAAGGAAAAAAGTACATCAAGAATAATATTAATAAGAAGAAGATATTTAGGCATAAATTCATTGGGACAATAAAATAGAAGTTGGAATTGTGAAAAAAAAGTGTAGTGTTATTGGAGAATAAATCCTTGACCCAAACTATGGCCCTCATTCTGACCCTGGCGGTTCTCTACCGCCAGGGCCAACGGGGGCGGGAGCACCGCCGTCAGGCCGGCGGTGCTCCCTTGGTCATTCTGACCGCGGCGCTTTGGCCGCGGTCAGAACAGGAAAACCGGCGGTCTCCCGCCGGTTTTCCACTGACCTTAGAATCCTCCAAGGCGGCGCAGCTCGCTGCGCTGCCGAGGGGATTCTGACCCCCCCTACCGCCATCCTGTTCATGGCGGGAAAGCCGCCATGAACAGGATGGCGGTAGGGGGGGTCGCGGGGCCCCTGGGGGCCCCTGCCGTGCCCATGCCATTGGCATGGGCACGGCAGGGGCCCCCGTAAGAGGGCCCCGCAAAGTATTTCAGTGTCTGCCTTGCAGACACTGAAATACGCGACGGGTGCCACTGCACCCGTCGCACCTTCCCACTCCGTCGGCTCGATTACGAGCCGGCATCCTCGTGGGAAGGGAGTTTTTCCCTGGGCTGGCGGGCGGTCTTTTGGAGACCGCCCGCCAGCCCAGGGAAAAACTCATAATATCCTCCGCGGTCTTCTGACCGCGGAGCGGTATAATGGAGGGCGGGATCCTGGCGGGCGGCGGAGTCATAATGAGGCCCTATATTTCTTTGTCGCCAGGATTTCCAAAATAAGGGTTTTTTATTTATAGTGATAAGACAATTATGCCAAATAGGGGAATTCAGAAAAGAGGAATGGGAAACCGATGGAGGACGCATGAGAACGCAGAAGAGAGCAAGTATGTTTAAGAAGCAGAGAGGAGATAAGTGAAATATTATAGGAAAAGGATACCACCTCACTAGGGGGAAAAGGCAAAAGAAAAGAACACTCAATATCCAACCATAATGGAGTAAACCTAGAGTCTGACAGGGAGACTCACCTAGAAGCTTAACGCAAACAAAAGGATTTGTGATACAATCAAAAATCAGGAAAATTTACTCCTCCCTCCTGTTTAGAATGGCGAAGATGACTAAGAGAAATTCTAGATTTCTTATTGTTCCAGAGGAATTTAGACAATTTGCAGTCCAATTGTGTAAAAAAGGTACCAGGTAAAGGAAGTGGAATTATGGATAGGATATATAATATGTTAGGAGAAATCATCATTTTAATGGAGTCAAGACGACCCCACCAAGATAAAAATAAGGGATTCCAAGCCAGAATCGATCTATCAACTTTCTCTAAAGCCTCTGAAATATTTACTTCAATGGACTTTTTAATGGATGAAGTGAACCAAATACCTAAATATTTAATCTTGGAAGAATTCCAGTGAAACCCAGTGATATCAAACGATGCTTTAAAACAAAATTTTGTTAGAGGGAGGATTTCAGTTTTATCCGAATTTATCTTATAACCTGAAATCAAGGAAAACTCCTCAATTTCCCGAAGTAGAGACGGAATCGAGAGCTCAGGGTTTCAGATATATAAAAGTATATCATCTGCATACCCCGTTAATTTTAAATGTTTCTCGCCATACTGGAAACCTTCAATTTTAATGTTATTTCTAATACTGGATAGAAAGGGCTCGAGAGCTAGAATAAATAGGAGTGGAAAGAGCGGACACCCTTGACGTACACCTCGGCGTAATACAAAATATCTAGACAATTTCTCATTTACCAATATCGATGCCATTAGAAATTGATAAAGCAAAGAGGAAATGAAGTGAGATGAGGCCCTAAACCATGCCAGGCTAAAGCTTTTAATAGAAAAGACCAGTCTAACCGGTCGAATGCTTTCTCAGCATCTATGGAAATTGCCGCTAAACAATACGACAGAGCGGGAGCTTTGCTGAGTACATTAAAGAATGTTCTAGAATTGTCAGAAGCAAGTCTACCTTTGACAAACTTTCCTTACTTATCAGCACAGGAAAAAGGGTATCAAGACGTAGGGCTAATAATTTAGCAAAGATTTTATAATATGTATTGAGAAGAGCGATTGGTCTAAAAATTTTACAGAAAGTATGATTCTTACCGTCCTTTGGAATTAGGCAAATCGAAGCTTCCTGAAATGTGCCCCCTGTAAAACCAGAACCCATGAAGAATTGGAAAAGCTGAAAAAGTTTGGGAAGTAAAAAGTCAGAAAAATGTAAAAAAAATTCCACTATAAATCCATCCGGACCAGGAGTTTTACCTTTTTTTAGAGATTGAAGGGCTTTAAAAATTTCTAACGAAGTAATATCGGCTTCAAGTGAAGTAGCATCAATCAGTGTCTTATTAGGGTTTGGAATATTCTTTAAATAATCATCAATCTGTAAGGGGGTCGGGACTGACTCAGGAGTATAAAGTGTCTGGTAATAATTAACAAATTCAGCTAAGATATCTTCATCCTTAAAAAGGGACTCACCAGTATCTGAAACTATAGACTTCACATTATGGCGTTGCTTTCAAACTTTTAAATAATGAGCCAGAAGCTTCCCCGCTCTATTTTGACCTCCATAATAACGAGCACTACTACGTAGAAGAAAAGAGGAAGCATTATCCGTTGAGATTTTGTTAAATTTCAGTTTTGCCTGAATAAGTTCTTGTATATTAAAATTGGAGGAGGAAGAATAATACTGATGTTCTAAGCGTTTAATTTTGAGAAGCTGGGCATTGAAAGACTACTTTTTATTAGAGACAAAATTCATTATATGACCACGAGCCGCAGCCTTAAACGAATCCCATAACAATTGTGGAGAAACGTGAGAATCTTCATTAAATCAAAAAAAATTAGTCCGCAAAGGCAACAAAGGAAGTGCAAAATTTAGAGTCAATTAATAAAGAATTATTAAATCGCCACCTATTGGACTTGGGATGCACCGGGAGCAATTCAAATCTGTCATGACTGGGGCATGATCAGATATTACCATAGGTTCAATGGAGGAGTTAATAAGATTTTGGGATAATGATTTAGAAACAAAAATATGGTCAAGTCTAGATAAGGAGCCATGTGGTGGAGAATAAAACGAAAAATCCCTATTATCAGGATTACAAGTTCTCCATGAGTCAATTAAATTACATTGTGAGAAAAATGCCTTAAATTGTTTATGCATTTTATGGGGAGAAAATTTAATTACAGATTGCCTATCTATAAAGGGATCAATAATTTGATTGCAATCCCCTCCAATAAGAAGAAAATCATTATTAAAATGCAAACATTGTTTAGTAATATTGGTCCAGAAAAAATGATCTGAATTATTTGAACCATAAATATTACCAATAGTCATTGTAATCCCATTAATACTGAGCCTCACAAAGAGCCACCTTCCATCAGAATCCAAGTCTTGCGAAATAACATTAACTAATAATTTTTTATGGCAAAGCACAACTACACCATTTTTCTTTGTAGACAGAGGTGAAGTAAAAACATTGCCCACCCAGCCTTTTAAAGTTTCAGAGCTTCAGAGTCCGTCAATTGGGTCCCCTGTAGAAGAACCAAGTCTGGATTATATTTAGATAAGTGGGATAACATTTTCTGCCTTTTGATTGGATTAATAAAACCTTTGACATTCCAAGACAAAACCCTGAATTTACGTCACATAACCATATACATATATATATATATATAAACGAAAGGCCTTGTACCATAAATAACTGAAAATACATATAAGGGAAAAGAAAACAGAAAAAACTAAAGGAGAGAAGAGTAAAGGGAAAACAGCAGGAAAAAGGATGGAAAATAGTCAAGAAAAAAAGAATAGACAGTACATGTCAAATAAAGACGACTGCAAAAACATACCTGAGATGAATGAACAATAGGGGAGGGGTGGTGACAGCACATACTGAAGACGGCACAGCAAGGGAACGGAACGCATCAACAGACAAAAGTTACAAGCAAAAATAATGATTATAGAAAACCAGGAACCTATGAAAAGAAAACAATACATTAACAAAAAAAGGTCTGTAGTCATGTCAATATAGTATACTGTATAAACTGCATATGAAGGACCATCAATTCTATCGCAATAATAGTGAAAGGGCATAATAAATTAAGAAACGTATATACTCAACGTGTAGAAGGACCAGCTGTTTCCATAGAATTTGTAGAAAATCACAAAGAACTGCAGGAGAGGTAAATGAGGTGGTCTTGTTTTGAAATGTCACTTTGAACAAACACGGATGGAATAATCCCAAACGAGCTCCCAAGTCACGAAGCTGTGGATGAAGATCCAAAAACTCTTTCCTCCTGTCTGTTGTAACTTTGGACACATCCTGTGAAATGAACATTTTACTTCCCTGCCAAGAAATTAGTTTTTTGGCTTTCGCAGCGTTAAGAATTCTCAATAAGTCAGTAAATTTAAGAAAGAAAATAATCATGCCTCTTGGTTTAGATGTGGAGGAATGCGGAGAACAATGACCAATGCGGTGCGCTCTTTGAATGTTCAATACTGTAGAAGACGGTAGACCCACCAAATGTAGAAAGAATGAGGTAAAAAATGAAATTGGGTCACTCCCTTCAAGACCCTCCGGTAATCCATAAAGGCGAAGATTATTGCGTCTATTTCTGTTTTCCAAATCCTCTGTAAGAGTATTCAAGGTTGCCACTTCCTTCTCCAAACTAATAATTTTATGTGTTTCATCCTGCACGTCGTTGACTCTTTGTTCCAAAGCAGAGACTCTCACTTCCATTTGAGACCACTTAGAATCAAGATTTTGTATCCGAGAATTAGTTTCATCGATAAAAGGATGCAATGCACGTATTTCGTCAAGCACAATTTCAAGAGAGATTGGCGAGGGAGATTTTACTGGTCAAGGTGGGTCCTGTTTGACCCTCTTATGAGTAGATGTAGAAATATTCTGAGGAACTTTAGGCGAAGAAGAAGATGAGGAAGACATCTTTGATATGGAAGAAGAAGACGCTGCAGCAGAAGTGTCCAATTGTAAAAAGTGCGAATGTTTGTCAGCTGAGGAGGACTGATGCAACAGAGATTTTCTTTTCTTTAGTTTGCCCATATAAAAATAAAAAGCCTTCAATAAGGAAGCAAGTGACACAGGAACTCCAAAAATATGTTAACGAAACAACAAAAATAAATAACCAGGCTTGTGCAAAAAAGAAAGTCAAATATTCAAAAAAGTATAATGTAATGGTGAGCAAAGTTAGTCAAAATTTCCGCATTCATGAGGAGAAGTAAGAAAACGTAATTAAAGAGTCAGGAAATATGCTAGGCAGCCCAAAAAACGATGAAAATGCTCACCAAAACATCCCATAGTTGTTTTTAGTGGAACGACATTAGAAGGAAGAAGAAAAACGGCTCCGGTGGTAGAAATTCGGCCGACGATGCACCGAGCTCCGTAATCAGGCGGCCATCTTGGTCGGCGGCTCGCGCGCGTTCCAGGAGCAGATACATTTTAATTTAATAGATGCTCTGCAATTTCAATTAATTTTGGGTCTGCCCTGGCTTACTGAGCATAATCCTCAAATTGATTGGAATAAAAGAACTATAGAAATGAGCTCTTCCTATTGTAAAGAGAATTGTTTTCATGGTCAAGTAGAAACGTTCACAAAGTCACAGGCGGCTTGTTTATCATCACATTCTCCAATGATCTGTGCTTTTGAAAGAACAGAAATTCCAAAGGAATATGAAGATTTGGTTACTGTCTTTGACAGGAAAGAGGCTGAGAAATTGCCGCCACATCGACCATATGACTACAAAATTGAATTGGAGCCGGGAGCAATATTGCCATGTAGTCGAATACATGCATTAACCGAAGCGGAAAACAAACATTTGAAAGAGTATTTAGATCAATGTCTAGCTAATGGTTTTATTCGTCCCTCTCAATCTCTGGTTTCCTCTCTGCTGTTTTTCATACCCAAGAAGGATGGGGGATACCAGGCTTGCATAGATTTTCGAGCCCTCATTCAGGTTACCATCTAGAATTGATACCCACTGCCTTTGGTGTCAGTTCTTTTAGATCAAGTAAAAAATACAAAAATTGACACCAAATTTGATCTGCGAGGGGCGTATCATTTGATACGAGTGGCATCGGGAGATAAATGGAAAACAGCCTTTCGAACTCGATATGGATTATTTGAATACCAGGTGATGCCATATTGATTATGTAACACTCCTGCAGCTTTTCAGCATTTTGTAAATTATATATTACGAGAACTTTTTTGACAGATTTGCCATGGTATTTAGAGATCATATCTTGATTTTTTTCTGACAATCTGCAGGAACATGTTTCACATGTTCGATCTATCCTCATGAGACTGTAAGTGCACAATCTTTATGTGAAACTGGAAAAGTGTGCATTCCATGTAGAGTTAGATTAGAGTTCCTTGGATTCATTTTGTCACCCGAAGGAGTTAGTATGGATCCAGCTAAGATAAAAACAGTTCAAAATTGGCCTTCTCCTTACAATGTTAAAGAAATCCAAAGTTTCTTGGGATTCGCTAACTTTTATAGAAGATTCATATCCAATTTTCTCGAATAGTCGCTCCCATCACTCGTTTGTTACAAAAAGCAGTGAGATTTGAATGGACAAAAGAAGCAGATGATGCTTTTAGATTTTTTCACCACAGCTCCATTATTACTAAGCCCCAATCCAGATGAGCCTTATTATGTGGAAGCAGATGCTTCAGATGTCGCTATCAGAGGTATTCTCTTCCAGCGTCATAAAGATACAGGGTCATTGCATCCAGTTGCCTTTTGATCTTGAAACATAACTCCGCCAGCGGCAAACTATTTAATTGCTGATAGGGAGCTTTTGGCCGTTAAAGAAACCTTTTGTGAATTGAGACATTGGCCCTCATTACGACCCTGGCGGTTGGTGATAAAGTGTCAGTAATACCGCCAACAGGCTGTAAGTACCACCAAATTATGACCATGGCGGTGATATCTCTGAAAGACAGCCAATGTACCACACCGACCGCCAAGGCAGAAACAACAGCCACCACGGCGATAGCCACCTACAGCAAGGCGGAAGACAAAGTTCCACCCACCATATAATGACCTAGCAAACCGCCACCTTTTCCGGGGCGGTACCATTGCCATCAAAAGCCTTGCGGAAACAGAGCACAAAAGTCAAAGGACTCACCATTGGAGACACAGGGAAGAACCACACCCCCATGGTCCCAGAACTGCAAGTCTTTCTGATGATCTTCTACGACATGTTCCACCACGAACACCGACGCCGGCAAAGACGACGATGGTGAGTACAGCCGCCTAGCACACATGGGAGGGGGGAGGAAAACGACAGTGACACACACACGCACAACACACACCCCCCACACACACACACGCTATATAAACAACCAGCTGCACAAGAAAACAATTTGTCCCCGATAATTGGCTGAATAATGCAAGGACAACAGGAATTGACCAAAGTGATTGTAATAAGATCAACATCACAAATAATAAGTCAATGTGGCAATGCAACAGATATGTACAAATGTCGAAAAAAGGGACACTGCCCAGTCCACAGTTTACAGGGGCCACATGGCCACAGGTCAAAGTCCAAGGCCCCACTCGATTCCTGCACCAATACAGAGAGAACACTGTAGGGGCATCAGTTGGCAAATAGGCAGGCACCTCAAGGGGAGGGAGGGCACCTCAGCCGGATGCAGAAACAAGACAACTGGTTCTGGAGGGGGCAACATGCCCTTTGCTTTATCCTGGGGAGTGCAAGGCCACAGTCTCTCAAGTGGGTGTCTTTCCCACTGGTTCTGGACGGGGCAACATGCCCTGTGCTTTGTCCTGGGGAGTGCAAGGCCACAGTCTCTCGGTGGGTGACTTTCCCACTCGTTCTGGAGTGAGCAACATGCCCTGTGCATTGTCCTGGGGAGTGCAAGGCCACAGTCTCTTGAGTGGGTATCTTTCCCACTGGATCTGGTGGGGGCAGGCAGCACAGCAGCCCATTGGTGGCTGGATCATATGGCGTCCGCCGGCTGCACTGTGGTGGTGGTTGTGGGAGGCTCCTGCTCAGCCACTGCACCCTCCGATGGCTGCACTGTGGTGGTGGTGGTTGTGGGAGGCTCCTGCTCAGCCCCTGCACCCTCCGATGGCTGCACTGTGGTGGTGGTTGTGGGAGGCTCCTGCTCAGCCCCTGCACCCTCCGGTATCTGCACTGTGGTGGTAGTGGTTGTGGGACGCTCCTGCTCAGCCCATGCATTCTCTGACGGCTGCACAACCACGGCTGGCAGTGTGGTCTCTGTGACAGCTGCTGGTGTAGGCTCCTTCCACTTCCTGTTGGCTGGTGCAGGCTCCTTCCCCTTCAGTATTTGTGGCCGGGAATCCTTTCCACTACGAGTAGGTGCAGCTGAAACTGGGCCCGTGGACTGTTGGGCTGAGTTGCTTGGCTGGGACCTTGATACCCTGGCCATACATGCACGACAGGGGGGAGAGGGGTAGGGAAGAGGTCAATCTGGGAAAGGAAAAGCTTTTCAGGGACATTTGGGCAGGAAGATGAAGAAGTAATGGGAGTGGTTGTTTGAGGTGTTTGTCTGCTGGATTTAGGTGCAGGTGCATGGGTTGTATGCTGTTGTGAGGTGAATGGCTGTTGGGTGTCTGAGTGCTTGCGTTTGTGTACTTTAGGGGGGGACAGACACGGTGGGAGCGGACACAGGGAACATGCGCATGGATGTTGTGGAGTTGTCTGCCAGTGAGGTGTGTGTTCTGCTTGGTGTGGTGCTGATGCTGGTAGTGGATGATGATGTAGTGCATGCAGGTGTGAGTGTGGACGTAACTGGGTGGGAGGTGGAGAAGGAGGAGGGGAGACAGTGAAAATATTGGATGTTGTTATGTCTGCAACTGAATGGTGTTTGTGTGAGTGCCTGTGGGATGAAGTGTGGTGCTTGTGTTTGCCTGTGACACTCTTGGGTGTTGTCTTGTGAGCATGCTCGTCAGGCTGTGTGAATGGGATGGGTTGGGGCTGAGGAGAATGGGACTGGGAAGCTGAAGTTGGATGGGGGACGGTAGAAACAGGGACAATGGCTACCATCAGAGAGGAGGCCAGAGCCTAAATCGATCTCTGTTGGGCTGCCAATCCACTGTGAATGCCCTCCAGGAATGCATTAGATTGCTACATCTGGGCTGCCATCCCTGGATGGAATTCACAATGGTTGACTGCCTTACAGAGATGGATCTTAGGAGGTCAATAGCTTCCTCACTCAGAGCAGCAGGGCTCACTGGGGCAGGGCCTGAGGTGCCTGGAGTGAAGAAGATGCCCACCCTCCTGGGTGAACGGGCATGGAAACTTGCTGAGGGGCTGCTGGGAGGGCAGTGCTGGTACAGCAGTGGCTGGGGTGGTCACAGAAGTGTCCTCCACCACCAGGGAGCTCCCATCGGAAGAGATATCTGAGTCTGTATTTTCCCCTCCAGTCTCCGCCGAGGTTATACCCTCGCCCTCGTCCTACTGGTGCCCTCAGCATCGGTGGACTCTGCCTTCTGGGTCCTGTGGGATGCAGCTCCCTCTGTCGCCAGTGCCTCTGCTCCTCCGCCAGATGATGCTAATGCACATAAGGACAGGATGACAAAACAAGAATGGAAGGGAGAGAGACAAAGGATACACAGGGTCAATAAGTGTACCAACACCACCTTTGGCATACACAGCACCCTCATACACAGGGAAAAGGCCTACACACTATGCATTGCATTACCAGTGATATTGCTAACCACCAAGGCATGAAGAGGAGCACACACCGCCAACTGCAGCACACCTGGGACCCACGCAGCCCTGACCAGTAGTGGATGCTAACAAGCTAGGTAGGCAGTATTTCCCCTTCAGACCCTTAGCCATCAGAGGACCTATGCTGCTATATCTGGCCTGGCCTAGGGGCACCCACTGACACACAAACCACCACCCCGATACCACCCCTCCAGCCATTTCCTTCAATGATGGCCACTGTACTCACCCACTTGTGGCTGCTGTAATGCCCTCAAGCGCCCATCCAGCTCTGGCTAGGCCACCATCAGTATGCAGGCCATCAGGGGGCTCCTCATTGGGAGGCCATCCCAGCTGGGCCTCCACGGTCTTCCGTGCCCAGCGTCTGATGTCCTCCCACCATTTGCAACAGTGGGTGCTCTGCCTGCCATAGACCCCCAGGGTCCGCATCTCTTTGGCGATGGCACGCATATACCCCTGATCTACAGAGGCAATGCACACAGGAGAACAACGTTAGACAAACAGTGCAGCCAGTAACACGAATGGCCCACCATACCTGTTTCCACCACTATTGGCACACACATAGCCCAGCACTCAATGTGTACTCAGCCAAGAGGACATCCCTCCCCCCTTAAACGATGCCTTCACACACACCTCCATGCATTCATGCCACATGCATCGTGCCCACAGTGTACTCACCTGTTGGTCTGGAGGCCCATACAGCAGTCCGTACTGGGGTAGGACCCCATCCACCAGTCTCTCCAGTTCCTCAGAAGTGAAGGCTGGGGCCCTTTCCCCGGTCACATGGGCCATGGTAGGTTCCAGACTCAGGTCACAGCAGCACATGCAGTGTAGGTCTTCTCCTATGGAAGGGTGACTGAGTAGGACACATGGGGGACAATCGGGAGAGTCTCATTTCCTGGCGGGGTCTTGGCAAGTGTCTCTGGCTTCTATCTGGATCGTAGGGATCATTTGCGTGGTGGTTCACCTTCTGCAGGGGGAGGGGTGCTGGTGGCCTGTGAGTCCTGTGGCAGGGCCTCCTGGCCACTAGTGGCAGCGGAAGTGGAAGGCTGTTTAGGTAAATGGCTATTGGCAGGGGCCCGCTGGTGTGACATTGCCTCCCTCATAATGTTGACCATGGCGGTCATTCTGACCCTGGCGGTCAAAGACCGCCAGGGCGGAGGACCGCGGGAGCACCGCCGACAGGCCGGCGGTGCTCCAATGGGGATTCCGACCGCGGCGGTAAAGCCGCGGTCGGACCGGCAACACTGGCGGTCTCCCGCCAGTGTACCGCCGCCCCATTGAATCCTCCAAGGCGGCGCAGCTTGCTGCGCCACCGAGGGGATTCTGACCCCCCCTACCGCCATCCAGATCCCGGCGGTCCGACCGCCGGGAACCGGATGGCGGTAGGGGGGGTCGCGGGGCCCCTGGGGGCCCCTGCAGTGCCCATGCCACTGGCATGGGCATTGCAGGGGCCCCCGTAAGAGGGCCCCTACAAGTATTTCACTGTCTGCTTGGCAGACAGTGAAATACGCGACGGGTGCCACTGCACCCGTCGCACAGCTTCCACTCCGCCGGCTCGATTCCGAGCCGGCTTCATCGTGGAAGCATCTTTCCCGCTGGGCTGGCGGGCCGCCTGAAGGCGGCCGCCCGCCAGCCCAGCGGGAAAGTCAGAATTACCGCAGCGGTCTTTTGACCGCGCAGCGGTATTCTGGCGGCCCCCGACAGGCCGGCGGCGACCGCCGCCGGTCAAAGTCGGAATGAGGGCCCATGTCTGCTAGCACCCCTGCTATGGAGATCAGGGTGTTGGTAATGTCCTGCAAGTTCTCCCTAATCCCCTGATACTGTCCCTCCTGCAGCCGCCTGTTCTCCTGCACGTTGTCTAGGATCTGGCCCATTGTGTCCTGGGAATGTTGATAGGCTCCCAGGATCTCAGAGAGCACCTCCTGGAGAGTCGGTCCCCAGGTCCTGTCCACCCCCTTGCGCACAGCACTCCTCCCAGTTTCCCTGTTGGCCTGTGCCTCTGTCCCCTGAATCGTGTGCCCACTGGCCCCCCTGGTCCCTGATTGTCTTGGGTGCGAGGTGTAGCCTGGGATCCCTGTACAGGTAGGCACACTGCTGATTGACGTGTCCTCGGGACAGAGGTTTGGGTACGCTGAGTGGGTGCTGTGGTGTTGTTTCCTGATGGAGGAGGCTCTGTGGTGGTCTGTGACTAGGCTTGGGTAACCGGCTGTCCAGTGGTCCCTGATGGGCCAGGTAGGTCGTCCAAATCCTGAAAACCAGAGTTACTATTGCTGTGGGCCTCTTCAGTTGGGGGACTGGATATTGCTGGCACCTCCTCTCCAGTGACATTGGCTAGGGTACCTGTGGGGATGTAAATTATGTATTATGCTTTATGTGTATGACATATTGTACATCCCTGATTTCCCCTCTATGGTTGGTATTGCCCTGCCAGCTTTTACTTGTGTATGTTGGTGTATGGTGGGATTGTTAGTTTCCCTATGCTGTGCATGCTTTAATGATGAGTGTCCATGCAGGGCTGTGAGGGGTGTCCATGCATTGGTACATCATGCAGGGCTTGGCATTGGGATTAGTGCGATGTGGTGGTGGAGTGTGTGGGATGTAGTGGAGTGATGGGAGTGAGGGTGTGTGATGCCATGCAAGTAGGGGGGTGATAATTGTTGAAAGTTGACTTACCAGAGTCCAGTCCTCCTCCGAATCGGGCCAGGCCCTCAGGATGCAGTATTGCCAAGATTTGCTCCTCCCATGCTGTGAGTTGTGGGGGTCCACCACCATTCCTCTGGATAGCGAGCTGGTGTCTTGCTGCTATGGAACGTACCTTCCCCCGTAGGTCGTTCCACCTCTTCCTGATGTCGTCCCTTGTTCTGGGGTACTGTCCCACGGCATTGACCCTGTCCACGATTCTCCACCATATCTCCATTTTCATGGCTATTGATATCTGCTGCACCTGTGCTTCAAATAGCTGTGGCTCTACCCTGAAGATTTCCTCCACCATGACCCTTAACTCCTCCTCAGTGACACAGGGGTGCCTTTGTGGTGCCATGGGTGTTATGGGATGTGTGTTGGTGAGTGTATGTTTGGTAATGTGTTGGGGTGTGTGAAGTGGGGTGCGTGAGGGATGTATGGGTGTATGTGGTGTGTGTATGTAGTTGTAGCAGTGGTCTAGGGGTCAGTCTTGTGCCAATGATTTGTGTTCGTAAAGATTTGTGGGTAATGTGGGTGTGTGTTTTATAGTTGCGTGGATGTGTGGGTGTGGTGTGTGTATGGGTGTCAGGTGTGTGTTGTATGAATTGTTCAATGTGGTGTTGTTTTGTCTGTGGGTGTCCATTGTGAGCGCGGCAGTATGTACCACCAATGGTTTACCGCCGTTGAATGCCCGCCGTGGTGATTCATGGGTCATAATGTGGTGGGCATTGTTCTGTTGGCGTAATGGTGTGGGTTTTGATACCGCCACTTTATCCCTGACCTTTGGTCCAGCAGATTTGTGTCTGTGGCTGTATTCTGTCTGATTGGTGTGTGTGTCATAATATGGTAAACAGATATCCGCCGCCGCGGCTGTAAGTTTGCAGCTGTCAGCATTGCTGTAAGTGGGATTTTCCGCCAATGTCATAATGAGGGCCATTATATTTTGGGAGCTAAACATAAAGTAACTGTTTACACTGACCACTGAAATTTACAGTTTTTTAAATCAGCTTGTACATTAACAGCAAGACAATTGCGTTGGTCCCTTTATTTTGCAGACTTCAATTTTGTCATCACTTTTTGACCTGGAAAAGCTAGTGGCAAGGCAGATGCTCTGTCTTGAATTAATGTTGATGCATCTAAAGAACTTCCAGAAAAAGGTCTGATCATTCCACAAGAGAAGTTGATATTAATCATTCATTATTCAGATTTGACCAAGGAAATTCAAGAACATTCTGCACCCGAAAAGATGCTGAAGTGGTCCAAAGAAGCCCCACAAAGAATGATCAAGGCTGGTCCACCATATTATAAAAATGCATTGTATATATCGACTTTAGAATGACAAGAAAAGGTTCTTCAGGCCTGCCATGATGATCAATTGCCTGGACATAAAGGGATTCAAAAGACTCAAGATTTGATACAGCGAAATTTTTGGTGGCCACAAATGAAAACTCAGATAAGACAATATGGCCCTCATTATAACATTGGCGGCAAATGCCGCCTACCGCCACGGCGACAGCCGTCAACATACCGTCGGTGTGGCTACCAACTGTCCACCAAAATATGACCGTAGCCGGAATTCTGCCAGAAGGCTGGCAGAATTCCGGCTACGGTCATGACGGCGGATGGCAGTAAGGTGGCGCTGCAGCTAGCAGCAGCGCCACACCAGCAAAACGCCGCCTACCCTATCATGAGCCATGATACGGCCTGGCGGAGTTCTGCTGGTGGACGCTGCTGCTGGCAGCAGCGCCGTGTCACGTCTCCTGCTGGAGGACCCCCTGCAAGCAGGTAAGTCTAGTTCTCCAACAGGGGAAGGGGGGTGTTGTGTGCATGTGTGGGGGTGTGTGTGACTGTGTTTGTGTGCGTTAATGCGGGTGTGAGGCGTATGTAATGCATGTGTGCATGAATGGGTGTGATGGGTGTGAGTGTACGTGTATGTTGTGTCATGTGAGTTTGTGTAGGGGAGGACTTTCAGGAGGGGCAGGGGGCGGGGGAGACACCTATCAGTGCCAGTGAAGGAATTCCGTGGCACTGATAATGCCTACCTCCATGGTTTTTGGGGCGGCACAGAAGCCACAGAAACCATGGCGGTGGGTGGGGTCATAATGCCATGGGCGGCCTAGTGATGGCCGCCGGGCTGAAGACTGTATTCTTCAGCCCGGCGGTCGTTACCGCCGTGGCAGTGGGTGTGTCAATTTTAGCCAAACCGCCAATGTCATAATAGTGGTGGTATGTACCGCCAGCCTGTTGCGGTACTACTGCCACTATTACACCGACCGCCGGGTCGTAATGACCCCCTATGTGTCAACTTGTGAAAAGTGTCAAAAAGGACAATCCTACACAACAGCTCCCCAAGGTCTTTTAAGACCGTTACCCACAGCACCCCATCCCTGGCATACTGTTACTATGGACCTCATTGTAAATCTTCCTAGTAGTCAAGGTTTTAACACTATCTTAGTTTTTGTGCACATTTCATTCCTTTAAAAGAAATTCCCCGAGCCCCACAAGTTGCCCAGTTGTTTAAACAACATATAGTACGCGCTCATGGGATTCCAAAAATTCTTGTTTCTGACAGGGGATCCCAATTTGTTTACCACTTTTAGAAGGCTTTTACTAAACGATTAAGAATTGAGTCACGTTTCTCTACCAGTTACCATCCAGAAACAGATGGGCAAACAGAGAGAGTGAATCAAGAATTATAACAATATTTAAGACTCTATTTATTTGATCAAGAGAAGGAATGACCAAGTTGGTTTGAGCAGCTGAATTTGCTTATGATAATGCTGAGCATTCCACCACTGGGTTCACCCCCTTTTCATTTAAATCAAGGTAGGCATCCTAATGTAATTTTAGGTAAAGAAGATGACACAGTGCCTGCAGTGGAAGAAATAGTAAAGAGATTACACACCTTAGCGCTAGAAAACACATCACTCAAGCAAAAAACTCCTATAAAGCTCAAGCAGATAAGAAAAGAAGAGAAAGTCCAACTTTTACGAGAGCGGATAGAGTCTGGTTATCCACTCGTCATTTACATCTCAAAGGAAGTCGAAAATTTCAGCCTCAATTCATAGGTCCATTTAAAGTAGACAAGATGATCAATCCTGTGGCAGTTAAATTACAGTTGCCATCACATCTAAAAATACATCCAGTGTTTCATGTTTCATTGCTTAAGAACAGTCTTCCAAATTTGCGTTTAAACACTCCTCTGAGTCCTATCCAGATTAGCTCTGCAGAAGAGTATGAGGTCAATCAAATTTTAGATTCCAAGATAAGAATGGGCAAGTTATACTATCTAATTTATTGGAAAGGTTATGGTCTGGAAGAACGATCTTGGGAACCTCATGATAATGTGCATGCCTCAAGATTAACAAATAACTTCCACAGAACCAAAGAAACCTAATTTAGAGAACTGTTCCTTGAGGGGGAGTATTGTCAAGAACTCTCACACCTGCCATGTAGTAACAGTGAAAAGTAAAAGAAAAGCAATAAGTTTGCTGGCAAAGAAGTATCCACAGTTGGGACAGCAACGTCCTTGTTGGAAGAAGGTTTGCTGAGTCGTGCTGCGCACGTTGCAAGGAAAATGCAGAAGTAAGGAATCCAAGATGGCCGATGAGAAGTGCAAAGGTTAAGTTGTAGTTCTAGTGTTGCACTCAGTTTTGTTGCTATGATACACACGCGCCGCTCAAGAGTTTTGCACTTCAACTGTGACCTGACAGGAATCCAGATGCACAGAGAAAGCGCGTATTGTGAGGTAACCGTCTTTTTTGAGGAAAACTTGACTTTGAATGTATTTTACAGACAAACAAGTTAACTGCACATAGTAATATTTCATGGTGTAAAAGCACTTACGGAGACAGAAGGTTCTTTTGAGTACATTAAAGAGTTTCCGGCTAGATTGTACTATTAAGAACATTCAGAGAACATTAAGATATACTAACAACAAATTTGATAATCTAGTCATCAATATACAAACAACAGGAGTTCAAGAAAGTTACAGAAGGAAGTTTAATACAATGTTTCTTCAAAGAGGCATATAATTAATCTTGACAAAAAAAGTAATTATAAGAAAGTCAAGAGGAAATTCTTCCTACGCTTCATATAACCATGATTGACTCTTAACTATATATATATATATATATATATATATATATAAATATATATATATATATATATATATAGCAACCATTCAAAATAATTGAGAACAAGTAGACAAAAGAACTCAAAATTTAAATATCATCAGAAGGGTTGAGAAGCAGACTAATCTTCTTGTTAAACTGAGAACAATTTCTAAGAAACTCATTACCTATCATTCAATATCAAACATTTACACAGAAAGAGAGAGGCAATTCCTCAGGGAACTCAGGGTAAGTGAGTGTGATATTTTTTGTAAGTGAAATTAATTGTTAGTCAATGAGAAAGAATAATATAATTCAATAGTGTGTCCCTAGTAATTGTAATTGTGATCTTTCAGGTGCAGTTATCCAGTCAAACAAGAAGTGCGGCGGCAAAGCGAGTATTTGACGAAACACCTTCTCTGAGGCAGGCTCTCTAAATCCCATTCCCCTTTCTCTTTCCAGGGTGCCCAATACAGAGAGTCTATTTTGTTGCAAGTAGAGTGGGTTGGGACTGAGGATTAAACTTCTGCTCCTGAGGAAATATAATTAAGGTACTCTGACAACGGGCTGTGTATAACTGTGACCACTGCATGTGTCCAGCAGTGGCAGAAGGGAAGCTTTGCTACTTGAGACACCGGTCTCACTAAATGTGTGTCACACTGTGAGTGCTGGACTGTGTGTAACTGTGACTTCTGCATGTGTCCAGTGGTGGCTGAAGGAAAGCTTTGTTACTTCAAGCACCAGTCTCACTTAGCGTGAGTGACATTGGGCTGTGTATAACTGTGACCTTTGCATGTGTCATGTGGCGAAAGGGAAGCTTTGCTACTTCAGACACCAGTCTCTCTAGGTGTGTGTGACACTGAGATCTATATAACTGTGACCTCTGCATGTGTACTTCAGTGGCAGAAGGGAAGCTTTGGTACTTCAGACACTGGTCTCACTAGGTGTTTGTGAGACTGGAAGTGCTGGACTGTGTATCACTGTGACATCTGCATGTCTCCAGTTGGGTGGAAGGAAAGCTTTGTTACTTCAGACACCAGCCTCACTAGGTGTGCATGACACTGGGCTGTGTATAACTCTGTGACCTCTGCATGTGTCATGTGGCAGAAGGAAAGCGTTCTTATTTTAGACACCTGTCTCACTAGGTGTGTATGGAACTGAGATGTGTATAAATGTGACCTCTGCATGTGTCATGTGGTAGATGGAAAGCTTTGTTACTTCAGACACCGGTCTCACTAGGTGTTTGTGACACTGGGCTGTGTATAACTGTGACCTCTGCATGTGTCCAGCAGTGGCAAAACTGAAGCTTTGCTACTTCTGACACCGGTCTCACTAGGTGTGTGTGACACTGTGAGCGCTGGACTGTGTATAACTGTGACCTCTGCATGTGTCTGGAGGTGGCGGGAGGAAAGCTTTGTTACTTCACACACCGGTCTCACTAAGTGTTTGTGACACTGGGCTGTGTATAACTCTGTGACCTCTGCATGTGTCATGTGGCGGAAGGAAAGCTTTGTTATTTTAGACACCAGTCTCACTAGGTGTGTGTGACACTGTGAGCGCTGGACTGTGTATAACTGTGACCTCTGCATGTGTCCGGAGGTGGCGGGAGGAAAGCTTTGTTACTTCACACACCGGTCTCACTAAGTGTTTGTGACACTGGGCTGTGTATAACTCTGTGACCTCTGCATGTGTCATGTGGCGGAAGGAAAGCTTTGTTATTTTAGACACCAGTCTCACTAAGGGTGTGTGACACTGGGCTGTGTATAACTCTGTGACCTCTGCATGTGTTATGTGGCGGAAGGAAAGCTTTATTATTTCAGAGACCGTTGTCACTAGGTGTGTATAACACTGAGATGTGTATAACTGTGACCTCTGCATCTGTCATGTGGCGGAAGAAAACGTTTGTTACTTCAGACGCCGGTCTCACTAGCTGTGGGTAACACTGGGGTGTGTATAACTGTGACCTGTGTATGTGTATTGCAGTGGCAGAAGGGAAGCTTTGCTACTTCACACACCAGTCTCACTAGGTGTGTGTAACACAGTGGGCACTGGGCTGTGTATAACTGTGACCTCTGCATGTGTCCAGCAGTGGCAGAAGGAAAGCTTTGCTGCTTCAGACACCAGTCTCACTAGGTGTGAGTGACACTGTGAGCACTGGGGTGTGTATAACTGTGACCTCTGCATGTGTCATGTGGAGGAAGGAAAGCTTTGTTACTTCAGACACCGGTCTCACTAGGTGTGTGTGAGATGGGCTGTGCATAACTGTGGCCTGTGTATGTGTACTGCAGTGGCAGAAGGGAAGCTTTGCTGCTTCACACACCAATCTCACTAGGTGTGTGTGATATTGTGGGCACTGCGATGTGTATAACTGTGACCTCTGGATGTGTCCATTGGTGGCGGAAGGCAATCTTTGTTACTTCAGACACCGGTCTCACTAGGGTGTGACACTGTGTTGTGTATAACTGTGGCCTCTGCAGGTGTCCAGCAGTGGCAGAAGGGAAGGTTTGCTACTTCAGGCACCGGTCTCACTAGGTGTGTGTGACACTGTGAGTGCTGGACTGTTTATAACTGTGACCTCTGCATGTGTCCAGTTGTGGCGGAAGGAAAGCTTTGTTACTTCAGACACCGGTCTCACCGTGTGTGTGACACTGATCTGTGTATAACTGTGACCTCTGTATGTGTACTGCAGTGGCAGAAGGAAAGCTTTGCTGCTTCTGACTCCAGTCTCACTAGCTGTGTGTGACACAGTGAGCGCTGGACTGTGTATAACTGTGACCTCTGCATGTGTCTGGCGGTGGAGGGAGGAATGCTTTATTACTTCACACACCGGTCTCACTAAGTGTGTGTAACACTGGGCTGTGTATAACTCTGTGATCTCTGCACGTGTCATGTGGCGGAATGAAAACTTTGTTATTTCAGACACCGATTTCACTGGTTGTGTTTGACAATGGGCTGTGTATAACTCTCTGACCTCTGTATGTGTTATGGGGTGGAAGGAAAGCTCTGTTATTTCAGACATCGGTCTCACTAGGTGTGTATGTGTAGGCGGGTGCCGTCCACCTCGCCTACCGACGCGCGGACATGGCGCCGGCCGCGCACCTCCTCCGTCCCCGACCCGCGTCGCCAAGGAGACGCTTGGGGGCGGAGCTTCCTATCAGCACCGGACTTCCGGGTTCCCGCATCGGGAGAATGGGAGGACGCTGCAATAAAGGGAGACGCCGGACAAAAGGAAGCCCCGACTGGCGAAGGAGACGAGCCAGAGGAAACCGCAGAACCAGAACCGAAAGCGACTGAGACGAGTGCCGAGGAGCAGAAGCCCAGCCCAAGCGGTGGAGCTGAGGAGAAACCGCGAGGAGGAGAGAAACCCCGCCACGACCCAGGAGGGTCGTGGCTAAACAAGGTACAGGCCATATTGAAGGGCCATTGATAGTAAAGGGGGCAAGGGGGCGGTGGAAGGAAGAAAAGGAGACCGGGGAGGGCAGAAAGGGAATCGGGTAGGCTGTTTTGGGTTCCAGGGACTTGGGCATCACGGGCTACCTTCCCATCCTATCACCAGCCTAAAATAGCCACAGTAATAACCCGTTTTCCCCCTCTTCTTGTTTTTTTTTGTATAACCTCAGTCAACACACTACCTCCTGTAATTCCTTCCCTCACACACCCCCCACCCCCTTTTATACTAACAGATTAGAGATAACAAACTACCGTCCTACTTACCTGGACATATCCTCTTGTTTTTCCGAGAGCCTACGGGAACCAAGAAGAAGCTACCTGGAGATGGCCACCAAAAGCGGAGAAAAAGGAAAAACCCATTAAAGACTCATACAATTCAACACAAACCTGCAACAGAAAATCTCCAAAGAAAAGGAGTACAGCCATTATTAGTACAACAACCTTAATATAATAAATAAATGGTATTTACGCCCTTATAGGGCCTCAAAATCCGAGTCCGCGTCCTCTGTACCACTGAGCCCACCCCACAGTATGACACTGAGATGTGTATAACTGCCACTGCTGCATGTGTCATGTGGCGGAAGGAAAGCTTTGTTACTTCAGACACTTGGTGTGTGTGACACTAGGTTGTGTATAACTGTGACCTGTGTATGTGTACTGCAGTTGCAGATGGGAATCTTTGCAAAGTTACACACCAGACCCACTAGGTGTACTGCAGATGTAGAAAGGGAAGCTTTGGTACTTCACACACCAGACTCACTAGGTGTTTGTGACACTGTGGGCACTGGGCTGTGTATAACTGTGACCTTTGCATGTGTCCAGTGGTGGCAGAAGTTAACCTTTGTTACTCCAGACACCGGTCTCACTATGTCTGAGTGACACTGGGTTGTGTATAACTGTGACCTCTGCATATGTATAGCAGTGGAAGAAGGGAAGCTTTGCTACTTCAGACACCGGTCTCACTAGGTTTGTGTGACACTGTGAGTGCTGGACATTGTATAACCGTGACCTCTGCATGTGTTAGAAGGTGGTGGAAGGGAAACTTTGCTACTTCAGACACCGGTCTCACTGTGTGTGTCACACTTTTGGGTGCTGTACTGTGTATTATTGTGACCGCTACATCTGTCATGTGGTGCAAGGGAAGCTTTGCTACTTCAGACACCGGTCTCACTAGGTGTGTGTGACACTGTAGGCACTGGGGTGTGTGTAACTGTGACCTCTGCTTGTGTCAGGTGGTGGGGTAAGGAAAGCTTTGCTACTTCAGACACCGGTCTCACAAGGTGTGTGTAACACTGTGGGCGCTGGGCTGTGTATAATGCATGTGTCATGTGTTGGAAGGGAAGCTTTGCTACTTCAGACACCGGTCTCACTTGGTGCATGTGACACCGGGGTGTGTATAACTGTGAACCTCTGCATGTGTCATGTGGCAGAAGGAAAGCTTTGCTACTTCAGACATTGGTGTCACTCGGTGTGTGTATGACACTGTAGTTTCTGAGTTGTGTTTAACTGTGACCTCTGCATATTTCGTGGGGCGAAACAAAAGCTTTACACCTTCAGACACTGGTCTCACTAGGGGTGTGTGACACTTGGCTGTGTATAACTGTTGACCTCTGCATGTGTCATGTGGCAGAAGGAAAGTTTTGCAGCTTTAGACACCAGTCTCACTAGTGTGTATAACTGTGATCTCTGCATGTGTCTGGTAGTGGTGGAAGGGAAGCTTTGCTGCTTCAGACCCCAGTCTCACGAGGTGTGTGTGACAATGGGCTGTGTATAACTCTGTGACCTCTGCATGTGTTATGTGGTGGAAGGAAAGCTCTGTTATTTCAGACACCGGTCTCACTAGGTGTGTATGACACTGAGATGTGTATAACTGTGACCTCTGCATGAGTCCAGTGGTGGCGGAAGTAAAGCTTTGTCACTTCAGACACTGGTCTCACCAGGTGTGTGTGACACTGAGTTGTGTACAGCTGTGACCTCTGCATGTGTCCAGCAGTGGCAGAAGGGAAGCTTTGCTACTTCAGACACCGGTCCCACTAGGTGTGTGTGAGACACTCTTAGTGCTGGACTGTGTATAACTGTGACCTCTGCATGTGTCCAGTGGTGGCGGAAGGAAAGCTTTGTTACTTCAGACACCGGTCTCACTGAGTGTGTGTGACACTGAGCAGTGTATAACTGTGTCCTCTGTATGTGTACTGCAGTGGCAGAAGGACAGCTTTGCTGCTTGTGACACCAGTCTCACTAGGTGTGTGTGACACGGTAAGCGCAGTATAACTGTAATCGCTGTATGTGTCTGGCGTTGCCGGGAGGAAAGCTTTGTTACTTCACACACCGGTCTCACTAAGTGTATGTAACACGGGGCTGTGAACAACTCTGTGATCTCTACATGTGTCATGTGACGAAATGAAAGCTTTGTTATTTCAGACACCGGTCTCACTAGGTGTGTATGACACTGGGCAGTGTATAACTCTGTGACCTCTGCATGTGTTATGTGGCGGAAGGAAAGCTTTGTTATTTCAGACACCGGTCTCACTAGGTGTGTATGACACTGGGCAGTGTATAACTCTGTGACCTCTGCATGTGTTATGTGGCAGAAGGAAAGCTTTGTTATTTCAGACACCAGTCTCACTAGGTGTGTATGACACTGAGATGTGTATATCTGTCACCTCTGCATGTGTCATGTGGTGGAAGAAAGCTTTGTTACTTCAGACACCAGTCTCATTAGGTGTGTGTGATACTGGGCTGTTAATAACTGTGACCTGTGTAGGTGTACTGCATTGGCAGAAGGGAAGCTCTGCTACTTCACACACCAGTCTCACTAGGTGTGTGTGACACTGGGGGCACTGGGCTGTGTATAACCGTGACCTCTGCATGTGTTACGAGGTGGTGGAAGGGATGCTTTGCTACTTTAGACACTGGTCTCACTAGGTGTGTGTCACACTTTGGGTGCTGTACTGTATATTACTGTGAGCTCTACATGTGTCATGTGGTGCAAGGGAAGCTTTGCTACTTCAGACACTGGTCTCAGTAGGTGTGTGTGACACTGTAGGCACTGAGGTGTGTATAACTGTGACCTCTACTTGTGCCAGGTGGTGGGGGAAGGAAAGCCTTGTTACTTCAGACACCAGTCTCACTAGTTGTGTGTGACAATGTGGGCACTGGGCTGTGTATAATGCATGTGTTGTGGTGGAAGGTAAGCTTTGTTACTTCAGACCATGGTCGCACTTGGTGTATGTGACACTAGGGTGTGTATAACTGTGACCTCTGCATGTGTCATGTTGTGGAAGGAAAGCTTTTCTTTTCTACTTCAGACATTGGTCTCACTCGGTGTGTGTGACACCATAGTTTCTGAGCTGTGTATAACTGTGACCTCTGCATGTATCAGGTGGTGGAAGGAAAGCTTTACTGATTCAGACACTGTTCTCACTAGGTTTGTGTGACATTGGGCTGTGTATAACTGTGACCTCTGCATGTGTCATATGGCAGAAGGAAAGTTTTGCAGCTTTAGACCTCAGTCTCACTAGGTGTGTGTGATGCTGAGGATGCTGGACTATGTATAACTGTGCCCTTTGCATGTGTCTGGCAGTGGTGGAAGGGAAGCTTTTCTGCTTTAGACACCGGTCTTACTAGGTGTGTGTGTGTGATTCTGTGAGTGTTGGGCTGTGTATAACTGTGACCTTTGCATGTGGCTGGCATGGCGGAAGGGAAGCTTTGTTTCTTCAGACATCAGTCTCACTAGGTGTGTGTGACACTGGGATGTGTCTAACTGTGACCTCTGCACATGTCTGGCAGCGGTGTAAGGGAAGCTTTGCTACTTCAGACACGAGTCTCACTAGGTGTGTGTGAGACTGGGCTTTGTATAACTGTGAGCTCTGCATGTGTCTGGCAGTGGTGGAAGGGAAGATTTGTTACTTCAGACACCGATCTCACTAGGTGTGTGTGACACTGAGCTGTGTATAACTGTGACCTCTGCTCATGTCTGGCAGAGGTGGAAGGAAAGCTTTGCTACTTCAGACACGAGTCTCACTAGCTGTGTGTGAGACTGGGCTTCTTATAACTGTGAGCTCTGCATGTATCAGACAGTGGTGGAAGGGAAGCTTTGCTACTTCAGACATGGGTCTCACAAGGTGCGTGTGACACTGGGCTGTGTTTAACTGTTACCTCTGCGTGTGCCAGGCAGTGGCGGAAAGGAAGCTTTGCTACTTCAGATATGGGTCTCACTAGTTGGGTTTAACACTGTGAATGCTGAGCGGTGTATAACCGTGACCTCTGCATGTGTTAGGAGGAGGTGGAAGGTAAGCTTTGCTACTTCAGACACTGGTCTCACTAGGTGTGTGTGCACACTTTAGGTGCTGTGCTGTGTATAAATGTGACCGCTACATGTGTCATGTGGGGCAAGGGAAGCTTTGCTACTTCAGACACCGGTCTCACTAGGTGTATGTGTGTGACACTGTAGGCACTGGGGAGTGTATAACTGTGACCTCTGCATGTGTCAGGTGGTAGGGGAAGGAAAGCTTTGTTACTTCAGACACCGGTCTCACTAGGCGTGTGTGTGACACTGGGCTTTGTATAACTGTGACCTCTGCCCCTATCCAGCAGTGGTGGAAGGGACGTTTTGCTACTTCATACATGGATCTCACTAGGTGCGTGTGACACTGGGCTGTGTTTAACTGTGACTTCGGCATGTGCCAGACAGTGGCGGAAAGGAAGCTTTGGTACTTCAGACATGGGTCTCACTAGTTGTGTTTATCACTGTGGATGCTTAGCTGTGTATAACTGTGACCTCTGCATGTGTTAGGAGGTGGTGGAAGGGAAGCTTTGCTACTTCAGACACCGGTCTCACTAGGCGTGTGTGTCACTTTGTGTGCTGTGCTGTATATTACTGTGACAGCTACATGTGTCATGTGGTGCAAGGGAAGCTTTGCTACTTCAGACACCAGTCTCACTAGGTGTGTGTGTGACACTGTAGGCACTGGGGTGTGTATAACTGTGACCTCTGCTTGTGTCAGGTGGTGGTGGAAGGAAAATGTTGCTACTTCAGACACCGGTCTAACTAGGTGTGTGTGACACTGTCGGTGCTGGGCTGTGTATAATGCATGTGTCATGTGGTGGAAGGTAAGCTTTGCTACTTCAGACACCGGTCTCACTTGGTGTATGTGACATTGGGGTGTGTATAACTGTGACCTCTGCATGCGTCATGTGGCAGAGGGAAAGCTTTGCTACTTCAGACACCGGTCTCACTAGGTGTGTGGGATACTGTAGTTTCTGAGCTGTGTTGAACTGTGACCTCTGCATGCGTCATGTGGCGGAAGGAAAGCTTTGCTGCTTCAGACACCTCGCACACATTCTTTCCAGGGCTCCTCTCACACACCCTGCCAAGTGCATCTATCACACATTCATCCCAGTGCTCCACAGACACATCCCCCAACACCACCCTGCACATCGCTCCTTGTGCTGCCATCACACATCCTTCCTTGTGCACCTCTTACCATTCTTTCCGCATTAACCTTTTATACATTCTTTCCAATGCTTCTTGCACACATCCTTCCCTGTGCTGCTTTTATACATCCTATGCCCTGACCCTCTCACACACCCTCCCCAGTACTCCTGCCACACATTCTTCTCAGTGCTTCTCTCGCACATCCTTCCTTATGCACCTCTCACACATCCTTGCCATCACATCTCTCACATCCTTCCTTGGGCATCCTGCTACATATTAGGGATATACTCTACACGATTAGACCCCCTGACCCTACAACACAAGGACTGAGTTTAATGTGCTATGTGTGAGAACGGTAGGTCTGTTTACTGTATACCTGCTTTTTGGTAAACAAAACAGTCCCTGTCTCAGGGACACAGTAGGTTCAGGAAACCAACCATTTGTACTTAGAATGTCACATTGTAGGAGGCTGGCCCTCTATTGTGCAAATCTAGGCACACTATGCAGGGGGTCCAAGCAACCAAACATTGGTTTACACGGCTAAAAACCAGATCACCTCCTGCTCTAATTTTTAAGGTAGCTTGGTTGAGCAGTTAGGCCAATCTTGGAGAAGTGCAAAGCATTTGTTGTACTTACAGTATCAGTCTTGCAACTCACACACTCAAAGGAAAAACTTGAGACCAATGTATAACAATACTTCAGAATTTTATGTAATTTTAAAGACCAAGATTATCAAAATTGGTTAAGCACTTTTTGAGATATGAATTTTTGAAGTTTAATAAAAATAGTAATTTTGTGCGTAATTACGCATTATAGGAATCAATGGAAGGTCACCTTTAAAAATACATATAAAATTGTACTGTTGGTTTACCAGGTTCTTCTTTTGCAGGTTTGTCGATGTCCTCAGTGGGCACACTGTGCCAGCTGGAGAAGTTCAGGCGGCACCCCGTTCCAGGGGGATCAGCGGGAGAAGGTCTCTGGAGCTGGTGCAGGGCCACTGCGGGGGACCACTTGGGAAAACACTGCACAGGTAGGTTTAAAGATGGTTCTTTGGGGTCCCCTTGGAGTGTTGAGGTCTCAAGGAGTGGGGTATCCTTAGGTCACAGCAGGGCACAGGGTGGCCGAATGCAGAACAATCAATGAGCCAGGAGCTGTGCGCAAGGATGCCCTAGGAAGCAGGAGGTAAGTTGGTTCAAGGTTCGTTTGCAGGACAACTGGGGCACTCTGGCAGGGGGTCCAGGGTGTTCCTGAAGTCCCTCTACTGGGGCTTTCTCCTGGTCCTTTATCAGCCCCCGGCAGGCTGGTTTTCTTGGTGTCTGATGTTAGCTGACCAGTACCCAGGGTATTGGTATGGTTTGACCACTGGGCGGTGCAATGACACAAAACTTTGCACACTAGCAGGGTTTGTTCTTGCGATTATCAGGGTATTGTTTGGTCCAGCTGCAGCATCCAGTTTGGGGGTTAGCAGCTAGTCAGTGAAGTGACGCTCCCTGGCTTGCTGGTTTCTTGCTGTTGTAAAATGGAACCTCCACTCTGGAGTGAGTGCTATAGCAATTTCCGAAGCCTGAAGGTCCTCTGGGGTTCCTTAGAGTTTTTCCAGTTGTCCAGCAGCTCCTTAGTGGCGATGGTTGGGTCCTGGGTGCAGCAGGCAGGGTTTTATGCCTTTTCTTTGCTGCAGCAGGTCCACAGTTCTTGTGCCTTGGATCTTATTGGTGCTGGTCTTCTTCTGTCCATCAAGACTGATTTCCTTATCTAGGGATTCCCAGTAAATACTGTATCTAGTGGGCATTTTAGGGGGAACCTGGTAGAGACCAATGGGTCTCCTACCTTTGGGTGGCTACACCCACTAAAGTGACCACTTCCTGTGGGATGTGACACTTCCCTATCCCTGATTGCCTATCTTCCTTCCATCCTAAATTGAGGAAAATGAAATGGAGTGCCCACCTTGCAGTCAACATCTTAGGGGTGGTGCATGGCACATGGGGCCACTACTCCTATCCTTTGTTTGAGTTTCCCGTCTTTGCTTCTGCAAAAAGTGAGGGTTTGCACAGGGGTTACCCTCTGCCGTAGCAGCAGGCATTGGGGTCGAGTTTCAAAGGTGGTTAGCCCTTTGAAGCTTGCCGCCAGGGCAGTGCACTTTCCTGAGGGAGGGGGTGTTGGCTCCTCCACCCAGGGATCACTTTGTTCTACAAACCAGAGAGATGGATCTCTCTCCCAAGGTTTGTAGATTGGGTGTCTGGAGGCGGCATGCTGGATAGAACCAGTCAGCAACCATGCCAGGGTAGTTAGCTTTTGCAAGGGGCATCTCTAAGGTGACACCTGAGTATATTTAGAGATAAATCCAATACTGGTACCAGTTTGCATTTATCATTCTGAGTTGTTTGATACCAAACAACCCAGGGTTCAGAGTGGACATCATGTAGATAGGCAGCTCTTATTTAACAGTGCCCAGCACATGTATTAAAATGGCTGCTCTATTACTCACTATGTCCGCACTTTCGCAAGGACACAGTGGGGGTATATTGCTCATGCAGCTATGCACTCACACATATTATGGTGCACCTGCCTTAGGGCTGGAAGGCTTGCCAGAGGGGTGTCTTATCCATAGTGTAAGCAGTGTATGGTGGGCAGGGCACACCAGCAGTGTGCCATGTCGAGTTTGTGTTTAAGGCTTGTACCGGGACACCCAGCCTGCAATGGCAGTGCTGGGGGCATCTGGATGCATGGCCCTAGAGGGTGGCACAGCCACTGCTGCTGCCCTCAGGGGCCTATCTATAGTACCCTATGCCCTGGGTACCTAAGTACCATTTACCAAGGACTTATAGTGGCAGCTAAAGGTGTATCCAATTGTGCCAATGCATCACAACAGTTTTAGGGAAAGCTCTGGCCCAGGGAACCAGGTTAGCAGGGGCCCTGGGCACTGCAATTTCTAGGCTACATTTTACATAAGGCAAAACGGGGGGGCAACCATGTCAAAAAGAGGTCTTTTCTCACACACATTGTACTAATACTGACACAATATATGTTTAGAAACATTTATTGTAGCATTCTCTGAATTAGTACATGGGCAATAATCACAAAACATATGAAGCAGAGTGCTCTTATTATGGTTACTATGAGAGTGAGCGCAACAAACGTTTCTACCATGTTTCTCAAGAATATGGGGGTTATTACAACTTTGGAGGAGGTGTTAATCCGGCCCAAAAGTGACGGTAAAGTGATGGATATACCACCAGCCGTATTACGAGTTCCATAGGATATAATGGACTCGTAATAGGGCTGGTGGTATATCCGTCACTTTACCGTCACTTTTGGGCCCGATTAACACCTCCTCCAAAGTTGTAATAACCCCCTATGTTTCTTAACTCCTACACTTTATTTTTAGCATTACACCGAAAGCATAAAGTAAACAAACTTTGTCTGCCGACCGGTGTCACTGCATGCCTCTGTGCTACCAGACTTTCAGCTGGACGAGCAGGGTGGGAGAAGGGAGCTCTCTGTCAGCAGGGATCACTTGAACTCAGGTTTTGTGCCAATGTGTAGTCTAGGGGGGTGATTCTGAGCCAGACGGGCGGCGGTCGCCGCCCGCCTGGCGAGAACCGCCATATGGCCGGTCCGCGGTCGAAAGACCGCGGAGGCCATTCTGGCTTTCCCGCTGGGCTGGCGGGCGACCGCCAGAAGGCCGCCCGCCAGCCCAGCGGGAAACCCCCTTCCCACGAGGAAGCCGGCTCCGAATGGAGCCGGCGGAGTGGGAAGGTGCGACGGGTGCAGTTGCACCCGTTGCGAATTTCACTGTCTGCAATGCAGACAGTGAAATTCTTTGTGGGGCCCTCTTACGGGGGCCCCTGCAGTGCCCATGCCATTGGCATGGGCACTGCAGGGGCCCCCAAGGGCCCCACGACACCCCATACCGCCATCCTGTTCCTGGCGGGCGAACCGCCAGGAACAGGATGGTGGTATGGGGTGTCTGAATCCCCATGGCGGCGCAGCGAGCTGCGCCGCCATGGAGGATTCAGAAGGGCAGCGGAAAACCGGCGGGAGACCGCCGGTTTTCCTGTTCTGACCGCGGCCAAACCGCCGCGGTCAGAATGCCCTGCGGAGCACCGCCAGCCTGTTGGCGGTGCTCCCGCCGACCCTGGCCCCGGCGGTCTAGTACCGCCGGGGTCAGAATCACCCCCAGTGTCTTGGAATCTGACCTCTTTCCAGAGAGCATCGGCGCGAAGTTCTTTCTGATCCGAATAGTCAAATCTTGGTATTAAAATAATAATCTGGCCACGGCATAATCTTAAAGATTGTGAATGACCAGTGAGACAGAAACGCGGTGGAGCTATCCGGCCAGAATCAGGATTACTTTACATGTCACCTCTGTGCATATATCATCAATATGTCATATGTGTACCAGGCGACCCTGAGATGTGGGTATTTACGGCATCTTGGCCAGACTTGTATCTCTAATTCTGCTGATAAACTAGCGAGAAAACATTGTTGTCCAAGCTCAATATGCCTTTGGGTCACAAAAACGTGAAAATATCTTATTTGAAGCTGACAAAGGAGAATAACTAAAGTCAGGGTAACACTGAGCACATTTAAAAATGGAGTCTGCTTCAGGAATCTATATCAATCTTTTCACATTGCTCTGCTCGCTCATCCTTTCCAGTGCGCCCTCCACACATCCTTCTGAGTTCCCAATCACATTCTTTGGCAGTGGGGCAGCCACATCTTTGGAAGACGGGCAGTCATGTTCTTGGGCAGTGAGGCACTCACATCCTTTGGTACTGGGACAGTCATGTTCTTTGGAAGTGGTGCAGTAATGTTTGTTGGCAATGGGGCTTCCAGGTTTTTTGGCAGCAGGGCAGCCACATTCTTCAACAGGGAGGCAGCCACATTCTTTGGCAGTGGGGCTTCCGTGTTCTTGGGAAGGGTGGCAGCCATATTTCCTTGGAAGCAAGGCAGCCATATTCTTTGGAAACGGGGCAGCCATGTACTTTGGACATAGGTGAGCCACATTCTTTGAAAGCATGGCAACTATTTTTTTTCACAGCATGAATAAGAAATTGGGTTACTGGTGGGGTGGGGTGCAGTGGGGTGGGGAGGATGAACCCCTTCTCAAGCAGAAACCGCAACCTTGTCAGGGTGAAGTCACAAGCAGATCCTAACCTGTGCTCAACCATCTGGCAGTTTACACAGAGCAATCAGGTGTAACTTAGAGGCAGTGTGTAAAGCGTTTATCCTGTACTTCAAACAACAATCAAGTGAAAATATCACACAAGAAGAATCCCACAACACCTTAGAAAATAGAAAATATATTTTATTGAATAAAACAAGTCGAAAGTGACAAAAATCCAATCAATAGAACCAAATACATACCAGTTTAAAGTTGTCAGTGAATATAGTGCCAAAAAGTACCAAATGCCACCTATGGTTTTCTGGTCATGCCAGACCAGGACAAAGTCACAAGTTTAGAGCGACCGCAATGGACGCTGGCCTCCTACAGGGACCCAGTTAGGCCTGCTGAACAAAGGTAGCTTAAATCCTGGTTGCAGAGCATTGCAAGGACCCACATCAAGGATGCGTTGTGGAGCCTGGGCAATGTGAGGTCCAGGCCAGAGATGCCTTGTGCAGTGTCGGTTCCAAGGAGCTGTGAGGTCCTGCATCATCATTGAGGAGGCCGTCAACAAGGGGGCTTGTGATATGAAGTCCTGCATCAAGGATGTTCGGTGCACCCTTTGGTTCCGAAGAAGCGGTAGGGTTTGCGACGTGAAGTCCTGCATCATCGTTGAGGATGCCATCAACAAGAGACTTGCACTGTGAAGGCCTGCATCAGAGATGTGTCGTGCAGAGTTGGTTTTGATCAAACTGGGGGCTACAAGGGCAATGTGAAGTCCTTGTGCTCAGAAAGTTCTTGCAGCAGAGACAATGCGTCTGTTCTGCTCAGGGTTGCGCCTTGCCGCAGATGAGATGCATTGGGCTGGCAGAGCATCTTCAGGCCCACTTCCAAGGGTCCAGGACTATGGTGGGCAGGTTCAATCCTTGTCACCCAGGCAAGAGGGCAGAGGGTCAGCACAGCAGTGCAGCAGTCCTTCAGGGCAGCAGTCCAGTGAATAGCAGTCCTTTCAGCAGCAAAGCAGTCCTTCTTCCTGATGGAGTATTCCACAGGTTCAGACGTGTAATGCAGAGTAGGTGTCAGTATTTATACCTAGTGCCTTCTTTGAAGTGGGAGAAGCTTCTAGAGGATTCCCTTTAAAGTGCTCAGGTTTCTTGCCTCCTGTGCCCTGGCTCAAGACTAACTACAGGGTGTCTGCAATCCTTTGTGTGAAGGCAGGACTTAGGGGGTGATTACAACTTTGGCGGGCAGCGGAGGCCGCCCGCCAAAGTTCCCCCAACAGAATACTGCTACGCGGTCAGAAGACCGCCGTGGTTATTCTGTGTTTCCCGCTGGGCTGGCGGGCGACCGCCAGAAGGCCGCCCGCCAGCCCAGCGGGAAACCCCTTCCCACGAGGAAGCCGGCTCCGAATGGAGCCGGCGGAGTGGGAAGGGTGCGACGGGTGCAGTAGCACCCGTCGCGATTTTCAGTGTCTGCATGGCAGACACTGAAAATCTTTTAGGGGCCCTCTTACGGGGGCCCCACGACACCCCTCACCGCCATCCTGTTCCTGGCGGTCAAAACCGCCAGGAACAGGATGGCGGTGAGGGGGTCGGAATCCCCATGGCGGCGCAGCAAGCTGCGCCGCCATGGAGGATTCCTCAGGGCAGCGGAAAACCGGCGGGAAACCGCCGGTTTTCCGTTTCTGACTGCGGCCATACCGCCGCGGTCAGAATGCCCTCGGGAGCACCGCCAGCCTGTTGGCGGTGCTCCCGCGGTCCCCAACCCTGGCGGTCTCGGACCGCCAGGGTTGGAATCACCCCCTTAGTGTATTTAGGTATAAATAGGGCTGGGCCCAGCTCCACCCTCCCATCCTGCATGTGATGGTCTGATGCTGGCACACGTAAGTTCTATATTGTGTGTGGCTGCTTAGGAGGAGTACACAAAGAGCAACTGCCAACTACACCCAGTTATGTGACCCAGAGACAGGCTGCAGACACCAAATGGCTAAGGCTGGAAAAACCCATGTTTCTAAAAGTGCCATTTTCAAAACTACAATTCAAAATCTGACTTTGCCATAAAAAAGGATTGTTCATTACAGTTTCAAAGACACCAAACACGTATTGTAAACCTGTTCCTATTTGGTATCTATCCTTATTAAATGTAATAAGGTAACCCCAATGTTATCTTATGGGGAAATAGGCCTTGCAAAAAAACAAATGTAAGAGTTTTTCACTATCAGGACATATAAAACTTAAAAGTACATGCCCTACTCCTTAAAAACATTGCACCTTGCCCAGAGGGCTGTTTAGGGCCTAATCTAAAAGTGGGTTAATTGTATTAAAAAGAAAGGTATGGGTTTGGCAAGAGGTCTATTTTGCCAGGTCAAAATTGCAGTTTTAGACTGCCTCACAGGCTGCGATGGAAGGCCTGAGACAGGTTTGCAAAGCTATTTAAGTGGGTGGCACAATCAGTGCTGCAGGCCAACTAGTAGCTTTTGACTTAGAGGCCCTGGGTAGATGTAGTATGACTTTTCTAGGGACTTATAAGTACATTAAATATGTAAATTGGGGTATAAGCCACTGTTACTTATGTTTTAAGGTGTGAGGGGATGCACTTTAGCCCTGGAAGCAGTGGTAAAGAGCACTGAGTCCTAAGGCCAACAAAAATGAGATCAGAAAGACAGCAGGGCTTCCACGTTCTTTGGCAGTGTGATAGTCCGTGTCTTCGAAGTAGGGGCGTCACATTCTTTGGCAGAGGGACTTTGGAAGCGGGCAGTCACATTCTTTAGGAGCGGGGACGCCACGTTCTTTGAAAGCGGGGAGGTTTCATTCTGTGTAGCAATGCAGCTATATTCTTTGGAAGCGGCGCAGTGACAATGGGTCTGAGCAGAGCTTCACATTCTTTGACACCAAGGCAGCCATGTTCTCTGGCAGTCGAGCTTCCACATTCTTTGGCAGTGCAAAAGCATCTCTACTGGGTGTCTGACCTATTCGGAGGGCCTGAGTATATTCCAGGTCAACTTCCAGAAAGGAGAAGCTAATGTGTTGGGTCTAGCCGGTAGAGGGTAAAAGAAGGCACTATGGCCCTCATTACAACCTTGGCGGGTGGCCTCGGTTGTAATGAGGGTCGTAATCCCCCTGGAAGCACCGCCAGCCTGTTGGCGGTGCTTCCTCCAGGTTGTAATGACCCCCTATGTCTTAACTTACTTTTTTAACTTTGCTGATGAAGACTGAGGCAAGTGCATTGTCTAGTTTTGGGTAGAGTTACTGCGGTGCATTGTCTGTATGTATGTATGTTATATTTGAACAGCATGAATAAAGATGAAAGGCACTGGAGAGCGAACATACAGCTGCTGAGTAAGAAGAGAGGTAGCTGGGTTTTGAGAGCAGAGGTCGCCTGTCACGGTATCATGATGTATCTTCAGCTCTTTCCTAACCTACAACAGGTTTGGGGCAGTGCTTATGGGTACATTGTGGACTAATGACTATTGCCACTGTCAGAAGGGTATGCTCTGGCAGGATATGCCTTTGGGATGCTTCTGGGGAACTGTGCTTTTTGGCCCCAGAAGATAGCATGTGCTAGGTGGCCTGTGCACATTGTAGGTCTTGGGCATTGAGTTGAGGTGGTTATCATCGCCACGCTCACTCTATGATGTAGAATTGTGTTTACTGGGGAATTCATGGCATCAGAGAAGCAGGGTTCTATTTAACTTGCTTCCAGCTTGCTGACGGGGAGCAGAAACGTCATCTCTATGGGAGATAGCTGAGTGTGAGGATTCCAGAAGAGGTGATGTTGGTGGCATGCATCAGGTCAGCTGAAGCAATGGATTCTGTCAGTATGCCTTGAACAATGTTTGGAAAGATGTCTCCCAATGCCCTTGCACCCATCTATGCCCCCCATCGCCTACTCAGGGAAGGGCAACAAGAGGGGGTACCATAGATCTACAGTGAGGTGCCTTATTTTGTGGCAGAGATAATATGAGATCTTTTCCATGAATACTTTTCTGAGTAACATAGAGGGTCTTTAGGTGACACAACATTCACAGGGATACAGGAGAGTGCCTTACTGTGTGGGTGATAGTGCCCTAGGAGACTTCAGTGTAGGGGAGACAGTGTTGTATTCTAGAGTGGGGTTGATAGGGTGCTTAACATTAGGATTATATTTTCCGCAGGGAAAATGACGGTTTATTGATAGTATCCTCAGTGGGGTGATGGGCCCTCATGCTCCATCAAGGAGAGGTAACACTGTCCTAAGGGCTCCTGAAGGTTTGGGTGAGGGTGACTCGGAGAGGGATTATAAAGCCATCACGTTGGAGGTGATCACACCCACGGGGACCTCCAGATCGAGGTGACAGCATCACAAGATTGCGCAGATAAATCACCATTGTGAAAGGGCTAGAGATCCCTGGCTTGATGATGGGGTCTCAAGTTTGGTATGATAAGGACCTCTTTGTGTTGGTGAGTGGGTCCCAGATATGGATGAAAGGGTTCCTAGGTGTGGTAGATAGGACCCCAGTTAAGTATGGTGAGCCCCCAGGCTTGGGACGATAACATGCCACAGTGATGGTGGTGCATCTCAGGTTGGGGTGTGATGGGCCCCTCTTTGTGGGCTGAGTGCATTTCAGGGCTTATAAGGTTCCACATTGGGGTGATAGAGACCTATAATAGGGGTGATGGAACCCCAGGGTGGGGCTATGATATCTCAGGCTAGAGGCAAAGTACTCCTTGTGGAATTGATAGGATCACAGATTGGGGGTGCCATAACTCCATGTTCCCTCTGTGGTTGGGGTTGAGGGTAACAGGGCTCCACAGTGGGGTTCAGAAGTCCTGGGGAAGACTAAATAACTGTTTAGGGGTTACAGAGACACAGGGCGGGAGTAACCGGGTTCCAAAGTCAGGCCATGACGTCTCAGGATAGGGATGATAGGGTCCCATGGTGGAGGTGATAGTGTTGCAGCATGGGGTGATATTGCCCATGGAGGAGGGTAATTGGGTTCTAGGGTACAAATGACATTACTCCAGGTGGGGGTTGATGATAGGGCCCTATGTGGGTTGATATGGCCCCAGGGTAGGGTGGCAGAGCTCCAAGATATAATTATGTGGTCCCATTGGTGGAGATGATAGGGCCCTGAGTGGGTTGATATGGCCCCAGGGTAGGCTGCCAGAGCTCCAGGTCATACTGATGTGGTCCAATTGGTAGAGATGATAAGGCCCTAAGTGGGTTGATATGACCCCCAGGGTAGGATGGCAGAGTTCCACAATCCTCTGATGTGGTCCCATTGGTTGAGATGATAGGGCCTTGAGTGGATTGATATGGCCCCAAGGTAGGGTGACAGAACTCTAGGATATACTGACGTGGTCCCATTGGTGGAGATGATAAGGCCCTGAGTGGGTTGATAGAGCCCCAGGGTAGGGTGGCAGAGCTCCAGGGTATACTGATGTGGTCCCATTGGTGGAGATGGTAGGCCCTAAGGTGGGATATAGCTCTAAAGAGGGTGCTGTGTGGTGGGTGGGTGACTCAGATCCAACTTTCTAGTTAAATTCAAAGTGGTATTATATTGTGAGTGCTTTTTATAGTACTTGCAATTTCTGACAAATCTTTGAAGTGTGGCACACTCCACGGTTTGCCAATAAACCATGTGGCACACTCTGTGGTCTACCAGTAAACCATGTGGCACACTCTACTGTCTACCAATAATCCACGTGACATACTCTACA